>NC_058522.1:135600898-136850898 GCF_904849725.1 Hordeum vulgare subsp. vulgare | reverse complement strand
GAGTCGTCAATTCAACCACACCTGAAAGATTAGTGTCTCCAAGCAAAGTATCAGTAGCAAGGTAGTAAGATAACAACGGAGCCAGAAACGATCTGGTGACAAGGCAGACTATTCCTAATTGTTGTATCAATGGCGCTAGTAAAAGCTTTGACAATTTCCAGCAATGGCGCCAGAAAAGGCCCTGTTGACGGGATGTTAGCGCCAACAAAGTCTTGCAACAAGTAACAACGGAGTAGCAAGGAACAGTAGTCGCAGCAGCAAAGTGGCCCAATCCCTCTTGTAGCAAGGGACAAGCCTAGGCAAAGTAACGTAGCGAGGACCAGTAGTAAAAGACTTGTAGGCAGTGGATCGGTGATGGATGAGTGTGACGGATGTGATTCATCATGTAACAGCTATAACACGGAGATATATGTAACTAGCTCCCGTTCATCAATCTAATGTAGGCATGTATTTCGTATGTAGTCATACGTGCTTAGGGAAAAGAACTTGCGTGACATCTATTGTCCATCCATCCCGTGGCAGCGGGGTCCTAATGGAAACTATGAGATATTAAGGTTCTCCTTTTAATAAAGAACCGGACCAACGCATTAACACGCGGTGAATACATGAACTCCTCATACTATGGTCATCTCCGGGAGTGGTTCCAGCTATTGTCACTCCGGGGTTGTCGGGTCATAACACATAGTAGGTGACTGATACGTCCATTTTGCATCATGCTTTCATGTTGATATTTATCACTTTATGGGCTGTTATTATAGTTTGTGGAACCTTACTTATGCCTTTTCTCTCTTATTTTGCAAGGTTTATTTGAAGAGGGAGAATACCGGCAGCTGGAATTCTCGACTAGAAAAGGAGCAAGTCTGAATGCTCTATTCTACGCAACTCCAAATGCCCTAAAAATCAACGTGGATTTTTTTGGATTTTATAAAAAATACTGGGCGAAAGAAGTGCCACGGGGGAGCAACCAGGGGCCCACAAGCCTGGTTGCCGCGACCTACCCCCTGGCCACGGCAACAGGGCTTGTGGGCACCCTGGCAGCCCACTGGCCCCCTTCTTTTGCTATATGAAGGGTTTCATTCCAGAAAAACTCATTCGGGAGCTTTTTCACGGTTTCGCCGCCGCCACGAGGCGGAACTTGAGCAGATCTAATCTAGAGCTCCGGCAGGACGATCCTGCCGGGGAAACTTCCCTCCCGGAGGAGGAAATCGTCGCCTTCGTCATCACCAACACTCCTCTCGTCGGAGGGGAGGCATCTCCATCAACATCTTCATCATCACCATCTCCTCTCCAATCCCTAGTTCATCTCTTGTAACCAATCTCCATCTCGCGACTCCGATTGGTACTTGTAAGGTTGCTAGTAGTGTTGATTACTATTTGTAGTTGATGCTAGTTGGATTACTTGGTGGAAGAGTTTTTGTTCAGATCCTTGATGCTATTCATTACACCTCTGATCATGATTATGATTATGCTTTGTGAGTAGTTACTTTCGTTCCTCGGGACATGGGATAAGTCATGCTAATAATAGTCATGTGAATTTGGTATTCGTTCGGTATTTTTATATGTTGTATGTTGTTTTTCCTCTAGTGGTGTTATGTGAACATCGACTACATAACACTTCACCATATTTGGACTTAGAGGAAGGCATTGGGGAGTAGTAAGTAGATGATGGGTTGCTGGAGTGACAGAAGCTTAAACCCCAGTCTATGTGTTGCTTCGTAAGGGGCTGATTTGGATCCACTAGTTTAATGCTATGGTTAGACGTTGTCTTAATTATTCTTTCGTAGTTGCGGATGCTTGCGAGAGTGGTTAATCATAAGTGGGATGCTTGTCCAAGTAAGGGCAGTACCCAAGCGCCAGTCCACCCACATATCAAACTATCAAAGTAACGAACGCGAATCATATGAACATGATGAAAATAGCATGACAAATATTTTCCCTGTGTCCTCGGGAGCGCTTTTCCTCTTATAAGACTTTGTTCAGGCTTGTCCCTTGCTACAAAAGGGATTGGGCCACTTGCTGCACCATTGCTACTACTTGTTACTTGTTACTTTTCGCTTGCTATGATTCACCTCACTACACCATCACTTGTTACCGCTACTTTCAGTGCTTGCAGTTATTACCTTGCTGAAAACCGTTTATCAGAGCCTTCTCCTCCTCGTTGTGTTCGACACTCTTACTTATCAAAAGGACTACGATTGATCCCCTATACTTTTGGGTCATCAAGACTCTTTTTTGGCGCTGTTGCCGGGGAGGGAGCGCCTTTGGTAAGTGGAATTTGGTAAGGAAACATTCATATACTGTGCTGAAATTTATTGTCACTTGTCACTATGGAAACTGTTCCTTTGAGGAGTTTGTTCGGGGTATCTTCACCACGAATGGAAGCACGAGGAGTTGTTCCTCAACCTGAGGTACCTACTGAAAATATCTTTTATGAAATCCCTTCGGGTATGCTTGAGAAACTGCTGGCTAATCCTTTTACAGGAGATGGATCTTCACATCCAGACTTGCATCTAATCTATGCAGATGAAGTTTGTGGTTTATTTAAGCTTGCAGGTTTGCCCAAGGAAGAGGTAAATAAGAAAGTGTTTCCTTTATCTTTGAAGGATAAGGTGTTGACATGGTATAGGCTATGTGATGATACTGGATCATGGGACTACAATCGGTTGAAATTGGAATTTCATCAAAAGTTCTATCCTATGCATTTAGTACATCGTGATCGGAATTATATTTATAACTTTTGGCCTCGTGACAGGGAAAGCATAGCTCAAGCTTGGGGGAGGCTTAAATCAATGCTATATTCATGCCCCAATCATGAGCTCTCGAGAGAAATTATCACTCAAAACTTGTATGCTCGCCTTTCTCATGAAGATCGTACCATGCTTAACACTTCTTGTACCGGTTCTTTTATGAAGAAGGATATTGACCACAAGTGGAATTTATTGGAAAGAATCAAACGTAACTCTGAAGATTGGGAGTTGGAGGAAGGTAAGGAGTCAGGTATGAATTTCCAGTTTGATTGCGTTAAATCTTTTGTTGAGACAAACACTTCTAGAGATTTTAGCGCTAAGTATGGACTTGACTCTGAGATAGTAGCTTCTCTTTGTGAATCTTTTGTTGCTCATGTTAATATTCCCAAAGAGAAGTGGTTTAAATATCATCCTCCTGTAGAAAGTAACATAGCCAAAACCAATCTAGTTGAGGAGAAAGTCATTGCTTTTAGTGATCCTGTTGTTCCTTGTGCTTACACTGAGAAACCACCATACCCTGCTAGAATAAAGGATTATTCTAAAGCTCCAACTGTGATACGTAGGGGTTACATTAGACCACTTGCACCCCCTGAGGAGATTAGAGTTGAACCTAGTGTTGCTATTATCAAAGATCTCTTAGCCAAAGACATAGATGGGCATGTTATCAAATTCTGTGAGGACTCCGCTAGAATTACTAAACCTCACGCAAAAGACAAATACGAACCTGTAGTTCGCCTGCCCGTTGTTTCTATCAAGATAGGAGATCACTGTTACCATGGTTTATGTGACATGGGTCCTAGTGTTAGTGCAATACCTCATTCCCTATATGATGAAATCAAAGATGAGATTGCACCTGCTGAGTTAGAACCCATTGATGTCACTATTACGCTAGCTAATAGAGACACTATGTACCCTCTGGGAATTGTGAGAGACGTAGAAGTCCTGTGTGGTAAGACGAAGTATCCTACTGATTTCCTCGTCCTTGGTACTGCACAAGATAGCTTTTGTCCCATCATATTTGGTAGACCCTTTCTCAACACTGTCAATGCTCACATTGATTGCATTAAATAGACTGTCACTGTTAGTTTCGAAGGTGTGTCTCATGAATTTAACTTCTCCAAGTTTGGAAGACAACCTCATGAAAAAGAGTCGTCTGGTAGGGATGAAATCATTGCTCTTGCCTCTATTGTCGTACCTCCTACGGATCCTTCAGAGCAATATCTGCTTGAGCATGAAAATGATATGCATATGGAGGAAAGAGATGAGATAGATAAAATTGTCTTAGAACAATATCCTATTCTCAAGAATAATCTGCCTATTGAACTGCTTGGGGATACTCCCCCACCAAAGGGTGATCATGTGTTTGAGCTAAAACAGTTACCAGATACTCTTATGTATGCCTATCTTGATGACAAGGAGATATATCCTGTTATTATTAGTGCTCACCTCTCGAATAACGAAGAGAAGAAGTTATTAAAAACTTTGAGGAAGCACCGTGAGGCTATTGGATATACTCTTGATGATCTTAAGGGTATCAGTCCCACTCTATGTTAGCACAAGATTAAAACCGATCCTGATTCTAAGCCAGTTGCTGACCATCAACGGAGATTAAATCCGAGGATGAAAGAGGTCGTGAGAAAAGAAATATTAAAGCTTCTGGAAGCAGGAATCATCTATCTTGTTGCTCATAGTGATTGGGTAAGCCCAGTACATTGCGTACCTAAGAAGAGAGGTATTACCGTCGTTCCTAATGATAAGGATGAACTAATCCCGTAGAGGATTATTACTAGCTATAGGATGGTGATAGACTTTCGAAAACTGAACAAGGCAACTAGGAAAGACCATTATCCTTTGCCGTTTATTGACCAGATGCTAGAAAGGCTATCTAAACACACACACTTCTGCTTTCTAGACGGTTATTCAGGTTTATCACAAATACCTGTTGCACAACCTGATCAAGAGAAAACCACCTTCACATGCCCCTTCGGTACCTTTGCTTATAGACGCATGCCTTTTGGCTTGTGCAATGCACCAGCCACCTTTCAAAGATGTATGATGGCTATATTCTGTGACTTTTGTGAAAAGATTGTTGAGGTTTTCATGGATGATTTCTCCGTCTACGGTTCTTCCTTTGATGATTGCCTCAGCAACCTTGATCGAGTCTTACAGAGATGCAAAGATACCAACCTCGTCTTGAACTGGGAGAAGTGCCACTTCATGGTTAATGAAGGCATCGTCTTAGGACACAAAATCTCTGAGAGAGGCATTGAAGTTGATAAGGCTAAGGTTTATGCAATTGAGAAAATGCCTTGCCCCACAGATATGAGAGGTATACGAAGTTTCCTAGGTCGTGTTGGTTTTTATAGAAGGTTCATTAAAGACTTCTCTAAGATTTCTAGGCCTCTTACCAACCTCTTGCAGAAGGATGTTCCTTTTGTTTTTGATGAGGATTGTGAGGAAGCTTTCAAAATACTTAAGAAGGCCTTGATAACCGCACCTATTGTTCAACCACCTGATTGGAACTTGCCCTTTGAAATCATGTGCGATGCTAGTGATTATGTTGTTGGTGTTGTTCTAGGACAAAGAGTTGACAATAAGTTGAATGTCATTCACTACGCTAGTAAAACTCTAGACAGTGCCCAAAGAAACTATGCCACTATGGAGAAGGAGTTTTTAGCAGTCGTGTTTGCACGTGAAAAGTTCAGATCTTATATAGTTGACTCCAAAGTCACTATTCACTCTGATCATGCTGCTATTAAGTACCTTATGGAGAAGAAGGACGCTAAGCCTAGGCTAATCAGATGGGTTCTCCTACTACAGGAATTTGATTTGCACGTCGTTGACCGAAAGGGTGCTGATAACCCTGTAGCAGATAACTTGTCTACGCTGGAGAATGTCCTTGATGACCCACGACCTATTGATGACAGCTTTCCTGATGAGCAATTGAATGTCATCCGCACTTCACATAGTGCACCATGGTATGCTGATTATGCAAACTATATCGTAGCCAAATACATACCACCCAGTTTCACCTACCAGCAAAAGAAGAAATTCTTCTTTGATTTGAGACACTACTTTTGGGATGATCCTCACCTTTATAAGGAAGGAGTAGATGGTGTCATTAGACATTGTATGCCTGAACATGAACAGAGATAGATCCTGCAGAAGTGTCATTCCGAGGCCTACGGAGGACACCATGCTGGAGACAGAACTGCTCATAAGGTATTGCAATCAGGTTTCTATTGGCCCACGCACGGTAAACTCCATGGCTGCCACCTTACCTTGGTCGGGACCATTTGCGTCTTTTGGTTCACGTATATGAATGTGTTGCTAGTGTTCAAACGACAAAGAACCCGGGTCGACATGACTAGTTATAAACCCAAGCGGTACATCTGTACAGGGACAGGCATACATAACCCAGCAAAGCAGGTGCCGATCAACAGCGTGTGTGGACGAGTCGTAGCAAGCTACAAGGACTCCATTACACCGTGTGACATTTCCCCGAGGGGACAGACATAGCAGCAAAGAAGGATACACGTCGGTCAATCAATGTGTCTAGAGCAATAGCAACCTACCAAGGCTAGATAGAAGCACAAAGAGGCATTTCCCTGTAAAGAGTACTACTAAAGGCACACAACTAGGTGTCGAATCCCACACATATAATGCATTTCATAACATACACACAATATGCACGATATGTGTAGATACAACATGGCATCACAACATAACTCTATGACTCAAGCTTTTATTAAGGACTCATAAGAATCAACACAGTGTGTTATTACAAATAGGGGTCCCGTGACCCGACACTCAAGTCATACAAACAACAAGCGGAAGCAAAACATGTCTGGGTACAGGCATCTACTAAAAGTGGCTGGAAGAGCCTGAAAAGCTACTACGACCCTAACAAAGGAGCCAGACCTCTGTCTGGGATTCCCAAGCTATTCTGGTCAACAATGAACACGTCCTGTAGAACCTTTTAAAGGGACTAAATCTTCTCTGCAAAACATAAACAAAGCAACCGTGAGTACAAAGGTACTCAGGAAGACTTACATCAGAACTATCTACATATGCATCATGTTTCAATGAAAGGACAGTGGGGTTTGATTGCAGCAAGCCAGCTTTGACTCTTGGCTAACCCGTACTACGACTACAAGTTCTTTCTTTGAGGTGGGATAGCGCACACGAGTCCACATATTCACCAATGCAATACACCACTATGGATCGACTCTCGTCTCCCTACGAGAAGGCCTTCCATAGCACTCACACTTATCTTGCATGTTTTAGAGTATCCATTTAAATTGTCTATGTACCACGTAATGCTTCCAAGTAGTCCATATCCGAGGACGCGGCTATTCGGACAGATTGATTCACCCTGCAGGGGTATACTTCTTCACACATGCTCTCACCACTTAGCACCATATGCACGTCATGCATCTCGGCAACCTTCAAGCGGAAGCACTGGCGTGGGTGTCGGCCACGACCGTTAACCACACAAGACCCTAGTCCAGGTTTATCGCCTATTTGAGACTGAACCCGCAAGGAAGTCCGGCCGAGGTTTCGTCTACGGCCCCAAACGATGTGCGCAGGGTTCCCAAGCCCACCATCCGGGTGCCACTTGGTACACCGTGCCACTGTGTATCTACCGCAGAGAAGCCTACCCTGTGGGACAGAGCTAAACACGACCGCCAACACTTTTCCTACAAACACCAGAAACTAGTTGCAACTCCTGGACAGAGATCTAAGCGATTAATAAGCCAAGAGGGTCAATTAAGTATCCGAATGTGTGGTAGTATCTTGTCTTGGATAACATACATAGAACTCAGTTCTTAACGACGGTCCCAATGAGACAACCCACCATGTACTCCTACATGGCCTCTCATCGCTACCTTTACCAAATCGAATTCATACTTTTACTCTCACACTATAGGACATGAACACAACCATTCCGATTCATCATCCAGATGGATCAGACCCGACACGACTCTAAGCATAGCAGGCTAATCCCGCGCTGACCCGCACTAAGTGAGGTTTGACTCACCAGTGGGGCCCCTGTTAGTGGCTCTGGGGGGTTTAGCGCTGGATAAAGATTGGCCACGTCGGCCCCCACCAGAGGGTGGTCTCCGGCGACCATAGCCGTAGCGGAGGGCTCGCCGGAGTTGCGCTAAAACGTGCTACAGGGGTCCATTTGCAACGCGGTTTGCAGCTACGGGACGCTGGCGAAGTGGCCGTTCTCGTAGGGGTTAGCAAGAGGGCTAGGGTGGCCGGGAGAGGTGCCGGCGACGAGCGTGCGCGGCGGCCGGAAGTGGAGCTCGTTGGGGAGATGCTCTGGAGGGGGATTTTGAGCGGGAGAGAGAGGGGAAAGCATCGGAGGCTCACAACGGATCCATTCCTGGCATCAACGAGGTTGGAGGGGCTCTCTAGCCGACGAATTGACGGTGGCGAGATCCGGTGGCCGGAGGGGAAGAAGACGGCGATGCGACGTTGTGGAGGCCCTGGAGCTCGGGGTTGTTGACGATGAGGAACAGCACGTCGGGGCGGAGCCGTAGAGCAGTTCAGGGAGGCGAGGGGTGGCCGGAGTGGACGGCGACGAGCTTGAGCAGTGCTCGGCAATGGCGGAAGGAGAGGAGAGCAAAGCAGAGGTGAGAGGGAGAAATGAAGAGGAGGAGGAGGAGGAGATCGGGACGGCTCTTCTGAGCCCATCCCACTCACCAATCGGCGGGGAGGCCAGGCAGGCAGGAGGCGTAGCACTCTCACGATCTCGCCGTCCTGTGCTTCTCCTCTGCCTTCTGGCAAGAGGTAGAAGACAGGGGTCCCCCTGGTGGGCTGGGCCGACCAGGTAGGCGACAGGTAAGTCTTCTCTCTCTCTTTTTCTTTTTCTGTTTTATTTCTTTTATATCTGCTACATTTGTGTTTAATAAAATAAAACAACCCAATTTGTAAAACCCTAAAAATAAATATGGGGTATATTTGGAATATTTCCAACCCCATATAAAGTTTTCAACATTTTATAAAACAAGGAAGTATTTGAAATCAATTAATTAATTGATTTCAGTGGCTTTTGAGTTTAAATTAAAATACCAAAAGTATTTTTAAAAATAAATCCACCCCTGAATTGTGTTTTCCATAATTTATCAAAATGATGGACTTTTATGAAGGCCATTTTGGGTTCTTTGATTTGTCACAAGTTTGAATTGTTTGTTTGAATATAGAGTTGCCAGGGTTTTTCTCTTGTTGAACCTATTTGGATGTTATTTGTGTTAGGGTTTGGTCATCCCCATTTTGGGTTCAAAAGGATTTTGATATGATGCATCGATGCTTTATGATGCAACCAAAATAAAATCATCAAACAATCTAGGACTGTGACAACTCACCCCCACTCAAACAAGAATCTCGTCCCGAGATTCAAGCGTAGTCGGGAAGAGGAAGAGGGGACACTAAACTATTGTAATCTTCACGATCCATTTGCTCGTCTCGAGGATATTGATTCATCGCATCATGTTGATCTTGACATCTTTGTCTTTGAGGTCTTCATCTAGCTCGACGACAAAAGAACAGGGAGACTCGACAAGATTCTATCTCCTCAAAGATCGAGCAACTCAAGATCAACTCATAAAATGAGACGTAGGAACGTCCCTTGAGTTGAGACACAACACACATAACACGGATGAGAAAATTAGACATGTAAAAGAGGTCCAATTGGTAGGCAACAAATCCACGCTTAAGACATATGGTGACGAGGTTTCAAAGTAGCGAGGATTAAATTGCCCTTCATACCATAACGGGGCACCTTAGAAGATGACTCATAGAGGTATTCCTTTAAGTGGCACAAAGAATTGCTTTTGATCCAAAGATCATTGAAACTCTTCATACCAAGGAAGGAAATTCACAAACGATTGTTTGAAGGAATTTGAAAGAAGGGCATACTCAGGTTGGAAAGAAACTAGGGTTATAGAACAACTCGGCAAACGGAAGGCACATTCCAGTTACTACCAAGGATATAACCTAGTGTCTGAGCATGCTCTCAAGAACTTGAGCATTTCCATATTCATCAAAGTTTACCAACATCCGTGCCAAGATCTTGGTGTCACATCTTACTACTATGATGAACAGTGACGGAGGATGCAGATGCAAAGGAAGACAACACTTCCTCAGATTTCACCTTAGCTATGCCAAGGAAACGAAATCTAGTTAATCGACCGAGAGACATTTAGCACTCCGCTTCTAATGTTCTCCTTGATGTACTAGCACAACCCAATTATAGGTCATGCTTTATATCTAGCACATAAAGTATAGGTCGGACTTCAGGCTCAAAGGGGATCCATGAGGAACAACTTCCAGAATAAGTCATACAAAAACCTCACGGAAGATGACTAAGATTGCTGATGCAAGATATTATAATATCAAGTCTTCCGGCTAGGTGTGTTAGACATTACATCACTTTACCGGGTTACATAGATACCAATATTATAATTCTTGGGGAAATTTCCAACCTTTATAACTGCTTGAGATTCAGCTCCGGTTGGTGACACAATGCTTCAGACTCGGCACGTCTGAAAAGAAGGTTTGCAACGCAAATTAACGAGATAACGTTGCGAGATTGTCAGGAAATGAACTATAGAAGACAACTCCAAAACATGAGCTGGATTGCAAGACACATGTGAACACACTATCCAAGACAATCATGACCACATGAAAAGTCTTACAACAAAACACTACCGAGTTCTGGATGGGAACCATCATTGCGAATGACGAAGCCATGTGCAAGTCCATCTGGTACCTTCAGGAATGGCACTTAACTTCTTTTCCTTGAACAAATCAATCAGTGGCTTGGTGTGCTAGGAAATACATATGGAATGGAGGTAGCTAATCTCTCAGACCATAGAATACTTCACACGAGCATGACTGACTTGAGATGATTCCGAAGGAAACAAATTAACTTTTCTTGAATTCACGGCGACAACTTGCATCAGATGCACATGAATTAGAGGAAGTCATTTCTTACACCTAACAAATACCTCGTGCTCGAGACACGGAGACAATGTCTACAAAGTTTCTAGCACTAGCTTAATGTCCAACATAGATCATGGAACAAATGAAAATGTTGCCGATGGGCTCAACAACAATTCATCGAGATACCCATATAAATGGATTTCCACAACTATGTGAGCAAGATAATAGCATTGGTCAGATCAAAGAATATAATGGTGTATGCTTAGAGAAATCCATGAGTAAGACACCGCTACGAAAATCTTTGGTTCTCAGTTTGATTTGACAATAGCCCATACTCAAATCAAGATAGGACAAGATAGTATATGCAACAATTGATCACACGGATCAACCGATGACAATATCATCTTTCTTCAAGACTCTCACAACAGGAAAAATATCCCTTTAAAATGAACTAAGTTTAGGCGAAGCTTTCATGTTCCAACTCTCCAAGTTGTTGTTTAGCTTAACCAACTAGCTTGAGGTATCCAACACAGATTCTTGGAGAAGGGTGGCTTATAGGAAAACCAACTTGATCACGAGCTCTTATCATAACAGTCAGGAAACAACCTGGTAATACTTCCGAGAAGATATTCGGAAAATCACGAACCACCGATATATTATTAAGCTCGGGAACAATCTCGCTTTTCAGGGCAAGATGATGTGATCAATAGAGCGAGGGATTGACACAATCCTAACCCATCATCGAAAAGTGCACCATGAAACATGGACTAGGTAGCACGGTCAATCTTAGGATGACGATTCAATCATCATCACCATAAGAGTGAATTTATTGTCCGTTAGCTACCAAGCAATAACATTGCTAGGAGTATTGATTTCACACATCATGGTTCACTTGTCGATATTCCGGTTACAACCAACACAAAAACCGAGGAATGAACAATGATAGCCAAAAGTATCACTACATCAAGAGCTCATAAGAGATGGTGCAATTCTCATAATATTCTTGACAACAAGAGGGTAATACTCCAAGATAGAACAGAAGAAAAGCTGGGTTGGCACTTTGATCTATAGAGTATAACTACTTTGACCCAATTCAAGAAATAGATGAGGTACTGGAGTATACTTCTCCTAGTCAATTGGAAATAGCACAACTTGACAAACTACGGGAATAACAGACATCGATGACACGAATGCACAACTACTCTTAACTAACCTCTCATGGATGAAGATCAGAATACAACTAAAGAGGGGCAACTCAAATGCACATGATTTTTCTGAGTTGTAGATGCATAGATTACCATGTCGAACGAGTTCAACATAATTCTTCCAGATAACCCATGCAGAAGGGCGAGGTAGGCAGAATCACGATATGGAGTAGAGAACTCATCACGAGCACTCTTGTTATGATCTTTAGTTCACGTAGAACTTCTGCCAAAGATGGTCCATGGTATTGGAAGAATGATATACCACGCACCTTGACGACTACAACAAGGTTACTAATCATCCTAAAGGAACTAGCAACACTATCGACAGAAGTGAGCAGAATGATCCTTGGATTCAAGAACCCAGAGATAGAATACCTACAAACTAAATAACATCACGGAATGTTTTCGAAATTGATGGCCAGAATTATCACACTGGAAACCAAGACACATCTAGACTATTGGGTAGATTTCGAGGTGACATGGTTTCCTAATACTTCAACAATAGGTCGAGGTAATAGAGTACCTCATCACGATGATTAGTGTGCTTGGTCTGGCCAAAAGTCATTGGAAAAAGAGGAAGGAATTTGCAATTGCATCAGACCATTTGGGAACTTGGGAAAACTCGGACAGCATAACAGCTGTACGAGCATGAAATATGAGGCAACCTGCAAGAAAACTAACACCATAACATTGAATTCTTATGGAGACACTGATCCAGGAAGACAACAATTTTCCTATAGGTCTCCAGTATAGTAACTCGTCATCCTAATGATTAGATGAGAAAGCCTAATTTTTAAACCCTGTAGAATAAAGAAGAGGATGACTCGGAATAAGAATGACACAAGGAAAGGAGTAAAAAGAGCCTTACGTTCCCTTCCACAAAAAATTCCCTTATATAACTAAAGAGTTGCTAGACTCAACATCGACCAGTTTGGCTTGGTTATCCTACAGGCAGTCAAGCTCTAATACCAAAGCTATCGGGACCCTGATCCTGAGTCATAAGAACCCAGCCTGTAACACATCACATCACTTTGCGGCCTCACGCACGGTAAACTCCACGGCTACCACCTTACCTTGGTCGGGACCGTTTGCGTCTTTTGGTTCACGTATATGAATGTGTTGCTAGCGTTCAAACGACAAAGACCCCGGGTCGACATGACTAGTTATAAACCCAAGCGGTACATCCGCACAGGGACAGGCATACATAACCCAGCAAAGCAGGTGTCGATCAACAACGTGTGTAGACGAGTCGTAGCAAGCTACAAGGACTCCATTACACCGCGTGACATTTCCCCTAGGGGACAGACACAACAGCAAAGAAGGATACACGTCGGTCAATCAATGTGTCTAGAGCAATAGCAAGCTACCAAGGCTCGATAGAAGCACAAAGAGGCATTTCCCTGTAAAGAGTACTACCAAAGGCACACAACTAGGTGTCGAATCCCACACATATAATGCATTTCATAACATACACACAATATGCACGATATGTGTAGATACAACATGGCATCACAACATAACTCTATGACTCAAGCTTTTATTAAGGACTCATAAGAATCAACACAGTGTGTTATTACAAACAGGGGTCCCGTGACCCGACACTCAAGTCATACAAACAACAAGCGGAAGCAAAACATGTCTGGGTACAGGCATCTACTAAAAGTGGCTGGAAGAGCCTGAAAAGCTACTACGACCCTACCAAAGGAGCCAGACCTCTGTCTGGGATTCCCAAGCTATTTCGGTCAACATTGAACACGTAGCGTAGAACCTTTTAAAGAGACTAAATCTTCTCTGCAAAACATAAATAAAGCAACCATGAGTACAAAGGTACTCAGCAAGACTTACATCAGAACTATCTACATATGCATCATGTTTCAATGAAAGGGCTGTGGGGTTTGATTGCAGCAAGCCAGCTTTGACTCTTGGCTAACCCGTACTACGACTACAAGTTCTTTCTTTGAGGTGGGATAGCGCACATGAGTCCGCATATTCACCAATGCAATACACCACTATGGATCCACTCTCGTCTCCCTACGAGAAGGCCTTCCATAGCACTCACACTTATCTTGCATGTTTTAGAGTATCCATTTAAATTGTCTATGTACCACGTAATGCTTCCAAGTAGTCCATATCCGAGGACGCGGCTATTCAAACAGATTGATTCACCCTGTAGGGGTATACTTCTTCACACATGCTCTCACCACTTAGCACCATATGCACGTCATGCATCTCGGCAACCTTCAAGCGGAAGCACTGGCGTGGGTGTCGGCCATGACCGTTAACCACACAAGACCCTAGTCCGGGTTTATCGCCTATTTGAGACTGAACCCGCAAGGAAGTCCGACCGAGGTTTCCTCTACGGCCCCAAATGATGTGCGCAGAGTTCCCAAGCCCACCATCCGGGTGCCACTTGGTACACCGTGCCACTGTGTATCTACCGCAGAGAAGCCTACCCCGTCGGGCAGAGCTAAACACGGCCGCCAACACTTCTCCTACAAACACCAGAAACTAGTTGCAACTCCTGGATAGAGATCTAGGCGATTAATAAGCCAAGAGGGTCAATTAAGTATCCCAATGTGTGGTAGTATCTTGTCTTGGATAACATACATAGACCTCAGTTCTTCAGGACGGTCCCAATGAGACAACCCACCATGTACTCCTACATGGCTTCTCATCGCTACCTTTACCAAATCAAATTCACAGTTTTACTCTCACACTGTAGGACATGAACACAACCATTCCGATTCATCATCCAGATGGATCAGACCCGATACGACTCTAAGCATAGCAGGCGTTATAAGCAAGCATGGATGATTAAGCACAACAAAGCTCAAGCAGTTGCCACTCATGCTAAGTGGTTTCAACTATTTACTGTGACAAAATCAGATCATGCAGAGGAATGGGTTCAACTGCCGGTAACATGTACAGTTGAATGGTGTTTTTCCTAATGCAGTAAAAGAGAGCAGGAGCGAGAGAATGGTTTTATATAAATATGCTCAAGGGGGTTTGCTTGCCTGACACGTCTGAAGATAGCAATGAGTCTTCATCAATGTCAACGGTCACTTCGTCGGAAACATCGTCTACCGAGAGGGAACAACACCGGCAAACAAGAAAGGAACAACAATTATTTCACGGAAATGCAACACTATGATGCATGATCAAGAAATGGAGATGAAATGGGACAGGGCCAATATAGCTACCATTTCTTAGGTCGAGACTGGATTTGAATCAGGATTCAAACATCACTTCACCAAGGTATTTTCTGGATACCCTTTTAATTGATTCGACCTGATGCTCAGGTAACTTTTTTTTAACATGCATGAAGATGGCATATTGGGGTGCTGAGTTTCCTAGATCATTGTTTGGTCATAGTAATTGAAGTGGAATTCAAATAGGAATCAAATTCCAACTCCAAACTATTTATTAAATTTATCCTATTCACCATTTGGCCTATTTTGTGATGTTATCCTTTCAAACCAGTATGAAAATGCCATAATCAGATTCTTTGCATTTTTCTGATCCTTTTTCATATATAAATTATTTTCATTGGACTTACAGATTATTTTCTATGAATTTTAGAAGTTTAACAATTTCCTGGAATTAAATTAAATCAGAAAAGCTATTACTGCATCACTGTGATGTCATCACTGCATCAGCAGTCAACAGCGCCTGGCCAGGTCAAACCTGACCAGTGGGGTCCACTGGTTAGTGACCCAGGAGCTAATCCCGCGCTGACCCGCACTAAGTGAGGTTTGACTCACCAGTGGGGCCCTCTGTCAGTGGCTCGGGCGGGGGGGTAGCGCTCGCTAATGATTGGCCACGTCGGCCCCCACCGGAGGGTGGCGCCGGCGACCATAGCCGCGGCGGAGGGCTCGCCGGAGTTGCGCTAAAATGCGCTACACGGGTCCATTTGCGACGCGGTTTGCAGCTAAGGGACGCTGGCGAAGCGGTCGTTCTCGCAGGGGGTAGCAAGAGGGCTAGGGTGGCCGGGAGAGGTGCCGACGATGAGCGTGCACGGCGGTCGGAAGTGGAGCTCGTCGGGAAGATGCTCTGGAGGGGGGTTTCGAGTGGGAGAGAGAGGGGAAAGCATCGGAGGCTCACAACGGATCCATTCCTGGCATCGGCGAGGTTGGAGGGGCTCTCTGGCGGACGAATCGACGGCGGCGAGATCCGGTGGTCGGAGGGGAAGAAGACGGCAATGCGACGCTGTGGATGCCCTGGAGCTCGAGGTTGTTGACGATGAGGAACAGCACGTCGGGGCGAAGCCGTGGAGCACTTCAGGGAGGCGAGGGGTGGCCGGAGTCGACGGCGACGAGCTTGAGCACTGCTCGGCAATGGCGGTAGGAGAGGAGAGCAGAACAGAGGTTAGAGGGAGAAATGAAGAGGAGGAGGAGGAGATCGGGACGGCTCTTCTGAGCCCATCCCACTCACCAAGTCGGCGGGGAGGCCAGGCAGGCAGGAGGCGTGGCGCTCTCACGAGCTCGCCGTCCTCTGCTTCTCCTCTGCCTTCTGGCAAGAGGTAGAAGACAGGGGTGCCCCTGGTGGGCTGGGCAAACAAGGTAGGTGACAGGTAAGTCTTCTCTCTCCATTTTTATTTTTCTGTTTTATTTCTTTTATATCTGCTACATTTGTGTTTAAGAAAATAAAACAACCCAATTTGTAAAACCCTAAACATAAATATGGGGTATATTTGGAATATTTCCAACCCCATATAAAGTTTTCAACATTTTATAAAACTAGGAAGTATTTGAATCAATTAATTAATTGATTTTAGTGGCTTTTGAGTTTAAATTAAAATGCCAAAAGTATTTTTTAAAAGAAATCCACCCCTGAATTGTGTTTTCCAAAATTTATCAAAATGATGGACTTTTATGAAGGCAATTTTGGGTTCTTTGATTTGTCACAAGTTTGAGTTGTTTTTTTGAATATAGAGTTGCCAGGGTTTTTCTCTTGTTGAACCTATTTGGATGTTATTTGTGTTAGGGTTTGGTCATTCCCATTTAGGGTTCAAAAGGATTTTGATATGATGCATGGATGCTTTATGATGCAACCAAAATAAAATCATCAACACAATCTAGGGCTGTGACAGTCACTTCATCATATATCGTCAGTATTGCCTTTCACTTGCACGACCGAACGATGTGAACAATAATAAGAGTGCTCGTGCATTGGACTATGCTAGAATCTGCAGGCAAACACAAAGGAGAAGACAAAGTAATATGGCTCTTTGAAAGCTAAACAGGTATGCATGCAAGAGCCACTAAACGTTGTAACCATGATCTTCTACCTTGACCCAAAGAAAAAGAAAACTATCTACACAGGAAAGCTCCCAACAAGCAAAAGAAGAAAAGAAAATCTTTTTGGTTTTTTCAAACTAAACAGACACACGAAAAGAAAACGAGAAAAATAAAATAAACTAGCATGGATGATACAGTGGCAACGTGTGAACACTGGCTAACAAAGTGAAAGCATAAGCAAGAACCTAAAGTCGGTGAGAACACGTACTCCCCCAAGCTTAGGCTTTTGGCCTAGCTTGGTCTACTCCCAAGGAGGGAAATAACCAGCTCCTGGGTACTCCGGACTGGACTGTGGATGCCATTGTTGTGTGAGCTCCTCTGGCTCCCACTATAAACTGGCATCTGGTACTCGACTGGCGGCTCGGGCACGGGCACCTGTGGTTGGGCTAAGCCCCAATATGTGTAGATGTCTGAGGGCATAATAGTGTACCTGCCTGCATGAAGATTGAACAAAGAAGGAGCAGGCAAAGTAATAGTCTCACGAGTACCCTGACTAAATACCAGGTTATAAATCATCCTTCCACCTATATCTCTATCAAGAAAGTCATGGCGAACCATGCTATCGTAATCTAGATATCTCTCGGGAAGAAGCACCTCTTCTTCTTCCTCTAGTCTAATGGGTATCTCAAAGTGTCTAGCAAGACGAGTAGCATAGATACCTCCATAGACAACACCCTTAGAACGGTTCAGGTTCAACCGTTGAGCTACTATAGCGCCCAAGCTATAAGTTTTATCGTTATAAAGGGCTTCGCGCAAGATAGCAAGATCTAGGGAACTAAGTGACCCAGCTTTCCCACGACCAATCAAACATTTTCCCACAAATAGTGAGAAGTACCGAAGCACGGGAAAATGTATGCTAGCAGCTCTAGCGCAAGACACTCCTCTCTCCTCTCCTACAGCAATTGTACCGATGAAAGCTTCCAAGTCCCGTGGACGGGGTTCATGAATATCCCCAACGTAAGGTAATTTGCAAACATTGCAAAAATCCTGGAGTGACATGCGCTGGGCGACATCATAAAATTTAAACTCAACCATAGGAGGATTCTTCCTCGGATAGAAGTTAAAGCTTTGTACGAAGATATTAGTGAGGAGGAGGTATTGCGAACACTTATCTTCAACGAAGGCGGTGAGGCCTGCGTTTTCCACCAAGTGATAAAAGTCCTCATAAATTCCAGCGGCGTGTAAGAACACGTCGCTTGGCCACTCGCACGCTCGCACTTCTGCGACTCGAGGAACCAAATACTTGGGCTTCTTCTCACTCCCATCATCCTTGGGGTCATGGCTTGACGAGCCTCTTAAGAACCTCCTCATCTTTCCCCTTTTCTATCTCTGAAAATTTCTGAAATTTTTAGTGATTCTAAGGAGAAGTGAATAAGGCTCCACGAAACTCGTAGCAACTACTCCAACAAGTGCCTAGAGACTATATGACGCATCAAAACTACTTGGGACCAGCTAGAATCAGCATGCAAAGCTCAAGAACATGATCACCAAGGCAGAAAAAATACACGGAGTATAAGGCACTAGAGCAAAAACTAATTGGACCCATGGAGAAGTCACTTACCAAGGAGTAATTTCCCCAAAACAGTTCGGAGAACAGTGATTTGAGCAAAGAGATCGAAAATCCCAGCAAGAGGAGTAAGAACACGGGTTTGAGCTGCGAAACGATTTTTTCTGGAGGTAGGAGAACAAGATGGGAGCAAGAATGAGCGGAGGGGATGCCTGTGGGTCCCACAAGCCTGGGTGGCGCGGCCAGGGGGGTGCCCGCGCCCCTAGGGCTTATGGCCCACTGGTGTGGGCCCCAGACAGACTCTTTGTCCCAGTATTTTTCAAATATTCCAGAAAAAATCATAGTAGATTTTCACAGCGTATGGAGAACTTTTATTTTCGGGGTATTTTTCTACCGGACGCTAAAACAGAAAACAGGGAAAACTAAACTAAATCTATCATTTTTCTTCTAAGCAACCTAAAGTGAAAGCTTCGAACAGAGGTTTGTGACTGCTTGATGCATCCATCTCATGGTCATCAAAAGAAATCCGTCAATGGGTTTGATCAAATCCCCTCGACAAAACTTTCTTGAATCGCAAAAGAGAACGGAGAATTTTAGAATAGTCACTAGGTCACCTCAATGGGGATGTGAATTTCCCCAACAAGCAAGTCATACTTCATCTTGACACGAGGAATAGGGCATTCAAAGCTCCCAATAAGAATCGATGAAGTTTTTTCGATAGCATTGATGCAATGTACTCGATATTGTTTCTTCGGAAAGTGCACCGTATGCTCATTACCGTTGACATGGAAAGTGACATTGCCTTTGTTGCAATCTATAACAGCCCCTGCAGTGTTTAAAAAGGGTCTTCCGAGGATGACAGCCATGGCATCGTCCTCGGGAATATCCAAGATAACTAAGTATGTTAAGATAGTGGCGTTAGCAACCACAACAGGCACATCCTCGCAAATGCCGATAGGGAAAGCGGTTGATTTGTCGGCCATTTGCAGAGAGATTTCAGTGGGTGTCAACTTATCCAGTTCAATTCTACGATAAAGAGAGAGAGGCATAACACTAACACCGGCTCCAAGGTCGCATAAAGCAGTTCTCACGTAGTTGCCTTTAATGGAGCAAGGTATAGTGGGCACACCGGGATCACGTAGTTTCTTCGGAGTTCCACCCTTGAAAGTGCAGTTGGCAAGCATGGCGGAGATCTCAAGATCAGGTATCCTCCTCTTATTAGTCACAATATCTTTCATGTACTTAGCATACGAAGACATCTTGAGCATATCAGTCAAACGCATCTGCAGAAAGACAGGTCTGATCATTTCAACGAAGCGCTCAAAATCCTCATCATCCTTTTTCTTGGATGGTTTGGGAGGAAATGGCATAGGTTTCTGAACCCATGGCTCCCCTTCTTTACCATGCTTCCTAGAAGCGAAGTCATTCTTATCGTATCTCTTAGTTTTAGGCTGTGGGTTATCAAGATCAGGTTCAATCTCCACATCCTTTTCATTGCTAGGTTGAGCATCTTCATGAACATCACTATTGATATTATCATTAGGCTCATGTTCATCACCAGATTGTGTTTCAACGTCAGAGACAGAGACATCGTTTGGACTCTCAGGTGTAGCAGCAACAGGGTTGCTAGCGTGTAGGTTCCTATCATCTTCCTTCTTCTTTCTAGGATGACTAGGTGCATCAGTGCTAACTCCTTGAGAATCTTGTTCAATTCTCTTCGGATGACCCTCAGGATACACAGGTTCCTGGGTCATTCTACCGCCTCTAGTAACAACTCTGACGGAATTGTCATTCAACTCATTGAGCAAGTCATTCTGAGCTTTAAGTACTTGTTCTACCTGAGTAGTAACCATAGAGGCATGTTCACTCAGAAGTTTAAGATCATTGACGTTTCTGTCCACACAAGCACTTAAATGACTAAGCATACGAGCATTCTTTTCCAATTGTCTGCTAACATAATCATTGAAACTATGTTGTTTGACAACGAAGTTATCAAATTCATCCATGCATAGGCTAGCAGGTTTATCAAAAGGAATATCACTCTCATCAAACCTACGCAGAGAATTTACTTCTACTACCTGTATCGGGTTATCGAGACCATGGATCTCTTCGATAGGTGGTAGATTTTTGACATCTTCAGATTTAATGCATTTCTCTCGCATAGATTTCTTGGCTTCTTGCATATCTTCAGGACTGAGGAATAGAATACCTCTTTTCTTCGAAGTTGGCTTAGGAGGTGGTTCGGGAATAGTCCAAGCATTGTCATTGCACAAGATGTTATTCAATAGAATCTCAGCTTGTTCTATAGTCCGTTCCCTAAAAACACTACCGGCACAACTATCTAAGTGGTCTTTGGAAGCATCGGTAAGTACATTATAGAAGATATCAAGTATTTCATTCTTCTCAAGAGGGTGATCAGGCAAAGCGTTCAGTAGCTGGATAAGCCTCCCCCAAGCTTGTGGGAGACTCTCTTCTTCAGCTTGAGCAAATTTGTATATTTCCTGCAAGGCAGCTTACTTCTTATGGGAAGGGAAATATTTTTCAGAGAAGTAGTAGACCATATCCTGGGGGCTATGCACACAACGAGGAGCAAGAGAAGTGAACCAGGTCTTAGCATCATCCTTTAGCGAGAAAGGAAACAGCTTGAGCATGTAGTAGTGGCGGATCTTTTCCTCACTAGTGAATAGGGTGGCTATATCATGCAGTTTGGTAAGATGGGCTACAACCGTTTTAGACTCATAACCATGAAAAGGATCAGATACGACCAGAGTGATTAACTCAGGGTCGACAGAGAATTCATAATCCTTATCGGTCACAAAGATAGGCGAAGTGGCAAACTTCGGGTCGTATTTCATCCTAGCGTTCAGAGATTTTTCTTTCCACTTGCGCGGAAGTTTCTCAACATCATAGCTATCCTTACACGCAAGAAAATCCTCAGCTATCTCTCCCTCCATAACATAGCGCGTATCAGGCATAACAGGCAATTCAGGCATAGTAGCAGGTTCTACTTCAATAGTATCAGCAGTCTCAGAAGTATCATCACATCTAGCAGCAACTCTAGCAATATGTGCATCAAGGAATGCACCAAGTGGCAAAGCAGTATCAGGCATAGCATCATGAGGCATAGTATCAAGCATAGCATCATCAGGCATAGTATCTAGCATAGCATCATCAGGCATAGTATCAAGCATAGCATCATCAAGAATAGTATCTAGCATAGCATCACAAGGAATAGTATCTAGCATAGCATCAT
Source organism: Hordeum vulgare subsp. vulgare (assembly GCF_904849725.1). NCBI lineage: Eukaryota > Viridiplantae > Streptophyta > Magnoliopsida > Poales > Poaceae > Hordeum > Hordeum vulgare. Next base: position 136,828,936 of record NC_058522.1, on the reverse strand, counting down.
GGGCAGTAGAAGTAGCATCATCAAGCACAGGCGACATATCAAGATTTCTAGCAGGAGGCAAAGTCGCAAACTTACTCAAAACTGAAGGTGAATCAAGTGCAGAGCTAGATGGCAATTCCTTACCTCTCCTCGTAGTGGAAGGCAGGATTTTAGTTCTTGGATCTTTCGAATTCCTCATAGTGATCAGCAAATGTCAATCCCAAGTGACTCAGAGAATATAGTTGTGCTTCCCTGATACGTCTCAAACGTATCCATAATTTTTGATGGTTTCATGTTGTTATCTTGTCATCTTTGGATGTTTTATGTATCTTTTATATCTTTTTCGGGACTAACTTATTAATCAGTGCCAAGTGCCAGTTCCTGTTTTTTCTGTGTTTTTGGCTCTTTTTAGATCTGATTTTGGAACGGAGTCCAAACGGAATAAAGTCCCTGAAATAAATTTTTCCCGAACGGAAGAAGATCAGGGGGCTTGTGGGCCAAGCCAGGAGAGCTACAGGGAGCCCACAAGCCCTGTAGCCACCACCAGGGGGCGGCGGCTAGCAGGCTTGTGGCCTCCCTGGCACCCCCTGACCTAGATCCTTCACCTATATATTCCCTAAAATACAGAAAAAAATCAAGGAATCCACGAAAACACTTTTCCGCCGCCGCAAGCTTCCGTTTCCGGGAGATCTCATTTGTAGACCCTTCCCGGTGCCCTGCCGGAGGGGACTTTGGAGTTGGAGGGCTTCTACATCAACATCATCGCCCCTCCAATGACTCGTGAGTAGTTCACTTCAAACCTACGGGTCCATAGTTAGTAGCTAGAGGGCTTCTTCTCTCTCTTGGATCTTCAATACAAAGTTCTCCATGATCTTCATGGAGATCTATCCGATGTAATCCTCTCTTGCTTAAGGCGTTACTCTGTTCTTTTGGACTTAATACACTAGATGCATGCTGGATAGCGGTCGACGTGTGGAGTTATAGTAGTAGATGCAGAAAGTATCGGTCTACTTGTTTTGGACGTGATGCCTATAGATATAATCATTGCCATAGATGACGTCACGACTTTGCGCGGTTCTATCAATTGCTCGACAGTAATTTGTTCACCCACCGTCTACTTTCTTTCATGAGAGAAGCCACTAGTGAACACTATGGCCCCCGGGTCTATTCACACCTATCGTTTCCACTTTTGCTTTTACTTTGCTTTGTAACTTTGTTGCTTTCAGTTCTCACTTGGCGAACAATCTATAAGGGATTGACAACCCCTTCATAGCGTTGGGAGCAAGCTTTTTGTGTTTGTGCAGGCACTTGAGATACTCCTTCACTGGATCGATACCTTCGTTCTCAAACTGAGGGAAATACTTACCACCGCTGCGCTACATCACCCTTTCCGCTTCGAGGGAACACCAACGCAAGGCTCCAAGGCCACGGGGCAAATCCTTTGCATATTTGCCTAGGAAGTCCCTTAAGGTGTAGCCATAGCAGAAGGATTGTTGGTGCCGTTGCTGAGGAGTATCAAGACAAGAATAGTCTCCCGTCAGCACGTTTCTGGCGTCGTTGGAAGGTCTTTTGTTGCAGTAGCATTCCCAGGCAACGGCACGAGAAAAAGCCTTGATGTCCCACAAGCGTATGGGATCGCAGCAGTTTTCGAGGGTAGAGTATGCAACCCAAATTTATTGATTCGCTCACAAGGGGAAGCTAAAGGATATTCTCAAGTATTAGCAACTGAGCCGTCAATTCAACCACACCTGAAAGATTAGTGTCTGCAAGCAAAGTATCAGTAGCAAGGTAGTATGATAACAACGGAGCGAGAAACGATCTGGTGACGAGGCAGACTATTCCTAACTGTTGTATCAATGGCAGTAAAAGCTTTGACAATTTCCAGCAATGGCGCCAAAAAGGCCATGTTGACGGGATGTTAGCACCAACAAAGTCTTGCAACAAGTAACAGCGGAGTAGCAAGGAACAGTAGTCGCAGCAGCAAAGTGGCCCAATCCCTCTTGTAGCAAGGGACAAGCCTAGGCAAAGTAACATAGCGAGGACCAGTAGTAAAAGACTCGTAGGCAGTGGATCGGTTATGGATGAGTATGACGGATGTGATTCATCATGTAACAGCTATAACACGGAGAGATAAGTAACTAGCTCCCGTTCTTCAATCTAATGTAGGCATGTATTCCGTATGTAGTCATACGTGCTTAGGGAAAAGAACTTGCATGACATCTATTGTCCATACCTCCCGTGGCAGCGGGGTCCTAATGGAAACTACGGGATATTAAGGTTCTCCTTTTAATAAAGAACCGGACCAACACATTAACATGCGGTGAATACATGAACTCCTCATACTATGGTCATCTCCGGGAGTGGTTCCGGCTATTGTCACTACGGGGTTGCCGGGTCATAACACATAGTAGGTGACTACAACTTGCAAGATAGGATCTAAAACACACATATATTGGCGACAACATAATAGGTTCAGATCTGAAATCATGGCACTCGGGCCCTAGTGACAAGCATTAAGCGTGGAAAAGTAGTAGCAACATCAGTCTCGGAACATAGTGGATACTAGGGATCAATCCCCATCAAAACTAACTCGATTACATGATAGATCTCATCCTACTCATCACCGCCCAGCGAGCCTACGAATAGATTACTTACGAACGATGAAGAGCTTCATGGAATTGGAGAGGGGATCAGGTTGATGATGACGATGGCGATGATTTCCCCTCTCCGTAGCCCAAAACGGACTCCAGATCTGTCCTCCAGATGAAGAACAGGTTGTGGCGGCGCCTCCGTATCGCAAACGCGACGAAATCTTCTCTTTTTTATTTTTTTTCTGGGACAAAAGTGAACTTATAGAGCTGAGATTGGGGGCGGCAGAGCCGTGTGGGCCCAAGAAGCTTGCCCACCGCCAAGTAGTAGCAACATCAATCTAGAACATAGTGGATACTAGGGATCAATCCCCGTCAAGAACCTACTCGATTACATGATAGATCTCATCCCACTCATCACCGTCCAGCAAGCCTACGAAGAGATTACTCACGAACGATGAAGAGAATCATGGAATTGTCGATGGATAAAGGTTGATGATGACGATGGCAACGATTTCCCCTCTCCGGAGCCCGAAACGGACTCCAGATCTGCCCTCCAGATGAAGAACATGATGTGGCGGCGCCTCTGTATCGCAAAACGCGATGAAACCTTCTCTCTGATTTTTTTCCAGGCAAAACTGAAGATATAGAACTGAGATTGGGGGTGGTGGTGCCACGTGGGCCCCACAAGCCCTCATGGCGCGGCCATAGGGGGTGGTCGCGGCCCAGGGGCTTATGGCCCACTGGCACGCCCCCTCACGTGGAACTTTGCGCAGGTATTTGTCTTTTATTCCAGAAAAAAATCTCCGTAAATTTTCAGGACGTTCCGAGAACTTTCATTTCTGCACAAAAACAACACCATGGCAATTCTGCTGAAAACAGCGTCAGTCCGGGTTAGTTCCATTCAAATCATGCAAATTAGAGTCCAAAACAAGGGCAAAAGAGTTCGGAAAAGTAGATACGACGGAGACGTGTCAACCATGAATGAAGTGTGAACTACCGTCGGTCATTAGATATCTAGGGACTCCAAATCTAGGGAAGATAACTTCTTTCAGCATCTTGATAGAGGTGTTGTGATCAGCACTACTGGTGGGATAGCTTATACCCACTTAGTGACGTAATCAACAGCAACTAAGATATGCGTATACCCGTTGGATTCAGGAAAAGGTCCCATATAATCAAAGCCCCAAACATCAAATGGTTCAATGACAAGTGAATAGTTCATAGGCATTTCGTGACGTTTGCTAATATTACCTATACGTTGACATTTGTCACAAGACAAGACAAACTTATGGGCATCCTTGAAGAGAGTGGGCCAATAGAAACCTGATTGCAATACCTTGTGTGCAGTTCTATCTCCCGCATGGTGTCCTCCGTAGGCCTCGGAGTGACACTTATGTAGGATCTGTCCATGTTCATGTTCAGGTACACAACGTCTAATAACACCATCTACTCCTTCCTTATAAAGGTGAGGATCATCCCAAAAGTAATGTCTCAAGTCAAAGAAGAATTTCTTCTTTTGCTGGTACGTGAAACTAGGTGGTATGTATTTGGCGATGATATAGTTTGCATAATCAGCATACCACGATGCACTATGTGAAGCATTGATGACATTTAGTTGCTCATCGGGAAAGCTATCATCAATAGGTTGTGGGTCATCAAAAACGTTCTCCAACCTACACAAGTTATCTGCTACAGGGTTATCAGCACCCTTTCTGTCGATAACGTGTAAATCAAATTCTTGTAGCAAGAGAACCCATCTGATAAGTCTAGGGTTTAGCGTCCTTCTTCTCCATTCGGTACTTAATAGCACCATGATCAGTGTGAATAGTGACTTTGGAGTCAACTATGTAAGACCTGAACTTTTCACATGCAAACACGACTGCTAAAAATTCCTTCTCCGTAGTAGCATAGTTTCTCTGGGCATTGTCTAGAGTTTTACTAGCGTAGTGAATAACATTCAACTTCTTATCGACTCTTTGCCCTAGAACAGCACCAACAGCATAATCACTAGCATCACACATGATCTCAAAAGGTAAGTTCCAATCAGGTGGTTGAACAATAGGTGCAGTTATCAAAGCCCTCTTAAGTATTTCGAAGGTTTCCTCACAATCATCGTCAAAGACAAAAGGAATATCCTTTTGCAAGAGATTGGTAATAGGCCTAGAAATCTAAGAGAAGTCTTTAATGAACCTTCTATAGAAACCAACATGACCAAGGAAACTTCTTATACCTTTGATATCTGTGGGGTATGGCATTTTCTTGATTGCATCAACCTTAGCCTTATCGACTTCAATACCTCTTTCGGAAATTTTATGTCCTAAGATGATGCCTTCATTAACCATAAAGTGGCACTTCTCCCAATTCAAGACAAGATTGGTGTCTTTACATCTCTCCAAGACTCGATCAAGGTTGCTGAGGCAATCATCAAAGGAATACCCGTAAACGGAGAAGTCATCCATGAAAACCTCAACAATCTTTTCACAAAAGTCAGAGAATATAGCCATCATACATCTTTGAAAGGTGGCAGGTGCATTACATAAGCCAAAAGGCATACGTCTATAAGCAAAGTACCGAAAGGACAGGTGAAAGTGGTTTTCTCCTGATTAGATTGTGCAACTGATATTTGGGAGAAACCAGAATAACTGTCTAGAAAGCAGAAGTGTGTGTGTTTGGATAGCCTTTCTAGCATTTGGTCAATAAAAGGCAAAGGGTAATGATCTTTCCTAGTGGCTTTATTCAGTTTCCTAAAATCGATCACCATCCTATAGCCAGTAATAATCCTTTGTGGGATCAATTCATCCTTATCATTAGGGACAACGGTAATGCCTCCCTTCTGAGGGACGCAATGCACCGGACTCACCCAATCGTTGTGAGCAACAGGATAAATGATACCTGCTTCCAGGAGCTTTAGTATTTCTTTTCTTACTACTTCTTTCATCTTAGGATTTAATCTCTTTTGATGATCAGCAACTGGTTTGAAATCAGGATCAGTTTTAATCTTGTGCTGGCATAGAGTGGGACTAATGCCTTTAAGATCATCAAGAGTATATCCAATAGCAGCACGGTGCTTCCTCAGAGTTTTTAGCAACTTCTTTTCTTCATGCTCTGAGAGGCTAGCACTAATAATAACAGGATATATCTCTTTTTCATCAAGATAGGCATACTTAAGAGTATCAGGCAACTGTTTAAGATCGAACACAGGATCACCCTTTGGTGGGGGTGGATCCCCAAGCAGTTCAATAGGCAAGTTATTCTTAGGGATGGGATATTGTTCTAAAACAACTCTATCTATCTCATCCCTTTCATCCATATGCATATCATTTTCATGCTCAAGCAAGTATTTCTCTAAGGGATCAGTAGGAGGCACGGCAATAGAGGCTAAGGCAATAGTTTCATCCCTACTAGGCAACTCCTTTTCATGAGGTTGTCTACAAAACTTAGAGAAATTGAACTCGTGTGACACACCTTCAAAGCCAACAGTGACAGTTTGCTTCTCATAATCAATATGAGCATTGACGATGTTGAGAAAAGGTCTGCCAAATATGATGGGACAAAAGCTATCTTGTGCAGTAGCAAGAACGAAGAAATCAGCAGGATACTTCATTTTACCACACAAGACTTTAACATCCCTAACAATTCCCACAGGGCAGATAGTATCTCTATTGGCAAGCTGAATAGTGACATCTATAGGTTCTATCTCTATAGGTGCAATCCCATCTTTGATTTCATCATATAAGGATTGAGGTATTGCACTAACACTAGCACCCACGTCACATAAGCCATGATAACAATGATCTCCTATCATAACAGAAACCACAGGCATGCCAACAATAAGCCTATGTTTGTCTCTAACGTGAGGTTTAGCAATTCTAGCAGCATCTTCACAGAAGTGAATATTATGTCCCTCAACTTCTTCATACAAAAGATCTTTGATAATAGCAATGCTAGGTTCAACTCTAATTTGCTCAGGGGGGTGTAGGTGTTCTAATATAGCCTCTACGTATCATAGTTGAAGCTATAGAATGATCCTTTATCCTAACATGGAAAGGTGGTTTCTCAATGTAAGCACTAGGAAGAATAGGATCATTATAGGCAATGACTTTCTGTTCAACTGGAGTGGGTTTAACTACATTGACTTCTAAAGGAGGATGATATTTAAACCACTTCTCTTTGGAGAGATCAATATGAGCAGCAAAGGATTCACACAATGAAGCTACTATCTCAGAGTCAAGTCCATACTTAGCGCTGAAGTCACTAAAGGTATTTGTCTCAACAAAGGATTTAACGCAATCAAACGTGAAATTCATACCTCACTCCTTACCTTCTTCAAGCTCCCAATCTTCAGAGTTGTGTTTAATTCTATCCAATAAATTCCATTTGAAGTCAATATCTCTCTTCATAAAAGAACCGGTACAAGAAGTGTCAAGCATGGTGCGATCATCATGAGAAAGCCGAGCATAGAAGTTCTGAATGATAATTTCTCTCGAGAGCTCATGATTGGGGCATGAATATAGCATTGATTTAAGCCTCCCCCAAGCTTGAGCGATTCTTTCTCTGTCACGAGGCCAAAAATTATAAATATAATTCCGATCACGATGTACTAAATGCATAGGGTAAAACTTTTGATGAAATTCCAATTTCAACCGATTGTAGTCCCATGATCCAGTATCATCACATAGCCTATACCATGTCAACGCCTTATCCTTCCAAGATAAAGGAAAGACCTTCTTTTTGACCTCATCCTCGGGCACACCTGCAAGCTTAAATAAACCACAAACTTCGTCTACATAGATCAGATGCAAGTCTGGATGTGATGTTCCATCTCCTGTAAAAGGATTAGCCAGCAGTTTCTCAAGCATACCCGAAGGAAATTCAAAGAAAATATTTTCAGTAGGTGCAGCAACTTGAGGAGCAACTCTTTGTGCTTCCGTTCGAGGTGAAGATACCCCGAACAAGCCCCTCAAAGGATTAGTGTCCATAGTGACAAGTGACAATAAATTTCAGCACACTATATGAATGTTTCCTTACCAAGTTCCACTTACCAAAGGCGCTTCACTCCCCGGCAATGGCGCCAGAAAAGAGTCTTGATGACCCACAAGTATAGGGTATCAATCGTAGTCCTTTCGATAAGTAAGAGTGTCGAACCCAACGAGGAGCAGAAGGATCTGACAAGTGGTTTTCAGCAAGGAAATATCTGCAAGCTCTGAAATTATCGGTAACAAGTGATTGTGTGGTGAGATGATTCGTAGCAAGCAACAAGTAACAAAAGTAGAAATGGTGCAGCAAAGTGGCCCAATCCCTTTTGTATCAAGGGACAAGCCTGGACAAAGACTTATAGGAGGAAAAACGCTCCCGGGGACACACGGGAATTTCTGTCATGCTAGTTTTCATCATGTTCATATGATTCGTGTTCGTTACTTTAATAGTTTGATATGTGGGTGGACCGGCGCTTGGGTACTGCCCTTACTTGGACAAGCATCCCACTTATGATTAACCCCTCTCGCAAGCATCCGCAACTACGGAAGAAGAATTAAGACAAAGTCTAACCATAGCATTAAACTAGTGGATCCAAATCAGCCCCTTACGAAGCAACGCATAAACTAGGGTTTAAGCTTATGTCACTCTAGCAACCCATCATCTACTTAATACTTCCCAATGCCTTCCTCTAGGCTCAAATAATGGTGAAGTGTTATGTAGTCGACGTTCACATAACACCACTAGAGGAAAAACAACATGCAACACATCAAATTATCGAACGAATACCAAATTCACATGACTACTATTAGCATGACTTATCCCTTATCCTCAGGAACAAAAGTAACTACTCACAAAGCATAATCATATTCATGACCAGAGAGGTAATGAGTAGCATCAAGGATCTGAACATAAACTCTTCCACCAAGTAATCCAACTAGCATCAACTACAAAGAGTAATCAACACTACTAGCAACCTTACAAGTACCAATCGGAGTCGCGAGACGGAAATTGGTTACAAGTGATGAACTAGGGTTTGGAGATGAGATGGTGCTGATGAAGATGTTGATGGTCATGAGTCCCCTCCAATGAGAGGAGTGTTGGTGATGACGATGGCGACGATTTCCCCCTCAGGGAGGGAAGTTTCCCCGGCAGGATCGTCCTGCCGGAGCTCTAGATTGGTTCTGCTCAAGTTCCGCCTCGTGGCGGTGGCAAAACCACGAAAAAGCTCCTCCTTGATTTTTTCCTGGACGAAACCCTCCATATAGAAAAAGAGAGGGGCCAGTGGGCCAGTGGGCTGCCCACAAGCCCTCATGGCGCGGCCTGGGGGGGTGGTCGCGCCGTGCAGGCTTGTGGGCACCCCCTGGTGCCCCTCTGGCACTTCTTCGGCCCAGTATTTTTGATAAATTGGGGAAAAAATCCTCGTTGATTTTTACGACATTTGGAGTTGCGCAGAATAAGTATCTCAACTTTGCTTCACTTTCAGGCCAGAATTCCAGCTGCCGGTATTCTCCCTCTTCATGTAAACCTTGCAAAATAAGAGAGAAAAGGCATAAGAATTGTACCATGAAGTGAAATAACAGCCAAAGAAGCGATAAATATCAACATGAAAACATGATGCAAAATGGACGTATCAACTATCCAGAAGACTGAGGCATGGTCGTGATCGTGGGCAAGCATGCAGGGTAGCATAGTCATTTCTCATGATTTTTAGTCCGTAGCGGAACTACGTTGTTTGGATGCATGATGTAACTCTGATATATTTATGAGATGGTAGTTGAATCCCTTATTGTCATTCTTCTTTTATTATGTATGTGCTATGTTACCATGCTTGCGAAACGCTTAGATGCGCTTCTTTCCAATTCGGGACCTCGTTCCCCAAATCGGAAAGGACCACATCTTAGTCGTTACAAGTTGGTAATCAGAGCCTTACGACCATAGGAGCCTTTGTGTGATCGTACTTGGCCGAGTCGAGTCTAGTAAAATGTTTTGAGTCTTAGTTATATCGGAGAGTAGGATTCTTTTTTCTCCTCTTCCATGCTCTGGTGAGGTTCCCGACTTAGGAAATCTTAATTCTACTCCTCTTCTCGCTCAAAATTTTTTTAGGATCACGCGGGTATTTGTGAAATCTATATGATTTCGATGTGATGGAGTTCTGTCTTGGTGCCTCCTGTCTGCCTTGATTTCTTCCGGGGAGTTGAGCTCCAGGGGATTCTTGCGCACATCGCCATCATTCAGATTTCTGAGTATCTAAGAACGAAGGATGTTCGTTATTGCTTCAATACTAGTAGTGGCGAGATAACCCCGATGTCCCCAGTACTAGTGCAGATTGTTCGGGAGTACTGCCATACTTTGTATCGTTGTGATCACGAGGGTCTGTTGTAGATGAAGGTCCGAGATTCTGGTTGTGTGTTGACGGATGTGATACAGGTGACGGGTTAGTATAGGAGTTGTGTGATATTACTCCTTGTATCCGTGTACCAGATTGCATGGCCAGATATTTTCGGAATTCATAGGTGGGATATCAAGTAGTACCTTATAGGACTATCTTCCTACAGATGCATGATGTGAGGTTGGGATTCGATGTTCAGTGGGTATGTTTGTTCACGGTCGTCTTACAGCGGTTCTCGTTGTGTCTTAAAGAGTCCTTGTAGCTCGCTACGACTCAGGGATACTTCGTAAGTCATGTGCACTACCTTGCACAGGATGGCTACTGTAAATTCGAGCCCGTGTGATCTTATCCACGAAGATATCGGATGAAATCTCGATCATATGTTTGTTCCGAGCAGTTCTAGCTCATACTTGTTTTCAAGTGGTCTTAATCAGAATTTTGTCGACCGTCACTTTGAGGAAGTGATACGTCTCAAACGTACCTATAACTTTTGATGGTTTCATGATGTTATCTTGTCAACTTTGGATGTTTTGTATACCTTTTATATCTTTTTTAGGACTAACTTATTAATTCAGTGCCAAGTGCCAATTCCTGTTTTTTCTTTGTTTTTGACTCTTTTCAGATCTTATTTTGGAACGGAGTCCAAACAGAATAAAATCCCCGAAATAAATTTTTCGAGAACGGAAGAAGATCGGAGGACTTGAGGGCCAAGGCAGGGGGCCCATAGGGAGCCCACAAGCCGTGTTGCCGCGGCCAGGGGGGCCGTGGCAACCAAGCTTGAGGCCTCCCTGGTGATCCCCTGCCCTAGCTCTTTGGCCTATAAATTCCCTAAAATCGCAGAAAAAATCAAGGCATCCACGAAAACACTTTTCCGCCGCCGCAAGCTTCCGTTTCCGCGAGATCTCATCTGGAGACCCTTCCCGGTGCCCCGTCGGAGGGGACTTTGGAGTTTGAGGGCTTCTACATCAACATCATCGCCTCTCCAATGACTTGTGAGTAGTCCACTTCAGACCTACAGGTCCGTAGTTAGTAGCTAGATGGCTTCTTCTCTCTCTTGGATCTTCAATACAAAGTTCTCCATGATCTTCATGGAGATCTATCCGATGTAAACCTCTTTGGCGGTGTGTTTGTCGAGATCCGATAAATTGTGGATTTGTGATCAGATTATCTATGAATTATATTTGAGTCTTTGCTGATTTCTTATATGCATGATTTGATATCCTTGTAAGTCTCTCCGAGTCTTGGGTTTTGTTTGGCCAACTAGATCTTTGATTCTTGCAATGGGAGAAGTGCTTGGTTTTGGGTTCATACCGTGTGGTGACCTTTCCCAGTGACAGAAGGGGCAGCAAGGCACACATCATGTTGTTGCCATCAAGGGTAACAAGATGGGCTTTCATCATAGATTTGAGATTGTCCATCTACATCATGTCATCTTGCTTAAGGCGTTACTTTGTTCTTTTGAACTTAATACACTAGATGCATGCTGGATAGCGGTCGACGTGTGGAGTAATAGTAGTAGATGCAAAAAGTATCGGTCTACTTGTTTTGGACGTGATGCCTATAGATATAATCATTGCCTTAGATAACGTCATGACTTTGCGCGGTTCTATCAATTGCTCGACAGTAATTCGTTCACCCACCATCTACTTGCTTTCATGAGAGAAGCCACTAGTGAACACTACGGCCCCCGGGTCTATTCACAACTATCGTCTCCACTTTCACTTTTACTTTGCTTTGTTTTCTTTTTGCTTTCAGCTCTCACTTTGCAAACAATCTATAAGGGATTGACAACCCCTTCATAGCATTGGGTGCAAGCTCTTTGTGTTTGTGCAGGTACTTGTGACTTGACGCGATCCTCCCACTGGATCGATACCTTGGTTCTCAAACTGAGGGAAATACTTATCGCCGCTGTGCTACATCACCCTTTCCTCTTCAAGGGAACACCAACGCAAGGCTCCAAGGCCGCGGGAAATCCTTTGCATATTTTCCAAGGAAGTCCCTATAGGCGTAGCCCGTAGCAGAAGGATTCCTGGCGCCGTTGCCAGGGAAGGTCTGTTGACGCAGTAGCAGGAAGCATTCTTACTATTTTGTTCGAGTGCAATTGCTATATTCCTGTTCAGATATTCCTGTCATTTTGATTCAGATATATCTTCAATTTATTCTGTGGGCTAATGTGTGTCCGTCTTCAGGATGGCTCCACCAACTCGTCAGAACCCAGGGCGTGAGGATGTGCTACCGCCACCTCCTCCTTCGAAGAATCCTCCTCCACCGCCACCTCCTCCTACTGAGGCTTGGCAAGCGGTGATGGCTGCTACAAATGCAAACACTCAGATGCTACTACAGTAGTTGCAAGAGAGGGCTAATCAGCAGCAAGGCAATTTCCAGCATGGTGGCAATCAGTTTGCGAATCTGAGTCAGTTCCTGTCGAATCAGCCGAAGACTTTCACTTCGTGTGATCAGCCGTTTGATGTTGAGGATTGGATCCACGACATGAACAAGCATTTTGAGTGCAACAATATTCGTCCTGAGGATTTCGTCAAATTTGCAACTTTCCAGCTGAAGGGGCAAGCATCTATCTGGTGGCAACAGTTGAAGCATTCCAGAGGCGCTAGAGTGATCACTTGGGATGAGTTCTGCCGTGCCTTCAGGTCCCACTACATTCCTTCCAGCTTCGTGGAGGAAATGCGTGAGAAATTCAGGCGCTTGAAGCAGGGTGGTAATTCCGTGTACAAGTACAACGTTGAGTTCCACGAGCTAGCCCGATAGCCTTGCAGGATGATACGTCTCCAACGTATCTATAATTTTTGATGGTTTCATGCTATTATCTTGTCAAACTTTGGATGTTTTGCATGCCTTTTATATATTTTTTGGGACTAACTTATTAACTCAGTGCCAAGTGCCAGTTCCTGTTTTTTCCATGTTTTTGACCCCTTTCAGAGGAGATTTTGAAACATAGTCCAAACGGAAGAAAATCCTCGAAAAGGTTTTTTCTGGAACTGAGGAAGATCGGGGAGCTTGGGAGCCAAGGCAGGGGAGCCCCAGGGGCCCCACAATCCCCCATCTCGCGGGCAGGGGGGAGGCCGCGCCATCCGGGCTTGTGGGCCCCCTGAGCGCCCGCTGACCTAGGGGTTGCGCCTATATATTCCCTAAAAATCCCAAAAAAGTCAGGAGATCATCGAAATCACTTTTCCGCCGCCACAAGCTTCTGTCTCCGCAAGATCCCATCTGGGGCACGTTCTGGTGCCCTGCCAGAGGGGGGATTCGGACACGGATGGCTTCTTCATCAACACCATGACCTCTCCGATGATGCATGAGTAGTTCACCATAGACCTATGGGTCCATAGTTAGTAACTAGATGGCTTCTTCTCTCTCTTGGATCTTCAATACAAAGTTCTCCATGATCTTCATGGAGATCTATCCGATGTAATCTTCTTTTGCGGTGTGTTTGTCGAGATCCGATGAATTGTGGATTTATGATCAGATTATCTATGAATCTTATTTGAGTTTCTTCTGATCTCTCTTATGCATGATTTCATATCCTTGTAATTCTCTTCGAGTTGTGGGTTTTGTCTGGCCAACTAGATCTATGATTCTTGCAATGGGAGAATTGCTTGTTTTTGGGTTCATACCGTGCGGTGACCTCGCCCAGTGACAGAAGGGGTGGCGAGGCATGCATCGTGTTGTTGCCATCAAGGGTAAAAAGATGGGGTTTTCATCATTGGTTTGATATTATCCCTCGACATCATGTCATCTTGCTTAAAGCGTTACTTTGTTCGTCATGAACTCAATACACTAGATGCATGCTGGATAGCGGTCGATGTGTGGAGTAAGAGTAGTAGATGCAGAAAGTATCGGTCTACTTGTCTCGGACGTGATGCCTATATGTATGATCATTGCCTTAGATATCTTCATGACTTTGCGCGGTTCTATCAATTGCTCAACAGTAATTTGTTCACCCACCATAACACTTGCTATTTTGAGAGAAGCCTCTAGTGAACACTATGGCCCCCAGGGTCTACTCCACACCATATTTCAGTCTTACACTTTTTACTTCGTTGCACTTTCTGCCTTCAGCTCTCACTTTGCAAACAATCTTGAAGGGATTGACAACCCCTTTGAAGCGTTGGGTGCAAGCTTGTTTGTGTTTGCGCAGGTACTCTGGACTTGACGAGACCCTCCTTCTGGATCGATACCTTGGTTCTCAAACTGAGGAAAATACTTACTGGTCCTGTGCTGCATCACCCTTTCCTCTTCAAGGGAAAAAAGCAACGCAAGCCCAACCTCTGTAAATGTGTCAATTTCTGGCGCTGCTGTTTGTGGGATAGCAGAAGAATTTCTGGCGCCGTTACCGGGGAGGAAGATCAAGTCAAGAACTCATACAAGTAGGTGTCACAAACTCATCTCTTTCATTTACTTTGTTTGCCAGTTGCCTCTCGTTTTCCTCTCCCCCACTTCACCAATTTGCCTTTTTCGTTTGCCTTTTCGTTCGCCCTTTCGTTCGCCTTTTTTTCTCGCCTCCTCTTTGTTTGCTTGTGTGCTTGCTTGCTTGCTGAAGTCACCATGAAAGAAAACACCAAACTTTGTGACTTCTCGAATACTAATAATAATGATTTTATTAGTACTCCGATTGCTCCCGCCACTAGTGCGGAGTCATACGAAATCAATGCCGCTTTGCTGAATCTTGTTATGAAAGAGCAATTCTCTGGCCTTCCTAGTGAAGATGTCGCATCCCATCTCAATACCTTCATTGAGCTTTGCGATATGCAAAATAAAAAAGATGTGGATAATGACGTGATTAAATTGAAGCTTTTTCCTTTCTCGTTGCGAGATCGCGCAAAAACTTGGTTTTCTTCTTTGCCCAAAAATAGTATCGATTCTTGGGATAGGTGCAAATATGCTTATATATCCAAGTATTTTCCGCCGGCTAAGATCATCTCTCTCCGTAATGATATCATGAATTTCAAGCAACTTGATCATGAACATGTTGCACAAGCTTGGGAACAAATGAAATAAATGATTAGAAATTGTCCCGCTCATGGCTTGAGTCTTTGTATGATTATTCAAATCTTTTACGCTGGCTTGAATTTCGCTTCTAGAAATATCTTGGACTCCACCTCAGGTGGAACGTTCATGGAAATCACGTTAGGGGAAGCCACAAAGCTCTTAGACAACATCATGAAAAACTACTCTCAATGGCACACTGAAAGGCCACCTACTAGTAAGAAGGTACACGCTATAGAAGAAATTAACTCGTTGAGTGCTAAGATGGATGAGTTAATGAATTTGGTTGCTAGTAGAAGTTCTCCTTTGGATCCTAATGATATGCCTTTGTCTTCTGTAATTGAGAGTAGCAACGCTAGCTTGGACGTTAATTTTGTTGATAGGAATAACTTTGGCACCAACAATGCCTTTAGAGGAAACTATGTTCCTAGGTCTTTTCCTAGTAACTCCTCTAATAACTTTGGCAACTCCTACAACAATACTCATGGAAATTACAATAGATTACCCTCTGATCTAGAGAGTAATATCAAAGAGTTCATCAACTCTCAAAAGATTTTCAATGCATCCATAGAGGAAAAACTACTTAAAATTGATGATTTGGCTAAGAGCATGGATAGAATTTCTTTTGATGTTGATGCTCTAAAAGTTAGATGTGCTCCTCCCAAAAGCAACATGGATGAAACTTTGAAAGCTATGCGTGCTTCCATGATTGAGAGCCAAGAAAGAACCGCCCAAATTCGTGCTAGACATGAATGGCTTAAAAAGGCGTGTTCTCGTGATGAGAATCACGAAGATCTTAAAGTGCTTGGTGTGACTGCCAATGAATCTTTGTTTTCTTGTGTCAAACCTAATGATTATGGGGCTGGATATGAATCCACTTTGGTTGAAAAGTGCCTCAATGATTCGAAGTCCATCTATCTTGATGCTAAAAGCATTAAAAGTGGAGTAGAAGACGTTAAAACTTTGAGTAGTAATGAAATTACTACCATGGATTTCAAGGAATTCAATTATGATAGTTGCTCCTTGATTGAATGCATTTCTTTGATGCAATCCATGTTGAACTCTCCACACGCTTATAGCCAAAACAAAGCCCTTACCGATCATATCGTCGAAGCTATGATAAAATCTCTTGAAGAGAAACTTTAATTGGAAGTCTCTATCACTAGAAATCTTCATGATGAGTGGGAACCTACCATCAAAATCAAAATAAAAAACTATGAGTGCAATGCTTTGTGTGATTTGGGTGCTAGTGTTTCTGCGATTCCAAAGTCTTTATGTGATGTTCTGGGTTTTAATGAGATTGAAGAGTGCTCTCTTAATTTGCATCTTGCTGATTCTACTGTCAAGAAACCCATGGGAAGGATCAATGATATTCTTATTATTGCAAATAGGAACTATGTACCCGTGGATTTCATTGTGCTTGACATTGATTGCAATCCTACATGCCCCATTAATTCTTGGTAGACCTTTCCTAAGGACTATCGGTGTTATCATCGATACGAAGGAAGGGAATATTAGATTCCAATTTCCTTTAAGGAAGGTCATGGAACACTTTCCTAGAAATAAAATAAGATTGCCTTATGAATCCATGATGAGGGTCACTTATGGTTTGAGCACCAAAGACGACGATACGTGATTCTATCGCTTCTATGCCTAGCTAAGGGCGTTAAACAATAGCGCTTGTTGGGAGGAAACCCAATGAATTTATCTTTTTCTTTCTGTTTTGTTGCATCCGCACTTTCATAATTCTGTTGTGATTGTGTTTTTTTTCTTTTTTGTTTGAGCCAAGCAAAGCCTTTATGACTAGTCTTGGTAATGGTTGTTTGATCCTGCTGGAAAAAGACAGAAACTTTTCGCTCACGAGATGATTTTTCATTTTTATTCAGAAAGAGATTTTGAGTTGATTCTTTTTTATTCTGATTTACATGCTTTTTTCCTAGGCCTTCGTAATTTTTCAGATTTTTTGAGGTACCATAAGTATACTAAGTATACAGATTGCTACACACTGGTCTGTTTTTGACAGATTCTGTTTTTGTTGAGTTGGTTGCTTGTTTTGATGAAACTATGGTTAGTATTGGGGGGTAATAGCCATGGAAAAGTGAGAATACAGTAGCCCATAATCAATATAGGTAGAATTCAAGTTTGCTACAGTACCAAAAGAAGTGGTAGTTTGTTTTCTTGTACTAATGTCATCACAAGTTTCTGTTTAAGTTTCGTGTTGTGAAGTTTTCAAGTTTTGGGTGATATTCTCATGGACAAAGAGATAAGGAGTGGAAAGAGCTCAAGCTTGGGGATTCCCAAGGCATCCCAAGCCAAATTCAAGGACACCAAAAAGCCTAAGCTTGGGGATGCCCCGGGAAGGCATCCCCTCTTTCGTCTTCAATCCATCGGTAACATTACTTGGAGCTATATTTTTATTCACCACATGATATGTGTTTTGCTTGGAGCGTCTTGTATCATATGACTCTTTTCTTTTTTGTTTGGTCACAATCATCCTTGTTGCACACCTTTTTGAGAGAGAGAGAGACATGCACTCATCGTGATTTTTGCTAGAATTCTCATATTGCTTCACTTATATCTTTTGAGCTAGATACTTTTGCTCTTGTGCTTCACTTATATCTTTTAGAGCACGGCGGTGCGTGATTTGGTAGTTGGCTTATGCTATGAAAGTAGTTCCAAATGTGATAGGTACCCAAAGAGGATGCAAAAACCTCCATCTTCATGTGCATTGAGTAGAAAGAGAAGTTTTGATTACTCTCAAATAGTTTTGAGACATGGATTTGGTAATATTAGAAGTCATGTTAGTAGGGTGTTGTGAATCTAGAAATACTTGTGTTCAAGTTAGTGATTCCCGTAGCATGCACATATGGTGAACCGCTATGTTAGGAAGTCGGAGCATAATTGATCTATTGATTGCCATCCTTTGTGTTGAGGTCGGGATCGCGCGATGGTTAACACCTACCAACCCTTCCCCTCGGAGTATGCGTTTAGCACTTTGTTTCGATTACTAATAAAAACTTTCGCAACAAGTATGTGAGTTCATCATGACTAATGTGAGTCCATGGTATAGATGCACTTTCAGCTTCCACCATTGCTAGCCTCTCTAGTGCCGCGCAATTCTCGCCGGTGCACAAACCCACCAAATTCCTTCCTCAAAACAGCCACCATACCTACCTACTATGGCATTTTCATAGCCATTCCGAGATATATTGTCATGGAACTCCCACTGCTCCGTCTCATGACTTGTGCCGTCACTCTCATATTGCCATTGCATGATCGTAAGATAGCTAGCGAGATGTTTCAACGTCATACGCCATGCTAGATCGTTGCACATCCCGGTACACTACCGGAGGCATTTCCTATAGAGTCATCATCATTTTGAGTTTTTAGTAAATAAAAGTGTGATGATCATCATTATTAGAGCATTGTCCCATGTGAAGAAATAAAAAAAAGAGGCCAAAGAGCCCAAAAACAAAAAAAAGGAGAAAAGAAAAGAAAAGAAAAAAGAGAGGCCTAAGAGCCCAAAAAAAGAGAGAGAAAGAGAGAAGGGACAATGCTACTATCTTTTTCCACACTTGTGCTTCATGATAGCACCATGTTCTTCATGATTGAGAGCTTCTTGCTTTGTCACTACCATATGCTAGTGGGAATCTTCATTATATAACTTGGCTTGTATATTCCAATGATGGGCTTCCTCAAAATTGCCCTAGGTCTTCGTGAGCAAGCAAGTTGGATGCACACCCACTAGTTTTCCTTTTGAGCTTTCACATACTTATAGCTCAAGTGCATCCTTTGTATGGCAATCCCTACTCATTCACATTGATATCTATTAATGGTCATCTCCATAGACTTTTGATACGCCGAGTCAATGTGACCATCTCCTCCTTTTTTTCTCACTACCACCACCACACTCTATTCCACCTATAGTGCTATATCCATGGGCTCGCGCTCATGTATTGCGTGATAGTTATAAAAAGTTTGAGAAAGTAAGAGTGCGGAAACAATTACTTGGCCAATTCCGGTGTTGTGCATGATTTACATTAGTTGTGTGAGGATGATGGAGCATATCCAGACTATATGATTTTGTAGGGATAAATTTCTTTGGCCTTATTATTTTGAAAGTTCATGATTACTTTGCTAGTTTTCTTGAAGTATTACTATTTTCATGTCAATAGCAAACTATTGTTTTGAATCTTACATATCTGAACATTCATGTCACGTGAAATAAGTTGCAAAGGACAACTATGCTAGGTAGCATTCCACGTCAAAAATTCATTCTTTATCACTTCCCTACTCGAGGACGAGCAGGAGTTAAGCTTGGGGATGCTTGATACATCTCCAACGTATCTATAATTTTTGATGGTTTCATGCTATTATCTTGTCAAACTTTGGATGTTTTGCATGCCTTTTATATATTTTTTGGGACTAACTTATTGACTGACACTCTCTGGCAATAGCTAGACGAATGTTGATTCCGTGACAACAAACCTTCCCTTGCAACGGCACCAGAAGAATGCTGCTAGCACTCCCCGGCAACGAAACTAGAAAAATGTTGTTGATGGCCCACCAGCGCGTGGGTTCGCAGCAGTTTTCGAGGGTAGAGCATTCGACACAAATTTGTTGATACGCCTATAGGAGGTGAGAGGATACTCTCAAGTATTAGCAGCTCAATATGTCAGATTCAACCACACCTGAAAGATTAGTATCTGCAAGCAAAGTAGTAATAGCAAAGTAGTATGATAACAACGGTGTCAGAAATGATCTGTTGACACGGCAGACTATTTCTAACGATTGTATCAATGGCGCCAAGTTGCCCATTGACAGAAATTGTCTATTCCCGTCAACGTCGAGCGATCAAGACTGTAGCAGGTAGCAGCAGTGTAACGAGTAATAGCAGTGGCAAGGAACAAGAGTAGTGACAGCAGTAGCAAGTAGCAACAGTAGCAAGTGACAGTAGTAGCAACAGTAGCAGCAGAGCAAGACAAGTAACAACAGCAGAGCAAGACAAGTAACAGCAGCAGTAGGACAAACTCGTAGGCAATGGGTCGATGATTTGTTTGGATGATATTCATCATGCAACAATTATAACATGGAGAGATACGTGGCTAGCTCTCGTTCGTCAATATGATGTATGCATGCATTCCGTGTGTCGTCATACGTGCTTAGGGAAAAGAACTTGCATGACATCTATTGTCTATCCCTCCCGTGGCAGCGGGGTCCAAAAGGAAACTACGGGATATTAAGGTTCTCCTTTTAATAAAGAACCGGACCAACGCATTAGCACTTGTTGAACACATGAACTCCTCAAACTATGGTCATCACCTGGAGTTGTTCCGGTTATTGTCACTCCGGGGTTGCTGGATCATAACACATAGTAGGTAACTACAACTTGCAAGATCGGATCTAAAACACACATATATTGGTGACAACATAATAATTTCATATCTTAAATCATGGCACTCGGGCCCTAGTGACAAGCATTAAGCATGGCAAAGTAGTAGCAACATCAATCTCAGAACATAGTGGATACTAGGGATCAATCCCCATCAAAACTAACTCGATTACATGATAGATCTCATCCTACTCATCACCGCCCAGCGAGCCTACGAATAGATTACTTACGAACGATGAAGAGCTTCATGGAATTGGAGAGGGAAGAAGGTTGATGATGACGATGGCGACGATTTCCCCTCTCCGGAGCCCAAAACGGACTCCAGATCTGCCCTCCAGATGAAGAACGGGTTGTGGCGGTGCCTCCGTATCGCAAACGCGACAAAATCTTCTCTTTTTTATTTTTTTTCTGGGACGAAAGTGAACTTATAGAGCTGAGATTGGGGGCGGCAGAGTCGTGTGGGCCCCACAAGCTTGCCCACCGCCACCAGGGGTGGCGGAGGCAGGGCTTGTGGCCCACTAGTCCACCCCCTCAGGTGGATCTTGGCGCAAGTATTTTTCATATTTTCCAAAAATGTTCCCCGTAAATTTTCAGGACGTTTGGAGAACTTTGATTTCTGCACAAAAATAACACCAAGGCAATTCTGCTGAAAACAGCGTGAGTCCAGGTTAGTTCCATTCAAATCATGCAAATTAGATTCCAAAACAAGGGCAAAAGAGTTGGGAAAAGTAGATACGATGGAGACGTATCAACTCCCCCAAGCTTAAAACCTTGCTTGTCATCAAGCAACTCAGTTGACAAACTGAGAGAGAAAGAAAAACTTTGACAAACTCTGTTTGATCTTGTTGTTGCAACTATGTCTAACTCATAACCAGAATTTCCGCAAGATCACAAGTTAACCACATAAGCAAGTGACACAAAGGTCTCACGGTAAACTAATATCAATGGCATAATCAGCTAACGACCAAATAATAATGAGTTTCAAATACCAACACTTCAATCAAAACAAGCATGAAGCAATATGAATAGGTGGTATCTCGCGAGCTCTTTCTGAGACCGCAAAACATAAATGCAGAACACTTTCAAAGATCAAGGGCTAACTAAACATTGTAATTCATAGCAACGAAGATCCAGTCATGGTCATACTCAATATCAATCAAAAGCAAAGCACAAAAATGGCACAGGTGCTCTCTAATTGGTGCCTGTAAAAGAAGAGGATGACTCAACAGGAAAATAGATAGACATGCCTTCGCGGAGGGAAGCATTGATTTGCAGAGGTGCCAGAGCTCAAGCTTTGAAAACAGAGATAATAATTTTGGGTGGCATGCTTTCATTGTCAACGCAATGACCAAGAGTTCTCAATATCTTTCGTGCTACTCATGCTATAGGCGGTTCCCAAACAGAAAAGTAAAGTTTTAACTCCCCCACCACCAATCAATCACACTCCACGGCTAGTCGAATCCTCGGGTACCGTCCATACTAACATCAATCCGGGGGGTCTTGTTTTACAGTTATGTTTTCGATTTAAGCGTGGAACTAGGCATTACAATTACCGGCCCCTTTCTCATGAATGACAGTGAATAAACACATGTCGAGGATAACACTCCTAGCATGGAAGATACCAATAGCCCTCTGTCACCACATGAGCGGTTCGGGCATGCAAAACAGATTATTTCTTGAAGATTTAGAGAATGGCACATGCAAATTTACTTGGAACGGCAGGTAGATACCGCAAATAGGTAGGTATGGTGGACTCTCATGGAAAAACTTTTGGGTTTATGGAAGTGGATGCACAAGCAATGTTCCTCTTAGTACAAGTGAAGGTTAGCAAAAGACTGGGAAGCAACCAACTAGAGAGAGACAACAATCATCAAGATGCAATGAGTTTGACTAACATTGAATGCAAGCATGAACAGGACATAAATCGCCATGAACACGAACATCATAGAGGCTATGTTGATTTTGTTTCAAATACATGCATGAACATGCGCCAAGTCAAGCCACTTGAAACATTCAAAGGAGAATACCATCCTATCATACTACATCATAGTCATCTCAAAATCTATGTTGGCATTCAAGACAAACCATTATAAACTCTTAGCTAAATAAGCATGGCATCAGAAACTATGATCTCTAAGTTGTCATTGCAAACATGGTTCTCTCACAACAAAGCTGGATCTGGGTCGACAAGCTAGTCATATTTACAAAAACAAAATAGATAGATTTCATACCAGCTTTTCAGTCTCAGTCACTTCATCATATATCATCATTATTGCCTTTCATTTGCACGACCGAACGTTGTGAACAATAATAAGAGTGCTCGTGCATTGGACTAAGCTGAATCTGCAGGCAAATACAAAGGAGAAGACAAAGTAATATGGCTCTTTGAAAGCTAAACAGGTAAGCATGCAAGAACCACTAAACATTGTAACCAATATCTTCTACCTTGACCCAAAGAAAAAGCAAACTATTTACACGGGAAAGATCCCAACAAGCAAAAGAAAGAAAAATCTTTTTGGGTTTTCTCAAAAGGACACAAAACAAGAAAACAAGAAAACAAAAATAAACTAGCATGGATAATACAGTGGCAAAGTGTGAACACCGGCTAACAAAGTGAAAGCATAAGCATGAATGTAAAGTCGGTGAGAACACGTACTCCCCCAAGCTTAGGCTTTTGTCCTAGCTGGGTCTACTCCCATGGTGGGAAATCACCAGCTCCAGGATACTCCGGAGCAGACTGTGGATGCCACTGCTGTGTGAGCTCCTCTGGCTCCCACTGATAAACTGGCATCTGGTACTCGACTGGCGGCTCGGGCACGGGCGCCTGTGGTTGGGCCAAGCCCCAATATGCGTAGATGTCCGAGGGCATCATAGTTTACCTGCCTGCATGAAGATCGAACAAACAAGGAGCAGGCAAAGTAATAGTCTCTCGAGTACCCTGACTAAATACCAGGTTATAAATCATCCGTCTACTAGCATCTCTATCCAGAAAATCATGGTGAACCATGCTGTCATAATCCAGATATTTTTCGGGGAGAAGCATTTCTCCTTCCTCTCCCAGTCTAATGGGTATCTCAAAGTGTCTGGCAAGACGGGTAGCATAGATACCTCCATAGACAACACCCTTGGAATGGTTGATGTTCAACCGCTGGGCCACTATAGTACCTAGGTTGTAAGTCTTATCGTTATAAAGGCCTTCGCGCAAAACCGCAAGGTCTGGAGAACTAAGTGATCCAGCCTCCCCACGGCCAATCAAACATTTTCCCACAAATAATGAGAAGTACCGAAGCACAGGAAAATATATGCTAGCAATTCTAGCGCGAGACACTCATCTCTCCTCTCCAACAGCAATAGAACCAATGAAATCCTCCAAGTCCCGTGGACGAGGGTCACGGATATCCCCAACATAAGGTAATTTGCATACATTGCAAAAATCCTGTAGTGTCATGCACTGGGGGATGTCGTATATCATGAACTCAACCATGGGAGGATTCTTCCTCGGGTAAAAGTTGAAGCTTTGAACGAAAATATTGGTGAGGAGGAGGTATTGTGAGCACTTATCTTCAACGAACGCAGTAAGACCTGCGTTCTCCACCAAGTAATAAAAGTCTTCATAAAGCCCAGCGGCGCGCAAAAATTCATCACTTGGCCACTCGCACACTCGAACTTCTGTGACTCAAGGGACTAGTACTTGGGGTGGTTCTTCTCATCCTCCTTGGGGTTACGGCTTGAAGAGCCTCTCAAGAACCTCTTCATCTTTTCCTTTCTCTAGCTTTGAAAAATTCTGAAATTTTTAGAGCCTTCGAAAGAAAAGTGAATAAAGATTAACCCAACTTGTAGCAACTACTCCTACTAGTGCCTAGAGACCGTATCACGCGCTAAAACTACTTGGGACCAGCTAAAATCAACCTTTCTAGCTCAAGAACAGGGTCACCAGGGTAGCAAGAATACGCGAAAGATAAAGCACTAGAGCAAAAACTAATTGGACCAATGGAGGAGTCACTTACCAAGGAGTAATTTCCCCAAAACGGTTCGGAGAATGGTGCTTTGAGCAAGGAGATCAAAAATCACAGCCAAATGAGCAAGAACACGGGTTTGAGCTGCGAAACAATTTTTTCTCGAGGTGGAAGAAGAGGCTGGGAGCTGGAATGAGTGGAGGGGATCCCTGTGGGCCCCACAAGCTTGCTCTCCGCCACCAGGGGGTGGCGGTGGCAGGGCTTGTGGCCCACTGGTGTGGCCCCCGGGCCAGCTCTCAGGCCTAGTAATTTTCAAAAATTCCACAAAAATTATACTAAATTTTCAGGACCATGGGAGAACTTTTATTTTCGAGGTATTTTTCTCTGGGGCGCTAAAACAGAAAACAAGAAAAGCTAAACTAAACCTATCATTTTTCTTCTAAGCAACAGAAAATGAAAGCTCAAAACAAAGGTATGTGACTCTTTGATTCATCCATTTAATGGTCATCGAAAGAAATCTATCAATGGGGTTGATCAAGTCCTCATGACAAAACCTTCTCGAATCGCAAGAGAGAACGGAGAATTTTTGAATATCCACTAAGTCACCTCAATGGGATATGTATCTCCCCAACAAGCAAATCATACTTCATCTTGACACGAGGAATAGGGCATTCAAAGCTCCCAATAAGAATCGATGAAGTCTTTTCAATAGCATTGATGCAATGTACTTGATATCGTTTCTTCGGAAAGTGCACTATGTGCTCATTACCGTTGACATGGAAAGTGACATTGCCTTTGTTGCAATCTATAACAGCCCCTGCAGTGTTTAAAAAGGGTCTTCCGAGGATGACAGCCATGGCATCGTCCTCGGGAATATCCAAGATAACAAAGTCTATTAAGATAGTGGTATTAGCAACCACAACAGGCACATCCTCGCAAATGCCGATAGGGAAAGCAGTAGATTTGTCGGCCATTTGCAGAGAAATTGCAGTGGGTGTCAACTTATCCAACTCAAGTCTACGATAAAGAGAGAACGGCATAACACTAACACCGGATCCAAGGTCACATAAGGCAGTTCTTACGTAGTTTCCTTTAATGGAACAAGGTATAGTGGGCACTCCGGGATCACCAAGTTTCTTAGGAGTTCCACCTTTGAAAGTGTAATTGGCAAGCATGGTGGAGATCTCAAGATCCGGTATCTTTCATTTATTAGTCACGATATCTTTCATGTACTTGGCATACGGAGACATCTTTAGCATATCAGCGAACCGCATCTGCAGAAAGATGGGTCTTATCATCTCAACGAAGCGCTCAAAATCCTCATCATCCTTTTTCTTGGATGGCTTAGGAGTAAAGGGCATAGATCTCTAAACCCATGGCTCCCTTTCTTTACCATGCTTCCTAGCAGTAAAGTCATTCTTATCGTATCTCTTAGGTTGTGGGTTATCAGGATTAACCGTAGGTCTCCACATCCTCATCATTGCTAGGTTGAGCATTATTATGAACATCATTGTCCATATTGTCACCAGGTTCATGTTCATCACGAGATTGTGTTTCTACATCAGACGCAGAAATATCATTAGGTTCTTCAGGTGTGACAGTATTTGGTGAACTGGCATGTAGGTTTCTATCATCCTTCTTCTTCTCCTTAGGATGACTGGGTGTTTCAGCATTGATTCCTTGAGAATCTTGATCAATCCTCTTAGGATGACCTTCAGGATACAAAGGTTCCTGAGTCATTTTGCCTCCTCTAGTAATGACTCTGACAGAGTTGTCATTTAATTCATTGAGTAGGTTATTCTGAGCTTTAAGTACTTGTTCTACCCGAGTAGTAATCATAGAGGCATGTTTACTCAGAAGCTTTGGATCATTGACATTTCTGTCTACACAAGCACTTAAATGGCTAAGCATACGAGTACTTTGTTCCAAATGTCTGCTAACATAATCATTGAAACTCTGTTGTTTGGCAACAAAGTTGTCAAATTCATCCAAGCATAGGCTACCAGGTTTGTCAAAAGGAATATCACTCTCATCAAACCTACGCAGAGAATTCACTTCTACTACCTGTATCGGGTTATCGAGACCATGGATCTCTTCGATAGGTGGTAGATTTTTGACATCTTCAGATCTAATGCCTTTCTCTTGCATAGATTTCTTGGCTTTTTGCATATCTTCGGGACTGAGGAATAGAATACCTCTTTTCTTCGGAGTTGGCTTAGGAGGTGGTTCGGGAATAGTCCAAGCATTATCGTTTATCAAGATGTTATTCAGTAGGGTCTCAGCTTGTTCTACAGTTCGTTCCCTAAAAACACAACCGGCACAACTATCTAGGTGGTCTCTAGAGGCATCGGTAAGTCCGTTATAGAGGATATCAAGTATCTCGTTCTTCTTAAGAGGGTGATCAGGCAAAGCATTATGTAGCTGGACGAGCCTCCCCAAGCTTGTGGGAGACTCTCTTCTTGGAGTTGAGCAAAGTTGTATATTTCCTGCAAGGCAGCTTGCTTCTTATGGGCTGAGAAATATTTCTCACAGAAGTAATAGACCATATCCTGGGGACTACTCACACATCCAGGAGCAAGAGAGGTGAACCAGGCTTTAGCGTCATCCTTTAGAGAGAAAGGAAATAGCTTAAGGATATAGTAGTGGCGGATCTTCTCCTCATTAGTGAAAAGGGTGGCTATATCATGTAGGTTGGCAAGATGGGCTACGACCATCTCAGACTCATAACCGTGAAAAGGATCAGATTCAACTAGAGAGATTATCTCAGGATTGACAGAGAATTCATAATCCTTATCGGTGATAAAGATAGGTGAAGTGGCAAACTTCGGGTCGTATTTCATCCTAGCTTTCAGAGATTTTTCTTTCCACTTGAGAAGTAATTTCTCAACGTCATAGGCATCCTTACACGCAAGAAAATCCTCAGCTATCTCTCCCTCCATAACGTAACCCTCAGGTATATCACGCAATTCATATCTAGGAGAGCTAGATCTAATAGGAGCAAAAGCAGGTTCTATCTCAATAGTATCGGCAGTTTCAGAAGCATCACGAACATTGGCAGTAACTCTAGCAATATGAGCATCAAGAAATACCCCTAGTGGAACATCAGGAAAAGTAGTATCTCTAGCAGTATCAAGCATAGCATCATCAGGCATAGCATCTCTAGCAGTATCAAGCATAGCATCATCAAGCAAAATAGCATCTCTAGCATCATCAGGCAAACCAGTATTAGGCATAGTATCAAGCATAGCATCTCTAGCAGTAGCATCATAAGCATCATCAAGCACAGGCGACATATCAAGATTTCTAGCAGGAGGTGGTGTCGCAAAGTTACTCATAACTGAAGGTGAATCAAGTGCAGAGCTAGATGGCAATTCCTTACCTCCCCTCGTAGTTGAGGGCAAGACTTTGGTTTTTGGATCCTTCAGATTCTTCATAGTGATCAGCACATATAAATCCCAAGTGACTCAAGAATATAGCAATACCTCCCCGGCAACGGCGCCAGAAAAATGCTGACTAACACTCTCTGGCAATAGCTAGACGAATGTTGATTCTGTGACAACAAACCTTCCCTTGCAACAGCACCAGAAGAATGCTGCTAGCACTCCCCGGCAACGAAACTAGAAGAATGTTGTTGATGGCCCACCAGCGCGTGGGTTCGCATCAGTTTTTGAGGGTAGAGTATTCGACCCAAATTTGTTGATACGCCTATAGGAGGTGAGAGGATACTCTCAAGTATTAGCAGCTGAATATGTCAGATTCAACCACACCTGAAAGATTAGTATCTGCAAGCAAAGTAGTAATAGCAAAGTAGTATGATAACAACGGTGTCAGAAATGATCTGTTGACACGGCAGACTATTTCTAACGATTGTATCAATGGCGCCAAGTTGCCCGTTGACAGAAATTGTCTATTCCCGTCAACGTCGAGCGAACAAGACTGTAGCAGGTAGCAGCAGTGTAACGAGTAATAGCAGTGGCAAGGAACTAGAGTAGTGACAGCAGTAGCAAGTAGCAACAGTAGCAAGCGACAGTAGTAGCAACAGTAGCAGCAGAGCAAGACAAGTAACAACAGCAGAGCAAGACAAGTAACAGCAGCAGTAGGACAAACTCGTAGGCAATGGGTCGATGATTTGTTTGGATGATATTCATCATGCAACAGTTACAACACGGAGAGATACGTGGCTAGCTCTCGTTCGTCCATATGATGTATGCATGCATTCCGTGTGTCGTCATACGTGCTTAGGGAAAAGAACTTGCATGACATCAATTATCCATCCCTCCCGTGGCAGCAGGGTCCAAAAGGAAACTACGGGATATTAAGGTTCTCCTTTTAATAAAGAACCGAACCAACGCATTAGCACTTGGTGAACACATGAACTCCTCAAACTATGGTCATCACCGGGAGTGGTTCCGGTTATTGTCACTCCGGGGTTGCCGGATCATAACACATAGTAGGTAACTACAACTTGCAAGATCGGATCTAAAACACACATATATTGGTGACAACATAATAATTCCAGATCTGAAATCATGGCACTCGGGCCCTAGTGACAAGCATTAAGCATGGCAAAGTAGTAGCAATATAAATCTCAGAACATAGTGGATACTAGGATCAATCCCCATCAAACTAACTTGATTACATGATAGATCTCATCCTACTCATCACCGCCCAGCGAGCCTACGAATAGATTACTCACGAATGATGAAGAGCTTCATGGAATTGGAGAGGGAAGAAGGTTGATGATGACGATGGCGACGATTTCCCCTTTCCGCAGCCCAAAACGGACTCCAGATCTGCCCTCCAGATGAAGAACAGGTTGTGGCGGCGCCTCCGTATCGCAAACACGACGAAATCTTCTCTTTTTTATTTTTTTCTCGAACGAAAGTGAACTTATAGACCTGAGATTGGGGGCGGCAGAGCCGTGTGGGCCCCACAAGCTTGCCCACCACCACCAGGGGGTGGCAGAGGTAGGGCTTGTGGCCCACTGGCCCACCCCCTCAGGTGGATCTTGGCGCAGGTATTTTTCATATTTTCCAAAAATGTTCCCCGTAAATTTTCAAGACGTTTGGAGAACTTTGATTTCTGCAGAAAAATAACACCAAGGCAATTCTCCTAAAAACAGCGTCAGTCCAGGTTAGTTCCATTCAAATCGTGCAAATTAGAGTCCAAAACAAGGGCAAAAGAGTTTGGAAAAGTAGATACGATGGAGACGTATCACTTATTAACTGAGTGCCAAGTGCCAGTTCCTGTTTTTTCCATGTTTTTGACCCCTTTGAGAGGAGATTTTGAAACGGAGTCCAAACGGAAGAAAATCCCCGAAAAGATATTTTCTAGAACGGAAGAAGATCGGGGAGCTTGGGAGCCAAGGCAGGGGAGCCCCAGGGGCCCCACAAGCCCCCACCCCACGGCCAGGGGGGAGGCCGCGCCATCCAGGCTTGTAGGCCCCCTGAGTGCCCCCTGACCTAGGGGTTGCACCTATATATTCCCTAAAAATCCCAAAAAAATCAGGAGATCATCGAAATCACTTTTCCGTCGCCGCAAGCTTCTGTCTCCAGAAGATCCCATCTGGGGCACGTTCTGGTGCCCTGCCGGAGGGGGGATTCGGACACGGAGGGCTTCTTCATCAACACCATGACCTCTTCGATGACGCGTGAGTAGTTCACCATAGACCTACGGGTCCATAGTTAGTAACTAGATGGCTTCTTCTCTCTCTTGGATCTTCAATACAAAGTTCTCCATGATCTTCATGGAGATCTATCCGATGTAATCTTCTTTTGCGGTGTGTTTGTCGAGATCCGATGAATTGTGGATTTATGATCAGATTATCTATGAATCTTATTTGAGTTTCTTCTGATCTCTCTTATGCATGATTTCATATCCTTGTAATTCTCTTCGAGTTGTGGGTTTTGTCTGGCCAACTAGATCTATGATTCTTGCAATGCGAGAAGTGCTTGGTTTTGGGTTCATATCGTGCAGTGACCTCACCCAGTGACAGAAGGGGTAGCGAGGCACGCATCTTGTTGTTGCCATCAAGGGTAAAAAGATGGGGTTTTCTTCATTGGTTTGAGACTATCCCTCTACATCATGTCATCTTGCTTAAAGCGTTACTCTGTTCGTCATGAACTCAATATACTAGATGCATGCTCGATAGCGGTCGATGTGTGGAGTAATAGTAGTAGATGCAGAAAGTATCGGTCTACTTGTCTTGGACGTGATGCCTATATGTATGATCATTGCCTTAGATATCGTCATGACTTTGTGTGGTTCTATCAATTGCTCGACGGTAATTTGTTCACCCACCGTAACACTTGCTATTTTGAGAGAAGCCTCTAGTGAACACTATGGCCCCGAGGGTCTACTCCACACCATATTTCGAGTCTTACACTTTTTTACTTCGTCGCACTTTCCGCCTTCAGATCTCACTTTGCAAACAATCTTGAAGGGATTGACAACCCCTTTGAAGTGTTGGGTGCAAGCTTGTTTGTGTTTGCGCAGGTACTCTGGACTTGACGAGACCCTCCTTCTGGATCGATACCTTGGTTCTCAAATTGAGGGAAATACTTACTGCTCCTGTGCTGCATCACCCTTTCCTCTTCAAGGGAAAAACCAACGCAAGCCCAGCCTCTGTCAACGTGTCAATTTCTAGCGTTGTTGTCTGTGGGATAGCACAGGATATGCCTGATCAGAAGAGCAAGATTTATCAGTTCAGAGGTGGCTTGAAAGAAGATTTGCAGTTAGCTCTTGCTTTGCACGATCCTGAGGAGTTCGACAAGTTCTACAACTTAGCTCTCAGGGCAGAGGCAGTCTTGCTCAGGGTGGAGAATTCTAAGAAGTGCTTCAGAGATTCCAGCTCTTCCTCTACTCAGGTGGTTCAGAAGCAACAGAAGTTTTGGGTGTCTCCTCCTGCTCCTCGGCACTCGCAGCAGCTCAAGCTTTCAGGTGGTCGTGGTTCTTCCCACCCACCCAACCCAGTCTTTCAACAGAGATTCCAGCATCAGAAGCAAGGGCCTCCTCAGACACAGTACCGGCAGCCAGCAGAGGTTACTTGTCACAAGTGTGGGCAGAAGGGTCATTATGCCAACAAGTGCACTTCTTAGCTTCGTCTGCCTCCTCCTCCTCCGAGCAAACCTCCAAGCAATGATCTTTTCAAGTTCAACCCCAGATCAGCTCGAGTCAACATGGTGAATGCAGCTGAGGCAGAAAACTCGTCAGATGTGATCATGGGTAACCTCCTCGTTAATGATATTCCTGCTAAAGTGTTATTTGAATCTGGTGCATCGCATTGCTTCATCTCCAAGCCTTTCATTTCTAAGCATGATATTCCTGCAATTCATTTGGATAGTCCCTTCCGTGTGGTTTCTCTGGGCATGCGCATGATTTCTCACATGTTGGTCTCGGATGCTTCTGTCAAGATAGGCAGTTATTCTTTTCTGGCGTTTCCTATTGTTTGGGCAATTCCGACATTGACTTCATCCTTGGTATGGACTGGCTGGCCATGAACAAGGCATCGATTGATTGTGAAGCTAAAGAAGTGAAGCTTACCCACTCTTCGGAGGACGTGATTATATTCACGGCGCGCGATGATACAATATGTTTGTTCTCTTTGAATGAGAAGGGTGAGATTAGTCCTATTTCGCAAGTCCCAGTGGTCTACGAATATGAAGATGTGTTTCTAGAAGAGCTGCCAGGCATGCCTCCGCACCGAGAAGTTGAATTTGTGATTGAGCATGAGTCAGGTACTGAGCCGGTGTGCAAACGGTCGTACAAATTGGGTCCAGAAGAGTTGAAGGAACTCAATAGGCAACTTGATGAGCATGAGTGTTTGGGTCTGATCAGAACGAGCTCGTCTCCGTGGGACTATGGAGTTCTGTTTGTCAAGAAGAAGGATGGCATGGACCAGTTGTGTGTCGATTACCGTCCATTGAACAAGAAGACAATCAGGAACAAATATCCACTTCCGAACATAACTGAGTTGTTCGAACAGTTGAAAGGGGCTAAGGTCTTCTCCAAGCTTGATCTCAGAATGGGCTATCATCAAATTCGCATTCGCGAAGAGGATATTCCAAAGACTGCCTTCAGGACTAGTTTTGGATCGTATGAGTATACGGTCATGTCTTTTGGTCTGGCAGATGCTCCTCCGACATTCTTTCGATTGATGAACTACATATTCTCTCCGTTCAAGAATGACTTTGTCTTGCTCTATCTCGACGACATTCTGGTCTTTTCTGAAACTGAGGAAGAACATGAAGAACATCTCAGATTGGTGCTTGATAAGCTGAGGGAGTACAAATTGTATGCCAAGTTTTCCAAGTGTGAGTTCTGGCTGAAAGAAGTCGTCTATCTTGGTCACACTATCTCTGCCGAGGGCATTAAAGTTGATCCGTCCAAGGTGCAGGCCATTGTTGAATGGGAGCCTCCGCAGAATGTGAAGCAGCTTCGAAGCTTTCTCGGGCTCGCAAGCTATTGCAGAAGGTTCGTTGAGAACTTCTCCAAGATTGCGAAGCCGCTCTCAAGTCTTCTTCAGAAGGGTGTGAAGTATGCTTGGTCTCCAGAGTGTCAGTTGGCCTTTGACACACTCAAAGAGAAGCTCACCTCCACTCCAGTCTTGGTTCCTCCGGATGATTCCAAGCCTTACCAGGTGTTCTGCGATGCTTCTCTCCAGGGTATTGGTGCAGTTCTGATGCAAGAGAAGAAGGTGGTTGCTTATACCTCCAGGCAGTTGAAGCCAGCGGAGAAGAACTATCATGTGCATGATCTTGAGCTAGAAGTTGTGGTACACGCTCTAATGACTTCGAGACAACTCTTGTTGGAACGTAAGGTTGAAGTGTTCACCGATCACAAGAGTCTCAAGTACATCTTCACTCAGCCTAACCTGAATCTTCGGCAAACTCGTTGGGTGGAAATGCTCCAAGATTTTAATCCGAGTGTTGAGTACACGCCAAGCAAAGCTAATGTCGTGGCAGATGCCTTGAGCAGGAAGGCGTACTGCAACAGTCTTATTCTGCAACCTCTCCAGCCTGGCCTTTGTGAGTCTTTCAGGAAGCTCAACCTTCAGTTAGTACCTCAGGGATTTCTTGCAAACCTTCAGATCTCTCCTACCTTGGAAGATCAGGTCTGAGCAGCACAGCTTCTTGATGCAATGGTGAAGAAAGTCAAGATTGGCGTGGCAAAGAGTCTTCCCAAGTATGAGTGCTTCAGTGTTGATACCAGAGACACGTTGTTCTTTGAGGATCGTCTTGTCGTTCCGAAAGGTGATCTCAGAAAGGTAATCATGGAAGAAGCTCATAACTCTCTGCTCTGTATTCATCCTGGAAGCTCCAAGATGTATCAGAACTTGAAACAGACCTTCTGGTGGACTCGCATGAAGCGTGAGATTGCTCAGTTAGTAAATGAATGTGATATATGTCGAAGGGTGAAAGCAGAGCATCAACGTCTAGCAGGTCTTTTGCATCCATTGCCCATTCCCGAGTGGAAGTTCGATCATATTGAGATGGATTTCGACACCGAGTTTCTGAAGTCCAAGAAGGGTAATGATGCCATCTTCATCGTCATCGACAAGTTGAGTAAAGTGGCTCATTTTCTTCAGTCAAGGAATCCATTTCGGCAGCTCAGCTTGCAGAGTTGAACACTTCCAGGATTGTGTCTTTGCACGGCGTGCCTATGATTATCTCTTCGGGTCGCGGAAGTATCTTCACTTCCAAGTTCTGGGACTCTTTTCAGTCTGCGATGGGCACGAAGATCCGCTTCAGCACAGCTTTTCATCCTCAGACTAGTGGTCAAGTGGAGCAAGTCAATCAAGTTCTTGAGGATATTCTGAGAGCCTGTGTTATCTCTTTTGGTATGAAGTGGGAGGATTGTCTGCCTTTTGCGGAGTTCTCGTATAACAACAGTTATCAAGCTAGTTCTGGCAAGGCTCCGTTTGAAATTCTCTATGGCAGGAAGTGCCGTACCCCGCTAAACTGGTCCGAGACCGGCGAGCATCGGATCCTTGGGAATGACCTGATAGAAGAAGCTGAGGAGATGTGTCGGGTCATTCGCGACAACCTCAGAGCAGCTCAGTCCCATCAGAAGAGCTATTATGATAGCAAGCATCGTGACATGTCTTATGAGCTTGATGACTTCGTCTATCTCAAGGTGTCGCCTATGAAGGGTATGCAACGCTTTGGCATCAAAGGCAAGCTTGCGCCTCGTTTCGTTGGTCCGTTCAGAGTTGTTGGCAATAGAGGCGACCTTGCGTACCAGCTTGAGCTCCCGTCAAACTTTGCAAATGTGCATGATGTGTTCCATGTCTCTCAGCTCCGAAGGTGTTTCAAGACCCCCGAGCGCACTATTCATCTTCAAGACATCGACCTTCAGCCTGACCTATCTTAACGTGACCATCCAGTTGCGGTTCTCGAGGCGACTAAGCGCAAGACCCGCAACAAGACTGTCAAATTTCTCAAAGTGCAATGGTCACACCATTTCGATAAAGAGGCTATTTGGGAACGCGAGGATCACCTCCGTTCTGAATTTCCGGAGTTCTTTCAGGCGTAGATCTCGGGGCGAGATCTTTTTGTAGTGTGGGAGAGTTTGTAATGCCCCAAGTGTGTAGCTTACCATATCTGGAAACTTCCCATGTGGGTTCACCTTGTCATTGATATGAGAGAGTTCAATGCATATGATTTCAAGTGATGTCACCTTGTTTATTCTTACTTTGCATGCATGCATGCCATATCATTCCATGACCTTGTGTTCTTGCTTTGTGATCATTGTGGTGTGGTGTTGATATGGGTTGTGATGTGATGTGATATGTGTGGTTAAGAGGAGTGGTGCATATGCTAATAGGTCACCTTGTGGTTTGAATAGACTTCAAAAATTCTCTCCCTCTTAATTATCCCAAGATCAAGTTCCCTTGTTTCAATCCTATTTCTAAAATGCCCAGGTTTTAGCATTGTATTGTGGTGGATTGGAGATGTAATTTTACTGTTTTTAATAGGTGTTTTAAATGGTGCAAATAACTACAAAACAGACCCTATAATTCTGTTTTGTAAATATTTAGTTGCTCCAAATAATTCTTTTCCAATTTATTCAAATAGGTCATCTTTTTTCCATGACCAGGGGCATTTTTGTTTTTGTTTTTAACCCCAATAGTTTTGCCTGGCTTTCTTTTTCTTTCTCTGTCTTTTTCTGTAAATGGAAAACCCCCAGAGTTTTATTTCTGTCTATCTGGCGCCACTAGTGGGCTTACTCCCACTAGCAGGCCCATCTACCCCCCTTCTCTCTTTTCTATCGCAGCCCAGCTGCCTCCTTCTCCTGTAGACGCCGTCCTGTTCCCCCCTTCCTTCGTCAGTTCTTCTTCACAGTTGCAGGAACACAGCGACGACAACAGACGCCGTCACGGACGTCGAGGAGCGTCCCTCGCCCCTCCTCCTCCATAAAAGGAGCCCCCTTGGTGTCCGTGCAAGATAGGGTTTCCCTCTCGCGCCACCACCACCATTCCCTCGCCATCTCCCTCTCTGTCAACGAACTCCAGGTAAGGGGATCAGTTCCTCCGCCATGGCCGAGAGTTGAGGAGCTCCTCGCCGTCACGCCCGTGCCTCTTCTTCCCCTCCGACGCCTCGGCGAGCACGCGGGACCCTCCAGGAATCCATCCCCGCGGCTAGGACGTCAAGATCTGCTCTGCTTCGTCTCCTCCACGACGGCGACTTCCTTCCCCAATGAGCTTCACCGATCGTCTACTTCCCGCTCCTTCCTCTACTTCCTCTCCGGCCGAAGCTTCCCCTCGTTCCGTAGGTGAGGTAGAGCCATCTCCCCTTCCTCCCTGTCCCAGATCTCGAGTAGCACGCCATAGGGTCGTCGGCGTTTCTTCTCTGTCGCCGGAGCCGCCGCGTTACATCGAGTCGTCGTTGCAGAGCCTCTCGGGCAGAGATAGGAGTAGAAATGGAACCATGGGAACTTTTTTCCCTTCCATCTAGGAGCCGTGGTGGGATTTGCAGCATATCACCGGCGAGCATCGTCCCCTATTTCGACAGCCGTCGGGCAGAGGAGTTGCTGAGAGGGGTTACTCAAAGAGTAAACTCCCCTCTCCTGTTAAGCTCCGAAGTAGTAGCGCAGTGGTAGGATGGTTTTGGTGCTAGTTGGAGGTTGCGGGTTCGATCCCCCCTCGACACCCTTTTGTATTTATTTATTTCGGCACAGTAGCTAGCAAAGAGCATTCCCAACTCTCTTGCCTATAGCTGTCAAGCAAGTACACCTTAGCCCAGTGGTTGCGTTGCACTGCTGAGTCCAGGGGGTACAGGGTTCGATCCCTCTTCCCCCTCCTTTTATTTTTTTGTTGTGCATTATTTTTCTTATGCTGTTTTCACCTTTGGCTTGTGTAGTTGTTGTTGTGGTGTGCCTCACACCATGAGGGTATTTTATCTCCCCTCACAACAGCATTATATGCATAATATTTCTGCTAGATGTGAGTAGTTGCTCATGTATAGGAGATGAGCTTTGTGCATATGTGTTCTAGATGATAAGTGTGCATGTGAGGATTGAGATGTTGTGGTGTTGTAGTGCTTGTACCCTCTTTGTTGCACAAGTGTGCTATTGTGTGTGTGTGGATGGGTTTTCCCCCTTCCCACATACCTTGTGTGAGTGTGTGTGTAGACATGTTCTTAAGTAGATTGCATGTGTAGGTGGATTTGCATGTATGCATGTGTAGATTCATGTGAGTGTGTGTGCCCATGGGCATGGTGATGAAATCATGCACCATGGTGTGATGTGAGTGTGTGTGTGCTATGTGTGTTTGTCTCACCCATGTAATGGCAAGATATGACTTGATGAGCACATGTGCAAGATGACATGTGTAGTGTAGAAGTGCTTATGTGAGTTAAGTTAGTAGTGACATCTATTTAGCTTGTGTAGGTGTTTTTATTATGTTGTGCTTGTCTCATGTGATGGTGTGGTGGTGTGCCAAGGCACATGGGCATGAGGTCTACCCCTCATGTGCCCCATTGATGTTGTGGACATATGCATATGCTAGTGTAGGTGTTGTTCTAGTGAATAGCACATGTGATGATGCACTATTCACTATATGTGATCCTATGTAGGTTTTTCTTTCCTAGTTTGTGCCCATTTGTTCTATACAAGTGCATAGGTATTATATATATTTTTGGGGTAGAATCATCCCAGGAATCCATTGGTGAAGTCAGTTTTGCCATTGGAACACTTTCTGGAGATGACTTATTTCAGATTTGTTCTATGTTTAGAGCTAGGTTCCATGAGATGTGGTGAGCACAATAGTTTGATTCTTGGTTGTGGCAGTAGAGGGTGACCCCCTCTACCCCATGTTGGTTTTGTTTCATGCTTAGGAATTCATATGTGCAAGTTGTGCCCAATCAAAGTAGGCATGAGGCTGAAATTCCAGATTAGT
This sequence comes from Hordeum vulgare subsp. vulgare, assembly GCF_904849725.1. Classification (NCBI taxonomy): domain Eukaryota; kingdom Viridiplantae; phylum Streptophyta; class Magnoliopsida; order Poales; family Poaceae; genus Hordeum; species Hordeum vulgare. The sequence goes on along the minus strand of NC_058522.1, from coordinate 136,791,255 downwards.
GAAAATCTATGATTTTCACTAAGTCTGAGAATCTGCTTATATTTTCTTCTCCTGTTGATGAGCTTGTGCAGGTCCATGTGTTGTGATTGAGCCTTAGCTTTCAACTGGGAAGTTCTAGATTTTATGTTTGTCTAGCTCTCTGTAAATTTTCATTCCATTTGGAGTCATGTAGATATTGTTTTCGATGCTGTCAAAATGCTTCACAGCATAAACAACTAGTGAGAATCTGGAATTTTCACTAAGTCCCTGAAATCTGATATTTTTGGCCAAGTTAGCAGCTGTGTAACTTTCTGTGTGAAACTCCTTTGTGTGATCTTTTTGCTTGTGCTTGTAGTAATCTTGGATAGCTTCTGCCACATATCTTATTTGTCATGTTTGGGTGGCTGTAGGTGCTTTGCATGTAGCTCTCAAAGTGCTATGATGTTGTTTATGGCAGATTGTGTAGTTTTGGTGTTTTGATGATTGTGGGTGCATAGATGATGGTGTGGTGTTATTCTTTGCACCACCCCATCCATGTTGGTTTGTTTTATGTCTTGGCAACCTGGAAATACCAGAGTTATGCCATTGGAGTGTGTTGTGATGTATTTGACACGTAGCACTTCATTTCTTGATTCGTTGTTTCCCGTTGATCCGTAGCTCCGTTTGTAATGTTCTTTATATGCTTTTGCATCGTTTTCACGTGACACATCTGATCATGTCATTCTCATGCATGTAAAGATAGCTTAGGGTGATGTTCTGTCCAGGAACATGTATTTACTTCTCATGCTTGTGCTAATGAGTAGAATAGGGATGCATGCTCATATTCATCTCAAGCATCATGTGCTTGTTGCATCTTGAGGTGCTGCTGTTCATTGGATGCTATTTTTATGTTGGGTAGCACCGGGATCGGAGAACGCGTACGTGGATTCGGGAGAGTACGTGCAGGACGAACAAGAGCAGTTCCAAACTAAGGATATCACACGCAAGATGATATGACCTTGATTCCATCTCTAGACTTGTTATGCTAGATTATGTTTCCTTTGTCATATGCTCGTTGCCTACCACTGAAATAATTGCCTCCTGAATTGCCATGAAACGCAAACACTTATTCCTTCCTAGCAAATCTTGTATGGCTAAGTAGGCTTTGCTCAGCTACTAATGTTAGCGTTGCTAGTTGCAGGTGCAATTGTCTCATGTGATAACATGAGTTTGATGTCATTATGCTCAATCTGTTATTTAATTAATGCACCTATATACTTGGTAAATAACGGAAGGCTTAGCCTTTTGTCGGGTGCTTTGTTCCGTTATTGCCGCCATAGTTACCGGCTACCGGTGTTTGATTCCATATTGATCGGTCCTAACACGTCCGGGGTTGTTATGGGGACCCCCTTGATAAATCGTGTAGTGTTAAGGCTTGTCCGGCAGGACCCAACATTGGTGTTAATTTGCTAATCACTTAATAATAATCTGCATAGGGAATAGCTACCCCGAGGAATTTAATCAACAACCCGGGCCAGTGCTCCTCATGAGTGTTGGTCCAACCCAGAGCAGCTTATTACGCTCCCCGGGGCAACTCGGTGTTTTGGCGTGGTAACCATCGCTCATCCGGCGTGTCCTGAGACTGAGACACGCGGCTCTTATCAGGGTCGTCGACACGTCGGGAGGTCCTGCTAGTCTTGTCTTACCTTAGCGATATATCTTGCATATAGGAATCCCGGTGAAGCTTTGGTTCTCCCCAGAGTTGAGGTTTTCCTCTAACGAATCCGACGAGATCACGAGATTCGTGATAGAGGATTACTTTGCAGCCCGTGTACGTTTGTGATGGACTAGTTGGAGCACCCCTGCAGGGTTTAATCTTTCGGAAAGTCGTGCCCGCAGTTATGTGGCAACTTGGAATATTTGTTAACATACGGTAATAGACAACTTAAACATAAACTAATAAAATTGCCAACTGTGTGCGTAACCGTGACTATCCCCTTCGAAGACCTCTCTTCGATCGGGAACACGGTGGGGTTATGATTGACGTAAGTAGGTGTTCAGGATCACTTAGTGATCAGTTAAACATCGATCGCTAGTATAGACCACCTTCAATACATGTTCTACGTAAGTTAACCACCATATAAAGCTTAGGATGCTGCAACTTAAATACTCCACCTTGCAACCTAATAACTTGACTAGTTCTGGCAGCGAGGTCATAGATTGCTGAGTCCCCATGGCTCACAGATTCCCTCACAACACCAACAGGTTCAGGTACCCCCGAGACAGGTGATCCCGACGGCACGCAGCTGGCGTGGCAGTACGATGAGGAGAACGACCGCCTGTACGTGAACTATCCAGAAGACTGAGGCGTGGTCGTGATCGTGGGCAAGCATGCAGGGTAGCATAGTCATTTCTCATGATTTGTAGTCCGTAGCGGAACTACCTTGTTTGGATGCGTGATGTAACTCTGATATATTTATGAGATGGCAGTTGAATCCCTTGTTGTCATTCTTCTTTTATTATGTATGTGCTATGTTACCGTGCTTGCAAAATGCTTAGATGCGCTTCTTTCCAATTCGGGACCTCGTTCCCCAAATCGGAAAGGACCGCATCTTAGTCGTTACAAGAGACAAGCAACGAGAGAGGTTGTAGAGCATCTTCATACCTTTGAAGATCGCTAAGCGGAAGCGTTACTATGAACGTAGTCGATGGAGTCGTACTCGCAGCAATTCAGATCGCGGTCGGTTCCGATCTATGTGCCAATCACGGCACCTCCGCGTTCAACACACGTACAACCCGGTGACATCTCCCATGCCTTGATCCAGCAAGAAGGAGGGAGAGGTTTAGGGAGAGCTCCGGCATCACGACGGCGTGGTGGCGGAGGAGCTACGAGGTCTCCCGGCAGGGTTCCGCCAAGCACCGTGGGAGAGGAGAAAGAGGAGAAGCGGGGCTGCGCCGAGAGAGAGATTTCGTGTGTCCCAAATCAGCCAAAACCTCCACTATATATAGGAGGAGAGGGAGGGGGCACCCCCTTTAGGGTTCCCACCCCCAAAGGGTGCGGCAGCCCCATCTAGGGCTGGTGGTGGCGGCCAAGGCAAGAGAGGGGGGTGGCGCACCCCAGATGGGCCTTAGGCCCATCTACACTAGGGTTCCACCCCCCTTCCCTCTCTTGTGGCGCCTTGGACCTAGGTGGGAGGCGCACCAGCCCACTATGGCTGGTTCCCTTCCACCTTTTGGCCCATGCTAGCCTTTGGGGCTGGTGGCCCCTCCCGGTGGACCCCCGAAACCCTTTTGGTGGTCCCGGTACATTACCGGTGTCGCCCGAAACAATTCCAGTGACCAAATCCTCACTTCCTATATATGATTCTTTACCTCCAGACCATTCCGGAGCTCCTTGTGACGTCCGGGAACTCATCTGGGACTCCAAACAACCTTCGGTAACCTCGTATAACAATTCCCTATAACCCTAGTGTCATCGAACCTTAAGTGTGTAGACCCTACGGGTTCGGGAGGCATGCAGACATGACCGAGACACCTCTCCGACCAATAACCATCAGCGGGGTCTGGATACCCATGGTGGCTCCCGCATGTTCCACGATGATCTCATCGGATAAACCACGATGTCAAGGATTCAATCAATCCCGTATACAATTCCCTTTGTCTACCGGTATAGAACTTGCGCGAGATTAGATCGTCGGTATCCCCATACCTTGTTCAATCTCGTTGCCGGCGATTCTCTTTACTCATTCCGTAGCACATCATCCCATGACTAACTCCTTAGTCACATTGAGATCATTATGATGATGTTCTACCGAGTGGGCCCAGAGATACCTCTCCGTCACATGGAGTGACAAATCCCGATCTTGATTCGTACCAACCCAACAGATACTTTCGGAGATACCCGTAGTGCACCTTTATAGTCACCCAGTTACGTTGTGACGTATGATACACCCAAAACACTCCTACGGTATACGGGAGTTGCACAATCTCACGGTCGAAGGAAAATATACTTGACATTAGAAAAGCTTTAGCATACGAACAACACGATCTAGTGCTATGCTTAGGATTGGGTCTTGTCCATCACATCATTCTCCTAATGACGTGATCCCGTTATCAATGACATCCAATGTCCATGATCAGGAAACCATGATCATCTATTGATCAACGAGCTAGCCAACTAGAGGCTTGCTAGGGACACATTGTGATCTATTTATCCACACATATATTATTGTTTCCTGTTAATGCAATTATAGCATGAACAATAGACAATTATCATGAACAAGGAAATATGATAATAACCATTTTACTATTGCCTCTAGGGCATATTTCCAACAGTTGGGGCGGGGTAAGCTAAGGCGTTCGGGAGGAAAAAGAAGATGAACAACAACACGATCTATTTGAACAATTGAATGAGGATCTAATGGTGTTGATAAAAGTGACAAACGAGAAAAGAGTTTTCGGTACCATTTTTTGAAATTGAGGATTGCACCTCGGCTCTACATCAAAATAATCCATGCAATCATTTTTATTAATTTATTCATCAGAGTCTAACAAAATGAATACAAAGATCAACCCAAAATCACCTTCGAGGCGAATAAAGACGATACATCTATAAGTATAAAGATGTGCCCTAGCGCATCAATGGACACCATCTAATCCGGTGTCCTCGAGAAACCTCCCGCCCGACAAGCTCTCAGTACCAACCGGTCTAGGCTTCCCATGACGAGCACCAAATACACACTCTCCGGGATCCGGCATCGCCATCTTCTGTCGTCTTAGCTTCATGAGGGATTATTACATAGATTCTGCGAGCCTCGTGTGCCCTCGACGTCACCATGATGCCAAACGGTGTCACCAGCCTACACGCGTCCAATGATGAGACTCCACTGCTCCGTGCCGCCGAGACCCTCATATTCAATGTAGTTGGTGTAACACCGCTACACTTTTTGGCCCTTGCAGTGAACCCCTACTCCAAAACAATGCCCTTGGGAGGGAGAACGACACGAGAGTCTCTGTCATCATTCGATCTGAAAGACACAGATCTAGCGTTTCCCCCAGAACATATGTTCCCTGGAGGAAGAGGGGTACGCCATCTACAACTTCACATGAACCCAAATTGTGCCAACATAACTCTCGCGACGACGCCTTCAAGAAGAATATGACGCCATGATCACCGTCCTTGCCCACCGCAGTTAGGATTTTCACCCGAAGAGCAGTGAGGTCGGTAGAGGTTCGGTGGACCCGAACGACATCTCTAGGAAGAAAATTGGTTCCCTCGTGCATCATTGCCGCCAGGAGTCTATCGGAGAATTATCCCAATCCAGAACCCCACCTGCCGCTCCGCCCATCTCGATGACCGGCTAGCAGCCCAGACATGTCCGGTGAGACGAAGTGTGCGTAATTGGGAACGGGGAAAGAAGCGGGCATGCGTTATTGGCCACCGGGCAGCAAGCCGTGACACCAACCCATCGGTGGATTGTCGGCCGCCCGGTTCGATCGCTTACAGACCGCCTGCCCCGTTGCGCCAAGGAATAGGGAAGCTATACCAGGGGCCGGCGCCCCGGATATATCCAAGGCCCTCTACCCTAGGTTGGGAGGAGGAGCACACCCCTTGCCACCACATTCATCGTTGGGACGTCGGTCGGCCACCGCGCCACTGTGGTCCACATCAGGGTCGCACCCACACGAGTGAGAGTGCCCAGCGCCACCCGGTGACCCGCAAGAGGGCGTACTACCTCCGTCGCCGCCGTCACATGCACGGGATTTGCTCAACATCGGCCATCAACGACAACGGAGGGGAGGTGGAAGAAAGAGGGCCGACGGCTAGGATTCGAGCCCCTCGGTCACCCCAATGGCGGAGCCAGAAAATTAGGACAAGGGGGGCCAAGTATAGTTAAACCTTGTTAGGGAGGGCCAATCCATCCAAAAACACCATTTTAGCACACACAAAATAACTATTACTATTCATTCTAGGCTTAAATCACTAATGTTAGGGGGGTCACGGTCCTGGCTGGCACCCCCGTGTCTCCGCCACTGGGTCACCCGCGCATGGAGCAAAGGAGGGGAGAAGAGAGGGATGATCCAGTGATACCAGATGAATAAAGGAGCCCATGATTCTTTCGTTTCCAACATTCACACCCATTGATGATTATAAATTTGGGACCGACTATGAGTCGGCCAATTGGATTTTTATTTAAGGTGAGACACGTTTTTTCTGTAGAGCAACTACGGTAGCTCCTATTTAGTGAATGGGAAATCACCATTTAAGAGAAGTTGAGACAAAAATAGCCCTCGAGCATTTTTACGAGACCCCTTCCCCTAAGCCCCTCATGTTTGACGGGCTGAAATCGCCTCAACTTTCAAGCTAGGACACCCTCGTGTTGTTGCCGCCACATCATCGCCGCTTCGGCGTGCCGCCACACAAGTGTCGCAAGGCCACGCTACCCTGCGCTCCATGAGGCTGCCATTGTGTCATCGGTCCACCATCGCCGCCCCGTCGCGTTGTCGGACAACTATCGCAAGGTTGTGTTGCCGCCTCACTCTTCCAGCATTCGCGGGCTGCATCACTAGGTCGCACATCGATGCAAGGACGCATGTCACGCTTGCCCTGCCCTGCCTCACCACTCCGGTCGTCGTCACCACCTCTCCTAGCGTCGTGTCCCTGACAAGCGGGCCCAACATCGTTTAAAGAGAAATAGAAAAGAAAAGGTTTATATATGAATTGATGGTATTATTTTATTATATATAACTCATATTATGTTGAGTAACTTATCAATCTAGAGACAAGCATGAGCCTTACAACAGTCATGCATTATATACCACACCACCTCATTTAGTAATTTTAAATCAATATGTTTAGATATAAATAAGGATGCCTTTCAAAAAATTCAATTACAATGTGTTCATATTCTAGTACTCATTCAACACGAGCACATATTCCATATACAATTGCGAATATGGAAATGTTTCATTGCACTTTTTTACGAATAAATTTGGCACATGTTGCATGTAAAAAAACTCATTATATGAAGAAAAAAAATGCCGCTAGCTAATCACTCAAAAGGGAAAGCATGCAAAAAAAAACATTGCACTTTAATGAGAAATTTGGCATATATTGCATGTAAAAAACTCATTATATGAAAAAAAGATACCGCTAGCTAATCACTCAAAAAGGAAAGCATGCAAAAAAAAATCATTGCACTTTAATGAGAAATTTAGCGTATATTGCATAAAAAACTCATTATATGAAAACAAATTGCCGCTAGCTAATCACTCAAAAAGGGATGCATGGAAAAGAGAAAAACGCTTGCATGTAAAAAAACTCATTATACGAAGAAAAAATTGCTGCTAGCTAATCACTAAAAGAGGAATGCATGAAAAAAAAAAGAGCAAATTCATTGCACTTTAATGAGAAATTTAGCGTATATTGCATAAAAAACTCATTATATGAAAACAATTTGCCGCTAGCTAATCACTCAAAAAGGAATGCATGGAAAAGAGAAAAACGCTTGCATGTAAAAAAACTCATTATACGAAGAAAAAATTGCTGCTAGCTAATCACTCAAAAAGGAATGCATGAAAAAAAAAAGAAAAAAAAGCAAAATCATTGCACTTTAATAAGAAATTTAGCGTATATTGCATAAAAAACTCATTATATGAAAACAAATTGCCGCTAGCTAATCACTCAAAAAGGAATGGATGGAAAAGAGAAAAACGCTTGCATGTAAAAAAAACTCATTATACGAAGAAAAAATTGCTGCTAGCTAATCACTCAAAAAGGAATGCATGGGAAAAAAAAGCAAATTCATTGCACTTAATGAGAAATTTAGCGTATATTGCATAAAAAACTCATTATATGAAAAAAAAATTGCCGCTAGCTAGTCACTCAAAAAGGAATGCATGGAAAAGAGAAAAACGGTTGCATGTAAAAAAACTCAAGAAAAAATTGCTGCTAGCTAATCACTCAAAAAGGAATGCATGGAAAAAAAGAAAAAGAAAGCAAATTCATTGCACTTTAATGAGAAATTTAGCGTATATTGCATAAAAAACTCATTATATGAAAACAATTTGCCGCTAGCTGATCACTCAAAAAGAATGCATGGATAAGAGAAAAACCGCTTGCATATAAAAAAACTCATTATACGAAGAAAAAATTGCTGCTAGCTAATCACTCAAAAAGGAATGCATGGAAAAGAGAAAAACGCTTGCATGTAAACAAACTCATTATACGAAGAAAAAATTGCTGCTAGCTAATCACTCAAAAAGGAACGCATGAAAAAAAAAGAGCAAATTCATTGCACTTTAATGAGAAATTTAGCGTATATTGCATAAAAAACTCATTATATGAAAACAAATTGCTGCTAGCTAATCACTCAAAAAAGAATGCATGGAAAAGAGAAAAACGCTTGCATGTAAAAAAACTCATTATACGAAGAAAAAATTGCTGCTAGCTAATCACTCAAAAAGGAATGCATGGAAAAGAGAAAAACGCTTGCATGTAAACAAACTCATTATACGAAGAAAAAATTGCTGCTAGCTAATCACTCAAAAAGGAACGCATGAAAAAAAAAAAGCAAATTCATTGCACTTTAATGAGAAATTTAGCGTATATTGCATAAAAAACTCATTATATGAAAACAAATTGCCGCTAGCTAATCACTCAAAAAAGAATGCATGGAAAAGAGAAAAACGCTTGCATGTAAAAAAACTCATTATATGAAAAAATTGCTGCTAGCTAATCACTCAAAAAGGAATGCATGGAAAAAAAGAAAAAAAAAAGCGTGCTGGCTGTGGGGTTCGAACCCACGCGCACTTATGTGCAGAAGATCTTAAGTCTTCCCCCTTAACCACTCGGGCAAACCAGCTCAGTTGTTTTAGTTTGTCACACAAGCTATATGTACAGTTGCACAGAAAATATAACACGGAGTACCACACGTTCGTTCGAACTGCACACAACGGACCGTATCCTTTTCTTCTAGTTCATGGTAATGTTACAACTGATCGTACTCTTTGCTTCAAGTTCATCGTGTGTTCTGAAGGCTCAAGCGAATACGTCCGATGTACGCACTTTGTGTGGTACTAGTAGAATGAAGGATTCCAACGGGGATTAATAAATAAACAACATCAAATATTTGCAGATACATGTGAACGTGTCCACAGATAGTGAAACATGAGCCATCCAATCATAGGTATCAATTGTCCGACCCATTTTAGACGATTTTCAAACACAAATACAGACAAAATTTCAGCTAAAGTGATGAATTTTAAGCAAGTTCCGTGCATTACAACCAAACAAATGAAATTTAACAAAGTTCAAACTATCAAACTAACTTAAACTAAATCAGCGAGGTACCGGACCTTATAGGCATGGCCTCCTTGGCCTCCTCTAAGCCGTCGTCAACGGACCATCACGTGAGTCATCGTCATTGTCATCGCGTCGACGGCCGAACGCTCGCAAGGCGTAATGGAATCCGCTTGGCCGTCACGGTGGCGTAATGGAATCCGCTTGGCCGTCACGGTGTTGGCGCTAGCGCCGCATCTGCCTAGTGTTGCTTGTCTTTTGGCTGTGTTGGTGACTTGAATGATGGTGACATGTCAGGACTTCACTAACACCACTTTGAGGAGCTGGTCACTCGTCACGTCTGACTCGATGATCGTCATGGACCGGTCAAGGTCCCAAGCCTCCATGAGTATCGGGTCCGCCAGCACCTAGGCCGGGCCAACCTGGTTCTTCCTAGACGCATCCATGCTCACCGCCCCACGCCGACTTTGCTCTTGGACGATGAGGCGTTGACGTTGGCGCCTTTGAGGTAGTAGTGGAGGCGTGGCTGGCGATGGTGAGAGGACAGGGGCTTCTCCTTGATGGCGGCGAGGAACGGGCGCCATCGATTGCTCGGCTGGCGTTGGGGTGGGGACGACGGTACCCCCTCCTTGTCCTGGTGTTGAATTTAGACGCCGTCGTTGCATGGCGGGGAAGGCAGGCTCTCTCACATGCCATACGATTTGAACGTCGTAGTTGCATGAAGTGGTCGATGGCGTGAGATTGCAATTCATCATGGACCACCACTACCCGATCTCAATTTGCCCCACAAACTCCTCGTTCGTCCCACTCGCTTTTGTCGGGAGGGGCAGCTTTCAATCCTCCTCGCCCGAAAAGATTGGTGCCACCTTTTGGAGGATTGAGAATGGTAGATAAGCTCAAGACATTAGAGGTTGGGGTTTGGAGGTGGAAGAAGGGCCATGACATTATGGTTTGGGGTTGGAGGTGAAAGATGTGTTTTATATAACCATCCCACCAAGTGACCGTTGCCCACGAGCTAAAGGAACCTGTGCACATGGGGTAACCTAAGAAGAAAACTTAAGAGCCCATGGACACGAGAACCATTGACACCGTGTGCATAAGGTGTCCTATAAGTTTTCAACTCGACCCCATGGATACAGGTGTCAGAAGTCCTGTGCGCACGGGGTGTCTTAGAGATTTCGTGGAACCTTGGACATGGGCACATAATTGGGAGGCCAGGGGCACTCTGACGGAGAGTTTTGAAAGGCTAGTTTCTCTGTGATGGTTGTAGGATGGTTGATAATTTTTTTTGCATGACCCCACACGTTTAACCTGGCACCTCAATCCCTTTTAATAGTGTGCTTGTTGTATAACTAAAACAAAAGAAAAAACAAAACTCTCAAGTTGTGGGAAAAACACGACATTTTTTCCTTTTTGAATTAGGAGGGTCAACCATCTTCATATGGTAATCTTAACACCAATGAACCTAGATAAATTTAGTGAGTGCTAAAGTCTCACTAACCACATTTGCATCACACCAAAATACCAATAGACTAATTGCACTTTCACGATGCCAATATTGTGATCCTCTTGATGCCTTTTCCCTTTGACCAGCTAGATTAAGTACATGGAGCTGACGACATGTTCACCTGCTCCTCATCACTTCAGCGTACTTTGTGTGCGTGCATACACACATCGTGTCATATGCCCGTGGTCATTGTATTACGGGTTCAAAGTCTCATGGACGCTGATTATGATATACTTCTTTCGTTCCATAAAAAACGCTTTTATATTATGAAGCGGAGGGAGAATGTGTTAACTCGTACGGGGCATTACGATCGTTGGATTTCAAAGACACGGGCTTCATTTTTTTAGCTTTTTATTACCTGTGGGAGATGTTTTTGACCCCGGTGTCATGTGCACTCTCCTAGGTGAATCTGGGTCTGTATGAGAGTATCAGTCATATACCTCTCTGGTTTAAGTGTTTTATATGCACTTCGAGGAATTAGAATCATACCTAATTTCCCTACATCGGCCATCTGATCGGTATGATTCTATAAATAAATGTAAGGGTTGTTTTAACTATATTTAACATTCGCTCAAATCTCTTAGAAATAATCCTTTTCTTTTCCGATGGAACCAAACAGACCAAAATCCCATATGAAATGAATGCATATTTGCAATACTATGTTTTCCCTATCCCTCCTTTTCAGAATGATAGAAATCAAAGAGGCCTAACTAATTGTATATTTGTTGAAAATTTTACACTTTAGCCGAGGCCTAACCGATAATACTATCATGATGACGTCAGTACTGTCTGTATTTGGCCAACTTTGCCCTTTGTCCAACCTTGCTGAAGTCGGTATGATTCATGGCCCAATGAAGTATGTCGACTGACATACCGCCATTATACTCCTTCGGCGTTGCCTTCTTCATCACAGTGTCTAACTCTTTGTGCAACTCTTCCATGTTGCTGAAGTTTGAGCACGCTTTTATGGTGTTCTCAAATTTGGTGCGGTCAATGAGCGAGCACCCTAGAAATAAATCCCTCCATCCAATGTCCTAGGGGAAGGAGTTGGGGTTGGGGTTCCACTTGTTGTTGGAGTTCATGGCATTGGGTTGGAGGAAGAGTGAAAGACAGGGATGTGGTGGGTAGGTGGTGACCAGGTGGGTAAATAAAGGGGCACACGAGCATAGATTTTTATGACAGTGTTGCAAGGTTCATAATGACGACCCTAACCCAGTATTTGACCCTCTTCATAATGCGAATCGACACAGAGAACAAGGGAAAGGAGGCGGTGACATCAAAGGAGCAGGACGAGGGCAAGGACGTGGTGCCGCCCTCAGAGGTGGCGTCCGTCCAGATGACGCACGTCCAGAGCCTGGCCACGGACAACGACATGCCGGAGGAGCCCCCCAACGGCAAGCCCTGAAACTACGACCACTACCATGAGATGGGAGGGCCAACCAACTTCTGCAAGGTGATACTAGTCCCCGCTCGAGGCCATACCTATGCCGTTGGACTTCACAAAGCACTTTTTGTATGTGCTGCAGAAACACCATCTGCTCCTCGAGGGTCACTGTCCGAGTGTTGAACGACAAGGTCACCCTTGATCAGGGTTGGGCCACATTCGTCGCCGTCCATCAGAGCAAGGTAGGCTTCATGGTGACCTTCAAGTTACTGACTCCCGACATGCTGAAGGTCATCGCCTTCAATGACAATGACATTGAAGTGGTGACCAGGCGAGGGAGGCACGACAACGCCTTCGTCGTGAACGGTTAGGGCAGCCACTCGTATGCTCCAGCTGTTTTAGTTTAATATCGAACTACTTTGCGTTCGAACTGATATGTTTATGTGTGGCACAATATTTAAAACTTCTTACTATTATGTTCTGTTGCGTGTGTTCTTTCTAACGCCGCTGTGTGCTGGTAACCTAACCACTGGACCGAAGAGATTATCCGACAACATGCATTATATGCAACCAAACAGCGGGCCTTGTGTTTGCACGTATACAAACGGGCAATCAAACACCATGCGCTAAGCTATCCTCTAAGGCAGGTCTTAAGATCAACCGGATGAACCGAGCCAATCTTAAACCGCTCGCATAACCGTCGGATAACACCATCTACATGCCCGATTTGATCTTCCGAACAATACATCAGCACGCCTCTCGTATGCAAGACTCCAACTCCCTCGTAGCACAGCGCCGGGCAGCTCCGCGCGACGCCCATGGCAGCATTAACTCGCAGCCGACCATGACAACAACTCGTCGCCTCTCCTGCTGCAACACAACTCCGTCGTTATCTATGGAAGCGCCTCGTCGCCTCTCCTGCTACAATGCAACTTCGTCGGCTGTGTGGCAGCCACATCGCATGTAGCATCGTGTGATGCAATGCAGCTCCGCCGTTGGTCGTGGCAACAACTCGTCGCCTCTCCTGCTACAACCCGCAACTTTGCCGTTAGTGTGGCAGCAGTTCATCGCCTCTCTTGCGTGCTGCAACGCAGCTCCGCCGCTGGCCATGGCAGCTCTCTCGACTCTCATGCTGCAGCTCGGCTGCTATGGCGAGATCCACAAGGATGCAACCCTTGGCTCTGCAGTGCTCGTGGACGTGATTAGAAGCAGCGAGGAGTGGCCTTATGTGTCGAGGAGTGGCCGTGAGTCTTGTTGCTACACGCGGGGAGTGGCCTTACGTGGTGGTGGAGCAACACGGAGTGGAGCGGGTCGCTAGGCCATGCGCGACACGGGAGGAGAGACTGTGAGAGAGAAGAGGAGCTAGGATGAAAAAGAAATGGGGGTGGAACGGGACTCCTCTTTGGATAAGGAAGCCGTGGTGGACGCTCGGTTAGGACACGTGACAAGCGATGAGAGCGGCATTACACACACGCCAAATCATTCGGTGAAAAAAAAAGAATTTTTCATCCTTTAATATGGGAGAACTAAATACAGAGAATCAAACAGGTTATACATCTTAATTTAAAAGCTGCATTTGCTCAATCAGCATTACATGAGTCACGCTTGTGCTAGTCATGTCCGGCTACTACCCTGGCAAACACGCCCCAAATGACTTGGAATGCGTAAACTTCCAGGGAAGACGAAATCGTTAACAGGGAGGCGGGTTTACGTTCGCGTACTCTTCCTGTCGTCTTCTCTACTGGTCCCTCGGAGTCTCCGGCCATCCCATCCTAGAAACAAGCGCCAAATCCACAGCCACCGCGCGGCCACACCTCCGGCGATCCATGTCCGGCGGTGGGTGCAGCGTCCGCGCAATCTGGATCCTCACGCCAAACGACGCGGTCGCCTTCTCCAGGTACGCACGCCCGACACTGACCCCACCTCGCGAACCCTCGAGATGAAATCCGGGGATTCTCGCGCCAGGATTCGGTCCTTCTGGTCACAGGAACTCACCTCCCCCCTTTCTTCAGGCGGTTTGCAGTGGTGGAGAAGCGGTGGCGGGTCGCGTGGGAGGCGGAGGGGGCGGGGAAGGGCGCGGTGATGCCGCTGCCGGCGGACTACGAGGTCGCCACCGCCTTTGCCAACCGCCGGAGAAGGTTTGGCCGTCGTTTCTTGGTTCTTGTACTAGCTTTCTCCGGAGAATTGGTGTGGCCGAGTAAAAATTAGATACCATGTCACTCGTCCTGGAAGTGAATTATGATTTAGATGCAGGATAGTCCACTGAAACTATAACCGGATCAACATATGTTGTGGTATGTTCATGGCTTATAAAATAGTTGCGATGACCACTTAAATATGACATTGTGCAGGGAAGGCACGGCCCGTGGCTCTGGTATCCGCACAAGCTTATCATCCGTGGGATCGGATTCCTGGGTCGATGATCCAATCACTCGCCACATTATATCCCTTCAAATTGACAAAGAGGAAGGGGGTGGGTTTATGCTGTGGCCAGTAGTTCTTCAGAAACGTGGAAGTTATTATGTCCTTGTGCTGCCTTTGGTGGATCCTCAGGCATTTAAAGCGTTCGAGAGCCTACTGAAAAGACCTGACTGCGGGAGTTCAGCCAAAGAGAATGGCAATCTTTCTTCCATTCTGCTCAATCTTCCGTGCATAACAGGGTAATGTAAGTTTGCTTACCTTATTTATGTGTGTTCGTTGTTCTTCCATTCTTTACACTTACAACCCCATTTTTGAACTCAATCATTTTACGAAAATATTTGTGAGTTTTATACTGCTATCCACCAATTAATGATCATGTTCACTAGTTGGACTCTCATACTTCATGTTCCATGATAGGGCCTTTATGGTTGCGAATGTTATTGGGGACATAGTTACCGGTGATGTTGCTGAACCAGAGGTGATCGTTACTTCGGGCCCCTCTGTTGGTGGACTGTTAGATTCATTGACTGGAAGCATAGGTATTACAGCCCGGTCAAAACCTATCGCTGCACCTGTTGCAGCCCCAGTTGCATCAGTTTCTTCGCCTGTTGGTTCTGCTCAATCAGACTCTTTAAAAGGTGGTATAAGACCTTTTGACAAGGAATTACTACGAAGCTTCATCATCGGTGCCATGCCTTTTGGTGAGTATGATGTCGAATATAACACTTTGTGTTGTTCTATCATCTAGCTTCATGGATCTGTTTATTGATTAGCCAACGAAGCTAACAGTATCTTTTTGCAGGCACACCTCAGGATCTTAATTATGGCAATGTTTCTTCGATTAGAACAACCGGGTATTCAGCTGATCCTCTTCCGACAGACCAGAAGCAACCTGCCTGGAAGCCTTACCTATACAAAGGGAGGCAACGGACTCTCTTTTCTAGCCTGGAGACTATAAACGCTGCACTATATGACCGTGATGATGTGCCAGATTTCCTTTCCGTTTCGGGACAACTAACCTGTAGGGCTGAACTGGAAGGGTTACCTGATGTTTCTTTGCCACTGACTGGGTTAAAAACTGCCCGTGTGGAGGTGTCATCATTCCACCACTGTGTTCAAGCTTCAGAAGCTACTGGTGATAAGCAATCTCTGCTATTTCAACCACCACTAGGAAATTTCGTTTTGATGCACTATCAAGCTCCATGCAACATCGATCCACCTGTTAAAGGGTTCTATCAGTTATCTATGGTATCTGAGAATGAAGGTGCTTTTCTATTTAAGCTGAGATTGATGGAGGGCTACAAGTCCCCGTTTCTTATGGAATTTTGCATGGTTACAATGCCATTTCCTCGAAGAAGAGTTGCATCATATGACGGAAATCCATCAGTTGGGACGGTTTCAATGACAGAGCATTTAATTGAGTGGAGAATTGTGTCAAGTGGCCGGGGCCTCAGTGGTAGGAGCATTGAAGCTACCTTCTCTGGTACTGTTCGATTTCATCCTAGAACAGCACAGCGAGTAAATTCATCATTTCGGTTGGTCGCAACCACTGCATTTGCTGAAGATAGTGATTGTGAGCAAGATAACACTAAGAATGGTGCCAACTTGGATGACTACCTCATGGAAAAAATGAACAA
Organism: Hordeum vulgare subsp. vulgare; assembly: GCF_904849725.1. Taxonomy (NCBI): domain Eukaryota; kingdom Viridiplantae; phylum Streptophyta; class Magnoliopsida; order Poales; family Poaceae; genus Hordeum; species Hordeum vulgare. Next base: position 136,775,047 of record NC_058522.1, on the reverse strand, counting down.
AGACCTTCAAGCAGTTGACTTGGAAGAGCCGTTGTCTTGGCAGGCTTATAATTACGCTAAGGTTTGCCTCTACCGAAACATATTGTTGTTGGAATTTGTGAAGCCATTCTTTCATGATGTTATTTTGAATATGAGATCATTGGGAACAATCATATTCGGTCACTGTATTTCTGACATGCCTGGCCTCTTCTTCATATTGCTTTCTCAGCATATAGTAGCTCTCAGTTGTCCTGTTCTGTTGGTTGATATAGGATCATGCAGCTGTTCATTTTGCATGACATTCTGTTATTCATGTAATATTTGTACCTGGGATCAGAAAATATAATCTGGAACAACCACTGTATCATATTTGTTCTTCCTTATGCACACCCGTGAAGTCTTTTAATATCTACTTCTCATTTGAACTTGTGTTTTCAATATTAATTGATTATGAAATATTCTCCAGGTGTCTTTTAAGATTGTTGGTGGCACCCTGTCTGGTCTTATAATCGACCCAAGATCTGTAAGTTACCCACAACCTTTCTTGATCATCATCTTCACCCACTCAGTCAAGTAGCTTAGTGTTGTTATGATGTTGATGCCCTCATGCCGGCTCAAAAAATTTAGCCATTGTTCTTCACAAAATTTAACTCGACATCCACACATACATTTTGTTCGTGCTCTTATGTTGTAGTGCTTGATAGGGGGTACATATTACAGTTTCCTTACTACCATGCTGAAGAGATTGCTAAAGAATCACACCCTTACATGTCCTGACCTCCATTATGAAATACTAGTTATTTTCTCCTTGTAGCATTTCCTCCCATTCTTTATTCAAATAATTTAGTCATAATTAAACATCATGTTTCCTTTAACATATTCTGCAGGTAACCGTTTACCCTTCTGTCAAAGCCCCAGTGGAATACTCAATGCAGGTGACTTCCTTATTTCATCCCCTCCAACTTTGGCTCTTTAAATAGTCAATGCACTGAAAAACCTGTTTTCTTCTCAACATTTCAATAATTGCCCTAAGAGAATTGTACAAACTACAGCAAGAATCATACAGTGCATGCATGGTTTTGCATATGCAAAAGATATTACTTCCTTTGTTCACAAATGTAAGACGTTGGCAGTTTAAAACTGCCAAAATATCTTACATTTGAAAATGCCAAAACGTCTTACATTTGAGAACAGAGGGTGTACCTTGCTTTGTTAGTGCTGAACTAACTATAAGCATTTTGATCTGATGCGAAGCACCCTCCTAGCTTCTGTTGCACACAGTATTTATAAAATCGTGTTTGCTATTTGTAAGTCGCCTGAAACAATTCGGCACGTGGAAGTGCAGCCCCGAGCCTGAGACAGAGACGTCCGGTTGGCCGTGGTATCGCCGGTGTGGCAGTGGCTTTGTGGAGGAGGTGGTTTGGGCAAGCTGGGGCGGCGAGGCACACGCGGCAGTGTGTGTGGGTGGGGATCGGGGAGGGGGTTAGGCCTGTGCAGGCCTCTGGCTTCCCTCTAGAGTAATTAGTTGATGCCTAGTTGCCCAAACCAGGCATTTGATCCACAATATAATTTATGCTAGACTAACATTACAAAAGATTTGTTCCACAAATAGACATTTGATCTGTATATCCAAACATATGAATTGTACTTGAATTACCGTATTATTGCTAATCGGTTACGAGACCCCTGTGCGGACCATCAATACAAGATACTCTTTGATAACATTGCTCTCCTTTGGCAGGCCTCTTCTGGAGACTACATACTATGGAATACCTTAGGAAAATGTCCTTCTGCAGCTTTGCCAAAAGAATTATGATTGCCAGTGTTCAATCGCCAGGCACGGTCCTCAACGGTTTTTTGGTCCCACCACAGAGCTGTGCTGGAAGTTTTCTCTTAGTTCTTATAATTAAGGAAATAGTGTTTCAAGTGGGAAACAACAAATCTGTACATCATTTTTGTCAGACAAGTTTGGTATGCTGAGCTTAGATTTCATGGCTCTATGCGATCTCGAATCCATGGTCTTCTCTTCTTAGCAATAATAAATTTTCTACAACACTGGGATTCTTTCCATTGTATCCAAATTTGATGCTCGTTGTAATGCTATTTCGATGATCACCGCTTAAATTCATGGTGCGTTGAGAAACTGGAGACGTGCCAAGCATGATCCAGATTTCTTTCTTTGTTCCGTTTAAATATGTTACTCTAGTATAAAGGTTTTCTTCCATTTACTGGTACGTACTCCCTTTGTTCCTAAATATAAGTCCTTGTAGATGTTTCACTAGAAGACTATATACGGATGTATATAGACATCATTTAGAGTATAGATACATCCATTTTGCTCTGTATGTAGTCCATAGTGAAATCTCAAAAAAGACTTATATTTAGGAACTGAGGGAGTAGTATGTATAATGGGGTGCAGCATCTCTTTTAGGTTCAGTGAATCGAGACACTAATCTGTTGATCATGTCATGCATGATGCCATAGCAAGACATCAAAAGAAAGATTTTATCGACCATGAAAAACACTCAAATGGCAAAACGAACAGGTCCGGTTAAATTCCACTAAAGTGAAAAAAAAGAGCGACCCTAATCACGATGGCCAAATTCTCCTTTTTTAGCGATTTTTATTAAAAAATATATATATTATATTGTATGAGAATACATGCAAGAGGAACACCCTTATCATTTGAGCGAAGTGTAAGCAGAAAAATTAAATATGGAGTGAGGATAAAGAGACCCATCTATCTACAAATTCTATTTGTTCAATAGACCTTTGTCAATGGAAATACAATGGTAAGAAAACAAATTAGATAGAAAAAGTAAATAAAATAGGGGCTTATGTTGGATTGGCACGATATAAATCCAAATAGGATTAAGAAAGAGGTAAATTGTGTCTAAATAATTAGACAACGAGCCGAATATTCGGGATTGTCTTGACAAGCTAGTCTAACAAAAAGCTACATGGTACTAATCACGAATATCGAGTCGAGATGATAACTTTCAACAAAAAGGATTAGGTCAATTATCCCTTTTCCAGTTTATAAACCTCTTCTAAAAAGGTGACATGGGTATCTTTCTAAAAGCATCTTCCAGTTTCATCTGAACCACAAATTGGAGGTGAGGAAAGTAGTATAGCACACCACCGTTCTTTTATTTTTATTCTTATATAGTCTACTCCTATATAGCACTCCACTGTTGAGGAGTAGAATGGTTTGGATTCGCTTAATCCATCATCAGTTTTTCAGCTGGAAGAATTTTTTGTTTTTAATGTTTGAGGCTGCTGCCCAAGCAGAGAAAGTGACCGGCACACTTTACTGAGATGTTTGTTTCCGGCAGAAAGCTCCGTTAATTGGACGCTGTAATCCGTTGCCTCCGGGTTCCGACTTGCTATCGATCGATACCACCCACGACCCCCAGTAATTAAACAGTTGCGTTACCTACCTCCTCCTCCTTCGCCGCCGCCCACAATTCCCTCCACATTGACCAGTGCCGCCCGCCGCGTCCCCCATCCGGCACCGGCGCCACCTGATCCCCTTCCAGCCCTCCCTTGCCTCCCCTCGATCCTCTCTTCTTTGTCCAGCGCCACCGCATCCGCGCCATGCCAGCCTCTTTGGTCGCGGCCCCATCGCCTGGTATCCATCGTTGCAGTCCCTGGTCGTCAGCCCCGTTTGCTGCCGCCCCAACTCGTCTACATCGCCAGACAGTACGCTGGGTAACTATTTCCATTACACAGCTGAACCAAAAGAGATTTGATTTTCTCAATACCGAGCTGTCACACCCTGTAATTTGATTCCCTTTACGTTAACATTAGTATCTTAGACCAAACCTGACCCTGCCGCCCCCTCCATTTCCCTAGAAATCGCAGACCCCACCACACGCCAATAACATAAGCTTCAAATTGAGAATATACCACCTCAAACTACGCAGAAATTCTGCACCCGCCCGAACGCCCAGCGCCCACCACTGCCGGCGATGAGCACCGCCGAGGGAAAGCCGGACGCCGCTGCGGTGGAGGAAATGGCGCGGGACGCGGCGGCGTGGTGCGCGATGCACGGGCTCGTCGTCGGGGACCGCGCGGACCCGGTAAGGTTCTCTCGCCTCCTCGTCCTCGGTTCAAACTTCCATGGAAATCAGCATCTTCTTGGATCCGCCGGCCAAGCTCAGGACCGCAGTCTTTGAACGAGCAATCTTTGGATGAGCCTTGATGCGACGAGCAGAGCTCGGAGTATCTATCGTCCATGACCAAACATTCATCGTTGCTGCCTGCCCTCTTGCAGAGATCAGGAACAGTTCCTGGGGTTGGGCTGGTCCACGCTCCAATCTCCCTGCTCCCGTCGCGTCTCCCGGAGTCCTTCTGGAGGCAGGCGTGCGAGCTGGCTCCGCTTTTCAACGAGCTCGTGGATCGTGTTAGCTTGGATGGGGATTTCTTGCAGGATTCCTTGTCCAAGTGAGTGCTGTTGCCATGTTAACCTCTGCATGATTTTTGTTCACAGCTCTGCCTGCAAGTTGACCACGATAAAAAAAGATTATGTCAATTATTCTTAGATTTGCCTTGACCTTTTTTAGAGGCTACTACTCCCTCCGTTCCTAAATATAAGACCTTTTAGAGATTGTACTATAAACTACATACGGATGTACATAGACATATTTTAGAGTATAAATTCACTCATTTTGCTTCGTATGTAGTCTTCTAGTGAAATCTCTAAAAGGTCTTATATTTTGGAACGGAGGGAGTATATATCAACGAATCAGATTGTTGACAATTTGGTGAGGATTTTAATGGAACTCTTGGGCTGATAGCCTGATACAGTCATACTTGTACTTTCAGAACAAGGCAGGTTGATGATTTCACTTCTAGGCTCTTAGATATTCACAGGAAGATGATGGATGCAAACAAGGAGGAGGTTATTCATCTCACCTCTACTATTCACTCAACTTTTATACCTCAACATTAATAGATCCGTCTAGTCTCTTGGTCCCTATCTTGGTTGATGTCCTAACTGTATGGTACTGACAAATGCTATTTTTTTACCAGAATATTCGACTGGGGTTGCACCGATCAGATTATATGCTGGACTCAGAAACCAATTCTCTTCTCCAAATAGAGCTCAACACTATTTCCGTATCTTTTCCTGGGCTTTGTTCTCCAGTGGCTGAGCTTCATAGGTAAAGTCAGACAGCGAAACACATCTTTGGTAATTACATCGCTATGCTTCCGTGTATTTGCATTGTGCATTTACTTGAGAATTCTGGTTAGGTAATTGTACACATGGTTTTAAACTTCTGTGTCCAAAAGATTATTTTTACACTTCTAAACGATGCGGCCTTGGAATTGTGATGTCAACTAATACTATGTCTTCTATGTTTACTTAGAGATAAGTAAGAATTCTATCTCACGTTCCAAATTATTTGAAGTTCTAGGTTCTAGCTTCATCCTAAGCCAAACCTCTCTATATTTAACCAAGTCTTACGGATGGATACTATGAAGTTTTGTACTTTGTACCTATCAGGGTATTTCTATCAGATTTATTATTGGGTCATCAGTATGGGTGGTAAATCAACTGATCACTAATTGGTATGCAGGACCTTGATTAATCAGTATGGAAAATTATTATGTCTAGATGCCAAAAGGGTTCCTGGAAATGAGGCGAGCCGTCAATTCGCTAAAGCATTGGCCAAAGCATGGGATGAGTTTAATGTTGACAGGTTTGGTATGCTCTAGCTGAATCATGCATATTATAGCTAACCAATTGAGCATTAACTGACACGCCTTTTCATGAAATGTTCAGTGCTGTAGTTATGATGATTGTTCAGCCCGAAGAAAGAAATATGTATGACCAGTACTGGCTTGTCAAATATTTGAGGGAATCATATCCTTTTGTGATCTGTTTTGGCACATCTCTTAATGATGAAAATTGTGATTTTCTATATCTTAAGTTCTTGCTTAGCAAAAGATGCCGTGACTCAGTTGCTCATAGTTTGCTTTGTTAAAACGTTATTCCTGCCAATGCAGTTGCCATCTTGATACGGGGCAAACCGTAGGGATGGCCTGATCTTCACGATTTGGAGGTGGATTTGGGTGAAACACGATGAATACGAAGAACAACAGGGGAAAACTTTGAGGAAACACTCACATAGACAAGATTCACTACCAAAGTACTCAAATCTCATGCCAAAACGAAACACATGTCAAGATCCAAGCAACAACAAAAGGAAAACATAACTAGGGTAGTTCTTCCAAATCTCTAGGAGAGATGGGTCTTGAGAGATAGTTCTTCCCCAATCCAAAGGAAATGGATGTCTTGATGATCCAAGAGGATTCTTCTCCCAAAATAGCTCTCGATCTCCAAGGGAGAGGGTAGATCGAGCAAAGCTCTCTCAAGATTTAGTCTATACTTTTTTTTGTTAACCCTAGATCTGAGAAAATTACGGTATTTGTAGCCTAGGCATGAAGGGGTATGAGGAGGGGAGATACACGGACCTTGCCCAAAATCTGTACAGACAGAACTACTGGACAGGTAGGTCAGAGTGGACGGGACAGTCTGGTGGTGCAATTCTTCAGAGGCTTCAGCGCTGACTGGACAGTCTGGTCGGTTTGGAGGGTTGAGGACGAGGTGCGAGCGCCAACTAGACAGTCTGCTCGACCTCTGGTCGCTCCAGAGGGTCGAGGCTGAGGCGCAGCGCTCGCCCGACTGTCTGGTAGTGCAGAACTGCAGATTTTGCACTTGTTTTCTTCCTTCTTTGAGTCTCCGCTTCTAGCTTGGGACTTGGGCTTCCTTCCTTGCTTCTCCAGGTTCATGCCTTCGTATCTAAGCATACATAACATTCCGGATTAAGCTAGAAGCTATGTCTCATCCAAATACATAGGGACCTCAAGTAGGAGTGAAGTCACCTCAGTTTCGATGGCACGCGGGCGAGCTCTAGTCATCGGTCCACTTGGAGTTTGTGGGGTTGGTGATGGGTTCACGGTGATGTCCATGGGATTCTCCGCATGACATCTCTGGTCCACCTTCCCAGTCTATAGCTCAATCTTGTCATATGACAACTGTTTAGTACTTCTGGTTATTTGCTTGTCTCCAGTTTAGTGTCCAGGATCTTCTTCCCAGTCCGTCTGCTAAAATGTTAAATCAAGTCAAATTTGTGTTCCCTTGACAATTTGTTACACATGGCGTAACAACTATTAGGAAAACCTTGTCGGAGGTGGAGGCTGAAGGCCAGGTTCTCCCTGATGGAACTCTTGTGGTGTATGTATCAATGATTGGCTTATTGTTTGCGGCTTGGCACTTGTGATGGCTGCAATCTTTCAGAATGTTCATTAAGGTATTTTTGGAAAATGCAGAAATGACAGGAAGGTCGCTGTGGTATATTTTAGAGCTGGCTATACACCAAACGATTATCCTTCAGAAGCAGTACGTGTATACATTGTTTCCACCCTTCAACACAGCATTTTTTGTGACATTTCCTTTGATTGAAAACCAAATTACCATAGAAGCACGTTCTACTGTTCTTTGAGATAATACGGCATCATTTTAAATTTTAATATATTTGAATACTTCTACATTCCCTCGTATATATTGATTTCACTAGTCGTTAATAGGGTCAACACTGAAGCAAAATTTGTGTATGTCTTGTGGATATATAGCAATTGTTTTTGTTGTTAATCCCATGGCATGTTTCTTGTATATTCTAGGAATGGAGTGCAAGGCTTTTGATGGAACAATCATCTGCTGTGAAGTGTCCTTCAATATCATATCATTTAGTGGGGACCAAGAAGATTCAACAAGAACTAGCAAAACCTAACGTGCTTGAAAGGTGATTCAGTTTTTCAGTACCAATGGGTGGAATGCACTTGAATATTCCAATGATGTGAACTGCATATAGGACTATGAGTCTACTTAAGTTCATGACTGAACATAGGGTTGTAAGACACGTTGTAGTATTGTCGCTGTACTTCTGCCATCAGTGATCAGATCAATTATCAGTCTTTGGTAGACATTAAAAGCTTATCTGGCCATAATTTGTTCCCCCTACAGGTTTCTTGAAAATAAGGAGGAAATTTCCAAGCTCCGTCAATGCTTTGCAGGACTATGGAGCTTGGATGATGAAGAGGTTGTCAAATCTGCGATTGAAAACCCTGACTTGTTTGTCTTGAAGCCTCAACGTGAAGGCGGAGGTTAGTTTTATGCAGTAACATATGGATATTCTTTTTCTCATTAGTTGTTCTCTTAGGATTTTTTCTCATTATTTGTTGATATGCTATTCATGCACAGGGAACAACATATACGGCCTTGATGTGCGAGAGGCTCTGATCAGACTCAAGAAGGAAGGAGGAGATGCTCTCTCAGCCTACATATTGATGCAAAGAATCTTTCCCAAAGCATCACTCGCTAATCTGGTCCGTGGTGGTGTTTGCCATGAGGCCCTCACAGTATCCGAGCTTGGGATATATGGAGCCTACCTGCGGTAAAATAAGTGCTTGAAACACAGAAGTCCAAACACTAGCGCTCCTCATAAGGGTGTTTCTTCTGACAAACAGGTCATGACTTGATATCTGATTTCAGGAACAAAGATAAAGTGATCATCAATGACAAGTGTGGTTACTTGATGCGAACAAAAGTTTCTTCGTCAGATGAAGGCGGTGTTGCTGCGGGATTTGCTGTTTTGGACAGCTTATACCTGACCGACAAGGTGATACACGGTGGTTCACATTAGTTTCTGCACATACATTTCATAACAATAAATTATAGTGTGGTTGAAGTGTATTGGCTGTAGGTAATTGGTCCTGTGACCTGTCTAATATTTCTGGGGAAATCTGAAAGAAAAAAAAGATAAAAAAAATAGCTTTATTATGTTCCAGCCTCTCCATGGATTGGTGCACACAGCTAAGAAAATCTAACTGACTCTGATAATTTCGATGTGCACTGAGTTCTTCCAGTTTGGCTTAGAAATGTTTAGCTTTTCCATTTTTTTTTATGTGGGCAGTCGTTGATGGAAGGTTGCTTCTTGCAGTGACGTAACCTCCGGAGTACCAGCTACATATTCAAACCAGCATTGACCTACCATGAATTTAGCACTCTGTTGCATCGGTCGCAGCAAATGGGATGAGCAAAGTTGCTTCACAATTTGCAGGCGTCAGCCATTAGCATACATCACACTGGGTGAAGAATAATTATGTTATGTATAGATGGCATGTGTATGTACTGAAAAATAATCCCCATGAGAAGAAGGATTGCGATTTCATGGATCACCACACCCTTAACTCGGCACCAGGCAGTTGTGCTATGCACTGTTAATGTGAATTTTCAGCGTCACCATTTCTGTTAGTAAATCATATACAAAGAAGTTCGATATTCTGCGAGATGCAACCTTTTCCAATGTAAAAGACCATATGGGCATGATCATCTTGGAAAATTCTCCGCCCTTTCCAGATGTATCATATGCTTTGGATGCTGTCATGCACCAGTCCAGGTTGTTGTCGAAATCAAGCAGTCGAGTAGATCAAAGTGCCTTATATTTTGATACAGAGGGAGTAGATAGCAGGTTGTCGAATTTTAACCAATGAGAGAGAGCAAAGGATGCAGAAGAGTAGGGTGAGTGGCACTCAAGGGGCAAGGTCTCATGTTTGAATCTTCCAACGTCTCCTACTCCAAATCCCAAATGCATTTTACATTTCCTGTCATTCCCGTGTGTCATGCATCCCTCTTCTTCTTCTTCTTTTTTTTGAAAAGGAAAGCCTTCTGGCACTTTATTCAAAGGTTGATAGAGTTACATCTTGGAGTATATGTTGGAGCAGGAAGTTGTGAGGCTCATCCTCCCAAGTCCCAAGACAAAAATACATTTGAATCAAGTTGTTCGCTTGCCTGCGGCAATGATTAAACCAAACCTGTGGTATTTCACGAGCAAGATGAAAACAGTCAGCCAAAGTAGCTGAGTATGGAGCTCTAATATCAGCTTCCCCTTTGCAAGCTCCAATAATTTCTGAACAGTCCTATTGCTGTCCAAAAAAAAAAAAAACAAAAAAAAAAAACAGTCCTATTGTATGGGATGCACAGGAGTCATGCATCCCTCTTGGCCTCGCTAGCTAGCCCTTCCTTTGTTTTCCTCATCTGTGGCTGAGTGACAATGGAGTCACATCTACTAATCGGGTAAAGTGCACCACTATCTCTAGGGTTGATCAGTGCCATGAAATCTCTATCTATCTATCTATCTATCTATCTATCTATCTATCTATCTATCGTAATCAAGAAGGAAATTGGTTATCACAGGCTAAGGATATCCACCCATCCTCCCTCACTTTTTTTTTCATATTATCATTAACATTATGCATATTCAGAGAATTCATACTAACATCATTACAGTCATTCTTAATATTGAAGGAACTCACATCAAACATTTTGTTAAACTCTTTTTTTAACACTTCATAACAATTATCAGCTTCATAGTTTTCAGGAAAAACTTTATAAAGAAAAGAATCCGACGTAACTTCACTTCCATTTTTTTGTAGTTTCCTTTTATAAACCAAACTAGTGAATAAAAAAAGAAACTATGAATTGTAAGATCTAAAGAAGATACCTTCAAGCACTCAGCTCCCGACAACGACGCCAGAAATAACTCGATGTCTACTATGCTAGAAATGTCATGTCCATTAGTTTTATTAACTAGGAGATCTTTGACCATAATAATATTAGGTTATACATTTATTTGTACGGAAGTTTAGGCGTCCTAACATTGCTTGTATTAACCACAGTTGAAGCTTTAACATGTTCCTTAATTTTAATAGGGAAAGGTGATTTCTCAATGTAAGCAGTGGGCACAACTGGATCAACATGGTAAACAATTGCTTCCTCTTTAACTATAATAGGTTTCTTCAATAGTTCTTTGATAGGTGGATGAAATTTAAAACACTTCATAACAATTATCAGCTTCATGGTTTTCATGAAAAACTTTATAAAGAAAAGAATATGACGTAACTTTACTTCCATTTTTTTGTAGTTTTCTTTTATAAACCAAACTAGTGAATAAAAAAAGAAACTAAAAGATTGAATTGTAAGATCTAAAGAAGATACCTTCAAGCACTCATCTCCCGACAACGATGCTAGAAATAGCTCGATGTCTACTACGCAAGTGTATTTTTGTAGACTTTGTTGGGCCTGTAAGCACATAATTCTACTCACTTCGTTTCTAAATATAAGTCTTTTTAGAGATTCCACTAGTAGACTATATACGGATGTATATAGACATACTTTAGAGTGTAGATTCACTCATTTTGCTCCGTATGTAGACTCCTAGTAAAATCGCTTAAAAGACTTATATTTAGGAACGGAGGGAGTATAAGATAGTAGCAAATTTCCATCGGATGGATGACATAAGATTTATCAATCCATGATATGTGTAAGATGAAGGTGGTTCTTTCTCAAACAACCCTGGAATCAAATACAAGTGGTCTCTTGTGTCCCCAACACACTTAATACAATTGTCAGTTATGTATGTGCACTAATTCGACAAAGATATGGTGATAGATGTGTAATATGGATGGTAGAGGGGGCTTGGGCCTGCCTGTGGGCTTCCCAAGCCATCAGGGCATGCCCGGGGGGTGACCGCGCCCTGTTGACTTGGGAGCCATAGGTCGCCCCCTCTGGCACTTCTTTGCTTCATAAATTCATATATATTCCACAAAAAAAATCCTCGTGAAGTTTCAGGTCATTTGGAGTCTAGAGAATTTTTAGCTTTTTCTTGGGTTTCGGGTCCAGGATTCAAGTTTCCGGCAATTTTCCTCTTTGTGATGTACCTTAGAAATTAAGAGAGAAAATGCATTATAATTTCATTATAAAGTGTAATAATAACCAAGAACAAAATAAATATCAATAAGAAATCATGATGCAAAATGGACGTATCAACTCCACCAAGCTTAGACCTTGCTTGTCCTCAAGCGAAAGCCGAACTTGATAATAATGACCACATAATTAGAGAGATATGTGTCGATAAAAGCAAAATACGAACATGAGAGCATCATGAATATTAACATAGCAACAAGTTTTCATTATATAAATTCTCATAAACAAGTAACAATCTATCCACAATTATTGGAGTATGAAGCATAAACTTTATTGACAATCGACAAACTATGTTCTTAGTCATTGAGACAATCACAATTCATCATATTTCAGAGAAGAGTCTACGTAAGATATTTTATTTTAGCAAGTTCACGTACTCAACCATCATTTAGCCTTCTAAGATTGCAGACACTCAATGCATATTTCCATAAGGTATTTAATAGCAGCGTGATTAGTGTGAATAGTAACTTTAGAATCAACAATATAAGGACTAAACTTATCACATGTAAACACAACTGCTAAAAATTCTTTCTCAGTAGTAACATAGTTTCTTTGAGCAATGTCTAGGGTCTTACTAGCATAATGGATAACATTTAATTTTTTGGCTACTCTTTGCCCTATAACAGCACCAACAACATAATAACTAGAATCACACATAATTTTAAAACATAAGTTCCAATCAAGTGGTTGAACAATAGGTGCAATAATTAAGTCTTTCTTAAGTATTTCAAAGGCTTCTACACGATCATCATAAAAAACAAAAGGAACATATTTTTGAAGAAGATTAGTTAATGGCCTAGAAATTTTTGAGAAATATTTAGTGAAGCGTCTATAGAAACCAACATGGCCAAGGAAACTTCTTGTACCATTCACATCTCTAGGATATGGCATTCTCTCAATAGCATCAACTTTAGCTTTAACTACTTTAATACCCCGTTCAACGATTTTGTGTCCAAGTAATATGCCTTCGTTCACCATGAAATGGCACTTCTCCCAATTCAAGATGAGATTAGTTTCTTCACATCTGTGTGAAACTCGATCAAGGTTTCTCAAACAATCATCAAAAGAAATTCCATAAATGGAAAAATCATCCATGAATACCTCAACATTATTTTCACAAAAGTCAAAGAATATAACAGTCATCCATTTTTGAAAGGTAGCAGGTGCATCGCATAAACCAAAAGGCATATGCCTATAAGAATAAGTTCCAAATGGACAAGTAAAAGTAGTTTTCTCTTTGTCTTCTTTTGAGACAGGTGTTTGAGAGAAACCATAATTTCCATCAAGAAAGCAAAAGTGTGTATGCTTAGACAGTCTCTCTAATATTTATTAATAAAAGGCAAGGGGTAATGATCTTTTCTAGTAGCTTTGTTTAATTTTGTAAAATCAGTTACCATTCTATAACTATTTACAATTCTGTGTGGGATAAGTTCATTTTTATCATTAGGAACAATGGCTATACCTCCTTCTTAGGAACACAACGAATGGGACTTACCCATTTACTATTAGTGATAGGATAAATTATATCTGCCTCCAAAAGCTTTAGTATTTATGTTCTTGCCCCTTCTTCCATTTTAGGATTCAATCGACGTTGATGATCAACAACAGGTTTAGCATCATGTTACATATTAATCTTGTGCTGACATAGAGTGGGACTAGTGCCCTTAAGATCATCATGAGTATATTCAATATCAGCTCGGTGCTTCTTCATAGTTTTAAGTAATTTCTTTTCCTCATGCTCTAAAAGGTTAGCACTAATAATAACATGATATATCTTCTTTTCATGAAGATAAGCATATTTCAAAGTATCACGTAATTTCTTTAATTCAAACATCGGATCTCCCATAGGTGTGTGTGTGCGGGGGTGATCTCCTAAAATGTGAACATGCAAATTGTGCTTAAGGATATGTGCTTGCTTAAATAATATCTCATCTATTTCATTTCTCTCATTCATATACATATCATTTTCATGGTCTAGCAAAGATTGCTCCAAAGGATCAGTAGGAGGCACGACCAATAATTTCATCTTTACTAGGTAACTCTTTCTCATGTGGTCGTCTACAAAACTTAGAGAAATTAAATTCATGAGTCACATTACCAAAACTTAATTTTAACTTTTCTATAACACAATTAATTTCTACATTAACGATATTCATGAAAGGTGTAACAAATAAAATGGGACAAAAATTATCTTGTAGTGAACCAAGTACTAAGAAATTAGTGGGGTACTTGATTTTTCCACACGAGACTTCAACGTCTCTAACAATAACAAGTGGTGAAATAATGTCTCTATTTGCTAGTTTAATAGTGACATCAATGTCTTCAATCTTAGAGGGTGCTATATCATTCATAATTTCTTGATATAAAGTAAAAGGTATAACACTAACACTATCACCCATATCACACAAGCCATGATAGTAGTGATCTCTTATCTTAACAGAAACAACAGGCATGTCAACAACTGGTTTATTTCTATCTAACTCATCTTGTTTGTTTCTAACAGGTTTTGCAATTCTAGCAGATTCATCACAAAAGTAAATGACATGTCCATCAATATTATTAACCAGGAGATCTTTAACCATAACAATATTAGGTTATACATTTATTTGTTCGGAAGTTTGGGTGTCCTAATATTGCTTGTATTAACCACAGTTGAAGATTTAGCATGTTCCTTAATCCTAACAGGGAAAGGTGATTTCTCAATGTAAGCAGTGGGCACAACTGGATCAACATGGTAAAAAATTGTTTCCTCTTTAACTATAATAGGTTCTTTCAATAGTTCTTTGATAGGTGGATGAAATTTAAACCACTTATCATTAGGGAGATCAACATGAGTAGAAAATTATTCATACAAATAAGCTACCATCACAGAGTCAAGCCCATATTGCTAAACTTATGAAAGCTACCAGTTTCCATACAGGTTTTGACACAGTAAAACTCAAGCTTTATACTTGACTCTTTTCCTTTGTCACGTTTCCAATCTTCAGAGTTGCTTTAATTATTTCTAGGAGATCCCATTCGAATTCAATAGTTTTATTCGTGAAGGAACCAGAAGAAGAAGAATCAAGCCTCGATCGATCATCATGAGAAATCCGAGCATAATTTTTTTGAAATATTATTTTTATTGAGAGCTCATGATTGTGGAATGTGTGCATAATAGACTTAAGCCTCCCCAAAGCTTGAGCAATACTTTATCCTTCACAAGGCCAAAAATATAGATATAGTTCCTATCACGATGAATCGGATGCATAGGATAAAGCTTCTGATGAAATTCCAGCTTCAAGCCATTCCAGTCCCATGTTCTAATATCATCCAATAGTCTATACCAAATCAATTATTTTCCCTCCAAAGATAAAGGGAAAACTTTATTAACTTTTCCACATATAAACCTACAAGCTTAACTAATCCACAAATCTCATCTGCATATATCAAATGCAAAAGAGGATGAGTTGTACCATCTCCTGCATAAGGATTAGCTAGTAGTTTCTCTAACATACCCGAATGAATTTAATAGTAAATATTATCAGTAGGTTCAGTAGGTTGAGGGGCAAATTTTTCCAGTTCTGGTCAGTGTGAACATAGCACAAACATGCCTTTCAAAGGATTATCTTCCATAGTAACAAGCAACAGTAAATTTCAGGATGTACTAAAAATGATTCCTTACCAATTTCCACTTACCATAGGCGCTTCACTCCCCGGCATCGACGCCAGAAAGCAGTCATGATGACCCAAAAGTATAGGGAAACAACAGTAGTCTTTTCAATAAGTAAGAGTGTCGAACCCAACGAGGAGGAGAAGGAAATGATAAGTAGTTTTCAGCAAGGCATTCCCTAAAAGTGCTTTGAGTAACAATGATAAATAGTTTTGTAGCAAGATAATTTGTAACAAGTAACAAATAACAAAAGTAGAAAGTCTATAGCAAGGTGGACCAATCCTTTTCGTAGCAAAGGACAAGCCTGAAATTTCTCTTATATAAAGGAAAATGCTCTCGAGGACACATGGAAATTTGTGTCTGGTCATGTTCATCATGTTGGGTTGATTCACATTTGTTACTTTGATGATTTGATATATGGGTGGACGAGTGATTAGGTGTTGTTCTTACTTGAATGACCTACCTACTTATGACTAACCCCTCTCGCAAGGATCCTCAACTACGAAAGAAGAATTCAGATAAATCTAACCATAACATGAAAGATGCGAATCCAAATCAGCCCCTTATGGAATAACACATAAACTAGGGTTTAAGATTCTATCACTCTAGAAACCCATCATCTACTTACTACTCCACAATGCCTTCCCTTAGGCCCAAGTATGGGGAAGTGTCATGTAGTCGAAATTCACATGACACGAGTAAAGGAAGCAACAACATACATATCTTCAAAATATTGAATGAATACCAACTTCACACATTACTTATAACAAGACTTCTCCCATGTCCTCGAGAACAAAAGCAACTATTCACAAATCATCACCATGTTAAATATCAAAGGTATAACAAATATGATAAAGGATCTGAACATATTATCTTCCACCAAGTAAACTAACAAGCATCAACTACAAGATGTAATCAACACTACTAGTAGCCCCCAAGTACCAATATGAGTTTTTGGGACAAATATTGCATATATGAGATGAACTAGGGTTCTAGATGAGATGTTGCTGGTGAAGATGTTGGTGAAGATTGGCCCTACCATAAAGGAAGAGGCACTGGTGACGACGATGGCTTTGACTTCCCCCTCCCGGAGGGAAGTTTCCCCGGCGGAATTACTCTTCCTGAGAGCAAAAAGGCCTCTGCCTAGGTTTCTGCCTCAAGACGTTGGATCTTCGCCCCTAAAGTATCTTCTTGATTTTTCTAGGTCACAATACATCATATAACAAAATATGGGGGTTGTGCCTGCATGTGGGCTTCCCAAGCCATCAGTGCGCACCGAGGGGGTGACCTCACTGTAAGAGCACAATTTATCCTAAGTAGTTTTGGTGGTTGATGACGATGCCCCTTGTGGACTAATCATGTGCATTAAGCTTTCATAGATTATCAGATATCACGAGACTGTTATTCCCCCCTAGTGGTTCAAAGAGAAGAAGGTGTTTTTCTATCTATTTAGTGTTGGTGGACTTGAGTCACAGGTAAACCCATACTATGAGGAGGGAATCCGCATTTGGAAAGGTTGGGAGGAACAAACACATACACATTTGCACCCCATCCTGTTCCCGACACAATGGAGCTTGTGTTCTACCCCTAAGGCCCTCATAGTTATATAACTGAAAGTACAACTCTAAAGAGCGGTAGTACCGCCCGACGGTACTGCCGCCCTCCATGTCCGGCCTCACTTTCGCTTGTATTTCCTCTCTGGCATATTCGATGGATTTTCCCATTTTGAGCGGTACTGCCGTCCTCCCCTTCGAGCCCTCTTTCACCTAGTTTTTCTCTCTAGTGCCATCAATGTCGTGTGTCTAGTTTGAGTGGAAGTACCGCTGGGGGAAGCGTGGTAGTACTGCTCTAGCGGAACTACCGTCTCCCTAGTTGTGTCCTTTTTCCTATGGTGCCCGGTACTTCCATGCAACTGGAAGTACCGCTTCCCTGAGCGATACTACCGCTTATGTGCGACTTGAGGGCAGAAAAATGGTCAGATTCTTCCCTCTCTCTATATAGGTATTCTTCTCCCAAGAGACCTTACATTTTATTCCACAAAAAGCTCCATTATTTCTCCTAAACTCAATCTTGCCCGATCTCTCTCCCTACCCACCAATTCGTATTGATGCTCTACGGTTTGGAGGAGAAGGCCTTGATCTACACTTCCACCAAGAGAAAAATTGTCCCCCCATTAATCCCTTGCGGATCTTGTTACTATTGGGTTTTTGAGAACAGTAGACGGAAGAGGTCACTTCGAAGCCATAGTACATTGTGGTGAAGCTTCATGGTTTCGTTGGGAGCCTCCAATTCAGTTGTGGAGATTGCCCAAACTTGTTTGTAAAGGTTTGGTCACCGCCTTCTAGGGCACCACTAGTGGAATCATGGCATCTCGCATTGTGTGAGGGTGTGAGGATAATACTGTGGCCTTAGTGGCATCTTGGGGAGCATTATGACTCCACACCACTCTAACTGAGACGTGCTTCCCGTCAAAGGGAAGGAACTTCGGAAACACATCCTCATCTTCATCAGTTCCACTTGTGGTTACTTCTTACCTTTACTTGTATTTGTTACTTGTTTGTTGTTGTTGTTGTTGTTGTTGTTGTTGTTGTTGTTGTTGTTGTTGTTGTTGTTGTTGTTGTTGTTGTTGTTGCTGTTGTTAGCATCATATAGGTTGCTCACGTAGTTGCATATCTAGACAACCTATTTGTTGCTAAACTTAATTTGTTAAAGAAAAGCTTAAAAATGGCAGTAGCCTATGCACCCCCTCTAGTCAACCATATCGATCCTTTCACATGCCCTGTTATCTTGAGATCCATAGGTGGACCTGTTGGGTAACGTAGCATAAATTCAAAATTTTCCTACGCATATTCAGATCTTCCTATGGAGAGACCAGCAACAAGAGAGGGATAAGAGCATCTTCATACCTTTGAAGCTCGCTAAGCGGAAGCGTTGCTAGAACGTGGTTGATGGAGTCGTACTCGCAGCGATTCCGATCTAGTGCCGAACTACGGCACCTCCGCGTTCAACACACGTGCAACCCGGTGACGTCTCCCGCACCTTGATCCAGCAAGGAGGAGGGAGAGGTTGGGGAAGAACTCCAGCAGCACGACGGCGTGGTGTCGATGGAGAGACGAGGTCTCCCGGCAGGGCTTCGCCAAGCACCGGCAGAGAGGAGGAGAAAGAAGGGCAGGGCTCCGCCGAGGGAGAGGGAGAAGTCTGTCTCCCAAGGGCCAAAACCCCTCTCTATTTATAGGAGGAGGGGGAGGGGCTGCGCCACCCCTAGGATTCCCACCCTAGGGGCCGGTGGCCACCAGATGGGAAAGGGGGGGGGGGCTAGGGTGGGGAGGGGTGGCGCACCACCTGGTGGGCCTTAGGCCCACCTGGCTTAGGGTTTGCCCCCCCTTTTCTCTCCCCCACGCATTGGGCTGAGTGGGGAGGCGCACCAGCCCACCTAGGGGCTGGTTCCCTTCCCCACTTGGCCCACCTTACCTCCCGGGGTCGTTGCCCCCCTTCGGTGGACCCCCGGGGCCACCTCCGGTGGTCCCCGTGGTCCCGGTACGTTACCAGTGATGCCCGAAACACTTCCCGTATCCGAAACCATCCGTCCTATATATCAATCCTTACCTCCGGACCATTTCGGAGCTCCTCGTGACGTCCGGGATCTCATCCGGGACTCCGAACAACTTTCGGTAACCTCGTATAACAATTCCCTATAACCCTAGCGTCATCGAACCTTAAGTGTGTAGACCCTACGGGTTCGGGAGACAAGCAGACATGACCGAGACGCCTCTCCGGCCAATAACCATCAGCGGGGTCTGGATACCCATGGTGGCTCCCACTTGCTCCACGATGATCTCATCGGATGAACCACGACGTCAAGGATTCAATCAATCCCGTATATGATTCCCTTTGTCTGTCGGTATAGAACTTGCCCGAGATTCGATCATCGGTATACCTATACCTTGTTCAATATCGTTACCGGTAAGTCTCTTTACTCGTTCCGTAGCACGTCATCGTGTGACTAACTCCTTAGTCACATTGAGCTCATGATGATGTTCTACCGAGTGGGCCCAGAGATACCTCTCCGTCACACGGAGTGACAAATCCCGATCTCGATTCGTACCAACCCAACAGACACTTTCGGAGATACCCGTAGTGCACCTTTATAGTCACCCAATTACGTTGTGACGTTTGATACACCCAAAGCACTCCTACGGTATCCGGGAGTTGCACAATCTCACGGTCGAAGGAAAAGACACTTGACATTAGAAAAGCTTTAGCATACGAACAATACGATCTAGTGCTATGCTTAGGATTGGGTCTTATCCATCACATCATTCTCCAATGATGTGATCCCGTCATCAATGACATCTAATGCCCATGATCAGGAAACCATGATCATCTATTGACTAACGATCTAGCTAACTAGAGGCTTGATAGGGACACATTGTGATCTATTTATTCACACATGTATTACTGTTTCCTGTTAATACAATTATAGCATGAACAATAGACGATTATCATGAACAAGGAAATATGATAATAACCATTTTATTATTGCCTCTAGGGCATATTTCCAATAGTCTCCCACTTGCACTAGAGTCAATAATCTAGTTACATTGTGATGTATCGAACACCCATAGCATTATGGTGTTGATCATGTTTTGCTCGTGGAAGAGGTTTAGTCAACGGGTCTGCAACATTCAGATCCGTGTGTACTTTACAAATATCTATCACTCCACTCTGTACATGGTCCTGGATGGAGTTGTAGTGGCGTTTGATGTGCTTCGTCTTCCGGTGAAACCTGGGCTCCTTGGCTATGGCAATGGCCCCAGTGTTATCACAGAAGAGTGTCATTGGACCCGACGCGCTTGGAACCACTCCAAGGTCGGTGATGAGCTCCTTCATCCAAATTCCTTCATGAGCTGCTTCTGAAGAAGGTATGTACTCCGCTTCACATGTAGATGTTGCCACGACTTCTTGCTTGCTGCTGCACTAGCTCACTGCCCCACCATTCAACACATATACGTATCCGGTCTGTGACTTAGAGTCATCCGGATCTGTGTCGAAGCTAGCGTCAACGTAACCCTTTACGACGAGCTCTTCGTCACCTCCATAAACGAGAAACATTTCCTTAGTCCTTTTCAGGTACTTAAGGATATTCTTGACCGCTGTCTAGTGTTCCATACCGGGATCACTTTGGTACCTCCCTACCAAACTTATGGCAAGGTTTATATCAGGTCTAGTACACAACATGGCATACATTAGAGAGCCACGGCTGAAGCGTAGGGGACATAACTCATCTTCTCTCTTTCTGCTGCCGTGGTCGGCGACTGAGTCTTACTCAATCTCATACCTTGCAAAACTGGCAAGAACCCTTTCTTTGAGTTTTCCATATTGAACTTCTTCAATATCTTGTCAAGGTATGTACTTTGCGAAAGACCTACGAGGCGTCTTGATCTATCTCTATAGATCTTGATGCCTAATATGTATGCAGCTTCTCCAAGGTCCTTCATTGAAAAACTTTTGTTCAAATAGGCCTTTATGCTCTCCAACATCTCTATATTATTCCCCATCAATAATATGTCATCCACATACAGTATGAGGAAAGCTACAGAGCTCCCACTCACTTTCTTGTACAGACAGGCTTCTCCGTAAACCTGTATGAACCCAAACGCTTTAATCACCTCATTAAAGCGAATGTTCCAACTCCGAGATGCTTGCACCAGCCCATAGATGGAGCGCTGGAGCTTGCACACTTTGTTAGCACCCTTAGGGTCGAAAAAACCTTCTGGTTGCATCATATACAACTCTTCCTTAAGGTTCCCGTTAAGGAACGCTGTTTTGACGTCCATTTGCCAAATTTCATAATCATGAAAGGCGGCAATTGCTAACATGATTCGGACTGATTTCAGCTCCGCTACGGGAGAGAAAGTCTCTTCGTAGTCAACTCCTTGAATTTGTCGAAAACCCTTTGCGACAAGTCGAGCTTTGTAAACGGTTACATTACCGTTTGCATCAGTCTTCTTCTTGAAGATCCATTTATTTTCTATGGCTCGCCGGTCATTGGGCAAGTCCACCAAAGTCCATACTTTGTTCTCATACATGGATCCTATCTCGGATTTCATAGCTTCAAGCCATTTGTTGGAATCCGGGCCCGCCATCGCTTCTTCATAGTTCGAAGGTTCACCGTTGTCTAACAACATGTTTTCCATCACAGGGTTGCCGTACCACTCTGGTGCGGAGCGCGCCCTTGTGGACCTTCACGGTTCAGTAGTAACTTGATCCGGAGCTTCATGATCATCATCATTAACTTCCTCTTCAGTTGGTGTAGGCGCCACAGGAACAACTTCCCGCGCTGCGCTACTATCCTGTTCGAGAGGGGGTGTAATTACCTCATCAAGTTCTACCTTCCTCCCACTTACTTCTTTCGAGAGGAACTATTTCTCTAGAAAGGATCCGTTCTTGGCAATAAAGGTTTTTTCCTTCGGATCTAAGATAGAAGGTATACCCAATAGTTTCCTTAGGGTATCCTATGAATACGCATTTCTCCGCTTTGGGTTCGAGCTTTTCTGGTTGAAGTTTCTTCACATAAGCATCGCAACCCCAAACTTTAAGAAACGAGAACTTAGGTTTCTTGCCAAACCATAGTTCATACGGTGTCGTCTCAACGGATTTAGACGGTGCCCTATTTAAAGTGAATGCTGCAGTTTCTAATGCGTATCCCCAAAATGATAGCGGTAAGTCGGTAAGAGACATCATAGATCGTACCATATCTAATAAAGTGCGACTACGACGTTCAGACACTCCGTTGCGTTGCGGTGTGCCAGGCGGCGTCAGCTGTGAAACGATTCCACACTTCCTTAGGTGTGTGCCAAACTCGTGACTCAAATATTCTCCTCCACGATCAGATCGTAGACACTTGATTTTTCTGTCACGTTGATTCTCGACCTCACTCTGAAATTCCTTGAACTTTTCAAATGTCTCTGATTTGTGCTTCATCAAGTAGATATACCCATACCTACTTAAATCATCGGTGAGAGTGAGAACATAACGATAACCACCGCGAGCTTCAACGTTCATTGGACCACACACATCAGTATGTATTATTTCCAATAAGTCGGTTGCTCTCTCCATTATTCCTGAGAATGGAGTCTTAGTCATCTTGCCCATGAGGCACGGTTCGCATGTGTCAAATGATTCAAAGTCAAGAGACTCTAATAGTCCATCAGTCTGGAGCTTCTTCATGCGCTTAACGCCGATATGACCAAGGCGGCAGTGCCACAAGTATGTGGGACTATCATTATCAACTTTACATCTTTTGGTACTCACACTATGAATATGTGTAACATCACGATCGAGATTCATCAGGAATAAACCATTCACCAGCGGAGCATGACCATAAAACATATCACTCATATAAATAGAACAACCATTATTCTCTGACTTAAATGAGTAGCCGCCTCGCATTAAGCAAGACCCTGATACAATATTCATGCTCAAAGATGGTACTAAATAACAATTATTAAGGTTTAAAACTAATCCCGAAGGTAGATGTAGAGGTAGCGTGCCGACGGCGATCACATTGACTTTGGAACCATTCCCCACGCGCATCGTCACCTCGTCCTTGGCCAGTCTCCGCTTATTCCGCAGTTCCTGCTTTGAGTTGCAAATGTGAGCAACAACACCAGTATCAAATACCCAGGAGCTACTACGAGCGCTGGTAAGGTACACATCAATAACATGTATATCACATATACCTTTACCGTTGCCGGCCTTCTTGTCTGCTAAGTATTTGGGGCAGTTCCGCTTCCAATGACCTTTTCCTTTGCAATAGAAGCACTCAGTCTCAGGCTTGGGTACATTCTTTTTCTTATTCCCGGCATCTGGCTTACCGGGCGCGGCAACAGCTTTGTCGTCTTTCTTGAAGTTCTTCTTGTTGGGTAACGTCGCATGGGAAACAAAAATTTTCCTACGCGCA
This sequence comes from Hordeum vulgare subsp. vulgare, assembly GCF_904849725.1. Lineage (NCBI taxonomy): Eukaryota > Viridiplantae > Streptophyta > Magnoliopsida > Poales > Poaceae > Hordeum > Hordeum vulgare. The sequence continues at coordinate 136,751,620 of NC_058522.1, read as the reverse complement.
CGAAGACCTATCATGGTGATGTCCATCTACGAGAGGGGATGAGGGATCTACGTACCCTTGTAGACCGTAGAACACAAGCGTTAGTGAATGCGGTTGATGTAGTGTAACGTCCTCACGTCCCTCGATCCGCCCCGCGAACAATCCCGCGATCAGTCCCACGATCTAGTACCGAACGGACGGCACCTCCACGTTCAGCACACGTACAACTCGACGATGATCTCGGCCTTCTTGATCCAGCAAGAGAGACGGAGAGGTAGAAGAGTTCTCTGGCAGCATGACGGCACTCCGGAGGTTGGTGATGATCTCGTCTCAGCAGGGCTCCGCCCGAGCTCCGCAGAAACGCGATCTAGAGGAAAAACCGTGGAGGTATGTGGTCGGGCTGCCGTGGAAAAGTCGTTTCAAATCAGCCCTAAAACCTCCGTATATATAGGTGGGAGAGGGGGGCCTTGCCTTCGGGCTCAAGGAGCTCCAAGGGGGTCGGCCGAGCCAAGGGGGGAAGGTCTCCCCCCCAAACCGAGTTGGACTTGGTTTGGTGGGTGGGAGTCCTTCCTTCCCTTCCCACCTCCTTTTTTTTCTTTCTCTTTGATTTTTCTTCCAATGCGCATAGGGCCCTTTTGGGCTGTCCCACCAGCCCACTAAGGGCTGGTGCGCCACCCTCAAGGCCTATGGGCTTCCCCGGGGTGGGTTGCCCCCCCGGTGAACTCCCGGAACCCATTCGTCATTCCCGGTACATTCCCGGTAACTCCGAAAACCTTCCGGTAATCAAATGAGGTCATCCTATATATCAATCTTCGTTTCCAGACCATTCCGGAAACCCTCGTGACGTACGTGATCTCATCCGGGACTCCGAACAACATTCGGTAACCAACCATATAACTCAAATACGCATAAAACAACGTCGAACCTTAAGTGTGCAGACCCTGCGGGTTCGAGAACTATGTAGACATGACCCGAGAGACTTCTCGGTCAATATCCAATAGCGGGACCTGGATGCACATATTGGATCCTACATATTCTACGAAGATCTTATCGTTTGAACCTCAGTGCCAAGGATTCATATAATCCAGTATATCATTCCCTTTGTCCTTCCGTATGTTACTTGCCCGAGATTCGATCGTCAGTATCCACATACCTATTTCAATCTCGTTTACTGGCAAGTCTCTTTACTCGTTCCGTAATACAAGATCCCGCAACTTACACTAAGTCACATTGCTTGCAAGGCTTGTGTGTGATGTTGTATTACCGAGTGGGCCCCGAGATACCTCTCCGTCAAACGGAGTGACAAATCCCAGTCTTGATCCATACTAACTCAACTAACACCTTCGGAGATACCTGTAGAGCATCTTTATAGTCACCCAGTTACGTTGCAACGTTTGATACACACAAAGTATTCCTCCGGTGTCAGTGAGTTATATGATCTCATGGTCATAGGAACAAATACTTGACATGCAGAAAATAGTAGCAACAAAATGACACGATCAACATGCTACGTCTATTAGTTTGGGTCTAGTCCATCACGTGATTCTCCTAATGACGTGATCCAGTTATCAAGCAACAACACCTTGTTCATAATCAGAAGACACTAACTATCTTTGATCAACTGGCTAGCCAACTAGAGGCTTGCTAGGGACAGTGTTTTGTCTATGTATCCACACATGTAAATGAGTCTTCATTCAATACAATTACAGCATGGATAATAAACGATTATCTTGATACAGGAATTATAATAATAACTATATTTATTATTGCCTCTAGGGCATAATTCCAACAGTCTCCCACTTGCACTAGAGTCAATAATCTAGCCCTCACATCATCATGCGAATTACATTGTAATAAATCTAACACCCATACAGTTCTGGTGTTGATCATGCTTTGGCCGTGGAAGAGGTTTAGTCAGCGGGTCTGCTACATTCAGATCTGTGTGCACTTTGCATATATTTACGTCCTCCCCTTCGACGTAGTCGCGGATGAGGTTGAAGCGTCGTTTGATGTGTCTGGACTTCTTGTGAAACCATGGTTCCTTTGCTAAGGCAATGGCACCCGTGTTGTCACAGAACAAGGTTATTGGATTCAGTGCGCTTGACACCACTCCAAGATCCGTCATGAACTGCTTCATCCAGACACCCTCCTTAGCCGCCTCCGAGGCAGCCATGTACTCCGCTTCACATGTAGAATCTGCTATGATGCTTTGCTTGGAACTGCACCAGCTTACCGCACCCCCATTAAGAATAAATACGTATCCGGTTTGCGACTTAGAGTCGTCCGGATCTGTGTCAAAGCTTGCATCGACGTAACCTTTTACGGCGAGCTCTTCGTCACCTCCATACACGAGAAACATCTCCTTAGTCCTTTTCAGGTACTTCAGGATATTCTTGACCGCTGTCCAGTGATCCACTCCTGGATTACTCTGGAACCTACCTGCCATACTTATGGTCTGGCTAACGTCCGGTCTAGTGCACAACATTGCATACATGATAGAGCCTATGGCTGAAGCATAGGGGACGGAGCGCATATGCTCTCTATCCTCATCAGTTGCTCGGCACTGAGTCTTACTCAATCTCGTACCTTGTAAAACTGGCAAGAACCCCTTCTTTGACTGTTCCATTTTGAACCTCTTCAAAATTTTATCAAGGTATGTGCTTTGTGAAAGTCCTATCAGGTGTTTTGATCTATCCCTATAGATCTTAATGCCTAGAATGTAAGCAGCTTCTCCTAGGTCCTTCATAGATAAACTTTTATTCAAGTAATCCTTTATGCTCTCCAAAAACTCCACGTTGTTTCCAATCAACAATATGTCATCCACATATAATATTAGAAACGCCACAGAGCTCCCACTCACTTTCTTGTAAATACAAGATTCTCCAACCACTTGTATAAACCCAAATGCTTTGATCACCTCAGCAAAGCGTTTGTTCCAACTCCGAGATGCTTGCACCAGTCCATAAATGGATCGCTGGAGCTTGCACACCTTGTTAGCATTCTTACGATCAACAAAACCTTCGGGTTGCATCATATACAATTCTTCCTTAAGGAAACCGTTACGGAACGCCGTTTTGACATCCATCTGCCAAATTTCATAATCGAAAAATGCAGCTATTGCTAACATGATTCTGACGGACTTAAGCATCGCTACGGGTGAGAATGTCTCATCGTAGTCAACTCCTTGAACTTGTGAAAAACCCTTCGCCACAAGTCGAGCTTTATAAACGGTCACATTGCCGTCAGCGTCCGTCTTCCTCTTAAAGATCCATTTGTTCTGAATAGCCTTGCGACCCTCAGGCAGTACCTCCAAAGTCCACACTTTGTTCTCATACATGGATCCTATCTCGGACTTCATGGATTCTAGCCATTTGTTGGAATCTGGGCCCACCATTGCTTCTTCATAATTTGCAGGTTCATTGTTGTCCAACAACATGATTGATAAGACGGGATTACCGTACCACTCTGGAGCAGCACGTGGTCTCGTCGATCTGCGTGGTTCGACAGAAACTTGAACCGGAGTTTCATGATCATCATCATTAACTTCCTCCTCAACCGACATCGCAACGACAGAGGTTTCCCCTTGCCCTGCGCCACCATCCAGAGGGATGAGAGGTTCGACAACCTCGTCAAGTTCTACCTTCCTCCCACTCAATTCTCTCGAGAGAAACTCCTTCTCGAGAAAAGCTCCGTTTTTAGCAACAAACACTTTGCCCTCGGATTTGAGATAGAAGGTGTACCCAACTGTCTCTTTTGGGTAACCTATGAAGACGCACTTTTCCGCTTTGGGTTCCAGCTTTTCAGGCTGAAGCTTTTTGACATAAGCATCACATCCCCAAACTTTAAGAAACGACAACTTTGGCCTTTTGCCATACCACAGTTCGTATGGTGTCGTCTCAACGGATTTTGATGGTGCCCTATTTAAAGTGAATGCAACTGTTTCTAATGCATAACCCCAAAACGATAACGACAAATCGGTAAGAGACATCATAGATCGCACCATCTCTAATAAAGTACGATTACGATGTTCGGACACACCATTACGCTGTGGTGTTCCAGGCGGTGTCAACTGTGAAACAATTCCACATTGTCTTAAGTGAGCACCAAACTCGAAACTCAGATATTCACCCCCACGATCAGACCGTAGGAACTTGATCTTCTTGTTACGATGATTTTTAACTTCACTCTGAAATTGCGTGAACTTTTCAAATGTTTCAGACTTGTGCTTCATCAAGTAGACATAACCATATCTACTCAAATCGTCAGTGAAGGTGAGAAAATAACGATATCCGCCGCGTGCCTCCACGCTCATCGGACCACACACATCGGTATGTATGATTTCCAACAAGTCACTTGCACGCTCCATTGTTCCGGAGAACGGAGTCTTAGTCATCTCGCCCATGAGGCATGGTTCGCACGTGTCAAGTGAATCAAAGCCAAGTGACTCCAAAAGTCCATCAGCATGGAGTTTCTTCATGCGCTTTACACCAATATGACCTAAGCGACAGTGCCACAAAAATATGGCACTATCATTGTTAACTCTAACTCTTTTGGTCTCAATGTTATGTATGTGTGTATCGCTATCAAGATTCAATATGAACAATCCTCTCACATTGGGTGCATGACCATAAAAGATGTTACTCATAGAAATAGAACAACCATTATTTTGTGACTTAAAAGAGTAACCGTCTCGCAATAAACAAGATCCAGATATAATGTTCATGCTCAACGCAGGCACTAAATAACAATGATTTAGGTTCATAACTAATCCTGATGGTAACTGAAGTGAAACTGTGCCGACGGCGATTGCATCAACCTTGGAACCATTTCCTACGCGCATCGTCACTTCATCTTTCGCCAGCCTTCGTCTATTCCGCAGTTCCTGTTTCGAGTTGCAAATATGAGGAACATAACCGGTATCGAATACCCAGGCACTACTACGAGAGCCGTTCAAGTACACATCAATAACATGTATATCAAATATACCTGATTTTTCTTTGGCCGCCTTCTTATCTGCCAGATACTTGGGGCAATTGCGCTTCCAGTGACCCATACCCTTGCAATAGTAACACTCCGTTTCAGGCTTAGGTCTAGCTTTGGGTTTCTTCGTCGGATTGGCAACAGGCTTGCCGCTCTTCTTTGAATTACCCTTCTTGCCTTTGCCGTTTCTCTTGAAACTAGTGGTCTTATTCACCATCAACACTTGATGCTCTTTACGGAGTTCAGACTCTGCGACTTTCAACATCGCAAACAACTCGCCGGGAGACTTGTTCATCCCTTGCATGTTGTAGTTCAACACAAAGCCTTTATAGCTTGGCGGCAGTGATTGAAGGATTTTGTCAGTGATAGCCTCTTGCGGGAGTTCAATCCCCAGCTCAGCTAGACGGTTTGAGTACCCAGACATTTTGAGCACATGTTCACTGACAGACGAGTTTTCCTCCATCTTGCAAGCATAGAATTTATCGGAGGTCTCATACCTCTCGATCCGGGCGTTCTTCCGAAAGATAAACTTCAACTCCTGGAACATCTCAAATGCTCCATGATGCTCAAAGCGACGTTGAAGTCCCGGTTCTAAGCCATACAAGACTACACATGAACTACTGAGTAGTCCTCCTTACGTGCTAACCAAGCGTTCTTAACATCCTGATCTGCCGTAGCGGGTGGTTCATCTCCTAGCGCAGCATTAAGGACATAATCCTTCTTCCCAGCTTGTAAGATTAGCTTAAGATTACGAGCCCAGTCTACAAAGTTGCTTCCATCATCTTTCAACTTAGCTTTCTCTAGGAACGTATTAAAATTCAGGGCGACTGTCGCGTGAGCCATGATCTACAACACAAATATATTCAAAGTGGACTTAGACTATGTTCAAGATAATTAGAGTTTAACTTAATCAAATTATTCGCTAAACTCCCACTCAAAAAGTACATCTCTCTAGTCATTTGAGTGGTTCATGATCCACTTACACTAGCTCAAGTCCGATCATCACGTGAGTTGAGTATAGTTTCAGTGGTAAGCATCCCTATGCTAATCATATCATCTATATGATTCATGATCGACCTTTCGGTCTCATGTGTTCCGAGGCCATGTCTGCACATGCTAGGCTCGTCAAGCTTAACCCGAGTGTTCCGCGTGCGCAACTGTTTTGCACCCGTTGTATGTGAACGTTGAGTCTATCACACCCGATCATCACGTGGTGTCTCGAAACGACGAACTGTAGCAACGGTGCACAGTCGGGGAGAACACAATTTCGTCTTGAAATTTTAGTGAGAGATCACCTCATAATGCTACCATCGTTCTAAGCAAAATAAGGTGCATAAAAGGATTAACATCACATGCAATTCATAAGTGACATGATATGGCCATCATCACGTGCTTCTTGATCTCCATCACCAAAGCACCGGCACGATCTTCTTGTCACCGGCGCCACACCATGATCTCCATCAACGTGTTGCCATCGGGGTTGTCGTGCTACTCATGCTATTACTACTAAAGCTACATCCTAGCAAAATCGTAAACGCATCTGCAAGCACAAACGTTAGTATAAAGACAACCCTATGGCTCCTGCCGGTTGCCGTACCATCGACGTGCAAGTCGATATTATCTATTACAACATGATCATCTCATACATCCAATATATCACATCACATCGTTGGCCATCACATCACAAGCATACCCTGCAAAAACAAGTTAGACGTCCTCTAATTTTGTTGTTGCATGTTTTACGTGGTGACCATGGGTATCTAGTAGGATCGCATCTTCCTTACGCAAACACCACAACGGAGATATATGAGTTGCTATTTAACCTCATCCAAGGACCTCCTCGGTCAAATCCGATTCAACTAAAGTTGGAGAAACCGACACTTGCCAGTCATCTTTGAGCAACGGGGTTACTCGTAGCGATGAAACCAGTCTCTCGTAAGCGTACGAGTAATGTCGGTCCAAGCCGCTTCAATCCAACAATACCGCGGAATCAAGAAAAGACTAAGGAGGGCAGAAAAACGCACATCACCGCCCACAAAAACTTTTGTGTTCTACTCGAGAAGACATCTACGCATGAACCTAGCTCATGATGCCACTGATGGGTAACGTCGCATGGGAAATTTTTTTTTCCTACGCGCACGAAGACCTATCATGGTGATGTCCATCTACGAGAGGGGATGAGTGATCTACGTACCCTTGTAGACCATACAGCAGAAGCGTTAGTGAACGCGGTTGATGTAGTGGAACGTCCTCACGTCCCTCGATCCGCCCCGCGAACAATCCCGCGATCGGTCCCACGATCTAGTACCGAACGGACGGCACCTCCGCGTTCAGCACACGTATAGCTCGACGATGATCTCGGCCTTCTTTATCCAGCAAGAGAGACGGAGAGGTAGAAGAGTTCTCCGACAGCATGACGGCGCTCCGGAGGTTGGTGATGATCTCGTCTCAGCAGGGCTCCGCCCGAGCTCCGCAGAAACGCGATCTAGAGGAAAACCGGGGAGGTATGTGGTCGGGCTGCCGTGGAAAAGTCGTCTCAAATCAGCCCTAAAACCTCCGTATATATAGGTGGGAGAGGGGGGGGGGGCTTGCCTTGGGGCTCAAGGAGCTCCAAGGGGGTCGGCCGAGCCAAGGGGGGAAGGTCTCCCCCCCCAAACCGAGTTGGACTTGGTTTGGTGGGTGGGAGTCCTTCCTTCCCTTCCCACCTCCTTTTTTTTCTTTCTCTTTGATTTCTCTTCCAATGCGCATAGGGCCCTTTTGGGCTGTCCCACCAGCCCACTAAGGGCTGGTGCGCCACCCTCAAGGCCTATGGGCTTCCCCGGGGTGGGTTGCCCCCCCGGTGAACTCCCGGAACCCATTCGTCATTCCCGGTACATTCCCGGTAACTCCGAAAACCTTCCGGTAATCAAATGAGGTCATCCTATATATCAATCTTCGTTTCCGGACCATTCCGGAAACCCTCGTGACGTACGTGATCTCATCCGGGACTCCGAACAACATTCGGTAACCAACCATATAACTCAAATACGCATAAAACAACGTCGAACCTTAAGTGTGCAGACCCTGCGGGTTCGAGAACTATGTAGACATGACCCGAGAGACTTCTCGGTGAATATCCAATAGCGGGACCTGGATGCCCATATTAGATCCTACATATTCTACGAAGATCTTATCGTTTGAACCTCAGTGCCAAGGATTCATATAATCCCGTATGTCATTCCCTTTGTCCTTCGGTATGTTACTTGCCCGAGATTCGATCGTCAGTATCCACATACCTATTTCAATCTCGTTTACCGGCAAGTCTCTTTACTCGTTCCGTAATACAAGATCCCGCAACTTACACTAAGTCACATTGCTTGCAAGGCTTGTGTGTGATGTTGTATTACCGAGTGGGCCCCGAGATACCTCTCCGTCACACGGAGTGACAAATCCCAGTCTTGATCCATACTAACTCAACTAACACCTTCGGAGATACCTGTAGAGCATCTTTATAGTCACCCAGTTACGTTGCAACGTTTGATACACACAAAGTATTCCTCCGGTGTCAGTGAGTTATATGATCTCATGGTCATAGGAACAAATACTTGACACGCAGAAAACAGTAGCAACAAAGTGACACGATCAACATGCTATGTCTATTAGTTTGGGTCTAGTCCATCACGTGATTCTCCTAATGACGTGATCCAGTTATCAAGCAACAACACCTTGTTCATAATCAGAAGACACTGACTATCTTTGATCAACTGGCTAGCCAACTAGAGGCTTGCTAGGGACAGTGTTTTGTCTATGTATCCACACATGTAAATGAGTCTTCATTCAATACAATTATAGCATGGATAATAAAAGATTATCTTGATACAGGAATTATAATAATAACTATATTTATTATTGCCTCTAGGGCATAATTCCAACACTTCTTACCCTTGCCTTTCTTGAAACTAGTGGTCTTGTTGACCATCAACACTTGATGCTCTTTATTGATTTCTACTTCTGCAGACTTGAGGATCGAGTACAACTCAGGAATGGTCTTCTCCATCCCTTGCATGTTGTAGTTAAGAACAAAGCCTTTGTAGCTTGGTGGGAGAGACTGGAGGATTCTGTCAATTATAGCATCATCCGGAAGTTCGACTCCAAGTGAAGTCAGACGACCGTGTAACCCACACATTTTGAGTATGTGCTCACTGACAGAACTGTTCTCCTCCATCTTACATCTAAAGAACTTGTCGGAGACTTCATATCTCTCGACACGGGCATGAGCTTGAAAAACTAGCTTCAGCTCCTGGAACATCTCATATGCTCCGTGTTGCTCAAAACGCCTTTGGAGCCCCGTTTCTAAACTGTATAACATGCCACACCTAACCAGAGAGTAGTCATCACTCCGCGTTTGCCAGACGTTCAGAATGTCCTGGGCTGCTGCGGGAGCGGGAGGGTCACCTAGCGGCGCATCAAGGACATAAGCCTTTTTAGCTTCTTCAAGGATGCGCTTCAAGTTGCGAACCCAGTCCGCATAGTTGCTACCATCATCTTTCAGCTTGTTTTTCTCTAGGAATGCGTTGAAATTGAGGTTGACGTTGGCCATCTACAATATTTATGAAGACAACCTTTAGACTAAGTTCATGACAATTAAGTTCATTTAATCAAATTAAGTATGAACTCCCACTTAAATCGACATCCCTCTAGTCATCTAAGTGATACATGATCCATGTTGACTAACCCGTGTCCGATCATCACGTGAGACGGACTAGTCACCATGGTGAGCAACTTCATGCTGATCGTATTCAACCATATGACTCATGTTCAACCTTTCGGTCTCTTGTATTCGAGGTCATGTCTGTACATGCTAAGCTCATCGAGTCAACCTAGGTGTTTCGCCTGTGTAAATCTGGCTTACACCCGTTGTATGCGAACGTTAGAATCTATCACACCCGATCATCACGTGGTGCTTCGAGACAACGAACCTTCGCAACGGTGCACACTTAGGGGAATACGTTCTTGAAATTTTAAGAGGGATCATCTTATTATGCTACCGTCGTTCTAAGCAATAAGATGAAAAACATGATAAACATCACAATGCAATCATATAGTGACATGATATGGCCATTATCATCTTTGCCCTTTCGATCTCCATCTTCAGGCATCGCATGATCATCATCGTCACCGGCGTGACACCATGATCTCCATAATCATGATCTCGATCATCGTGTCTCCGTGAAGTCGTCACGCCAACTACTACTATCACTACTACTATAGCTAACTGTTAGCAATGAAGTAAAAGTAGTAAGCACATGGCGTTGCATCTCATACAGTAAATTAAGACAACTCCTATGGCTCCTGCCGGTTGTCATACTCATCAACATGCAAGTCGTGAAACCTATTATAATAACATGATCATCTCATACATCATACATGCAACATCACAACTTTGGCCATATCACATCACATGTCAAACCCTGCAAAAACAAGTTAGACGTCCTCTAATTGTTGTTGCAAGTTTTACGTGGCTGATTTGGGTTTCTAGCAAGAATGCCTTCTTACCTACGTGACATCCACAACGATGATATGCCAAAGCTATTTACCCTTCATAAGGACCCTTTTCATCAAATCCAATCCGACTAGAGTAGGAGAGACAGACACCCGCTAGCCACCTTTATGCACGGTGTGCATGTCTGTCGGTGGAACCAGTCTCACGTAAGCGTACGTGTAAAGTCGGTCTGGGCCGCTTCATCCCACAATACCACCGGAAAAGAATAAGACTAGTAGCGGCAAACAAATTGACAAATCATCGCCCACAACTTTTGTGTTCTACTCGTGCATAGAATCTACGCATAGAAAACCTGGCTCGGATGCCACTGTTGGGTAACGTAGCATAAATTCAAAATTTTCCTATGCATATTCAGATATTCCTATGGAGAGACCAGCAACGAGAGAGGGATAAGAGCATCTTCATACCTTTGAAGATCGCTAAGCGGAAGCGTTGCTAGAACGCGGTTGATGGAGTCGTACTCGCAGCGGTTCCGATCTAGTGCCGAACTACCACACCTCCGCGTTCAACACACGTGAAGCCCGATGACGTCTCCCGCACCTTGATCCAGCAAGGAGGAGGGACAGGTTGGGGAAGAACTCCAGCAGCACGACGACGTGGTGTCGATGGAGATACGAGGTCTCCCGGCAGGGCTTCGCCAAGCACCGACAGAGAGGAGGAGAAAGAAGGGCAGGGCTGCGCCGAGGGAGAGAGAGAAGTCTGTCTCCCAAGGGCCAAAACCCCTCTCTATTTATAGGAGGAGGGGGAGGGGCTGCGCCACCCCTAGGGTTCCCTCCCTAGGGGCCGGCGGCCACCAGATGGGAAAGGGGGGGCTAGGGTGGGGAGGGGTGGCGCACCACCCCGTGGGCCTTAGGCCCACCTGGCTTAGGGTTTGCCCCCCCTTTTCTCTCCCCCACGCATTGGGCTGAGTGGGGAGGCGCACCAGCCCACCTAGGGGCTGGTTCCCTTCCCCAATTGGCCCACCGTACCTCCCGGGGTCGTTGCCCCCTTCGGTGGACCCCCGGGGCCACCTCCGGTGGTCCCGGTACATTACCCGTGATGCCCGAAACACTTCCGGTATCCGAAACCATCCGTCCTATATATCAATCTTTACCTCCGGACCATTCCGGAGCTCCTCGTGACGTCCGGGATCTCATCCGGGACTCCGAACAACTTTAGGTAACCTCGTATAACAATTACCTATAACCCTAGCGTCATCGAACCTTAAGTGTGTAGACCCTACGGGTTCGGGAGACAAGCAGACATGACCGAGACGCCTCTCCGGCCAATAACCATCAGCGGGGTCTGGATACCCATGGTGGCTCCCACTTGCTCCACGATGATCTCATCGGATGAACCACGATGTCAAGGATTCAATCAATCTCGTATACGATTCCCTTTGTTTGTCGGTATAGAACTTGCCCGAGATTCGATCGTCGGTATACCTATACCTTGTTCAATCTCGTTACCGGTAAGTCTCTTTACTCGTTCCGTAGCACGTCATCGTGTTACTAACTCCTTAGTCACAGTGAGCTCATGATGATGTTCTACCGAGTGGGCCCAGAGATATCGCTCCGTCAAACGGAGTGACAAATCCTGATCTCGATTCGTACCAACCCAACAGACACTTTCGGAGATGCCCGTAGTGCACCTTTATAGTCACCCAGTTATGTTGTGACGTTTGATACACCCAAAGCACTCCTACGGTATCCGGGAGTTGCACAATCTCACGGTCGAAGGAAAAGACACTTGACATTAGAAAAGCTTTAGCATACGAACAATACGATCTAGTGCTATGCTTAGGATTGGGTCTTGTCCATCACATCATTCTTCAATGATGTGATCCCGTCATCAATGACATCTAATGCCCATGATCAGGAAACCATGATCATCTATTGACTAACGAGCTAGCTAACTAGAGGCTTGCTAGGGACACACTGTGATCTATTTATTCACACATGTATTACTGTTTCCTGTTAATACAATTATAGCATGAGCAATAGACGATTATCATGAACAAGGAAATATGATAATAACCATTTTATTATTGCCTCTAGGGCATATTTCCAACAGGACCCCCTTTGGCACTTCTTTGCTCCATAAATTCAGATATATTCCATAAAAATCTTCATGAAGTTTCAGGTCATTTGAAGTCCCAAGAAATTTCAGCCTTTTTCGTGGGTTTCAGGTCCAAAATTCGAGTTTCCGGCAATTACCCTCTTTGTGTTCTACCTTGTAAATTAAGAGAGCAAAGGAATTGGAAATTTATTATAAAGTGGAATAATAGCCAAGAACAATCTAACTATCAATAAGAAATCATCATGCATAATGGACATATGACTATCTTTAAGAGAGAAGCCTCTAGCGAAAACTATCGCCCCCGGGTCTACTGTTATTGCTGTTATTTATATTTATATTTATATTATCTATCTATCACTATTTGATTCTTGTAGGTAACGAGTTCAAGGGGCTTGGCAACCCTCTTGCCCGCGTTGGGTGCAAGTGTTTGCTTCTTTGTGTGCAGGTGCTGACAACGAGAGTTTGCTTAATACTCCTATTAGTTCAATAACTTTGGTTCCCACTCAGGGAAATACTTATCTCTACTGTGTTGCATCTCCCCTCCTCTTAGGGGAAACACCCAACATAGTTTACAAGTAGCAGGCCACCCGGGTGCGAAACATCTGGACAGATAGTATGACCCCGTCGAAAGGTTCCTGCGGCAAGCCATCTAGCAACAAACCAAAAAGAGGCTTTCTCACCCGCAAGAAGTCCAGGGATACATGTACTCTAGCACCCATTATTGGAGTAATACCGACCGTGTGAATTAGCTTCAGTTGTCAGACAACAACCCCCAAATGCCATCTATTGATGACATCGTGATACGGAGCATCCCATGGTCATCCCCACGGATCCATCACCTACACATCAAACTCCAAGTGGTACAATGAAAAGAGCCCATGCACGTGCCATTAAAACCGAGGTTACATCTCTCCTTGCTCATCCATCGCTTTATCGACCCGAGATATGGTCACTACCTCAAGCGGAAACCCTTTGCATACTCGGGTACTCGGAAGGTGATCATGGAATGACGATGAAGGACCACAAGGACGCCAAGCGGAATGCCATAGCATCCAGATGACAGAACCAGTCCGGACGTCTGACCCATCCCAGCGTCCGGACGTCCGAGCACCTCCGGACGACCGACCCCCGGAGCTCCACCAAGCTGCACATTACAACTTTCGAATGACCGACCACCCGGACGCTTGACAACGACCAGGACGAGCTCAAATCCTTAAAAGACCAGATCCCACCTAACGACTGAGCCTCGAACGTTCGACCAACTCCGAAAATTCGGCAACTACGCATCCGAGCCAGAACCCACGGACGACTGGACCGTTACAGACGTCCGAGCCCCTTGAGCCTTGAAACGGCCGGCCTCGTACAGATTTCCCGACCCTGTGTGCACATAGGCCCTTGGGCCAAGTGTCACGCCCAAGATGCGACCCTATCCTCAATTTGGCACGAAGGCCTCGTCAGGGATAGAAACGCATCTCGTCGTGTCGCAAGAATGGATATCATTACAAGTACATGTACTGAAAAGAAGAGATATATATATTGAATTGGCTTACACTCACCACAAGCTACATCGGAGTCACAACAGTACAATACATCAACATCATGAGTAAGAGCAGGGTTCGACTATGGACGAAAACCAACGAGAAAAGAAGAACTACGCCCATCCTTGCTATCCCAGGCTGCCGGCCTGGAACCCATCCTAGATTGATGAAGAAGAAGAAGAAGAAGCAACTCCAAATGAACAATCAACGCGCTCGCATCAAGTAACCTTTACCTGTACCTGCAATTGGTGTTGTAGTAATCTGTGAGCCACAGGGGACTCAACAATCTCATTTCCAAAGGTATCAAGACTAGCAAAGCTTAATGGGTGAGGTAAGGTTAAGTGGTGAGGTTGCAGCAGCGGCTAAGCATATATATATATGGTGGCTAACTTACGAGTACAAGAAATAAGAGGGGATGATCTACGCATAACGGACGTGACTACTGATGATCAAATGAATGATCCTGAACACCTACCTACGTCAGACATAACCCCACCGTGTCCTCGATCGGAGAAGGAACTCACGAAAGAGACAGTCACGGTTACGCACACAATTGGCGTATTTTAGTTAAGTTAACTTCAAGTTATCTAGAACTAGTGTTAAACAAAGTTTCCACGTTGCCACATAACCACGGACACGGCTTTCCGAAAAGATTGAACCCTGCAGGGGTGGTCCAACTAGTCCATCACAAATTACCACAAGCCGCATACAAATCCTCGATCACGACATTCGCGATCTCGTCGGATTCCTTAGTGGAAAACCTCAACTCTGAGATTACCCAAAGCATCACCGGAATCCCAATGCACAACATATCTCGTCAAAGGTAAAACTAATCCAGCAAGGCCACCCGACGTGTCGACGATCCCAATAGGGGCCGCGTATCTCGTTCTCAGGACACGCCGAATAAGCACAACGTACGGTGGCCTGATAGAAATCTCCCGAGTTGCCTCGGGTTGGCCCCGCAAACGGCTCTAGTGTTGGACCAGCACCATCAGCACTACCCCCCTGTATTATGTAAAATTACTCCTCGGGTTCATGACGCCCTATGCTTTCAGTATTAACAAAGTTATTATGTTGGGCAAATGTAGTACCAATGTTGGGCCTTGCCAGACCAGCTTTAGTCTAAAACTAATTATCAAGGGGGTCCCCATAACAACCCCGATCGTGTTAGGACCGCTCAAATATGGAACATAACACTGGTAGCCGAAACTAAGGGGGCGAAGGTGGAACAAAACACCAGGCTCGAAAGGCCGAGCCTTCCACCTTTTACCAAGTATATAGGTGCATTAAATTAAATATCATTAATAGGGTGATATAACAACGAACCCATGTTATCACATGGAAGCAACTGCACCTGCAACTAGCAACGCTAAAAACATGGTTAAGCAAGCGGTAACATAGCCAATCAGTGGTTTGCTAGGTCGAACAGGTTGAAGGTTATCATGGCATTGTTGAGAGGTTGATATTTAACATGTGGTAGGCAACGAGACATAATCGATAGAAACGGTAATACTAGCATGGCAATGATAGTAATGGTATATGGAGAAATGATCATTTTTCCTGAGATCCCGCTTGGTAGAAGAATGACTCCGTGAAGCAAACGAACCGATGCAGTCGAATGGGTCCTCACATTCCGACACGCTTGCGGAACTCTATCGAGACAAAGCAAACCGGAAACAAGCATCAACACACAGTATATTCACCACAGCACATGCACATTCACCACAGCACATGCACAACACACAGTGCCACCATTGGATTCACTAGGTTCTTCTACCCCAAATCAATATATTACACTGCTATGTATGCATGTAGAAAACACCAGAAACAACAAAGGAAAAACTACACAAGATCAAACTCCGCTAATAACAAGAACAGGGGATGTTCTTGATATGCCAGATTTGGCATATTCCTCCTTTGGAATATTCCAGATTTGGAAATACATCACAAAACTAAACAAAACAAAATTCATAAAATCATCAGGGGGTCCCACTGGTCATACACACTAGGGCCCCTAGTATGGCATGTGGGCTCTGGACCCACTGTCAGGGGCACACTACAGCAAGCAAATAAAAACGGAGGGAAAAAAATAACATGGGAGTAGGGGGACTCGAACCCACTACCTACTTGCAACACAACAGGGCAATCACCACTGAGCTAGGCTCGGTTCACTGCCCTAACAAGGGGAGTAACCTACCTATGCTACCTCTCCAGGCAACGCAACAGCTTTAAAAAAACCCAAATACAAAAGGGGCGCGCGAGGGGCTCGAACCCTCGACCTACTGGAGCTGCAGTGGCTCGATTGCCACTTCGATGGTGAAGTGTTACTGTTAGGACAGGGAAGGAAAAGCACATATGCAGACTCTGCTAGCTAGCACAGGAGAACAAAATCACAGAGATTAAAAGGGGGCACTGGGTTTCGAACCCAAGACCTCGCAGTCTCTGCGCAACACTCAAACCAGTCGGCAAGGAGAGGGAATTTGAACTGAAACAAGTTCGGCTCAGAATAAACTAACAACACGGGCGCCCTTCTTCTACCTCCAGACTGGAACTACCGAGGAGGAGTGTTTGACGCCGGCCAGTGGTGAGGCAACAACGGCGGCGAGGTACTACAGACGGGGGAGCGGGAACCCTAGGGGGTTCCATTCCCGGGGCTACGAGGCTCTAAGGAGCTGGGCACGGCGGAGGCGTCGAGCTCGAGCAGGGCCCGCTCCTGCTCGGGGACGCGGACGGCTACAACGAGGCTACGCGTAGACATGCATGCACGGGGAAGGGAAGGGCTCACCGAAGGGAACAGAGAGGAGATCGGGCGAGGAGGCCGATCTACACGAGCTCGAGTCACAGGGGAGCGGCTGCCGGCGCGGGCGAAGACGAGGTAGAGGCTGAGGCGTCGAAGGTGCTCCGGCCACCCTATGGCGGGAATGGAACAAGGCAGACTTGGAGAGGCCGGATACAAGGCGAGGACCCCTTCCCGATAGAGGCAGGGTCCGGAGGTGCTCGGAATCGAGCTCTTGCTCGAGACGCCGTTGAGTCACCTACAAAGACACGGGAGAGAGACAGAACAAGATGGAGGCACGACAGGTGCGGTGGAACAAGGAGAAGCGGCAGCAGGGCGGACCTGAACGGTGCTACCATGACAACAACATGAGGGAAACGAAGATGGGGAGGATAAGCGGCTCACCATGGTCTCGTGGGACTAGACGAGGAGGCCGGGGACGCGACGAGGAGGGGAGGAGGAGGAGGAGTTCGAGGGCGTGACGAAGACGAAGCAGGGAACGCAGAGAAGTGGACGTCGAGGGAGAAGCCTCCGGGGCCCTTGTGGTCCGATGCGGGGGTGAGGAAGACGACAGCGACGATCTTGACGCCCCCGAGGAAGGAGATAGTTGCTTGGTTCAAACCGAGCGCGAGCTCCAACTTGGATCAAAACCATGGCGAGGCGTGGAGGAGGCCTCTCTTGGCGGCGGCAGGAGGAAGAGAGGGGGAAAATGGAAGGAGGAGAAAACCCTAGGCCCATCGGGTGCTCTTATGTGACTAGAGGAAGAAGGGATGGCCGTCTGATCGAGCTCCAGGAGATCAATGGTGATCCCCTGGTTCATACATGAGGTGACATAGGAAGAAGAAGGGGTGGTGGGCTTAATGGGCTGAGATCAAACATGTAAGAGTTGGGCCTGCTCTGTTTATATCTACCTAGCCATTAATTAAATAAACAAATTTGGAGAATAAGGAAAAGAGAGGTAGAGAAAGAAATAGAGTTAAATAAATATTTTTGTGGAACCAAAAAAATATACTCTATTATAAAATCGGTTTGGGAATTTAACAGGAAATAAATTTACACAAGTTTGAATTAACTCATGCTTGCGTGAATTTAAAACCTAACCAAACCAATGTCAAATGGGAAGAAATTTAGGAGGGACACCCTACATAATAAATATGATTTATAGGAACAAGATGAACATTTCTGAAGGAAGTAAAAAAAATACCAAACATAATGAATTAAGTTCGTTATGTTTGAATTCAAACTCCCTTTTAAATGAACTATGGATGGGGTGAATTTAAGAGGGTGGCTGGACCTTAAGCAAAAGAATTATGGGCAAAGTTGAAGGCAAGAATTAAGATAGAAAAGAATGGAGTTAAATTGCAAGTGTGTTATGATTATAATATTTCATTATAGCCCCCTAATGATATTGGGAGGATATGTTATATAGAGAAATCAACATGCGAATTCCCTTGATTTAAATGGACAAAGGATCCGTACCATTTATGCATTTGAGTTGCAAAAAAAACGTGATGGCATGATGACATGATGAATGCAACAAACAAAATAAAACACATGGTGACAAGGGAATAAATGGGGAATCTTCTGGAATGTCGGTCTCGGGGTGTCACAACTCTCCTACACTACAAGAGGATCTCGTTCCGAGATCCAAGAATGAAAGGCGGAAGAGGATGAGAAATAACAAGAGGTAAAACTTAGTCGCTTCTTTGACAAACGAGTGAAACAAACAATCCTTGAAAGCTGCAAAGAGATGATGAATGATATATGGAACAAGCGAGAATTCACGGAAAATTTCGACAACACTTCGGTAGGAAAATGGGACAAAAATTCGATAAGAAGAGAGAATTAGAAAATATACATAACAAACAACTAAGTATAACAAGGGAACACCATGATCTTGATAGAACAACGTAATAGACCCAAAGGGGAAACATCACAATGCCTCCGGAACAATAGAATAGGAACTAGCTCATACGGAGAAGAGAATGAAGAAAAAAAATGACAACTATCATCACAATATAATTGAAGATCCTCCGGACATAGAATTGACGTAGCAGTTGGAAAACCAACAACGAATAAGAAGACAGTAGTGGGCTTATGAAAATCATCTCAACAAATGTGAGGTGACAACCAACCACTAAAAGAAACAAGGATAGTTGAAAGCAAAGATATCGAAACTTCTTACACCAAGAGGGTGCATTGAGAACTTGGATTAATGACAAGCACCATGATAGCAACAATCCATAGGAAAAGCTTTAGGTGAAATCCAAACCAAGATAACTCAAAGAAGAAATCATGGGTTGAAAATATCTCATGATCACAGAATCGGTGGATTTAATTATCTCATTCTTGAAAGGAAAACTCTTCAAGGCTCCTACACTAACAAGAATGCTATAATACCACCTCAAGGATAAAGGAGAACAACACATTGGAAATGCAAGAGAAAGAATAGTTGAGGTACTCCAACAAGAATCTTGAAGAAAACTTGAGAATGAATCACATCCTTGAAGAACCACCATGAAGGACCTCCGTATCAAAAGGACGATGCAAGATATGAAGGATGAAAGGAATACGATTATGACCTTGCCAAGATTTAGATGAAGCTTCACAAAGAGATACTTGATAAAACTTGGAACTCCGAAAAAGAAAAGATAAGAACACTTGAGAAAAAAGAATTGATATCATTAGCCACTCCGGAAAAAGAATTGAAATCTCTTGGAAGAAGGAAGAACAAGAATAAGAATTATGTTATGCTCATCCTTCATCAAATTAAATTGATGACAAGCAACGGATTTAGCATACCACTTATTCTTCTTGAAAGAATCTTGAAGAGGTAGAGAGGTAAGCACCATTTCAGGCATAATTGAAGGAAGCACCGGTAAGAATTCATAGTTGAATGGAAATACCAAGAGTTAATGGAGATACATGAGAATATAGAGATCATGAGCCACGTGAGAGAAAACTTGAATGAGGCACCGGAATAACCGAGAGACGAACGAAGAGACAACAATTGAGAAGAATTGAGGATGAAAGCTGAAAGCTGAGAACGAAGAATCTTCTGAAATGATGGCCTTCGGAGGATCGAGAAATGAAAACAACTCAAAAAAACACCAGATAGCCAGAAAGGGATTACTCAAGAACGAAAACAACTCAGAAGACAACACGAAGCTGAAATGATATCTTCAAGAGAATGGAACAAGATTTGAGAGAAACACTCCTTTGAATCTTCAATGGAGAGAATGACGAGAAGAACATCACCAAGAATATTGAGACACTCCGGAATAATGAAGAATGAAAGGTTGAGACGAATAAGAGAATTAATTCAAATTGATCTTGAAGAAGGGATATGACTGATGAAATTCATACTTATGTCATAGTTGAAAGGAATTACGGATCTCCGGAAAAGATTACAAGAGTCAGATAAGATCCTGGGAAAAACCTGTGGGTTATGGGCACACTGAAGAAACCACTATTGGAAAAGGTTGCTAGAACGAGAGATATTGCACCGGTATAAGAAAAATAGATAAGGTGAGCACCCCGAAATAATTGAAAGAATTGAAAACGAGATTTTCTGAGATAACTTTAGCACTCCGGATAGACTAGAGAGAAATGAATAACAAAACAGGCTGATAAAAATCTCCAACATAGGAAAGAATTGAAAGATGAATAGGATATGATGACACAGATAGCTTGAACTGAATTCATCGGAAAAGATAACAAGACTGAATGAAGATGAACATGAAGCTCCTAAGAATCTTCACAATGAATCACCGGGTAAGAGAGAAAAGAACAGACAGTGAAAGCACCATGAAAAGAAAACTGTTGGATGAAAAATGAATCACTGAAGAAAAGGGTGGGAGGGCGGGGAAAAACAAAGACAACTTGGGACAGATGAGATGAACCCCGGAAAGAAAAGAGAGATTGATCTTGCAAATATTGGAGAGGATTGAATTCACTTGAAGAGAAACACACCGGTTGAAAATAATTGACACGATGACTCCGGTTGAAAAGGAATTGATAAGACAATTGATAGAGCAAAAGAATTTGCATTCCCATAAAAATATGAGAACACCTCTTGGAAAAGATATGAAATCACCACTTGACATCGAAGCAACACGAATTACCATATTCAACAAAACAAAGGATGCGAATTGCAATTAGCCAGAACAAACTCATGAGAAAGATTTTGTCCGATATTTTCATGGACAGGATCACACGGGCTCGAACCTTACAGTAGCCATCAAGTGCAAGGCAGTGCACCCGACATACGAAGCGTCCCCGAGTCGTAGCAAGCTACAAGGAATCTTTAAGACAGAACGAGAACCGCTATAAGTCGACCGTCAACAAACGAATCCACTAGATGTCGAACCCCAACCTAACATCATGTATTTGTTGGAAGATTGTCATATAAGCAACAACTTGAATTCCCAACTAAGAACTCCCGAAATATCTGGTCATTCAATCTGGTACACGGATACAAGGAGTAATATCACACAACTCCTATACTAACCCGTCACGTGTATCACATCCGTCAACACACAACGAGAATCTCGGACCTTCATCTACAACAGACCCTCGTGATCACAACGATACAAAGTATGGCAGTACTCCCGGACAATCTGCACCAGTACTGGGGAAATCGGGGTTATCTCACCACTACTAGTATTGAAGCAATTACGAACATCCCCTTCGTTCTAAGATACTAAGAAACCTGAATGATAACAATGTGCTCGAGAATCCCCTGGAGCTCAACTCCCCGGAAGAAAATCAAATCAGACAGGAGGCACCAAGACAGAACTCCGCCACATCGGCATCATATAGATTCCAAAAATATCCGCGTGATCCTAAATTTTTTTTGAGTGAGAAGAGGAGTAGAATTAAAATATTACGTCAAGATTCCTCACCAGAGCATAGAAGAGGAAAAAAAGAATCCTACTCGCCGATACGTAACTAGACTCGAAGCAATTTTTCACTAGACTCGACTCGGCCAAGTTCGATCAATCAAGGGGGCTCCTAGGTCGGTACTGCTCTAATACCAACTTGTCACGCGCAAGATGCGACCCTATCCTCAATTTGGCACGAAGGCCTCGTCAAGGATAGAAGCGCATATCGTCGTGTCGCAAGAATGGATATCGTTACAAGTACATGTACTGAAAAGAAGAGATATACATATTGAATTGGCTTACACTCGCCACAAGCTACATCAGAGTCACAGCAGTACAATACATCAATATCATGAGTAAGAGCAAGGTCCGACTACGGATGAAAACAAACGATAAAAGAAGAACGACGTCCATCCTTGCTATCCCAGGCTGCCGGCCTAGAACCCATCCTAGATCGATGAAGAAGAAGAAGAAGAAGCAACTCCAAATGAACAATCAACGCGCTCGCGTCAAGTAACCTTTACCTGTACCTGCAACTGGTGTTGTAGTAATCTGTGAGCCACACGGGACTCAACAATCTCATTTCCAAAGGTATCAAGACTAGCAAAGCTTAATGGGTGAGGTAAGGTTAAGTGGTGAGGTTGCAGCAGCGGCTAGGCATATATATATGGTGGCTAACTTACGAGTACAAGAAATAAGAGGGGATGATCTACGCATAACGGACGTGACTACTGATGATCAAATGAATGATCCTGAACACCTACCTACGTCAGACATAACCCCACCGTGTCCTCAATCAAAGAAGGAACTTACGAAAGATAGAGTCACGGTTACGCACACAGTTGGCATATTTTAATTAAGTTAACTTCAAGTTATCTAGAACCAGTGTTAAACAAAGTTTCCACATTGCCACATAACCGTGGGCACGGCTTTCCGAAAAGATTGAACCCTGCAGGGGTGCTCCAACTAGTCCATCACAAATTACCACAAGCCGCATAGAAATCCTCGATCATGACACTCGCGATCTCGTCGGATTCCTTAGTGGAAAACCTCAACTTTGAGATTACCCAAAGCATCACCGAAATCCCGATGCACAAGATATCTCGTCGTAGGTAAAACTAATCCAGCAAGGCTGCCCGACATGTCGACGATCCCGATAGGAGACGCATTCTCGTTCTCAGGACACGACGGATAAGCACAGCGTACAGTGTCCTGATAGAAATCTCCCGAGTTGCCTCGGGTTGGCCCCGCAAACGGCTCAAGTGTTGGACCAGCACCATCAGCACTGACCCCCTGTATTATGTAAAATTACTCCTTGGGTTCATGACGCCCTATGCTCTCAGTATTAACAAAGTTATTATGTTGGGCAAATGTAGTACCAATGTTGGGCCTTGCCAGGCCAGCTTTAGTCTAAAACGAATTACAAGGGGGTCCCCATAACAACCCCGATCGTGTTAGGAGCGCTCAAATATGGAATATAACACCGGTAGCCAAAACTAAGGGGGCAAAGGTGGAACAAAACACCAGGCTAGAAAGGCCGAGCCTTCCACCTTTTACCAAGTATATAGGTGCATTAAATTAAATAGCATTAAGAGGGTGATATAACAAGGAACCCATGTTATCACATGGAAGCAACTGCACTTGCAACTAGCAACGCTAACAACATGGTTAAGCAAGCGGTAACATAGCCAATCAGTGGTTTGCTAGGTCGAACAGGTTGAAGGTTATCATGGCATTGTTGAGGGGTTGATATTTAACATGTGGTAGGCAACGAGACATAATCGATAGAAACGGTAATACTAGCATGGCAATGATAGTAATGGTATCTGGAGAAATGGTCATCTTGCCTGAGATCCCGCTTGGTAGAAGAATGACTCCGTGAAGCAAACGAACCGATGTATTCGAACGGGTCCTCACATTCCGACACGCTTGCGGAACTCTATCGAGACAGAGCAAACCGGAAACAAGCATCAACACACAGTATATTCACCACAGCACATGCACAACAAGATGCACTACCTAATATAATGCATGGATGCTCAACCCATATTGATGCACTTAACCCATCCTACATCGGTAAACAAGTGCCACCTTATCACAAAGTGACACTTCTGCCTAACTGCTCACAACTGGAATCCAGTGCCACCATTGGATTCACTGGGTTCTTCTACCCCAAATCCAAATATTACACTGCTGTGTATGCATGCAGAAAACACCAGAAACAGCAAAGGAAAAACTACACAAGATCAAACTCCGCTAATAACAAGATTTGGCATATTTCTCCTGTGGATATTCCAGATTTGGAAATACATCACAAAACTAAACAAAACAAAATTCATAAAATCATCAGGGGGTCCCACTGGTCATACACACCAGGGCCCCTAGTATGGCATGTGGGCTCTGGACCCAGTGTCAGTGGCACACTACAACAAGCAACTAAAAACACAGGGAAAAAAATAACATGGGAGTAGGGGGACTCGAACCCACTACCTACTTGCAACACAACAGGGCAATCACCACTGAGCTATGCTCGGTTCACTGCCCTAACAGGGGGAGTAACCTACCTATGCTACCTCTGCAGGTAACGCAATAGCTTTAAAAATAACCCAAATACAAAGGGGCGCGCGAGGGGCTCGAACCCTTGACCTACTGGCGCTGCAGTGACTCGGTTGCCACTTCGATGGTGAAGTGTTACTGCTAGGACAGGGAAGGAAAAACACATATGCAGACTCTGCTAGCTAGCACAGGAGAACAAAATCGCAGAGATTAAAAGGGGGCACTGGGTTTCGAACCTGAGATCTCGCAGCCTCTGCGCGGCGCTCAAACCAGTCGGCAAGGGAGAGGGAATCTGAACTGAAACAGGTTCGGCTCAGAATAAACTAACAACACGGGCGCCCTTCTTCTACCTCCAGACTAGAACTACCGAGGAGGAGGGTTTGACGCCGGCGAGTGGTGGGGCAACAACGGCGGCGGGGTACTACCAACGGGGGAGCAGGAACCCTAGGGGTTTCCATTCCCGGGGCTACGAGGCTCTAAGGAGCTGGGCACGGCGGATGCGTAGAGCTCGAGCAGGGCCCGCTCCTGCTCGGGGACGCGGACGACTACAGTGAGGCTACACGTAGACAGGCATGCACGGGGAAGGGGAGGGCTAACCGAAGGGAACGGAGAGGAGATCGGCCGAGGAGGCCGATCTACGCGAGCTAGAGTCACAGGGGAGCGGCTGCCGGCGCGGGCAGAGACGAGGTTGAGGCCGAGGCGTCGAAGGTGCTCCGGCCACCCTAGGGCGGGAATGGAACAGCGCGGACTTGGAGAGGCCGGATCCAAGGGGAGGACCCCTTCCCGATAGAGGCAGGGTCCGGAGGTGCTCGGAATCGAGCTCCTGCTCGAGGCGACATTGAGTCACCTGCAAAGACACGGGAGAGAGACAGAACAAGATGGAGGCACGACAGGTGCGGTGGAACAAGGAGAAGCGGCAGCAGGGCGGACCTGAACGGTGTTACCATGACAAGAACATGAGGGAAACGAAGATGGGGAGGAGAAGCGGCTCACCATGGTCCCGTGGGACTAGACGAGGAGGACGGGGACGCGACGAGGAGGCGAGGAGGAGGAGGAGTTCGAGGGTGTGACGAAGACGAAGCAGGGAACGCAGAGAAGTGGACGTCGAGGGAGAAGCCTTCGGGGCCCTTGTGGTCCGATGATAGATTGATAAATAAATAAAAGATAAAAAGTGCAGCAAGTATTTTTGGTATTTTTGTATAAGTAAACGAGATTGATCTTATAATAAAAGTAGACCCGAGGGCCGTAGGATTCACTAGTGGCGTCTCTCTCGAAAAAGTAGCATACGGTGGGTAAACAAATTAATGTTGGGAATTGATAGAAAAACAAATAATTATTACGCTATCCAAGGCAATGATCATGATATAGGCATCACATCCTAATCAAGTAGGACTCCTGCCTGCATCTACTACTATTATTTCACACATCGGCCGCTATCTAGCATGCATCTAGTGTATTAAGTTCATAAGAACGAAGTAATGCATTAAGAAAGATGACATGATGTTATCAATAAAAAAGCATATAAGAATTCATCCCAACTTGTTATCCTTAATGGCAACAACACGTGCGTATCAACTCCCCTTCTCTCACTAGGACTAAACACCGCAAGATCGAACCCATTACCGAGCACCTCTTCCCATTGCAAGAAGATTTAATCTAGTTGGCCAAACCAAATCAAAACTTCGGAGAAGAAATACAAGGCTATACTAAATCATGCATAAAAGAGAACAATAAATAACTCAAATAAAACAAGGATAGATCTGATCATAAACTCACAATTCATCGGATCCCAAAAAACACACCGCACAAAGTCATTACATCGAATGGATCTCCATGAAGATTATGGATACCGTTGTATTGGGATACAGAGAGAGAGAGAGAGAGAGAGAGAGACATAGAGACAAAGAGAGAGAGCCATCTAGCTACTACTTACGACCCTGTAGGTGTGTGGTGAACTACTCACACATCATCAGAGAGGCGGAAGGTTGATGTAGAGCCCCTTCGTGATGAGTTCCCCTTCCCGCGGTGTACCGGAAAAGGCCTCGAGATGGGATCTAGAGAGAAGATGGGCTTGCGGTGTCGGAAAAAGTAGTTTGTGGACACCCTTGAGGGTTTTGGAATATTCCTGAATTTATAGTGGAGGAGGTAGGGCAAATGGAGCATGGAGGGGCCCACACAACTTCAGGGCGCCCCCTCGGGTGTGCCCTGGTGTTGTGTGGGGACCTCCAGCAAGATCTTCCTTGGCCTCCAAGTTCCAGGTGATCCTTATCTTCAATAAAAACCTCAAAAACTTTCAGGACGATTTGATCTTATCTGATATTGATTTCCTGCGAAAAAAAAACAAGAACTGACACTTGGCACTAAGTTAATAGGTTAGTCCCCCAAAAAGATATAAAAGGTATAAAATGATAATAAAAGCATCCAAAAATAATAATGTCATAGCATGGAACAAGCAAAAATAATAGATACGTTGGAGACGTATCATGAGGCAACACATGCTTTGCAAGAACGCAACCGCCAAGCACGTGAAGAACAAGAAGCACTACATCGTGAACATCAAGAGGAAGCCAAGCGCCAAGAGGAGAACCAAGAACAATGATACCGGGTGCGAGGACGTCACCAACGCCCCCAAGCACATCACATCGATCCTAATGATGATGACGCACCAAGGCAACAACAACAACGTCAACTCGACAACAACAATGATGTACCTCCTCCAAGAGAAGGGAATCACCAAAACAATCATAATGAAGAACATTGCTTCGGCAAGCTCAAGGTCACCATGCCAAAAAAATTCGGAAGTAATGATCCTGAAGACTATCTTTCCTGGGCACTCAAGGTTGACAAGATCTTTCGTCTACACAACTTCAAAGAAGAAAAGAAGATTTCCACGACTTCACTTGAGTTCCAAGACTACGTTCTCATTTGGTGGGAGCAAGTGGTTGAGCGAAGAAGAGAAAAGGGTGAACCTGCCATCACCACTTGGGCCCAAATGAAGGACCCCCTGCGAGCTCACTTCATGCTGACCCACTACAACCTTATCTCTTCAAGAAGCTACAACTACTCAAGCAAGGCACCAAGTTGGTAGAAGAATACTATCAAGAGATATAAATGGCCATGATCCAAGCCAATGTCAAGGAAGATGGTGAACAAACAATGGAGCACCTCTTGAATGGTCTCAATTACCAAGTCAAGAAGATTTCCAGCTATACTCCAACTTACTCGAGCTAGTGCATCAAGCATCCAAGGAAGAACACCAAGTGCAAGATGACTACAAGTACTCAAAGTTCTCTTACAAGACCTACTGCGCAAGTTCACAAGCTTCTCCGACTACGATGTCTTCAACTACGAAACCTACAACGCCTAAAGATGGCAAGTCAAATTACAAGGACAACACGACTTTGTCAAGCCGCCCTCCTACTAGAAGCAATTACAAGCCAAGATCTTCATCCTTTACTCCAACACTGGATGCTACCGCTAAAACAAGCTCAATCTAGTGCTTCACGTGCCAAGACGGTGACCATGAGACATTTGAATGTCCAACAACATGCACAATGATACTTCAAGATGATGACACCTATGACTCTATGAGAGACGACGAGATGGAAGCATTTAGCATGTGTCCATGCACCACAAGTCAATGAAGATGAAGATACACAAATCTATTGCGACAATGATTCAAGCCCCACTCTCGTTGTTTCCAAGGTTTTGACTCTTTAACAACAACAAGATGAGGACCAACATTGCCACATCTTCCATACCAAGGCAGACATCCAAGGAAAATCCATCAAGGTAATCATAGACAGCGGAACTTGCCGCAATTTGGCAAGTGAGGACCTTTGTTCCAAGCTACAATTGGTCAAGAAGAAGCATCCACGCCCGTACAAGGTCCAATGTCTTAGTGATTTCGGCACACTCCAAGTTAACCACACCATGCAAGTATCCTTCAAGATAAGTGCTTATGAAGATACTTTGGAGTGTGATGTGGTTCCCATGTACGTTTGCCATATCCTTCTTGGGATACCTTGGCAATTCGACCGCCACATCATCCATCGGACCAATCACTATATTTTCAAGATGAAGGGCAAGGAATATGTGCTCCGACGAATGACTCCATGTCAAGGTGATTGCAGACAAGCAAGCCTCATCCCATCGTGGAGATAAAAGTGAGAGAACGATCCACCTAAATGAGAGTGAGTTCGACAAGCAAAATTTGAGTGACTCCACGACGAGGGACAAGAAATATCTAGTTCTTTTAACCACAAAAAGAGACTTGAGGGATGTGAGTCATAGCCCGTGAAGTGTTCTTCACTTTGTACTTGTGTTCAAAGATGAGGTCGTGGGGACTAATGCTTCACAAATCTACCTCTTATGTTGTCTCGTTTGTTGCAGAAATTCCAAGACATTTTTCTCGATGAGCTACCTCCGGACTACCACCAAAACGAGGGATCGAGCACCGCATCGACCTCATTCCCGGTGCACCACTTCCTAACAAGACACCATACCGCGTCAACCCCGAAGAAACTAAGGGGATACAATGGCAAGTCCAAAAACTCCTAGATAAAGGGCATGTACGCGAGAGCTTAAGTCCTTGTGCGGTTCCGGTGATACTAGTACCTAAGAAAGATGGTAGCATGTGCATGTGTTTGGATTGCCACCCCATAAATGCTATAACCATTAGATATCGACATCCTATACCTGTCCTTGATGATATGCTAGACGAACTTAGTGGTGCCACTATATTTTCCAAAATTGATTTGAAGAGTGGTTACTACCAAATACGCATGCAAGAGGGCGATGAGTGGAAGACGGTGTTGAAGACTAAGTTTGGTCTCTATGAATGGCTCGTTATGCTAATGGGATTATCCCAAGCACCGGGCACTTTTATGTGTGTCGTGATCTTTGTCTCGCGTCATCTCATTGGATATTGCGTTGTGGTATACTCTGATGACATTCTTGTTTATAGTGAAACTCTAGAGGAGAATGCTACACATGTTAGGGAAGTATTTGATACGTCCATTTTGCATCATGCTTTCATGTTGATATTTATCGCTTTTTGGGCTGTTATTTCACCTCACGGTACAATACTTATGCCTTTTCTCTCTTATTTTGCAAGGTTTACATGAAGAGGAAGAATGCCGGCAGCTGGAATTCTGGCCTGAAAAAGGAGCAAGTTTGAGATGCCTATTCTGCGCAACTCCAAAAGCCGTGAAAATCAACGTGGATTTTTTTTTGTGATTTATAAAAAATACTGGGTCGAAGAAGTGCCAGAGGGGCGCCAGCACGTGGCCTCAAGCCTGCTAGGCGCGGCCACCCCCTGGCCGCGCCTAGGGGGCTTGTGGGCTCCCTGCTGGCCCACTGGTCCCCCTCTTTTGCTACAAGAAGGGTTTCAGTCTAGAAAAAATCGAGAGGAGGCTTTTCGGAGGAATCACCCCCGCCACAAGGCGAAACTTGAGCGGAACCAATCTACAGCTCCGGCAGGACGATGCTGCCGGGGAAACTTCCCTCACGGAGGGGGAAATTGTCGCCATCGTCATCACCAACACTCCTCTCATCGGAGGGGACTCATCACCATCAACATCTTCATCAGCACCATCTCATCTCCAACCCTAGTTCATCTCTCGTAACCAATCTCCGTCTCGCGACTCCGATTGGTACTTGTAAGGTTGCTAGTAGTGTTAATTACTGTTTGTAGTTGATGCTAGTTGGATTATTTGGTAGAAGAGTTTATGTTCAGATCCTTGACGCTACTCATTACCTCTCTGGTCATGAATATGATTATGCTTTGTGAGTAGTTACTTTTGTTCCTGAGGACTTGGGATAAGTCATGCTAATAGTAGTCATGTGAATTTGGTATTCGTTCGATATTTTGATGTGTTGTATGTTGTTTTTCCTCTAGTGGTGTTATGTGAATGTCTGAAAGGACCACGATGACGCCTAGAGGGGGGGGGGTGAATAGGCTATTTAAAAACTTCTTAGGATTTGGCTTAAA
Source organism: Hordeum vulgare subsp. vulgare (assembly GCF_904849725.1). NCBI lineage: Eukaryota > Viridiplantae > Streptophyta > Magnoliopsida > Poales > Poaceae > Hordeum > Hordeum vulgare. Next base: position 136,721,316 of record NC_058522.1, on the reverse strand, counting down.
CCTAATGCGGGAATAAACTAAGAGGATACTTTTCAAGCACAAATCCTAAATGCAATAGACACCGCAACGTGCACCAACAACACGATCTACCAAGATGGACACAACATTATTACTAACAAGCACAAGTAAGTTACACAAACTTACTTGAGCTATATCACACGACAAGTAGGTGAACGACACAAGATACTAGATCACACTATAGCACACGATATATCAAAAGCTGCAAGTGTGAACGTGTGGATATAGAGGGTATGCTTGAATGATTAATCTTGTACAAAGAAATGGCCAACACAATATAATGAGCACAAACAATATGCAATGTATGTATGCTCAAGTAACACAAGTAAACCACAAGTAAGGAGTTAGGGTTAAGGATAACCAAGGTCACTGAGACAAAGATGTATCCCGATGTTCACTTCCTTGGAGGGAAGCTAGTCACCGTTAGAGAGGTGGATGTTACCACGAAGGCACACCAACACCACGAAGGCTCACCCTATTCTCCCTTTGAGATAACACCACAAAGGCGTTTCTCAACCACTAGTGGTAAGCCTTTGAGGTGGCTTCCAAACCCTCACAAACTTTTCCGGGGGTAATCACACGGATTGATTCCTCTCCGAAGAACTCCTACTGCCTAGGAGTCTCCAACCTCCAAGAGTAACAAGATTACGGGGAATGCTCAAAACTTGCTCAAATCTCAAATAGCTTGGGTTGAGAGGAGGAGAGGGAGACGATCTATCTTTTGATTGGAACAACTCTCAAAGGGGCTCACAAATGCTCTTGGGATCTAAGATTTGGTGTGAGCAAATGTGTTCTTATGAGGATATGGCTGTGTGGGGCACCCTCTCACGAAGTGGGAGGGGGGGGGGGTATTTATGGTGGAGAGGGGAAAGTGACCGTTGGGGTCACTTAAGTCTGACAGTGGTCGGACGTCCGGTAGTTCTCGGATGTCCGGACGCCCACAAGGGGTCGGACGTCCGAGGGATGTACATATATCAGGAACCACTGTATAGATATCAGGAATCACTGTATAGACGAACAGGGACCGGACGACCGAAGAGAAGGTCGGATGTCCGAGAGTTCAGCTCTGTTCAAGGGCACCAGATTCCGAAAGTGGTCGGACGTCCGGCCCTCGGACGACAGGGGGAGGCCGAAAGTCCGAGTTATATGACTCTGGATTTCTCTGGTGCAAGGTTCTGGTTTTCCGAAGTGGTTGGGCGTCCGACCCTCGGACGTCCGGAGGGAGCCGGATGTCCGAGACTTTGGCTCTGGTATAAGGTTCCATATTTCCGAAGTGGTCGGGCGTCCGGCCCTCGGCGTCCGGAGGAAGCCGGATGTCCGAGGCATTGGTTCTGTTTTTGAGATCAAAGCCGAGCAGTGGAGATGTGGTATGAGCACAAAAGTTGAGATGTAGTTTGAGCAAGTTCACCGCAAAACCTGTGATCCCCTCTTAATAGCGCGGGATCCCTAAAGACTCAAGAATCATAAAAAGGGTACTGATGATCCATACTTGAGTGTATACTTTTATTCGCTGATCATCACTCCGCACCACTAACGTCAAAGGAACTGATACCTTTGGGTTAGACCTTTCACTTGAGCTTGATGTTGTTGTTCCTTCTTGGCTCAAGTTGAAAGCAAGACATGATGAAGTCTTCAAGTAGCTCTCCCATACACAATGTGGAAAGCCTAGCTTATGTATTCATCTTCATTTGTCCACCATGTGAACATCCACAAGAGTCAATCATGTAGTGCTCAGGAATGCTTATCTTGATCTTCTCCTTGTTATCACATGAGCTTGTCCTTATCAACACATGATCATTAACAACAGCTTAAAGGGGATTAGTGATTAGTTATCTATATGTGTGTTGTCAGCAACACCAAAACACGATTAAGGGCATGACTGCACTTTCAACATCGACTACATAACACTTCACCATTATTTGGGCCTAGAGGAAGGCATTGGGAAGTAGTAAGTAGATTATGGGTTGCTAGAGTGACAGAAGCTTGAACCCTAGTTTATGCGTTGCTTCGTAAGGGGTTGATTTGGATCCACTAGTTTAATGCTATGGTTAGACTTTGTCTTAATTCTTCTTTTGTAGTTGCGGATGCTTGCGAGAGGGGTTAATCATAAGTGGGATGCTTGTCCAAGTAAGGGCAGTACCCAAGCGCCGATCCACCCACATATCAAACTATCAAAGTAACGAACGCGAATCATATGAACATGATGAAAACTAACATGAAAGAAATTCCCGTTTGTCCTCGGGAGCGTTTTTCCTCCATTAAGAGTTTGTCCAGGCTTGTCCCTTGCTACAAAAGGGATTGGGCCACTTTGCTGCACCGTTGTTACTTTTGTTACGTGCTACTTGCTACAAATCATCTCACCACACAACTACTTGTTACCGATAATTTCAGTGCTTGCAGATATTACCTTGCTGAAAACCACTTGTCAGATCCTTGTGCTCCTCGTTGGGTTCGACACTCTTACTTATCGAAAGGACTACGATTGATCCCCTATACTTGTGGGTCATCAGTATTGCAAGTTCTTAGGAACGAACCACTGTATGCAAAAATGGAGAATGCACTTTTAGTGTTGACAATGTTGTTTTCCTAGGATATGTGGTATCTTCTAATGGTGTTCAAGTTGATGAAACTAAAACTACTGCTATTAAAACTTGGCCTACCCCTACAAATTTGCAACAAGTGTGTACTTTCCTTGGACTAGCCGGTTTCTACCGTCATTTGTTAAGGACTTTAGCACGATTACGTCTCTTCCACATGCTTTAAGCAAGAATAATGCACCCTTTGTGTGGGGACCATCGCAAAACACCGCTTTTCATGAGATTAAAAATTTGCTTACTTATCCACCATCGCTTGCCTTACTCAACTTTGGCAAAACTTTTGAAGTGCATTATGACGCTAGTGGTAATGGCATAGGTGGTGTGCTCATGCAAGAGAAGCGCCCAATCACTTACTTTAGTGAGAATCTTTCTGGCACTCAACTAAACTATCCCATATATGACAAATAATTGTATTATTTTGTTAGAATATTGCATTTTTGGGAGCACTATCTCTGAGCTCATGACTTTGTTATTCTTACCGATCATGAAGCAATCAAGTATCTTAAGGGTCAAACCAAGTTGAACAAGCGGCATGTGAAATGGAGTGAATTTATTGAGTCTTTCCCTTATGTCATCAAATAAACTAAGGGTAAAGAAAATGTTGTGGCAGGCGCCCTTTCGTGCAAATGCATGCTAGTTACTGAACTTGAATTGAATGTAGTTGGTTTTGTTCACATCAAAGATTTATATGACCATGATACCTATTTTGTGACTCCATATGCTAAGTGCCATACAAAACCTTGTTTGGAAAACTATTACATGAAAGATAGCTATCTTATGCGTGCTAACAAAATATGCATACTGACTCTTCTCTTTGTTTGTTTCTTTTGCAAGAAGCACACGGTGGAGGACTAATGGGTCACTTTGGACACGACAAGACATATGCCACACTCTCCAACAAGTACTTTTGGCCTAAGATGTTTCGTGATGTTGCCCACTTCACCAACCAATGCTTTACATGTCACAAAGCTAAGTCTAAAGCTCAATCCCATGGTCTTTACATGCCTCTACCTATACCTTTTCAACCTTGGGAATATATTAGCATGGACTTTGTGCTTGGTTTGCCTAGAACTAAAAATTGTCATGATTCAGACTTTGTTGGTGTTGATTGTTTTTCCAAGATGTCTCATTTCATTCCATGTCACAAGATAGACGATGCTTCACATATTGCAAATCTATTTTGTATGGACATCTTGAGACTACATGGCGTCCCCAAGACCATTGTGTCAAACCGTGACGTCAAGTTCCTTAGTTACTTTTGGAAGACTCTATGCGCCAAGCTTGAAATCAAGCTCCCATTCTCTTGATCCTATCATCCATGAACCGATGGCTAAACGGAGGTGGCGAACTGAACACTATTAATGCTTCTCCACATGTTGATCAAGAAGAATCTCAAGGAATGGGAAGAATGTCTCACCATCGCCGAGTATGCCTACAATTGTGCATGTCACTTCACCACCGACAAGTATCCATTCAAAGTGGTCTACGACTTCAACACTTTGTCCCCATTGGACATACTTCCGCTGCCACTTCTAGAGAGAGTGAACATGGACACAAGTGCAAGATCAAGCTATATCAAGAAGATGCGTGAATATATAAGGCGCGTGATCAAACGTCAAGTGGAATGAGTCACCACCAAACCCAACGTCAACAAGCACCCATGGTGTTCAAAATGGGTCTTGTGTGGCTACACCTCCGTAAGGAGCGCTTCCCCGCCGAACACAAGTCCAAGTTGCTTCCTCGAGCGGATTGGCCTTTCATGGTGTTGGCACGCTACAACAACAATGCCTACAAGATCGACATTCCACGTGACAAGTACAACATGGGTGACACATTCAACGTCAAGGACCTATCTAATTTCCATGGTGATGAAGAACTCGATCCGAGGAGGGATCTTTCACAAGGGGGTAGATGATACAGAGCATCCCATGGTAACCCCCCTGGATCCGTCACCTACACCTCAAACTCCAAGTGGTCCCATGACAAGAGCCCGTGCACATGCCATTGAAACCAAGGTGACATCTCTCCTTGCTCATCCATCGTTTTATCCAACCAAGACATAGTCACTACCTCAAGCAGAAACCCTTTGCATACTCATATACTCGGAAGGTGATCATGGAACAACTGCGAAGTACCACGAGGATGCCAAGCGGAATGCCAAAATGTTTGGATGACCGAGCCAATCTAGACGTCCCACCCATCTCAATGTCCGGACGTCTGAGCCCCTCTGGATGACTGACCCCTGGAGCTCCACCAAGCTGCATGTTACAACATCCGGACGACCGAGCCCTCTGGACATCCAACAACGACCAGGACGATCCCAAATCCTAGGAAGACTGGAACCCGTCGGAAGACCGAGCCTCAGACGTCTCACGAGCTCTGATAATCCAACAACTACACATTCGAGTCAGAACCCTCGGATGACCAGACCGTTTCGGACGTACGAGCCCCCATGAGCCTCTGAAAGACCAGCCTCCTCCGGACGTCCACACCCTATTTGCGCACAGGCCCTTGGGCCAAGCCCATGTACCCCTTTATTTTTCCCAAGACTATATATACTCCTCCCTCCCTCCATCCAGGGCTAGCAATGCGTTGGCTCATATTCTAGTTGACAACTGCTCCTTACATATCCTTCTCCCTTGGAGTTGAGAACCTCCACATGAGAAGATCTATATGGATGGCAAGGCCCCTCCCTTGGGAAGATCCATCGTGGATATCAAGGCCCCTCTTTAGGGAAGACTATCGGTTACGTGTATCATGTTGTTGACTTCAGATCTATGCATCTCATGTGTTTGTGTGGATCTAGTGGATGTGTGGTTGCAGATTGTTCTTGAGTTCGCGTTTTCTCTCTTGATTTCTCCCTTTCCCCTTACAAGTGTGAAAAGTTCGACACCCATGGGTTTGCCTCGTATCACATCCCGAAGACCGAGAACGTGGAATCGATGGCCAAGAAGATTTCTGTAGCTCTGCCAGTGGAGATCGGGGCTTCCTCGAAGACGGTAAAAAACTTGTCGGAGCATGATGGCTCAGCTAGCCGGCCCACAATTGAGCTTCGTTTTTCTAGTTCACCAACATGAGACATCGAAGGTGCAAACCTGGCAACTACGGCTCAAGGAAATGAGTGGGCTAATACGTCTCCAATGTAAGTATACCTTTCGATTATTTCATGCTATTATATTATCAATCTTGGGTACTTTATATGCAATTATATTCTATTTTACATTAGTTTCTGGGACTAACCTCCTAACTTAGTGCCTAGTGTCGGTTCCTCTTTTTTGTGTGTTGTTGGCCTTTTTAGAGAAATGGTACCAAATGGAGTCCAAACACGATGAAACTTTATAGGGGTTATTTTTGGACATAAAGAGAGTCGAGAAGCTTTGGGAGGAGGCCAGACGAGCCATGATCTTGCATCTATATGTTCCCATATACAATTGCACCCAACGCGGGCAAGAGCATTGTCAACCCCCTGAACTCATTAGTTGCAAGGATTAATTCTGATAGATATAGATATATAAACAGAAAAAGTAAATAAATAATAAAAGAAGTGCAGCAAAGGTATTTTTTCTTTTTAGCAATATGATTAAGTAGACCTGGGGGGCATAGTTTTCACTAGAGGTTTCTCTCTCGAACATAGCATACGATGGGAACAAATTACTATTGGGCAATTGACATAATAGCACATAGCTATGACATGTTATTCACGACAATGATTAAGTGTATATAGGCATCACGTCCAAAAACAAGTAGACCAAAATGATCATGCATCTACTATTACTCAACTTCGAGAGCACTTCTATGCTTGCCTCTCTAGGTATTAAGTTCATGACAAACAGAGTAATGCTTGAAGCGAGGTGACATGATGTAGACAAAGTGAGACAAGCAATATGTTCGAACCCTGTCGTTTTAGCCTTGGTAGCAACAATACAAATACATGTCTTGTCCCCTTCTTTCATTGGGATGTAGAACACCGCAAGATTTAACCCACTATAATGCACACGCTAAAGATAAATCAATATAGTTGGCCAAACCAAATGAATAGATTCTAGAGAAATATGAAGCTATAATAATCGTGCATAATATAATTTAGAGAAGACTCATTTACTTTCAATGAATAGTCTAATCATAAACCCACAATTCATCATATACCAACAAACACACCGCAAAAGAGGATCACATCAGATAGATCACCTCAAGAATCACGTTAAACATTCTATTAAAGATCATAGAGAGAGAAGAAGACATCTAGATGCTAGTTATGGACGTGTATGTCCGTGGTGGACTACTCACACATCATCATGGCGGCAATATGTTGATGTAGTGGCCTCCATGATTGATTCCCCCTTTGATAGGTCACCGGAAAAGGTGTCATGATGAGATCACGATGGACCAGAGACTCGCGGTGGCGGAAAAAGTGTTTCTGGTTGCTCTCTGGGCTTTTTTGGAATATTTTGGGATTTATAGAAGTGGAATTAGGTCACGAGGGGGCTACAAGAATGGCGAGCGTGACCTCCAGGCTTGTCGCCTCCTCATGCGGTGTATGACCTCCTCCTGAAGCTTTGTGGGTCCAAAATCATCAAGAAAAATCACCATAAAGTTTCATCGTGTTTGGACTCCGTTTATTATTATTTTTGCAAAAGTCAAAAAACACGCAAAAAACATGAACTGGAACTGGGCATTGGGCTAATAGGTTAGTCCCAAAAAATGATGTAAAATAGCATATTATTGCATATAAAGTACACAAGATTGATACTATAATAGCATGAAACAATTAAAAATTATAGATACGTTGGAGATGTATTACCTAGCGTATGATATGTGTTCGAGAGAGAAGTCTCTATTGAAAATTATGGACCCTGGTTCTACTAAATCATATTGCTAAAACCCTAAATACCTTGCTGAAATTTTGTAACTTTGTTTTTACTTTTATTTTATTATATCTATCACTATAAGAATTAATCCTTGCAAGTAATTGTTGGGTAATGTTGCATGGAAAATAAAAAATTTCCTACGCACACGCAAGACCTATTCATGGTGATGATCATCTACAAGAGGGGAGATCGGATCCACATACCCTTGTAGATCGCTAAGCGGGAAGCATTAAGAAACACGGTTGATGTAGTCGAACATCTTTGCGATCCAAATCGCAAGCCGTCCCACGAACTCCGTCCTGATCTAGCGCTGAATGGACGGCACCTCCGTGTTCAGCACACGTGCAGCTCGATGACGATCACCGCCTTCTTGATCCAACAAGAGAGGTGAAGAGGTAGCTAAATTCTCCGACAGCACGACGGCGTGGCGGTGATGGTGGTGGAGTTACTCCGGCAGGGCTTCGTCGTACCGTACCGAACAAGCTATGGGGTGTCACGAAGTGGTGGAGGGAGAGAGGGCTGCGCCTAGGCTTGAGGTGCCAAAAGACTCTCTCACCTCCACTATATATATGAGGGAGGGGAGGGGTGGTGCCCTAGGGACAAGCCCTAGGATTCAGCAGACGCAAGGAGAGGAGGAGGAGTCCTCCTCTAATATGGTTTGGAAGGAGGACTCCCCTTCCCCAATTTGGTTTGGCCCCACCCTCCTTTCCTTGTTCCCCTTGACCGAATAGGCCTCCTTGGGCTGGCTACCAGCCCACTAGGGGATGGTGCGCCACCCTTGGGCCTCTTTGGTTCCCTCCCGGTGGAACTCCGGAACCCATTCGTCACTCCCGGTACTTTACCGATATTGCCTGAAAATCTTCTGGAAGCCAAATGGACACTTTTTATATATCAACCTTTGTCTCTAGACCATTCCGGAAACCCTCGTGATGTCCGTGATCTCATCCGGGACTCCGGACAACATTAAGTTACCAACATCCGTAATTCAACTATACCGAAAAATCATCGATCCGTAAGTGTGCACACCCTGCGGGTTCAAGAACTATGTAGACATGACCGAGACATTCTCCGGTCAATATCCAATAGCGGGACCTGGATGTCCATATTGGATCCTACATATTCTACGAAGATCTTTATCGGTTGAACCTCTATGTCAAGGATTTAGTTAATCCCGTATCACATTCGCTTTGTCCTTCGGTATGTTACTTGCCCGAGATTCGATCATCGGCATCTCTATACCTATTTCAATCTCGTTACCGGAAAGTATCTTTACTTGTTTTGTAATACAAAGTCCCGTGGGTAACTATTTAGTCACATTGCTTGCAAGGCTTGTTTGTGATGTTGTATTACCGAGTGGGCCCCGAGATACCTCTCTGTCATACGGAGTGAAAAATCCCTGTCTTGATCCATGCTAACTCAACGGGTACCTTCGGAGATACCTGTAGATCACCTTTATAGTCACCCAGTTAAATTGCAACGTTTGATACACACAAGGCATTCCTCGGGTGTCAGTGAGTTACATGATCTCATGGTCATAGGAATGTATACTTGACATGCAGAAAACAGTAGCAATAAAATAATACGATCACATGCTATGTTGATAGTTTGGGTCTTGTCCATCACATCATTCTCCTAATGATGTGATCCCGTTATGAAGTGACAACACTTGTCTATGGCTAGGAAACCTTAACCATCTTTGATGAACGAGCTAGTCAACTAGAGGCTTACTAGGGACAATGTTTTGTCTATGTATCCACACATGTATTTGTGTTTCCATTCAATACAATTCTAGCATGGATAATAAACGATTATATTGAAACAAGAAATATAATAATAACTATTTTATTATTGCCTCTAGGGCATATTTCCAACAGTCTCCCACTTGCACTAGAGTCAATAATCTAGCTTCATGTCACTATGCGATTTACAATGTAATGAATCTAACACCCATACAGTTCTGGTGTTGATCATGTTTTGCTCGTGGAAGAGGCTTAGTCAACGAGTCTGCAACATTCAGATCCGTGTGCAATTTGCAAATATTTTTGTCCTACTCCTTGATGTAATCGCGGATGGCATTGATGCGTCGTTTTATGTGTCTGGTCCTCTTGTCAAACCTTGGTTCCTTGGTAGAGCAATGGCACCAATGTTGTCACAAAACAGATTTATTTGATCCAGTGCACTTGGCACAACTCCAAGATGTGTCATGAACTGCTTCATCCAGACACCCTCTTTAGCCGCCTCCGAGGCAGCTATGTACTCCGCTTCGCATGTAGAATCAGCTAAGACGCTATGCTTGGAACTACACCAGCTTACCGCACACCCATTGAGAATAAATACGTATCCGGTTTGTAACTTAGAGTCATCCGGATTAGTGTCGAAGCTTGCATCGACGTAACCCTTTACGACGAGCTCTTCGCCACCTCCATAAATGAGAGACATGTCCTTAGTCCTTTTTAGGTACTTCAGAATATTCTTGACCGCTATCCAGTGCTCCATTCCTGGATTACTTTGAAACTATCACATCCCTAACCCTTAAGAAAGATAGCATTGTGCTCATGTCTTCTTTGCATTTGCATCTAAGAAGTTTCAACAAAAGCAACAAAGTGGCAAGGAAAAAAAACTCAAAACCCTAGCCACCATTTCAATTAAAGGAAATCTCAAACTAGTTCAAAATCAATGAACCCAAAATGGCCTCAAGAAATGTTCAAACTTTCTGATAAATCATGAAAGTAAATAAGCATTGGAGAAAACTATTTTCTTGACACTTTAAGCATTTTAAATAAATGCAAAAGGCTACTGGTTTCAAGTTTTAAATTTGAAATCAGAATCTATAAATTTCCAAAAATGTTGAAAACTTTGGAAATGGTTGGGGATGTTATAACAATTATTTCAGGAGGTCTAAAATAGTTTTTACTTTTGTTTTGGAGCTGAATTAATTAGCAAAACAATAATTAGCAAAACAGAAAAACAAAAACAGAAAAAAAATGGAAAAACCTTACCTGACGCCTAGCCTGGCCCGGCCCATCTCCCTCGCTCGTCCCCTCCCTCGCGCCAGTAGGCAGCAGGAGGTGGCCGCCGCCCCCTCCGGCGCGGCCACGCACCTGCGTGCCTGCCTGGCCGCCGCCTCGAGCTGGCGACGACGGGGATAAGCTCCCCAGAGCCTCCCCTATCCATTCCCCGCCTCGGTTCTCCTCCTCCTCCCAGATCTCCTCCTCCTCCTTGCTGCCGCCATTAGAGCCGAGCTCGAGCTCGAGCTGCCCGTGCCCCTGGCCATAGGATTCCCTCCCAGAGCACGCCATTAGCTCCGCCTCGTCGCCCTGGTCATCTCTGCAGAAGCCGAATCTTCCTCGAGCCCTGCAACGCTCGCAACGCCGTCGTCTTCCACCTCCGGCCGCCGGACCTCTCCCGTCGATTCGCTTCCTCCGGCGCATCCCCGAGCCCCTCTTCAGCGCCATCGGAACCGCCGTGAGCTCGTCGTCGTTTCCCCTCTCGCCCCACGCTCTCCCGTGAATCGTATCCTAGTTCCCCACCAAGGCCAAGAGCTTCTCGCCACCGGCCATGTCGCTGCCGTCGCTGTGATGACCGATCCATGCGCCCGAGCTAGGATTCGAGCTCCTCGAGCCTCCAGGAGCGTGTCGAGCCCTCCAGCTGCCCTCCCCGTGCCCTAGAACCGCCCCGTATAGAAGGCCGAGCTTCGGCCGCCGCTCCGGCTCATCGCCGACGCCTCTTCCGGCGACCCTAGCCTCCCCAGATGGTCCTGCCAGATCGGCCACTTCGCGAGCATGCTGTAGCTGCAAACCGCGTGCGTTTTGGTGTTGTGCAGTGCCGTCTAGGTCGCCTCCGGCGAGCCCTCCGCCGCGGGCCTGGTCGCCGGCGACCACCCGCCGGTGGGGGTCGACGTGGCAAGCTAACCCAGCAGCTTAGGGACCTAATCACTCGCTGACAAGTGGGCCGAAGGCCAAGTCAAACCTCAGTTAGGGCTGGTCAGCGTGGGATTAGTCCCAGAGAGGCTGACCAGTGGGGCCCCCATGTCAGGTTTGACCTGAACAGGTCGGCTGACCTGCTGACGTCAGCCTGAGGCAATAAATAGAATTTCCAGTATAAAACTAATCAGGAAATTGCTAAAAATTGTAAAAATCATAGAAATTAATCTGTAACTCCAATGAAAATAATTTATATATGAAAAAGTATCAGAAAAATTCAAAGATTCTGATTATGCTATTTTCAACTATGTTTGAAAAAGTTACAGAACCCTAAATTGTGGAATAAGGAATAATTCAATTCTTATAATTACTTTTTAAATGGAATTTGGAAAATTATTCAAATTTCATTATGAATACAATGATCACACACTGTCGTACTTATAAATCAGTACCATAACATGACATTTCATGCATGCTAACATCAAGTTGATCTGAGCATCAGGTCGAATCAATTAAAACGGTATCCGAGAATACCCCGTTTGAATTGCTATTTGAATGTGATTCAAATCAACTCTAAACCTAATACATGTTGGAAATAATAACTTATCACCTTGCATTCTCATGCCATGCTCATGCATCATTTTGAGTGCATATGATTGTTATTGAATGTTGCCATTCATTTTGGTAGGCTCCGCACCCCCGGATTCCACCGAATATCGGTCTGACAGATATCGTTCCTCCTATGAGCAACAAGGCAAGCAACCCTTTTGATCATCCGATAAATCCCATGTTCTTGCTCCTGCACCTATTTATTGCATTAGGATCAAATGCTTCAACTGCTTTTGCCACGATAGTTGGACCCACTTCCTTTGCATGACTTAACCTTGTCACAGTAAATAGCCAAACCTTGCAACCTAGCAAACCTGGTAGTTGCTTGAGCTATGATGTGCCTTATCCTGCTATGCATGCTATGCTTAGAGTTGTGTATGGTCTGTCATCTGGGAGATGAACAGAATTGTGGAATATGTTCGGTGAGCAAAGGTTGTGTGTTGAACTTGATTTGGTAAAGGTACCGGTGAAAGGCTGTGTAGGAGTACATGGCGGGTTGTTTCATTGGAACCGTCCTTAGGAACTGAGTTCCGTGTATGTAATCCAAGACTAGATACTACCACATGCTGGGCCCTGAAACATGACCCCGCTCGGCCTATTAATCGCGTAGTACTCGGTCCAGGAGTTGCAAGTAGTTTCTGGTGTTTATAGTAATGCTGGAGGCCGTGCATGGTGCTGACCTGAGAGGTGGGCCGTGATGCGGTAGGCAGTGGCACGGTGTACCAAGTGGCACCCAGATGGTGGGCTTGGGAACCCTGCGCACATCGTTTGAGGCCGTGGCGGAAACCTCGGCCGGACTTCCGTACGGGTTACTCTCAGATAGGCGATAAACCTGGACTAGGTACTAGTGTGGTTAACGGTCGTGGCCGACTCCCTCGCTGGGCTTCCGCTTGAAGGTTGCCGAGGTGCATGACGTGCACATGGCGATAAGTGGCGAAAGCGTGTGTGACGAAGTACACCCCTGCAGGGTTATGATCTATTCGAATAGCCGCGTCCGCGGATATGGACTACTTGGAGACATATGTTGTTCATAGATAACTTCAATGGCTACTCATAAAATTGTCAAGATAAGCGTGAGTGTCGTGGACGGCATTTCCGTATGGATACGGAATGATTCCACGATAGTGTATTGTTGTGGTGTTAGTGGACTCGTGTGCGAGAAATCAAGTTGTCAAAACTAATTTCAAAATGCAAGTTGTCTAGCCACGAGTCAAATGCCAGCTTCCCGCATGAAACCCCACAATACCTTTTGATACCTTGCATGAGTAGTTAGTTCTCCTAAAGTCTTGCTGAGTACCTTCGTACTCATGTTTGCTTAATAAATGTTGCAGAGATTGCTAATGACCCTAATGGAGGGTTCTTCGTAGACATCGACGACGACGAGTAGCTGGTGTCCCAGCTACGATCTGGCCCTACGACGGCTCTGTAGTATAGTCAGGCCATGTGCCTTCTAGTTGCCCTGTCTGTACCCAGACAGTTTATAACTCTTCCGCTGGCTTGTACTTGTATGACTGCTATTGTGGGTCGAGAGACCTCAATGTGTAATATTATGTGTGTGGCTCTTCCGAGCCTCTTAAATAAAGGTTGTATGTTTATGGTTATGTTGTGATGCCATTGATGTATCTATACATATCGGTATGCTATGCGTACGTGTGTCTTACTTGATATGTATGGGGTTCGAATACCTAGTCATGGACTTTAGTAGCACTCCTTACAAGGAAATGCCCCTTTGTGATCCAACGAGCCTTGGTAGTCCGCTACTGCTCCGGACACATTGGTTGACCGGCATGTGTCCTTCTTAGCTGCTGTGTCTGTCCTCTTTGGGGAAATGTCACACGACGTAATGGAGTCCTTGTAGCTTGCTACGACTCGTCTACGTTCGCTGATGACCGACACCTGCTTTGTTGGGTCATGTATGCCTGTCCTTGTGTGGAACTGCCACTTTGGTTTATGACTAGACATGTCGATCCGGGTTCTTTGACATTGGATTGCTAGCGACACCTATCGCATACGTGAGTCAAAAGACGCAAACGGTCCCGGCTAAGGTAAGGCTGCAGCCGTGGAGTTAACCGTGCGTGAGACCACAAAGAGATGTGATGTGTTACAGGCTGGATTCCTATGACTTAGGATCAGGCACCCGACAACGTTGGTATCAGAGCCTGACTGACTGTAGGATTACTAAGCCAAACTGGTCGAAGTTGAGTCTAGAATTTCTTAGTTATATATAAGGGAATTGTTTGTGGAAGGGAACGTAACACTCTTGTTCTCTTCTCAAGATATTCTATTATGGTCATCGTCCTCTTTTCTGCGGGAATTAAGGACTAGGTTTCTCATCTTCTCCTAGGCTCGTATTTTTGATCGGTAGATTTTAGGACTACGGGTCGAGAGATATTGGGTTTCTTTTATTCCTAGGAAGCAGGAAGTAAGTTTAATGATCAGAGAGTGGAACTTGATAGTTGAGTGGTTACGCTATTCCATTATGGGTTGTCTCAAAATTTGTTTTTGAGCATTTACAGCCGTTATGCTGCCCAATTTTGCATTCAGTGCTCTAATGCTTTTGCATTACTCTCTATTTACAGATGCCTGGCCATCCTTCTCGTCAGGTGGTACATCTGACCAGGTGCATTGATGTACCGGGTCATACGGCCATGCTGGTCAGGGTGATGTCGGTGTGCGGTTACCGCTGGTACCCCGAGTACACAGTGGAGGAACAGTACCGAGACTTCAACCAGAGCCAGTACATCTGCACTGTTAGGGTATTTCCAGACTACCCTGGAGCTGAGAAGCCAATCCATTGGTCCTATGGGTTGGGGGTCACCGTTGACATGGCAGTACAGGATGCTGCCTATTCAATGCTGACTATTATGAGACTGAGACATGCACTGCTGCAGAATTCAGAGTTCTGCTATGTTCCGGCCTCTCAGTCTGGTGAAGAGGGATACCTCAGTGGACTCTATTTTGATCCTTCTATGGAGGATCCACTTCTGCAGTCCACTATTGAGATGCTAGAGAACAGAGACAGGGATGCTCGTGCTCTCCGCATGGAGCTTTATGCTACCCGTGCCTGTCTGTGGACAGCTTTGACGCAGCTGGCACCGGTAGTCCAGACAGGGTATGGAGAGATGGAGATGCTGAACCCTGTTAGAACCCATCTTCCGGCCCACGTTGACTGGCCAGCTATAGGAGGAGTCACACCTCTTCGGGGACCCCTCTTACCCCCAGTCAGGGGACCAAGGCCACATCCGTGTCCTTATGGACCCCAGGGATCTCAGGCTAGAGTGTTTCCTGATCCGCAGGTTGAGCTTCCAGGTCATGGAGGTAATCTCTATGAGATGTTCTATGCGGATGCCTGAGCTGTGAGCGGAAGGATAGTATGGTAGTAGTCGTACGTTCACAGTCCTGCGTGACTTGTGAAATATGGTAGTAATGTGAAATGAATTCCGGAGGCCTAGATAAATAATGTATAGGAAGCTTGTAAGCCTCTGATGAGTAGTTCCACCATTTCAGTAGTTTGCTCTTCGGGTAAGTTTGTACTGAACTATGTAAGGGTGTGTATGAACCATGGTGTATATATAGAAGTTGCTTGTTACCATGTTGTTCGGATATTCATTTCCGCATTCCGTGTGTTCAGTACATTCTTAATCCATAGCTAGTATTGATATGATATTGGTCTAAGCTATGAGTTTGTTTGTCAGGATGGTGTTCACCAGGTTGAACCGTGCCCCTCCTCATGAGCAAGGTGAGGGTAGTCAAGCGTCGCAGGAAGACCTGCCTCACCCACCTTCTCTGTTAGAAGTGATGCTTGAGGCATAAAGAAACAAAAGGGAGACCAACCGACTGCTAGAGCGTATTGAGCAGAATACGGCTCGACAGCCTAGGAATGCTACAGTGTCCCTCAGTGACTTTGTGAAGTTGAATCCTCCAAAGTTTCATCATTCCGTCGATCCCCTCGACGCTGATGACTGGCTGTTCAGCATCTCACGCAAGATCCGCTCGGCGAATGTGTCTGAGGCCGACAAGGTGACCTTCGCGGCGTATTTCCTGGAAGGACCCGCCAATCTGTGGTGGGAGAATTTTGAAGCTATGCGTCCCGCTGAACCAGTGGCCACATGGGCAAACTTCAGTGCAGCTTTTCGTCTGCACCATATTCCAGAGGGCCTGATGGACAGAAAGAGAGAGGAGTTCTGTGCCTTCACTCAGGGCAAGTTGTCTGTGGATGCCTATAGCCGCGAGTTCGGTAACCTCGCCCGCTATGCAACAAAGGAGGTGTCTACTGACGCCAAGAAGCAAGCAAGATTCCGTAAGGGTCTGAGCCCTGAGCTCCGTCGAGACCTGCGCCTCCATGAGTGTGCAAGTTTTCAAGCCCTGGTCAACAAAGCGATCAGTGCGGAGACTGGTCATACTGACTTCGAAGCCACAAGGAAGCACTCCCGTGACTTTGGCTCATCTTCTGGTTCCGCGTTTCCAAAACGCAGGCTGTGGGTTCCAAACAGTTCTCTGCCGCCAAGATACACTCCGAGGCCATCCTACGTGGTGCCTCAGACGAATCAGGCCAACCCTCCAGCAAAAGTTTATGGTGGTCCAGTTAGCAATGCTGCACCACGTGCCAACCAGGTGATATGCTATAAGTGTGGAGAACCAGGGCATTATTCCCGTGAGTGTCCTCAGAATGTGGGTGCCAAGCAACCCGGAAAGTCCGTCGGGCAGGCCAAGTCGGGCAAAGCTTATTATGTGAAGCCAACTCCTGCACGTGGCCGTGTGAACTATGTGTCAGCAGAAGAAGCTGCAGAGGATCCCGTCGTCATGCTGGGTACGCTTCTTGTTAATCATCACCCAGCGTCCGTTCTCTTTGACACTGGGTCTTCTCATTCCTTCATTTCAGAAAGTTATGCACAGTTGCATAACATGTCATTTTGTGATATGCCAATCCCATTGGTTGTCCAAACCCCTGGTAGTAAATGGAAAACCTCTAGGATAACCTATAACAATGAAATTCTAGTAGACAGGCTAGTTTTTCTAGCCTCATTGATAGCATTGAAATCTTCGGATATTAATATCATCTTGGGCATGGATTGGATGTCAGCTCACTATGCCAAGATTGATACTCATTCTAGAAATGTCCAGCTTACCCATCCCTCGGGTGAGATAGTAAATGTCTCTACTCGAGTTGCCAAATGCCAACTCTATTCCCTAAATGCCAACCCTCTTCCGGAACTTGAAGACATTCCGGTAGTCCGTGACTTTCCGGATGTTTTTCCAGAGGAAATGCCAGGAATTCCACCTGACAGAGATGTAGAGTTTGTGATAGATCTTGTTCCGGGAACTGTCCCAATAGCCAGAAGACCTTATAAGATGGCACCCCTGGAGCTAGCCGAACTTAAAAAGCAATTAGATGAGGCCTTGAACAAGGGTTTCATTCGTCCTAGCTCTTCTCCTTGGGCTTGTCCCGTCCTCTTCGTCAAGAAGAAAGACGGAACGGATCGGATGGTTGTAGATTACCGACCAGTTAACCTGGTCACCATAAAGAACAAGTATCCGCTCCCCAGGATCAACGACCTGTACGATCAGCTCGCTGGATCCTCAATCTTCTCCAAAATGGATTTGAGGTTGGGATACCATCAAATCAAGATTAAGAACGGGGGCATTCCAAAAACGGCTTTTGTTACTCGTTATGGCCAATATGAGTACACCGTTATGTCCTTCGGTTTAACCAATGCTCGAGCCACCTTCTCTCGGCTGATGAATTCGATCTTCATGGAGTATTTGGATAAATTCGTCGTGGTATACCTCGATGATATTCTCATCTACTCGAAGAATGAACAAGAACATGCCGAGCATCTAAGGCTGGTATTGATGAAACTTCGAGAGCATCGCCTTTATGCCAAATTTTCAAAATGTGAATTCTGGTTACCAGAAGTGACCTATCTAGGCCACGTAATCTCTGGTAAGGGTATTGCTGTCAATCCCGAGAGAGTTCAAGCTGTCCTTGATTGGACTCAACCTAAATCGGTTAAGCAAGTTAGGAGTTTTCTTGGTCTAGCGAGCTATTGTCGCCGCTTTGTCGAGAATTTATCCAAGGTTGCAAAGCCTCTAACTGAACTCCTCAAGAAGGATAAAAAGTTCGAGTGAACACCACAGTGTGAGCATAGTTTTCAGGAACTGAAAAGACGCCTGACTTCCGCACCTGTGTTGCTACCACCAGATTTTTCTAAGGACTTTGTTATCTACTGCGACGCCTCGCGACAAGGATTAGGTTGCATTCTCATGCAAGATCGTCATGTGATCGCATACGCATCTCGACAGTTGCGTCCAAATGAGGATAATTATCCCACACACGACCTTGAGCTTGCAGCTGTGGTCCATGCACTAAAAACCTGGCGACATTACCTTCTGGGTAACCGTTGCGAAATATTCACTGATCACCAAAGTCTGAAATATATCTTCACCCAGCCGGATTTGAATCTTAGGCAAAGACGGTGGGTTGAGTTGATCTCGGATTACGACTTAGGGATAACTTACACCCCGGGGAAGGCCAATGTTATGGTCGATGCACCAAGTCGTAAATCTTATTGTAACAATTTGATGCTACAACAAGGTCAACCACATCTCCATGAGGACTTTCGGAAGTTGAATCTTCATATTGTCCCTCAAGGATTCCTTTCTACCCTGGTGGCGAAGCCTACTCTTAAGGATCAAATTATAGCTGGCCAAAAGCGTGACAAGGGTATATCACGGATCAAGGAGAATATTTTTAGCGAAAACGCTAAAGAATTTTCCATGAATGATCAAGGTGTTGTGTTCTTCCAGAATCGTTTAGTGGTTCCTAAGAACCCACATCTAAGGTAGTTAATCCTTAAGGAGGATCGTGATTCTCCTCTCACCATTCATCCCGGTAGTACTAAGATGTATCAGGACCTACGCCATAGGTTCTGGTGGACTAGGATGAAGAGAGAAATTGCTGAATTCGTTGCTAACTGCGACGTTTGTCGTCGAGTTAAGGCAGAACATCAAAGGCCTGCTGGCACCCTCAACCTCTAGCTATTCCTGAATGGAAATGGGATAAAGTTAGCATGGATTTCATTACCGGATTTCCCAAGACCAAGAAAGGAAATAATGCTATCTTTGTGGTCATTGACCGTCTTTCCAAAGTGGCTCATTTTCTTCCTGTTCGTGAGAGTATAACAGCTAGCCAGCTAGCAGAATTATATATCTCCCGAATAGTGTCTCTTCATGGTGTTCCCCTGGAGATTAACTCAGACCGTGGAAGTATCTTTACTTCTCGCTTCTGGGAAAGTTTTCAGAATGCCATGGGGACTCACTTATCTTTTAGCACTGCTTTCCATCCCCAATCAAGTGGTCAAGTAGAAAGAGTGAATCAAATCCTAGAAGATATGCTCCGAGCTTGTGTTATTTCGTTCGGTATGAATTGGGAGAAGTGCCTTCCATTCGCCGAATTCGCTTATAACAATAGTTATCAATCGAGATTGGGCAAAGCCCCTTTTGAAGTTCTCTATGGACGAAGATGTCGAACACCTCTTAATTGGTCAGAAACCGGAGAGAGGCAACTCTTTGGCCCGGATATGATCCAGGATGCAGAAGAGCAGGTTCGCATTATTCGTGAAAAGTTGAAAACAGCCCAGTCTCGTCAAAAGAGCCAATATGATCGTCATCATAAGGCTCTGACCTTTGAAGTTGACGAGAAGGCTTACCTTCGGGTTACACCTTTGAAGGGTACCCATCGATTCGGTATCAAGGGCAAATTGGCTCCTCGTTACATTGGTCCTTTTCGCATTCTTGCCAAACGAGGAGAAGTTGCCTACCAGTTGGAACTTCCTCCGCATCTTTCCAAGGTTCATGATGTTTTCCACGTCTCGCAACTCAGGCATTGCTTTTCGGATCCTATCCGTGAAGTGGACCACGAAACGCTTGATCTGCAAGATAACCTTTCATACCGAGAATACCCCGTGCGTATTCTTGATCAAGCTGAGCGTACCACTCGACGTCGAAACCTCAAGTTTCTTAAAGTTCAATGGTCAAATCATTCTGAAAAGGAGGCAACTTGGGAAAGAGAGGATCGTCTCCGACTTGAGTATCCTGCGTTATTCCCGACGACTTCTAAATCTCGGGACGAGATTCTTTTGAGTGGGGGTGAGTTGTCACATCCCTAACCCTTAAGCAAGATAGCATTGTGCTCATGTCTTCTTTGCATTTGCATCTAAGAAGTTTCAACAAAAGCAACAAAGTGGCAAGGAAAAAAAACTCAAAACCCTAGCCACCATTTCAATTAAAGGAAATCTCAAACTAGTTCAAAATCAATGAACCCAAAATGGCCTCAAGAAATGTTCAAACTTTCTGATAAATCATGAAAGTAAATGAGCATTGGAGAAAACTGTTTTCTTGATACTTTAAGCATTTTAAATAAATGCAAAAGGCTACTGGTTTCAAGTTTTAAATTTGAAATCAGAATCTATAAATTTCCAAAAATGTTGAAAACTTTGGAAATGGTTGGGGATGTTATAACAATTATTTCAGGAGGTCTAAAATAGTTTTTACTTTTGTTTTGGAGCTGAATTAATTAGCAAAACAATAATTAGCAAAACAGAGAAACAAAATCAGAAAAAAATGGAAAAACCTTACCTGACGCCTAGCCTGGCCCGGCCCATCTCACTCGCTCGTCCCCTCCCTCGCGCCAGTAGGCAGCAGGAGGTGGCCGCCGCCCCCTCCGGCGCGGCCACGCACCTGCGTGCCTGCCTGGCCACCGCCTCGCGCTGGCGACGACGGGGATAAGCTCCCCAGAGCCTCCCCTATCCATTCCCCGCCTCGGTTCTCCTCCTCCTCCCGGATCTCCTCCTCCTCCTTACTGCCGCCATTAGAGCCGAGCTCGAGCTGCACGTGCCCCTGGCCATAGGATTCCCTCCCAGAGCACGCCATTAGCTCCGCCTCGTCGCCCTGGTCATCTCTGCAGAAGCCGAATCTTCCTCGAGCCCTGCAACGCCGGCAACGCCGTCGTCTTCCACCTCCGGCCGCCGGACCTCTCCCGTCGATTCGCTTCCTCCGGCGCATCCCCGAGCCCCTCTTCAGCGCCATCGGAACCGCCGTGAGCTCGTCGTCGTTTCCCCTCTCGCCCCACGCTCTCCCGTGCATCGTATCCTAGTTCCCCACCAAGACCGGGAGCTTCTCGCCGCCGGCCATGTCGCTGCCGTCGCTGTGATGACCGATCCATGCGCCCGAGCTAGGATTCGAGCTCCTCGAGCCTCCAGGAGCGTGTCGAGCCCTCCAGCTGCCCTCCCCGTGCCCTAGAACCGCCCCGTATAGAAGGCCGAGCTTCAGCCGCCGCTCCGGCTCGTCGCCGACGCCTCTTCCGGCGACCCTAGCCTCCCAGATGGTCCTGCCAGATCGGCCACTTCGCGAGCATGCTGTAGCTGCAAACCGCGTGCGTTTTGGTGTTGTGCAGCGCCGTCTAGGTCGCCTCCGGCGAGCCCTCCGCCGCGGGCCTGGTCGCCAGCGACCACCCGCCGGTGGGGGTCGACGTGGCAAGCTAACCCAACAACTTAGGGACCTAATCACTCACTGACAAGTGGGCCGAAGGCCAAGTCAAACCTCAGTTAGGGCTGGTCAGCGCGGGATTAGTCCCAGAGAGGCTGACCAGTGGGGCCCCCATGTCAGGTTTGACCTGAACAGGTCGGCTGACCTGCTGACGTCAGCCTGAGGCAATAAATAGAATTTCCAGTATAAAACTAATTCAGGAAATTGCTAAAAAATGTAAAAATCATAGAAATTAATCTGTAACTCCAATGAAAATAATTTATATATGAAAAAGTATCAGAAAAATTCAAAGATTCTGATTATGCTATTTTCAACTATGTTTGAAAAAGTTACAGAACCCTAAATTGTGGAATAAGGAATAATTCAATTCTTATAATTACTTTTTAAATGGAATTTGGAAAATTATTCAAATTTCATTATGAATACAATGATCACACACTGTCCTACTTATAAATCAGTACCATAACATGACATTTCATGCATGCTAACATCAAGTTGATCTGAGCATCAGGTCGAATCAATTAAAACGGTATCCGAGAATACCCCGTTTGAATTGCTATTTGAATGTGATTCAAATCAACTCTAAACCTAATACATGTTGGAAATAATAACTTATCACCTTGCATTCTCATGCCATGCTCATGCATCATTTTGAGTGCATATGATTGTTATTGAATGTTGCCATTCATTTCGGTAGGCTCCGCACCCCCGGATTCCACCGAATATCGGTCTGACGGATATCGTTCCTCCTATGAGCAACAAGGCAAGCAACCCTTTTGATCATCCCGATAAATCCCATGTTCTTGCTCCTGCACCTATTTATTGCATTAGGATCAAATGCTTCAACTGCTTTTGCCACGATAGTTGGACCCACTTCCTTTGCATGACTTAACCTTGTCACAGTAAATAGCCAAACCTTGCAACCTAGAAAACCTGGTAGTTGCTTGAGCTATGATGTGCCTTATCCTGCTATGCATGCTATGCTTAGAGTTGTGTATGGTCTGTCATCTGGGAGATGAACAGAATTGTGGAATATGTTCGGTGAGCAAAGGTTGTGTGTTGAACTTGATTTGGTAAAGGTACCGGTGAAAGGCTGTGTAGGAGTACATGGCGGGTTGTTTCATTGGAACCGTCCTTAGGAACTGAGTTCCGTGTATGTAATCCAAGACTAGATACTACCACATGTTGGGCCCTGAAACATGACCCCGCTCGGCCTATTAATCGCGTAGTACTCGGTCCAGGAGTTGCAAGTAGTTTCTGGTGTTTATAGTAATGCTGGAGGCCGTGCATGGTGCTGACCTGAGAGGTGGGCCGTGATGCGGTAGGCAGTGGCACGGTGTACCAAGTGGCACCCAGATGGTGGGCTTGGGAACCCTGCGCACATCGTTTGAGGCCGTGGCGGAAACCTCGGCCGGACTTCCGTACGGGTTACTCTCAGATAGGCGATAAACCTGGACTAGGTACTAGTGTGGTTAACGGTCGTGGCCGACTCCCTCGCTGGGCTTCCGCTTGAAGGTTGCCGAGGTGCATGACGTGCACATGGCGATAAGTGGCGAAAGTGTGTGTGATGAAGTACACCCCTGCAGGGTTATGATCTATTCGAATAGCCGCGTCCACGGATATGGACTACTTGGAGACATATGTTGTTCATCGATAACTTCAATGGCTACTCATAAAATTGTCAAGATAAGCGTGAGTGTCGTGGACGGCATTTCCGTATGGAGACGGAATGATTCCACGATAGTGTATTGTTGTGGTGTTAGTGGACTCGTGTGCGAGAAATCAAGTTGTCAAAACTAATTTCAAAATGCAAGTTGTCTAGCCACGAGTCAAATGCCAGCTTCCCGCATGAAACCCCACAATACCTTTTGATACCTTGCATGAGTAGTTAGTTCTCCTAAAGTCTTGCTGAGTACCTTCGTACTCATGTTTGCTTAATAAATGTTGCAGAGATTGCTAATGACCCTAATGGAGGGTTCTTCGTAGACATCGACGACGACGAGTAGCTGGTGTCCCAGCTACGATCTGGCCCTACGACGGCTCTGTAGTATAGTCAGGCCATGTGCCTTCTAGTTGCCCTGTCTGTACCCAGACAGTTTATAACTCTTCCGCTGGCTTGTACTTGTATGACTGCTATTGTGGGTCGAGAGACCTTAATGTGTAATATTATGTGTGTGGCTCTTCCGAGCCTCTTAAATAAAGGTTGTATGTTTATGGTTATGTTGTGATGCCATCGATGTATCTATACATATCGGTATGCCATGCGTACGTGTGTCTTACTTGATATGTATGGGGTTCGAATACCTAGTCGTGGACTTTAGTAGCACTCCTTACAAGGAAATGCCCCTTTGTGATCCAACGAGCCTTGGTAGTCCGCTACTGCTCCGGACACATTGGTTGACCGGCATGTGTCCTTCTTAGCTGCTGTGTCTGTCCTCTTTGGGGAAATGTCACGCGACGTAATGGAGTCCTTGTAGCTTGCTACGACTCGTCTACGTTCGCTGATGACCGACACCTGCTTTGTTGGGTCATGTATGCCTGTCCTTGTGCGGAACTGCCACTTTGGTTTATGACTAGACATGTCGATCCGGGTTCTTTGACATTGGATTGCTAGCGACACCTATCGCATACGTGAGTCAAAAGACGCAAACGGTCCCGGCTAAGGTAAGGCTGCAGCCGTGGAGTTAACCGTGCGTGAGACCACGAAGAGATGCGATGTGTTACAGGCTGGATTCCTATGACTTAGGATCGGGGTCCCGACAGAAACCTTCCCGCCATATTTATGGCAAGGCTGACATCAGGTCTTGTGCACAACATTGCATACATGATAGACCCTATGGCTGAAGCATAGGTGACGACACTGACCTTTCTCTATCTTCTGCAGTCACTAGGCATTGAGTCTTACTCAACTTTATACCTTGTAACACAAGGAAGAACCCTTTATTCGATTGTTCCATTTTGAACTTCTTCAAAATCTTATCAAGGTATGTGCTCTGTGAAAGTCCTATCAAGCGTCTTGATCTATCTCTATAGATCTTGATGCCTAATATGTAAGCAACTTCTCCCAGGTCCTTCATTGAAAAACTTTTATTCAAGTAATCCTTTACGCTTCCCAAAAGTTCTATATTGTTTCCAATCAGCAATATGTCATCCACATATAATATGTGAAACGCAATAGAGCTCCCACTCACTTTCTTGTAAATACAAGCTTCTCCAAAAACTTGTATAAACCCAAACGCCTTGATCACCTCATCAAAGCGCTGATTCGAACTGTGAGATGCTTGCACCAGTCCATAAATGTATCACTGGAGTTTGCATACTTTGTCATCATTCTATGGATCGACAAAACCTTCTGGTTGCATCATATACAACTCTTCCTTATGAAACCGTTAAGGAACGCTATTTTGACATCCATCAGCCAAATTTCATAATCGAAAAATACAGCTATTGCTAACATGATTCTGACGGATTTAAGCATCGCTACGGGGAGAAAGTCTCATCATAGTCCACTCATTGAACTTGTGAAAAACCCTTTGCCACAAGCCGAGCTTTATAGATGGTCACATTACCGTCCACGTCCGTCTTCTTCTTAAAGATCCATTTGTTGTGAATGGCCATTCGCCCTTCAGGTAATACTTCCAAAGTCCATACTTTGTTTTCATACATAGATCCTATCTCGGATTTCATGGCGTCTAACCATTTTTTGGAATCCGGGACCACCATTGCTTCTCCATAGCTCGTAGGTTCATTGTTGTCTAACAACATGATTGACAAGACATGATTACTGTACCACTCAGGAGCAGTATGTGCCCTTGTCGACCTACGAGGTCTGACAGCAACTTGATCTGAAGTTTCATGATCATCATCATTAGCTTCCTCTTCAACTGGTGTAGCTTCAATAGAAACTTCTTTCTGTCCCGCGCCACCATCTGGTTGAAGCCAAGGTTCTACAACCTCATCAAGTTCTATCTTCCTCCCACTCAATTCTTTTGAGAGAAACTCTTTCTCAAGAAATGCTTCGTTTTTAGAGACAAATACTTTGCCTTCGGATATGAGATAGAAGGTTTACCCAACAGTCTATTTTGGGTATCCTATGAAGACACACTTTTCCGCTTTGGGTTCTAGCTTTTCAGGCTGAAGCTTTTTGACATAAGCTTCACATCCCCAAACTTAAAGAAACGACAACTTTGGCTTCTTGCCATACCACAGTTAATATGGCGTCGTCTCAACGGAGTTTGATGGTGCCCTATTTAAAGTGAATGCAACTGTCTCCAATGCATAGCCCCAAAATAATAACGGCAAATTAGTAAGAGACATCATAGAACACACCATATATAATAAAGTACGATTACGACGTTCGGACACACCATTACGCTGTGGTGTTCGAGGCGGTGTTAACTGTGAAACAATTCCACATTGTCTTAAGTGATCACCAAACTCGTAACTCAGATACTCACCTCCTCAAACGGATCGTAGGAATTTGATGTTCTTGTTACGATGATTTTTAACTTCACTTTGAAATTGCTTGAACTTTTCAAACGTTTCAGACCTGTGCTTTATCAAGTAATATGACCATATCTACTCAAATCATCAATAAAGGTGAGAAAATAACGATATCCACCGTGTGCCTCTATGCTCATTGGTCCGCACACATCAGTATGTATGATCTCCAACAAGTCACTTGCACGCTCCATTGTTCCGGAGAACGGAGGCTTAGTCATCTTGCCCATGAGGCATGGTTCACATGTGTCAAGTGATTCGAAATCAAGTGACTCCAAAAGTCCATCATCATGGAGTTTCTTCATGTGTTTTATACCAATATAAACTAAG
This sequence comes from Hordeum vulgare subsp. vulgare, assembly GCF_904849725.1. NCBI lineage: Eukaryota > Viridiplantae > Streptophyta > Magnoliopsida > Poales > Poaceae > Hordeum > Hordeum vulgare. Next base: position 136,694,925 of record NC_058522.1, on the reverse strand, counting down.
CGACAGTGCCACAAGAAAGTGGTTCTGTCATTATTAACTCTACATCTTTTGGCCTCAATGTTATGGATATGAGTGTCATCACTATCGAGAGTCAACATGAACAAAACCCTCACATTGGGTGCATGGCCATAAAATATATTACTCATATAAATAGAACAACCATTATTCTATGATTTAAACGAGTAACCATCTCGTAATAAACAAGATCTAGATATAATGTTCATGCTTAACATAGGCACTAAATAACACTTATTTAGGTTCATCACTAATACCTATGGTAACTAAAGTGAGAGCGTGTCGACGGCGATCGCATCAACCTTGGAACCATTTCCCACGCGCATCTTTACTTCGTCCTTCGCCATCCTTCGTTTATTCCGTAGTTCCTGTTTCAGGTTGCAAACGTGAGCAACATAACCGGTATCAAATACCCAGGCACTACTACGAGAGGTGGCGAGGTACACATCAATAACATGTATATCAAATATACCTTGTTTGGCGTTGGCCGCCTTCTTATCGGCCAGATACTTGGGGCAGTTCCGCTTCCAGTGACCAGTCCCCTTGCAATGATAATACTCAGTCTCCGGTTTGGGTCCATACTTGGGTTTCTTTGTCAGAGGGGCAACAGCTTTGCCACCATTCTTGGAGTTACTCTTCTTTCCCTTGCCGTTTTTCTTGAAACTGGTGGTCTTATTGACCATCAACACTTGATGTTCTTTCTGGATTTCTGACTGAGCGATTTTTAGCATTGCAAACAGCTCGGCGAGTGACTTATTCATCCCTTGCATGTTGTAGTTCAACACAAAGCCTTTATAGCTAGGTGGCAATGATTGAAGAACTCTGTCAGTGATAGCCTCTGGCGGGAGAGCAATTCTGAGCTCAGCCAGATGGTTTGAGTACCCGGACATTCTGAGAACATGTTCACTGACAGACCCCTTCTCCTCCAGTTTGCAAGCATAGAATTTATCGTAAGTCTCATACCTCTCGATCCGGGCATTATTCTCAAAGATAAAAGTTCAACTCCTGGAACATCTCATATGGTCCATGACGTTCAAAAAGTCTTTGAAGCCCCGGTTCTAAGCCATACAAAACTACACATTGAACTAACGAGTAGTCATCCTTGCGTGTCTGCCAGACGTTCATAACTTCTGGCAACGTCGGTTGGGGTAGTTCATCACCTAGCGGCGCATTAAGGACATATTGGTTTTGGGCAGCCGTGAGGATAAGCCTCATATTACGGGCCCAGTCAACAAAGTTGCTTCCATCATCTTTCAACTTAGTTTTCTCTAGGAACGCAATAAAATTCAGGGTTGCTACTGCGCGAGCCGTTGATCTACAACATAAAATTTTGCAAAGATTACTTAGACTATGTTCAAGATAATTGAGTTTAGTTAATAATATTACTAATAAACTCCCACTCAAGTTGACACCCCTCTAGTCATTCGAGCGTCACATGATCCAAATTCACTAACTCAAGTCCGATCATCACATGACTTGAGTTAGCTTCAACGGTGAACATCTCCATGTTGATCACATCCAATATATGATTCATGTTTGACCTTTCGGTCTCTTGTGTTTCGAGGCCATGTTTGTACATGCTAGGCTCGTCAAGTTTAACCTGAGTGCTCCACGCGTGCAACTATTTTGCACCCGTTGTATGTGAACATATGATACGTCCCAAACGTATCTACAATTTCTTTTTGTTCCATGCTCTTTTCGGTGACATTGTTATATGTTTTACTACACTTTCATACCTTTTTACACATATTTGGACTAACCTACTAACTCAGGGCACCCAGTGCCAGTTTATGTCTGTTGATGTTTTTCTTGCGGGGACTTTTATCCCAATTTACAATTTTTTTTTTATAAAAATCAGTGTGACGAAAACTTCACGAGGCACCAAGGCGGGCCAGAGGGGAACCAGGGCCTGCCCAGGCGGCCTCCCTGCACGCCCCCGTCCTCGCTGCGCCACCAGGTCGCCTAGGTGGGACCCACCTCCTCTCGTGCCCTCCTTCGGCCTATATGTACCTCTCCGATAGGAAACCCTCACACCATATCCAGAATCGCGAATTTCTCCATCGTTCCGCCGCCGCAGCGCTTTCGAGATTCGGATCGCCAGAAGACCTCTTCCCGGCACCCTGCCGGAGGAAGGATTGACCTCCAGGAGCTTCTCCACCGCCATGGACGCTTCCCGGACGTGTCGTGTGTAGTCCTCCTTGGACCATGAGTCCATGACCAGTAGCTATGTGATGTCTTCTCTCCAATCTTGTGCTTCAATGTTTAGCCCTTGTGAGCTGCCCTACATGATCAGGGCATCTATGTAATTTTCCTGCTATTGCTATGCTTGGTTTGCTGGGATCTGATGGATTATGATATTATGTTGAGATTGTGATGAGTTGTATATTTGTTTCTCCTTTTACATTATGTTCTTGAGTAATTCATGCATGTTCTCCATTGCTTTTTATTGCTTTGGCCAAGTAGTAGATTGTAACTACAAGGGGGAGTGTTATGCATGATTGTGGGTTCATGCCCCGTGATGTCTAGCTTGAGTGACAGAAACAAGAGACTAGGGGATGTGCTGTTGTCACCAGGGAGAAAACAACGGTGCTTGTGACCACGGTTGCAAGGATCGTTTACCTTACGCAAAGTTCGTTAATGCAGTTGTCCGTTGCTTTGAGTTTACACTTTGGGTGGGGCTTGCAACTTAATACTAGTGAGATGTTCTGGATAGATATCTCAAGGTGGATGATTAGTAAGTAGATACTGATGAATAAACGGTCTACTTGTCTTGGCGTACTACCCATTACTTTTGAGCCTCTAACTTTCTAGTAGCATCATTAGAATTGCGGTGTGTTTATAATTCTGTTAATTGCCCAGCTGTAATTTGTTTACCCAACATAGTTGTTTTTCGTCTTGTGGGAGAGAGACATCACTAGTGAACATCATGGGACTCTAGTCCATATTACCACCATTGTTTACACCTCCATCATTTACTGCTTTTATTTACGTTTCCGTTGCAATCACTATCACTATTCCCGCTTGTGTTTCGATCCTTTGCAAACTACAAGGCCGGAGATATTGACAACCTCTCTGAACTCGTTGGGAGCAAAGTTATTTGTTGTTGTGTGCAGGTCCACGTCTTCTGCTAGCGCCAGAGCAGCGGACACCTACTTATTGATCCTCGGAGTCCTCCTGGTTTGACAAACCTTACAGTCCCCGTGTATGGGAAATCTGCTGCTGACTACACCTCCACCTTCCACTTGGGGTAACCAACGAGGGGCGAGAAGTATATCCATCAACTCATCATCTAGCAAGTTTTTGGCGCCGTTGCTCGGGACTCCAGTTTTCAAGATAGGGGAGTTGCACGCTATCTTTTACCTTTGCTTTTTTACTCTTGATAGTTTGCTTTCTAGTTTTTGCTTTAGAGTCGTATACCAAAAATCACAAAAAATAAATTAGTTGATTTGCTTTTAGTTGTTCTTTGTGCTTAGTCCAACATGTTAGGGTTTGATGCTTTGATGAAATCTGAGGTCCTATATTTACATCAAAGGAATGGAGAAAATATGAAGGAGGCTTGGGATAGAATTTGTGAAGCACATAAAAGAATTATGCCCTGGATACCTGACTCCGTAACAGCAGACCTTCCCTTGCAACGACACCAGAAGAATGCTGCTAGCAATCTCCGGCAATCGAAACAAGAAGAATGTTGTTGACGGCCCACCAACGCGTGGGATCGTAGCAGTTTTCGAGGGTAGAGTATTCGACCCAAATTTGTTGATTCGCCAGACAGGAGGTGAGAGGATACTCTCGAGTATTAGCAGCTGAATTTATCAGATTCAACCACACCTGAAAGATTAGTGTCTGCAAGCAAAGTAGTAACAGCAAAGTAGCGAGTAACGACAGTGGCAAGGAACAACAGTAGTGACAACAGTAGCAAGTAACAACAGTAGCAAGCGACAGTAGTAGCAACAGTAGCAGCAGAGCAAGACAAGTAACAACAGCAGCAAAAATAGTAACAACAGCAGAGCAAGACAAGTAACAACAGCAGTAGGACAAACTCGTAGGCAATGGGTCGGTGATTTGTTTGGATGATATTCATCATGCAACAGTTATAACACGGAGAGATATGTGGCTAGCTCCCATTCGTCAATGTGATGTAGGCACGCATTCTGTGTGTCGTCATACGTGCTTAGAGAAAAGAACTTGCATGACATCTATTGTCCATCCCTCCCGTGGCAGCGGGGTCCAAAAGGAAACTATGGGATATTAAGGTTCTCCTTTTAATAAAGAACTGGACCAACGCATTAGCACTTGGTGAACACATGAACTCCTCAAACTATGGTCATCACCGGGAGTGGTTCCGGTTATTGTCACTCCGGGGTTGCCGGATCATAACACATAGTAGGTAACTACAACTTGCAAGATCGGATCTAAAACACACATATATTGGTGGCAACATAATAATTTCAGATCTGAAATCATGGCACTCGGGCCCTAGTGACAAGCATTAAGCATGGCAAAGTAGTAGCAACATCAATCTCAGAACATAGTGAATACTAGGGATCAATCCCCATCAAAACTAACTCGATTACATGATAGATCTCATCCTACTCATCACCGCCCAGCGAGCCTATGAATAGATTACTCAGAACGATGAAGAGCTTCATGGAATTGGAGAGGGAAGAAGGTTGATGATGACGATGGCGACGATTTCCCCTCTCCGGAGCCCAAAACGGACTCCACATCTGCCCTCCAGATGAAGAATAGGTTGTGGCGGCACCTCCGTATCGCAAACGCGACGAAATCTTTTTTTTCTTTTCTGGGACGAAAGTGAACTTATAGACCTAAGGTTGGGGGCGGTAGAGCTGTGTGGGACCCACAAGCTTGCCCACTGCCACTAGAGGGGGGGGGGGGGTGGCGGAGGCAGGGCTTGTGGCCCATTGGCCCACCCCCTCAGGTGGATCTTGGCGCAGATATTTTTCATATTTTCCAAAAATGCTCCTCGTAAATTTTTAGGACGTTTGGAGAACTTTGATTTGTGCACAAAAATAACACCAAGGCAATTCTGCTGAAAACAGCGTCAGTCCAGGTGAGTTCCATTCAAATCATGCAAATTAGAGTCCAAAACAAGGGCAAAAGAGTTTGGAAAAGTAGATACGATGGAGACGTATCAACTCCCCCAAGCTTAAAACCTTGTTTGTCCTCAAGCAACTCAGTTGACAAACTGAGAGAGAAAGAAAAACTTTGACAAACTCTGTTTGATCTTGTTGTTGCAACTATGTCTAACTCATAACCAGAATTTCAGCAAGATCACAAGTTAACCACATAAGCAAATGACACAAAGGTCTCATGGTAAACTAATATCAATGGCATAATCATCTAACACGCAAATAATAATGAATTTCAGATACCAACACTTCAATCAAAACAAGCATGAAGCAATATGAATAGGTGGTATCTCGCTAGCTCTTTCTGAGACCGCAAAACGTAAATGCAGAGCACTTTCAAAGATCAAGGGCTGACTAAACATTGTAATTCATAGCAAGGAAGAACCAGTCATAGTCATACTCATTATCAATCAAAAGCAAAGCATAAAAATGGCAGAAGTGCTCTCTAATTGGTGCTTATAAAAGAGGAGGATGACTCAACAGGAAAATAAATAGACAGGCCCTTCGCAGAGGGAAGCATTGATTTGCAGAGGTGCCTGAGCTCAAGCTTTGAAAACAGAGATAATAATTTTGGGTGGCATGCTTTCATTGTCAATGCAATGATCAAGAGTTCTCAATATCTTCCATGCTACTCATGCTATAGGCGGTTCCCAAATAGAAAAGTAAAGTTTTAACTCCCCCACTACCAATCAATCGCACTCCACGGCTAGCCGAATCCTCGGGTACCGTCCATACTAACATCAATCCGGGGGGAGTCTTGTTTTACAGTTATGTTTTCGAGTTAAGCTTGGAACTGGGCATTCCAATTACGGGCCCCTTTCTCGTGAATGACAGTGAATAAACACATGTCGAGGATAACACTCCTAGCATGGAAGATACCAATAGCCCCCTATCACCACATGAGCGGTTCGGGCATGCAAAACAAATTATTTCTTGATGGTTTAGAGAGTGGCACATGCAAATTTACTTGGAACGGCAGGTAGATACCGCAAATAGGTAGGTATGGTGGACTCTCATGGAAAAACTTTTGGGTTTATGGAAGTGGATGCACAAGCAGTATTCCGCTTAGTACAAGTGAAGGCTAGCAAAAGACTGGGAAGCGACCAACTAGAGAGCGACAACAGTCATCAAGATGCAATGAGTTTGACTAACATTGAATGCAAGCATGAACAGGATATAAATCACCATGAACACGAACATCATATATGCTATGTTGATTTTGTTTCAACTACATGCACGAACATGCGCCAAGTCAAGCCACTTGAAACATTCAAAGGATAATACCATCCTATCATACTACATCATAGTCATTTCAAAATCTATGTTGGCATTCAAGACAAACCATTATAAGCTCTCAGCTAAATAAGCATGGCATCAGAAACTATGATCTCTAAGTTGTCATTGCAAACATGGTTCTCTCACACCAAAGCTGAATCTAGGTCGACAAGCTAGTCATATTTACAAAAACAAAATAGATAGAGTTCATACCAGATTTTCAGTCTCAGTCACTTCATCATATATCATCATTATTGCCTTTCATTTGCACGATCGAACGATGTGAACAATAATAAGAGTGCTCGTGCATTGGACTAAGCTGAATCTGCAGGAAAACACAAAGGAGAAGACAAAGTAATATGGCTCTTTGAAAGCTAAACAGGTATGCATGCAAGAACCACTAAACATTGTAACCAATATCTTCTACCTTGACCCAAAGAAAAAGAAAAGTATTTACACGGGAAAGCTCCCAACAAGCAAAAGAAGAAAGAAAAATCTTTTTGGGTTTTCTCAAAAGGACACAAAACAAGAAAACAAGAAAACGAAAATAAACTAGCATGGATAATACAGTGGCAAAGTGTAAACACCCGCTAACAAAGTGAAAGCATAAGCATGAATGTAAAGTCGGTGAGAACATGTACTCCCCCAAGCTTAGGCTTTTGGCCTAGATTGGTCTACTCCCATGCATGGTCCTGGCGAAACCCAAAATCATAATGGGTGTTATACATGAGTGCTGCAACCACTGCCCGAATAGCTGCCTCACGAAGTCGAGCAGCCGTCGCCTCCCTTTCATACTCCTCTGCTTCTCCTATGGTTATGTAGTATCTTCATTTTACCTGAAAGTCAAAGAAACCAGGAGTAGGAAAAGTAATATGGAAAACACGCTGCCGGTTAAATATCAAGCGGTATAGGAGGGATCCATGATCTCTCTCAAGGAACTGGTAGCGTGTTAGAGCGACACGATCAAGGTAGGCTGTACGAAGAGGAGGGTCTTCTCGATGGATGGATACTCCAAGAGAATTTGCTAAGCGTGTAGCATAAACTCCACCAAAGAAATCCCCCTCACTGGCATTTTTATTTAGCCTCCTTGCTATTATAGCTCCCATATTGAAGCTCCTGTCACCTGTTACTGCGCTCTTAAGGATACTAAGGTCAGAAGCGCATAGGTGACAATGTGCACCCTTGCCGTTAATGCACCTACCTATGAAGAGGGCAAAGTAGTGCAAGGCAGGGAAATGGATGCTTCCTATGGTGGCTTGCGTGATATCTCTGGTTTCTCCAACATTTATACTAGAGACAAAGTCTCTGACCGAAGACTTAGAAGGATCATTAATACTACCCCCATCGGATATCTTACAAATCCTATTGAAATCCTCCAAATCGACGGTATAGGATTTATCGTACAGATCAAACAGTATGGATGAGTCACGACCAACTGAAAATTTAAATCTACGCACGAAAGAGGCAGTGAGCATAGCATACTGTTCACATTTATCTAAGAGGAACTCTTCTAACCCGGCATTGCATACAAGTGTATCAAACTCATCCTTGAAACCTGCTTCGATCATGAACTCATCAGAAGGACATTCACAAGGTTGTACCGGTGCGTCCCTTAGTTGAAAAGGTTCGGGCTCCCGAAATGAAAGACGAGGACCCTTCTTACTTGAGGAACCACCATGAAACTTCCTCCTGAACATAATTTCTTTTTGATGAAATTTTTGAAGTTCAAGAGAAAAGTGAATGAAGACCCACCACACCTTGTAGCAACTACTCCTACTAGTGCCTAGAGACCGTATCACACGCTAAAGCTACTTGGGACCAGCTAAAATCAACATTTCTAGCTCAAGAATAGGGTCACCAAGGTAGCAAGAATTCGCGAAGGATAAAGCAATAGAGCAAAAACTAATTGGACCAATGGAGGAGTCACTTACCAAGGAGTAGTTTCCCCAAAACGGTTCGGAGAATGGTGCTTTGAGAAAGCAGATCGAAAATCACAGCCAAATGAGCGAGAACACGGGTTTGAGCTGCGAAACAATTTTTTCTAGAGGTGGAAGAAGAGGCTAGGAGCTGGAATGAGTGGAGGGGGTCCCTGTGGGCCCCACAAGCTTGCCCTCCGCCACCACGGGGGTGGCGGTGGTAAGGCTTGTGGCCCACTGGTCTGGCCCCCAGGCCAGCTCTCAGGCCCAGTAATTTTCAAAAATTCCAGAAAAAATCATACTAAATTTTCAAGACCATCGGAGAACTTTTTATTTTCGAGGTATTTTTCTCCGGGACGCTAAAACAGAAAACTGGAAAAACTAAACTAATTCTATCATTTTTCTTCTAAGCAACATAAAATGAAAGCTTAAAATAGAGGTATGTGACTCCTTGATTCATCCGTTTCATGGTCATCAAAAGAAATCCGTCAATGGGGTTGATCAAGTCCTCATGACAAAACCTTCTCGAATCGCAAGAGAGAATGGAGAATTTTCGAATAGCCACTAAGTCACCTCAATGGGGATATGTATCTCCCCAACAAGCAAATCATACTTCATCTTGACACGAGGAATAGGGCATTCAAAGCTCCCAATAAGAATCGATGAAGTCTTTTCGATAGCATTGATGCAATGTACTTGATATCATTTCTTTGGAAAGTGCACTGTGTGCTCATTACCATTGACATGGAAAGTGACATTGCCTTTGTTGCAATCTATAACAGCCCCTACAGCGTTTAAAAAGGGTCTTCCGAGGATGACAACCATGGCATCGTCCTTGGGAATATCCAAGATAACAAAGTCTGTTAAGATAGTGGTGTTAGCAACCACAACAGGCACATCCTTGCAAATGCCGATAGGGAAAGCAGTTGATTTGTCGGCCATTTGCAGAGAAATTTTAGTGGGTGTCAACTTATCCAATTCAAGTCTACGATAAAGAGAGAGCAGCATAACACTAACACCGGCTCCAAGGTCACATAAGTCAGTTCTTATATAGTTTCCTTTAATAGAGCAAGGTACAGTGGGCACTCCGGGATTACCAAGTTTCTTAGGAGTTCCACCTTCAAAAGTGTAATTGGCAAGCATGGTGGAGATCTCAAGATCTGGTATCTACCGTTTATTAGTCACGATATCTTTCATGTACTTGGCTTACGGAGACATCTTGAGCATATCAGTTAACTGCATCTGCAGAAAGATTGGTCTTATCATCTCAACGGAACGCTCAAAATCCTCATCATCCTTTTTCTTGGATGGCTTAGGAGGAAAGGGCGTAGATCTCTGAACCCATGGCTCCCTTTCTTTACCATGCTTCCTAGCAGTGAAGTCATTCTTATCGTATTTCTTAGGTTGTGGGTTATCAGGATTAACCGAAGATTCAATCTCCACATCCTCACCATTGCTGGATTGAGCATTATTATGAACATCACTGTCCATATTGTCACCAGGTTCATGTTCATCACCAGATTGTGTTTCTGCATCAGACGCAGAAATATCATTAGGTTCTTCAGGTGTGATAGTATTTGGTGAACTGACATGTAGGTTTCTATCATCCTTCTTCTTCTCCTTAGGATGATTGGGTGTATCAGCATTGATTCCTTGAGAATCTTGATCAATTCTCTTAGGATGAACTTCAGGATACAAAGGTTCCTGAGTCATTTTGCCTCCTCTAGTAATGACTCTGACAGAGTTGTCATTTAATTCATTGCGTAGGTCATTCTGAGCTTTAAGTACTTGTTCTACCTGAGTAGTAATCATAGAGGCATATTTACTCAGAAGCTTCAGATCCTTGACATTTCTGTCTACACAAGCGCTTAAATGGCTAATCATATGAGTACTTTGTTCCAAATGTCTGCTAACATAATCATTGAAACTCTGTTGTTTGGCAAAAAAATTGTCAAATTCATCAAAGCATAGGCTAGCAGGTTTGTCAAAAGGAATATCACTCTCATCAAACATACGCAGAGAATTCACTTCTACTACCTGTATCGGGTTATCGAGACCATGCATCTCTTCGATAGGTGGTAGATTTTTGACATCTTCAGATCTAATGCCTTTCTCTTGCATAGATTTCTTGGCTTTTTGCATATCTTCGGGACTGAGGAATAGAATACCTCTTTTCTTAGGAGTTGGCTTAGGAGGTGGTTCGGGAATAGTCCAAGCATTATCGTTGATCAAGATATTATTCAGTAGGGTCTCAGCTTGTTCTACAGTTCGTTCCCTAAAAACACAACCGGCACAACTATCTAGGTGGTCTCTAGAGGCATCAGTAAGTCCGTTATAGAGGATACCAAGTATCTCGTTCTTCTTAAGAGGATGATCAGGCAAAGCATTCTGTAGCTGGACGAGCCTCCCCCAAGCTTGTGGGAGACTCTCTTCTTGGAGTTGAGCAAAGTTGTATATTTCCTGCAAGGCAGCTTGCTTCTTATGGGCAGGGAAATATTTCTCACAGAAGTAATAGACCATATCCTGGGGACTACAAACACATCCAGGAGCAAGAGAGGTGAACCAGGCTTTAGCGTCATCCTTTAGAGAGAAAGGAAACAACTTAAGGATATAGTAGTGGCGGATCTTCTCCTCATTAGTGAAAAGGGTGGCTATATCGTGAAGTTTCGCAAGATGGGCTACAACCGTCTCAGACTCATAACCGTGAAAAGGATCAGATTTGACTAGAGAGATTATCTCAGGATCGACAGAGAATTCATAATCCTTATCGGTGATAAAGATAGGTGAAGTGGCAAACTTCGGGTCGTATTTCATCCTAGCTTTCAGAGATTTTTTCCTTCCACTTGAGAAGTAATTTCTCAGCGTCATAGGCATCCTTACACGCAAGAAAAATCCTCCTCTATCTCTCCCTCCATAACATAACCCTCAGGTATATCAGGCAATTCATATCTAGGAGAGCTAGATCTAACAGGAGCAAAAGGAGGTTCTATCTCAATAGTATCGGCAGTTTCAGAAGCATCACGAGCATTGGCAGTAACTCTAGCAATATGAGCATCAAGGAATACCCCCAGTGGAACATCAGGCAAAGTAGTATCTCTAGCAGTATCAAGCATAGCATCATCAGGCAAAATAGCATCTCTAGCAGTATCAGGCATAGTATCAGGCATAGTATCATCAGGCATAGTATCAAGCATAGCATCTCTAGCATCATCAGGCATAGCATCTCTAGCAGTATCACGCATAGTATCAAGCATAGTATCAAGCATAGCATCTCTAGCATCATCACGCATAGCATCTCTAGCAGTATCAAGCATAGTATCAGGCATAGTATCATTAGTCATAGTATCAAGCATAGTATCTCTAGCATCATCAGGCATAGCATCTCTAGCAGTATCAGGCATAGTATCAAGCATAGTATCATCAGGTATAGTATCAAGAATAGCATCTCTAGCAGTAGCATCATAAGCATCATCAAGCACAAGCGACATATCAAGATTTCTAGCAGGAGGTGATGTCGCAAACTTACTCATAACTGAAGGTGAATCAAGTGCAGAGCTAGATGGCAATTCCTTACCTCCCCTCGTAGTTGAGGGCAAGACTTTGGTCTTCGGATCCTTCAAATTCTTCATAGTGATCAGCAGATATAAATTCCAAGTTACTCAGAGAATATAGCAATACCTCCCCGGCAACGGCGCCAGAAAAATGTTGAATCCGTAACAGCAGACCTTCCCTTGCAACGACACTAGAAGAATGCTGCTAGCACTCTCCGGCAATCGAAACTAGAAGAATGTTGTTGATGGACCACCAGCGCATGGGATCATAACAGTTTTTGAGGGTAGAGTATTCGACCCAAATTTGTTGATTCGCCAGACAGGAGGTGAGAGGATACTCTCGAGTATTAGCAGCTGAATTTATCAGATTCAACCACACCTGAAAGATTAGTATCTGCAAGCAAAGTAGTAACAGCAAAGTAGAGAGTAACGGCAGTGGCAAGGAACAACAATAGTGACAGCAGTAGCAAGTAACAACAGTAGCAAGCGACAGAAGTAGCAACAGTAGCAGCAGAGCAAGACAAGTAACAACAGCAGTAACAGTAGTAACAACAGCAAAGCAAGACAAGTAACAGTAGTAGTAGGACAAACTCGTAGGCAATGGGTCGGTGATTTGTTTGGATGATATTCATCATGCAACAGTTATAACACGGAGAGATATGTGGCTAGCTCCCGTTTGTCAATGTGATGTAGGCATGTATTCCGTGTGTCGTCATACGTGCTTAGGGAAAAGAACTTGCATGACATCTATTGTCCATCCCTCCCGTGGCAGCGGGGTCCAAAAGGAAAGTACGAGATATTAAGGTTCTCCTTCTAATAAAGAACCGGACCAACGCATTAGCACTTGGTGAACACATGAACTCCTCAAACTATGGTCATCACCAGGAGAGGTTCCGGTTATTGTCACTCCGGGGTTGCCGGATCATAACACATAGTAGGTAACTACAACTTGCAAGATCGGATGTAAAACACACATATATTGGTGGCAACATAATAATTTCAGATCTGAAATCATGGCACTCGGGCCCTAGTGACAAGCATTAAGCATGGCAAAGTAGTAGCAACATGAATCTCAGAACATAGTGGATACTAGGGATCAATCCCCATCAAAACTAACTCGATTACATGATAGATCTCATCGTACTCATCACCGCCCAGCGAGCCTACGAATAGATTACTCACGAACGACGAAGAGCTTCATGGAATTGGAGAGGGAAGAAGGTTGATGATGACGATGGCGACGATTTCCCCTCTCCGGAGCCCAAAACAGACTCCACATCTGCCCTCCAGATGAAGAACAGGTTGTGGCGACGCCTCCGTATTGAAAACGCGACGAAATCTTCTCTTTTTATTTTTTCTAGGACGAAAGTGAACTTATAGACCTGAGGTTGGGGGCGGCAGAGCTCTGTGGGCCCCACAAGCTTGCCCACCGCCACCAGGGGGTGGCGGAGGCAGGGCTTGTGGCCCACTAGCCCACCCCCTCAGGTGGATCTTGGCACAAATATTTTTCATATTTTCCATAAATGCTCCCCGTAAATTTTCAGGACGTTTGGAGAACTTTGATTTCTGCACAAAAATAACACCAAGGCAATTCTGCTGAAAACAGCGTCAGTCTAGGTTAGTTCCATTCAAATCATGCAAATTAGAGTCCAAAACAAGGGCAAAAAAGTTTGGAAAAGTAGATACAATGGATATCATGGTCTTTTTTTATCATGGTCTTTTTATATGGTGTAAACACTCTCTTGATATTATAGCTAAAGGAGATTTTTTAGAGTGTGATGAGGCTATATCTCTTGATATTATACATGGTCTATCTAATTACCTTGTTTATGATCATGGATTTGACACTATTATAGATAGGCTTGCTACCATTGAAAGAAGAATAGATGCTCTAGACTTAAGAGAATGAGAGAAACCCATGGTTGATAAGAAAAAGATTTTGAAAATAGATGATGAGTGGGAGCCTTTTGTTAGAATTAGCATCTCTAACCAAGACTTCCTTGCTTATTGTGATATTGGATCCATGGTTTCTACAATGCCAAAAGTTGTTTATGATTCTCTAAGCCTTTTAAACATGGACAATTTTTTATCTTATCATGAACATGCTAATGGGGATATTTCTGAGATCCAAGGAAAGGTAAAAGATGTCCAGGTTACATTCTCTAAAAGGAATGCAACGACTGATTTCTTCATCACAAAGCCAAACCAAGGAAACATAGTGCTTGGAAGGGACTTCCTTCGAGCCATGAAAGGCTTCACTGATATAGGTAAATGACACATACGCTTACGTGGGAAAGCAAAAGGTACATACCCATTCCCTAGGAAAAATAAGGATGAACTTGTTAAGGATCTGTTTGAAGGTTTTGATGATTCCAATGACCTTGGTGAATTTTGATCCTTCTTTTTTGCATCATGCCTAGCTCAAAGCTATAAAAGAAAGCGCTTGTTGGGAGGCAACCCAATTTGTTTTTACTTTAAGTTTTAGTGGTCTTGATGCTTGTTACTACTGTAGCAACATCATTGTATCTTTATTTTCAAGCTTTGTGCCAAGTTATAGCCTCCGATTGCAAGAAAGTTCAAAAGTTGTGACATGTTGTCCAGAAAAAGATTCTGTCTGCTTGATGGATATATTCGCCAAACATCACCAGATCATCTTTTTGCTCTATATTGTTTTGAAAATATGCTCTATATAATTATGTTTCTGGCGTATGTTCGGAGTTTTTTAATCTGAGTTGCATAAGTGCCCCAAAAAATATATTTACTATGTTGTTCTGTTTTCCCCAAATTGTGCCTTGTTTTGCATTTTCATTGTTTTGGAAATCTTAGGCTTTCTTTTTATTTACAAAAAACATTTGGAAATCTTGAGAAACAGTAGCTATTCATGAAAATCTTTATTTCCAGTAGAGAATAAATTATTTTATTACGGGCACTAACCACTCTAATCAGCTTACGATGAGTTTTGTATGAAGGGAGTTTTCAAGTATGCGATGGAAGATGATGAAAGAAGATCTAGGAGTGTCAAGCACTCAATCTTGGGGATGCCCCCATGAACCCTCAAGAAATATTCAAGGAGACTAAAGCGTCTAAGCTTGGGGATGCCCCCGTGCATCCCCTTCTCCAACAACAATCATTAGTTCGTCCGTCTCCATGCTATATTTTTATCACTTCATATGTTATGTGCTATGCTTGGAGCGTCCCGCTCTTATTTTTTGGTTTGTTTTAGTTTTGCTTACTTTTCATAACAAGTTGGAACCTATCCTTCTTTTTTTGGGAGAGAAACACACTCCACTCCACCCTAGAACACAACATAGGTTTTTATGCTTATCTTTTTTGTGTGTTCTTTATGTTTTCATAGCTGCTATCATGCTTAGCTCTTAGTTTTCATGCTTCATATTTTTAAGAGCTTTTATTTAGGTTGCTTTTGGAACTCTTTTGAGTAATCATGCTTATCTTGTTTAGAGTGTTGACTTGTTGCACTGAGTTGTGTGTCTTGCATGAGTAGGTAATTGAGGTTGCTATTTAAGTATAGTAGTAACTTGCAGTAGTTTTGAGGTATTGATTTGAGTAATGTTTGGACTATTGGTGCCAAGAGCTTGAGCCTATTAGTGATAGGTGTCATATATTGGGAAATCCGATTATATTTTTAAGAACAACAAAAATTAGTTGAGAACTCTAACTACTAGATGGTTCGCTAACCTCTGGAGGGGTTGGAATATATAGAGGACCCTCACGTTATCATGGGTCGAGGATGCGCAACGATAACCAAAACCCCGAAACACTCCTCCTCGGGGCATTTGTCTCTTTGTGAATCTCCTGACTAGATAGAGAGTTACCGATAATAAGTGCATGAGTTCTTCGGACTAATGCGAGTATTCGATTGTTCGCACTTCCACCATCCATATTTTGCTAGCCTCTTCGGTACCGTGCATTGCCCTTTCTCATTTTGAGAGTTGGTGCAAACTTTGCTGGTGCATCCAAACCCTTGGCATGATACGCTCTGTCATCATAAGCCTCATTATATCCTTCCTCAAAACACCCACCATACCTACCTATTAAGGCATTCCATAACCTTTCCGAGATACATTGCCATGCAACATCCACCATCTCATGACTTGATCTTCATGTCATCCATGCTTTTGCTTGATCGAGGAGCCGCATGCTAGTTGGGCCTTACCCTTATTATTGCTACATGACGTGCTAGTTTCATTGCATATCCTGCTACACTAGCAGAGGCATACATTTGCATACATCATGATAGTTTTCATTTGTCTTTATGTTGAGTACTTCTTATAAAGTGTGAAGATCTTCTTTTTATACTTGTAAAATATAGAGTGTTGACCTTAAGTGAGGAAAAGATCCCAAAGAGGACAAATGAAAATACCCCAAAGAGGACAAATGATAGATAAATAGAAAGAG
Source organism: Hordeum vulgare subsp. vulgare (assembly GCF_904849725.1). NCBI lineage: Eukaryota > Viridiplantae > Streptophyta > Magnoliopsida > Poales > Poaceae > Hordeum > Hordeum vulgare. The sequence continues at coordinate 136,678,602 of NC_058522.1, read as the reverse complement.
CCAAAGAGGCCACAAAAAATAAAATAAAAAGAAAGAAATAAAAAGAGAGAAGGGGGGCAACACTACTATTCCTTTGAAAGATCCACACTTGTACTCCATTGTTATATTTGTACTCCATAGAGATTATCATTCATGCATAACTATGTGGAGACCCTTACACTATAGATCTTGTCTGGTATATTCCAATGATGAGCCTCCTCAAATGAGCTCTAGGTCTTCATGAGAAAGCAAGTTGGATGCACTCCACTAGTTCCAGTGGAGAGCTTACCTTAGCTCATATGTGCATCCGTTGCATGGCAATCCCTACTCCTCACATCATATCTATCATTGGGCTTTCTCTTGCCTATGGTTGTCCTCATTGATGTGAGCCTTTCACAACTTTTTTGTCTTCCTTCCCCATCATTATTCTCTTTGCCATCCTATGTGCCAACATATCTTGCTCGCGCTCATCCATTGCATGAGTGATCAAAGTTGAAAGGGAGAGGATCATTTTGACTTGTGCCTGACTAGTGGTCTGGGGATGAGTCAAAATAATATTCCGAAGGAGACCAAGTTTGAAGTTTTAGTAGATTGAGTTCTCAATTAAAATATATTTTATGCTCTAAACCCATCTCCCACTTCTTGCATGCAAACACCATTTGGAGACATTCGAGTCACGGGCAGCGAGAGGTCTTGCACCTTTATGTTCTTACTTTGCTAATTTCAATACTAAATATAGACTCTTGCTTGTTATTGTCTTGACTTGAATTGAATATCTTACTTTCTTTACTTTGATGTTCTTATATGTGTATTAACATGTCACCACATAAATTATTTGTGTTATCATTTACCTACTCGAGGATGAGCAGGAATTAAGCTTGGCGATGTTGATACGTCCCAAAGGTATCTATAATTTCTGTTTGTTCCATGCTCTTTTGGGTGATATTGTTATATGTTTTGCTACACTTTCATACCTTTTTACACATATTTGGACTAACCTACTAACTTAGTGCACCCAGTGCCAGTTTCTGTCTGTTGTTGTTTTTTTGCAAGGACTTCTACCACAATTTACAAAGCCCAAAAAATCCCGAGAAAAATATATAAAAATCAGCGTGACGAAAGCTTCACGAAGCACCAAGGTGGGCCAGAGGGGAGCCAGGGCCTGCCCAGGCGGCCTCCCTGCGCGTCCCCCTCCTGGCAGCGCCACCAGGTCGCCTGGGTGGGGCCCACCTCCTCTGGTGCCCTCCTTCAGCCTATATTTACCTCTCCGATAGGATACCCTCACAACATATCTAGAATCGCGAATTTCTCCATCATTCCGCCACCGCAGCACTTCCGAGATCGCGAGCGCCTGAAGACCTCTTCCCGGCACACTACCGGAGGGAGGATTGACCTCCGGGAGCTTGTCCACCGCCATGGACGCTTCCAGCACATGCCGTGAGTAGTCCTCCTTGGACCATGAGTCCATGACCAGTAGCTATGTGATGTATTCTCTCCAATCTTGTGCTTCAATGTTTAGTCCTTATGAGCTACCTACATGATCAAGGCATCTATGTAATTTTCCTGCTATTGCTATGCTTGGTTTGCTGGGATCCGATGGATTATGAGATTATGTTCACATTGTGTTGAGTTATATATTTGGTTCTCCTTTTATATTATGTTTTTGAGTAATTCATGCATGTTCTCCGTTGCTTTTTTTTTTTTGCTTTGGCCGAGTAGTAGATTGTAACTCCAAGAGTGAGCGTTATGCATGATTGTGGGTTCATGCCCCCTGATGTCTAGATTGAGTGACAAAGACATGAGACTAGGGGATGTGCTGTTACCACCAGGGAGAAAACAACGGTGCTTGTGACCACGGTTGCAAGGATTGTTTACCTTACGCAAAGTTCGTTAATGCAGTTGTCCATTGCTTTGAGTTTACACTTTGGGTGGGGCTCGCAACTTAATACCAGCGAGATGTTCTGGATAGATATCTCAAGGTGGATGATCAGTAAGTAGATACTGATGAATAAACAGTCTACTTGTCTTGGCGTACTGCCCATTACTTTTGAGCCTCTAACTTTCTGGTAGCATGATTAGCATTATGGTGCGTTTATAATTCTGTCAATTGCCCAACTATAATTTGTTAAGCCAACATAGTTGTTTATCGTCTTTTGGGAGAGAGACATCACTAGTGAACATCATGGGACTCTGGTCCATATTCCCACCATTGTTTACACCTCCATCATTTACTGCTTTTATTTACTTTTCCGTTGCAATCACTATCACTATTCCTGCTTGTGTTTTGATCCTTTGCAAACTACAAGGCCGGAGAGATTGACAACCTCTCTGAACTCGTTGGGAGCAAAGTTATTTGTTGTGTGTGCAGGTCCACGTCTTCTGCTAGCTCAGAGCAGCGGACACCTACTTGTTGATCCTCGGAGTCCTCCTGGTTCGATAAACCTTACAGTCCCCGTGTAAGGGAAATCTGCTGCTGACTAAATCTCCACCTTCCACTTGGGGTAACCAACGAGGGGCGATAAGTATATCCATCAACTCGTCATCAAGCAAATTTCTGGCACCGTTGTCGGGGACTCCAGTCTTCAAGATAGGGGAGTTGCACGCTATCTTTTACCTTTGCTTTTTAGTCATGTTAGTTTTCTTTCCAGTTTTTTCTGTAGAGTCCTATACCAAAAAAATAAAAAATAGTTGATTTGCTTTTAGTTGTCCTGTTTGCTTAGTTCAACATGTTAGGGTTTGATGCTTTTTATTCTACGAAGATCTTTATCGGTTGAACCTCTATGTCAAGGATTCTGTTAATCCCGTATCACATTCCCTTTGTCCTTCGATATGTTATTTGGCTGAGATTCGATCGTCGGCATCTCTATACCTATTTCAATGTTGTTACCGACAAGTCTCTTTACTCGTTCTGTAATACAAAATCCCGTGGCTAACTCTTTAGTCACATTGCTTGCAAGGCTTGTTTGTGATTTTGTATTATCGAGAGGGCCCCGAGATACCTCTCCGTCATACGGAGTGACAAATCCTAGTCTTGATCCATGCTAACTTAGCGGACACCTTCAGATATACCTGTAGAGCACCTTTATAGTCACCCAGTTACGTTGCGACGTTTGATACACACAAGGCATTCCTATGGTGTCAGTGAGTTACATGATCTCATGGTCATAGGAATGTATACTTGATATGCAGAAAACAGTAGCAATAAAATAATACGATCACATGCTACGTTCATAGTTTGGGTCTTGTCCATCACGTCATTCTCCTAATGATGTGATCTCATTATCAAGTGACAACACTTGTCTATGGCTAGGAAACCTGAACCATATTTGATCAACGAGCTAGTCAACTAGAGGCTTACTAGGGACAATGTTTTGTCTATGTATCCACACATGTATTTACGTTTCCATTCAATAGAATTCAAGCATGGATAATAAACAATATATTGAAACAGGAAATATAATAATAACTATTTTATTATTACCTCTAGGGCATATTTCCAATATTAACGAGTTCAAGGCGATTGACAACTCTCTTGGCCGATTTGGGTGCAAGTTTTTGCTTTTGTGCATTTAGTTGCTGAAGAGGGGAATTTGCGTGTTTCTCCTATTGGTTCGATAGCCTTGGTTCTCACTAAGGGAAATATTTATCAGCTATTGTATTGATTTACCCTTACCCTTCAGGAGAAAAGCAACGCAACTCACAAGTCGCTTGGGCACCTCTGGATGTTGCAACTGCTGTAGCTATACCGAAGGCTACGTGAGATTTGTCCGTGTTGCATACTACATCACCAACTCTAGCTCGTGTGAGCACTTTTTCTATATACATGCAGCCATACCGAGACATGGTATCTTCACGTACCTAATGAGCCATAATGTGCTACTCTAATATGGTGTGATGTGGACGCGTATAATAGACTTGATGAAGGTAAACTCGAGATAAAGACAGACATCTGGTGGTGGTTGGTTCATATTGGGAGTGGATATGAGGCGGTGGCGGACTCGGATACAGACGTTTATTTGTTGAGAGTGAAATGATGTTAGACTGGCTGTAGGACGATTAAAACATGGTGGTTTGGATGGTAAGGAGGTGGAATATGTGGTGGACGGAAACATGTGAGGGGGGCATGACGACTATGAATAAAACTCAATATTTTAAGGGACTAGACGCTAAGACCAGCAACTCAACACGATGATGCAACCGCAAATCAACAAGCAAAACACTCACAAGAAAATTGGAAAAGGCTCATACTGTCATGGAGTGATGATCTAGGATTTTTTGGACCCTAGGTGTGATGAACAGATGTAATCCAAACTACAAAGCTGTGATAAAATCTCTTCGAGCAACCACAAAATTGATACCACTTGATAGAGCAGTGGTTTTCCGATGTCTTGATAAGGTGTAGCTATTATTTTGGGTGGAATAGACTTTGACAATTCGACTATTAAGTTGCAAGGACATCGTGCCTTAGCAATCGCTATACCAACTTAAAAGCACAACTTCTCCCTAAGGTGGTTTTGGTAATTAATAACAACGTATGTGTCATTGAGCTAATGATCTTATCCAAGTAGATTTCAGAAAAGTTCAAAGATGCATTGGCTAAGGATTGTGAGGAGAAACTCTTGATACAAGGAAAGGAATACGATTGACAAGCTTCAAGCTACAAGACTCTATATTTTATATTTATGAGAAATCACACTTGAGTCCAAAGGAAAGCCAATACTATTAAAAGGGGGTGAGGTACTTACTCCCCGCTGATTTGCGTTGGTTTCCCTCCAAGCTTACAGGTTGATGTAGCACAACGACGTCAAGTATTTCCCTCATTTATGATAACAAGGTATCAATCCAGTAGGAAGATCCACACGACTATGTAAGTGGTACCTGCACACAAATAACAAATCCTCGCAACCCAACACGTATAGGGGTTGTCAATCCCTCATAGGTAAAGTAAAAGGATAGATTGATAGATGCAAATAAAGTGATGGCAAATAAAACACAACATGGTATTTTTGGTTTTTTATGATAATATGGATCTGAAAATAAAAGATCAAATAAAATAGAGATGCGAATAGCAAAATAGAGATTGCAAATAGATGATATGAAATACACCCGGGGCCATATGTTTCACTAGTGGCTTCTCTCGAGAAAATAGCAAACGATGGGTAGACAAATTACTATTGGGCAATTGATAGAAGAGAAAATAATTATGATGATATCCAAGACAATGATCATGTATATAGGCAACACGTCCAAGACAAGTAGACCGACTTCTGCCTGCATCTACTTCTTTTACTCAACACATCGACCACTACCCAGCATGCATCTAGTGTATTGAGTTCATGGAGAAACAGAGTAATGCTTTAAGAACGATGACATGATGTAGACAAGATCTATCCATGTAGAAATAGACCCCATCATTTTATCCTTAATAGCAACGGTACATGCGTGTCATGTCTCCTTCTGTCAGTAAGATTGAGCACCGCAAGATTGAACCCATCACAAAGCACCTCTTCCCATTGCAAGATAAAATATCAAGTTGTCCAGACAAAAAACAAATATCAGAGAAGAAATACGAGGCTATAATAATCAAGAATGGGCATAATTTCATAGATCTGTTCATAAGCTCACAATTTATTGAATCCCAATAAACACACCACAAAAGAAAAGTGAGAGAGAAAGCCATCTAGCTACTGCCTACGGACCCGTAGGTATGATATGAACTACTCACGCATCATCGGAGGAGCACCAATGAGGATGATGAACCCCTCCGTGATTGTGTTCCTCTCCGGAAGAGGCTCTAGTTTGGATTTCATGGCTTCTGGAACTTGCAGCGGCTGAAACGATTTGTCGTCAACTCATGTAGGATTTTTGGAATATTGGGTTATTTATAGATCTCACAGGCGGTAGAGGAGGTGCTCGAGGCCCCCACTATCCTCGAGACCACGCTAGGGGCCCTGGGCACGCCCTAGAGCCAAGTGGGCCGCTTGGGCCTCCTCTAGTGATCATCCTTGGTCCCCAAGTTTCATTCTGGTCCAATAAAATCTCCAAAAAGTTTTGTGGCATTTGGACTTATTTGATATTGATTTTCTATGAAGTAAAAAAAACAAAAAGCAGCAAGTGGCACTAGGCACTATGTCAATAAGTTAGTCCCCAAAAATGATATAAAGTTGCTATAAAATGATCATAAAAGATCCAAGAATGATAATATAACATCATGGAACAATCAAAAATTATATTTATGTTGGAGACGTATCAGCATCCCCAAGCTTAATTCCTTCTCGTCCTCGAGTAGGTAAATGAAAAAAACATAATTTTTGATGTGGAATGCTGCCTAACATGTTCATCATATTCTTCTTATTTTTAGCATGGACATATGGACTTGTAGATGATGCAAAGCAATAGTCTAGAATTTGACATGAAAACTTCAACACTCAAGCATATCAACAAGCAACCAAGTCTTTCAAAATATCAACGCTAAAGAACTCCATCCCTAGCCCATCATGCTCCTTCATTGATCCATTCATGCAACACACCCAAATATTAGCTACATCCAATGCTCAAGTATGATAATGATGTTACTTAGTTGGTGCTTTATAAGAGAAGATGGAGGCTCAAATTCAAAAATCAAAATTGCATATAGTAAATAGATAGGCCCTTCATAGAGGGAAGCAAAGATTTGTAGAAGTGCCACAACTCAAAGTGAAAGATTTAGAGATAAAATATTTTGGGTGGTATGCTGTGCCTATCAACGAAAACGACTAAGAATTTCCAATATCTCCCATGCTAGACAAAACGTAGGAGGTTCCCAAATAGAAAATAAAGTTTATTTATTTTTCCACCATTCTTTCACATTCCAAGGCTAGCCGCATCCACGGGTACCGTCCATACCAACACTATCCAAGGAATTTATTATTTGACAACATAAAATAAATTTTCTTTGCATTTTGGGACTGGGCATCCCTATTACCGCCATACTCTCATGCAAGGACAAGTGAATAAACACTCATCTTGAGAATAACCTATTTAACATGGAAGATACTGGCCATGTGACACCCTGATTTTTTTCAACTTCTTTTTTCCGAAACCTTTTAGAGTATTACTTGCAAACCTGATGGATTTTCAAATCATTTCAACCAAGTTAGATTGTGAGTCTCTAAATTGTTCCAAGCAACCCAAAACCCTCCTCCTCTTGCCAAAACCTTTCTTGCTATAATTCTTTTCTTTATTTGGGGAATTATGGCATCACCATGGGTTGTGAAGCAACCTATAGTTTGGATGATCTATAAACCCTCAAACTTTTCCCACATCTTCTCATCATCATATAATTCCAAAATCTTCTAAAACATTTCCTTGCCCAATGTAAAAATTTGGCCAGAATAATTATTTATTTTCTCACCAGAATTGTCCCATTGTGAAGCAACCCTATTTTCCTATTCTAGAAAATTCCTAATAAATTTTCCAAGTTCCTAGGGGTCCTATCTAGCCCCAATATGCAAAAACATCTGATGGCCGAGTACAAATTTTGAGCAAGAAAGCTGTGTTAAGTTTCTACTGAATCTGAACCGTTGTGAAGGAAGTGCTAGCTAGGGGTGCACAAATGATCTATAAATTTTTGGACATGTGTGCACTACCAAATAACAATCCTCCACCAAGTTTCACCCTCAACACAACATGTATGTGAGTGCCTTAAGCTCATTTCCATTCTGGACCAGAAAGATGGTTTTCAAAGGAACTATGTTCAATTTTTCTTCAAACCCTTTCAAACTTTGCCAGTTTGTAGTCTTTCCAATGTTGATAACCCCAGACATTTCATCTAGGCTCATGGTAGCTGCACCCGTGGTGATCACGATGCTGGCATACCACAACGCGCGCTCTGTGCGGTGTTAGCGTCGGGTGTGCTCGCCCGAGCCGTCCCTCGTTGTCCCCCTTGTACCTTGGTGCCGACGTCGTCCCTGGCAGCCGCGTGGCACCTCCTGAAGCCTCTGGGTCCCTGGAGATGGCCGCTGCCGCTCCCAGCCAGGCTCCTCCACGGGCAGCACAGTAGGTTTCGGCCACTGTGATCATCCGCAAGCCATTAATGGCTCTGGACCCGTCCCGTCGCTCCCATGCCCTCCTCCATCACTTCGCCCCACACCATGACGGCCAACTCGCCGTCCTTACTACAGTGTCAAGCCCGAGCCTCGCCGCTTCGATAGAGCTCGGCATCGCTTGTTGCTGGCCTATATAAGGCGCTGCCCTATCCCTCCTAGCCCATCACCCCACCCCTCCACCCCTGAATTAGCCATAGAGACCCCCAGCAAGAGCCGATAGCTCGTCTCCCTCAGCTCCGGCGAAAGGCTCCGCCGCCAAATCGCCTCTGTTGCCAGCCACCTCCGCCCTTCCCCAGCCGAGTCCGAGGCCACCAACGAGATCCCCTGGTATCGCTGGTCCTTCTCGAGCTTTCAGTGAGCCAACCCTCTGCCGGAATCGTCGCCGTCGATGACCACCGTAGCTTTTCGCCGCCGGAGAAAGAGGGGCGACGCCGTCCGTTCACTTCTGGAGGAGCTACTGGTATAGGGGGAACCGCCGTCGAGAGCCCGAGCCATTCCCGTCATCTCCTAGCCCCGCCGCCGTTCCTATCACTGGTGAGCGCCGCCGGCGAGCCGCCCTTCTCTGTCTCCATCCTCTCTCTCTATTTCAAAAGGGCAGGCCCCACTTGCCAGTGTGTGGAGCCCGCGCCCGAAGCGGTAAGTGGAGGCGCCCCCTCCACTTTACGCCTTCGACGTGGCCCCTACCAGGATTTAGTATTTTTGATTTAATTTTCATATTTGACCAGCAATTTTGACCCTTTATAACTTTTCATTCCTAAGTCCAAATCAATTGATTCTTTTTTGCATTGAGTTGGTATTGAGCCCCACTAATTTCTGGTAAATTTTGGTATTTTTCCTATACTCACAGAATTTCTGGTTAATAAAAAGGTATTATGTGACATTTTCTTTTTGCAAATTCAAAATATTTCAAAGGGAAACTTTGGTGATTTTGAAGACCAAGAGTGTTTGAACCACCCAACTAAACAAGGCAAGCCATGGTACCCATGTGATGTAGTATTTTCATAGCATTCCATATTTTCATGCATTATGCTCATTTATTTGCTATAAATAAATGCATAGTAAATTAATTAATATAAATATTTGCTCATTGTTATAAACCACTATACTTGAAATAACTTAGTGGTTGATCTAGAGTCACCTGTCCGGGCTTAACCGCGCAACCACATTTTGCAGGTATGGGGCGGCCGTGACTTGAGCTAATCGCGTGACCTTTCACCGGTACCTCCAAAGAGGGAGGGTTATGAATGCGTGCTACCCTGATCAGGTAGGCGGTGATAACCCTATGAGCCTAGTTGAGTTGTTTGGGCCCGTCCTCGGTTGGGACAATTTAGTTTGCCACGACGGTGGCAGGTGTCATCAGGACACAGGGCCACCCAGGGAAGGACTCCGGGGGAGGATGATTGCCGGTGGTACGATGGGAGAGTCATGGGTCAGGCATGTTTCATTGGAGCAATGCTGGTCCACCCGAATGGGATCACGAGGTTAGTGCTCCATGATGTGGGTAAAGTGTGCAACCTCTGCAGAGTGTCAAACCTATTCGAATAGCCATGTCCATGGTATTGGACAACCCGACCAGACCTGCGTAGATGGTCAACCATATCAGTGTTAGTAATGATGGAAGAACTCTTGAATGATTGGAGATACTCGATGAGTATTCTGGGTGTTGTGAGACAACCCAGATATGAGTAAGTTGATAACTGATACTATTAGTAGTGTTGCTTAATAATTTTCTATATTAATTGCCATGCTATTGTTTGCTGCATTACTTGGTTGTTGTGAGCTTGCGAGTACATTCCAAGTACTCACCCGGCGTATCATGCCAGATGCAGGAGAAGCCGAGGACGGAGGTCCTGATGGTCCGTACTTGGAAGTGTCCACAACTGTGTCCTTGTGGATGGAGTTGCCGCTATGTTCCGCTACGCCGTAGAAGTACTTAGTAGTCTCGAGGCCCTGCTACGTTTCATAAATAATGTACATACTGTTGTAGCACCAAGGGTGCCTTTGGCCTCACTATCCTTGTAAGATCTGTACTTGTAACCGTATGCTATCAATAAAGTCAATTCAGTTCTGTTCCAAGTTGTTGAGTGTTTCCAGAAGACATGATCTCTGGGTTGGAAACACTGGTAATCCGGTTCTCTAGACCATTGTATTGAGAAGCAAAACGAGAGAGAAAGCCATCTAGCTACCGCCTACGGACCCGTAGGTCTGATATGAACTACTTACGCATCATCGGAGGAGCACCAATGAGGATGATGAACCCCTTTGTGATCGTGTTCCTCTTCAGAACGGGCTCTAGATTGGATTTCGTGGCTTCTCGCACTTGCGACAGCTGAAACGATTTTTTCTCGACTCCTCTACGGTTTATGGAATATTGGGGTATTTATAGAGATCAGAGGCGGTGGAGGAGGTTCTCGAGGCCCCAACTATCCATTAGGCCGCGCCAGGGGCCCTCGATGTCCCCTGGTACCTAGTGCGTCGCCTGGGCCTCCTTTGATGATCATCCTTGGTCCCCAAGTTTCCTTCTCGTCCAAGACAATCTCCAACAAGTTTTTGGCATTTGGAATTCATCTAGTATTGATTTGTTGTGAAGGAAAATACAGCAAAAAATAGCAACTGACATTGGGCACTATGTTAATAGGATAGTCCCAAAAATGATATGAAGTTGCTAAAAATGATCATAAAAGATCCCAGAATTATAATATAACAACATGGAACAATCAAAAATTATAGATACGTTGGAGACGTATCAGGTATCTATGATAAATTGGTTTTTCAAGTGCTTAGAGATAGCCACCAAAAATACTCATCCATTCTCCCACAAAAGTTCTCTGTCCAAAGCCTATGCAGCAAAATTGGTGCCACCAAGATTTTCCATTCGGCCATACTGATTTTCCACCACACAGAACCTTTGCGAAACCCTAGAGTCTCGGTACCACCAACATTCCTTTTGGTGCCACCAAAATCAGTGACCAAGTTTCTGGTGTATAGTTTTCAAGAATCGGAAATTACGAGGCTTGGAATCGGTCTCACTGAGATTTGGAAACTGCCCTAGGTCACCCATATCGGTACCACCGAGATTCCTGTATCGGTCTCACCAAGAATACAAAAGTTGCCACATTTTGTGCAAGTTGGTGCTACCAAGATTCACTTTGGTTTAACCGAGTTGGGCAATAATGTTGTAATAGTTGGATTTTTTAGATGCCTATATATACCCATCCACCACCTCTCGTTCATAGAGGAAGCACTCGGAACACACATACACTTGCCATATCCATTTTTCTGAGAGAGAGCCACCTACTCATGTTTTGAGATCAAGATATTCCAATCCATCCATTTGAAACTTCATCTCTAGCCTCCCCCAATTGCTTTTCACCCAATCAATCTCTTCTACCCATGCCAAATCTGTGAGATAGTGATTGAGTGTTGAGGAAATTATCTTTTGAAGCACAAGGGCAAGGAGTTCATTGTACTACCGCATCTATTACCTTTTGGGGGGTGGTGCCTCCTAGATTGGTTAGGTGTCTCTTGGGAGCCTCCTACTTCATGTTGTGGAGTTGAACCAAGAAGCTTGTAAGGGCAAGGAGATCGCCTACTTCGTGAAGATCTACCCCGAGTGAGGCTAGTCCTTCGTGGACACTCCATGGACCCTCCATGGGTTGAGCCCTCCATGGTCCCTCTATGGGTTGAGCCCTCCGTGGACTCGCGCCATTGCCCTCCGTGGGTTGAAGTCTCCATCAACATGGACGTACGATAGCACCACCTATCAGAACCAAGCCAAAAATCACTGTGTCAACCTTTGCATTTGACCTTCGTATCCCTACGCTCTATTTATATGTGCATGCCATTACTTTCCACTGCTATACTCTTATACTTGCATGTGTAGGGTGTGCTTGACTTACAACAATTGGTAAAACTTGCCCACAACTAAAAAATGGAAAAAGGCTAAGTTTTTATTTGGTCAAGTAGTCCAATCACGCCCTCTAGACATACTTCAGATCCTACAAGTGGCATCAGAGCTTTGGTCTCCATTGCATTGGTTTCACAACCTAGGAGAGTATGGCGTCAAGTGGGGGAAATTACCATCATAGAGATACATATTTTGATGGTACAAACTTTGATAGTTGGAAGCATAAGATGAAAATGCATATTATTGGTCATAGCCCTGTTGTTTGGGCTGTTGTTTGTGTTGGTTTGGAAGGTGAATTCTTTGGTTATGGAAAGGAACCGGGCCGTGAGGTGACCATGGAAGAATTTAAGATGTTGCAATACAACGCTCAAGCATGTGACATTCTATTCAACTACCTATGCCCCAAGAGTTCAACAATGTTAGTCATCTTGAGAATGCCAAGAAATTTGGGACACTTTGATTGATATGCACAAAGGTACTGAATCTATCAAGGAATCTAAGTTGGATGTGCTACAAAGTAAGCTTGACAAGTTCAAGATGAAGGATGGTGAAGGAGTCGTTGAGATGTACTCTAGGCTTGCTCTCATCACAAATGAGATTGCCGGCTTAGGAAGCGAGGAGATGAGTGACAAATTCATCATAAAGAAGATACTGAGAGCCTTGGATGGAAAGTATGACACTGTGTGCACATTGATCAAAAAGATGCCAAACTACAAAGATCTCAAGCCAATAGAAGTCATTGGAAGGATTGTCACTCGTGAAATGCCACTCAAGGACAAAGAAGAGTTGCACAACAAGTCAAGCGGTGCTTACCAAGCTTCAAGTGATGCTCCCACTACTTAAAATGAAAACCTTGTCACCAATGAAGAGAGATGCCTCATGGTCAAGAAATTTAACAAGTTCTACAATAGTAGAGGCAAAGAGAGGAGATCCAACTCAAGATATGAAGAGAAGTATTCATCTAGTTGTGACCAAAACTGCTACAATTATGGAAGCCCAGGATAATATTCCAATTAGGGCTTGCCCCCCCATAAAATAATAGAAGAGACACCTAGAAGACGAAGCTCAAGGGAAGAGTCGCCTCGAAGAGAGAGGAGTAGTGAAGATCTTTATGAACGAAGACCCTCCTGGAGAAACAAGGAATTGGAGAAGAAGGACAAGTACACCAAGAGCCACTCAAGAAGAAGACATTAAAATCATGTTGGTGAATGGTTATAGTGTCCGAATCTGACAACCAATACGAGAGAAACTACAACTCCAGCTCCGACTATAGTCAAGGCGAAGGTGTTGCCGATCTTGCACTCGTATGCTCCAACTCCTATGACATATTTAATTCACCAAATTAAGGGATTGAAAACTGTTTCATGGCTAAAGGCCCTGTGGTATCACACCCCGATTACTTTTACTTTAATAGCGATGAGGATGACTTACTAGGAGATGATGACTTGTTCTTTCATAAAACTAGTAATAGCAATGAAAATGAACTTGATGATAATCATGTAAGTCATGTGATGATGATAAAAAGGAGATTGCGCGTATAATTAAAGAATTAAACACTCTTAAGTTATCCATGAATGTATTCTAGAATATCATATAGATCTTGCAAGAACTCTTGAGAAGCCACGCTTCGAGAAGCTAAATTTAGAGCAAGAGCATGAGTCTCTAAAAGCAATCAATGATGATCTTCGAAAGAAGAGCTCTTCTAATCTAGACAAATGGTTACTTTTGTATAACTTTGTTCCACAAGTTAAACCTAAGCATACTAGTAACAAAGGAAAGGAAGTTTCTTCATCTAGTAACAACAACACTAATGCTAACTCAAATGATGTCATTGCTAGTAGATCTCTTGATTCCACTAATGATGCTCTTAGCCAAGTTACGTGTGAGCGAAAAAACAATTTATTGGAAGGGATTATAGAGAGACGTGTCTTCGAGAGTCTTGCTAGAAATAAGCAATTCGAGGAAATTGTACGCAAGCAAGGAGGATATCGAAAGAAACAAGGCATTGGCTACTTAAATGTCAATGGAGTTGAATGGGGAGAAGGCCAATAGCCCAACCCAAAGTTTGTTCCCCAAAAGGACAAGTATAATCCTACTCTCCCCGAGGGAACAAGTTCTCAAGATGAACTTCTACCACAAGACCACATGGGTAAGTACAAACTTCAAGAGGAGATTGAGTCATTTGAGGAATAATCCCAAGCCAAGGTTCGGTGGATTCCCAAGGCCACTACTATCTCTACTTCATCAAGCGCTATCTCAACTCCAAGAATCCCCATAAAGTTGATGTGAGTCCCTAAGAAGAAGAACTAGAGAAGTTCCTGAGGGGTGACTCCTCCAATGAAATGCAAGAACTAGTTCCAATCAACTCCAACCTTATGCATTAGTTCAAGGAGTCACACATTCCCACAAAGGTAAGCAAGGAACAATGTATTTAATGTATCAATGGACATCAACTCATATGTACTTCTTCTATGTCCAAAGATATCCTTGTATTTGTTCCTTGTGTATGGACTAACCCATGAAGGTGAGAAGAGTAAGAAACAAAAAGGATTGCTCCCAACTCAAGATGATCTTCATCAATAATGAGCATCCACCAAAACTACACCTACATGAAGTCTACGACAAAACCCAAGGTTAGTATATCCTTCTTAGGGGGAATGTCACATCCAGGGGGAGCTTTACTCTAAGACTTGAGTTAAAGGATCTCTTAAGGTGTGAACACATTGAAAGCTTTATGTAAAAGTGGCAACTCCACTTGTGCTTAAACGATAAGTATGACCTATGATCAAGTATTCTTGCTTGGATCCTAAGTCAATATACTCATATATAGATAACTTAGTCATCGTCAAAATGCTTGGTAGATACTAGAGTGGTTGTGCATGCTTTCCATGTTTTATTTTACATTTTTGCTCATTCAAGGATATCCAATTGTTGTTATTTGGATTTTCCTTTTATATGGCCAATTTGATATACAAGAATGCCTAAGTTCCCCTCTCTGGATATCAATGCTTTCTCGTCTCAAATTCTATTCATGCTACATCGCAAAATTTGAGCAAGCAATTTAGGGACACTGTGTGTGAGGAGCACTAGGAGATCCGTCTTGAGAAGAGTAAACTTCCAAAACCTACCATGTGCCACTTGGTGTGACCAACTCCAAAATCTCGGTCCCATCGAAGCACTATGGATAATCTATTTTGAGAACCTCGGTCCACATATCCATAAATCTCAGACTCACCAAGTTTCTATGTCACCTAACAGTTATGAAACTTGGTGGCACCGATATTTTCAAACTGGTGTCACCGACAGCATGGGGATATAAATACCCAGCGGACCCGACCTTTGAAATTTCACTTCAATCGTTGCCTCCCGCAAACCCCTGCTGTCATGCTCGTGTCTCCAAGACGCTGCCCTTTGTCTCCCGCGCGCCCTCGCTGCAGAGTCCTCGCCATCGACCGCAATCTCTCCTGTCAACGCCACCGTAGGAGATCCTCATCGAGTTAGGGTAAAGATTTCGCCCCTCTGATGACCGGCAAGTATAGAGGATCAATTCTAGTCCTTTCGATAAGTAAGAGTGTCGAACCCAACGAGGAGCAGAAGGCTCTGATAAACGGATTTCAGCAAGGTAATAACTGCAAGCACTGAAAGTAGCGGTAACAAGTGATTGTGTAACGAGGAGAAAAGTAGCAAGCAAAAAGTAACAAGTAACAAGTAGTAGCAATGGTGCAGCAAGTGGCCCAATCCCTTCTGTAGCAAGGGACAAGCCTGAACAAAGTCTTATAGGAGGAAAAACGCTCCCGAGGACGCACGGGAATTTCTGTCATGCTAGTTTCATCATGTTCATATGATTCGCGTTCGTTACTTTGATAGTTTGATATGTGGGTGGACCGGCACTTGGGTACTGCCCTTACTTGGACAAGCATCCCACTTATGATTAACCTCTCTTGCAAGCATCCACAACTACAAAAGAAGAATTAAGACAAAGTCTAACCATAGCATTAAACTAGTGGATCCAAATCAGCCCCTCACGAAGCAACACATAGACTGGGGTTTAAGCTTCTGTCACTCCAGCAACCCATCATCTACTTACTACTTCCCAATGCCTTCCTCTAGGCCCAAATATGGTGAATTTTTATGTAGTCGACGTTCACATAACACCACTAGAGGAAAAGACAACATACATCATATCAAAATACCGAACGAATATCAAATTCACATGACTATTATTAACATGACTTAACCCATGTCCTCAGGAACAAAAGTAACTACTCACAAAACATAATCATAATCATGATCAGAGGTGTAATGAATAGCATCAAGGATCTGAACATCAACTCTTCCACCAAGTAATGCAACTAGCATCAACTACAAAGAGTAATCAACACTACTAGCAACCTTACAAGTACCAATCGGAGTTGCGAGATGAAGATTGGTTACAAGAGATGAACTAGGGATTGGAGAGGAGATGGTGCTGTTGAAGATGTTGATGAAGATGCGTCCCCTCCGATGAGAGGAGTGTTGGTGATGACGATGGCGATGATTTCCCCCTTTGGGAGGGAAGTTTCCCCGACAGGATCGTCCTGTCGGAGCTCTAGATTGAATTTGCTTATGTTCCGCCTGGTGGCGGCGGCGGCGAAACCACGAAAATCTTCCTAATGATTTTTTCTGGACCAAGACCCTTCATATAGCAAAAGAGGGGGGCTAGTGGGCCGTCAGGGAGCCCACAAGCCCCCACTCCACCACCAGGGGGGTGGCGGTGGCAGGGCTGGTGGCGCCCTGGCAGCCCCCCTCCGGTAACTCTTTCGCCCAGTATTTTTTATATAATCCCAAAAAAATCCACGACAGCCCCCCTCAGGGCATTTGGAGATGTGCAGAATAGTGGACTAAGATTTGCTCCTTTTCCAGTCCAGAATTCCAGCTTTCTGAATTCTCCCTCTTCAAATAAACCTTGCAAAATAAAAGAGAAAAGGCATAAATATGGTACCACAAGTAATATGACAGCCCATAAAGCAATAAATATCAACATGAAAGCATGATGCAAAATGGACGTATCAACTCCCCCATGCTTAGACCTCTCTTGTCCTCAAGCGAAAACCAAGTTCCATAAACATGTCCACATGTTTAGGGACGAAGGTGTCGATAAAACATAATACAGACATGAGGGCATCATGATCACACATAGAACAACAATACATCATAAAGATTCTTATGGGAAAGTAACAATTCCTTCACAAAGCAAAGCATGAAGCAAAAACCTTACCGAGAAGTAACCAACAATAATCCATAGTCATTGAAGCAATTGCAATTTATCATAACATCAGAAAGAGTCAAATAAGAGCTTGTAAGGCAAATCCACATACTCAATCATCTCTTTTGTTTTCCACAATTATTACAATTCACATGGTACTCATGGTGTCGAAGTTTCAGCTGGACACACAGGAAGATAGGGGCTTATAGTTTTGACTCCCAACGGTTTACCTCAAGGGTAAAGTCAACAACAATAAAGCATAAGTACTCAACTCCAAGTTGATATATGAATATAGATCTTTCCCAAACATGTGACGGTAGCCAAGAGAAAGGCAAAAATAGGGAATTGGTGAAGATCACCATGACTCTTACAAGGGTAAAAAGTAAAGGTAGAAGATAGGCCCTTCGCAGAGGGAAGCAGAGGTTGTCATGCACTTTTGAGGTTTGAATGCGTGTCCTCTTAGTGCGGAGGAACGTCACTTTATATTGCCTCCTGTGATAAAGAACTTTATTATGCAGTCTGTCGCTTTTATGTCTTCCTCATCATAGATTCGTACAAAGCTTATTTTCCACACACTAATAGATCATACATATTAGAGAGCAATTTTTATTGCTTGCACCGATGACAACTTACTTGAAGGATCTTATTCAATCCATAGGTAGGTATGGTGGACTCTCATGGCAAAACTGGGTTGGAGGTTTATGGATGCACAAGTAGTATCTCTACTTGGTGTGGGAGTTTTGGCTAATATGAGGTGGAAGCAATTGTCACATGCTAAGGGATCTCTAATCATATAACATTGTTTTGAACCAAGCAAGCACAATTCATTATGTTGTCTTCCTTGTCCAACATCTACTCCTAAGCATGTAATAGTTTGGTGAGTGCTCACAATTTTAAAAAGTGTCTAAGATGATATATTTATATGTGAACCTCTCTTTCCTTATTACTTCTTATTAATTGCAACAATGACTGAGGTCTATGTTGTTTTATTCTCAACTAGTTTCAATCATCATACGTGTCATAAGTGAAGTTATCACTTTCCATAAGATCGTCTCATGATCTTTCATGCTACCGTTCTTTTCATACTTTTGATCATGGCACAAAGCAAAGCCCTTAACTAAGATACTCTTTATTATATAGCTCGTAAGCTCAAATACATCGGGGGAGAGACAAAAGCAAAAGACTCAAACTAAAAACTAAAGACTTATTCCTCTAAGAGAAGAAATAAAAACTGAAAAGCAAAGAACTAAAACAAAGGTAAAAGCAAAAGATATAAAGGTGATACGATACCAGGGCAACTCCCCCAAGCTTGGAAGAAGCCAAGGGGATTGCCCATACCAATGCTTAGTTGTCTTCCTTCGGTGGTGACGGTGGTGGAGTTGTCGCCTTTGATTCCAAGAGAGCTATAAATCTTTGATTTATACCTTTGAGATCTGTGACATGGTTTTCCAGCAAAACAACTTCATGAGAAAGGGAAATATTGCGAGCACGAGTTGTTTCGAAAAACCTCAAGAGATCAATCAAGGATGGAGACAGCACGTGGAGGAAGCGTTGGAGAAAATCTACTCCTTCAGCATCTTCAATGTTGAACATAGGTTGGACTTCCTCCCTAGCTTGGGTTTTGTCCTTAGCTTGGTCCCTGACTTCCGTGACTTCTACTCTTTTCAGATCAGCATCTACTTCCTCATGAACTTGGTGAAGATCATTCTCCCCAATAGATTCCTGAGACATCTTTGCTCTAAATCTGCGGTACACAACAAGCTCGAAACGAAAACAGAGGAAAACTGCACGATACGGAGATCAAAACCTTTGGGCGACTATATATTGATTTTTTCTGGACCAGAAGGAGTGCTCCGCAAGAAAACAAAGTCCAGGAGGCACACGAGGTGCCCACAAGCTTGCCCTCCGCCACCAGGGGGGTAGGGGGCGGTGGCAGGGCTTGTGGCCGCCTCGTGCGCTCTCCAGACTGCTTTTTATTTTTTTAATTTTCCAAAAATTCGAAAACGGAAGAAATTTCCTATTGGAAAAGCATCGGAGTCCAATTTCTTACCGAAACAGATACATCTTCGTTTTCAGGGTCTGAAACAGGCTGATAAACATCCCTTATGTACTCCTCTGGAGTTATGACATTGATGATATTGGTCTCAACATTTATGGGAGTACCAGAGATGTAATGATTGATTCTTTGCCCATTTACCACTATAGGAAAATTTCCTTCTGTGTTATTGATTTTGATGGCACCGGAATGATATACTTCCTCGATAACATAAGGACCTTCCCATTTAGAGAGAAGCTTGCCTGCAAAGAATCTCAAACAAGAATTGTATAGAAGGACATAATCACCTACATTGAACTCCCGTTTTTGTATTCATTTGTCATGCCATCTCTTAACCTTTTCCTTGAACAACTTGGCATTCTCATATGCCTGGGCCCTCCATTCATCTAATGAGCTGATATCAAACAACCGCTTCTGACCGACAAGTTTGAAATGAAAGTTGAGCTCTTTGATTGCCCAATAAGCTTTGTGTTCCAGCTCAAGAGGTAAATGACAGGCCTTACCGTAAACCATGTTATACGGTGACATGCCCATGGGATTCTTATAAGCAGTCCTATAAGCCCATGGTGCATCGTCAAGTTTGCTAGACCAATTCTTTCGAGATCTATTGACGGTCTTTTGTAGGATCAATTTGATCTCCCTATTACTCAACTCCACTTGACCACTAGACTGAGGATGATAAGGAGATGCAACTCTATGGTTGACATCATACTTAGCGAGCATCTTGCGGAAAACACCATGAATGAAGTGTGAACCGCCATCAGTCATCAGATATCTAGGGACTCCAAATCTTGGGAATATGACTTCTTTAAGCATCTTAATAGAGGTGTGGTGATCAGCATTTTTAGTGGGGATAGCTTCTACACACTTAGTGACGTAATCCACAGCAACTAAGATGTGAGTGTACCCATTGGAACTTGGGAAGGGTCCCATATAATCAAAGCCCCAGACATCAAATGGTTCAATGACAAGTGAATAGTTCATAGGCATTTCCTGACGCTTACTGATGTTCCCTATTCTTTGGCATTCATCACAAGACAAGACAAACTTACGGGCGTCCTTGAAGAGAGTGGTTCAATAGAAACCTGATTGCAATACCTTATGAGCAGTTCTATCTCCAGCATGGTGTCCTTCGTAGGCTTCGGAATGACACTTCTGCAGGATCTGTCCCTGTTCATGTTCAGGCACACAACGTCTAATAACACCATCTACTCCTTCCTTATAAAGGTGAGGATCATCCCAAAAGTAGTGCCTCAAATCAAAGAAGAATTTCTTCTTTTGCTGAGAGGTGAAACTAGGTGGTATGTATTTGGCTACGATATAGTTTGCATAATCAGCATACCACGATGCACTATATGAAGTGCAGATGACATTTAATTACTCATCAGGAAATCTGTCATCAATAGGCAGTGGGTCATCATGGACATTCTCTAGTCTAGACAAGTTATCTGCTACGGGGTTATCAACACCCTTTCGGTCAACGACGTGCAAATCAAATTCCTGTAGCAGGAGAACCCATCTGATCAGCCTAGGCTTAGCATCCTTCTTCTCCATAAGGTACTTAATAACAGCATGATCAGAGTGAATAGTGACTTTTGAGTCAACTATATAAGATCTGAACTTTTCACATGCAAACACGACTGCTAAAAATTCCTTCTCCGTAGTGGCATAGTTTCTTTGGGCACTGCCTAGAGTTTTACTGGCATAGCGAATAACATTCAACTTCTTGTCAACTCTTTGTCCTAGAACAACACCAACAACATAATCACTGGCGTCGCACATAATTTCAAAGAGTAAGTTCCATTCAGGTGGTTGAACAATAGGTGCGGTTATCAAAGCCTTCTTAAGTATTTCAAAGGCTTCCTCACAATCCTCATCAAAAACAAAAGGAACATCCTTCTGCAAGGGGTTGGTAAGAGGCCTAGAAATCTTAGAGAAGTCTTTAATGAACCTTCTATAGAAACCATCATGACCTAGGAAACTTCGTATACCTCTGATATCTGTGGGACAAGGCATTGTCTCAATTGCATCAACCTTAGCCTTATCAACTTCAATGCCTCTTTCAGAAATTTTGTGTCCTAAGACGATACCTTCATTAACCATAAAGTGGAACTTCTCCCAATTCAAGACGAGGTTGGTATCTTCGCATCTCTGTAAGACTCGATCAAGGTTGCTGAGGCAATCATCAAAGGAAGACCCGTAAACGGAGAAGTCATCCATGAAAACCTCAACAATCTTTTCACAAAAGTCAGAGAATATAGCCATCATACATCTTTGGAAGGTGGCAGGTGCATTGCATAAGCCAAAAAGGCATACGTCTGTAAGCAAAGGTACTGAAAGGGCAGGTGAAAGTGGTTTTCTCTTGATCAGATTGTGCAACAGGTATTTGCGAGAAACCTGAATAACCGTCTAGAAAGCAGAAGTGTGTGTGCTTTGATAGCCTTTCTAGCATTTGGTTGATAAACGACAAAGGATAATGATCTTTCCTGGTTGCCTTGTTCAGTTTCCGGAAGTCTATCACCATCCTCTAGCCAGTAATAATCCTTTGTGGGATTAGTTCATCCTTATCATTAGGAACGACGGTGATACCTCCCTTCTTAGGTACGCAATGTACTGGACTTACCCAATCACTATGAGCAACAGGATAAATGATTCCTTCTTCCAGAAGCTTTAATATTTCTTTTCGAACGACCTCTTTAATCTTAGGATTTAATCTCCTTTGATGATCAGCAACTGGTTTAAAGTCAGGATCGGTTTTAATCTTGTGCTGACATAGAGTAGGACTAATACCCTTAAGATCATCAAGAGTATATCCAATAGCAGCACGGTGCTTCCTCAGAGTTCTTAGTAACTTCCTCTCTTCGTGCTCTAAAAGGAGGGCACTAATAATGACAGGATATATCTCCTTCTCATCAAGATAGGCATACTTAAGAGTATCAGGCAACTGTTTAAGCTCGAACACAGGATCACCCTTTGGTGGGGGAGGATCCCCAAGCAGTTCAACAAGCAGATTATTCTTGAGAATAGGATATTGTTCTAAGACAATTTTATCTATCTCATCTCTCTCCTCCATATGCATATCATTTTCATGCTCAAGCATATATTGCTCCAAAGGATCCGTAGGAGTTACGGCAATAGAGGCAAGAGCAATGGTTTCATCTCTACCAGACGACTCTCTTTCATGGGGTTGTATTCCAAACTTGGAGAAGTTAAATTCATGAGACACAGCCTCGAAACTAACTGTGACGGTCTGCTTAATGCAATCAATGTGAGCATTGACAGTGTTGAGAAAGGGTCTACCAAATATGATGGGACAAAAGCTATCTTGTGCAGTACCAAGGACGAGGAAATCAGTAGGATACTTCGTCTTACCACACAGGACTTCTACGTCTCTCACAATTCCCAGAGGGCGGATAGTGTCTCTATTAGCTAGCATAATAGTGACATCAATGGGTTCTAACCCAGTAGGTGCAATCTCATCTTTGATTTCATCATATAAGGAATGGGGTATTGCACTAACACTAGCTCCCATATCACATAAACCATGGTAACAGTGATCTCCTATCTTGACAGAAACAACGGGCAGGCCAACTACAGGTCCGTGTTTGTCTTTCGCATGAGGTTTAGGAATTCTAGCGGAGTCCTCACAGAATTTGATAACATGCCCATCTATGTCTTCGACTAAGAGATCTTTGATAATAGCAACACTAGGTTCAACTCTAATCTCCTCAGGGGTTCAAGTGGTCTAATGTAACCCCTACGTATCACAGTTGGAGCTTTACAATAATCCTTAATCCTAGCAGGGTATGGTGGTTTCTCAGTGTAAGCACAAGGAATAACAGGATCACTAAAAGCAATGACTTTCTCCTCAAATAGATTGGTTTTGGCTATGTTGCTTTCTACAGGAGGATGATATTTAAACAACTTCTCTTTGGGAAGATCAACATGAGCAGCAAAAGATTCACATAGAGAAGCTACTATCTCAGAGTCAAGTCCATACTTAGCGCTAAAATCTCTAGAAGTGTTTCTCTCAACAAAAGATTTAACGCAATGAAACTGGAAATTCATACCTGACTCCTTACCTTCCTCCAGCTCCCAATCTTCAGAGTTGCGTTTGATTATTTCCAATAAATTCCACTTGTCATCAATATCCTTCTTCATAAAAGAACCAGTACAAGAAGTGTCAAGCATGGTACGATCTTCATGAGAAAGCCGAGCATAAAAGTTTTGAGTTATGATTTCTCTCGAGAGCTCATGATTGGGGCATGAATATAGCATTGATTTAAGCCTCCCCCAAGCTTGAGCTATGCTTTTCCTTTCACGAGGCCAAAAGTTATAAATAAAGTTCCGATCACGATGTACTAAATGCATAGGATAGAACTTTTGATGAAATTCCAATTTCAACCGATTGTAGCCCCATGATCCAGTATCATCACATAGCCTATACCATGTCAACGCCTTATCCTTCAAATATAAATGAAAGAATTTCTTCTTTACCTCATCCTCAGACAAACCTGCAAGCTTAAATAAACCACAAACTTCATCTACATAGATCAGATGCATGTCTGGATGTGAAGATCCATCTCTTGTGAAAGGATTAGCCAGCAGTTTCTCAAGCATACCTGAAGGAATTTCATAAAAGATATTTTCAGTAGGTACCTCAGGTTGAGGAACAACTCCTCGTGCTTCCGTTCATGGTGAATATACCCCGAACAAACTCCTCAAAGGAACAATTTCCATAGCGACAAGTGACAATAAATTTCAGCACAGTATATAGATGGTTCCTTACCAATTTCCACTTACCAAAGGCGCTTCACTCCCCGGCAACGGCTCCAGAAAAGAGTCTTGATGACCCACAAGTATAGGGGATCAATTGTAGTCCTTTTGATAAGTAAGAGTGTCGAACCCAACGAGGAGCAGAAGGCTCTGATAAACGGATTTCAGCAAGGTAATAACTGCAAGCACTGAAAGTAGCGGTAACAAGTAATTGTGTAGCGAGGTGAAAAGTAGCAAACAAAAAGTAACAAGTAACAAGTAGTAGCAATGGTGCAGCAAGTGGCCCAATCCCTTTTGTAGAAAGGGACAAGCCTGAACAAAGTCTTATAGGAGGAAAAACGCTCCCGAGGACACACGGGAATTTCTGTCATGCTAGTTTCATCATGTTCATATGATTCACGTTCGTTACTTTGATAGTTTGATATGTGGGTGGTCCGGCGCTTGGGTACTGCCCTTACTTGGACAAGCATCCCACTTATGATTAACCTCTCTCGCAAGCATCCGCAACTACAAAAGAAGAATTAAGACAAAGTCTAACCATAGCATTAAACTAATGGATCCAAATCAACCCCTCATGAAGCAACACATAGACTGGGGTTTAAGCTTCTGTCACTCCAGCAAGCCATCATCTACTTACTACTTCCCAATGCCTTCCTCTAGGCCCAAATATGGTGAAGTGTTATGTAGTCGACGTTCACATAACACCACTAGAGGAAAAGACAACATACAACATATCAAAATACTGAACGAATATCAAATTCACATGACTATTATTAACATGACTTATTCCATGTCCTCAGGAACAAAAGTAACTACTCACAAAACATAATCATAATCATGATCAGAGGTGTAATGAATAGCATCAAGGATCTGAACATAAACTCTTCCACTAAGTAATCCAACTAGAATCAACTACAAAGAGTAATCAACACTACTAGCAACCTTACAAGTACCAATCGGAGTTGCGAGACGAAGATTGGTTACAAGAGATGAACTAGGGATTGGAGAGGAGATGGTGCTGATGAAGATGTTGATGAAGATGCCTCCCCTCCGACGAGAGGAGTGTTGGTGATGACGATGGCGACGATTTCCCCCTCCGCGAGGGAAGTTTCCCCGGCATAAATATGGTACCACAAGTAATATAAGAGCCCATAAAGCAATAAATATCAACATGAAAGCATGATGCAAAATGGACGTATCACCCTCTTGCACTCCTTTATCTGATTTATGCGCACTAGGTTTTGTTCCATATCTTGCCGTAGTTTGAGATTGATCCGACCACAAAATAAATCCTGTAGCGTAGTTGAACGATAAATTTTAGGGTTAGGTCTCCATTTTCTGTGTCACGGAGTCACCGAATGGACTGGATTGGTGTCACCGATTCCTGTACTCTTGTTTCTGAGAATCATCTCAGTGAGACCGAGTCTCGCCTTTTGGTTCTACCGAAAAGTGTGGTCAAGTCTCTGTTGAGCACATAGTCAGTCTCGGAAGCTCCATGTTTTTCATCTCGATGGAACCGAAACACACAAAGCTAATACTTAAGACTAAGATTTTGAGTTCAAATTTTTGAAAATGTCTGTGTTTTGTGATGCTCATCCATTCCTACTCTTCTATAAGTATTCACAGGGTCAGCTTGTTTGCTTGTGAGTTGACAACATGTGAGGTTCTGAAGATAGCCAGAATGATTTCACAGAGCATAACATGGATGTGGACTCACGCACTAGTCATGAGAAGACTGCTTCTAATCCAGGAACCCCAACCTCTCATGATATGCCCAAGGCAGCTACCAGATCTAGGAAGAAGTTGACCTCAGATGAGGAGTATGTTGACTTCATTCCTAAAGAAAGCATCTGTCACAAGCAGAAGGAAAGAGTAATAGTCAGAAAGATCCCAGAGTCTGTTGCAGCCAAGAGAGGGTTGTCTCAATCCCTTGAGAAACCAAGTGGGTCTGGAAGGGAAATGACTCTAGCCAAGAGGCGAGGATAGAAAAGAGCCAGAAAGAGAGTTATACATGTTGTTGGAAGACCAACATCTATGTATGAAGATCAAGTAGAAGTCGTTGAGGAAGAAGAGGTACCTACAAATCCACCTCCTTCCAAGAAGAAAAAGCTGATGGCAGATGCTATGCCCAACAAGTCTGCATCAAAGACATAGTCTTCAGCTCCTAAGGCTAAAAAGCATGTAGCTCCTAAGCCCAAGAGGACTACAAGGGATATTCTTGCAGCAGAGAAAACAAAGGCTCTCCATCGAAAGATGTTGCAACAGAAGAAGAAGAAGAACATGACGTGTTGAGAAAACTGAGAGCTCACCTGCTAGAGCATAATGGTGCTCATCCTGTTGCAGAGGACATGAAGAAGGGGATAGATTAAGGACATAGATTGTGGAGAGCAGAGGATCCCTATGTCGTCAGGAGGAGGATAGTTGTTGATGGTCGGTTTCACACCAAGGAACATTGCGACTTTTATAAGACTATGCTATTGGAAAAGAGTCTAGCCTGAGCAATTGGGACTACATCAAGAAACATGAGGACTACTTCCATCATGTGAGAGAAAATTTCACGGCTATTGACTTAGAGGATTTTGTTGGGAAAGAGATGACTGCTTGGAACAACGAGATGATCATGCAGTTCTACTCCACTACACATTTCTATCCTAATGGTCTTGGATGACTGATGGTCACATATATGAGCCAACTATTAAGGAGTGGGCTACTGTCATAGGTGCTCCAAAGGTACTTGAGAGTGACTTGGATGTTTACTCTGAGCAAGAGATGAATTATAACTCTATGGCTCAAATGTACAATCCATTGACCCACAAGTACCTGAAGACCCACAAGCTTGGATCTATTTACTTTCTGCAAGCTGGGATACCTACCACCAATACCATCATGAGGTACACCCTGATACCTAAGTTAGGAGATGATAAGATGATCAGAGGGTATTCCATCAACATGATGCACCACATTGACACTCACACCAGGATTAGAGTGATGGATCTGATACTTAAAATTGTCAAAAGGACAAATGTTGATCAAAAGAGATCTTGTGGATATGCTTCGAACATTCAAATGTGGATCAATTCCAGGATTGGGAAGCTTGCATATATACTTGATCATACACACCTGCAACTACAACCAGAGTTTGAAGACAACGAGGTAGTGATGGACCCCAGCGATCCTAGTTCAACTTAAGCTCGTGTTTAGGCAGAGGCAACAACAAAGGAAGAGACAGCCAGAGCTGCTCCTGCTCCACAGTTGAGGACCAGAGAGGAACATATGTCTTATCTTGTCAGAACCGTCCAAGGAATGGAGAAGAATATCTCTGAAATCTTGCAAAACCAAGAGAGTCTTTGAGAGGATCGTGGAGACAAAATTCCTTGACCTGGATGTCAAAGTGACGGAGTTAACTATAACTATTGAGCAGCTGAAGCATGAAGTTGATGTTGTGCACACACCTCGCTCGAGTAGTGATGATGAGGATGCTACGTCTTTTCCTACTACCACTCAGTTCAGGACTCAGGCTAGACCTTTAGTTGTGTCAGTTCCGGAAGCCCGACCATCTTCAGCAGCCCAAGCGTCAGCTCCATCATCTCCATCAACTCCATCGGCCCCACCCGTTCCTGCACCTCCAGTGTCCACACCTTCACCTCACAGGACATCTGCTGAAGCCTTCGCTGATGCTCTCCTGTCGACTCCATCAACTCCTATCGGAGGAGATCGAGCCCAGAGCGATGCATAGTTCTAGACCTTTGAAGTTTTTGGTAGTTTGTTGCCAAAGGGAGAGAAGTATATAGATCATTAGGGATTCGAGAGAGAGAATGTTGCTTTTTTATTGCTCTCTTTGTTTTTTAAGAACATTGGTCTTCTGGATGTCTTAAACTTTGTTATGTTTGATCATACGCTTTGGTTGTTAATGCTACTATTTCATACACTTGAGCTATCAACATGATGAGCATTCAATCATTTGTTTGTGTTATGTGCATTACTATTCATTCACATCATTTATGCGCACCACCAAGATGTATTTGACATGGAAGAGTGATCGATGATCCTAATCGATTGTGCACTTGCATTCAAACGTAAATCTAAAATAATGACAATTTTAGGGGAGCTCTTGATTTTCGCATACTTCTCAAAGCAACGATGCTAATCATTGACTATATCTTTTGTTGAAGTTTTGATCTAATTGTTGTCATCACTTACCAAAAAGGGGGAGTTTGAAATCATAACTTCTCCCCAAGGTGGATTTGGTAATTAATAACAACATATGTGTCATTGAACGAATGATCTTACCCAAGTATATTCAGAATAGTTCAAAGATGCATTGGCTAAGGATTGTGAGGAGAACCCCTTGATACAACGAAAGGAATAGGATTGGCCAAGCTTCAAGCTACAAAACTCTACATTTTATATTTGTGAGAAATCACACTTGAGTCCATAGGAAAGACAATACTATTAGAAGGGGGTGAGGTACCTATGATGTATTGGTTGCTCAAGTTCTTAGAGATAGCCACCAAAAATACTCATCCATTCTCCCAGAAAAGTTCTCTAGCCAAAGCCTATACACAAAAATCGGTGCCACCAAGATTTTCCATTCGGCCATACCAATATTCCACCAGAAAGAATCTTTGCCAAACCCTACAGTTTCAGTACCACCAACATTCCTTTCGGTGCCACCGAAATTAGTGACCAAGTTTTTGGTATGTCGTTTTCAAGAATCAGAAATTATGAGTCTTGGAATCGGTCTCACCGAGATTTGGACACTGCCCTAGGTCACCCATATCATTACCATTGAGATTCCTATATCGGTCTCACCGAGAATACAAAAGTTGCCACATTTTGTGCAAGCCGGTGCCATCGAGATTCACTTCAAGTTCATCGAGTTGGGCAATAATGTTGTAAAGATTGGATTTTTGGAGATGCCTATATATAACCATCCACCACCTCTCATTCGTAGAGGAAGCACTCAGAACACACATACACTTTCCATATCCATTTTTTAGAGAGAGAGCCACCTACTCATGTGTTGAGATCAAGATTTTCCAATCCATCCATTTGAAACTTGATCTCTAGCCTACGCAAGTTTCTTTCCACCCAATCAATCTCTTCTACCCACGCCAAATCTGTGAGAGAGTGACTGGGTGTTGAGGAGGCTATCTTTTGAAGCACAAGAGCAAGGAGTTCATCGTACTACCACATCTATAACCTTTTGGAGGGTGGTGCCTCCAAGATTGGTTAGCTATCGCTTGGGATCCTCCTACTTCGTGTTGTGGAGTTGAACCAAGAAGTTTGTAAGGGCAAGGAGATCGCCTACTTCATGAAGATCTACCCCGAGTGAGGATAGTCCTTCGTGGACTTAAGCCATGATGGAATAGACAAGGTTGCTTCTCTGTGCACCCTCCATGGGTTGATCCCGCTATGGAATGCCGCGGCCTTTACCCTCCATGGGTTGAAGTCTCCATCAACGTGGACGTACGATAGAACCACCTAGAGGAACCACGCCAAAAATCATCGTGTGAACCTTTGCGTTTGATCTTCCTATCCCTATCCTATATTTACATGTGCATGCCAATACTTTCTGCTGCTATACTCTTAGACTTGTATGTGTAGGGTGTGCTTGACTTACAACAATTGTTAAAACTTGCCCACAACTAATAATTGGGAAAAGGTTAAGTTTTTATTTGGTCAAGTAGTCTAATCACCCCCCTCTAGACATACTTCGGATCCTACACAACTTCGAGAGGTTACTGACCTCACGAGAGCATGATCAACCTGATCACGGAGGTCTAATTCCCGTACATACTCGAAGAACAAGCAAGAACTAAGATTTGCAATAAGGATATTACAAATTAAGATGAAAAACTAATTAATGGAAGTTTGGGTTTTTGTGACCGTTTGGCCTCATCGTTAGACTCAAAAGAAGTACGCAAGTTGTAGCTATGGAAAACTTGTATCCAAACAAAACACAAGTCTAAAACGGTACTCTAAAGGGTGTATTTATACAGAGTGAGAGGGAAATTTCGTCACCCTTAGAAAGGTGGGACTAAAAACTGTCCTATGTCATTTTCCCTACCAATTCAGACTCTAAAAAAACCATACAAAGTGGTATTTCATAATTACACGAGCCTGACCCCAAAACAAAGTGGCGCAACACCTATAGAAGGTATGGACCAAAATATCAAAAGTCACTTGTATATTTTGTCGAAGTCATTATATGTCATCACGGTGCCTCCAAAGTGATGAAATCTCAACTGAAAACTCCATGCTAGTTCCCTGTGCGCCCCTTCATCTTCATGCTTGAGCATGCTCTAATGTTCATCCTTCTTGTCCCTGCTAGGCCCTTCATTCCTAAGCAACACAATATCATTCACATTAGTAACACTACCAAAAAAGGAACCTGATAATTTAAGTAACATGCACGAGCTCTAGAAATTGGTCCAATATGTACAATAGCAAGGGCTATTTGGTGTAACTACGATAGGGACGTCCTCACCCGTCTTGGGCAACTCGCACCATCGTGACGTCCCTCAACTTAGCCTGCTTATGGAAGAAGCAGGGTGTGGCTGTTTGAGGTCTGATACGTTCATTTTGCATCATGTTTTATTTCTATTATTTATAGTGTTTTATGCTTTTAGCCACTTGGTGGAACAATTCTAATGCCTTTTCTCTCATAATATCCAAGGTTTACATCAAGTGGGAGAATACCGGCAGATGGAATTCTGGACCTGAAAAAGCTATGTCAGAGATACCTATTGTGCACAACTCCAATTGAGATGAAAATTTACAGGGATTTATTTTAGAATATATAAAAATACTGGAATGAAGAAGTGCTGGAGGGGGGGGGGGTCACCAGGCGGCCACTAGACGCGAGGGCGCGTCAGGGACCCCTAGCACGACCTGCTGTCTAATGGGCCACGTGGCGCACCTCTGGTGCCCATCATCCGTTATATATTCTCCTCCGACCTAAAAAAATTAAGGAGAGGACTTTCGGGAAGAAGCGTCGCTATCTCAAGGCGGAACGTGAGTATGAGCATTTTTGCCCTCCAGCGGAGTGATTCCGCCGAAGGAACTTCCCTCCCGGAGGAGGAAACCATGGCCATCGTCATCACTAACAACCCTCTCATCTTGGGGAGGCCAATATCCATCAACATCTTCACTAGCACCATCTCCTATCAAAACCCCAGTTCATCTCTTGTACTCAATATTGTACCGGAACCACAGATTGGTACCTGGGGTGTGTCTAGTAGTGTTAATTACATCTTGTAGTTGATGATTTATGGTTTATTTGGTGGAAGATCATATGTTCATATTCATTATGCTATATAATACCTCCTTGATCTTGAGCATGTTTATCACTTGTGAGTAGTTACTTTTGTTCTTGAGGCCACTGGAGAAATCATGTTGCAAGTAGTCATGTGAAGTTGATATTCATTTGATATTTTGATGATATGAATGTTGTGATTCCCTTAGTGGTGTTATGTTAACGTCGACTACATAAAAGTTCACCATATTTCGGGCTAAGGGAATGCATTGTGGAGTAGTAATTAGAGGGTGGGTTGTGAGAGTGACAGAAACTAAACCCGAGTCTATGCACTACTTTGTAAGGGGCTGATTTGGATCCCTATGTTTAATGCTATGGTTAGAGTTTATGCTTAATACTTTTCTCGTAGTTGCAGATGCTTGCGGGAGGGTTAATCATAAGTGGGAGGTTTGTTCAAGTAAGAAGAACACCCAAGCATCAGTCCACCCACATATCAAATTATCGAAATATCGAACGCGAATTAACTTAACATGACGAAAGTGACTAGATGAAATTCCCGTGCGCCCTCAAGAACGCTTTTCCTATTATAAGAAATTATTTTGGCATGACCTTTGACTAAAAAGGATTGGGCTACCTTGCTGGACATATTGTTACTATTGCTACTTGTAACTTGTTACAATTATCTTTCTATCAAACAACTTGTTACCACTATTTCAGTGCTTGCAGAAATTACCTTGCTGAAAACTGCTTGTCATTTCCTTCTGCTCCTCGTTGGGTTCGACACTATTACTTATCGAAGGTACTATGATTGACCCCCTATAATTGTGGGTTATTAAGGTCCTCCGCATGCCTGAACACATCATTTCTTGTGCCGCCATCCAGACAACCCATAGCGTTAGACTCTTGGACGAGTACTCGGACACCATCGACATCCTCCTCCAAAGGTCACTCTGATTAGAAACTCGCAGCCAAATACTACCTTCGTTGGTTGCTCCCCCGAGAGAATTGCCATGGAACACTGGATTGCGGAGGAAAACAAGAGTGTGAGCAAGATGTGTGAGCATGCGAGTGGATAAGGGATAGTAACAGGAAACGTTCTTTGGAAGGAAGGTTATATTGAATGCTCCAAAAAAATGATGTGGTGACTCAACCCACTACTACAGGATTGCCTAGCAGCAGCGGGTAAAAATCCCAGCATTGGCGGGCAAGGCTCTCACGGGGGCCGTAACTGACTTCCTTCCACTGCTAATATGGCATCAGTGGCGGGCATGCGCCCGCCACTGCTACACACCTAGCAGTGGCGTGCAATACCTAACGCCCGCCACCAGTAATACCACTAACTCCACTAACGTTAGACACTACCAATGGCAGTCTTTATTCCCCACCCGCCACGGGTAAGATTTTAGAAAATAAAAAAGGAAGCACCTCCCGGCGGTCTTGGTCCCTGCTCGGGAGGCTAACACACACACACGCACACAACATGTAGGCTCGCACCACCACCATACAGGATTGATCCCCCACCATGCGCACACTAGATTTAGTGCCACAAGCATGCTCGCCGAATAAGCCGACGCCCGCATGCCCGGCAGATCCATTACTGCCCGTATGCCCGCTGGATCCACCGCACGCTATATTCGTTGGATTCCTGCCCGCTGGATCTACCATCACACCCATTGGATTCGTTGCCGCGCGGACCGACGCCCACCGTTGTGCTTGCATACATACGACCGAAGCACCATCTCATCTACATGGATAGAGAAGGTGGGGTTCGACGAGGTAACATGAGAAGGAGACAGTTAGTCATCTCATTTGGGGATGCGGAGAGATGAGACCTCGGTGGTGCTAGAATTTGCTTGCCACTGGGCGAGAAGGCGAGAGTTGGTCAGGAGCAGGTGGTGAAAACGAGGCGAAAGGGGATCTCAACTTCACAGTAAGAGACATATCGAGGGAGAGACGCAGGTGTGGCTGGTGTGCATGTGGCTCCTGTCATCTTCACCATTTAGAGAAAGCACAAACGGCTGTGGATGTGTGGATGCAAGCCACATCATCAAATGTGGAAGTGTTGTTTCGACTAATCAGATTGAAGCGGAGTACATGTGGCGGGCTCTAGACTTAGCCCGCCACTGGTAAATGTATTAATAGTGGCAGGCAAGACAGTATACTCGCCACTGCTACCTTTTTGCATGTTTTTTACTATTGGTTGAGTAATATAATATATTACTTTATCTATGAATTTTCCATGGCTACCATTTTCCCACCATTCCAATTTAGTACATAACAAACTAAATTACTTACTTTGCAACTTTTTCACTATTGCTACATAGCACAAAACAAAAGAAACGATTTAGCCTATGACTTTACCACTATTACCACTACTTATAAAATCTTAATACATAACTGGTAATAGTGGGAAAGTTGCAGAGTAAGTAATTTCATGTGTTATGTGCTATGTGCTAGTAGTGGGAAAGTCATAGACTAAGTAACTTCTTGTGTTATGTGCTAAGTGGCAATAGTGGTAAAGTCACAGAGTAAGCAAGTTCTTGTGTTATGTGCTAAGTGGAAATCATGGAAAAGTCATACAGTAAGTAATTTATTGTGTTATGTGGTAAGTGGCAATAGTGGTAAAGTCGTAGAGTAAGTAATTTCTTCTGTTATTTGCTATGACAATAATGATAAAGTCGTAGAGTAAGGAATTTTTTGGGTTATGTGTGAAGTGATAGTAGTGGTAAAGACGTATAGTAAGTAATTTGGGTATGTGTGGCAAAAGTTTTCACGTAGGTTGCTTACAAACTCAACCATCTGTGAAGAAAGGACTAGTTTTCGGGAGGCAATGGGCTAGGTTTTCGCATGAATCGATAACTTCTTTACCCTTTGGGCTATAAACTTTTGACACACTCAATAAACAAGATTATGCGCATCATGTCAAAAATTCGTATTTTCAACGGTATGTTTCCTATACTTAAGCCATTAAATGCATTGTTAGGCATTTGATGAATATAATTCAAATTTGAACTGCAAATACACTAAAAAATAACAATGAATGGGTTGCAAAACCTTGTTAGTGGTCTTTAGTATATGTTTAGTACTTGTCTTGTTGGCATTTAGTCTTATTAGGAGTCTCATACACGAGGTGCCCTAGATCGGGGAACTAACATGGTTGTTGTTGGCATTTTATTTTTTCAAAAATCAGATGATGCCTGAAAATTCTAAAAGTTGGAATGTTGTAATGATATCATCCATAGACGTTGTGGTAAAATTTTGAGGAAGAAATTAGGTTTCCAGAGGGAACATGTCAAGTTTGTATGTGAATCCAATGATGCTTTCTCGATTGACCTTGAATATTTTTTCACACTCACAACACACCATTAAATGTGTCATCTAATGTTTTTTGTATTTTCTAGGATCCCTTTGCTATACTGAAACAACTAAATGCATTTCTAGCCATTTGAAAGAGTAGAATTTGCATATGAAGTGACTGCTCCTTCTTTAGTTTGGATCCAAATATTTTGCACATACAACATACACCATTACATGTGACATGCCAAAATTTGGAATATTTTGGGTCTATGTGGTACATTTAAGTCTTTAAATGGATTTACCTCCATTAAATGCCTAGAAACCAAATTAATATCCTAAAAATAGTTAATTAATATTAAAATGGGTCAAACTCTTACATGAAAGTTTAAATGATGTACCTTTAACGTAGAAAACAATTAGCCCAAAAGACTTAACACAAAATACTAAAATCCTAACATTACAGAAAAATGACAAAATAAAGACTAGTGGAGCGCACAAAATAGAGCCTGACACTGCTATTTTCTTTACTAGTGGCGGACATTAACTACGACCCGCCCGTGGTAATTTTTGGACATATTTGCCTTGTGTGACGTCTTGGATTTGTGCTACAGTAATCTCTATAATTAAGCTACGGTAATCCCATGCTAATGACGCCACGTCACCACGGTTACTGTTGTTAATCTCGCGACGATTCAATCCCGTGCGAATTTGAAATTCAAAACCAAGTCAAACGACAATAGTTTTCAAACATGCAAACTAAAATGCACGAGATGCGATAAATAACGCATAAGTAATTGAGATTTGGGAATCAAAATTTTCGGAAGTATTTAAATTCACTAAATTTAAATAAAATAACAACAAGAACTTATAAAAACAAAAACAAAATTGAGTTGTGCGAATCAACATTTTTCTCGCCGGAGCCGGCCGCCCTCCTCCACCACGCCGCCCCCACACCTTCACATCGACCCTGTGCCCTCCGTGAAACCGAGGGTGAGCACCACCCGGGGGCTCCTCCCCTTCCCCCTCTCATCTCCTCAGCTCTGGCGACCGGATCCACTCCGACTACCCCTCGCACCCACGCCGCCCCTCCGGCGACCCCCTCCTCCCATTCCCCCCATGCGCATCACACACCCCCCGGTCGCAGCCGCCAGGGCGACCGACCACCACTGGTCATGGCGGTTGCACCCGCCGCGACCCCCTGGCCCCTTCTGTGCCCCACACTTCGGTCGCCTCATCGCGCGCGTGCCGCCGCTCCCCTGCCTACTCCCCGAGCTGTTGACCCGTCCAACACGCTCACTGGCCTCGCCAGGAGCCCTTGGGCATGGCCGGCTCGGCATGGCCTCGCCCCCTCCCCATGGCCTCAGCCCTCCTTGGCCAACCTCGGTCAGATGGGTTTAGTGAGGGATTAACCCCCCCCCCCCACACACACACTAACCCCCCACTAACCCCCCTTAGTGGTTGACAACACGGGCCCACCCGTGGTAATTAAAACGGTTAAAAAAGAATTAAATAAATATATAAAGAATTTAAAATATATTTTTTAAGTTAAGTTAATTAATTGATTGGTTAATTAAATAATTAAGATTAGTCAATGATTAATTAGTGGCCTTAATTAAACCCTATAGTAATTCTGACTAATATAATTATAATACTTAATTAGAGTGATTAATTTGGGTTATTAATTAGGTTAGTTAAACACTAAGCTAAATAAATTAAAATCTCTTAAATTAATTAATTTGAGTAGAGGATGATAGGTGGGTTCAACTCCCCTAATTCAATCTGATTAATTATTAATTAAACGAAATTAAAATGTGTATGACGTATGGGACCCACTGGACAGAGTTGAGGAGTCAACTACGTGTTGACTACTGATGTCACAGTGACATCATGCTGATGTCGTAATTAATTAATGAATTTAATTAAATTTGTTTAATTCCAAAATAATTAATAAAACTTTTAAAATTAATATAAAATATTGTGTAATACGAATGAAAATAATTTGTACATGAAAGTTGATCATAAAAATGAGACGAACCCGGGTACGCTATCCGTTCGTTTGTCACACGTCTCTATCATAGAGAACGTGGAACTTTTCCATCCGTTTCGCGTGTCGTGTAGTAGCTAGAGACCCGGGAAATATCATCACATATTTTCCTGATCCATCTATGATGGGTGATACTGCGTTAGCTCATGCCTTGCCCTGCATATTGCCATGTCATCCATAGTGTTGCACATGTGCGTTATATTTATTGTTTCTTCCCCCTCTTCTCTCCGGTAGCCCCCAGACTCAGGCTGCTGCCAGGTACGACTAGCCACGTGAGGACCAACCCTTTGTCACAGAGCAACAAGGCAAGCAAAACCCCCTTGATCATTCCTATATTGCATATTCTTTGTCCCTCATGTTTGCACTAGAATTTTTCTACTATTGTAGTTAGCTCCTATATCTGATGCATAGCCTGTTTTTGATAAACTGCTATTTTATTCAACTGCACCTTAAAACTGTTTAGTATAGGTGGAGCAGTGATCCCCTTTGCCCCCTTAGTCCAGTTGCCCCCGCTACATATGTGGCATCCATTCGCGTTGCTTTCATTTATGGTTGAGACTAGGACGTTCATTCCAACCATCCATTGCCACCCAAGTCTCATTTGGTGATGATGCGATTTCACAGGTATTGGGTCTCGACAAGGTGGTAATTTCTCCGAAACTTACCATTGAAAATTTTATGCTTGTTGAGACCCTCGCATACAATTTACTTTTCATTCATCAACTTGCATTTATGGGCTTTAGTACTTTCTTTGGTACTGACTCTGTGGCCCTTTTGTGGAGAAAGACTCTTAAAGAAGACTTTGTTGGGCATGTCAAGAACGGCTTCTATGTGGTTATGTTTTCGGAGCGATCCACTTAGATCACGACTTGGCTAATGGCTAAACTTGATGTGGGATGGCTTTGGCATCGCCGGCTAGCCCATGTCAATATGAGATTGTAAGTGCATCTAGTGCCCCTTAGTGATTTTGGGGGTTTGAAGACTTACAGGTTAAGAGACTAATATGTTTGTGAGTGTACACATGCTCTATAAGTCGCTGAGGAGTTTGAGTTATACGATGAATAACGACCCCTAAAAATATATGTCTTCGGTTGAAGACTTTGGTTCTTCCTTGAAGACTTTGATTGCGAAGAAATTGATATTCCTCATGAAGATATTGAAGATAAGAAATTCGGTGTGTACTGAAGAAAATAGTCTGAAGACTTTGAAGTGTGAAGTTTACTCTTTCTGTTTCATTTTATTTACTCTTGAGTCATAGGAACACCGTACTGTTAAAGGGGGTCGAGGTAAAATTACGGAATGATTTTCCTCATGATGCTCAACCCAAGCCTAAATCTACCAAAGCCTCAAGGTGAGGAATATGAGAGACACGAGGAGTTCATAGTTGAAAGTTTTGACCGTTGTCGCGCCACGCGCCACCTCACTAATCTTATCCACCCAACAGTCACATTATTTAAGGGCATTTATGTCAAATCATGTCAGTATGCTCCCAGGCTATAAATAGCCGCCCCCACAACCACTTGCTGGCTCGCTGCTCCGAGAGAAACTGACGCTTGTCATTTAGAGCAACCCAAATTCCTCAGACTCCTCAAGAGAAAATCATCAAGTGAGGACATACCCCAAACATCAAACCCCAAACCAAAAACCAAGTGATTGAGCATCACTGAAGAAGTTGTTCCTTTATGGAACTGAAGCCTATTAACTTTGAGGACTGTGCATCCTCCAGACGGTTAGGCATCATGGTCTAGAGCATACAAATGTCAATTGTCGATCATCGGGTGACCGAGTTTGTGAGGGTTTGGAAGTATGCCCTGAAGACTTACCAAGAGTGTTGGGCGAGGACTGTGTGTCCTTAGCTAAAGGAGAATACGGAAGGGACTGTGTGTCCCGGTACTGTGTGTCCTTTTGGTTTCAATACCGAGCCGCTCCGAACGAGACGTACAACTATCACAATAGTTGGAACTGGGTCATCAACAACTGTCTTCATCAAGCTACGGGTTTTATTTCTTCAACTCTATCATTTCCTCAAATTGTATGTTGAAGACTTTCAATTGTGCTGTTTGAAGAATTTGTCTGAAGACTTTCTTTGAATTTCCTCAACCTCAAATTCTTCACTTAAGTTAATCTTCACCTGCGTACTTTGTACCCACGAACTGTGTAAACCAAATCTTGTAAACTTCATTGTGTATTCTGTTGTAGTCGTTTTTGTACTCCTGGTCGTGCACTATTTCCGCTGCACTTAATTCATCATTGAGGACTTTCCTCCCAAGGATTCGTCAGTGATGATATTCTAAAAATCACCTATTCACCCCTCCTCTAGTCGATATAACACACTTTCAATTGCTATCAGAGCAAGATACTCCCTTGTTTCGTCTGATTTTGGTTTAACCACCTGCAGTTTTAATTATGTCGACCGCACGTATGATCAAGGTTACTGCAGGATGTCGTACCTTCAAAGGAAAGGATTTTCCCTACTGGAAGACCAAGATGCAGATGCATCTTCAGGCTATTGACAATGATCTCTGGTATATTGTGGAAAATGGTATTCCCTCCATCACTGCTACTATCTCTGCCGCTAATGTGAAGAGGTTCAAGCAACTTGACTCACAAGCGAAGAATATCATTTGTGGCCATGTGAGCAAAGGTCAGTATGGCAGAGTGAGTGCTTTGGGCACAACTAAGCTTATCTGGGATAGGTTGTCCAAAGTCAATGAGGGAGTCTCAACACAACGTCACTCTCGTGTTGATGTTCTTCGCAATCTCTTCAATCACTTCAAGAGGCTTGACAATGAAAGCTGCCAAGATACCTTTGATCGCCTCACTGACATCTCAAATGAACTGCAAGCACTGGGATCTAGAGACATCACTGACCATGAAGTTGTGAAGAAACTGCTAAGATATCTTGATCCATCGTTTGACACACTGGTCCTGATGATTCAATAATGAAGAGACTACAAAATTCTTGATCTCGCTGATATACTCGAGAGACTCAATAATCATGAATTCCAACAAGAAGAAAAGAGAGAGCTGTATGGACCAAACTACCCAAGACCTCGTGTGTTGAAGGCTAAGTCTATTTCCTCATCTGAAGAAGAAGAGTCAGATTGCAGCACTGGTGACTCTGAAGAACTGGGACATGAGCTTGCTATGCTCGTGAGGAAATTCCATAAGTTCACAAAACATGGCCAGTTTGGTAAATCTTCAAGAAGAGATATGAGGAAATCATAGTCTTCATCTAAGGATTACAAGAAAAGAACCTGCCACAAATGCAAGAAATCTGGTCACTACATTGCTGACTGTCCTCGTTGGGTGAAGGAATCTAGGAAGAAGAAATACAAGGATGAAAGTTCTGATAACTCGAAGAAAAAGAAGAAATCTTCAAAATCCTCATACTCAAAGTCCTCATCGCACAAGAAGACTAGTTCCAGAAAGGCTCGGGCACTCATTGGCAAGGAAATGTTTTCTGAAGAAGAATCCGAGGAATGTGATGAAGTGGAAGGTTCTAAAGAGGATTCAGAGTCTGGTGTCGCAAGTCTTGCACTGGCTACCACATTCGCCAGGAAGTCAATCTTCAACCTTGAAGAAAATGACAATGCTATCTACAGTGATGAAAATGCTGATGACTTTACTCCAACCTATTGCTTCATGGCAAAAGGTTCAAAGGTACCAAATCATACTTCCTCCTCTGATTCTAGTGACTGTGAACCTGATGATTATCAAAAACCCAGTTACTATAAACTTGCCAACATTGCCACTAAGCAACAAAGTGCCATTGAAAAGCTTCAAAAACTGCTAGACAGAAGCGATGATCTGTTGAATGATGAAATGAATCGTACTCAAGTCCACACTGAAGATGTGAAATGTCTTCAATCTAGATTTGATAGTCTTCAAGATCGTTATGGCACACTCTTGGCTGATCATGAGAAACTTCCCTATGAATTTCTTCAAAGGCAGCTTGATCTTGAGAAGTTAAGAATGTCTCATGATGATCTTCGAATAGAACATGATTCATTGCTTGCTCAACAGATCAGTACCGCTCAGGTTGAATTCATTCCACCATGTTTGAAATGCATCGAGCATGAAATTGCTAATTCTTTACCAAAATCATCAAGTGCTTCTATTACTACAAATTCTTGAACTATCCCCGTGGTATCAAATTCTTCACTTGAAGAAACCACAAATGCCACTTACGAAAATGTATGGTTGAAGGAATTGTATGTGAGAGGCATATACAAAAGTCTCAAAGGGCGTCAAACCTTTTGTGATGTGCTCAAAAAGAAGATTCTGAACAGGAACCAGAGGAAAGAAGGAATTGCCTTTGAGAGGAAATTGGATGCTGATGGATCATACTGGAAACCTGAGCAGTACCCCATAACCTCATGGGTTGCTGCTAAAGGTCCTCCCGTTGATCCATCCACTCTAACAGGCTTTGCATGTGAATTATCCTATTCCTCAGGTGAGTCATTTGACTCCAACTATAAACTGTTCAAAAATCAATCTGGTGAAGTATTTGCTCGATATGTTGGAACTAACTGCAGGAATGGACCACCCGTGAGGAAAATCCTGGTCCCCAAAAGTTTCTTGGAAAATCTTTAGGTGAATGTCCTCATGACACCACGTGTGAAGAACCAGAAACCCAGATCAATTTCCTCAGGTGGACCAAAGTCTTCACGAGTATTAAAATCGTCAAATGGTCAATACTAAGCTTATTGTCGTGCTAATGCTTGATATGCAGGGAAATTACCCGGGACATGAATATGAGCGCTATTCCTCAAATTATTATGTTAATAAGTCCTCAAAGAATTTCTCTACCTATTCATTTGAGTACTCTAACCCCCCCCACTGTGAAAAGAAGTGCATTAGCTTCAATGGACCCTTTCTCATATGGTGCTCGTAGGATGATGAACTCTTTGCCACCCCTTCAGATGTGGGTGGTGAAGAAATTGAACTAATCCCTTCTGCAGGTCAGGTCTCCAGATGAAAGTCATCGTGTGAAGAATTTGCTGGAGACCTGAGGAAACTGCTTGTTTGGTGGCAAGCTAAAATTGATGAAATTAAAACATTTCACACGTCCTCAAATTTAATGTCTATTATGAAATTCTTATCTCATGAAATTGATATCATATTCTTCAAGTCTGAAGCATATGAGATGGTAAGCTGTACTAATTCATCTGCAGGATGACGAACCCAAGAATACAGAGTGGGTTCTTGACAGTGGTTGCACAAATCACATGACTTGTGATAAAAGCTTGTTGATGAATATGCCACTGACTCCATCACCACTGAAGCAAATCACTTATGCTGATAAAGGTAAAAGCAAGGTATTATGACTTGGCAAAGTGGCTATCTCGAAGGACAGGCACATGGACAAAGTCATGCTTGTCGAATCCCTTGGGGTGAACCTTATGCCAGTCTCAATGCTTTGTGATCTTGATATGGTTGTTATCTTTGGAAAGTATAGATGTGTAGTCATCATGGAATATGAAAAATCCAAAGTCTTCGCAGGCTTTAGGAGAGAAGATTTGTACATTGTTGATTTTTCCAGAGGTCCTCAACCAGCCACATGCTTACTAGCAAAAACCTCAGAAGGTTGGCTATGGCATCGACGTCTCGGTCACGTAGGCATGAGGAATTTGCACACGCTGGCGAAGAAGAAGCATGTCATTGGCATCGAATCTGTCAAATTCCTCAAGGACCATCTCTACGGTGCTTGTGAATCTGGAAAAATAACCAGATCCAAATACCCCTCGAACACTATCATGACTACTACTCGTCCGTTTGAATTACTTCACATGGATCTGTTTGGACCTACTCATTATGCTACTCTAACCAATGGAGCATATTTATATGGCTTTGTCACTGTTGATGATTATTCTCGCTATACTTGGGTACATATCATTCTGTATATAACTAAAGTGCAGGAAGTCTTTGAACGATTTTCCACAAGGGCCTCGACGAACTTTGGCGTCAAGATCAAACACACCAGGAGTGATAATGGGACAGAATTCAAAAACACTCGTCTTGATGAACTTGGTATTACTCACGAATTGTCTGCTCCTTATACTCCTCAACAGAACGGCGTCGTTGGACGCAAGAACATGACTCTGGTTGAAATGGCATGGACTATGCTTGAAGAATATCAGACTCCTCGACGTTTCTGGCCTGAAGCAATCAACATTGCTTGCCAAATCATCAACATGGTATATCTCCACAAATTCCTCAAGAAAACCTCATATGAACTCCTCACTGACAAGAAATCCAATGTAAGTTATTTGAAAGTCTTCAGTGCAAAATGCTG
Organism: Hordeum vulgare subsp. vulgare; assembly: GCF_904849725.1. Classification (NCBI taxonomy): domain Eukaryota; kingdom Viridiplantae; phylum Streptophyta; class Magnoliopsida; order Poales; family Poaceae; genus Hordeum; species Hordeum vulgare. The sequence continues at coordinate 136,635,655 of NC_058522.1, read as the reverse complement.
GATTAGAGATCCTCACCACAGCTCAAAGTTTGCACTTAAAGCAAATGAGGGTTTTATGATTGGTTACGGAAAGGACTAACACAGCTATGGAGTCTTCAACACCTATCACAACAAGGTTGTTGAAACTGTAGCTGTGCAGTTCGATGAAACTAATGGCTCGCAAAGAGAGCAACTGCCTCGTGTGCCAGATAAATTACCTCCTCAGGAAGCCATCAAGCTCAAGGCAACTGAAGATATCATTCTACCGAGGAACAACCACTTGTTGAAGAAGTCGTCCCCAACACTGAGGAAATTCAAACTAGTGCATCTAAGGAATATGCTACAGATCAAATTCCTCAGCCCAACCAAAGTCATCAACCAGCTCATCCGAGAATTGCAAATGAAGTAGAACTTGACAAAATCCTCGATGGCATAAATGCGTGAGGTCCTCTCACTCGCTCAAAGCTTCACATTTAGTTAACTTTTGTGGGCATTCCTCGTTTGTGTATATCACAGAACCCTCAAAAGTTGATGAAGCCTTCATGGAACCTGAGTGGATTCAAGCCATGCAAGATGAACTTGTTCAGTTCAAGCTAAACGACGTGTGGGAACTCGTCAAATGACCAGATCCTCGCAGACACAATATCAACGGCACCAAGTGGATCTACCAAAAAAAGCAGGATGAGATGGGAAGGTAGTGAGAATAAGGCATGGCTTGTAGCGCAAGGTTACACACAGGTTGAAGGAATTGACTTCGATGATACTTTTGCACCTGTTGCTAGACTTGAAGCTATTCAAATATTACTTGCTTATGCTAATCATCACATTATTACTCTATATCAAATGGATGTGAAAAGTGCATTCCTCAATGGTAAGCTTCAGGAAGAAGTATATGTTGCTCAGCCCCCAGGTTTTGAAGATCCGAAGCATCCACACAAAGTCTTCAGACTAAAAAAGGCACTCTATGACCTCAAGCAAGCCCCTCGGGCGTGGTATGATACATTGAAGGAATTCCTCATGAAGAAAAGCTTCAAACCTGTTTCACTTGATCCTAGTCTTTTCACAAAATCCTATGACAAGAATTATTTGTGTGCCAAATATATGTCGATGACATTATTTTTGGTTGTACTCACAAACGTTACAGTGATGAATTTTCCTACATGATGAGTGAAGAATATCAAATGTCTATGATGGGGGAGCTGAAATTCTTCTTAGGTCTGAAAATTCATCAACAATGCAATGGCATCTTCATATCCCAAGAGAAATACCTCAAGGACGTTCTGAGCAAATTCAACATGCATGAATGCAAATGCGTCAAGATACCTATGCCTACCAATGGCCACCTGTGCACTGACGAAAATGCTAAAGATTTTGATCAGCAGGATTATCGCTCTATGATTGGCTCCTTATTGTACCTATGTGCATCCAGGCCAGATATTATGCTTAGTGTTTGCATGCGTGCTCGTTTTCAAGCAAAATCGAAGGAATCACACCATAAGGCTGTGAAACATATTCTTTGATACTTAGTTCACACACCAACACTAGGATTTTGATACCCCAAGGGCTCAAATCTTCACCTCGTTGGATACTCTGATTCTGATTATGCTGGTGACCGTGTGGATCGCAAGTCAACATCAGGCACATGCCATTTCCTTGGAAGATCATTAGTTTGCTAGTCCTCAAAGAAGCAGAACTGTGTATCACTCTCCACTGCCGAAGCTGAGTACATTGCTGCTGGATCTTGCTGTGCTCAAGTGCTATGGATGAAGCAAACTCTTAGAGACTACGACATCAACATGAAGAATGTGCCTCTCTACTGCGACAATGAGAGTGCAATCAAGATCACCTACAACCCAGTACAACACTCGAAGACCAAGCACATCCAGATTCATCATAATTTTCTTCGTGATCATGTCCTCATGGACAATATCATCATCGACCATGTGAAGACTGATGATCAATTAGCAAATATTTTCACAAAGCCCTTGGATGAGAGAAGGTTTTGCAAGTTGGAGTGTGAGCTAAATATCCTAGAATCTTCAAATGTCTTGTAAACTTGCACACATCCCAACACTTATGCAAAATTGATGACTTAGATGTGCAACACACAAACTAACGATTTTCCTCAACCAATGAAGAAAATCACTCTAAGTGTGAAGGAATGAATGAAGAATTTGGTTCTCACGGCCCTACGACAATTGTACGCGGTGCGTGAAATCATCCTTCTTATACGGTGGGTCACGCCACCACTCAACTTTGAAATTCTTCAAGATGGTTTGTCACAAAATTCTCAAATTTTAAAAATCTTCTAAATCTTCAAATTCTTCAAAAAATTTGATGATTTTCATTTGAGTATATATATTATGAGCTTTCAATGTCCTAAAAATCATTCACTTATAGCTCAGTCTTCAATTTCATATTTCATCCAAGTGAATGTGATCGGACCCGGCTCCCCTCTATGCTAAGCTCAATCCAGTCTATTCTCAATTCTTCATATGCGTTCTATTTGACACTTGTTCAAAATCCTCACTGAATCCTTGTGAGCTGAGGACTTTGTAACGAAATCCTCAAAATTCAATTTTTTAACCGTTGCAACAGTAACCACACCCACTACTCACGTTCGTATAACCACGATCTCCACCGCTTCAATCGTGGGCACCACGTGTCAAGCGGAGATGAAGGGGCAAGGGTAGTTTGGTCTGAAAGTTTCGGCCCGAACAGTTTTTCACCTGAGCTATAAATAGCCCCTTCCCCCCTCAGTCAAAAATCGGCTTTCCCTCTCATCTTCTCCGCTCGAGCTCAAACCCTAGCGCCGCCGCTAACATCTTTGCCACCAGTCAGGAAAAGCTTCACTGCCTCGTCCTCGCCCTTGCCGGACTCACGCCAACAAAGGAATATCCTCCTCCGCTGCCGTTATAGCTGTTTTCAGTCGCCAAGTTAGGGCACTGAAGATTTGAATCGAAGAACTTCTCCTTTTTACTACCTCAGTTCATCGTGTTCTTCGCACAGGGTAAATAAAATCCTATTTTAGAGACCCTGTTGATCTTTTATTTCACATTAGATTCGAGAAATCAATTTTTCCTGAGAAAGTTTCTCAGCTCTGCACACTCATGCGTAGAACACTTGATGAATTTCACTAAGTTACTGAAATTCTTTGCGAGATTCCTCAATTGTTTTAATTTTCGAATCTGCACAACTCTGGAAACCAAGATTAGAATGCTTAGTCAAATTCCTCAACTTTTAATTGTTTTCAATTTCCTAGAATCTGAGAACGCATATGCCGCCTCCAAATTCTTGGCACCTATAATCTATTCACAGGTACAAAATGTCAGCTGATGAATCTCTAGGTTCTCATAAACTTAACTCATTTGCAATATTTCCCAAAGAAACCTTATGTGTGTCTTTAGAGTCATCAAGAATTCAAATTCCTGAGCAAAAACCTCGGCTAAAAAAATAGAAGAAGACCGGAAACAGAAAAGTGGCAAGAAACTGCAGCAAAATACTGCATTTGAGATCCCTGAAGAAATATATGCTGACTACTGTACAACTGATGAAGAAATACATGGTAAAGAGACCATGACGAAGCGCAAGATTAGGCTTCAAAAGATTGAGCGCAGGTGGGCAAAAGAGTGGAAGGAGTACAAATATGTGACTCCAAAATATGCAAAGAAGTTTGCCCTCAAACCTCCCTGCAAAAGGCCGCCATAGGGAGATCAACAAGCAGCTCATCCCTCAAGTGTAGTCACTATTGAGGATTATCCCGATGAGAAATACAAATACTTGTCTAAGTTGCCAAAAAGGCAAAATTTGTTGTGAAGAAATTCAATGAGGATTCTGCTCCTTCAGCCACTGCTAGCACTTCTTCAGTTGCTGAGGCCTCTACTACTACAATTCCTTAGAAGAAGACTCTGCTGAAGAAACCAGAAGCTTCAACTGCTGTGTCAAAACATCAATTACCTCACAATGTTGCAACGATTGCAAAATCCTCAACTGCAAAATAGTTCGCACCTCCTCCGCAAAAGCAGCTCAATAAGATTCAATCTGAACAACCTAGTTCCTCTGTGCCATCTGCTGCTGGCTTCGCCTCAAAATCTTCACCAAGTCTTTTGAAGATTAAGATGGCTGCTGGTAGAGGCACCAGACCCAGTCCTAGCAAAATCGTCAACATTCCTTCTGCATCAGAAGGAAGTGAAGAATTTGATGAAGAAACACTCCAAGCCATTATCAGAAACAAACAGGAACGTGTTGCACAAGCCTCTGGCAGTTCCATTCCTCTTGCAATGGACCCGGCGGTATTGCTGGACTTCATCGACCTCTGGTATGAAGATCCAAACACACCGATTGATGATTTGAAGCTTCCCCCTGGTGTCAGCCATATGGTTGCTACTTTCATCAATGAAGCTAAATGGAAAGAGCAGCAAGCCAAGCAAGCGAGGGCTGCCAAAGTCAAAAAGGAGAAATTCCTCAAGCAGAGTCTCCTCAACTTGTCACCTGATGTACTCGTTTCAACTCAGGCTGAACTCAAAACCCTCACGGACAAGTATACAAGTCTTCACATTGATCGTCAAGGGGTCAAAGTGAAATTCATCAAAGCTGTAACTGCTGCAGTTGATGAATACAATAGCAGAGATGCCGCTCCAAAGCATTAGACAAACCCTCAGCGAAGCTATATCGTTCAGCTGACTGAGGAAGATGAAACTGAAGAACGAGCCGCAGAAGAAACTCCTCAGAATATTCCAGCTGAAGAAACTGCCAGGCCTAACACTGATGAACTAGTGCCTGATGAAATTGCTCCATCACCAAAATCCTCAAAGGTGAAGAAAGTGACTCCGTCTGCATCAGACGTGAAGAAAACCAAAGCGACTAAAAAGAAGCTAAAAAGAGAAAAGCTTCAATGACTTCATAATCCTTAGAAGCCAAACGTCTAAAGATCATGCCTACGGAATCTTCATCAGCCCCGGTGGATCCTACTCCTCTCAATGTAGCACCATCGTACATGATTGTTCCCTTTCAGTGAGGACCATGTTATTCCCGAAGAAGATGATGAAATGGAAGATACTCGCTCGCGTGCATCCACAACGATGGATGAGGAAATAAAAATTGATGACATTCCTCAAATCATTACACCTCCGAGGACTAGTGAAGAAAAGGAGGGTGATGAAGAAATTGGATGCAACACTCCTGTGATCCATGATGAGTTTTGGGAAGAGACTCGTCCAAACTCACCAAGGACAGCTCAAATCCCTCCAACTCCAGCTGGCACTCAAATTCTCACCGACTCTGATGAAAACAACATTTGTGTGGAATCAGCACAAGAATCAGCTGCATCAGCTGAAGAAAATGCAACATCAAAAACTGCAACTGCTTCCTCAAGTCAGCAAATTCCTCAAGCTGAGGAAAATGCTTAAACTGATGAAAATGCTTCTGCCCCAAATGCTGAAACTGCACTTGTTGTGGTGAATCCTGAAACTGCCATTGTAGTGGCCACAACTCCTCAAGATGCACAGCAGCACAATCTTCAGCCCAAGCCAAATCAACCCTTCTTCAAGAGGCCAAAGTTTCAGAAGGAAGCTTTCTTTGATGAACGTCATTACTTCACGGGAGAGAATCCGTATGAAGAGCTTCGCATCACACATACGAAGTTCTAAACAAGAAATCATCTTAACTACTATGCCTCTGTACTTTGTGGAAGAAAGAAGATTATTCTTCACACTCGCATTCCTCAACGTGATATGGAAGAAATACCTTGCTTCGTCCCAGTACTCAATGTTCTTCATGAAGCTGGGTTATTGCCTTTCTGCACTGGTACCAGTGATTGGAACACAGACAAAATTCTTCAATTTTATTCCACACTGCATATCTCAGGCGACCCAAAAGACGTCACCACATGGGTATTGGACTGGATGACTTAGCATACACATTACAAAGCTCCAGCTACTAAATTGCTTTGAGCTCTCCCAATATCAATTCCCTCAGAGTACGCAGTCAAAATGTATGATGAAAGAGAACTGCCGAACAAGCTCATGGAAGTCCTCATGAAGCCTTTGGCCAAGGGCCAACCTCCAAGGACTCGATTTTTGGTGCAAGATATGAAGTATGAGCCTAGAACTGTGTACAGAATCTTGTCCTATGCCTTCACACCTATCAAAGGAGATGACAATGAAGAAGACATCATATGAATCATGAAGAATATCCTATTCAACGTCATTCATGATATCCATATGGATCTTCATGATTTCTTCTTGAGGACTTTGGCTGACAATGCTTTGTCACCATATGAGTTGAAGATTTATGCGCCTTGGATCAAGAGATTCATGAGGAATAGATCAGGCATCAACTATCAAGCTGACTTTCAGAATCACCTCGGATATCTGCCGCCGATCAAACTAATCAAGTCATCAAGTCATCTTTTGAACCAATTGAAGGCAAAGGAAAGTATGTGATCGATGAAGGAAATCGACCCCTAGATGGCCAATTTTGCAAGGCTGATTCATATTCCTCATATGATGACACCGCTACTTAAGACCCTCCAAGCCCAACTGCTCCAAGGGTGATGACTAACAGAGAGCTTCTTCTCAGTCTTCACCAAAAAGTCAATCGCAATCACAAGTGGGTGAAACTTCAATTTGGTGCCATTGTGAAAACCCTCAATGAGAGTCAAAATGTAGTGAAGAAAAATCACTATTATCTTCATGAGGTATTTGATTGCACTTGGGCCACCTTGGCTCATCTGAAGACTCCTGAGGAACTTGAGGAATTGGAATTTACTCAAGACTTTGACTGGTTGTGGCCTCCAAAGAAGAAATTCAAGCCAATTCCAGTTCCTGACTTGGAGGACAGTTCATTTTCTTCATCTCGCACTGCTGAATCAGATGAAGAACTAGAAGACACTACAACTGGTCCAAGAAAGAAGACTGACTCCAAGGATGCTCATGCCTCTACATCGTCAAAGAAGTGAACTTCTTCAAGGTCGTTAGTCCCTAGTTTTGTCCCTTTTCGTCACTTGATGACAATGAGGACAAATGTGAGAGTCAGTCTTCAAGCGGGATACTTTATGGGGCTTATAAACTTTATTAAGTTACAAACTCTTGGTTCTTCTGAAGTTTTTGATGTAATGAGTTTTAACTTAAGCCCGATGGTGTTCTGACTCTTTTGAACATTTGTCCTCTCATGCTTATTCCTCAAGTTTATTAATGCACGCATGCTGAAATTCGTCAGACACCATTTTTCATCATGCATTTCTAATTCCTCATACTATATGTCAAATGCATGCATGGATTGCAAGATACAGGGGGAGATCTCTATGATACAAATCATCAATGTGCATCTCCTGTTCAAAGCAAATTCCTCAAAATATGCACATCTTCTAGGGGAGTTTCTCTGTATCTTGATTTCAAGTTCCTCAAACTCAGTACTTAGATTCCATATTATTATCCCCATTGAAAACTTAACCTAATTGTCACGAACCACCAAAAAGGGAGAGATTGTAAGTGCATCTAGTGCACCTTAGTGATTTTGGTGGTTAGAAGACTTATAGGTTAAGAGACTAATATGTTTGTGAGTGTACATAGGCTCTATAAGTCGTTGAGGACTTTGAGTTTTACGATGAATAACAACCCCTAAAAATGTATGTCTTCTGTTGAAGATTTCCGTTCTTCCTTGAAGACTTTGATTGAGAACAAATTGCGAAGAAATTGATATTCCTCATGAAGATATTGAAGATGACGAATTCGGCGTGTCCTGAAGAAAACAGTTTGAAGACTTTGAAGTGTGAAGATTTACCCTTTCTGTTTCATTTTCTTTACTCTTGAGTCATAGGAACACCGTACTGTTAAAGGGGGTCGACGTAAAACTACGGAATGATTTTCCTCATGATGCTCAACCCAAGCCTAAATCTACCAAAGCCTCAAAGTGAGGAATATGATATACATGAGGACTTTCACAGTTGAAAGTTCCGACCGTTGCCGCGCCACGCGCCACCTCACTGATCTTATCCACCCAACAATCACATTATTTAAGGGCATTTATGTAAAATCATGTCGGGATGCTCCCAGGCTATAAATAGCCCCCCCCCCCCACATCCACTTGCGGGCTGGCTGCTCCAATAGAAACTGACACTTGTCATTTAGAGCAACCCAAATTCTTTAGAGTCCTCAAGAGAAAATCATCAATTGAGGAAATACCCCAAACATCAACCCCAAACAAAAAAACAAGTGATTGAGCATCACTAAAGAAGTTGTTCCTGTGTGGAACTGAAGCCTGTTACCTTTGAGGACTGTGCATCCTCCAGACGGTTAGGTGTCATGATCTGGAGAATCCAGCAGTCAATTGTGGATCGCGGAGTGACCGAGTTTGTGAGGTTTTGGAAGTCTGCCCCGAAGACTTACCACGAGTGTTGGACGAGGACAGTGTGTCCTTAGCTCAGGGAGAATACGGTAGGGACTGTGTGTCCTTTTGGTTTCAATACCAAGCCGCTCCGAACCAGACGTACAACTATCACAACAGTTGGAACTTGGTCATCGACAACTGTCTTCATCAAGCTACGAGTTCTATTTCTTCAACTCTTTCATTTCCTCAAATTGTATGTTGAAGACTTTCATCTGTGTCGTTCGAAGAATTTGTCTGAAGACTTTCTATGAATTTCCTCAACCTCAAATTCTTCACATAAGTTAATCTTCACCTGCGTACTCTGTACCTGCGAATTGTGCAAACCGAATCTCATAAACTTCATCGTATATTCTGCTGTAGTCGTTTTTGCATTCCTGATTCTGCGCTATTTCCGCTGCACTTAATTCATCATTGAGGACTTTCCTCCCAAGGAATTTCCTTAGCGATGAAATTCTTAAAATCGCCTATTCACCCCCTCTAGTCGATATAACGCACTTTCAGAGATATTTGCAAAGTCTCCTCAAAGGGGATGACATTCTCGGACTAACAAATGTGACTTTCCCCAGAGGTTGTGCTTGAAGTGCGTGTATTGAAGGAAAGATTGATGAGACATCTCATCACCCCACAACTATCATCTACACGACAAGGACCTTGGAACTCCTCCACATGGGTCTCTTTGGTCCTCCATCTTATGATAGTCATGGGGGAAGAAAGTATTGCTTGGTGATTGTGGATGGTTACTCAAGATATACGTGGGTGTACTTTTTCAAGTGGAAAAGTGAGACTCAACAAACCGTCATCGACTTTGCTAATGAAGCTCAACGCCAACAAAATGCAAAGATATTGATGATCAGAAGTGATAATGGCACCGAGTTCAAGAACTACACCCTTAATGAATTTCTGAGTGATGAAGGAATCAAGCATCAATACTCTGCTCCTTACACTCCTCAACAAAATGGTGTGGCCGAAAGGAAGAACCAGACGTTGATGGATGCGGAAGGAACCATGATGGCGGACTTTAAGTCTCGTACAACTTTTGGGTCGAAGCCACCAACACCGCATGTCATGCATCAAATCGGATCAACCTTCGCAAAGGCTTGAACAAGAATCCATATGAAATTCTAACCAGTAACAAGCCCAACGTCATGTACTTCCGGGTGTTTTATTGTAAGTACTTCATTCTAAATAAATTTGCTCGTTTGTCTAAATTTGAACCTAGAGTTCAAGAGGACATATTTGTTGGTTATGCTACAAACTCTCGTGCTTACCGTGTCCTCAACAAGACCCCGGGTGACGGGGGATAACCTTGGGGTAGGCTCATCGAGCCTACTCCTTTACCTTTCGTCACAAGTACGGGACGGATGCTTCCCCGTGCGCCTGCTCCTTCTAGCCGGATGCGAGACCCGCGCCGGTTAGGGACCTGGTAGCTCACCATCCGGCTCGATGGCCATTCGCCAGCCGGATGGTGAGCACCTGTCACATCAACATGACTAATGTGAAAGGTGCATGCGACTAAAGGCAAGATTGCGTCAGCTCATGTACTAAGGAGTGTTGCACTCATGGCTACAGTGGAGGCGGTCGTACTGCTGACCGGCGTCGGCTGCAACCCGTCGCCTTCGCACAGTGCCGGCACGCTTCCACCCACTCCATTACCTGCCCATGCGTGGCTATAGTGGATCCGGCCGTGCCGCTCTCCACGGCCGGACTCCGCGCCAACGACGGCCATAGTGCGGCCTGTGCCGTGTCAGACAGACACACACCAATCCCATCGGCCAGCCGGCGGGCTCCAGCATCCGACGGGACCCTGTAGCTGGTGGGCCGTGCAGGTGGCAAGACTTCTCAGCCGGGGGGCTTGCTGTCCAACCGGAGAGGCTACCAGTCGGGTCACCCCCTATGTACCATATATCCAAATTATAAGCCGGGGGTTCGTCTATAAAACCCGTTGGCCCTCCTCCATGCAGAGGGTCGGCCATTCCCACACACGAACACTCAGACAGGAGAGGTAGAACGCGAGCCGGCTAGCTCCTTCTTCCTCCCCCGTCAAACAGCTCAGGGAGCACTCTGTAATCACCTTGGTTCATCAACCACTCCAACATGACTAGGGGTGTTACCTCCCACGGAGGTCCCTGAACCTGGGTACATCATGTGTCACGCACCGGTAGTTACCAATCCCGTTATCGGAGCCTGTCGGTGCCTTTTGGCCCCAACCACTCTCGATAAACCACCCCATGGCATCTGTCCTTAGAAAACAAAGATAGTTGGCGCCCACCATGGGGCCATCTACGGCGCCGATCGGTGTTATGCTCCGGGCGGGACCCCTCACCAACTCCATTGGATGTGTCGTGTCCGGACTGATCAGCTTGCTCATGGAGCTTGCCTCCGCGGAAGCTTCCGCGGTGCTGATGGTCGGCTACACCTGCCGTGCAGGCTCTGCCGCCGTCCCCATCGGCGAGCCACACCGTGGCAACGTTGCCACCGATGTTGACCGCATCGATGTCTCCCTCGATGTCGACGCCCTCTGCGCGCTGTTCAGCAAGTAGTGCCTCGACGACGCGCCTGCGTTCGACAAGGATCCTAGCGAGGTACTCGACTGCATCGACCCACCATCATTCGCTGGATCCTCCACTTCGCACGATGTCCTCCCCTCCTCTATCCTCATGGATGTGATGGTCGCCGGATCCAATACTAGCTCAGGCCGCGTCAAGGCTACGGCCAACCCCGTCCTGGCTCATCCGGGTCCATCCAACCCTCTCCATGCTGCTCTGCAGGGGTTGAGCACCCCCATCGTGCCTTCTGCAAACCCGACCGCCGCCACGGCCAAGCTGGAGGAAGCCCGCAAATAGCTGTTTGCGGAGGGCACCGCCCTTGCAGCCGCCAAGTGTCAGATGGAGTCTACACATCGCGAGTACAACTCCGCCTACGGCCTCACTCCGGCTGGCGATGGGCCTAGCCGATGAGGCGAAATTCGCAACCGTGGCCGCGTTGTTGCCGACATCCTGGGCGGCAATCTGCCCATCTATGACTCCGCCGCAGCCAACATGCAGGCCGCCCAGGTGGCCCATGAGGAGATGGCCACCATGGAGGGCGAGGAGCGTGTGCGGTAGGAGAAGCACGTTCATGACCTCCTCACCTCTGCCAACGAGCAACAAGGTCACCTCGACCCAGATCATGCCTTCTCGTACCCCCTCGCTACGAGTATGAGGATTCGCGGGCACCTAGCGGTCTCCAGCCGGCCCATCACTCCTCCTCCTCCCGTGGCTCCAGCCGGAAGACCGACGGGAGCCACGGCAGGCGCTCTCAGCGCTAAAACGAGGAACCGGCAGTCACCATCCGGCTCCACGAGCCGGCCGGGGGAGTCGTCCGGCTGCCTCGCGCCCTACTCTGCTCCCGTGGCAAGAGTGACCATGCTCGCCCATGCATGCCGTTCGACCGCACAACGCGTCCCCCGCAGCAAGAACGATGCTCACACCCGCCTTAACCGGCTGGCACAGTCGGCCCTCCTGGAGGAGGAGGACCCAGGTCCGGCTTCCTTCGGCCCCCGGATCCGCGGACAGTCGTTCCGAACCGGCTTCACACTCCCCCATGATACTCCAAGGTACAACGGCTCTGCCAAGCAAAAGGAGTGGCTGATCGATTACACAACTACAATCAGCATCGCCAGGGGAACAAACGCATAACCGTCCGCTACTTGCAGCTCATGCTGACCGGCTCGGCCCGAACCTGGCTTAACAACCCGGCGGCCGGCAGCGTCAATACATGGGTTGACTTCGAGGAGGCCTTTGTCCGCAACTTCGCACGCACCTACAAATGCCCTGGTCGCCCCTGCGAGCTGGCTATGTGCATCCACAAGTTGGATGAGCCCCTCTGTGACTACGTCACGTGCTAGACTGAGTTGTGCAACTCATGCGAAGGAGTCCGTGAGGTGCAGGCCATCCAGTACTTCATCGAGGGCTGTCGAGATGACACCCTCCTCAAGCACAAGCTTATGTGCTCAGAGCCCGCCACGCTGGCGACACTCATGGCCAAGCGGACAAATACGCCACGTCCGACTCCGCAATGAGGATCAACGTCAGCGCGACCGACAAGCCTATCCAGCTAGCCGCCACGACACGGCCGGCTGGCGACAACCGCGGTTATTAGAACAACATGCACAAGTCCAACCAGTCGGATCCTCGGCAAGGGAGCAAGCAGGTTGCAACCGTCGAGGAAGTGCAGTCGGCTGCTCAGGCCGACAGCTAGCGCCAGCGAGCCGACAAATTCCACTCCAGGGGGAAGCCAATTATCTGTACGCTCCGGTAGTGCAGCTTCTCACAATTATTGGCCTAGGGCGAGGGCCTGCCGGCTCCTCAAGCCCGGCTCCAGCGCCAGCTCCGGCTCCGCCTCCCCACAATGACGGCCTCCTCGGCGACCCATTCCTCGAGCAGGACGGGGCCTATGTCATTTTCACCAGCGAGGGCAACGAAAAGCATAGCCAACGCCAACGCCGACAAAAGGTAAACGCCACGGTTCTTGCGTTTCCCCAATACAAGCACCGGTCTAAGAAGCGAGTTACTTGGAGCCGGGCGGACCATCTGGCGGTGATGCCGAACCCCGGCAGCTACGCACTCCTCCTCGACCCCACCATAGCCTCCAAGAGGCTCACCTGTTGGTTCTCGCGGGTGCTGGTCGATGGCGGTAAGAGCATCAGCATCCTCTACCATGATACCCTGCTCAAGTTGGGGCTCAAGGAGAAGCACCTGCAGCCGACCCAGAGTGTCTTCCACAACATCGTGCCGGGGCAGTCCTGCTCCCTCATCGGCAAGATCCAGCTGGACATCCTCTTCGGCGACAAGGCTCACTACCACCGTGAGCCAATCTGGTTCGTGGTGGTGGACCTCGACAACCGCTACCATGCGCTGTTCGGTAGGCCGACGCTCGCCAAGTTCATGGAGATCCCCCATTACGCCTACCTCAAGATGAAGAATCCTAGGCCCAAGGGCATTATCACCATTACTAGTGACTACAAGAAGTCAATCGAGTGAGCGCGCGATAGCAGCCGGCTGGCCGAAGCAATGGTGATCGCAGAGGAGAGAAGGTAGCTCGACCGTCTTGTGGTTCAGGCCACCGAGCAGTCGGCCATGCCGACTCCCCCGTTCCAGTTGGCAAGTGAGGCCACGTTTGAGCCGTCCAAGGACACCAAGAAGGTGCCACTCGACCTAGACAACCCCCAGCAGTGCGTCACCATCGGCTCCAACCTCAGCCCCAAATAGGAAGGCAAGCTCGTCAATTTCCTCTGTGAGAATCAGGATATCTTTGCATGGTCCCTCAAGGACATGCCGGGTATCCCGAGGAAGTATGCCAAGCACAAGCTTCATGTGCCACCGGATGCGAAGCCGGTCAAACAACCCATGTGCCGCTTCTTCGAGGAGAAGCGGCACATCATCGGAGAAGAGATATCCTGGCTGCTCGCGGTCGGCTTCATCATGGAAGTTTTCCACCCAGACTGGCTGGCAAACCTAGTCCTGGTGCTGAAGAAAAACAAGACCTAACACATGTGCATCGACTAGACGAGCGTGAACAAGGCGTGTCCAAAAGACCCTTTCGCCCTGCCACGGATAGATCAAGTGATCAACTCCATGGATGGCTGCGATTTGCTGTCCTTCTTGGATACCTTATCCGGCTACCACCAAATCAAGTTGTCTCCAGCCGACCGGCTCAAGACCTCCTTCATCACCCCCTTTGGAGCATACTGATATACGACCATGACCTTCGGCCTGAAGAATGCAGGTGCAACCTTCCAGCGTTGCATGGAGAAATTTCTCCTACCACAGATTGGGAGGAACGTATATGTCTACATCGTGTACATCGTCATCAAGACCAAGAAGCATTTCAGTCTCCTCGAGGATCAGTGGGAGACCTTCTCCATCCTGCGCGAGTACAAGGTCCGGCTCAATCCGGAGAAGTGCCTCTTTGGAGTTCCAGCATGCCGACTCTTGGGCTACGTCGTGTCGGCACGTAGCATCGAAGCCAACCCCGAGAAGATCAAGGCCATCGAGCGTATGGCCAGGCCGGTTCGACTCAACGAGGTCCAGAAGTTCGCTGGCTGCCTGGCCTCCCTTAGCTAGTTCGTCAGCTGGCTGGGAGAGAAGGCACTGCCCCTCTACCAATTGATGAAGAAGACCACTAGGTTTGAGTGGAACGACCATGAGGACGAGGCCTTCTGCGACCTAAAGCGCGCCCTCTCCAACGCGCCCGTCTTGGCCGTTACAGCAGAGAAAGAGCCGATGCTCGCGTACATCATGGTGACCACTCGCGTGGTGAGTGTCGTCCTAGTGGTGGAGCGGTCGGAGGAGGGCAGGGCGCTGTCGGTTCAACGCCCTGTCTACTATCTAAGCGAAGTCCTTTCCGCCTCCAAGCAGAACTACCCCCACTACTAGAAGATGTGCTATGATAGATACTTCGCCACCAAGAAGCCGAAGCAATACTTCCAGGAGCATACCATCACGATGGTGAGTAAAAATCCACTTTCAGAGATCATGGGCAGCCGGGATGCCACGGGCCGGGTCGCTACGTGGTCCATTGCCATGGCTGATCACGACATCTGCTACAAGCCGTGCACTGCCATCAAGTCTCAGGCGGTGGCTGATTTCCTCGTCGACTGGGCCGAGACCCAATTCCTGCCGTCGCCTACCGACTCCACGCACTGGCGGATGCACTTCGATGGCTCCAACATGCGGAACGGCTTGGGAGACGGCATCGTCATGTCGTCTTCGAAAGGGTACCAGCTAAAGTATGATCTCCAGATCCACTTCGCCGCCTCCAACAACATGGGCGAATACGAGGCAGCGCCCACGGCCTATGGCTCTCTAGAGAAATCGACATCCGGTGAATCCTTTGCTTTGGTGACTCCAATATGGTGGTGTAGCAGGTCACTGGCCAATGGGATGCCAGGGACGCCAACATGGCCAGCTACCACTTCCTCGTGCAGCAACTCACCGGCTCCTTTGAGGGTTGCGGGTTCCACTATGTCCCCCAAGCGGACAATGAGGCGGCGGATGCGCTAGCAAAAATCAAGTTCGATCCAGCCGGCGTCTCCGTTGAGTAGCTGCACAAGCAGTCAATCAATCCGTCTCCAGAGTCAACATCGTTCTTCGTACCCGCGGACCCATCCGGCCCATCGACCTCGCGACCGGAGACCATGCCGGATCCACCAGCTCCACCTGCTTGAACAGACCCATCAACAATGCCGGCTGCGACAAACCACCCGACTCTGAGCCCACAACCATCATGGAGGTAGAGGGCGGGCCGACGACGGCCTCAATCCTGAGTACTGACGGCTCCATCTCGGGGACTCCAATGACCAACCTGGGGGCTACGGCTGCCCCCGGTCCTCAGCCCGAGCCGGAGCCGGCTCCCGTCTCGGCCCCAACATGGGCCTAGCACGTCCTCTCCTTCCTCCTTCGCGGTGAGCTCCCACCCGACGAGGCCGAGGCACAACAGATCCCGTGCCGATCTTCCGTCTAGGCCATTATCAACCGCGAGCTGGTTCAACGCAGCATGACTGGCGTGTTCAAACGCTGTGTCGAATCAGAGAAGGGACAAGATATCGTCATAAACATCCACCCCGGCGAGTGCGAGCATCACGCCGCCTCGAGAACCCTGGTGGCCAAGGCATTCTGACACAGATTCTACTGGCCCACGGCCTTGGAGGAAGCAACATCCATGACCGACAAGTGCGAAGGGTGCCAATGCTTCAGCATGCAGACCCACCTGCCGACTTCTGCCCTCAAAACTAGCCCCCTATCATGGCCTTTTACCGTCTGGGGGCTCGACATGCTGGGACAGTTCAAAATGACCCGAGGCGGCATGACGCACCTTCTGGTGGCCATCGACAAATTAACCAAGTGGATCGAAGCCAGGCCCATCCGGAAGCTAGTTGCCCGACAGTCATCCGGTTCATCAAGGACATCACTGTCCGCTACGGCATCCCCCACAGCATCATCACCAAGAACAAAACCAACTTTGCCTAAGGTGCAATGGCGCTCTACTGTGCCAAGGAGGGCATCCGACTCGACCTCGCGTTGGTTGCCCATCCGCAATCAAACGGCCAGCCGGAAAGGGCAAACAGCCTGATCCTGGCCGGCATCAAACCAAGACTTGTGGCACCACTCATCAGGTCAGCGGCTGCTGGATCGAAGAGCTGCCGGCTGTACTGTGGAGTGTCCGCACCATGCACAACCGGTCAACCGGCTTCACCCCATTCATCCTTGTGTACGGGACCGAGGCGGTCATCCCCACAGATGTCGAGTTCGACTCACCTTGCATCACCCTATACACGGAGACGGACGCAGAAGAAGCAAGAGAAGAAAGCGTCGACCTACTCGAAGAGACATGGGAGCTAGCCCTAAGACGAACGGCTATCTAGCAACATAATATGAGACACTACCATAGTTAATGGATCATGCCCCTCTCTTTCCGCAAGGGGGGCCTGGTACGTAGAAGAATCCAGCGAACATCCGGCCAGCACAAGCTATCCTCCCCATGGGAGGGACCCTTCATCATCAGCAAGGCGCTGCGCAACAACGTGTACTATCTAATAGACGCCCAGAAGCCACATAAGGGCAAAAGAGACGCCTCCGGCAAGGAGACGGAGTGTCCATGGAACGTAACAGTCCTTCGCCCGTTCTGCTCAGAGAAAGAAGGAAAACAAGTGTACGTATGTATCCCCTACACTTTTGGGCTTAAATGAATGTAGCGGGTGCCCCAAGCTAACGTTTGGGGCATACCTTTTCGATTTCCCAATTATATTGCTTTCTGAGCAGGCTCCCAGGTCCAACTCCTCGGACCCGGGGGCTCATTGGCTGGACCGAGTCTTTCCTCCATTCGTAGCCGATTAGATGGTGCATGTCAAGTAAAAAACCTTATCACCCGCCTAGCTACAGACCGGCTCCCGACTATCTGGCTAGGGGTACATGGGACGGAAAGCTTACCACTAGCAAATTCTGACTACGAAGGAGCAGCCAGCTCGAGCTAGTCTAACCATCTCCGGTTCCTTTTTTAGCCAGCCTCTGCTGACTCGTCCTAAGTCTAAGTGTTCTCGCGGCCTCTAGAAACCTACAACCAACATCCCAAAAGCAGAGGCCCCGTCCAAGTCACAGACCGGCTCCCGTCTGTCGGACTAGCGGGGCGGAAGCTGGAAAGGACAAAGTTTTTGGTAGCCGAAGGCCAAGGGAAACAAGGATAAAAAACAAGTTGGCAAGCACAATTTCTTTCAAGCAAGCATTCAAACACATGCATATATTACACAAAAGTACCAAAGGCCCACGACCAAGGTTCATTACACCACACACCCAGTGGGTGGAAATGTGAATTAACTACAAATGCAGGAAAAAAGGAAAAGTTCTAGCTAGTGGCGGCTCCACCCTTGGCACCGGCATCACCCATGGCAGTCAAGGTGGACGCTCCGTCATCCGGTCGGGCACCTCCTGCGTCGGCCTTCGTGGCCACGTCGCCTCCCGCCGCAGAGTCGACATAAGACTCACCGTTAGAGTCGGCATCTTCAAAATCCGTCTCACCGGCGCTGCCATCGGGGTTGTCAAACGCCAATTGGTGCTGGTCTTCCACAACGAGGCCGCCATCGGCCCTCTGCTAGAGGGAGTGTCCGTCCCACGGGGCAAATGATGCAAGATTGCTGGACCGCACGAGCAGCTCATCCTCAACTGCGGCCAGCTTCGCCTCCTATCTGGCACGCTGCGCCACGAGCAGGCCCAAGTCAAGGTCCGCGTACCACGACTTGGCAACCCGAAGCACCATGTATGCTCCGGCTCGTGCTGCTGACACGTGCCACGCACTCACCCAAGCGTTCCCCGCCTCGAGCAATTGTGACAACCGGCTCATGGAAGCTGGCTCTACCACATCCGACCAAAGGGTGTTAACCATGGCGAGGCCGGCATCTAGAGACGGGCCACGGATTGTGCCAGCTCCAGTAGGCGATCTTTGGTGTCGATCCCGACCTCATCCATGGTCCAACCGGTATCCGACTCAACCAGGCGCCCGCGGTCCACCGCTCCTCGCGGTGGGCCTCCCGCTCCTCGCGGTGGGCCTCCCGCATTCCCAGGAAGAGATCTGGGGAGCAAAAACAGGCATGCGACATAAGACAAAGGAAAAAAGAGTTCGAATCGACACCAGAAAAGCAAAGCAAGCCAAGGAGTACTTACTACGGAGGAGTATGTCGACTTCGCTGGCCTCCTCCTCCAGCTCGTGTCTCGGGTTGCATATGCCTGGACCCGACTGGCAAGCTCAGCTCGCGCAACCCGCACTGCCTCGGCCTCCTTTGCCAGTGGGGCGTCCTTCTCCTTCAAGGACGCAACATGGGACGTGTCCCGGTGCTTTAACTCCCCGTTATGTACGCCGACCAGCCGCTCCAGATTTGTGCTGTGGGCCGCTTGTTTCGCCAACATGGCATCACGATGGGCAGCGTCTTGCCGCTCCAATTCCGCACGATGGGCCGCCTCCCGGTCCTTCTTCCCCGCCTAGAGAAGAACCACCTCTTGCTGCAGCCGGATGCCCTCATCACGAAGGGCATCTCACTCCTGACCGGCTCGGGCCAGCCGGTCCTAAAGATCGACCAACTGGCCCTCCACCTCCCTGTGTCGTCTCAACAATGCGTTGTGAGCAAGTACCCGGAGCTCATGATAATCCTGCAACGGAAGAAGAAAAGAGTTAGCACCGAGCAAGACTCAACCCAGATGATTCCCAGCCGGCCTGACTCTCGGGGGCTACACCCAGTGGGTGCGCTCGCGTGCCCCTACTGGAATAAGAAACAACTAGCCGCGAGTAATTCTCGACCAAGCTGATTCCCACCCGACCCGACTATCGAGGGCTACACACAGTGGGTGCGCTGGCGCGCCCACACTGAGGCAAAGCAAGAAGAAAAAATTCCAAAGAAGACGCAATGGGACAGAAAACTTACCCCAAACGCCTGCTCGAGGCGGCACAACCCGTCTTGCGCCGCAAGATTGCGGCATTGGGCGAACCCTGTGATCAACACAGGGACCCCATGCATCGGGGAACCGGGGGCTCCTCGGCCTGGGTTACCACCCGTCGGGACCCAGGTCTCCATCAACCGGTTCCCACAACCGGAGCCGGCTCTAGGTACAGCCGGAACGCACGTCGACATGGTGAGCACCTGTCACATCAACACGACTGATGCGACAGGTGCCCACAACTAAAGGCAAGATTGCGTCAGTTCAGGTACTACGGAGTGATTCACTCGTGGCTACAGTGGAGGCGGCCGTACTACTGATCAGCGCCGGATGTGACCCATCCCCTTCGAACAGTCCCGACACGCTTCCACCCACTCCATTACATGCCCTGGTGTGGCTACAGTGGATCCGGCCATACCGCTGACCACGACCGGACTCCACGTTGATGCCGGCCACAGTTTTCCTTGTGCCATCTCGAACAGACACGCACCAATCCCATCAGCCAGCCGACGGGCCCCAGCATTTGAGGGGACCCTGTAGCCAGCGGGCCCTGCTGGCCAACCGGGGAGGCTTCTAGCCAGGTCCCCCCTATGTACCATATATCCATATTGTAAGCGAGGTGGTTTGTCTATGAAACCCCCTGGCCCTCCTTCATGTGGAGGGTCAGCCATTCCCACACACGAACACTCATACAGGAGAGGTAGAACATGAGCCGGCTAGCTTCTTCTTCCTCCTCCGTCGAACAGCTCA
Source organism: Hordeum vulgare subsp. vulgare (assembly GCF_904849725.1). Taxonomy (NCBI): domain Eukaryota; kingdom Viridiplantae; phylum Streptophyta; class Magnoliopsida; order Poales; family Poaceae; genus Hordeum; species Hordeum vulgare. Next base: position 136,615,574 of record NC_058522.1, on the reverse strand, counting down.
AGGAGCACTATGTAATCACCTTGGTTCATCAAGCACTCCGTCAAGACTAGGGGCGTTACGTCCTACGGAGGGCCCCGAACCTGGGTACATCGTGTGTCTCGCGTTGCTAGTTACCAATCCCGTTACCGGAGCCCGCCGGTGTCCTTTCGGCCCCAACCACTCTAGATAAGCCACCCCATGGCATATGTCCCGAGAAAACGATGACATCGGGACTCATTGAGGAGATGTGTAATATGGAGTTTGATGAGACTAATGGCTCCCAAGTGGAGGAAAGTGGTCTTTGTGGTGTAGGTGATAAAATTCCTCCCCAAGCCATAAGAAGAATGGGCGTGGGATACTTCCTTCCCCTTGAGGAACCCCTTGTAACTGAAGGAGAAGGACAATGTTCCACTCATGTGGAACCATCACCGACACAAGACCCACATGCTTCCCAAGAACACTTTGAAGGCCCTCTTCCCCATGATCCCGATCAAAGACAAGATCAACCTCAAGATGGTCCTGTACGAAATGATGTCCTTGATCCGGCTCACCCCACTAAGAATGCTCAAGATCAAGAGCAAGATCAAGATGAAGACCACGCCCAAGATCAAGAGCAAGCCCAAGAACAAAATCAAGCTCCTGATCAAGCGCAAACTCAAAAAGGAGGTAAAGGTCTCAAACAAGCACCTCAGCTTACCCTTGAGGAGATTCGAGAGATACGTACTACCAACACTACCAAAATGCTCAAAAATCATTCTCATGTGCTGGAGAATGTCTATGGCACCTTACAGAAAGGGGTAACCACACGTCGTCAATTATGAAACTTTAGTACACATCATGCCTTTGTTTCTGGCATTGACCCACTAAAGGTACAAGAGGCTCTCGAAGATTTGGATTGGGTTGAAGCCATGCATGAAGAACTCAACAACTTTGAGCGCAACAAAGTGTGGCAACTGGTGCCAAGACCAAAGGAGAACCACAATGTCATTGGGACAAAGTGGATCTTTAAGAACAAGCAAGATGCAAACGGTGTCGTCACTCGGAACAAGGTAAGATTGGTAGCACAAGGCTACTCCGAAGTCGAGGGCATCGACTACGGTGAAACCTTTGCTCCTTTTGCTCGCCTTGAGTCTATTCGCATGTTGCTTGCATTTGCTTCTCATCATAACTTCAAGTTATACCAAATGGATGTGAAAAGTGCATTTCTTAATGGTCCTCTTAAGGAGTTAGTTTATGTCAAGCAACCACCAGGGTTCGAGGATCCCAAGTTCCCTAATCATGTGTATGTTGTCGATAAGGCAATCTATGGCCTTATACAAGCCCCACGTGCGTGGTATGAGCACCTTACTGAGATGTTAGATGATAGTGGATTTCAATTTGGGAAAATTGAGCCCACTCTTTTTACTAAGAAGGTCAAAGGGAACTTGTTCATATGCCAAGTATATGTTGATGACATCATCTTTGGTTCTCCTAACAAAGCTTTTAATGAAGAATTTGCTACGCTAATGACTAAAAGGTTTGAGATGTCTATGATGGGAGGGTTGAGGTTTTCCTTGGTTTGGAAGTCAAGCAACAAAGTCAAGGAACCTTCATCAATCAAGAAAAATACACTCAAGACATGCTCAAAAGGTTCAAGATGGATGATCTCAAATGAGCCAAGGCCAACACTCCCATGCCTCTCAACTGCCATCTTGACCTCGATCCCAATGGTAAAGCTGTGAATGAAAAGGTATATCGCTCTATGATCGGATCTCTGCTTTACCTTTGTGCATCTAGACCAGATATTATGTTGAGTGTGGGAATTTGTGCATGATTTCAAACCGCACCTAAGGAAAGTTACTATGTGGCAGTCAAGCGAATCTTTCGATATTTGGCTCATACCACAAACTTTGGCTTATGGTATACCAAAGGGGCTTCGTTTGATCTCACAGGCTATTCGGATTCGGGTTGGGTCGGAGAACGTGTGAATAGGAAGTCATCTTCCGGAGGTTGCCAATACCTTGGCCGCTCTCTGGTAAGTTGGTCTTCGAAGAAACAAAATTGTGTTTCCCTCTCGTCCATCGAGGTTGAATATGTAGCTATTGCAAGTTGATGTGCTTAGTTGCTTTGGATGAGGCAAACTTTAAAGGATTACGGTGTCTCTTGTAACAAAGCACCTCTTTATTGTGATAATATTAGTGGTAACTCAATATCCAACAACCTGATTCAACATTGCAAGATGAAGCACATCAGTATTCGTCACCACTTCATCCAGGAGCATATCAAGTGTGGGGAGATTGATCTCATTTACCTCAACACTAATGAATAGCTTGCAGATAGCTTCACAAAGCCTTTGAAGGAAGCAAGATTTCGCGAGTTAAGGCATGAGCTAAATATCATTGCTTTGAGCAATGTACATTGAAATCAGGCACATCCCACGACTCTCTTCATTATATTCTGTTTAGATGTAGGCATGAATTTAGGGGGAGTGTAGTTCTCTCAATGAACTATACCTCGTCCTATTATGCATAAAACAATCAAATCTTTCACATTCGCCATTTTTGATGGTATTCCTCTCACAAAGACGACTTTTGGTCATGGGCCCAAGGTTAAAATCTCCGCGGTGCCATACCAGTTCACTCAAACATAGGTGGCCTCGGCCACTGCCCCCTCTTGGTGAGTTATTTACCTTTGGTGCTTATTTTTGCCGCATCTCTTTTGTTCCTTCTTTGTGCTTCTTGTTTGCTTAATTTCTAGGTGTGGTATCCTTCAAGGTGTGTATTCCTTTTTTGTGGTTCTTCTTGATCACCTTGGAGCTTACCCCACCATACTCCCTTGCCTGTTCTATGTCCCAAGCTCTCCACCCCAAAAACCCTCTCATTTCCAAATTTCACTTATTGATTCCTCGTGGTGGTGACTGAGGCAGGGTGGTACAACTGGTGGAAATAGTGGTACAACCACTATTCACCCATTGTCTCACCCCAGCGGTACAACTAGTTCTAATTTAGTGTTCTACCGCTAATTCCCAGGTTGTGTTGGGCTGGTACAACCACTCTTCGGAGCGGTACAACCGGCTGCGGCAACCGGTGCCTAAAAGGAGGGCCAGGCCTAAGGGGTGCTCAGTTTCCCTTTCGTGCCCAACTCCTCCTCTCGGTGCCCTAGTCGCGTGCCGCCATCACCACCACGCCGGAGTGCCTCCAGCACCCCGGATGTGGTACCTCCCTTTGAATTTGCTCTGTGGCAGCCCTTCCTCCCCTGATTTCCTCGAATGTACACTAGTAATTAATGCCCTCTTCCCTTCTTGTTCTCAGATCCTCTTCTTTGTATCCACTTTTTCGTAGGGCATTGCTAGGATCCTGCGTTTTTGGACAAACTATAGATATGAGGAGGTCCTATATATGCTTCTTATCACGTACGCTATAGTACCTAGAATCAGTGGCATAGGTCTTAGATCCGTATGTACCGGCCTCCCTAAAACAGCAATACAACCACTTACATCTATGGTACAACCGCTTCGGTGATAGGTAAAACCGGCCTGCCTGGTTCCTATGCCACAACTTCTTTGTTCTACTATGCATACCTGATGTATTCCTTTTTTGCATACAATCCTCTCATCTTTTTTGGGTTTATTTCTACGTGCTTTCCTGGCGCGTGTCTGCAGGAGGCTCTAGTTCTCGCTCTGCTCCTTGAAAGAACACCAAGAAGAATGCTCGCAGGTGTAGGCTCGTAGATGACTCTGAGCACGAGGAAGTTTTGATCCCTACCAATCCCTCTCGCCGTGCAAAAGCCTTGGCCGACAAGCAGAAATCTGCCAAGCCAGTGCACTCATGGAAGCAAGCTCAATGGGAGTAGGTTCGTTTTCAGAATCCGTATGAGGTACCATTGCTCCCACCTGGATCACCCCTCAGTTCTGTAATGCGCTTCAGATGCGCATTGTGCGTGAGCTCTATGACCATCACAAGAACAAGTTTGCCAAGAAGTGGACTATTGACATTGAGCACTGGAAGAACAACATGGACTACTTTGGAGAAGCATATACTCTATGCGACGAATTTGACTTGCTCAAGCTCATGATACTCAACTATCTCTTTGATGTGTAGATCATTCACTAGTTCTATGCCACTGTTCACTTTGGCTCGGATGACGCTCGGACCCTTACCTTCATGTGTCGTGATGAGCTTTTTGAGGTCCCATGGCATGCGTTCTGCAATGCTCTGGGGTATGATGATACTGGTCTCGTGGGGAAGGGCGACATCCATCCTCATGATCGGGCTCATCCTACGGATAAGGTGAACCTTGCCCCCTTGTACATTCCCGGGCATGGGATTCCTGACTCTTCTAAGGACCTGCTGCCGATTTATGATATTCTGCACCGTGTTTTCCAGAATATTCTCCTGCCCAAGGTGGGTAATCAAGATGAGATTCATGGTTACTTTGTGGATCTTCTTGTTGCCATGCAGGAGAAGGCTGGAACTGGGGCTACATTTGATGCGTCCAAATGGTTATGGTAGGAGCTCTACTCCATGGTCTTCTACAAGTTGGTCCCCAAGTATGCTCCGTTCATTATGTGCTTCCTCAACTCTATGTGGGAAGTTCATAGGCCTAGAGAGCCTCTCTATTCTCCTAAGAATCTTACTGAGCATGAGGTCAAGCAACTCCGGAATAAGAAGCATGCTGCTCCTCGCTTCCCCGAGGACGCACCTGAGTATGTTTTTGCTACTTCCAGTGACAATGACTTTGAGCTTCCTGCGGCTGCCAAGCCATCTTGGATCTCCAAGTTCTTAGATAAGTTAAATAAGACCTTCTGCCTCCAAGCACCTGTTCAACAGAAGCTCTATGAAGCCCATGTCAACGAGAATCTTGCTAGGCGCAGACAGATTCGAATTATGCAGGCTCTCAACCTTGAGGCAACCAGTGGTTCAGAGAAGTCCATCACCCCCGAGGAGAATTGGATCTATGGTCATAGCACTTGTACTGATGTTGAGGTCTCGGGTCAGCCTTCTCCTTCCTCTGCTGCTACTACTTAGGATGTGTCCGATAGTGATGATGGTGATGGTGATGATGAGTGTGCTAGCGGTGATTCCGAGGAGTCTAATGGATCTGACAAGCTCTAATGAGCACTAGGGCAATAGAATCACTCTTTTCCTTTTTGGTGTCCTGATGCCAAAGGGGGAGAGAGCTATATCATGACATGATTTGCATGGGGGGCTTTGTCTGTCATTTCGTCGTATCTTTCATTTTGATTTCAAGTTGAACTCTTATTTGCTTTTTAGTTGGTCTTGAATGTATCTTATGGAGACTATTTGAGTCTTAATGGAGACTGTGTTTATTATTACCTGTATCATTTAAAGCTCTACTCGTTATCTCGTACATATGCTCCTTAATGTTAATTCCTCTATGTACCCTGTGGATGGTCTCTAAAACCAAGGGGGAGCTCCAATTCCTGTTTCTGTCACATATGGGGAAAACAGTGAGGGGAGCTCCGCTTCTACTTTAGAAATCATCTATGCAAATCGTGTTATTGTCATCATCCACCAAATAGGGGGAGATTGTAAGGGCATTATCCATCTTAAGTGTTTTGGTGATGATGACAACTCACTCTATTATCTAACTGGGTGTCAAGTATGCATGTATCATATGTTAGACACAAGTCGGTTAGGTATTCCCTCCAAACGGAAAAGATCGAAGACGTGTTCCATATGTGTTTATTCTCTTTGGTCATAGGGATCCCATACTATGAAGATGGAATCCACATTGGAAGTCTATGGATGAATCAATTCTTCTCACACACTTTTGCACCCATCTTGTTCCGTCGCATCATTAAGAGAGAGGCACCTATTTTTCTAACAGACCGGTTGTATCGCTGCCATGGGTGGTTGTACCGCTCAACACCTGGGTGGTTGTATCGGCCCGGCACCTGTCCACTATCGGTCACGGCTCTGTTTCACTATGGTTGTTGGGTGGTGCTGGCCCGGTTGTACCGCTATATTAATTATAGCCGGTACTACCGATGTTCCAAGCGGTTGTACCGCTTGGGACTTAGCCACGCCCAGCGGCCGTTGCTGGTGGAACTCCAGGGCCAACTCTCTGTTTTGGCTCGGTTGTTGGGCGGTGGTTGGCCATTTGTTTCGCTAAAATAGGAATACCGGTTGTACCGCCCTAGCAACCGGTTGTACCACCTAGTGTAGATAGTGGTCGTAACGGTTCGAAATTTGGGGGGGGGGGCTATATAAGTCTGGCTTTCTTTCTCCTCCATCTTATCTCTTACCTCTCTCTCTCTCCACCATTGATGCACGTACTCAAGCTCTCTTGCCTGATCTCTCTCCCTAGCCACCCAAACTTGTTGTCTTGCTAGGGATTGAAGGAGGAGACCTAGATCTACACTTACACCAAAGGAAAATTGCCCCCAAGTTCTTGTGTGGATTTTGTTACTCTTGGATGTTTGAGCACCCTAGACGGAAGAGGTCACCTCGGAGCCACATTCCATTATGGTGAAGCTCTGTGGTTTTGTTGGGAGCCTCCAATTGAATTGTGGAGAAAGCCCAGGGCCTGTTTGGGACTGCTTCAATTCAACAAAAACAACTTCAATTTATCAAATTCACTTTGAAGCAGTTTCATACAAAAGCTATAACACTATTGAGAGAATGTTTGGCTTCCATCTAGCTCCAATTTCAAGAATAGAAAATTTGGTGGAAATAATCCATTTGATTGGTTGAGGGGAAAGAAATGAAGGGGTATCCACTTATTGGTGGCAGTGGTGGGTAATTTCCCCCAAACTCCAACTTCTAGAGTTTTTTGGAGCACCCTCTCACGAGCTTCATAAAAACTTTGAAGTTGCACCCCAGATTCTAGTTTTTTTGCGTAGCAGCATATCATGGAGCTATCCCATTTGGCTTGTCTTTTCTGGAGCAGAGCTGAATTTTAAGGAGCAGAGAAGTCCCAAACAGGCTCTAAAGGTCCAGTTTCCACCTTCAAGGACACCACTTAGTGGAATCCCGACACTTCGCATTGTGTGAGGGTGTGAGGAGAATACGGTAGCCTTAGTGGCATCTTGGGGAGCATTTTACCTCCACACCGCTCCAAGAGAGACGTACTTCCCCTCAAAGGGAAGGAACTTCAGGGACACATCCTCCACTTCTCGGTTCCACTTGTGGTTATTTCTTACCTTTACTTGCATTTACTTATTCCTTATTATTGTTGTTGTTAGCATCATATAGGTTGCTCACCTAGTTGCATATCTACACAACCTATTTATTGCTAAACCTAATTTGTCTAAAAGAAAAGCTTAAAATTTGTTAGTTGACTATTCATCCCCTCTAGTCAACCATATCGATCCTTTCAACTAGCATCACACATAATTTCAAAAGGCAAGTTCCAATCAGGTAGTTGGACAATAGGAGCAGAAGTTAAGGCTTTCTTAAGTGTTTGAAAGGCTTATACACAAACATTATAAAAAATGAAAGGAACATCCTTTTGTAATAAATTAGTAAGAGGTCTAGAAATTTTAGATAAGTATTTAATAAACCTCCTATAGAAACCAGCATGGCTAAGGAATCTATGGATACCTTTAATATATTAGGGACTTGGCATCTTCTCAATTGCATCAACTTTAGCCTTATCCACCTCAATTCCCCGTTCGAAAATTTTATGACCCAAAACAATACCTTCATTCACCATAAAGTGGCACTTCTCCCAATTCATGATAAGGTTAGTTTGCTCGCATCTGTGTAAAATTCTATAAGGTTGCTTAAGCAATTATTGAAAGAAGTTCCGTAAACGGAAAAACCATCCATGAAGACCTCAAGAATCTTTTCACAAAAATCATAGCATATAGGAGTAATACATCTTTCAAAGGTAGCAGGTGCGTTGCATAATCCAAATGACATACGTCTATAAGCATAGGTTCCAAAAGTACAAGTAAAGGTGGTTTTCTCTTGACCAGGTTGTGATAAAGGTATTTGAGAGAAACTAGAATAAACATCTTGAAAGCAAAAAATGTGTGTGCCTCAATAATCTTTCTAGCATTTAGTCAATGAACCATAAATGATAATGATCTTTTCTAGTAGCTTTGTTTAATTTTCTAAAATCAATTACCATTTTATAGAGAGTCACAATTCTTTGTGTAATACCTCCTTTCTTAGGGACACAATGAACGGGACTTACCCATCTACTATCAGCTATGAAATAAATTAAACCTACTTCCAAAAGTTTTAGTATTTCATTTCTCACCACTTCTGTCATTTTGGGATTCAGACTTCGTTGGTGATCAAAGCAGGTTTAGCATTTGGTTTGACATTAATCTTGTGCTGACAAAGAGTGGGACTAATGCCCTTAAGATAATCAAGAGTATACCCAATAGCAGCTGGGTCCTTCCTTAAAGTTTTTAATAATCTTTCTTCTTCATGCTCTATCAGGTTAGAACTGATAATAACAAGATATGTCTTATTTTCATCAAGATAAGCGTATTTCAAAGTGTGAGGTAATTGCTTTAATTCAAACACATGATCACCCATGGGTGGTGGAGGGCCTCCTAGAGTTTCAATAGGCAAGTTGTGTTTAAGGATGGTTTTTTTCTCAAAGAACATATTGTATATTTCATTTATTTCACACATATGCAAATCATTTTCATGGTCTAGCAAATATTATTCTAATGGATTCGTATGAGGAATGGTAATAGAAGCAAGACCAATTACTTCATCTTTACTAGGCAATTATTTGTCAGGGTGTTGCTTACTAAACTTGGAAAATGAAACTCATGAGACATACCAGCAAAATTATCACTAACAGTTTCCTTTTTGCAATCTATTTGAGCATTGATAGTGTTCAAGAAGGGCCTAAAAAATATTATGGGACAACAATTAGCTTGTGGTGAGCCAAGTACCAGAAAATCAGTAGGGTATTTTACTTTTCCACACAAGACTTCAACATCTCTAACAATACCAAGTGGTGTGATGGTGTCTTGATACGTCTCCAACGTATCTATAATTTTTTATGGTTTCATGCTATTATCTTGTCAAACTTTGGATGTTTTGTATGACTTTTATATATTTTTTTGGGACTAACTTATTAACTCAGTGCCAAGTGTTAGTTCCTGTTTTTTCCATGTTTTTGACCCTTTGAGAGGAGGATTTTAAACGGAGTCCAAACGGAACGAAACTGCCAGAAAGATTTTTTCTGAAACAGAAAAAGATCGGGAAGCCTGAGAATCAGGGCAGGGGCCACCAGGGACCCCACAAGCCCCCTAGCCGCGACCAGGGGGGCCGCGCCTCCCAAGCTTGTGGGCTCCCTGGGCCTCCTCTGCCCTAGGTCTTTCGCCTATAAATTCCCTAAAATCCCAGAAAAAAATCAAGAGATCATCGAAAGTACTTTTCCGCACCGCAAGCTTCTGTCTCCACAAGATCCCATCCGGGGCACGTTCTGGTGCCCTGCCGGAGGGGGGATTTGGATGCGGAGGGCTTCTTCATCAACACCATGACCTCTCCGATGATGCGTGAGTAATTCAGCATAGACCTACGGGCCCATAGCTAGTAGCTAGATGGCTTCTTCTCTCTCTTGGATCTTCAATACAAAGTTCTCCATGATCTTCATGGAGATCTATCCGATGTAATCTTCTTTTGCGGTGTGTTTGTCGAGATCCGATGAATTGTGGATTTATGATCAGATTATTTATGAATCTTATTTGAGTTTCTTCTGATCTCTCTTATGCATGATTTCATATCCTTGTAATTCTCTTCGAGTTGTGGGTTTTGTTTGGCCAACTAGATCTATGATTCTTGCAATGGGAGAAGTGCTTGGTTTTGGGTTCATACTGTGCGGTGACCTCACCGAGTGACAAAAGGGGTAGTGAGGCACGCATCGTGTTGTTTCCATCATGGTTAAAAAGATGGGGTTTTCATCATTGGTTTGAGTTTATCCCTCTACATCATGTCATCTTGCTTAAGGCGTTACTCTGTTCGTCATGAACTCAATACACTAGATGCATGCTGGATAGCGGTCGATGTGTGGAGTAACAATAGTAGATGCAAAAAGTATCGATCTACTTGTCTCGGACGTGATGCCTATATGTATGATCATTGCCTTAGATATCGTCATGACTTTGCGCGGTTCTATCAATTACTCGATAGTAATTTGTTCACCCACCGTAATATTTACTATTTTGAGAGAAGCCTCTAGTGAACACTATGGCCCCCGGGTCTACTCCACACCATATTTTCAGCCTTACACTTTTTCTTCGTTTCACTTTCCGCCTTCAGATCTCACTTTGCAATCAATCTTGAAGGGATTGACAACCCCTTTTAGCGTTGGGTGCAAGCTCTTTGTGTTTGTGCAGACACTCTGGAATTGATGAGATTCTGCTACTGGATTGATACCTTGGTTCTCAAACTGAGGGAAATACTTACTGCTCCTATGCTGCATCACCCTTTCCTCTTCAAGGGAAAACCAACGCAAGCTCAAGAGACGACATAAGGTTTCTGTCGACGTAGCAAAAGGATTTCTGGCACTGTTGCCGGGGAGGATCAAGTCAAGAACTCATCCAAGTAAGTGTCGCAAACTCATCTCTTGCATTTACTTTTTTGCCTCTCGTTTTCCTCTCCCCCACTTCTGAAAAACAAAAATTTACAAAAATATTTGCCTTTTTCGTTTGCCTTTTTTGTTTGCCTTTTTCGCTCGCCCTTTTCTCTCGTTTGCTTTCTGCTCGCTTGTGTGCTATGTGCCCTCAATATGCTTGCATCTTCGCTTGTTGAAAAACTAGTGATATGGATCCTCATCCACTTGCTAATCTCTTTAAGAGATCAAATTATGTTGATCCAATTGCTAGTGAGTTGAGTGCACTTGACTATGTTTATGGAGTTTGGCTTGAGATGCGTGAATCTGAAAATCGTGATGAAGAAATTTACGAAGTGATTCACGAGGGCTCCCTGAATGAAAAGCATGATTGCAATGGTTTCACTATAAATCCTATTAGTGACAATCATGCTAAAAATATGCAAAACCCTAAGCTTGGGGATGCTAGTTTTTCTTTGTCCACTACTTGTTGCAATGATCGTGATTGGGGTGACAATTTTTCTTATGATCTTGAAAATTTGTTTAAGCCTCACGATGATTATGATATTTACAATAATAGTGGAAGTGGGATTGGAGAAGTCATGACTTTAGTTGATGATAATCCCACTATTTTTGAAGAGCGTCAACTTTGCATGCATGTGGATCATGTAAAAAAAATCCTTTGTGATAGCTATATTGTTGAATTTGAATATGATCCCACAGGCAATTGCTATAAGAGAGGAAAATATTGTGGTAGAAACTTTCATGTTACCAAATTACCTCTCGTTATGTTGAGATTGCTATTGTCTCTTTCTTCTTCCTTGCATTTGGAACTATTGGTTGTCTTGCCAATTTGTTTCCCTATAAAATGCCTATGCATAGGAAGTATGTTAGACTTAGATGTGATTTTCACATACTTTATGATGCTCTCGTTGTGCTTCAATTCTTGTCTTTTGTGTGAGCATCATTGAATTATCAATGCCTAGCTAAGGGCGTTAAACAATAGCGCTTGTTGGGAGGCAACCCAATGAATTTATCTTTTTCTTTCTGTTTTTGTGTGTCCACACTATCATAATTCTATTGTGATTGTGTCTTTTGTGTTTCTTTTTGTGTTTGAGCCAAGCAAAACCTTTATGACTAGTCTTGGTGATGGTTGTTTGATCCTGCTGGAAAAAGACAGAAACTTTTCGTTCATGAGATGATTTTTCATTTTTATTCAGAAAGAGATTTTGAGTTGATTCTTTTTGCTGCTGGTTTATATGCCTTTTGCCCAGGCATTCGTAATATTTCAGAATTTGTGAGGTACCAGAAGTATACGAAGTATACGGATTGCTACAGACTGGTCTGTTTTTGACAGATTCTGTTTTGGTTGAGTTGGTTGCTTGTTTTGATGAAACTATGGTTAGTATCGGGGGGGTACTAGCCATGAAAAGTGAGAATACATTATCCTAACACCAATATAAATATAAATCAAGATTGATACAGTACCTAAAGAGGTGGTAGTTGGTTTTCTTGTGCTAATGTTATCACGAGTTTCTGTTCAAGTCTTGTGTTGTGAAGTTTTCAAGTTTTGGGTGATGTTCTCATGGACAAAGAGATAAGGAGTGGAAAGAGCTCAAGCTTGGGGATGCCCAAGGAATCCCAAGCCAATTTCAAGGACACCAAAAAGCCTAAGCTTGGGGATGCCCCAGGAAGGCATCCCCTCTTTCGTCTTCAATCCATCGGTAACGTTACTTGGGGCTATATTTTTATTCACCACATCATATGTGTTTTTCTTGGAGCGTCTTGTATCTTAGGAGTATTTTCTTTTTGTTGTGTCACAATCATCCTTGCGGCACACCTTTAGAGAGAGACATGCACTCATCGTGATATTGCTAGAATGCTCATACTGCTTCACTTATATCTTTTGGGCTAGATAGTTTTGCTCTCTGTGCTTCACTTAGATCTTTTAGAGCACGGCGGTGCGTGAATTGGTAGTTGGCTTCTGCTATGAAAGTAGTCCCAAAGGTGATAGGTACCCAAAGAGGATACAAAAACCTCCATCTCATGTGCATTGAGTAGAAAGAGAAGTTTTGTTTCATCTCAATAAGTTCTGAGACGTGGATTTGGTAATATTAAGAGTTATGTTAGTACGGTGTTGTGAATCTAGAAATACTTGTTTTGAAGTTAGTAATTCCCGTAGGATGCACGTATGGTGAACTGCTATGTTAGGAAGTCGGAGCATAATTGATCTATTGATTGTCATCCTTTGTGGTGCGGTCGGGATTGCGCGATGGTTAACACCTACCAAACCTTCCCCTAGGAGTATGCGTTTAGCACTTTGTTTCGATTACTAATAAAAACTTTCACAACAAGTATGTGAGTTATTCATGACTACTGTGAGTCCATGGTATAGATGCACTTTCACCTTCCACCATTGCTAGCCTCTCTAGTGCCGCGCAATTCTCGCCGGTGCACAAACCCACCATATGCCTTCCTCAAAACAGCCACCATACCTACCTACTATGGCATTTTCATAGCCATTCCGAGATATATTGCCATGCAACTCCCACCGTTCCGTATCATGACTTGTGCCATCACTCTCATATTTCCATTGCATGATCGTAAGATAGCTAGCGAGATGTTTCAACGTCATACGCCAAGCTAGATCGTTGCACATCCCGGTACACTACTGAAGGCATTTCCTATAGAGTCATTTCTAAGCTTTGAGTTGTGTGTAAATAAAAGTGTGATGATCATCATTATTAGAGCATTGTCCCATGTGAGGAAATAAAAAAAGGAGAAGAGGCCAAAGAGCCCAAATAAAAAAGAGAGAAAAAAGAGGCCTACGAGCCCAAAAAAAGAAGAGAGAAAAACAGAGAAGGGACAATGCTACTATCTTTTTCCACACTTGTGCTTCGTAATAGCACCATGTTCTTCATGTTTGAGAGCCTCTCGTTTCATCACTACCATATGCTAGTGGGAATCTTCATTATATAACTTGGCTTGTATATTCCAATGATGGGCTTCCTCAATATTGCCCTAGGTCTTCGTGAGCAAGCAATTTGGATGCACACCCACTAGTTCTCCTTTTGAGCTTTCACATACTTATAGCTCTAGTGCATCCTTTGTATGGCAATCCCTACTCATTCACATTGATATCTATTAATGGGCATCTCCATAGCCCTTTGATATGCCGAGTCAATGTGACCATCTCCTCCTTTTTGTCTCACAACCACCACCACACTCTATTCCACCTATAGTGCTATATCCATGGCTCACGCTCATGTATTGCATGATAGTTATAAAAAGTTTGAGAAAGTAAGAGTGCGAAAACAATTACTTGGCCAATACCGGGGTTGCGCATGATTTACATTAGTTGTGTGAGGATGATGGAGCATAGCCAGACTATATGATTTCGTAGGGATAACTTTCTTTGGCCTTGTTATTTTGAAAGTTCATGATTACCTTGCTAGTTTGCTTGAAGTATTATTGTTTTCATGTCAATAGCAAACTATTGTTTTGAATCTTACGGATCTGAACATTCATGTCACATGAAAGAAGTTGCAAAGGACAACTATGCTAGGTAGCATTCCCCTTAAAAAATTTCATTCTTTATCACTTCCTTACTTGAGGACGAGCAGGAGTTAAGCTTGGGGATGCTTGATACGTCTCCAATGTATCTATAATTTTTTATGGTTTCATGCTATTATCTTGTCAAATTTTGGATGTTTTGTATGCTTTTTATATTTTTTTTTGGGACTAACTTATTAACTCAGTGCCAAGTGCCAGTTCCTGTTTTTTCCATGTTTTTGACCCCTTTGAGAGGAGGATTTTAAATGGAGTCCAAACGGAACGAAACTACCAAAAAGATTTTATATAGAAAAGACCGGGAAGCCTGAGAATCAGGGCAGGGGGCCACCAGGGACCCCACAAGCCCCCTAGCCGCGGCCAGGGGGGGCCCGCGCCTCCCAGGCTTGTGGGCTCCCTGGGCTTCCTCTGCCCTAGGTCTTTCGCCTATAAATTCCCTAAAAGCCCAGAAAAAATAAAGAGATCATCGAAAGTACTTTTCCGCCGCCGCAAGCTTCTGTCTCCGCAAGATCCCATCTGGGACACGTTCTGGTGCCCTGCCGGAGGGGGATATTCGGATACGGAGGGCTTCTTCATCAACACCATGATCTCTCCGATGATGCGTGAGTAGTTCACCACAGACCTATGGGTCCATAGCTAGTAGCTAGATGGCTTATTCTCTCTCTTGGATCTTCAATAGAAAGTTCTCCATGATCTTCATGGAGATCTATTCGATGTAATCTTCTTTTGCGGTGTGTTTGTCGAGATCCGATGAATTGTGGATTTCTCATCAGATTATCTATGAATCTTATTTGAGTTTCTTCTGATCTCTCTTATGCATGATTTCATATCCTTGTAATTCTCTTCGAGTTGTGGGTTTTGTTTGGCCAACTAGATCTATGATTCTTGCAATGGGAGAAGTGCTTGGTTTTGAGTTCATACCATGCGGTGACCTCACCCAGTGACGGAAGGGGTAGTGAGGCACGCATCATGTTGTTGCCATCAAGGGTAAAAATATGGGGTTTTCATCATTGGTTTGAGTTTATCCCTCTATATCATGTTATCTTGCTTAAGGCGTTACTGTGTTCGTCATGAACTTAATACACTAGATGCATGCTGGATAGCGGTGGATGTGTGGAGTAATAGTAGTAGATGCAGAAAGTATCGTCTACTTGTCTCGGACGTGATGCCTACATGTATTATCATTGCCTTAGATATCGTCATGACTTTGCGCGGTTCTATGAATTGCTCGACAGTAATTTGTTCACCTACCGTAATATTTGCTATTTTGAGAGAAGCCTCTAGTGAACACTATGGCCCTGGGGTCTACTCCACACCATATTTTCAGCCTTACACTTTTTCTTCGTTTCACTTTCCGCCTTCAGATCTCACTTTGCAAAATCTTGAAGGGATTGACAACCCCTTTTAGCGTTGGGTGCAAGCTCTTTGTGTTTGTGCAGGTACTCCGGACTTGACGAGATTCTCCTACTGGATCGATACCTTGGTTCTCAAACTGAGGGAAATACTTACTGCTCCTGTGCTGCATCACCCTTTCCTCTTCAAGGGAAAACCAACGCAAGCTCAAGAGACGACAGAAGGTTTTTGTCGATGTAGCATGTCTCTATTAGCAAGTTTAATAGTAACATCTATGTATTCTATCTCAGTGGGTGTTATCTTATGCATAATTTCTTGATATAAGGTAAAAGGGATAGAACTAACGTGATAGCAATGATCTCCTATTTTGACTGAAACAACAGGCATGCCAAGAAAGGGTTTATTCTTATCTTTAGTATCAGGTTTGGCAATTCTAGGAGCTTCATTACAGAAATAAATAACATGCCCATGAATATTGTCTACCAAGAGATCTTTAAACATAGCGGTACTAGGTTCTAACTTGATTTGCTGAGTAGGTTTGGTTGTTCTAACATAACTTCTGTTAACCACAGTTGAAGCTTTAGCATGTTCCTTTATCCTAACAGGGAAAAGTGGTTTCTCAATATAAGCAGTAGGCACAACTGGTTCATTGTAAATAATAGTTTTAGCCTCAACTTTAATTGGTTCTTCAATTTTTTACTTAATAGGTGGATGATATTTAAACTTTTTCTCTTTAGGGAGATAAACATAAGCAGTAAAGTTCTCATAAAATGAGGCTAAAATCATTGAAAGCATCTGCATTCATGATAGATTTAACACAACCAAACTTAGGTTTTATACCTGACCTTTTACCTTCGTCGAGCTCCCAATATTTAGAGTTTCATTTAATTCTTTCCAAAAGATCCCACCTGATTGAATAGTCTTCTTCATAAAAGAACCAGAGCAAGTATCGAGCATGGTTTGATCATTACGAGAAAGTCCAGCATAAAAATTATGAACAATAATTTCCCTTGAGAGCTCATGATAGGGTCATGAAAATAACATTGACTTGAGCCTCTCCCAAGCTAGAGCTATCCTTTCTCCTCCACGAGGCCAAAAAATGTAGATAAAATTCTGATCACGGTGAACAAGATGCATAGGATAACTTTTTTGGTGAAACTCCAATTGCAATCTATTCGAGTTCCAACATTGTGTATCATCACATCGCCTATACCATGTCAATGCCTCCCCCCCCAAAGATAAAGGTTAAACCTTCTTCTTGACTTCATCTCCGGATAAACCTGCAAGCATAAATAATCCACAAACTTCATCCACATAGATTAGGTGCAAATCGGGATGTTTTGTTCCATCTCGTGCATGAGGATTAGCTAGTAGTTTCTCTATCATACCCGGAGAAATTTCATAATAAATATTTTCAGTAGGTGTAGAAGGTTGAGGGAAAACTTTTGTTATCTTCGGTCGAGGTGAAGATACCCCGAACAAGCCCCTCAAAGGAATACTTCCCATAGTGACAAGTAACGGTAAATTTCAACACGTAATATAAATTTTCCCTTACCAAATTCCTCTTACCAAAGGCGCTTCACTCCCTGGAAAGGGCGCTAGAAAAGAGTATTGATGACCCACAAGTAAAGGGGGTCAATCGTAGTCCTTTTGATAAGTAATAGTGTCGAACCCAACGAGGAGCAGAAGGAAATGACAAGCAGTTTTCAGCAAGGTAGTTTCTGCAAGCACTAAAATAGTGGTAGCAAGTTGTTTGATATCAAGATGATTATAACAAATGACAAGTGGCAATAGTATAAAAAGGTACGACAAGATAGCCCAATCCTTTTGTGGCAAAGGACAAGCCGCAACAAATTCTTATAGTAGGAAAAGCGTTCTTGAGGGCACACGGGTATTTCATCTAGTCACCCCTGTCATGTTGGGTTAATTCGCGTTCATTATTTTTGTAATTTCATATGTGGGTGGACTAGTGCTTGGGTGTTGTTCTTACTTGAAAAAACATCCCACTTATGATTAACCCTCCCACAAGCATCGACAACTATGAGAAAAATATTAAGAATAAATTCTAAGCATAGCATTAAACATAAGGATCCAAATCAACCTGTTACGAAGTAGTGCATAGACTTGGGTTTAAGTTTCTGTCACTCTCACAACCCACCCTCTAATGACTACTCTACAATGCATTCCCTTATGCCCAAAATAAGGTGAATTGTTATGTAGTCGACGTTCATATAACACCACTAAGGGAATCACAATATTCATATCATCAAAATATCAAACGAATTACAACTTCACATGACTTCTTGCAACATGATTTATCTCGTGGCCTCAAGAACAAAAGTAACCACTCACAAGTGATAAACATGTTCATGATCAAAGTGGTATTATATAGTATAAGGATCTGAACATATGATCTGCCACCAAATAAACCATAAAGCATCAACTACAAGATGTAATCAACACTACTAGACACACCCGAGGTACCAATCCGAGGTTGTGGTACAAGATTGAGTACAAGAGAGGAACTAGGGTTTTGAGAGGAGACGGTGCTGATGAAAATGTTGATGAAGATTGGCCTCCCCAAGATGAGAGGGTTGTTGGTGATGACGATGGTCTCAATTTCCCCCTCTGGGAGGGAAGTTCCTCCAGCGAAATTGCTCCACCGGAGGGCAAATGTGTTGCTACCCAGGTTCCGCCTCGAGACAACGAGGCTACATCTTGAAAGTAAACTCCTTAATTTTTTTAGGTCGAATGATAATATATATCAGAAGATGGGTGCCAGAGGTAGGCGAGGTGGCCCACTACACATGTGGCCACCCTGGTGTGTAGTGGCCGCCTAGTGACCCCCCTCCGACACTTCTTCGTTATAGTATTTTATATATATTGTAAAGTAAATCCCTGTAAATTTTCACCTCAATTGGATATGTGCAAAATAGGTATCTCTAACATAGCTTTTTCAGGTGCAGAATTCCATCTGCCGGTATTCTCCCACATGAAGTAAACATTGCATAGTATGAGAGAAAGGGCATTAGAATTACTCCTCCAAGTGGCTAAACTCATAAAAAACACTATAAATAATAAAAAAAAATGATGCAAAATGGACGTATGAGTTAATAACCGCGCGCCCCGACCAGACAACACACACGGTTTTCACTTAAGGATACAAAACACTCCAACTTGCTTGTCATGCCACGACCCACACTTTAATGAATAGTGGATCACACAAATTAATATAATTATTATTACGAATAAATATCCATAGTATAGTAATTCCCCATATTATAACCTCAATAAAGTCCATCATATGTTTTTCATTTAGTGATCTACATGCAAGTTTTTAACATATCCCTCATGTATACCAATCATATTCCGACTACACATATAACCTATGCAAATTACCACTTCCTAGTTCAGAGACTCTTACATATATTTAAGTGAAGCGTGATAGTGCTAATGATTTCAATAAAATTTAACTTTCTACATGCTCTAAAGATATAAGTGAAGCACATGAGCATAATTGCCTTAACTCAAAAGATATAGAAGAATCATAATGAGCATTCTAGTAGGTTATGATGAATGTGTGTATCTCTCATAAAGTATGTCGAACAAACAAAGACTATGGCAAACTAACAAGCAAATAAAATAATACTATAATACACTACTCCCTCTGTACCGAAATATAAGACGTTTAAGAAAACTTCCGACCAGGTGAAAATATGGACAATTGACTAGGTTACCCCCCACCTCCGGCCAGCTCGCTAATTTCAAATTAACCCAGATCATAGTCGCCCCCACCTCCGGCCAGCTCGCTAATTTCGAATTGACCCAGATCTCACTGCTCCGCTTGTCCGCTCCCTCCTCTGCCCCAGCTTGTCCGCTCCCTCCTCTGCCCCAGCTTGTGCGGCCCCTCCTCTGCCCGAGCTCATCCCTCCTCTGCCCAGCTCGTCTGCTAGCTACCAGCAGCTTCTCCAGTAGCCAGCGGAAACAGCTCCTCTGGCAGCAACCAGTAGATCGAAAAGCTCCTCCACCAGCCAGCAGGAACTCCAGCAGCTCCTCCACCAGCCAGCACCAGCTCCAGCAGCTCCTCCACCAGACATCAGCACCAACTCATCCACCAGCCAGCGGCAGCTCCTCCATCTGCCGGCAGCAACAGCTCTTCTGCCTCTGCACTCCCAGCTCCCTCAACGAGGTCCTCTCCCAGTGATGCACCCATCGCCCAACAGATCGCCGGAGGTTTTTCTTTTGATCCAGGGTGCAGATCGCCAGAGGAGGTCCTAGTTGTGTTGGATCCAGGGTGCAGATCGCCACAGGAGGTCCTAGTGGTGTTGTCATGAGACCCAAGATGCTTGTTGTCATGAGACCCGAATTGTGTGGAGTATGATTATAATCCATATTTTACTCCATTTGTATGATCATTTTTACTCCCTATGTTTGCAAGGGCTTGTGTGAAGTATTTAGGAGGAAAGGACTAGGAGAGGAATATGAGAGGAAATGAGTGAAATAAAAGAGGAGAGGAGTGGAGTGGAATAAGAGAGGAGAGGAAAAGTTGGAGTAGAAATGTTTAATTTATGTTTAATTAACAGAAAAGGTTCAATTTAAGTTTAATGAACTGAAATTGTTTAATTTAGATTTAATTAATAGAAAAGGATTAATTTCCAGTTAGAGACAATAGAGAAAGAACAGAGAAGAGCACAATAAAACTACTGTTGTCCTACACTGCAGATAGAGACAAGAGAGTAAGAAGAGAGAAGAGTACTTTAACTTCCAGTTAAAGCTTCAGTTAAATTTGAAGTTTAAATTAAAGTTTCAGTTTAAATTAACGGAGACAAGTCTGCAAGATCTGCACAGCCAAGCAAGAGGAAAATGGGCGAAGAAGGTGTCGCTGCGGGAGACAACTAAATGCGGTGGTCTTGGTTGAGGTTTGCGGGTTCGTCTTTGCACCCTTTTCAGAGGTTTCCCTGCTGGAGGTTTGGAAACCTGCTGGAGGTTTGGTGGAAGCAAGACTGGTAGTTGTTGTCAAAGGGTTTTCTAAGAGTTTTCAATTTTATTCAGCATTATCCATGATCCATGGTTCATACTCATGTAGGCGAGGGGAGGCGAGGCAGGGCGATGAGCACTGGTACATCAAGCTGCTGCCAGAAGCTGTTACATTTACATGACACAGGGGAAGAGAGCACTGGATTGTGAGAGTCGATTTTTTGCTCGTACTACAAGAGTCTTTCAAAGGCAAAGCTGGTGGGTGATTCAAGACAGAGTCTACTTTCATAGGACAGTCTCACAATGCAGCAAGTGTAACAAATTTGAATGTTCTGCGCGTCGATTCCCAAGCTGATTGCTGATATTCTACAGCTGGCATGGCTTCTAGGTTTCTGTTTGACACCGCTGCTACCTATACCCTACCTATACCTGTTTACTGGCCAGTAGTCAGGCTGAGCCGTATACCAACCAAATGAGCAGCTTGCTCAGTTTTAACTGTCCTACGTTTGCAGATTCAATCTTTATTTGGATGCATGAACTGCGAAAGAGAAACATGCATTTCAGCATGACAGGCACACGGAAGGAGCAGAATTCATGATGTTTCTGTCTGTTCCTTGAGTTACTGATGGAGCGAAATGCGTGATATTTTTATCTGTTGATTCCAGTTCTTGTTCTAACTGTGTGCGCTCTTTGTTGCAGTTTTAGTTCCCTTGTTCTTGCTTTTCTATACCCCGATGAACTCACAAATCCATGATCCATGGTCAATCCTCAATATATATATATACTCAAGCAATATATATAATCAATCGTACAGGAAAGAGTATCACTCTCTCAGCAGCATATATACTCACGAATCCATGGTCAATCCCGAAGTCCAAATCAAGCAAAATATCTACAGTAGAATCTATAGCAGAGTACACATCTGACAAAATCGAGAGATGTGGAGAGGAAGGGGGTAAGAGACGGGAGGAATAAGAGATTGTGTGGGGTACCTGGGTGAGGTCGTTGAGGTGGAAGCAGCCGGTGGAGCGGTTGAGGTCGCCGCTGAGGGTGTCGCCGGTGCGCTGTAGCTCCGCCAACTCGTCCCCAACTCGACGCCCAGCTCGACACCCAGTCCGGCGCCTAGCTCAATGCGCAGGTCGACGCCGTCACTGCTCGGGCTCGGCTTCAGCGCCTCCTTCACCCTATCCTTGCTCGCCCAACTCGTCGGCTTCTTGGTCTCGACGAGGCTCCCGCTGAAGTACTCCACCCCCGCCGCCACATAGATGAGCAACCCAACTGAGGGCGCCCGCAGCTCCCGCTGAAGTCCTCTGCTCTGTCCAGCACCACTCCGTCGTCCAGATCCAACGTCGGCGCCCACACCAGCTCCATCGATGCAAAAAGAACACATTTTTGACCTTTGAGTGGGAAAGGAAGGAGAGGAAGCACGCAGTGGGAAAGGAAGGAGACAACACACGCGGTGGGCCATGGGAGGAAGAACGCGGTGGGCTGTAGGAGGAAGAATGGTGGGCTACGGTGGCCAGCGATGACGCAGAGAGGCGGCGAGGGAGGGGAATGAGGGGGTGTGAGATCTGGGCAACGAGTGGATGAGAATGGGCAGGTGGGGGCATTTTCGGAAACTCGGGAAGTTTTGTAGTGTCGCGAGATTTACACTAGAATCGCTAAAACGTCTTATATTTCGGTACAAAGGGAGTACATTCCAAGAAAAACTCATATTATGAAATTCATCCGAATTTTTGGTCGGTTTTTTTGTTTTTTTCTAATTCGGATTTCTATATCTCAACCCGAAATTATCCTAAAAAAATCGAAACCCAAAAATTTGGGTACCCGGAAATTCGGATTTGGGTTCAGGTTTACCGATGGTCCGCGGTAAATGGGTACCCGAAATCCAAATAGAAGTAGCACATCCGAAATTCGAGCCATTATGCGGACATGTGGAGAAGGTGGAGCAATCGTTGCTAGTTGCTGATGGTCCACGGTAAACGAGGTGGGTCAAGATGATGTTTCCCACTGCATGTTGAGGAGAAAGGAAGCCGATGGGAAATAAGGGATGCCCTTTACATGCTGGAGAGGAAGGAGAAAGCCAGAAGGCGTGGCGCTGCCCACACGTGTTGTCGAGCTACGCAGCCGGTGAGGCATTGTTCTGCATGTTGTAGTGTGTTAAGGACAGGAGAAGATGCAACGCTTCCCCTTGCACTCTCATAGAAGAAGAACGAGATGCAATAGATGTGGCAACCAAGTGAGTGTGTTGCAGCAGGCGGTGGTTTGGTCAGGACTTGGGATGTTCACGCCTAGGTAGGGGATTGGGAGAGATTGAGGTTGTGTTAGCCCATGCATATGTGTTGGAACAGTGGGATTTTTGGTTGCTGGACCAGGACGATGCATACACGTGCTGGATTGGGCTAATATTGTCAACCTAATTCGGGTTATACGGTCTGTTTGATTACCAGGAGTACAAACCGAAAGTTTCCTAATAAAATTCAGGTTTCTAGATTTGATACCCGATCAAGTACTCAGGTTTTTTGGGTTCGGGTATTTCGGATTGGGCTCGGGGATTTTGGGTTTATTCCCACCGTGATATGATGTGATGAATAAAAATATTACCTTTGAGTAACATACCGATGAATTGCAGACGAAAGAGGGGATGCCATCCGGGTTATCCCCAAGCTGAGATGCTTGGCTTTCCTCGAATATTATCTTGTGTTTTCTTGGGAATCCCCAATCTTGGGGTGATGTCGCTTCTTATTCCTTCATTCATTGTGATCTCACCCAAAACATGAAATCTTCATCACACAAAACTCAACATAAACCTCGTAAGATACGATGGTATAATAATAAGATCAAACACCTTAATTACTATAATAAACTGATTCATATTTTTTTCATAATAACTACTATATTGTAGCTCTACCATGACTTATACCCCCCGATACAATCCATAAAATCATTAAACCAAGCACACTATGCAACTAAAAATAGAATCTATCTAAAACATAACAATCTACAATGATTTGCACTAAAACCATACATATCTAACTCCTAAAATTCTGAAATCTTTGGACAATTTGGGAAATTTTTATAGAAATATTGTGTAAAAATTTCAGCAACTTATCACGTTCGAGTAAAAAACATAAATTCGAATACTAGGCGTAAAAGGTTCCGTTTCTGTACCGTATAAATTCAACTATCATCCAAATTATCCCAAAGGATTTACTTAGCAAAAACACTAATAAAAATATAAAAAATCAATAATTATAGTATCAACAACCATGTCATCACACAAGAACAGAAAATAGTGGGTTGTCTCCCAACAAGCTCTTTCTTTATAGCCACTAAGATAGGCTTGGGATAATAATGATACTCTCATAAAAGACATGAATTGGAGCACAAAGAGAGCATCATATATCAGCAATTAACACATTTATGTCTAATACTCTTCCTATGTATATGTGATTGATAGGAAAACAAATTCTCAAGGCAAGAAATATCTAGCAATTGCAACAAAGAAGAAAAAATCATTAACAGTTCGAACTTCAAGAGAGGTTATTTGTCGGTGCAGGTGTGCACTCGATCACCTATGGCAGCTTTGGCCCCTTTGTGGTTCGGCGGGGTGGTCGCGTGGCACAAAGAGCAGATACTACGAGGCAACAAGATGATGAGACTCAGGCGTTTTTACTCATGTTCGGGCAGATGTGAAGCGTAAAATCCTACTCCTGATTTGGTGGATTGATTGAGGAAGATGAAGTTCGCACGGAGTTCTTCCCCAACAGGGGTTACCGTGGAGAGCTATCACGTATGTACAAATACACTTGGTTCTAGTCCCCCGGGGGTCCGAATCTACCAAGTATTTGAATCCTTTGCTAGGTTGCCTTGGCCCTCCTTTTATAGCTCAAGGGGTGTCCATAGTGGAAAACAGTCATGATCAGATAGCTATCAGTGCTATCATACCTAACTCTGGAACTTAAGAAAAAGAGCCATAATTGCGGCCTTAGGTGGCGCGCGAGGGTGCGTTCTCGACAAGCTCCAGCCACCTATTAGCTGATTGTGGCTTGGTTCCTTGTTACGGCTTTGGACGGGTGTCAACTAGTCATAATCTTTCTTTCGGTGCACCACTGGTACGTCTACAATGTATCTATAATTTTTTATTGTTCCATGCTATTATATTATCTGTTTTGGATGTTTTACATGCATTAATTTTCTGTTTTATATTAATGTTGGGACTAACCTACTAATCTAGAGCCTAGTGCCAGTTTCTGTTTTTTTCTATGTTTTGGAGTATTGCAGATAAGGAATATTAAATGGAGTCCAAACAGAAAAAAATCTGTGAAAGATTTTTCTTAGACCAGAAGACACCCAGGAGACCTGGAGTACGGGGCAGGGCATCTGGTGGGAGGCCACAAGCCCGCAGGGCGCGCCTTAGGGGGGTGGCCGCGCCCCTGTCTTGTGGACCCTCTGCAGGTCTCCTTACCCTATTCTTTGGCCTATAAATTCCCAAATATTCCCGTATCGCCAAAAAGAGCCATGAAAAGTACTTTTACACCGTCGGCAACCTATGTTCTCGTGAGATCCAATGTGAGAGCCTTTTTCGGTAATCTGTTGGAGAGGGAATTTGTAACACCCTGGTTTTCACTCCCTGATTTTTTTTCACTTGCGGGATTTGACCCCTGTCTTTTTCTCAGTGTTATCGGATTTCTTTCACCCTGGGAATGTGAAGATGGTCATCTAGCCTTGCCTTCCCTAAATCCTCCCCAGCCTAGCATTTCCACCCAAGATCTTTCTGAGAGTTATGTCGTCAAAACTCTATCTTCCGAATTGCCGGAAGGGAAACCCGTGATCTCTCCTGTTTGAAAGGAACCCTAATTTCTTTTGCCCTCTTGCCTCCCAAACCTTTTCCCAATGATCATCCTTCATCTTTTAATCCTGGATATGCAAAAATATTGCCAAGTCATTTACAATATTTTTGATTTGGAATTAATTCCTTTTTCTGCCAGTTAAAGGAATTAAATCCAGGAAAATAGCTATCCATCTCCAAAGCTTGTGCAAACTTGTGGAGGTATTCTTTGTGATCATATTGAGCTCCCATAAAATATTGGCCATCATAGAATAAAGGAAAATTTCCTTTTTGCTATTTAATGCCAATATTGCATTTTGGGCACTTTCTAAAGGAACTACGATTTTGGTAGCCAGGAAAAATCCCAAATAAATTGTGGAGCTTTTCCTATCCATATCTTGCTCATCTCCATCAAAATCCCAAGATCCATAGTTCAAATTTTGAGCACAACATCAAATTGCAAATTCTGTCCAGTTGGGAAATTTGCAAAGGAAGTGCTATATTCCTTGATCTCCTTGAGCTGAAACTTTTCATGATGGTTTACATTGTTAAATCACTAGTGAATACCAAAAACCGGTTCCATCCCTTTCTTCAATTTTGTCCAAGAAATTCTCCTAAGTTTCTGCCTATTTGGAAACATTGTGAAGGAAGTACCATGTAGGCATTCCCAAATGAGCTTAGATTTATCCAGAATCTCCACATATTCAAATTAACCCTCTCCACCAAATTTGAGACAAATTCATCTAGCCAGTTTGTCCCAGAAAATTCTTTTCCATTTCTGGCCAGTTTGTAAGTGTTCAAAGGAAGTACCATCTAAACTGGTCCATTGGTGCTTAAATTTTGGCATAATGACCACCTTAGTAGATGACTACTCCATGCCAAAATCTAGCTTGTTTCTCTTAGACAATTTCTCATAAATCATTTGAAACACCTTGCTGTTAGAATCTGTTTTGGTAAGTTTCTTCTTCCCCAGAGCCACCTGGCAGGTTCCAACCCCCATTCATATCTTCTGGAGCAGTGAGGGAGTTGTTGGACATGATTAGACACACGAGAGGTGTCAAATCTGGATGTGCACGTCGTGATCACCGGTAGAGCACGCCAAATGCAAGCTCTGTGCATTTGGGCTCTCGGCCTCGTCCGTTTCCTCCTCCCCTCGCGTCCCATCCATGTCCATTAGCTAGCCCGTGCTCGTGCGGTCTTCCCCCCTGTTCCTCGCCATGGATGCCTCTGCCGACCACTGGAGCGATGCCGATCCTTCGGGAGCTTCGGACGCCGGCGAGAGATGCCTAGAAGCTTCCCCCGAGCCTATTTAAGTTGTTTCCGAGCTTGCCCTCCTCGCCAGCAACCTCCCAAGCCCCTTCCCAAGCGCTCTTGAGTTCCCCATTGATCCCTGGCCGAGGCGTCACCGCCGATCCCCCTTGGCCGAATAGTCCCCGAGGCCCTTCCCCTCCATTTCTCTAAGGGTGTAAGAATCCCTGGGAGTCCTTGAAGCTGCCGCTGCACTCTGTTCCGCCAGGGAGGCCTTGCTGGTGCCGTCCCCGCTGGAGCTCTCTGGCCGCCGGCGCCTGAGCCGCGGCATCGGCGCGACCGACCCTCCTGGGCGACCCCGAGGCCACCTGCGGGTGCGGCACGGTGCGGCCGGGCCATCCCACTCGCCGGCGGTCCCTCTCAGGCAGCGAGGCGGCGACCTCATCCGGCGCTCGAGCCCCTCTGCTCTCCATCGCAAGGAAGAAGATGAAGCCAGGAGGAAAGAGAGAGAGGCGCGGTGGGCCCCGTGTGTCAGCGGCCCAGGAGTTGACCGGGCTGGGAGTTGACCATAGTAACTGGAGGCATATTTCCAAAAATACGCTTTCCCTCAGCGGAAAACGTATTTCTGGAGAAGGCGCGAGCGGCTAAGCCCTTAGGACCCGATTGCAAATATTTTTAATTGCAGAATGGTCCTTCCACTTCAAATGCTTGTATCTTTTTGCTCGAGACTCCGATTGGGTTGATTCCAAAGCCCGCGCCTTCGTCTCGTCGAGCCCGTCATGTTGGTATCATTTTCACAAGGTTGTTACACAGTGAAAATGACCCTTTTGCCCTTGTCTCCAACCAGCCCCCTTCGAGAGATAACCGTTCCGGCAATCCTTTCCGCGGACTCTCCGCACCTCCTCTGGGAGTATTCTTCGACCCCAGGCAAGCCGACCATCTAATATATGCCCTCAAGATTTGCTCTGTGATGTTCTTGCATATTTATTTCAATATGCTTATGTCCGAGTGTATAGTAATATGTTGTATGTGACTCCGACGAACCCTTGCTTGCATTTTCTTCAATGATGGCACCACGCCTGAGTTTGAGATGCTTTCGGCCGTCCGGGGTGGATGCCAACT
Source organism: Hordeum vulgare subsp. vulgare (assembly GCF_904849725.1). Classification (NCBI taxonomy): domain Eukaryota; kingdom Viridiplantae; phylum Streptophyta; class Magnoliopsida; order Poales; family Poaceae; genus Hordeum; species Hordeum vulgare. The sequence goes on along the minus strand of NC_058522.1, from coordinate 136,587,970 downwards.
TTATATTTCTCTTGTCAGCAGCTAGCTCGTGTTCTGAGATGCTTTTCGGCCGTCGAGGGCAGCTGTTGAATTTCTTTCTGTGGCAGTGACCCTATGCTTTAAGCTGTTCCTCGTTCGTCTCAGGGAACTACTACATTCTTCTTATCAACACCGTCTCATGCTCTGTGCTGCTTTCCAGCCGTCTTGAGCCGGGGTTGAGTTATTCCGGTAACGCCCCAGATCTGTGTTGTAAAGACCGTTCTGGTGGCTACCGATTTATTTGCCAGTTTTATGCGAGGGTTCCAAGGGTCTAATTTACAGTTAGAGCTTGTAAAGTAAAAACCTATCATTTACATACTGTCTTATTAATGACTCATAATATAGAGATAGGTTGAGGTGTTTCTACCATTTTTATTTCATTTATAATCATCATCATGTTAAGTCATTGTTGACAATGACCATGCTTGATACATATGTTGTTTAAGCCAAACCTAATGGGTTGATCTCGAGTCACCTGTCCGAGCTTATCTGTGCAACCACATTTGCCGATATGGGACGGCCATAACTTGGGCTGATCGCGTGACCTTTCACCAGTACTCCAAAAGAGGGAGGATTATGCTCGCGTGCTACCCTGATCAGGTGGGCGGTGATAATCCTGTGAGCCATGTTGAGTTGAGTTGGGCCCGTCCCCGGTTGGGACAGTTTAGTTTGTCCACGACGGTGGCAGGTGTTATGAGGACACAGGGCCACATAGGGCAAGACTCCAGGGAGACTGGTTGCTGGGGGTATGATGAAAAAGTCACGGGTCAGGCAAGTTTCGTTGGAGTAATGCTGGTCCACCCGAATGGGATCACGAGGTCACTTCTCCATAGTGTGGGTAAAGTGTGCAACCTCTGCAGAGTGTCAAATCTATTCGAATAGCCGAGTCCATGGTATTGGACAGCCCGACGAGAACTCAGTAGGTGATCAACCGTAAGAGCGATGATAATGATGGAAGAACTCGTCTGGTGTAGACATCGGAAGATGTCCGGTTTATGACATGTTAACCATGGGATGGCTATGAGATGATTGGTCGGATGACCACATGAGTTGGATTCGATTTGGATCAGATTCAGACTGGATAATGAAAATAGTCGGAGTAAATATCATTTATCTAATATGCTTACCTAATCTCATTTACTTTAGAAGTTGTCTTGCTAGATAACCCTGTTATACCTTGATAAGTGATATTGCTAGATAAGTATGTTATGTCATGATTATTAATATTTCTCTAATAACAAATGCATGCTTGAATGTCATAGATTTCTTTGCTTGGTGTATATGTTAGTTATGGTTTTCTTGCCAGTACATTCAAAAGTACTCAACGGATTTTAACATGGCCAGGTTCACATAAGGACCCGTCGTACGCGAGGAGACAGAGCATTCGCGGGCTAGGAGTGTAATCGAGTCAGATCGCTGTGGATTGGAGTTGCATCAAGACCATGCTGCCTTAGATAGAGCTTTTTCCGCTGCCATTACCCTTGAAGCTCATCATGTAAAGCTCTTATATTCATTAATAGAAATTCCTATGTTCATGATACCTGTTGTAAACGTGCATGCGAGAGTGATTTCCTGGGCTAGCATGTGCGGCGACCGTCTCGCTACAGTGGTAATCAGGTGGAGCGCCATATAATTGATCATGGAGGGCATCTAGATCAACTCCATTGCCCCTCCGATGATGTTTGAGTAGTTCACCATAGACCTACAGGTCCATAGCTAGTACCTAGATGGCTTCTTCTCTCTCTTTGATCTTCAATACCATGTTCTTCATGATCTTCATGGAGATCTATCCGATGTAATACTCTTTTGCGGTGTGTTTGTCGAGATCCGATGAATTGTAAGTTTATGTTGAGATTATCTATGAATATTATTTGAGTCTCTTCTGAATTCTTATATGCATGATTTCATATCTTTGCAAGTCTCTTCGGATTATTGGTTTGGTTTGGACAAATAGATTGGTAACTTTTGCAATGGGAGAAGTGCTTAGTTTTGGGTTCAATCTTGTGGTGTCCTCACCGAGTGAAAAAGTAGGGCTAGCGAGGCACGCATTGTATTGTTGTCATCAAGGATAAAAAGATGGGGTTTTCATCATATTGCTTGAGTTTATCCCTCTACATCATGTCATCTTACTTAATGTGTTACTCTGTTCTTCATGAACTTAATACTCTAGATGTAGGCAGGAGTCGATTGATGTTTGGAGTAATAGTAGTAGATGGAGAATCGTTTCAGTCTACTTGACACGGACGTGATGCCTATATGCATAATCATTGCCTTAGATATCTTCATAATTATTTGATTTTCTATCAATTGCTCGATAGTAATTTGTTAACACACCGTATTATTTTCCTTTATGAGAGAAGCCTCTAGTGAAACCTATGACCCCCGGATCTATTTTCCATATTATATTTTCAGATCTATAAACCAAAAATACTTTGCTGCAATTTATTTACTTTTGTTTCCGCAATCTTTTATATCTATCTCTACCTGATCTCATCCTTGCAAATAACTATAAAGGGATTGACAACCCCTTTATACCATTAAGTGCAAGTGTTTGATTATTTGTGTAGGTACTACCATTGGGGCCTTGCTTGTTCCTCCTACCGGATTGATACCTTGGTTCTCAACAAACCGAGGGAAATACTTATCTACTTCGCTACATCACCCTTTCTTCTTCAAGGTAAAACCAACGAAGGTTCAAGTGGTAGCAACGACCATGTATTTAGCAAGAGCCACCTAGCCATCTGGGAGGTCGACACCTCATCGATAAGTGACTGGTGTAGCGATGAGGTGGAGCGGTGGCAGGTTGGCCCACGCTTGCCGGGGTGGCGTCTTGTCGGGTCTTGTCGAGGATGCATGTGCCTTCGCCCCTGGTGTGTGTTGGGGTTCTTGGCATGTTGTCACATCCCTAGATTTGACTACTTGGTGTCTAACTAGAATATGCATCATATCTTCTTTTGCATTAAAATGAAATGGGGATTGAGTAAACCCTAGCACCACACCCTAACTAAACCAATTCAAATGATGTGATTTTTCAATGAACCCAAAATGGCCTTAAAAAATGTCCATCCTTTTTGTTAAACATTGGCAAAAATATTACAGGGATTTATTTTAGTTTTCAAACATTTTTGGTATTTTAATTAATCCATAAAATTAACTAGAAAATGCCAAAAAAATAATTATGACTACTTAGTTATTATAAAATGCTGAGTTATTTTGTGGAGCTTGGAAATAATCCAAATAAACCCCCACAAACAATTCTAGTATTTTAGAAATTATTTTGGAGATCCAACAAAAGTCAGAATTACAAAACAGATAGAGAAAAAAAGGAAAAAAGGGGGAAAGGTTACCTGTCGCAAGGCCTAGCCCATCGCCTCCTTCCTATCGTCTTCCACCTCTACGAGTAGGCAGAGGAGGAGGTGGCCGCCGCTCTCCATGGGCGCTGCAGACAACTGCGTGCTTGCTTGCCTCCTCCGTCGCGCCTGCAACATGGATAGACTCCACCAAAGCCGTCCCCATCGCTCTGACCTCTCCATTCAGTCTCCACTTCTCCCCCACTGCCCGACATGGCCGCCGTGAAAGCTCACCGTCGACAGCCCACTCCGGCCGTCCAACCTTTCCCCTGAGCCATGCAATAGCTCCGCCTCGACGACCTCATCCTCTCCAGCAAGTCAAGCAACGCCGGAAGCCCCTGCAATGCCTGAAGACCGTCGTCTTCAACCTCCGGCCACCAAGCTCGTCGCCGTCGATTCGTCGCCTCCAGGCCGTCCCTGCTACTGCAACAAAAGACCTTCCAACGGCGCCAGAAACAAGCGTGCTGACGGGAGACTATTCTTGTCTTGACACTCCTCAGCAACGGCACCAGGAATCCTTCTGCTACGGCTACGCCTTTAGGGAGTTCCTAGGAAAATATGCAAAGGATTCCCTCGTGGCCTTGGAGTGGAAAGGGTGATGTAGCACAGCGGTGGTAAGTATTTCCCTCAGTTTTGAGAACCAAGGTATTGAACCAGTGAAGGAATATCACAAGTACCTGGACAAACACAAAGAGCTTGCTCCCAACGCTATGAAGGGGTTGTCAATCCCTTATAGATTGTTTGCCAAGTGAGAACTGAAAGCAACAAAGAAACAAAGCAAAGTAAAAGCGAAAGTGGAAACGATATGTGTGAATAGACCCCGGGGCCATAGTGTTCACTAGTGGCTTCTCTCATGAAAGCAAGTAGACAGTGGGTGAACGAATTACTGTCGAGCAATTGATAGAACCGTGCAAAGTCGTGACGTTATCTATGGCAATGATTATATCTATAGGCATCACGTCCAAAACAAGTAGAATGATACTTTCTGCATCTACTACTATTACTCCACACGTTGACCGCTATCGAGCATGCATCTGTTGTCCTTTCTGTCACTCGGAAAGGTCACCACACGGTGTGAACCCAAAACCAAACACTTCTCCCATTGCAAGAATCATAGATCTAGTTGGCCAAACAAAACCCAAGACTCGGAGAGACTTACAAGGATATCAAATCATGCATAAGAAATCATCAAAGACTCAAATATATATCATAGATAATCTGATCACAAATCCACAATTCATCGGATCTAGACAAACACACCACCAAACAGGATTACATCGGATAGATCTCAATGAAGATCATGGAGAACTTTGTATTGAAGATCCAAGAGAGAGAAGAAGCCATCTAGCTACTAACTACAGACCCGTAGGTCTGAAGTGAACTACTCACGAGTCACTGGAGGGGAGATGATGTTGATGAAGAAGCCCTCCAACTCCAAAATCCCCTCCGGCAGGGCACCGGGAAGGGTCTCCACATGAGATCTCGCGGAAACGGAAGCTTGCGGCCAAAGACCTAGGGCAGGGGAGCGCCAGGGGGGCCACAAGTTTGGTTGCTGCGGCCTCCCCCCTGACCGCGGCAACAGGGCTTGTGGGCACCCCGTGGGCCCACTTGCTTGGCCCTCAAGCCTCCCGATCTGAAAATTCATTTCGGGGATTTTATTCCATTTGGACTCCGTTCGAAAATCAGATCTGAAAAGAGTCAAAAACACAGAAAAAACATGAACTGGCACATGGCACTGAGTTAATAAGTTAGTCCCAAAAAAGATATAAAAGGAAAAAAAATCCAAAGTTGACAAGATAACAACGTGAATCCATAGAAAATTATAGATACGTTTGAGACGTATCAAGCATCCCCAAGCTTAACTCCTGCTCGTCCTCGAGTAGGGAAGTGATAAAGAATGAATTTTTTATGCTTTCATGCTACCTAGCATAGATGTCCTTTGTAACTCCTCTTATGTGACATGAATGTTCAGATCCATTAAATTCAAAACAATAGTTTGCTATTGACGTAGAGACAATAATAATTCAAGCAAACTAGCAAGGTAATCATGAACTTTCAAAATAACAAGGCCAAAAGAAAGTTATCCCTACAAAATCATATAGTCTAGCTATGCTCTATCATCATTGCACAACGAATTTAAATCATGCACAACCCCCGTATTGGCCAAATAATTGTTTTCACACCTTTACTTTCTCAAACTTTTTCAACTCTCATGCAATACATGAGCGTGAGCCATGGTTTTGGCACTACAAGTGGTGTGGAGTGTGGTGGAGATTGCAGGACAAACAAGGAGAAGATGGTCACATTAACTAGGCATATCAATGAGCTGTGGAGATGCTCATCAATAGATATCAATGTGAATGAGTAGGGATTGTCATACAAATGATGCACTAGAGCTAAGAGTATGTGAAAGCTCTTAAAGAAAACTAGTGGGTGTGCATCCAACTTTCTTGCTCACGAAGACCTAAGGCAAATTTGAGGAAGCCTATCATTGGAATATACAAGCCAAGTTATGTAATGAAAATTTCCCACTAGCTATATGGTGGTGACAAAACGAGAGACTCTCAATCATGAAGATCATGGTGCTTAATACGCACAAGTGTGGAAAGGTGGTAGCATTGTCCCTTCTCTCTTTTTCTCTCATTTTTTTGGATGGGCTCTTTGGCCTCCTTTTTTTGGTGGGCATCTTTGGCCTCTTTTATTTCCTCACATGGGTCAATGCTCCATCAATGATGATCATCACACTTACAACTCAAAACTTGGTAGTGTACCGTGACAATGATCTAGCATGGCATGGACATTAATGGAAACATCATGCAATGGCAATGTAGATGTGGTGGCACATGTCATGGTGGTAGTTGCATGGCAATATATCTGGGAATGACTTTGCAAAAGCCATAGTAGGTAGGTATGGTGGCTATTTTGAGGGAGGCTAATGGTGGGTTTTGTGCACCGGCGAAAGTTGCACGGCACTAAAGAAGATAGTGATGGTGGAAGGTGAAAGTGCATCTAAACAATGGACTCAACATTAGTCCTGAAGAACTCATATACTTGTTGCAAAAGTTTTATTAGTAATCGAAACAAAGCATTCGACGCATACTCCTAGGGGAATGGTTGGTAGGTATAAACCATCGTGCGATCCCGACCGCCACACAAAGGATGACAATCAATAGACTAATCATGCTCAGACTTCATCACATAGAGGTTCACCATACATGCATGGTACGGGAATTACTAACTTCAACACAAGTCTTTCTAGATGCACAACACCTTACTAATATAACTTCAATATTACCATAACCACAACTCAAAACTAGTTGAGATGAATCAAACTTCTCTAACTATTCAATGCACATGAAGGTGGAAGTTTTCATATCCCTTTGGGTAACTACCCCTTTTGAGACTACTTTCATAGCATAGATCAACTACCAAGCCACGCACTGCCGTGCTCTAAAAGATATAAGTGAAGCACACAGAGCAAAAGCAACTAGCTCAAAAGATATAAGTGAAGCACATGTGAGCTAGATTGTCTACCAAAGGATATAAGTGAAGCTCGACAAAATCACGGTGAGTGCATGTCTCTCTCTCTAGGTGTGCAGCAAGGATGATTGTGACACAACAAAAATAAAAGACTCCGACGATACAATACGCTCCAAGAAAAACACATAACATGTGGTGAATAACAATATAGCCCTATGTAACGTTACCCATGGATTGAAGACGAAAGAGGGGATGCCTTTCCGGGGCATCCCCAAGCTTAGGCTTTTACGACATCCTTGAATCATCTTGGGGTGCCTTGGGCATCCCCAAGCTTGAGCTCTTGCCACTCTTTATCTTTTTGTCCATAAGAACTTCACCCAGAACTTGAAAACTTCACAACACGAAACTTAAACAGAAACTCGTGATAACATTAGTATAAGAAAGCAAACCACCACTTCCTTAGGTACTGTAGCAAACTTGAATTCTACTTATGTTGATGTTGGGTTACTGTATTTTCAATCTTCCCTGGCTAATACCCCTGATACTATACACAGTTTCATCAAAATAAGCAACCAACACAACAAAAACAGAATCTGTTAACAGCAGACCAGTCTGTAGCAATCTGTATGCTTCGTATACTTCTGGTACTTCAAAAATTCTGAAAAATTACGAAAATATGAAGAATTTGCATAGCAATCAGCAGAAAAACGTATCAACTCAAAATCTCTTACAGAAAAAAAAATCTTTTCATGAGCAGAAAGTTTCTGTCTTTTCCAGCATGACCAAACGATCATCCCCAAGACTAATCATAACGGTTTTGCTTGGCACAAACGCAAAAAGAAACACAAAAAACACAATCATAACAGAATTATGAAAGTGTGGAAAACACAAAACAGAAAGAAAAAGGATAGATTCGTTGGGTTTCCTCCCAACAAGCGCTATTGTTTAACGCCCTTAACTAGGCATAAGGTGATGGAATCACGTATAGTCATCCTTGGTGCTCAAACCATAAGTAGTGTGATCATTTATCATCTTAAGATCTTCATCTTTATTGGATGACTCACCACTAGCTTTAGGACCAAAAACAGACTTGACGGTCTTTTTGAGAGTGAGATTTAGAGTATTTTGCACAGCGGCAAAAGCGGGACCCATGTTGGTTATGACATCCTCTAGTTTGCCAATTCTAGAGGAATTATTAACTATAGGTTCCTTCTCCCTTAAATTTTTCAAAACATTTCCCACTTTGGATCCGTACTGAGTAATTTGATTGTGGATCTTTCTATCCAAACCCTCAATAATTTCAAATGTGGCAATTTTGTTTTCAATAGCGTCAAGCCTTTGCATCACGTGTTCCAAGGTTAAGGTAGTTCCATTAACCATGAGCGGGGGTGAGCCTACCAAATTCATGATAGCTCCATAGGAGTCAACAATATGGCTCCCCAAAAAATTCCCGCCTACAATGGTATCAAGAATATAACAATCCAAGGAGAGATTCCAACATAAAAACTGCGAAGAAGAACGGTAGTGGACTGCTTACGAGTAGATCTACTCTGAGCATTGGAATCCGGTACCAAGCGTCCTTTAAATTTTCTTCCTCATTTTGCCTGAAATTGAGAACTTCGTTCTCAGGGGTATCGTTTAGAGTAGTGGGTCTAGCCATTGATGGACTATCCCACACACAAACGAGCATGAAGTAAGCGAGTGAAGCAGGCAAAAGAAAACGGCAAAGGAAAACGGCAAAAAGGCAAAAGAAAACGGCAAAGGAGAAAGGCAAAAGAGAAAGGAAAATGAAAACGGCAAAGGTGAAGTGAGGGAGAGGAAAACGAGAGGCAACTGGCAAAAAAGTAAATGCAAGAGATGAGTTTGTGAGACCTACTTGGATAGATCTCTCCTTCCCCGGCAACGGCGCCAGAAATACTTCTGCTACTGCAACATGAGACCTTCCAACGGCGCCAGAAACAAGCGTGCTGACGGGAGACCATTCTTGCCTTGATACTCCTCAGCAACGGCACCAGGAATCCTTCTGCTACAGCTACGCCTTTAGGGACTTCCTAGGCAAATATGCAATGGATTCCCCTGTGGCCTTGGAGCCTTACGTTGGTGTTCCCTCGAAGCGGAAAGGGTGATGTAGCACAGCGGTGGTAAGTACTTCCTTCAGTTTTGAGAACCAAGGTATCGAACCAGTGAAGGAAGATCAGAAGTACCTGGACAAACACAAAGAGCTTCCTCCCAACGCTATGAAGGTGTTGTGAGTCCCTTATAGATTGTTTGCCAAGTGAGAACTGAAAGCAACAAAGAAACAAAGCAAAGTAAAAGCGAAAGTGGAAACGATAGGTGTGAATAGACCCGGGGGCCGTAGTGTTCACTAGTGGCTTCCCTCATGAAAGCAAGTAGACGGTGGGTGAATGAATTACTATCGAGAAATTGCTAGAACCGCGCAAAGTCGTGACATGATCTATGGCAATGATTATATCTATAGGCATCACATCGAAAACAAGTAGACCGATACTTTCTGCATCTACTACTGTTACTCCACACGTCGACCGCTATCCAGCATGCATCTAGTGTATTAAGTTCATGAGAACAGAGTATCGCCATAAGCAAGATGACATGATGTAGATGGACAATCTCATATCTACGAGAAAAGCCCATCTTGTTACCCTTAATGGCAACAACACGATGCGTGCCTTGCTGCCCTTTCTGTCACTGGGAAAGGTCACCACACGGTACGAACCCAAAACCAAGCACTTCTCCCATTGCAAGAATCATAGATCTAGTTGGCCAAACAAAACCCAAGACTCGGAGAGACTTACAAGGATATCAAATCATGCATATAAGAAATCAGCAAAGACTCAAATATATATCATAGATAATCTGAGCACAAATCCACAATTTATCGAGTCTCGACAAACACACCGTCAAAGAGGATTACATCAGATAGATCTCCATGAAGATCATGGAGAACTTTGTATTGAAGATCCAAGGGAGAGAAGAAGCCATCTAGCTACTAACTACGGACCCGTAGGTCTGAAGTGAACTACTCACGAGTCATTGGAGGGGCGATGATGTTGATGAAGAAACCCTCCAACTCCAAAATCCCCTACGGCAGGGCACCGGGATGGGTCTCCAGATGAGATCTCGCGGAAACGGAAGCTTGCAGCGGCGGAAAAGTGTTTTCGTGGACGCCCTGATTTTTTCTGGATTTTTAGGGAATTTATAGGCCAAAGACCTAGGGCAGGGGAGCGCCAGGGGGGCCACAAGCTTGGTTGCCATGGCCTCCCCCAGACCGCGGCAACAGGGATTGTGGGCCCCCTGTGGGCCCACTTGCCTGGCCCTCAAGCCTCCCGATCTGGAAAAATTCATTTTGGGGATTTTATTCCGTTTGGACTCCGTTCCAAAATCAGATCTGAAAAGAGTCAAAAACACAGAAAAAACAGGAATTGGCAGTTGGCACTGATTTAATAAGTTAGTCCCAAAAAAGATATAAAAGGTAAACAAAACATCCAAAGTTGACAAGATAACAGTGTGAAACCGTCAAACATTATAGATACGTTTGAGAGGTATCTGTCCCCGAGCACGCTATCAACGTCACTGCACCTCTCGTGAGCTCAGGAACCCATTCCCCTCATTTTCCCCTTCGTTCCCGAGGTGTAGTCCCCGATTCCACCGGAGCCCGACGAGATCCGCCGCGGGAACTCGTCGCCGGTGAGGCTCCGGTGTTCGGCTTGTCCTTATGAGGCCATGAGTAGCTCCATCTCGTCGAGTAGATGTCGTAGGAGCCAAGCCCCGGCCGTTTTGCCCACTGGTTCGATGAGCTCGACAAGGCCCGAGCTCCGGCAGCCGTCGAGCTCGTCGCCGGTGTCAACTCCGGCCTCCTCAACCCCTAGAGCTTGCCAAAATGGATGCAAGGGCGAACGACCGTTCTAACGGTGCCCTCCGCTGTGCATTTGGTCGCCGGAGGAGCATTTCCGAGCCCCTCCGTCGTTCCTGGTGTCGCCGGAGGCTCACCGTCGGTGGCTTTGACCCCTCTGAATCTATGATAGGTGGGGCCAGCTTCTGGTTAATTAATATTAACCTAAATAAAAATAATTAATTATTTAAATCCTAATCAGACACTAACAAGTGGGCCCAGCCTTGCTAATTAGCTAATTAATTGAATTTCTAATTTGAATTAAGCGTGAGACACTGACCAGTGGGTCCCACTTGTCAGGTTTGACCAGAAACGGCCACTATTGACCTGCTGATGTCATACTGATACAATATATATATTTCAGTAATTAAAACAATTCGAGAAATAGTTCAAAACTTCTAAAAATCATAGAAATTAATCTGTAACTCAGATTAAAACAAATTATATATGAAAATTTATCAGAAAAATCCAATGAATCCAATGATGATATTGTCATGCATGATAGAAAAAGTTATATCTAAGAATCAGGTCAAATCAATTAAAAGGGTATTTGAAAAATACCTTATTTGAAGTGGAATTGAACGTTGATTCAAATCAGCTTCAACTAAAGAAATGGTAGCTACATTAGCCCATGCCACATTTCATTTTCATGCCATGATCATGCATCATAATGTCGCACTTGAATTGTATTGATTGTTGTTGCTTACTTCGGTAGGACCTACTCCACCGGATACCTCCGATTATCTGACAGAACGAGTGTATCCTTCCGCTGATCCACAAGGAAAGCACCCCTTTTGAGCATTCCGATAAAATCCCATGTTCTCGTTCCTGCTCTCATTTATTGCATTAGGACACATCGTGATAAATGCTTTTTCCTCGGTAGTTGAACCTATTTCCTTTCCATGACCTGTCGTTGTCACACTAAATAACTAAACCTTGCAACCTAGCATACCTGGTAGATGCTTGAGCCATGATGTGCTTACCTGCTATGCTTGCTATGCTTAGAGTTGTGTGAGGCCTGTTTCATCTCGGTGATGGACTGGAGTAAATAAATGTGTTCCGGTGAAAAAGGCTAAGTGTTGAACCTGATTTGGTAAAGGCACCGATGAGAGGTTGTGTAGGAGTACATGGCGGGTTGTCTCATTGGAACCGTTCTTAGGAACTGAGTTTCGTGTATGTAATCCAAGACTAGCTGCTACCATACATTGGGCCCGAAACCAATGGACCCTCTCAACTTATTAATTGCCTAGTACTCTGTCCATGAGTTGCAAGTAGTTTCTGGTGTTTGTAGTCATGCTGGAGGTCGTGCATGGTGCTGACCTTAGAGGTGGACTGTGACGCGGTAGGAAGTGGCACGGTGTACCAAGTACCACCCAGATGGTGGGCTTGGGAACCCTGCGCACATAGTTTGGGGTCGTAGCGGAAACTTCGGTCGGACTTCCGTGTGGGTTCAGTCTCAAATAGGCGATAAACCTGGACTAGGTATTAGCATGGTTAACGGTCATGGCCGACTCCCTCGCTGGGCTTCCGCTTGAAGGTTCCCGAGGTGCGTAAAGTGCAGATGGCGATAAGTGGCGAGAGCGTGTGTGAATAAGTACACCCCTGCAGGGTTATGATCTATTTGAATAGCCGCGTCCGCGGACATGGACTAGTTGGAGACATATGTTGTTCATAGATAACTTTAATGGCTACTCATAGTAGTATCCAGATTAGTGTGAGTATCATGAATGGCATTCTCATAGGGAAACGAGAAAGAATCCATGATAGTGTATTGTTGTGGTGGTAGTGGACTCGTGTACGACTTATCAAAACTTAATAAAAAATAATTGAAGTCGTAGTGTAGATTGGCCAAGAGTCAAAGCTGGCTGGCTGCATGAAACCCCACAACCCCCCTTTGTTGATACTTGTGCATGAGTAGATAGACCTGATTTAAAGTCTTGTTGAGTACCTCTGTAATCATGTTTTCTTTATAATTGTTGTAGAAGACACCCACGAAGGTTCTACCTAGACGTCGATGATGACGAGTAGCAGGTGTCCCAGCTACGACCTGGCCCTTTCAGAAGGGATTTGTAGATAGTCAGGCTTTATGCCTTTTCCTTTCATCTATCAGTACTCAGACAACTTTAATGCTTCCACATGTCTTGTATGACTTTGTTTGTATGACTTGAGTGTCGGGTCATGTGACCCCTACCTGTATGAACTTATTATGAAAGGCTCTTCCGAGCCTTCTAAATAAATGTTGTGATGTTGTATGGTTATGTTGTGATACCATTGTTCTATCTATGCATATTGAGTATGTCATGCGTACGTGTGATGTGTTGTGATATGCATGGGGTTCGGCACCTAGTTGTGCACCTTTAGTACTACTCTTTACGGAGAAATTCCCCTTTTTATGATTCCACTGAGCCTTGGTAGCTTGCTACTGCTCCGGACACATTGGTTGACCAGCATGTATCCTTCTTAGATGTTGTGTCTGTCACTCCGGGGAAATGTCTCGTTGTGTACTGGAGTCCTTGTAGCTCGCTACGACTCGTCTACACGCTGATGACCGACACCTGCTTTGTTGGGTTATGTATGTCTGTCTCTTTATGGATGTGCCACTTGGGTTTATAACTAGTTATGTCGACCCTGGTTCTTTGTCATTGGAATGCGAGCGACGCATTGCATACGTGAGTCAAAAGATGCAAACGGTCCCGGCCAAGGTAAGGTGGCAGCCGTGGGATTAACCGTGCGTGAGATCGCAAAGTGATGTTGTGTGTTACACGCTGGATTCCTATGGCTTAGGATCAGGGTCCCGACACATGTCTTGGGGTGCTTGTGTAGGTCTTGCCGGCACCGTAGGCCATCCGGGGTCGCACCTGTGGGAGTCTTACACTACATGAATCAACTTCTTTGCCGTCCTCCACAACATACGGCAAAGAGGAGTCCACCGACGGCAAAGAGCTTTGCCGTTTGCCTCCGGTCGGCAAAGATTCTGCGTCAGCTTACGACGACATTGTAGCTTCTTTGCAGTCAGCCTTCCATAAGCGGACGACAAAGCTATTTGCCATCAGTATCTGGCACCGAGCAGTCGGCAAAGAACTTGAGACGGCAGCGATAGGTGACGCCTCCGCTAGGGCTAACAGAGGCTTTGCCGTCTGCTTGCCCCGTACCTTTGCCGTCTGCTTCCCCCGTAGGCTTTGCCGTCTGCTTCCCCATAGCCTTTGTCGTCTTCTTCCCCCAGGTCTTTGCCGTCTACGTTTATGTGCCATCCCATAACAACCCATCGTTTTTTCTTCTCTTTGACGTCAGCCTCCCCGGGAAACAGACGATAAATAAGTTATATGGTCAGCTTCTGCTGCCCCCCAGGGTGCACAGTTGGGTGCCATGTGGCACCTTTGTCGTTAGTCAGCTAATGGCAAAGCCCTTTGCCATCAGCTGGCAGACGACAAAGAGCCCATATAGCTGGCAGACGACAAAGGTCTTCTCCTCCTTCTCCTTCTTCTCCTCCTTCTTCTCCTCTTCCTCCTTCCCCTTCTTCTTCTCTTCTTCTTCTTCCTTCTTTTCATTTTTCCTATTTCTTCTCCTCTTCTCCTCTTGTTGGAGCTAAATCATCTGATTATGTCTTTTTGGAGCTATATGGGCTAATTATGTCATTTTAGAGGAAAACAATCTAAGAATATAATATTCATTAGATAACCAAGGTTTTTATGCCATTTTGAGCTTATTGTGTCATTTTGGAGCTAAATGGGCTAATTATGTCATTGTTGGGGAAAATAAGGTAAGGACAATAAGAAAGAGGAGAATAAAGAGGAGGAGGAGGAGAAGAAGAAGAAATCAAGAAGAAGGAGAAGAAGAAGAAGAAGGAGAAGGACGAGAAGGAGGAGAAGGTGACAAGGAGGAGAAGGCGGAGAAGGTGATCTTCTCCTCCTCCTCCTTCTCCTTCATCTCCTCCTCCTCCTTCTCCTTCTTCTCTTCTTCTTCTTCTTCCTTCTTTTCATTTGTTCTATTTCTTATCCTCTTCTCCTATTTCTTCTAATTATGTGAAAAATGAACTAGATAAAAAATTTACCTCGTGGTCATCAAGGAGGAGAAACACCAGGGTTGCTCGCGACGGCTTCGTTTGGAGACGGTTGCCCTGGAGAAGTGTCGTGCGATGCCGCTCGGGAGTTATTTTGCAGAAAAGATATTTTGCAATGTCTCAGTTAGCATGATGACACTCAATTGTTAATGCTATTTTATAATGACCATTGAAATGAAACTCACACTGCCAATCGCAGAGAAGACAGGCATCGGTGGAGGGACTTGACCGCTCTTCTCGCACATACCCTGAAGAGTCGCTTGTATTAGTTAGTAATGAAACAGACATTACACACATGATTTGGCTAATGTGAAAAAAAAACTTACCACAAAAATCTCGTACAAGGCCCGTTGACCCGCATCATTCCAGTCCCTCTCCTGCTCAATCAATCGTGTCGTGGTCTGGTCCCTCTCCTCCAGAGCAGCCTGAAGAGCAGCCTAGCTTGCCAATCTTTCTTTCTCAAGAGGAGCCTGGTTTGCCGCTCTCTCTTTCTGAAGAGCAGCCTCCAACACCATTCCACTTTACCACAATAATGATCCATGGTCACACACAAAATGAAATGAATGAAAGTTTTCTGAGTCCGTACAACTAACCTCGATGGCAAGATCGACTGGCCGTGGGCGAGGCGTTATCTCAGGACTGGAGCTCGACTGGCGCGCTGATACGTCTCCGTCGTATCTACTTTTCCGAACTCTTTTGCCCTTGTTTCGGACTCTAATTTGCATGATTTGAATGGAACTAACCCGGACTGACGCTGTTTTCAGCAGAATTGCCATGGTGTTGTTTTTGTGCAGAAATAAAAGTTCTTGGAATGTCCTGAAAATTTACGGAGAATTTTTCTGGAATAAAAGAAAAATACCTGCGCAAAGATCCATGAGAGGGGGCGTGCGAGTGGGCCACAAGCCCCTGGGCCACGGCCACCCCCCTAGGCCACGCCGTGAGGGCTTGTGGGGCCCACATGGCACCACCGCCCCAAAACTCAGCTCTATATCTTCCGTCTCGCCCGGAAAAAAATCAGAGAGAAGGTTTCATCGCGTTTTACGATACGGAGGCGCGGCCACCTCCTGTTCTTCATCTGGAGGGAAGATCTGGAGTCCGTTTTGGGCTCCGGAGAGGGGAAATCGTCGCCATTGTCATCATCAACCTTCCTCCATCGACAATTCCATGATGGTCTTCACCGTTCGTGAGTAATCTCATCGTAGGCTTGCTGGACGGTGATGAGTTGGATGAGATCTATCATGTAATCGAGTTAGTTTCGACGGGGATTGATCCCTAGTATCAACTATGTTCTGAGATTGATGTTGCTACTACTTTGCCATGCTTAATGCTTGTCACTAGGGCCCGAGTGCCATGATTTCAGATCTGAACCTATTATGTTGTCGCCAATATATGTGTGTTTTAGATCCTATCTTGCAAGTTGTAGTCACCTACTATGTGTTATGACCCGGCAACCCTGGAGTGACAATAGCCGGAACCACACCCGGAGATGATCATAGTATGAGGAGTTCATGTATTCACCGCGTGTTAATGCGTTGGTCAAGTTCTTTATTAAAAGGAGAACCTTAATATCCCGTAGTTTCCATTAGGACCCCGCTGCCACGGGAGGGATGGACAATAGATGTCATGCAAGTTCTTTTCCCTAAGCGTGTATGACTACATACGGAATACATGCCTAGATTAGATTGACGAACGTGAGGTAGTTACTTATCTCTCCATGTTATAGCTGTTACATGATGAATCACATCCGTCATACTCATCCATCACCGATCCACTGCCTACAAGTGTTTTACTACTGGTCCTTGCTATGTTACTTTGTCCAGGCTTGTCCCTTGCTACAAAAGGGATTAGGCCACTTTGCTACTACTGTTGCTACTGCTGCTACTGCTGTTCCTTGCTACTTCCCTGTTACTTGTTGCAAGATCCTTTTTCGTCACCGTTGTCGGGGAAGAATAGTTCCCCGTCCACGTGCAACTTACTGGCGCCATTGATACAACAGTTAGGAATAATCTGCCGTCAATAGATTTTTTCTAGCACCGTTGTTATCATTACTACTTTGCTACTGATACTTTGCTTGCAGACACTAATCTTTCAGGTGTGGTTGAATCTGACAAACTCAGCTGCTAATACTTGAGAATATTCTTTAGCTTCCCCTTGTGAGCGAATCAATATATTTGGGTTGAATACTCTACCCTCGAAAACTGTTGCGATCCCCTACACTTGTGGGTTATCAAGACCTTTTTCTGGCGCCGTTGCCGGGGAAGCACAACTATATTCTCTGAGTCACTTGGGATTTACGTCTGTTGATCACTATGAGGACTCCGAAAGATCCAAGAACTAAAATCTTGTCTTCCACTATGAGGAGAGGTAAGGAACTGCCATCTAGCTCTGCACTTGATTCACCTTCAGTTTTGAGTAAGTTTGCGACATCACCTCCTGGTAGAAATCTTGATATGTCGCCTGTGCTTGATGATGCTACTTCTGCTGCCCATGATGCTTATGATGATGCTATGCTTGATACTATGCATGATGATGCTATGCTTGATACTTCTTTGCCACTAGGTGCATTTCTTGATGCACAAATTGCTAGAGTTGCTGCTAGATGTGATGATACCTCTGAAACTGCCGATACTTTTGAAGTAGAGCCTGCTATTTTGCCTGCTAGAACTAGCTCTCCTATGCCTGAATTGCGTGATATGCCTGATACGCATTATGTTATGGAGGGAGAGATAGATGAGGATTTTCTTGCGTGTAAGGATAGCTCTGATGTTGAGAAATTACTGCGCAAGTGGAAAGAAAAAATCTTTGAACGCTAGGATGAAATACGACCCGAAGTTTGCTACTTCGCCTATCTTTGTGACCGATAAGGATTATGAATTCTCTGTCGACCCTGAGTTAAGCACTCTAGTCGAATCTGATCCTTTCCCCGGTTATGAGTCTGAGACTGTTGTAGCCCATCTTACCAAACTGCACGATATAGCCACCCTATTCATTAGTGAGGAAAAGATCCACCACTACTATATGCTCAAGCTGTTTCCTTTCTCGCTAAAGGATGATGCTAAGACCTGGTTCACGTCTCTTGCTCCTGGTTGTGTGCATAGCCCCCAGGATATGGTCTACTACTTCTCTGAAAAATATTTACCTGCCCATAAGAAGCAAGCTGCCTTGCAGGAAATATACAACTTTGCTCAAGCTGAAGAAGAGAGTCCCCAAAAGCTTGGGGGAGGCTCATCCAGCTACTGAATGCTTTGCCTGATCACCCTCTTGAGAAGAATGAAATACTTGATATCTTCTATAATGGACTTCCCGATGCTTTTAAAGACCACCAAGATAGTTGTGCCGGTGGTGTTTTTAGGGAAGAAACCGTATAACAAGCTGAGATTCTACTGAATAACATCTTGTGCAATGAGAATGATTGGACTATTCCCGAGCCACCTCCTAAGCCAACTCCGAAGAAAATAGGTATTCTATTCCTCAGTCCTGAAGATATGCAAGAAGCCAAGAAGTATATGCGAGAGAAAGGCATTAAATCTGAAGATGTCAAAAATCTACCACCTATCGAAGAGATCCATGGTCTCGACAACCCGATACAGGTAGTAGAAGTAAATTCTCTGCGTAGGTTTGATGAGAGTGATATTCCTTTTGGTAAACCTGCTAGCCTATGCATGGATGAATTTGATAACTTTGTTGCCAAACAACAGAGTTTCAATGATTATGTTAGCAGACAATTGGAAAAGAATGCTCGTATGCTTAGTCATTTAAGTGCTTGTGTGGACAGAAACATCAATGATCTTAAACTTCTGAGTAAACATGCCTCTATGGTTACTACTCAAGTAGAACAAGTACTTAAAGCTTAGAATGACTTGCTCAATGAGTTGAATGACAATTCTGTCAATGTCGTCACTAGAGGCGGTAGAATGACCCAGGAACCTTTGTATCCTGAGGGTCATCCGAAGAGAACTGAACAAGATTCTCAAGGAGTTAGCACTGATGCACCTAGTCATCCTAGAAAGAAGAAGAAAGATGATAGGAACTTGCACGCTAGCAACCCTGTTGCTTCTACCCCTGAGAGTCCAAACGATGTCTCTGCCTCTGATGCTGAAACACAATCTAGTGATGAACATGAGCCTAATGATAATATCAGTAGTGGTGTTCATTAAGATGCTCAACCTAGCAATGAAAAGGATGTGGAGATTGAACCTTTCGATCTTGATAACCCACAGCCTAAGACTAAGAGATACGATAAGAATGACTTCGCTGCTAGGAAGCACGGTAAAGAAAGGGAACCATGGTTTAGAAACCTATGCCCTTTCCTCCCAAACCATCCAAGAAAAAGGATGATGAGGATTTTGAGCGCTTCGTTGAGATGATTAGACCTGTTGTTCTGCAAATGCGTTTGACAGATATGCTCAAAATGTCTCTGTATGCTAAGTACATGAAAGATATTGTGACTAATAAGAGGAGGATACCTGATCCTGAGATCTCCGCCATGCTTGCCAATTACACCTTCAAGGGTGGAACTCCGAAAAAACTAGGTGATCCCGGTGTGCTCACTATACCTTGCTCCATTAAAGGAAACTACGTTAGAACTGCGTTATGCGGCCTTGGAGCCGGTGTTAGTGTTATGCCTCTCTCTCTTTATCGTAGACTTGGACTGGATAAGTTGACACCCACTCAAATCTCTCTGCAAATTGCCGACAAATCAACTGCTTTCCCTATCGGCATTTGCGAGGATGTGCGTGTTGTGGTTGCTAACACCACTATCTTAACAAACTTTGTTATCTTGGATATTCCCGAGGACGATGCCATGGCTGTCATCCTCGGAAGACCCTTTTTAAACACTGCATGGGCTGTTATAGATTGCAACAAAGGCAATGTCACTTTCCATGTCCATGGTAATGAGCAAATGGTGCACTTTCCGAAGAAACAATATCGAGTACATTGCATCAATGCTATCGAAAAGACTTCATCGATTCTTATTGGGAGCTTTGAATGCCCTATTCCTCGTGTCAAGATGAAGTATGACTTGCTTGTTGGGGAGATACACATCCCCATTGAGGTGACCTAGTGACTATTCGAAAATTCTCCGTTCTCTTTTGCGATTCGAAAAGGTTTGTCGAGGGGATTTGATCAACCCCATTGACGGATTTCTTTCGATGACCATGAGATGGATGAATCAAGGAGTCACAAACCTCTGTTCCAAGCTTTCAGTTTAGGTTGCTTAGAAGAAAAATGATAGGTTTATTTTAGTTTTCCTTGTTTTTTGTTTTAGCGTCCGGTAGAAAAGTACCCCGAAAATAAAAGTTGTCTGAACGTCCTGAAAATCAAGTATGATTTTTTCTGGAATTTTTGAAAAATACTAAGACGAAGAGCTTGTTTGGGGGCTGCACGAGTGGGCCACAAGCCCTGACGGCGCGAGCACCCCCTGGCCGCGCCACCCAGGCTTGTGGGGCCCACAGAAACCCCCTCCACTCATTCTTGCTCTCATGTGGTTCTCCTACCTCTAGAAAAAATCGTTTCGCAGCTCAAACCCGTGTTCTTGCTCCTCTTGCTGGGATTTTCGATCTCTTTGCTCAAAGCACCATTCTCCAAACTGTTTTGGGGGAAATTGCTCCTTGGTAAGTGACTCCTCCATTGGTCCAATTAGTTTTTGCTCTAGTGCCTTATACTCCGCGTATTTTTGCTGCTTTGGTGACCATGTTCTTGAGCTTTGCATGCTAATTTTAGCTGGTCCCAAGTAGTTTTGATGCGTAATATGGCCCCTAGGCACTTGTGGGAGTAGTTGCTATGAGTTTAGTTGAGCCTTATTCACTTTTCCTTAGAATCAATAAAAATTTCAGAAATTTTCAGAGATAGAAATGGGAAAGGATGAGAAGGTTCTTAAGAGGCTCGTCAAGCCGTGACCCCAAGGATGATGGGAGTGAGAAGAAGCCCAAGTATCTGGTCCCTCGAGTCCCAGAAGTTCGAGCGTGCGAGTGGCCAAGCGACGTGTCCTTACGCGCCGCTGGAATTTATGAGGACTTTTATCACTTGGTGAAGAACGCAGGCCTTACCGCCTTCGTTGAAGATAAGTGTCCGCAATACCTCCTCCTCACTAATATATTTCAACAAAGCTTTAACTTATATCCGAGGAAGAGTCCTCCTATGGTTGAGTTTAAACTTTATGATATCGCCCAGCGCATGTCACTCCAGGATTTTTGCAATGTTTGCAAATTACCTTACGCTGGGGATATTCATGAACCTCGTCCACGGGACTTGGAAGCTTTCATCGGTACTATTGCTATAGGAGAGGAGAGAGGAGTATCTTGCGCTAGAGCTGCTAGCATTCATTTTCCCGTGTTTCGGTACTTCTTATTATTTGTGGGAAAATGTGTGATTGGCCGTGGGAAAGTTGGGTCACTTAGTTCCCCAGATGTTGCGGTCTTGCGCGAAGCCCTTTATAATGATAAAACTTATAGCTTGGGCGCTATAGTAGCTCAACAGTTGAACCTGAACCGTTCTAAAGGCGTTGTCTATGGAGGTATCTACGCTACTCGTCTTGCTAGACACTTTGAGATACCTATTAGACTGGAGGAGGAAGAAGAGATTCTTCTTCCCGAGAGATATCTAGATTATGATAGCATGGTTAGCCATGACTTTCTTGATAGAGATATAAATAGAAGGATGATTTATAACCTCGTATTTAGTCAGGGTACTCGTGAGACTATTACTTTGCCTACTCCTTCTGTGTTCAATCTTCATGCAGGCAGGTACATTATTATGCCCTCGGACATCTATGCATATTGGGGCCTAGCCCAACCACAGGTGCCCATGCCCGAGCCACCAGTCGAGTACCAGACACCAGTTTATCAGTGGGAGCCAGAGAAGCTCACACAGCAGTGGCATCCTCAGTCCACTCCGGAGTACCCCGGAGCTGGTTATTTCCCTCCTTGGGAGTAGACCAACTTAGGCCAAAAGCCTAATCTTGGGGGGAGTACGTGTTCTCGCCGACTTTACATTCTTGCTTATGCTTTCACTTTGTTAGCCGGTGCTCACACTTTGCCACTGTATCATCCATGCTAGTTTATTTTCTTTTTCTCGTTTTCTTTTCGTGTGTGTGTCTAGTTTGAGAAAACCCCAAAAAATATTTTCTTTCTCTTCTTTTGCTTGTTGGGAGCTTTCCTGTGTAAATAGTTTTCTTTTTCTTTAGGTCAAGGTAGAAGATATTGGTTACAATGTTTAGTGGGTCTTGCATGCATACCTGTTTAGCTTTCAAAGAGCCATATTACTTTGTCTTCTCCTTTGTGTTTGCCTGCGGATTCCAGCTTTAGTCCAATGCACGAGCACACTTATTATTGTTCACATCATTTGGTCGTGCATGTGAAAGGCAATAATGACGATATATGATGAAGTGACTGTCATGGGTATAAGCCTGACAGTAGATGTGTAGGGTACGAAAAGGATGGGTAGAGTCCCAGCTACGGCGAGGTTGTATGAGTTCAGGCCCCTCTACGGTGGAGGTAATAGCCCTACGTCTTAGTGCTCTGGGAGCTTGTTGTCGAGTGGAATATGGAATACAATGATTTCCTAACCCCTGCACCAGCGGGGGAGGGTGGCTTATATAGAGTGCGCTGCCCTCGACAACGGTTCCGGTACAGGGGTGGAGTACTGGCAATTGAATGCGTACGTTATAGGTAACGTACATCCTAAATGCTAATAAATGCACCGGGAAACGTACGACCGTTTCCCTCCAGGGGGGTTACGATGTTCCGAGTGGCATCCAGTCGGTTAGTTGGATGCTCTCCGAATGCTAGTCTCCGACTGGATGGTCGAGGACCTGTTACCGACTGGACGATGGGGACTCTTTAATTCAGTCGGAACTGACTAAGGGCCTTGTCCCTTATTAGGGGTAGTCCTTGGGTAGGACTTACAGGGCAGGCCTATGACCCTACCCTAGGACTATAACCCCATCATTAGTCCCCGAATGGATTGGGGTTGGAACGACGAAGCGATGCTTGAAGTTTGGATCTGACTGGAATGGATGTGACTTTGGCGTTGCTTGCCTCGATCCATTTTATCTTCTCTGACCAACGATCCGAGTGGAATCTTTGTGGAACAAACTGTCGGAAACCGAGTGCTTCCAGGGTATCTCTTGACGCGACTAGTCAACTGACAGTAGCGGATTTTCCGGGATCCTCAAATTTCGGTTTCCGCGCGCTCAGCAGGGATGACGCAAGCGCGCTCGAGTAGCGCGTGACGCCTCGATTCTCGCGCCTTCAACTTCTCCACTGATATCGCCACGGTCGGTCGGGGGATAAGGTTTCGGGGCCACCTGCCAGCGACCCAGTCGGAACCTTACTTAAATCCCAGCGGCAAGGGTTTTTCTTTACGCCCGCCGGATCTTTTGCCTTTGCTTCGTCCTCCTGGCCGCCTCCAGTGCACCTAACCTCTCCACTCCTCCTTCCCTTCCACAGATTTGCAGGTTCCGCCATGACCAAGGGTCAGACCAGCAAGATGGAGGCGAGGAAGAAGAAGGGGAAGGCAACGGCTCCTGCTCAGCGGCGGCAGCGGCCGTTGCCGGCGGGGTGGATCCAAGGCGACTTCCTCCCTTCCAAGGTGACGGAGGGGGATCTGCTGTAGCTGGTGGAGCATGGGATGATCGTGAACAAGTCTTGGTGGCTGCCGGCGGAAAATGAGGTCGAGCCGGCGCCCCGGGAGGGGGAGCGAGTCCTGCTGCTCAGCCATGTCTATCGAGGTTTCTCTCTGCCCCCGCATCCTTTCTTCAAGGGCATTATGAACCACTTCGGGGCACAGCTTCACCACTTTCCTCCGAATGCTATTGCCCATCTCTCTGCTTTCATAGTTATGTGCGAGTGCTTCATCGGCTGCCCTCCCCATTGGGGGTTGTTCAAACATATATTCTCTGCTAGATCTCAAACTATCAAGCGACTCAGTCAGTCGGATGATAAAATGCATCTTCTCCAACTCTGCGGAGGCTTAGGTTTCCAGAAAAAGAGTCGGAGTAGTTATCCTGCTCTTCAGCTGAGTGAGTCGGTTAGGATCTGGCAGTCGACGTGGTTCTACTGCCAAGACGTTGCCTGCCTGAATGCCTCGACAGGGTTGCCTCCTTTTAGCTTAGATCGTCCCGCTCCACCTAAGCAGCTCGCGCTCACGAAGGCGGAGAAGATCGACATCCAGCCCCTGGTCGACGCACTCGTAGACGTCGTCAGAAGGGGAGTCACCGGCATGGATTTGCTGGAGACTTTCCTTGGTCGGCGCATACAACCACTGCAGGCTCGCGACCACGCCATGTGGCACTACACGGGGCCCGAAGACTCCACTCGGACCAACGTCTTGAGCGTGACCGAGGAGAAGGTGGCGTCGTGGGTGCTCCAGATCACAGGTGCCTGTGAGAACCCCAGAGGGTCTCGGCGAGTGAGGGCTTTCAGCGCGGACAATCCTCCTCCGAACCAGGTGAGTACCCTTTGTCGAGTGCACATATCTGTTTTAGTTTTATCGCTTTCTTGAATCTCTGCCTGTCGTTTGATGTCGCCGACTGTATTTCACGCAGAAGTGGACCAACTGGTTTTCTCCTGTCTCGAACGGGAACCCGGACGAGGAGGAGGAAGAAGGCAGCCAGGAGGGCAGTGTGGTGAGCGACGAATACGTCTCTGACAGTGGGGAGACGGAGGAGGAGTCTGGTGAAGAAGAGGAGGATGACGAAGAGCAGGACTCGCCACCTCCGCTGCCAGAGCACCGGACCAAGCGCCGACACGAACCTGCAGTTCCCTCGGCCCCTCCGGCATCCTCGAGTGCTCCGCCTGCTACTCCCGTGGATCCGAGTGCTCGGAGCACCAAGAGGGCCAGGGACGCTGCTGTCTAGTCCATGGGTCAGCCTTCCAAGGTGGCCAAACCGAGTGGGTCTAAACCTCGGAAGGCTTTGCCGCAGATAAGGGTCGTCGTTCCTGTCACCTCCACGTAAGTGCTCTGTTTCTCCAACCTCTTATGATATTCGGTTGAACTCCTGTTTGAAGGTCGAATGAATTTCACTCGATAGGGCTGCCACTTCTGCCACCTCTCCGGCGCGCCAGGAGGATGATCCCATGGACGTGGACAACATCGTCTCGTCCCAGCCAGGTGCGTTGTAGTGACTCCGAGAGTGTTATACTATCGCGTCGCGAATTCTATCTTAAGTCTTGTCTCTTTCTTTTTCTGAGGTCTCGTGCCGTTCGGTCTATCAGGGGCGATTTGCATGGACGAGGGCGACCAGGGGAGAACTGAGCAAGCCGTGGAGCCTGTTCTTGAGGCTGCCCCGCCAGTCACTGCTCTCGCCGCAAACGTGCTGCCGACTGAGGCGATGCCGCCGACTGAAACGGCGCTGGTGGCTGATGAACCTACTGGAGCGGGTCTTGGGATGCCCCAGGAACTTCCAACGATGCCAGGCTCGTCGAGTGTCGAGTTCAACATCCAGCGTCTCCCGGAGGAGCAAGTGGGAGCGGCCAAGGGGGCCATGGTGCAGGCGGAGCTGATGGCGGGAGAAGCCAAGAAGGCATACGACTCGATCGCATCCCTATACCAGCGGAGTTTGGAGCTGCGGGAAGATATCCGAATAAGTGGGCTAGTAAGTATTTACTTTTCTCTTGTAACCCAGTGGGTGTTCTCGGATATCGGATGATGTTTGCAATGGGTTCACTCTGAGTGAACCCAGTGGGTGTAGTCCCCAAGACTTTTGTCGAGTGCTTGCACCGGCAGTTGTCTTTATACATATTTTCTTTGCCTTGGTCATATCTGGAAATAATATGGTCGACTGCAAACAGTTGTGGTAGTCGGGGTGCACTTACTGTAAGAGTCCCCGAGAGTAACTTTACTCTGGTCGGGTAGTCTTAGCCTCGTAGGCGTAGGTGGTAACACGTATCTCAATAGGGCGGGCCTGCTTGAGATGCATGCGAGTGGGGTCACTCTCAGTGAACCCACTGGGTGTAGTCCCCGAGACTGCTGTCGACTGCTTGCGTCGGCAGGGGTTTGAAGAACATAGACTTTTATTGTTGAATTGTCTGATTGTCTCTTGGTGCTAGCTGGCAGAAAACTTGTGAAATGGGGACAGCATATGAGACTCTGAGGGCGAAGAAGATTCAGTTTGCTGGTGAGCGGGATGCGGCACTGCTTGCAATGGCTGGTATGAAGGAGGTTCTGGCGGAACGAGAGAATTCGTTGGAGAAGGCTCGTGAAGCGAACAAAGTGCTGACTGAGGAAATTGAGAAGATGGGAAACAAAGGACTGCTCTGATGGGACAAATGGACGTGCTGAACAAACGGTGCAGAGCGCAGGAGGAATACGTCAGTGACTGGGCTCGGCAGATGATGACGCGTCTGGCTGGTAAGTCCTGCTTTTTCCAAGTGCTTGTGGTATGTGTGTCACACTCGGCGCTTATTGTTTGCTTGTCCTGTTGTTGCAGATTTTTGCGTTGACGCTGAAGCTGAAGCAGCTGATGTGGAGCGGTCGATTCGTGAGAACGTTCCACTCGGCGAGGACGCCAATCGAGATCTGCTCGCAGCACACATTCGCGTGGGCAAAGTTGGTCCTTTCATCGGTTGACTGAGAGAAGTCGTCGGCTGGATCGACAAGGAGCTTTGGCCGGAAGATGAGTCGCGACAGGAGATTGACAACTTGATGAGTCGACTGGAGGAGGTCCCCAACCGAGTGCAGTCATGGAACAAATCTGCGGCTCGCTGTGGTGCAGATGTTGCTCTGTCCTTGGTCCGAGTGCATTGCAAGGAGGTGCGCGAGGAGAAGCTGAAAGCGTTGAAGGTCGCCAACACGAAGAAACTTCGATTCGAAGACTTCATGGAAACCTTCCTTGAATGTGCCACCCGCATCGCCGACGGAATCGACCTGGACACCTTCGTGGAGCCCTCCAGTCCTGGCGCTACTCCAGACGACGCGTAAGAAAACTTTATCCTCGGTATGCCGAGTGTTGATTTGTAAGAAACTTTGGCCACTGCTGTTGGCCGTCACATTCTTGTTTCGGTGTGGGTAAGCTTGATCCACACCGAGCCACTATCTTTGGTTGAACTTTGAATCGAACCTTTTGCTCTTCTGTTGCAATTTTGACTCGAGTTTTTGTTTGGTGTTTCTTGGTGAAGCCAAAGGCAAACATTCGGAACATGTCAGTTGTCTTGACATCTGCATGAGTCTCATTGAGGGTCCGTGGAATTTCCGATTTGATCTGTATTGTCACCGAGTGGATCGGTAGGATCGCCGCTAGGTTGTCGAGTGCGACTGTCAGGTCGCACTCGGGGCGAGTTGGTACTGATGTAGTTGTCAGTTGTTTGGACATCCACATGAGTCTCAATGAGGGTCTGCAACTCATGTAGTTGTCAGTTGTTTTGACCTCCACATGAGCCTCAATGAGGGTCTGCAACTCATGTAGTTGTCAGTTGTTTTGACATCCACATGAGCCTCAATGAGGGTGTGCAACTCGTGTAGTTGTCAGTTGTTTTGACATCCACATGAACCTCAATAAGGGTCTGTTGAGTTCTCGAGTGTACCTGTAGGATACCGTCGAAGGCATGTGGGTGCTTAGGCGATTCTGCACCACATCTAAGTCCCCGAGTGTGGCATTAAGTGCACACTCGAAGAAAGTTAATACTTAGGCAATTCGTGATCGCAGCTATGTCCCCGAGTGTGACGTTAAGTGCACAGTCGGAGAAAGTTAATACTTAGGCAATTCGTGATCGCAGCTAAGTCCCCGAGTGTGACGTTAAGTGCACACTCGGAGAAAGTTAATACTTAGGCGATTCTGGATCGCAGCTAAGTCCCCGAGTGTGACGTTAAGTGCACACTCGGAGAAAGTTAATACTTAGGCGATTCTGGATCGCAGCTATGTCCCCGAGTGTGGCGTTAAGTGCACACTCGGAGAAAGTTAATACTTAGGCGATTCTGGATCGCAGCTAAGTCCCCGAGTGTTTCGTTAAGTGCACCCTCGGAGAAAGTTAATATTTAGGCGATTCTGGATCGCAGCTAAGTCCGCGAGTGTGACGTTAAGTGCACACTCAGAGAAAGTTAATACTTAGGCGATTCTGGATCGCAGCTAAGTCCCCGAGTGTGATGTTAAGTGCACACTCGGAGAAAGTTAATACTTAGGCGATTCTGGATCACAGCTAAGTCCCCGAGTGTGACGTTAAGTGCACAATCGTAGAAAGTTAATACTTAGGCGATTCTAGATCGTAGCTAAGTCCCCGAGTGTGACGTTAAGTGCACACTCGGAGAAAGTTAATACTTAGGCGATTCTGGATCGCAGCTAAGTCCCCGAGTGTGACGTTAAGTGCACACTCGGAGAAAGTTAATACTTAGGCGATTCTGGATCGCAGCTAAGTCCCCGAGTGTGGCGTTAAGTGCACACTCGGAGAAAGTTAATACTTTGGCGATTCTGGATCGCAGCTAAGTCCCCGAGTGTGACGTTAAGTGCACCCTCGGAGAAAGTTAATACTTAGGCGATTCTGGATCGCAGCTAAGTCCCCGAGTGTGACGTTAAGTGCACACTCAGAGAAAGTTAATACTTAGGCGATTCTGGATCGCAGCTAAGTCCCCGAGTGTGATGCTAAGTGCACATTCGGAGAAAGTTAATACTTAGGCGATTCTGGATCACAGCTAAGTCCCTGAGGGTGACGTTAAGTGCACAATCGGAGAAAGTAATACTTAGGCGATTCTGGATCGCAGCTAAGTCCCCGAGTGTGACGTTAAGTGCACACTGGGAGAAAGTTAATACTTAGGCGATTCTGGATCGCGGCTAAGTCCCCGAGTGTGACGTTAAGTGCACACTCGGAGAAAGTTAATACTTAGGCGATTCTGGATCGCAGCTAAGTCCCCGAGTGTGACGTTAAGTGCACACTCAGAGAAAGTTAATACTTAGGCGATTCTGGATCGCAGCTAAGTCCCCGACTGTGACGTTAAGTGCACACTCAGAGATAGTTAATACTTAGGCGATTCTAGATCGCAGCTAAGTCCCCGAGTGTGACGTTAAGTGCAGACTCGGAGAAAGTTAATACTTAGGCGATTCTGGATCGCAGCTAAGTCCCCGAGTGTGACGTTAAGTGCACACTCGGAGAAAGTTAATACTTAGGCGATTCTGGATCGCAGCTAAGTCCCCGAGTGTGACTTTAAGTGCACACTCGGAGAAAGTTAATACTTAGGCGATTCTGGATCGCAGCTAAGTCCCCGAGTGTGACGTTAAGTGCACACTCGGAGAAAGTTAATACTTAGGCGATTCTGGATCGCAGCTAAGTCCCCGAGTGTGACTTTAAGTGCACACTCGGAGAAAGTTAATACTTAGGCGATTCTGGATCGCAGCTAAGTCCCCGAGTGTGACGTTAACTGCACACAATGAGGAAGTTAATAGGTAGGCGATTCTGGATCACAGCTAAGTCCCCGAGTGTGACGTTATGTGCACACTCGGAGAAAGTTAATACTTAGGTGATTCTGGATCACAGCTAAGTCCCCGAGTGTGACGTTAAATGCACACTCGGAGAAAGTTAATACTTAGGCCATTCTGGATCGCAGCTATGTTTTTTTTTGAGACCGGAGTCTGCGACCGCGGAAGAACTTTGAACCTGCAAAAAACTCAATCTGCTTTATATTATTTCACCAATACTTGTTCTTTACATTGCTTTAGTCGACGGTCACGTGTAGAAGCGCTTCAGGAGGTCTCTGTTCCATGCTCGCGGCTCGTCTATCTCCGTGTCGACGTTGTAGAGTCTGTATGCTCCATTGTTCAGCACCTTTGAAATGATGAAGGGTCTTTCCCAGGAAGGAGCGAACTTGTGAGGTCTTTGCTGATCCACTCGGAGCACCAGGTCGCCTGCTTGGAACGTACGACTCCTGACGTGTCACGCGTGAAAACACCGCAAATCTTGTTGATAAATGGTTGAGCGAGTCACTGCCATCTCGCGCTCCTCCTCCAGAAGGTCCACTCCGTCTTACCTTGCTTGTTCTGCTTCAGCTTCGGAGAAGAGTTCGACTCGTGGAGCGTTGTGAAGTAAGTCACTCGAAAGGACTGCTTCTGCTCCGTAGACGAAGAAGAACGGTGATCGCCGTGTAGATCTGTTTGGGGTTGTGCGAAGACCCCAAAGCATTGAAGGTAGCTCGGTGACCCATGCGCCAGCGGCATGTCCCACCTCTCGCAGGAGTCGGGGCTTCAAACCTTGCAGAATAAGTCCGTTCGCCAGCTCTGCTTGTCCATTGGACTGCGGATGCGCCATGGAAGCAAAATCCACTCGGATACCTTGGCTTGTATAGAAACCTTTGAATCTGTCCGAGTCAAAGTTTGTCCCGTTGTCCGTGATTGTGCTATGAGGTACACCGAATCTGGAGATGATGTCCCTGACAAACTTGATGGCTGTGGAGCTGTCGAGCTTCTTGATGGGCTTGGCTTCGATCCATTTCGTGAACTTGTCGACTACCACCAACAGATGTGTGTATCCTCCTTGGCCTGTCCTAAATGGACCGACTGTATCTAATCCCCACACTGCGAACGGCCAGACAAGAGGGATTGTCTTCAGCGCAGATGTTGGCTTGTGTGACTTGTTGGAGTAGAACTGACAAACCTCACATCGGTCGACCATATCTTTAGCCATCTCGTTTGCCTGTAGCCAGAAGAAACCAGCCCTGAATGCCTTGGCGACGATTGCTCTCAAAGAGGCGTGAGGGCCGCAGGTTCCTGAGTGAATATCTTCCAGGATTAGCTGTCCCTCCTCTGGGGAGATGCATCGTTGAAGAACGCCTGAAACGCTTTCCTTGTACAATTGGCCATCAATGGCAGTGAATGACTTCGACCTGCGGACTATCTGCTTGGCCTGGACTTCGTCTTGTGGTAGTTCCTGCCTCAGGATATATGCAATGATCGGCACAGTCCAATCGGGGATGACAGCAAGAATCTCCATGACCAGATCAACCGCAGCAGGTACATCGACTTCAGTCGGATCTGTTGAACTCTTTGGTTGTACTGGTTCCTCTGTAAAAGGATCTTCTTTGACTGAGGGAAGGTGAAGGTGCTCGAGGCAGACGTCACTCGGGACTGGTCTCCGAGTGGATCCGAGTTTTGCCAACTCATCAGCTGCTTGGTTCTTCAGTCTCGGAACATGGTGAACTTCTAGACCTTCAAACTTCCTCTCAAGCTTCCTCACTGCATTGCAGTATGTGGTCATGGTGGGGTTCCTGACGTCCCACTCTTTCATCACTTGATTGACCACCAAATCCGAATCGCCGTAGACCATCAAGCGACGGACGCCGAGTGAGATGGCCATGCGCAATCCGTAGAGGAGAGCTTCATACTCCGCCTCGTTGTTGGAGGAATCGAAGTGTATCTGTAGCACGTACTTGAGTTTGTCGCCCTTTGGCGATATGATCACAACGCCAGTGCCGGAGCCATTCAACGCCAGTGCCGAGTAGATGTGGGTCGGTTGCTGTTGTTCTACCCATTCTGCTATGAAGTCAGCCAGAGCTTGAGACTTAATAGCTTTCTTGGTCTCGAACTTGATATCGCAGTACAGCATCTCCATCGCCCACTTCGCCACTCGGCCTGACGCGTCTCGATTGTGGAGAATTTCCAACAACGGAGCATTAGAAACGACAGACACCGAGTGGTCTTGGAAATAATGGGCCACCTTCTTCGGAGTCATGTAGATCCCGTAGATAAGTTTTTGATAGTGGGGATACCTCTGCTTGGAAGGAGTCAGGACTTCGGAGACGTAGTACACTGGCCGCTGAACTTTGTATGCTTTGCCTTCTTCTTCTCGTTCGACTGTAAGAACAGTACTGACGAGTTGATTTGTAGCCGTGATATACAGAAGAAGGGGCTCTTTACTGAGCGGAGCAGTAAGAACCGGCTGGGTGGAAAGTAGGACTTTGAGGTCGTCGAATGCGACTTGGGCTTCGTCTGTCCACTCGAAAGTATCTAATTTCTTCATGAGTCGGTACAGAGGAAGTGCTTTCTCGCCGAGTCGACTGATGAACCTGCTCAAAGCCGCTAGGCAACCTGTGAGCCGTTGAACATCGTGTATTCTGACCGGCCTCTCCATTCGGACGATGGTCCCGATCTTTTCGGGGTTGACATCGATCCCTCGTTCGGAAACAAAGAAACCAAGTAACTTTCCGCTGGGAACGCCGAATGAACATTTGGCGGGGTTGAGCTTGATATCGTACCTACGAAGGTTGGCGAATGT
The DNA here is from genome assembly GCF_904849725.1 of Hordeum vulgare subsp. vulgare. Classification (NCBI taxonomy): domain Eukaryota; kingdom Viridiplantae; phylum Streptophyta; class Magnoliopsida; order Poales; family Poaceae; genus Hordeum; species Hordeum vulgare. Next base: position 136,555,957 of record NC_058522.1, on the reverse strand, counting down.
TTCTGCCAAGTCAGTCAGCAGGTCGGAACCTTTGCGTGACTTGACTGCGATATCATCCATAGACGCCTCCACATTCCGACCGATCTGGTCGAGGAGACATTTTTGGATCATGCGCATAAAGGTAGCTCCTGCATTCTTCAAACCGAATGGCATAGTGATGTAACAGAAGCACCCGAATGGGGTGATGAAGGCTGTTTTTAACTCATCGGGACCATACAGACGGATCTGATGATAGCCCGAATAGGCATCAAGAAATGACAGACGCTCGCAACCCGCAGTCGAATCGACAATTTGATCTATGCGGGGGAGCGGAAAATGGTGTTTCGGGCAGACCTTATTGAGATGCTTGAAGTCGATGCACATTCAGAGTGACTTATCCTTCTTGGGCACCATGACAACATTGGTGAGCCACTCAGAGTGGTGAACCTCGCGAATGAAGTTGGCTGCCAGCAGCTTGGCCACCTCTTCCCCGATTGCCTTCCTCTTGTGCGCGGCGGACCGGCGCAGTCGCTCTCGGACGGGCCGAGCGGTGGAATCCACGTGCAGTTGGTGCTCAGCCAACTCCCTGGGTACACCTGGCATGTCAGAGGGTTTCCATGCGAAGATGTCCGAGTTCTCACGGAGGAATCGGGTGAGCTCGGCTTCCTATTTAGGATCGAGGGTGGTGGAGATGTTCGTCGGGGCAGCAGTGTCGTCCGTCGGGTAGATGATGACCTTCTTCGTCTGTCCCGCCGACTGGAATGCAGACTCTGAAGCTGGCTTCTTCGAGCGCATCAGGTCGGCGGGGTCGACTGTTTTCTTGTACTCGTCAAGCTCGACGACGGCCATCTGCTGGTTGGCGATTCTTGATCCCTGCTGCAGACACTCTTCGGCCCGCTGCCGATTGCCTGTGATAGTGATCACACCTTCGGGCCTGGCATCTTCAGCTTCAGGTATACGTAACATGGACGGGCCATGAAACATGCATACGCTCGGCGGCCCAGAATTGCGTGATAAGCGCTCTGGATGTCGACCACTTCGAACGTTAGTATTTCCTTGCGGAAGTTCTTGTCGGAGCCGAAAACGACGTCCAACGCGATCTGGCCCAGTGACTTGGCCTTCCGTCTAGGGACGACTCCATGGAACTGCATGCTGCTCTCGCTGAGTTTGGACATCGGGATGCCCATCCCCTTGAGTGTGTCGGCGTACATGATGTTCAAGCCGCTGCCGCCGTCCATGAGGACTTTGCGCAGTCGGACTCCTTCCACCACCGGGTCGACGACCAGAGCCTGTCTCCCCGGGGTGGGTACATGTGCCGGATGATCCGACTGGTCGAAGGTGATCGCAGTCTGAGACCATTTGAGGAACATGGGGTTGGTAGGGGTGGCCATGTTCACCTCTCTGTTCACCAGCTTGAGTCAACTCGTGCTCTCAATGTCAGCAAAAATCATGAGAGTTGCATGGACTTGGGGGAACGGATCCTCCTTATCCTCTTCATCCTGTTCGTTGTCCTTTTCACTCGGTTGCCCTTCGCCAAACCCTTGGATCAGGAGGTGACACTGTCGAGTGGTATGCTTCGCATATATGGGGTTGCCCTCTTCATCCATCTTCGTATGAATCGGACATGGCTGGTCTAGGATGGGGTTATTGAACTGCTTCTTCTTGGGGGTGAACTGAGCCTTCCCTTTTCCCTCGAACTTGGCATTAGTTACGGCTGCAGCTTCTGCTTGCAGAGCGGTCGGAGCTTTCTGCTTGTGCTTCCGAGCGTTGCCCCCATCTCCATCAGCGACTGTTTTGTGCTTGCCGCTTCGGATGCGGTCTTCCTCTTTGCCATTTGCATAGCGTGTTGCTATCTCCATCATCTTGCTCATGGAGATGTCGCCTGTTCGGCCGAACTTCAGGTACAGATCCCTGTACCGGACGGCTGCCTTGAAGGCGCAGACTGCTTGATGCTCGGTGACGTTCTCCACCGTGTGGTAGAGAGTCGTCCAATGCTGAATGAAGTCTCGCAGGGGCTCATTCTGCTTCTGGACGCAGTGCTGGAGCTCCACGAGGCCAGCAGGGCGCTTGCACGTCCCTTCGAAGGTCCTGATGAACACTCGGGCCAGACCAGCCCATCGGTAGATGCTTGAGGGGGCCAACTGGTTTAGCCACGCTCGTGCCAAGCCGTCGAGCATCAGAGGGAGGTGCTTCATGGCGACATGGTCGTCTCCTCCTCCGATCTGGACTGCTACTCGGTAATCATCCAGCCATGTTTCTGGCTTGGACTCCCCTGTAAACTTGCTAATTCCCGTCGCCAATCGGAAGTTGGGAGGGGTGTCAGCCGAACGGATGGCTTGACTGAAACACTCGGGACCAGAAACGATGGTCCTGCTTCCACTCGGACGGTCAATATCGTGACCATCGCGGTGGGCTCGGCCCCTGTCGACCCTCCGCTGGGCGATATGCCCTCTTGCGTCGGGCCTTGGGTCGTAAGTGTCCCCGACTGAACGCCGATCATCATGATGTCGGGGTCCGTAGGGCCCACCCCACGGAGGGGTGCGTGAACAGCGGCGACCTTCTTGATTTATGGAACGACTGCCTCCTCTGTGCCGCTGATGGGAACCAGGGCTGTGAACCGACCGATGCGTATTCGCATGAACATAACTATTATGGATCCTGTTATGCGACTGGGGACTGCCGAATTCTACTGTTGCGCCGTGTGCAACAGGGCTCGGATCTGCTCGATTCCCCTACCAGCCTCTGAATCAGTCGGCTGGAGGGAAACGGCTATCTTGGCAGCTGCAATCAAATTGAGGAGGGGTGTGCGGAACAACTCCATGTTGCTTCGCCGAGTGTGTCGACTGGCAGAACGGCATGGCGGACGACGCGTGCCGGACGTTTCGCCGATCTCGTGCTCGTTCCGGCCAGCTTGACGGGGATCTTCTTGGGAGTTGGCCATGTGTACTTCTGCTGCAGGCCCGCGACCCACGTACTCGGAAGGAAACTCATTCGGAACCGAGCCCGAGTGCTGGGATAGCGGGGCAACCACAACAGACTCTAGAATTGCCACTTGTGAAGACGCGTTCTAGCGCGCCTGGGCGTGTTGCACCCAACGCTAAAGTCGCGGACGGCGGGACCGCTTGCTGCGGCGCGTGACGGCGGTGTAGGTCGACACCGGAGCCGACTCCTTGAGAAGAAGAATGCCGCGGGCGCCGGCATGGAAGTGTGTAGCCCCACGACGAGGAAGCGCCTCGACGTCGAGAGGAGCATCCCGAAGCCACGCCGAATCGTCGACGATGAAGGAGAGAGCACCGAAGAAGATCTGGTGACCCATGCTCGAATCTCCACCGGACGACATGACAAAAGGAAGTAGTCGCAAACTCGCCGGAAGTCGCTTAGACGCCTGCCCCACGGTGGGCGCCAACTGTCGTGGGTATAAGCCTGACAGTAGATGTGTAGGGTACGAAAAGGATGGGCAGAGCCCCAGCTACGGCGAGGTTGTATGAGCTCAGGCCCCTCTATGGTGGAGGTCATAGCCCTATGTCTCAGTGCTCTGGGAGCTTGTTGTCGAGTGGAATATGGAATACAATGATTTCCTAACCCCTGCACCAGCGGGGGAGGGTGCCTTATATAGAGTGCGCTGCCCTCAACAACGGTTCCGGTACAGGGGTGGAGTAGTGGCGATTGAATGCGTACGTTACAGGTAATGTACGTCCTAAATGCTAATAAATGCACCAGGAAACGTACGACCGTTTCCCTCCAGGGGGTTACAATGTTCCGAGTGGCATCCAGTCGGTTAGTTGGATGCTCTCCGAATGCTAGTCTCTGACTGGATGGTCGAGGACCTGTTATCGACTGGACGATGGGGACTCTTTAATTCAGTCGGAACTGACTAAGGGCCTTGTCCCTTATGAGGGGTAGTCCTTGGGTAGGACTTACACGGCAGGACTATGACCCTACCCTAGGACTATAACCCCATCAGTGACTGAGCCTGGAAAAGCTGGTATGAACTCAATCTATTTTGTTTTTGTAAATATGACTAGATCATCATGCCCGATTCAGCTTTGTTGTGAGAGAAACATGTTTGCAATGACAACTTAGAAATCATAGTTGCTTATGCCATGCTTACTTAGCTAGGAGCTTATAATGGTTTGTCTTGGTTGCCCACATGAATGTTGAGATGACTATGATGTAATATGATAGGATGGTATCTGATGACCCACAAGTATAGGGGATCAATAGTAGTCCTTTCGATAAGTAAGAGTGTCGAACCCAACGAGGAGCAGAAGGCTGTGATAAACGGATTTCCGCAAGGTAATAACTGCAAGCACTGAAAGTAGCGGTAACAAGTAATTGTGCAGCGAGGTGAAACGTAGCAAGCAAAAAGTAGCAAGTAACAAGTAGTAGCAACGGTGCAGCAACTGGCCCAATCCATTTTGTAGCAAGGGACTAGCCTGAACAACGTCTTATAGGAGGAAAAACGCTCCCGAGGACACACGGGAATTTCTGTCATGCTAGTTTCGTCATGTTCATATGATTCGCGTTCGTTACTTTGATAGTTTGATATGTGGGTGGACCAGCGCTTGGGTACTGCCCTTACTTGGACAAGCATCCCACTTATGATTAACCTCTCTCGCAAGCATCCGCAACTACAAAAGAAGAATTAAGACAAAGTCTAACCATAGCATTAAACTAGTGGCTCCAAATCAGCCCCTCACGAAGCAACACATAGATTGTGGTTTAAGGTTCTGTCACTCTAGCAACCCATCAAATACTTACTACTTCCCAATGCCTTCCTCTAGACCCAAATATGGTGAAGTGTTATGTAGTCGACGTTCATATAACACCACTAGAGGAAAAGACAACATACAACATATCAAAATACCGAACGAATATCAAATTTACATGACTATTATTAACATGACTTATTGTTGGAATTATGCCCTAGAGGCAATAATAAATATAGTTATTATTATAATTCTTGTATCAAGATAATCGTTTATTATCCTTGCTATAATTGTATTGAATGAAGACTCATTTACATGTGTGGATACATAGACAAAATACCGTCCCTAGCAAGCCTCTAGTTGGCTAGCCAGTTGATCAAAGATAGTCAGTGTCTTCTGATTATGAACAAGGTGTTGTTTCTTGATAACTGGATCACGTCATTAGGAGAATCACGTGATGGGCTAGACCCAAACTAATAGACGTAGCATGTTGATCGTGTCATTTTGTTGCTACTGTTTTTCTGCGTGTCAAGTATTTATTCATATGACCATGAGATCATATAACTCACTGACACCGGAGGAATGCTTTGTGTGTATCAAACGTCGCAACGTAACTGGGTGACTATAAAGATGCTCTACAGGTATCTCCGAAGGTGTTAGTTGAGTTAGTATGGATCAAGACTGGGATTTGTCACTCCGTGTGACGGAGAGGTATCTCGGGGCCCACTCGGTAATACAACATCACACACAAGCCTTGCAAGCAATGTGACTTAGTGTAAGTTGCGGGATCTTGTATTACGGAAGGAGTAAAGAGACTTTCCAATAAACGACATTGAAATAGGTATGCGGATACTGACGATCGAATCTCGAGCAAGTAACATACCGAAGGACAAAGGGAATGACATACGGGATTATATGAATCCTTGGCACTGAGGTTCAAACGATAAGATCTTTGTAGAATATGTAGGATCCAATATGGGCATCCAGGTCCCGCTATTGGATATTGACCGAGGAGTCTCTCGGGTCATGTCTACATAGTTCTCGAACCCGCAGGGTCTGCACACTTAAGGTTCGACGTTGTTTTATACGTATTTGAGTTATATGGTTGGTTAATGAATGTTGTTCGGAGTCCCGGATGAGATCACGGACGTCACGAGGGTTTCCGGAATGGTCCGGAAACGAAGATTGATATATAGGATGACCTCATTTGATTACCGGAAGGTTTTTGGAGTTACCGGGAATGTACCGGGAATGACGAATGGGTTCCGGGAGTTCACCGGGGGGGCAACCCACCCCGGGGAAGCCCATAGGCCTTGAGGGTGGCACACCAGCCCTTAGTGGGCTGGCGGGACAACCCAAAAGGGCCCTATGCGCCTAGAAGAGAAAATCAAAGAGAAAGAAAAAAAAGAGGAGGTGGGGAGGGAAGGAAGGACTCCCACCCACCAAACCATGTCCAACTCGGTTTGGGAGGGGGGAGCCTTCCCCCTTGGACTCGGCCGACCCCCTTGGGCCGCAAGGCAAGGTCCCCTCCTTCCCACCTATATATATGGAGGTTTTAGGGCTGATTTGAGACGACTTTTCCACGGCAGCCCGACCACATACCTCCACGGATTTTCCTCTAGATCGCGTTTTTGCGGAGCTCGGGCGGAGCCCTGCTGAGACAAGGTCATCACCAACCTCCGGAGCGCCATCACGCTGCCGGAGAACTCTTCTACCTCTCCGTCTCTCTTGCTGGATCAAGAAGGCCGAGATCACCGTCGAGCTGTACGTGTGCTGAACGCGGAGGTGCCGTCCATTCGGTACTAGATCGTGGGACTGATCGCGGGATTGTTCGGGGGCGGATCGAGGGACGTGAGGATGTTCCACTACATCAACCGCGTTCACTAACACTTCTGCTGTACGGTCTACAAGGGTACGTAGATCACACATCCCCTCTCGTAGATGGACATCACCATGATAGGTCTTCGTGCGCGTAGGAAAATTTTGTTTCCCATGGGACGTTCCCCAACAGTGGCATAATGAGCTAGGTTCATGCGTAGATGTCTGCTCGAGTAGAACACAAAGGTTTTTGTGGGCGGTGATGTGCGTTTTGCTGCCCTCCTTAGTCTTTTCTTGATTCCGCGGTATTGTTGGATTGAATCGGCTTGGACCGACATTACTCGTACGCTTACGAGAGACTGGTTTCATCGCTACGAGTAACCCCGTTGCTCAAAGATGACTGGCAAGTGTCGGTTTCTCCAACTTTAGTTGAATCGGATTTGACCGAGGAGGTCCTTGGATGAGGTTAAATAGCAACTCATATATCTCCGTTGTGGTGTTTTCGTAAGTAAGATGCGATCCTACTAGATACCCATGGTCACCACGTAAAACATGCAACAACAAAATTAGAGGACGTCTAACTTGTTTTTGCAGGGTATGCTTGTGATGTGATATGGCCAACTATGTGATGTGATATATTGGATGTATGAGATGATCATGTTGTAATAGAAAATATCGACTTGCACGTCGATGGTACGGCAACCGGCAGGAGCCATAGGGTTGTCTTTATACTAACGTTTGTGCTTGCAGATGCGTTTACTATTTTGCTAGGATGTAGCTTTAGTAGTAATAGCATGACTAGCACGACAACCCCGATGGCAACACGTTGATGGAGATCATGGTGTGGCGCCGGTGACAAGAAGATCGTGCCGGTGCTTTGGTGATGGAGATCAAGAAGCACGTGATGATGGCCATATCATGTCACTTATGAATTGCATGTGATGTTAATCCTTTTATGCACCTTATTTTGCTTAGAACGACGGTAGCATTATGAGGTGATCTCTCACTAAAATTTCAAGAAGAAATTGTGTTCTCCCCGACTGCGCACCATTGCTACAGTTCGTTGTTTCGAGACACCACGTGATGATCGGGTGTGATAGACTCAACGTTCACATACAACGGGTGCAAAACAGTTGTGCACGCGGAACACTCGGGTTCAGCTTGACGAGCCTAGCATGTGCAGACATGGCCTCGGAACACATGAGACCGAAAGGTCGATCATGAATCATATAGATGATATGATTAGCATAGGGATGCTTACCACTGAAACTATACTCAACTCACGTGATGATCGGACTTGAGCTAGTGTAAGTGGATCATGAACCACTCAAATGACTAGAGAGATGTACTTTTTGAGTGGCAGTTTAGCGAATAATTTGATTAGGTTAAACTCTAATTATCTTGAACATAGTCTAAGTACAATTTGAATATATTTGTGTTGTAGATCATGGCTCACGGTACAGTCATCCTGAATTTTAATACGTTCCTAGAGAAAGCTAAGTTGAAAGATGTTGGAAGCAACTTTGTAGACTGGGCTCGTAATCTTAAGCTAATCTTATAAGCTGGGAAGAAGTATTATGTCCTTAATGTTGCGCTAGGAGATGAACCACCCGCTACGGCTGATCAGGATGTTAAGAACGCTTGGTTAGCACGTAAGGAGGACTACTCAATAGTTCAATGTGCAGTCTTGTATAGCTTAGAACCGGGACTTCAACGTTGCTTTGAGCGTCATGGAGCATTTGAGATGTTCCAAGAGTTGAAGTTTATCTTTCAGAAGAACGCCCGGATCGAGAGGTATCAGACCTCCGATAAATTCTATGCTTGCAAGATGGAGGAGAACTCGTCTGTCAGTGAACATGTGCTCAAAATGTCTGGGTACTCAAACCGTCTAGCTGAGCTGGGGATTCAATTCCCGCAAGAGGCTATCACTGACAGAATCCTTCAATCACTACCGCCAAGCTATAAAGGCTTTGTGTTGAACTACAACATGCAAGGGATGAACAAGTCTCCCGGCGAGTTGTTTGCGATGCTGAAAGTCGCAGAGTCTGAACTCCGTAAAGAGCATCAAGTGCTGATGGTGAATAAGACCACTAGTTTCAAGAGAAACGACAAAGGCAAGAAGGGTAATTCAAAGAAGAACGGCAAGCCTGTTGCCAATCCGACGAAGAAACCCAAAGCTGGACCTAAGCCTGAAACGGAGTGTTACTATTGCATGGGTATGGGTCACTGGAAGCGCAATTGCCCCAAGTATCTGGCAGATAAGAAGGGGGCCAAAGAAAAATCAGGTATATTTGATATACATGTTATTGATGTGTACTTAACCGGCTCTCGTAGTAGTGCCTGGGTATTCGATACCGGTTCTGTTGCTCATACTTGCAACTCGAAACAGGAACTGCGGAATAGACGAAGGCTGGCGAAAGATGAAGTGACGATGCGCGTAGGAAATGGTTCCAAAGTTGATGCAATCGCCGTCGGCACAGTTTCACTTCAGTTACCATCAGGATTAGTGATGAACTTGAATCATTGTTATTTAGTGCCTGCGTTGAGCATGAACATTATATCTGGATCTTGTTTATTGCGAGACGATTACTCTTTTAAGTCACAGAATAACGGTTGTTCTATTTCTATGAGTAACATCTTTTATGGTCATGCACCTAATGTGAGAGGATTGTTCATATTGAATCTTGATAGCGATACGCATATACATAACATTGAGACCAAAAGAGTTAGAGTTAACAATGATAGCGCCATATTTTTGTGGCACTGCCGCTTAGGTCATATTAGTGTAAAGCGCATGAAGAAACTCCATGCTGATGGACTTTTGGAGTCACTTGACTTTGATTCACTTGACACGTGCGAACCATGCCTCATGGGCAAGATGACTAAGACTCCATTCTCCAGAACAATGGAGCGTGCAAGTGACTTGTTGGAAATCATACATACCGATGTGTGTGGTCCGATGAGCGTGGAGGCACGCGGCGGATATCGTTATTTTCTCACCTTCACTGACGATTTGAGTAGATATGGTTATGTCTACTTGATGAAGCACAAGTCTGAAACATTTGAAAAGTTCAAGCAATTTCAGAGTGAAGTTGAAAATCATCGTAACAAGAAGATCAAGTTCCTACGGTCTGATCGTGGGGGTGAATATCTGAGTTTTGAGTTTGGTGCTCACTTAAGACAATGTGGAATTGTTTCACAGTTAACACCGCCTGGAACACCACATCGTAATGGTGTGTCCGAACGTCGTAATTGTACTTTATTAGAGATGGTGCGATCTATGATGTCTCTTACCGATTTGCCGTTATCGTTTTGGGGTTATGCATTAGAAACAGCTGCATTCACTTTAAATAGGGCACCATCAAAATCCGTTGAGATGACACCATACGAACTGTGGTATGGCAAAAGGCCAAAGTTGTCGTTTCTTAAAGTTTGGGGATGTGATGCTTATGTCAAAAAGCTTCAGCCTGAAAAGCTGGAACCCAAAGCGGAAAGGTGCGTCTTCATAGGTTACCCAAAAGAGACAGTTGGGTACACCTTCTAACTCAAATCCGAGGGCAAAGTGTTCGTTGCTAAAAACGGAGCTTTTCTCGAGAAGGAGTTTCTCTCGAGAGAATTGAGTGGGAGGAAGATAGAACTTGACGAGGTTGTCGAACCTCTCATCCCTCTGGATGGTGGCGCAGGACAAGGGGAAACCTCTGTCGTTGCGACGCCGGTTGAGGAGGAAGTTAATGATGATGATCATGAAACTCCGGTTCAAGTTTCTGTCGAACCACGCAGGTCGACGAGACCACGTGCTGCTCCAGAGTGGTACGGTAATCCCGTCTTATCAATCATGTTGTTAGACAACAATGAACCTGCAAATTATGAAGAAGCAATGGTGGGCCCAGATTCCAACAAATGGCTAGAAGCCATGAAGTCCGAGATAGGATCCAAGTATGAGAACAAAGTGTGGACTTTGGAGGTACTACCTGAGGGCCGCAAGGCTATTTAGAACAAATGGATCTTTAAGAGGAAGACGGACGTTGACGGCAATGTGACCGTTTATAAAGCTCGACTTGTGGCAAAGGGTTTTTCACAAGTTCAAGGAGTTGACTACGACTAGACATTCTCACCCGTAGCGATGCTTAAGTCCGTCAGAATCATGTTAGCAATAGCTGCATTTTTTGATTATGAAATCTGGCAGATGGATGTCAAAACGGCGTTCCTTAACGGTTTCCTTAAGGAAGAGTTGTATATGATACAACCCGAAGGTTATGTCGATCCTAAGAATGCTGACAAGGTGTGCAAGCTCCAACGATCCATTTATGGACTGGTGCAAGCATCTCGGAGTTGGAACAAACGCTTTGATGAGGTGATCAAAGCATTTGGGTTTATACAAGTGGTTGGAGAATCTTGTATTTACAAGAAAGTGAGTGGGAGCTCTATGGCGTTTCTAATATTATATGTGGATGACATATTGCTGATTGGAAACAACGTGGAGTTTTTAGAGAGCATAAAGGATTACTTGAATAAGAGTTTCTCTATGAAGGACCTAGGAGAAGCTGCTTACATTCTAGGCATTAAGATCTATAGGGATAGATCAAAACGCCTGATAGGACTTTCACAAAGCACATACCTTGATAAAGTTTTGAAGAAGTTCAAAATGGAACAGTCCAAGAAAGGGTTCTTGCCAGTTTTACAAGGTACGAGATTGAGTAAGACTCAGTGCCCATCAATTGATGAAGATAGAGAGCATATGCGCTCCGTCCCCTATGCTTCAGCCATAGGTTCTATCATGTATGCAATGCTGTGCACTAGACCGGATGTTAGCCTGGCCATAAGTATGGCAGGTAGGTTCCAGAGTAATCCAGGAGTGGATCACTGGACAACGGTCAAGAATATCCTGAAATACCTGAAAAGGACTAAGGAGATGTTTCTCGTGTATGGAGGTGACGAAGAGCTCGCCGTAAAAGGTTACGTCGATGCAAGCTTTGACATAGATCCGGACGACTCTAAGTCGCAAACCGGATACGTATTTATTCTTAATGGGGGTGCGGTAAGCTGGTGCAGTTCCAAGCAAAGCGTCGTAGCAGATTCTACATGTGAAGCGGAGTACATGGCTGCCTCGGAGGCGGCTAAGGAGGGTGTCTGGATGAAGCAGTTCATGACGGATCTTGGAGTGGTGCTAAGCGCACTGAATCCAATAACCTTGTTCTGTGACAACACGGGTGCCATTGCCTTAGCAAAGGAACCACGGTTTCACAAGAAGACCAGACACATCAAACGACGCTTCAACCTCATCCGCGACTACGTCGAGGGAGAGGACGTAAATATATGCGAAGTGCACACGGATCTGAATGTAGCAGACCCGCTGACTAAACCTCTTCCACGGCCAAAGCATGATCAACACCAGAACTGTATGGGTGTTAGATTTATGACAGTGTAATTAACATGATGATGTGAGGGCTAGATTATTGACTCTAGTGCAAGTGGGAGACTGTTGGAATTATGCCCTAGAGGCAATAATAAATATAGTTATTATTATAATTCCTGTATCAAGATAATCGTTTATTGTCCATGCTATAATTGTATTGAATGAAGACTCATTTACATGTGTGGATACATAGACAAAATACCGTCCCTAGCAAGCCTCTAGTTGGCTAGCCAGTTGATCAAAGATAGTCAGTGTCTTCTGATTATGAACAAGGTGTTGTTGCTTGATAACTGGATCACGTCATTAGGAGAACCACGTGATGGACTAGACCCAAACTAATAGACGTAGCATGTTGATCGTGTCATTTTGTTGCTACTGTTTTTCTGCGTGTCAAGTATTTATTCCTATGACCATGAGATCATATAACTCACTGACACCGGAGGAATGCTTTGTGTGTATCAAACGTCGCAACGTAACTGGGTGACTATAAAGATGCTCTACAGGTATCTCCGAAGGTGTTAGTTGAGTTAGTATGGATCAAGACTGGGATTTGTCCCTCCGTGTGACGGAGAGGTATCTCGGGGCCCACTCGGTAATACAACATCACACACAAGCCTTGCAAGCAATGTGACTTAGTGTAAGTTGCGGGATCTTGTATTACGGAACGAGTAAAGAGACTAACCAGTAAACGAGATTGAAATAGGTATGCGGATACTGACGATCGAATCTCGGGCAAGTAACATACCGAAGGACAAAGGGAATGACATACTGGATTATATGAATCCTTGGCACTGAGGTTCAAACGATAAGATCTTCATAGAATATGTAGGATCCAATATGGGCATCCAGGTCCCGCTATTGGATATTGACCGAGGAGTCTCTCGGGTCATGTCTACATAGTTCTCGAACCCGCAGGGTCTGCACACTTAAGGTTCGACGTTGTTTTATACGTATTTGAGTTATATGGTTGGTTACCGAATGTTGTTCGGAGTCCCAGATGCGATCACGGACGTCACGAGGGTTTCCGGAATGGTCCGGAAACGAAGATTGATATATAGGATGACCTCATTTGATTACCGGAAGGTTTTCGGAGTTACCGGGAATGTACCGGGAATGACGAATGCGTTCCGGGAGTTCACCGGGGGGGGGGGGTGGCAACCCACCCCGGGGAAGCCCATAGGCCTTGAGGGTGGCACACCAGCCCTTAGTGGGCTGGTGGGACAGCCCAAAAGGGCCCTATGCGCCTAGAAGAGAAAATCAAAGAGAAAGAAAAAAAAGAGGAGGTGGGGAGGGAAGGAAGGACTCCCACCCACCAAACCAAGTCCAACTCGGTTTGGGAGGGGGGAGCCTTCCCCCTTGGACTCGGCCGACCCCCTTGGGACTCCTTGAGCCGCAAGGCAAGGTCCCCTCCTTCCCACCTATATATACGGAGGTTTTAGGGCTGATTTGAGACGACTTTTCCACGGCAGCCGACCACATACCTCCACGGTTTTTCCTCTAGATCGCGTTTTTGCGGAGCTCGAGCGGAGCCCTACTGAGACAAGGTCATCACCAACCTCTGGAGCGCCGTCACGCTGCCGGAGAACTCTTCTACCTCTCCGTCTCTCTTGCTGGATCAAGAAGGCCGAGATCATCGTCGAGCTGTGCGTGTGCTGAACGCGGAGGTGCCGTCCGTTCGGTACTAGATCGTGGGACTGATCGCGGGATTGTTCGCGGGGCGGATCGAGGGACGTGAGGACGTTCCACTACATCAACCGCGATCACTAACGCTTCTGCTGTACGGTCTACAAGGGTACGTAGGTCACACATCCCCTCTCGTAGATGGACATCACCATGATAGGTCTTTGTGCGCGTAGGAAAATTTTGTTTCCCATGCGACGTTCCCCAACACTTATACCATGTCCTCAGGAACAAAAGTAACTACTCACAAAACATAATCATAATCATGATCAGAGGTGTAATGAATAGCATCAAGGATCTGAACATAAGCTCTTCCACCAAGTAATCCAACTAGCATCAACTACAAAGAGTAATCAACACTACTAGCAACCTTACAAGTACCAATTGGAGTCGCGAGACGGAGATTGGTTGCAAGAGATGAACTAGGGATTGGAGAGGAGATGGTATTGATGAAGATGTTGATGAAGATGACTCCCCTCCGACGAGAGGTGTGTTGATGATGACGATGTCGACGATTTCCCCCTCCGGGAGGGAAGTTTCCCCGGTAGGATCGTCCTGCCGAAGCTCTAGATTAGATCTGCTCAAGTTCCGCCTTGTGGCGGCGGCGAAACCACGAAAAAGCTCCCTTCTGATTTTTTCTGGACCAAGATCCTTCATATAGCAAAAGAGGGGGCTAGTGGGCCGTCAGGGAAACCACAAGCCCCCACTCCGCCACCAGGGGGTGGCGGTGGCACGGCTTGTGGCGCCCTGGCAGCCCCCTCCGGTACTTCTTTCGCCCAGTATTTTTTATATAATCCCAAAAAAATCCACGTAACTTTTCAGGGCATTTGGAGATGTGCAAAATAGTGGACTAAGATTTGCTCCTTTTTCAGTCCAGAATTCCAGCTGCTTGAATTCTCCCTCTTCACATAAACCTTGCGAAATAAGAGAGAAGGCATAAATATGGTACCACAAGTAATATAACAGCCCAAAAAGCAATAAATATCAACATGAAAGCATGATGCAAAATGGACGTATCAAATCCCCCAAGCTTAGACCTCGCTTGTCCTCAAGCGAAAACAAGTTCCATAAACATGTCCACATGTTTAGGGACGAAGGTGTCGATAAAATATAATACGGACATGAGGGCATCATGATCACACATAGAACAGCAATACATCATAAAGATTCTTATGGGAAAGTAACAATTCCTTTACAAAGCAAAGCATGAAGCAAAAACCTTACCAAGAAGTAACCAACAAGAGTCCAAAGTCATTGAAGCAATTGCAATTTATCACAACATCAGAAAGAGTCAAATAAGAGCTTGTAAGGCAAATCCACATACTCAATCATCTCTTTTGTTTTCCACAGTTGTTACAACTCACGTGGTACTCATGGTGTCGAAGTTTCAGCTGGACACAAAGGAAGATAGGGGCTTATAGTTTTGCCTCCCAAAAGTTTACCTCAAGGGTAAAGTCAATAACACTAAAGCATAAGTACTCAACTCCAAGTCGATATATGAATATAGATCTTTCCCAAGCATGTGACGGTAGCCAAGACAAAGGCAAAAAAAAGGAATTGGTGAAGATCACCATGACTCTTACAAGGGAAAAAAGTAAAGGTACAAGATAGGCCCTTTGCAGAGGGAAGCAGAGGTTGTCATGCGCTTTTGAGGTTTGAATGTGTGTCCTCTTAGTGCGGAGGAACGTCACTTTATATTGCCTCCTGTGATAAAGAACTTTATTATGCAGTCTGTCGCTTTTATGTCTTCCTCATCACAGGTTCGTACAAAGCTTATTTTCCACACACTAATAGATCATACATATTAGAGAGCAATTTTTATTTCTTGCACCGATGACAACTTACTTGAAGGATCTTATTCAATCCATAGGTAGGTATGGTGGACTCTCATGGCAAAACTGGGTTTGAGGTTTGTGGATGCACAAGTAGTATCTCTACTTGGTGCGGGAGTTTTGGCTAATATGAGGTGGAAGCAATCGTCACATGCTAAGGGATCTATAATTATATAACATTGTTTGGAACCAAGCAAACACAATTCATTATGTTGTCTTCCTTGTCCAACTTCTACTCCTAAGCATGCAATAGTTTGGTGAGTGCTCACAGTTCTAAGAAGTGTCTAAGATGATATATTTATATGTGAACCTCTCTTTCCTTATTACTTCTTATTAATTGCAACAATGACTGAGGTCTATGTTGTTTTATTCTCAACAAGTTTCAATCATCATACGTGTCATAAGTGAAGTTATCACTTTCCATAAGATCGTCTCATGATCTTTCATGCTATCGTTCTTTTCATACTTTTGATCATGGCACAAAGCAAAGCCCTTGACTAAGATACTCTTTATTATATAGCTCGTAAGCTCGAATACATTGGGGAGAGACAAAAGCAAAAGACTCAAACTAAAAACTAAATACTTATTCCTCTAAGAAAAGAAATAAAAACTGAAAAGGAAAGAATTAAAATAAAGGTAAAAGCAAAAGATATAAAGGTGATACGATACCAGGGCAAATCCCCCAAGCTTGGCAGAAGCCAAGGGGATTGCCCATACCAATGCTTAGTTGTCTTCCTTTGGTGGTGATGGTGGTGTTATTGTTGGAGTAGTCTGATCCTCCGTCTTCCAAGGCATAGGTGCTCCATCATGGCAGGATGAACGAGTCGCCGGAATCCTCAAATCTGCAGCCAACCTTATTGATTTAAATCTGTACTCATACTCACAGTTTTTGTTCTGCAGGTCATAGATCTGGCCCTGAAGTTGATCAACCCTGTCATAGAGCCTGGAGAGGTGTTTCCCAATGTCAATGGCATCCATCTTCTGATTGCTGGTGAACTCCGTGATCATCGTGTGGTTGGCATTGAGTCCACGCTCCACCATCCCTTGGCACTTGAAGACTTGTTGCTCCATTGCTTCGAGCCTTGTCTCCACGCTTTCTGTCTTCTTAGGCCCCTCAGCATCACGGATGTGTAACATCCCCTCGCTCATCTTGATAGATTGAGGGTGTTTCAGCACTTCCGTGAGGTAGGGATTGATGACCTTCTCGAAGATCTTGTCCTTAGGAGCGTTTGGGGAAGTCATGATGATCTAGATCTGTCACAGAAACAGGATCGAAATGAAAACAGAAGAAAAATGTGTGATACGGAGATCAAAACCTTTGAGAGACTATATATTGATTTTTTCTGGACCAGAAGGAGTGCTCCGCAAGAAAACGGAGTCCGGGAGGCACACGAGGTGCCCACAAGCTTGCCCTCCGCCACCAGGGGTAGGGGCGGTGGCAGGGCTTGTGGCCGCCTTGTTCCCTCTCCGGACTGCTTTTTATTTTTCTAATTTCCCAAAAATTCCAAAATGGAGCAAATTTCCTATTGGAAAAGCATCGGAGTCCAATTTCTTACCGAAACATATACATCTTCGTTTTCAGGGTCTGAAACAGGCTGATAAACATCCCTTATGTACTCCTCTGGAGTTATGACATTGATGATATTGGTCTCAACATTTATGGGAGTACCAGAGATGTAATGCTTGATTCTTTGCCCATTTACCACTCTAGGAAAATTTCCTTCCGTGTTACTGATTTTGATGGCACCGGAAAGATATACTTCCTCGATAACATAAGGACCTTCCCATTTAGAGAGAAGCTTGCCTGCAAAGAATCTCAAACGAGAATTGTATAGCAGGACATAATGACCTACATTGAACTCTCGTTTCTGTATTCGTTTGTCATGCCATCTCTTAACCTTTTCCTTGAACAACTTGGCATTCTCATATGCCCGGGCTCTCCATTCATCTAACGAGCTGATAACAAACAACCGCTTCTCACCGGCAAGTTTGAAATCAAAGTTGAGCTCTTTGATTGCCCAATAAGCTTTGTGTTCCAGCTCAAGAGGTAGATGACAGGCTTTACCGTAAACCATATTATACGGTGACATGCCCATGGGATTCTTATAAGAAGTCCTATAAGCCCATAGTGCATCGTCAAGTTTGCTAGACCAATTCTTCCGAGATCTATTGACGGTCTTTTGTAGGATCAACTTGATCTCCCTATTACTCAACTCCACTTGACCACTAGACTGAGGATGATCTGGAGATGCAATTCTATGGTTGACATCATACATAGCGAGCATCTTGCGGAAAACACCATGAATGAAGTGTGAACCACCATCAGTCATCAAGTATCTAGGGACTCCAAATCTTGGGAATATGACTTCTTTAAGCATCTTAATAGAGGTGTGGTGATCAGCATTTTTAGTGGGGATAGCCTCTACCCACTTAGTAACGTAATCCACAGCAACTAAGATGTGAGTGTACCCATTGGAACTCGGGAAGGGTCCCATATAATCGAAGCCCCAGACATCAAATGGTTCAATGACAAGTGAATAGTTCATAGGCATTTCCTGACGCTTACTGATGTTCCCTATTCTTTGGCATTCGTTACAAGACAAGACAAACTTACGGGCATCCTTGAAGAGAGTGGCCCAATAGAACCCTGATTGCAATACCTTATGGGCAGTTCTATCTCACGCGTGGTGTCCTCCGTAGGCTTCGGAATGACACTTCTGCAAGATCCGTCCCTGTTCATGTTCAGGCACACAACATCTAATAACACCATCTACTCCTTCCTTATAAAGGTGAGGATCATCCCAAAAGTAGTGTCTCAAATCAAAGAAGAATTTCTTCTTTTCATGATAGGTGAAACTGGGTGGTATGTATTTGGCTACGATATAGTTTGCATAATCAGCATACCACGGTGCACTATGTGAAGTGCGGATGACATTCAATTGCTCATCAGGAAAGCTGTCATCAATAGGTAGTGGGTCATCAAGGACATTCTCTAGCCTAGACAAGTTATCTACTACAGGGTTATCAGCACCCTTTCGGTCAACGTCGTGCAAATCAAATTCCTGTAGCAGGAGAACCCATCTGATCAGCCTAGGCTTAGCGTCCTTCTTCTCCATAAGGTACTTAATAGCAGCATGATCAGAGTGAATAGTGACTTTGGAGTCAACTATATAAGATCTGAACTTTTCACATGCAAACACGACTGCTAAAAACTCCTTTTCCGTAGTGGCATAGTTTGTTTGGGCATTGTCTAGAGTTTTACTAGCGTAGTGAAAGACATTCAACTTCTTGTCAACTCTCTGTCCCAGAACAACACCAACAGCGTAATCACTAGCGTCACACATGATTTCAAAGGGCAAGTTCGAGTCAGGTTGTTGGACAATAGGTGCGGTTATCAAAGCCTTCTTGAGTATTTCGAAGGCTTCCTCACAATCCTCATCAAAAACAAAAGGAACATCCTTCTGCAAGAGGTTGGTAAGAGGCGTAGAAATCTTAGAGAAGTCTTTAAGGAACCTTCTATACAAACCAGCATGACCTAGGAAACTTCGTATACCTGTGATATCTGTGGGGCAAGGCATTTTCTCAATTGCATCAACCTTAGCCTTATCAACTTCAATGCCCCTCCTTGAAATTTTGTGTCCTAAGACAATACCTTCATTAACCATAAAGTGGCACTTCTCCCAATTCAAGACGAGGTTGGTTTCTTCGCATCTCTGTAAGACTCGATCAAGGTTGCTGAGGCAATCATCAAAGGAATACCCGTAAACAGATAAGTCATCCATGAAAACCTCGGCAATCTTTTAACAAAAGTCAGGGAATATAGCCATCATACATCTTTGGAAGGTGGCAGGTGCATTGCATAAGCCAAAAGGCATACGTCTATAAGCAAAGGTACCGAAGGGACAGGTGAAAGTGGTTTTCTCTTGATTAGATTGTGCAACAGGTATTTGCGAGAAACTTGAATAACCGTCTAGAAAGCAGAAGTGTGTGTGTTTTGATAGCCTTTCTAGCATTTGGTCGATGAGCGGCAAAGGATAATGATCTTTCCTGGTTGCCTTGTTCAGTTTCCGGAAGTCTATCACCATCCTATAGCCGGTAATAATCCTTTGTGGGATTAGTTCATCCTTATCATTAGGAACGATGGTGATACCTCCCTTCTTAGGTACGCAATGTACTGGACTTGCCCAATCACTATGAGCAACAGGATAAATGATTCCTATTTCCAGAAGCTTTAATATTTCTTTTCGAATGACCTCTTTCATCTTAGGATTTAATCTCCTTTGATGATCAGCAACTGGTTTAAAGTCAGGATCAGTTTTAATCTTGTGCAAACATAGAGTAGGACTAATACCCTTAAGATCATCAAGAGTATATCCAATAGCAGCACGGTGCTCCCTCAGAGTTCTTAGTAACTTCTTCTCTTCGTGCTCTGAAAGGAGGGCACTAATAATGACATGATATATCTCCTTCTCATCAAGATAGGCATACTTAAGAGTATCAGGCAACTGTTTAAGCTCGAACACAGGATCATCCTTTGGTGGGGGAGGATCCCCAAGCAGTTCAACAAGCAGATTATTCTTGAGAATAGGATATTGTTCTTAGACAATTTTATCTATCTCATCTCTCTCCTCCATATGCATATCATTTTCATGCTCAAGCAGATATTGCTCTAAAGGATCTGTAGGAGGTACGGCAATAGAGGCAAGAGCAATGATTTCATCCCTTCCAGACGACTGTCTTTCATAGGGTTGTCTTCCAAACTTAGAGAAGTTAAATTCATGAGACACACCCTCGAAACTAACTGTGACAGTCTTCTTAATGCAATCAATGTGAGCATTGACAGTGTTGAGAAAGGTCTACCAAATATGATGGGACAAAAGCTATCTTGTGCAGTACCAAGGACGAGGAAATCAGTAGGATACTTCGTCTTACCACACAGGACTTCTACGTCTCTCACAATCCCTAGAGGGCAGATAGTGTCTCTATTATCTAGCGTAATAGTGACATCAATGGGTTCTAACTCAGCAGGTGCAATCTCATCTTTGATTTCATCATATAGAGAATGGGGTATTGCACTAACACTAGCTCCCATATTACATAAACCATGGTAACAGTGATCTCCTATCTTGATAGAAACAACAGGCAGGCCAACTACAGGTCCGTGTTTGTCGTTCGCGTGAGGTTTAGCAATTCTAGCGGAGTCCTCATAGAATTTGATAACATGCCCATCTATGTCATCGGCTAAGAGATCTTTGATAATAGAAACTCTAGGTTCAACTCTAATCTCCTCAGGGGGTGCAAGTGGTCTAATGTAACCCCTACGTATCATAGTTGGAGCTTTAGAATAATCCTTTATCCTAGCAGGGTATGGTGGTTTCTCAGTGTAAGCACAAGGAACAACATGATCACTAAAAGCAATGACTTTCTCCTCAACTAGATTGGTTTTGGCTATGTTGCTTTCTACAGGAGGATGATATTTAAATGACTTCTCTTTGGGAAGATCAACATGAGCAGCAAAAGATTCACAAAGAGAAGCTACTATCTCAGAGTCAAGTCCATAGTTAGCGCTAAAATCTCTAGAAGTGTTTGTCTCAACAAAAGATTTAACACAACCAAACTGGAAATTAATACCTGACTCCTTACCTTCCTCCAGCTCCCAATCTTCAGAGTTGCGTTTGATTCTTTCCAATAAATTCCACTTGTTATCAATATCCTTCTTCATAAAAGAACCGGTACAAGAAGTGTCAAGCATGGTACGATCTTCATAAGAAAGCCGAGCATAAAAGTTTTGAGTGATGATTTCTCTCGAGAGCTCATGATTGTGGCATGAATATAGCATTGAGTTAGGCCTCCCCCAAGCTTGAGCTATGCTTTCCCTGTCACGAGGCCAAAAGTTATAAATAAAGTTCCGATCACGATGTACTAAATGCATAGGATAGAACTTTTGATGAAATTCCAATTTCAACCAATTGTAGCCCCATGATCGAGTATCATCACATAGCCTATACCATGTCAACGCCTTATCCTTCAAAGGTAAAGGAAATACTTTCTTCTTTACCTCATACTCGGGCAAACCTGCAAGCTTAAATAAACCACAAACTTCATCTACATAGATCAGATGCAAGTCTAGATGTGAAGATCCATCTCCTGTAAAAGGATTAGCTAGTAGTTTCTCAAGCATACCCGAAGGAATTTCATAAAAGATATTTTCAGTAGGTACCTCAGGTTGAGTAACAATTCCTCATGCTTCCGTTCGTGGTGAAGATACCCCGAACAAGCTCCTCAAAGGAACAGTTTCCATAGTGACAAGTGACAATAAATTTCAGCACAGTATAAAAATGTTTCCTTACCAATTTCCACTTACCAAAGGTGCTTCACTCCCCGGCAACGGTGCCAGAAAAGAGTCTTGATGACCCACAAGTATAGGGGATCAATCGTAGTCCTTTTGATAAGTAAGAGTGTCAAACCCAACGAGAGGCAGAAGGCTCTGATAAACGGATTTCAGCAAGGTAATAACTGCAAGCACTGAAAGTAGCGGTAACAAGTAATTGTGCAGCGAGGTGAAACGTGGCAAGCATAAAGTAGCAAGTAACAACTAGTAGCAACGGTGCAGCAAGTGGCCCAATCCCTTTTGTAGCAAGGGACAAGCCTGAACAAAGTCTTATAGGAGGAAAACGCTCCCAAGGACACACGGGAATTTCTGTCATGCTAGTTTCGTCATGTTCATATGATTCGCGTTCATTACTTTGATAGTTTGATATGTGGGTGGGCCGGCGCTTGGGTAATGCCCTTACTTGGACAAGCATCCCACTTATGATTAACCTCTCTCGCAATCATCCGCAACTACAAAAGAAGAATTAAGACAAAGTCTAACCATAGCATTAAACTAGTGGATCCAAATCAGCCCCTCACGAAGCAACACATAGACTGGGGTTTAAGCTTCTGTCACTCCAGCAACCCATCATCTACTTACTACTTCCCAATGCCTTCCTCTAGGGCCAAATATGGTGAAGTGTTATGTAGTCAACGTTCACATAACACCACTAGAGGAAAAGACAACATACAACATATCAAAATACCGAACGAATATCAAATTCACATGACTATTATTAACATGACTTATCCCATGTCCTCAGGAAAAAAAGTAACTACTCAGAAAACATAATCATAATCATGATCAGAGGTGTAATGAATAGCATCAAGGATCTGAACATTAACTCTTCCACCAAGTAATCCAACTATCATCAACTACAAAGAGTAATCAACACTACTAGCAACCTTACAAGTACCAATCGGAGTCGTGAGACGGCGATTGGTTACAAGAGATGAACTAGGGATTGGAGAGGAGATGGTGCTGATGAAGATGTTGATGAAGATGACTCCCCTCCGACGAGAGGAGTGTTGGTGATGACGATGTCGATGATTTCCCCCTCCGGGAGGGAAGTTTCCCCGGCAGGATCGTCCGGCTGAAGCTCTAGATTGGATGTGTTCAAGTTCTGCCTCGTGGCGGCGGCGAAACCACGAAAAAGCTCCCTTCTGATTTTTTCTGGACCAAGACCCTTCATATAGCAAAAGAGGGGGGCTAGTGGACTGTCAGGGAGCCCACAAGCCCTCACTCCGCCACGAGGGGGGTGGCGGTGGCACGCCTTGTGGCGCCCTGGCAGCCCCCCTCCGGTACTTCTTTTGCCCAATATTTTTATATAATCCCAAAAAAATCCATGTAACTTTTCACGACATTTGGAGATGTGCAGAATAGTGGACTAAGATTTGCTCCTTTTCCAGTCCAGAATTACAGCTGCCTCAATTCTCCCTCTTCACATAAATCTTGCAAAATAAGAGAGAAAAGGCATAAATATGGTACCACAAGTAATATAACAGCCCAAAAAGCAATAAGTATCAACATGAAAGCATGATGCAAAATGGACGTATCAGTATCCTTCTTTGAATGTTTCAAGTGGCTTGACTTGGCGCATGTTTAGGCATGTAGTTGAAACAAAATCAACATAGCCTCTATGATATTCATGTTCATGGTGATTTATGTCCTACTCATGCTTGCACTCAATGTTAGTTAATATCAATGCATTTTGATGACTGTTGTCGCTCTCTAGTTAGTCGCTTCCCAGTCTTTTGCTAGCCTTCACTTGTACTAAGCGGGAATACTGCTTGTGCATCCACCTCTATAAACCCAAAGTTATTCCATACGAGTCCACCATACCTACCTATGTGCAGTATCTATCTGCCGTTCCAAGTAAATTTGCATGTGCCACTCTCTAAACCTTCAAGAAATAATCTGTTTTGCATGCCCGAACCGCTCATGTGGTGACAGGGAGCTATTGGTATCTTCCATGCTAGGCGTGTTATCTTCGATATGTGTTTATTCACTATCATTCACGAGAAAAGGGGCCGGTAATTCGAATTCCTATTTCCATGCTCAAATCGAAAAGATAATTGCAAACAAAACTCCCCCGGGATTGATGTTGGTATGGACGGTACCCGAGGATTCGGCTAGCCGTGGAGTGTGATTGAAGTGTGGTGCGGGAGTCAAAACTTTACTTTTCTGTTTGGGAACCGCCTATGGCATGTAGTGTGGAAGATGTTGAGAACTCTTAGTCATTGCATTGACAATGAAAGCATGCCACCCAAAATTATTATCTCTGTTTTC
The DNA here is from genome assembly GCF_904849725.1 of Hordeum vulgare subsp. vulgare. Taxonomy (NCBI): domain Eukaryota; kingdom Viridiplantae; phylum Streptophyta; class Magnoliopsida; order Poales; family Poaceae; genus Hordeum; species Hordeum vulgare. Next base: position 136,531,861 of record NC_058522.1, on the reverse strand, counting down.
AAAGCTTGAGCTCTGGCACCTCTGCAAATTAATGCTTCCCTCTGCGAAGGGCTTGTCTATTTATGTTCCTGTTGAGTCATCCTCCTCTTACAAAAGCACCAATTAGAGAGCACCTCTGTCATTTTTATGATTTGCTTTTAACTGTGTTCAGTATGACTGTGACTGGATCTTCTTTGCCATGAATTACAATGTTTAGTCAGCCCTTGGTCTTTGAAGGTGCTCTGCATTTATATTTTGCGGTCTCAGAAAGAGCTAGCGAGATACCATCTATTCGTACTGCTTCATGTTGTTTTGATTGAAGTGTTGACATTTGAGGCTTATTATTATTTGCTCGCTAGTTGATTATACCATTGATACGAGTTTACCGTGTTACCTAGATGTCATTTGCTTATGTGGTTTGCTTGTGATCTTGCTGAAACTCTGGATATGAGTTAGACATAGTTGCAACAACAAGATCAAACAGAGTTTGTCAAAGTTTTTCTTTTGTCTCTTTCAGTTTTCAACTAAATTGCTTAAGGACAAGCAAGGCTTTAAGCTTGGGGGAGTTGATACGTCTCCGTCGTATCTACTTTTCCGAACTCTTTTCCTTTTGCTTCGGACTCTAATTTGCATGATTTGAATGGAACTAACCCGGACTGACGCTATTTTTAGTAGAATTGCCATGGTGTTGTTTTTGTGCAGAAATAAAAGTTCTCGGAATGTCCTAAAAATTTATGGAGAATTTTTCTGGAATAAAAGAAAAATACCTGCGCAAAGATCCAATGGAGGGGGTGTGCTAGTGGGCCACAAGCCCCTGGGCCGCAGCCACCCCCCTAGGCCGTGCCGTGAGGGCTTGTGGGGCCCACGTGGCACCCCCCCAAACTCAGCTCTATATCTTCCGTCTCGCCCGGAAAAAATGTGAGAGAAGGTTTCATCGCGTTTTACGATACGGAGGCGCCGCCACCTCCTGTTCTTCATCTGGAGGGCAGATCTGGAGTCCGTTTTGGGCTCCGAAGAGGGGAAATCGTCGCCATCGTCATCATCAACCTTTCTCCATCGACAATTCCATGATGCTCTTCGATGTTCGTGAGTAATCTCATCATAGGCTTGCTGGACGGTGATGCGTTGGATGAGATCTATCATGTAATCGAGTTAGTTTTGACGGGGATTGATCCCTAGTATCCACTATGTTCTGAGATTGATGTTGCTACTACTTTTCCATGCTTAATGCTTGTCACTAGGGCCTGAGTGCCATGATTTCAGATCTGAACCTATTATGTTGTCGCCAATATATGTGTGTTTTTGATCCTATCTTGCAAGTTGTAGTCACCTACTATGTGTTATGACCCGGCAACCCCGGAGTGGCAATAGCCGGAACCACTCCCGGAGATGACCATAGTATGAGGAGTTCATGTATTCACTGCATGTTAATGCGTTGGTCCGGTTCTTTATTAAAAGGAGAACCTTAATATCCCATAGTTTCCATTAGCACCCCGCTGCCACGGGAGGGATGGACAATAGATGTCATGCAAGTTCTTTTCCCTAAGCACGTATGACTACATACGGAATACATGCCTACATTAGATTGAAGAACGGGAGCTAGTTACTTATCTCTCCGTGTTATAGTTGTTACATGATGAATCACATCCGTCATAGTCATCCATAACCGATCCACTGCCTACAAGTCTTTTATTACTGGTCCTTGCTATGTTACTTTGTCCAGGCTTGTCCCTTGCTACAAAAGGGATTGGACCACTTTGCTACTACTGTTGCTACTGCTGTTACTTTGCTGCTGCTCGTACTGTTGTTCCTTGGTCCTTCGCTGTTACTTGTTGCAAGATCCTTTTTCGTCCCCGTTGTCGGGGAAGAATAGTTCCCCGTCCACGTGCAACTTACTGGCGCCATTGATAGAACAGTTAGGAATAGTCTGCCGTCAACAGATCGTTTCTGGCATCGTTGTTATCATACTACTTTGCTACTCATACTTTGCTTGCAGACACTAATTTTTCAGGTGTGGTTGAAGGTGACAAACTCAGCTGCTAATACTTGAGAATATTCTTTAGCTTCCCCTTGTGAGAGAATCAATAAATTTGGGTTGAATACTCTACCTTCGAAAACTGTTGCGATCCCCTACACTTGTGGGTTATCACGCGCCTTATTCTCCGGGAGAGTGAGTGGACAACATATTATCCCATCTCCAATGGCTATCGAGCCATGGGGCCTCCCGCCACCAGATATCATCAACAGCTCTGGATCCAAAAGTTCCTGGCTCGGGTTAAAGTCCTCCCCTTTCCTAGCCTTCCCCGTGACCCTGTATGTCACGAGCTTGTGGTGGGATTATATGTTGGTGAAGTTATTTGGATCATCCAGGTCAGACTCAGAGAATGCCTTCGCCTTCTTGTAGGAGGCACTATGGGCCACGCCATAAAGGTCGTACAATTGTGGCATTTCTGTCTTATTGTGATGCGCCTAAAAGAGAGGAACAAAGTATTAGTAAAGGGCTCAAGCTAGCATGAAGAATGAATTACATGAATCATGAAGCAAACCACATACCCAGTTTCGTCCGAACTGAAGTAAGTTGGCGCTCCCTTGACGGTGTGGCACACCAACCATTTGGCTACGCCGATCCTTCGCATTGTCGTGGACCCCTCGCTAGTTGCCTGTGCACCACTCGTCGACCAACGCCTCCCAACAATCCATCTTATCCGCACACCATCTCGGGGGCACCTATAAGTTATTAGAAAGAATTTTGACCGTTACGCCTATGAATCAAATCGAGAAAACTACGTAGAAGGCCTTAAGAATAGGTAATTACCTTCATGTACTGCCCCTTCTTCAGATACTTTCTGCAGCACTCCTTCTTTTGTTTCTTAATACCACACGTGGCGTAGTACTCGAATAGCCTGTGGCCGAGCCTCGTGGCGTAAGTTCTGTAATAACCGCCTACACTCGGCTTCGAGAACCTTGGCGCCTCCTCCTCATATCCCTCCTCACACCTATAGAAGGTCTGCAATCAAACGAGACAACACCGATTAGTACAATAATTAGCTATATTGTTAATTTTAGATTGTGTAAAAGGATAATTTACCCAAAAGCTCTTGATCACCATCTTGGCCCTCATGTGGCACAAGAAACCATCTATAATCTCCTTGGCGGGGCCTGCGCAGCCTAGTAGTGCTCCCAGGAAAATCCTAGTGTAGGAACCTGACCCTCACCAGGCAACATGACAAACCCCGGAAAATTTGTCCGGCAAAGCACACCAAGGACGTTGTTCGTCTTGCGGACTCCACGAGGGTGTGCGCATCCATTATAGTATGATATGGTCAACGCATTAGATATTTGAAGAAACTTGAAGGCAAAAGCTAAAAAAAGAGTAAATGTACTTACCTATCCCCTTCAGGCTTAATAACCGGCCTCTTCTCGCGGGTAGCCGGCACGACCGGGAGACGTGTACTACCACACTTGTACACGGTGGCCCTGTCCACCTGCACGCCACCCTCACTATCCGTAGCCTCATTCCCGTCATCCCCGCCCCATGAGCCACCCGGACCCTCGGTCCAATCCGGCACCTCGGTCCGCTCTGACCAGGCACCCCATCCGGGTGTTTCCACGTCGGCCGAATCCTTAGGAACCGGAGTCTCGTGGGCCGAAGCCTTAGGAACCGGAGTCTCATGGGCCGAACGCGCCTCGACCCGAGGCTGATCCTGGACCGGAGTCTCATGGGCCGAATGCCCGTCAACCTGAGGCTCCTGGACCGGAGTCCCCGTAGCCTCCTCCACAAACGGGTCCACCATAGTAGTCATGTGCTCGGGTGAATGAGCTGGTGGTGGTGGAGAGGACGGCTCAACAGTCCTCCTAGATCTTCCGCGGCCACCACCTATCCATGTACCCTTCCCCTTCTTCCCTACCCGACCAACACCTCTCCCAGTGGGCAATGCCGCCGACGAAGAAGAACCCGTGGGTGGTGTCGTCAGACTGTCTCTCAAGGTTCTACGGAGAGATAGGGGTGGAATGGAAGTACCACCCCTCATGCGGGCCGCCGAAGCAGAACCCATCGAGTTATCTGGACCCGCACCCACCATCTTTCAACACCCGCTGACCTGCCATGATAAAGATTAAAAGAAATTAGTACAACATAAAAAAATTGAATAATTGACATGAATAATAATATGTACATGAATAATATAGATTAAAATATATATAATTTAAGTTGGGAATCTTTCAAACTAATAATCATCATCAATAAATGCATCATCATCATCACAATCACGCATGTCTTCATGAATGACATGTTCATTGGGTTCAACGGTTGTGAAGTTGTGAAAGGCCTTTCTGTAATCGGTCAAGCATTGACAGGTCATCCGCATCAGTAACCGCTTCTAGTTCAAGCTATGCTGGTTACGGCTCAGGGGTGAAGTCGGATTCATTGTCGCTGTCTACTTCCATCTTCTGGGGTGAAGCACGACGGTTCTTGAAATGTTTCTTGGAAAGATGTGTTTCTTGGAATAATTCTCCATCATATGTGTCTGGGTTAATGTGACGTTCATAATCCTATTCATTTGGGAGAGCTGGTCTAACATGTGGCGGCACTTCATAAACAACATACCAACCTTCCAGATTCTTATCAGTTTGGCACGCCCACGGTAGATAGAAAACTTGGGTCACCTGTTGAGCCGTAATATAGACATCAGGAACATCTAAATGGGTGTTTGGATTGATTTCGACTAGTCCTATATGTTCATGGGTCCTTCTAGTCTCCTTCAGCTGGAACCAATAACATTTGAAGACTACGACGTTCGGTGGGTTTTCACCATAGAATTGAAGTTCATAAATTTCTTCAACTCTTCTATAATACCTGATAACACCTTCGTCGATAGCAGAGACACCACAATTTGTAGATTTCCGGTCGGGCATAGATAGCTCTTTGCCAAAGGTACGAAAAAACCATTAACGGATTGTCTCAATTCGGCGTCCATAGACTCTGAATTAGCCTACAAGTTTAATACGAAACAATTGTTGCATTAGCCGCAAATTAGACCAAGAAATGAAATGGTCCATTATTGAAAATTACCGTTTTTTGAACGAAGATATGAAACCGGGATAGCCGCCTCCTGTCTTTGCCAGAAGCTCATACTCTTCGACGGAATCATTTTCGATCACCGCTCCATCCGAGAATTTGGCGACGTATCGGCTGTATGAAATATCCGGGAATAAGAGCAGTTCAAAGGAATTAGAAGTTACGGGAAAATGTGCCGAGAACTTACTCGATGTACGGCCGCACTTCTGTTAGGTTGTTGAAGATATACAACGAAATGTTCCGCCATTCTTCGACATCCAACGTTATTGGTTTCGAAGGACTGGCTGGTGCGAGCTTCCCTTTAAATAGGCCGAGGTTGGACCCACCATTTTTAGGGTCTGCATCATTGTGCCGAGGCTTCGGATTATGCAAATGATGATTTTCGGCTTCGTAGTGTGCTGCCACAAAGTTTGCCACCTCCTCAGTAATGAATGCCTCAGCCATCGTTGCTTCAATTCTACACTTATTTTTACATTTAGCTCGAAGCTCTTATGCATCGTCTCAGTTGCATAGCACCAACGATTTTTCACGGGCCCACCCAATCTTGCCTTGGTCGGTAGATGTAAAATCAAATGTTGCATTGGATTAAAGAAGCCCGGCGGAAAGATCTTCTCTAACTTGCACAACAACTCCGATGCAAACTCCTCAATGTCATCTACCACGTGAGGCGACAATTCTTTCGCACAAAGAACACAGAAGAAATAGCTCAGCTCCGCTAGTACTAGCCATTTATCCTTAGGAATAAAGCCACGTATCATCACCGGCATTACCCGCTCTAGCCATATGTGCCAATCATGACTCTTGACACCAAAGATTTTTAATTTTTCAAGACTCGCTCCCCTCTTTAGATGCGCTGCATACCCATCAGGGTATATCAAGTGCATTTTGACCAACAAGATAATTTTCCTCATAGCTGGCCTTCCAAGATTGAACCAGGCCTTTGGCTTCGACCACTTCTGCTTTCCTTTGCCTTCTTGAATGTTTGGTAACGGTCTATGACATAGTGTCTCTTGATTGACCCTAGCCTTAGTATTATCCTTTGTCTTCCCATCTATGTCGAACAATGTACGAAAAATAGCCTCTCTGATATTCTTTTCAGTGTGCATCATGTCGATATTGTGTGGAAGAAGGAGGTCTTTGAAGTAAGGCAGATCCCAGAAGCATGGCTTGTGAGTTCAGGCGTGTTTTGAATTATACCCCTTGAAATACCTGGACACTCTGGATCAGGCTCGGGGGTGTTTAACTGATCCAGGATCTGTTGGCCTGTCAACGCAGGTGGTGCCAAGTTTTTGACAACTTTACCTTCGGTAAAGTTCTTCTTGTCTTTTCTGAACTGATGGTTAGAATCCAGGAACTGTCTATGCAAGTCAAAGCAAGAATACTTCCGACCCTCCTGCAACCAATGAAACTGAAGAACTGCCTTGCATTGGGGACATGGGAAACTTCCATGCACACACCATCCAGAGAATATCGCATACGCCGGCAAGTCATGCATAGAGTACATGTACCACACATGCATTTTGAAGTTTTGTTTTCTAGCGGCATCGTATGTCTTGACCCCATTATCCCAAGCTACTTCCAATTCATCCTTAAGCGGCTGCAGGTACACATTCATATTCTTCCCCGGGTAATTGGGCCCTGGAATTATCAACGTCAGAAATATGTTCTTTCTTTGCATAATATGCACGGGGGGGGGGGGGAGATTGAGTGGAATGACAAATACATGCCAACAACTGTATTGGGTTGCTATCATGCCAAAGGGATTAAAAACATCCGTGGCGACGCAGACTTGAGGATTCCTTGGATCTGCGACTTTATCCTGATGCAATCCATCGAAATGTTTCCACGCTCCCCCATCCGATGTGTGTACCGCCATCTTATTCCCATCCGCATCTAGTTCGGTCATTTTTCCCAATTTGTGCCACGTCATCTGCTGGCTGTCTCTTCGACCATGAAAAGACGTTGAAGCGTTGGTACGATTGGCATATACCGAAGAACACTAACTGGGATTTTGGTCTGCCTCTTCTCACCCATACCATTATCTACCACAAGATACCTACAAGACTCGCAACTAGGACAATAGTCCAATTGTGCATACTCCTTCCTAAATAAGACACATCCTTTCTCACATGCATCTATCTTCTCATAGGGCATCTTAAGTACACGAAGTATTTTGTACGACTGGTACAGGTTTGCAGGCATGACATGACTTTGGGTAGGAAGCGTCCAAATAGTGTCATCATCGCGTCGTAGCATTCTCTTCCCAAGTTGAACTGAGCCTTCAGAGCCATTACTTATGCAATTGCATCCAGCTAAAAAAGCTCAGTGTGCTAATGGAGAGGACGTTTTGAAGACTCCAACATTTCATAGAAGGCCTTTGCAGATTCCTCCATCTCATCTTATGAATCCCAAGCATCATCAAATTCTTGCACCATGTCTTCGATCCCGGTACCATGCTCGTCGGTGCGACGACGGACCACCTCAGCTCTGATGCGTTCTATGGACTCACCGTGAAATGTCCACACCATATATTTAGGCTTAAAACCCCTCCTCTACAGGTGTTTAATCATTACAGCCTGTGTCGTCTTTTTATAGTTGTCGCATCGAGGACAGCGGCAATAGTTTCTTTCCTGGCCATTTGCAAATGCGGCTTCCACAAATTCCTTGGTTTTTAGAAACCATTCTTTCGTCATCCCTTTCTGACTAGGGTGACCGGTATACATCCACGCACGATCACTCATCTTGCCTAGCTACTAAAGACACAAGAAATATATTTATATATAATTTAGCATATATATTCATCAGTTAATCAAGTTCGCCATTTTTATTACGTCCATGCAACCTACACGCTAATAGGTAAAGATAGGTCCTAATCCCACCCGAGTATGTGTAGATTGGGTTCATTATCCCATGCTCTGCTCCGGAACCAACGCAAAATTTCGGTAGCACCTCCCCGCTATTCTCCTAATACATGTCTCCGCAATAAACAGAGAGGATGTGTATCTGGAGAACAATAGGGAGGCACTGACGAAATTATGCATCGGATCCGGAACAAAGCATATGGGAAAACGAACCCAATCTACACATACTCGGGTTGTCCATGGATAACGTTGGACAATTCAAAAAATCATGGATATAAATATAAGCAAATGCATGCATATTTATAACTGTAACCCTTTCGAATGGGAGACGCATACTGGTCACGCATACTGATAAAATAATTTAATTACCTAAATCTAGCAAGTTTCATCAGAAAACCGACCCACAGTAAATGAAGGGGCGAGGAGGAGATGACATTTGTACTGACCCACGAATGCAGGGGTGGAGCTCGTACAACGCACGGGGAGGTCTTCACAAAACAGACCTCACAACGATGAGACAACTGTCACATGTAAATCCACCCGATCAACACAAATATGCTAATTATGTCTTTTTGGAGCTATATGGGCTAATTATGTCATTTTAGAGGAAAACAATCTAAGAATATAATATTCATTAGCTAACCAAGGTTTTTATGCCATTTTGAGCTTATTATGTCATTTTGGAGCTAAGTGGGCTAATTATGTCATTGTTGGGGAAAATAGGGCAAGGAGAATAAGAAAGAGGAGAAGAAAGAGGAGGAGGAGGAGAAGAAGAAGAAATCAAGAAGAAGGAGAAGAAGAAGGAGAAGGAGGAGAAGGTCTTCTCCTCCTTCTCCTTCTTCTCCTCCTTCTTCTCCTCCTCCTCCTTCTCCTTCTTCTTCTCTTCTTCTTCTTCTTCTTCCTTCTTCTCCTCCTCCTCCTCCTCCTCTTCTCCTCTTCTTCCTCCTCCTCTTCTTCTTCTTCCTCTTATTTCTATTTCTATTTTTCTTTATCCTCTTCTTCTACTTATTCTTCTTTTCTTCTTTTGCTCTTTTTCTCCTTCTTATTTTCTTCTTCTTCTCTTCTTGTTCTCTTCTTCTTTTCTTCTTCTTCTTCTTCTTCTTATTCTTCTCCTTCTTATTTTTTCTTCTCCTCCTCCTCTTCTTCTTCTTGTTCTCCTCCTCTTCTCCTCCTCCTCTTCTTCTTCTTCTTCCTCTTCTTTCTATTAACCTAACTAACTAGTGGCAGATGGTCTTTATATCAAAAGCTAAAAATATAGGGCTCATCTACCAGTACACCGACTACTACAACAACTACAATAACAACAACAACTACTACAACAACTACAATAACAACAACAACTACTACAACAACTACAATAACAACAACTACTACAACAACTACAATAACAACTACTACTACTACAACAAGAATAAAATATCAACTTTGTAGTTATAATCTAATTCCAAAAAACTAAATAACAAATAGTTAATTTTTCCATGGGGGGTGGGGGTGTGGGGGATCACCGGCAGGAGCGGTTGTGGCGTCGTGGGCGGCGGGGCCGGGGGTATTGGGTCGGCGGGGCGGCGCTAGGGGTGTTGGGGTTGCGGGGCGGCGCCAGGGGCGGTGGGGCACTGTCGTCGGGGGTGGTGGGGCAGCGGCGCCGGGGGTGTTGGGGTTGCGGGGCGGCGCCGGGGGTGGTGGGGCACCGGCGCCGGTGGGTTGTGGGGCAGCGGGGTGGCGTGGAGTGGCGGCGGCGGGGTTATGGGGCACCGGGGGCTGTGGTGGGCGGTGGGAGAGGAGTGGAAGAGAGTGGGGGTGTGGAGCCGTTACAAAGTGGCCGGGGTAAGTGAGTGAGAGAGAGAGGGGTTGGGTGGGGGCAAAGAGCCGTTATGGAGTTAGCTATTTCTCGTCTGCCTCCGGACTCTTTGCCATCCGCTAGGAGACCACAAAGAAGGGACTCCAGTTTGACCTAGCTTCCCTGCGGTCAGGTGGGCCCCACTTGGATATTTGTCGTCTGCTGTGCGTCTCTTTGCCGTCAGCCTAATGGCAAAGACCTTCTATGCCATCAGCCAGTTCTTTGCCGTCTGCTTTGTGGCAACTGACGGCAAAAACACTCTTTGCCATCAGCGAGCAGACGACAAATATTTGGCAGACGGCAAAAAACTGAATTCCAGTAGTGTTAATCTTCCTGATGCGCTCCTTGACCTCTTGTAGAGCGGCTTCTCTGGCCCTCGCCAGGTATTGATGGAGTAGTAGCATCCCTCGACAACCTTAGGTTGCCTGGCCAGTGGCTAATCATCCGTGCAGAAGTCAGGGGGAAATAGACACCCCTGTTTGTGTACCCCGACATAAGCCCCCGAGTCTGAGCCATATGTGTCGCTCGGCATGTTGGGTTAGGCTCCCTTATGCACGGATATGTGTAGAGAAACTGTTGTCCCTCCCACGACCCACATCCCATCTGCGCATTTACCATAGGTCGTGGGGGCAGCCAAACAGTAGCCGTTGGGGAGTAAAAAGGGGAACCGCCGATAAATAAACAACAGTTCCCTATAGCAATAGCGAAGAGCCAACCCTAATGCATGGCCCGCATACATAAGGAAGGGATCTTGCAAAGGGCACTGCTCATTCACATCTGCCTCTCCGCCTTTCTCCCCCCTCCTCAGCCACCGTTCCTTCTACGAGCATTGCCGAATCTCCCGCTGCTCAAAGGAGATGGGGAAGAAGACGGCCGGCATGAAGGGAAAGTAGGCAGTTGAGGCAAAGGTGCGGGCTGTTGATGAGAAGAAGAGGAGAACAGAGGAAGGGGAGAAGCGACGACGGCAAGATGTGGTTTTCTCCATGTTGAATCTAGATGGCAACACATTGATCAGAAGGTACGCCTATATGTGGGGAGAAAGAAAAAGGGACACGGGGCGCGTGAGGTTTTGCCAAACAGCCCCAAGGAGAAGACGCCATGAGATTCGTACCAATTCTTCTGTGCATACTTTTACTATGGCCTCTCTCCCCCATTCTCCGATTTCTTCTGCGCCATGATGTTGACGTATGGATTTCACCTCCTGGATTTCATGCCAAATGCAATGGCGTTCATGGCAATCTTTGCTCACCTGTGCGAGAACTTCATCGGAGTCGCTCCCAATGTAGATTTGTTCATGCACTTCTTCATCCCCCGGATAATGGACAAGAATCACCGCTCGAGAAACGTTAGCTAGATTCCCCGGGCCAACAAGGAGGACTGGGGGTATCTCCCTGGCCAATATCATGGGAAGTGGGAAGAGTGGAGGCGTGATTGGTGTTGGATCAAGGACACCAAATCCCCTGAGTTCTCTTCTACACGGGTTGCTTGTGTCTCGCGCGACAACGACTAGAGCAGCTTGGGCCTTTTCGACGACAAGCTTTGCTCGATGCTGAATAGGGTCAGCCGCTTCAAAGATGCCGGGTTTAACATTCCACACGTAGGGGTCGACTTCCTTCGGCGCCACATTGCACCACTGTAGAAGAGGGACATGTTTGCGTGGGAGTTCAACAACCCTACCGACTAGATGCAGCTGTACCCAGGCGGTGGAAACAACCTGATGATCTATTGCCATGGCTGGTTGTGCGATCAGTTGTTTGGTGCCATGGGGTTGTTCCATCTACCGGCAAGGGTCATCCACTTGCACATCAACTCTGCCAGGAACCAGATTCTGCAGTGAATGCCAGATTGCAATGCTTCCGGGGTCAAGCCTGGTTGGACTTTACCCTCCCTGGAAGATGACATGGCGCGGATCTCTAATTTGGAGGAAAAGGGCCTCCAAGCAAGACGACAACCTGATCGTGTCTACCAGGGATGTAGAGAGGGCTTATATTGCTGCCCGAGTCATTGAGGATAAACAGGTCAGGGCCGCTATGGAAAGGGCCTCCGGGAATGAAGGAGATGATGAATCCGGAGAAAGCGACTCTTCCGGAGAGGAAGACGAGAATCTTCCATCGGAAGAAGCTGTAGGGTTGGAGTATGTCGGGGCTGTAGCTCTCCATACTGAGGGTGAGGTGGAGAAGGTAAGAGGACCGACAATGGAGGAAGAGGGCTCGAATTGGCCCCCAAGCTCCAGAACGAGGGCGGCGCCCTCGCCAGCGCGTCGGTCGAGAAGCGGCGGCTCCTGCGCCTTCGCAGGCTCCTCTAAAGACGAAGAATATACCCTCCAGGGGAAAAGGACGCTAGTGTGCACGTCGCCACCCCCCCCCCCCCCCGTCTATCCCAAGCCAAAGTTTCTCCTTTCAAGCGACGAAGAGTCATGGGGTTGGACCAGATTCCACCGTCAAGCCCAACTTCTCCGCCTGGCTCGCCCCTCGCCAAAGCTCCAACTCTGCCACCAAACTCCCCTCCACCAACTCTGAAGAGGGGCAGATCAACTCCACCGCCCGCATATGAGCTGGGATCCATGCTCATGGCGTCAGAGTATGTCCTTCGACCAACAACATTGTCAAAGCTCTTCATTTTTTGTACCTTGGAGAATCTGGCATGATCATTTGTTTGACAGGAATGAGGACGAGGAGGCCCTATCTCATAGGTCCAAACGAGCCAAATCCGCGGTAGGGCGGGATCCCGTGACAGGCACGGGCCTCGCAAGAGATGCAGGGGAGAACCCCATGTCTAGCCCCTGGGTCAGCCTCCATCATGAGATCGAAGTGCAATCCCTCTCTCGTGGCGGGGATGAAGAAAGGCATCCTCCTACCCCCCAACAGGGAGACGGGAGAGGTTCATCACGGAGAGGTCGGCCAGGAGGGGCCTTCCCTTCAAGACCTCTCTACAACCATCGCCATGGGGAGGGATTCTCCGGCAGGGGCCTTGATACGTCCATTTTGCATCATGTTTTCATGTTGATATTTATCGCTTCTTGGGCTGTTATTTCACTTCACGATACAATACTTATGCCTTTTCTCTCTTATTTTGCAAGGTTTACATGAAGAGGGAGAATGCCGGCAGCTGGAGTTCTGGCCTGAAAAAGGAGCAAACTTGAGATACCTATTCTACGCAACTCCAAACGCCATAAAAATCAACGAGGATTTTTTTTGATTTATAAAAAATACTGGGCCGAAGAAGCGCGAGAGGGGCGCTAGCAGGTGGCCACAAGCCTGCTTGGCGCGGCCACCCTCTGGCCGCGCCAAGGGGGCTTGTGGGCAGCCTACTGGCCCACTGGCCCCCCTCTTCTGCTATATGAAGGGTTTTGTCCAGAAAAAAATAAGGGAGGAGCTTTTTCGTGGATTCGCCGCCGCCACGAGGCGGAACTTGAGCAGAACCAATCTAGAGCTCCGGCATGACGGTCCTGCCGGGGAAACTTCCATCCCGGAGGGGGAAATCGTCGCCATCGTCATCACCAACACTCCTCTCATCGGAGGGGACTCGTCACCGTCAACATCTTCATCAGTACCATCTCATCTCCAAGCCCTAGTTCATCACTTGTAACCAATCTCCGTCTGACGACTCCTATTGGTACTTGTAAGGTTGCTAGTAGTGTTAATTACTCTTTGTAGTTGATGCTAGTTGGATTACTTGGTGGAAGAGTTTATGTTCAGATCCTTGATGCTATTCATTACCTCTCTGGTCATGAAAATGATTATGCTTTGTGAGTAGTTACTTTTGTTCCTGAGGACATGGGATAAGTCATGCTAATAGTAGTCATGTGTGGTATTCGTTCGATATTTTGATGTGCTGTATGTTGTTTTTCCTCTAGTGATGTTATGTGAACGTCGACTACATAAAATTTCACCATTATTTGGGCCTAGAGGAAGGCATTGGAAGTAGTAAGTAGATGATGGGTTGCTAGAGTGACAGAAGCTTAAACCCTAGTTTATGCGTTGCTTCGTAAGGGGCTGATTTGGGTCCACTAGTTTAACTTGTGAGAGGGGTTAATCATAAGTGGGATGCTTGTCCAAGTAAGGGCGGTACCCAAGCGCCAGTCCACCCACATATGAAACTATCAAAGTAACGAACGCGGATCATATGAACATGATGAAAACTAGCATGACATAAATTCCCGTGTGTCCTCGGGAGCGTGTTTCCTCCTATAAGACTTTGTCCAGGCTAGTCCCGTGCTGCAAAAGGGATTGGGCCACTTGCTGCACTGTTTCTACTTTTGTTACTTGTTTCTCGCTACGAATCATCTCACCACACAATCAATTGTTACCGATAATTTCAGTGCTTGCATATATTTCCTTGCTGAAAACCAATTGTCAGATCCTTCTGCTCCTCGTTTAGTTCGAAACTCTTACTTATCGAAAGTACTACGATTGATCCCCTATACTTGTGGGTCATCAAGACTCCACCGAAGAGCCTGTCCGCGTAGAAGCTGCCATCGACGAAGCAACGACTGACCATCGCCCAGCAGTTGGTCTTCCCAGGGAAACAAAATTTCCTCCACGGCAAACTCCATCAGGTATCCCACTTGCCCGTGACTTGATTTCCTCTGCCCTTTCTCTTTCTTTTCATAATCTTTTTGGGTTTTATCTTCATGTTCATTGCCTTTGATTACAGCGTCGCCATCTGAAGAACTAGAGTTGCTGCAAGAGGTGGCTGTTATTGGGAAGGATGCTGCAGCGTAGTTGGAGAAGATCGCTGCCACGGAAGGTCATGAATTGGATGCTTGGGAACTTTAGGAGTCCCTTGAAGTAACGACATCAAACCCTGGTAGGTTAATTGTCCCGTCCTGAGTCACTGAGGGGAAAATCCCCCTTCAACCTCTCGGACCATTGCCTCTGTGGTATCCTCTACCGTTGTCCCTGCAATCACCCTCGGAACATACGTTGATGGTCACGGCTTCACTGTGCCCTCCAACTCCACACTTGTCCTTCTCAGCGGGCACATACATCGTTGAAGGGATCGAGCGGGTGCTGGCGCCGCTGCATCAAAAACTTGGAGGGGTCGATGATCTAGCCGACAACGCCAAGGATCAGGATTTATAGGAATCCGTTGCTGCCGGCAGCAAGGACATGTAGAGCAGGTACATCCTCAAAGAAGAGGAAGCCGAAGAGCAACGAGAGAAGGCCAGCCTTGTGGGCAAGCAGTTGAGGCGCAAGGGAAACAAACTGCAGGAGTGGTACAACCAGCAGGTCCAATCCCTTAAGAGGCAGCATGAGATGCTATCCATGGCCAAGGAAGATGTTACAATCAGGAAAACCATCCCGGCGAAGCGCAAAGCGCATCTAGACGCCAGGGAGGCGGAAATCTCCTCCCGGGAAGAGGCCCTCAAACTTTCCCTTCGTGATAAGGAAGCGGAGTTGGATGTTCGCCTCTTGCAACGCACCAAGGATCTAGACGACGACCACAAAGCTGCTCTTCCCACACACTCCTCGACTTCTACTTCCTAGTTGAAGAAGGTGTCTGACGAGCTTGTTGCCGCAGCTGCCGCCAAGACCAAACAGGAGGCCCAGCTAGCACACTAAGAGAGGAACTTGCCAAAAATGGCAAGGAGACCAAGGATCTCAAAGAAGACGCACGGAAAGCGCAAACCACATTGGAAGAGACGCACTCGTAGCTTTCTTCCGAGAGCCAAAACCTTGACACCGCCAAAGATACCATCTCCGGTTTGCAATCCAGACTTGCGTGGAGCAGAAAATCGAGTCTACCGTTGTTCGAGAGGAGCTATTGCAGAAGGAGCTGACCAATGCCCAAACTCTTCAGAAAGAGACAGAATACAAACTGGATAACTAGATCGAGGAGCGCGACCTCTGTATCAGGAGCATAGTTGACATCGCTGAGCGCCTCACCACCCAGCTTGTGATCATGAACATGAAGAGTTGGGACTTCTCCATCGGTCGGCACGAGGCCCCGAGCGTCAAGCTAACATCCTTCTATGAAGGCTTGATCGAGGAGCTCAAGACATACGAGGATGAGAGGACGTTCTGCTTAGCAAATGAATCCCTGAAGTTGGCTCGCAATGCCCTCTTCATGGTCTTGAGCAACCTCGCCTTCTTACACCCGGAGCTCGACCTCTCTAATGGTTTCAAGAAGCTACCACCGGGCACTGATGCCTCTGCTGCCGTCGACAAGGCGTGCCCTCTTGCCGACAAGGTACTTGCGGTCCCAAGGGTCCAAGGAGGCCACGGCCTTAGCTTCGATGCACTCCTGCTGCCGTCATGTCGTCCTATACTTAAGACACAATATGTACCTCGTATTAGTCCATGCATTATCTTTGCATTGTGTTGAACTAATGTCTTTATGTAATAGTATGCCATCCCCCTTTGCTTTCCTTCTGGTATTTGTATGGTTTCTTCCTTTGCGTGCCCTAGTTGCCCCCAACAACATGCTACCATGATTGCCTCAAGGAATGGGTCCTTATCATTGTGCACGCGATAACACGCTGCCGGTGAGTTTTTCCTCATCAGTCTTTGATGCTACCGCGAGTTTCGTTGAGCAGGCTCGAAAAAAAACAAGGGCACGATCAGGAAGACAACGAGGTTCCATTACGTAGAAGATTCACCATACAAAAAACTTGGTCGCAAAGGGGGAAATGCAAGATGTAATCTTTTTAACGAAAAACTGACGGTCGCATCGACTTATCTTTTGTTTAGGCTTCTTCTCTTTCCTTGTGCCCATCTACCCACATCCATCGTTCGCTCCTTCCATTGGTGTTTCTTTGCTTCTCACTTGTAAGTGCATCTAGTGCCCCTTATTGATTTTGGTGGTTTGAATACTTATAGGTTAAGAGACTCATATGTTTGTGAGTGTACACAGGCTCTATAAGTCGCTCATGAGTTTGAGTTATTCTATGAATATTGACCCCTAAAAATGAATGTCTACGGGTGAAGACTTTGGTCATTCCTTGAAGACTTTGATCGCGAAGAAATTGCGAAGAAATTGATATTCCTCATGAAGATATTGAAGATGAGGAATTCGGTGTGTTCCGAATAAAATACACTGAAGAGTTTGAAGCTTGAAGATTTACTCTTTCTGTTTCATTTTCTTTATACTTGAGTCATAGGAACACCATACTGTTAAAGGAGGTCGACGTAAAACTATGGAATGAATTTCCTCATGATGCTCAACCCAAGCCACACATCTACCAAAGCCTCAGAGTGAGAAATATGATAGACATGAGGACTTTCACAATTGAAAGTTCCGACCGTTGTCGCGCCACGCGCCACCTGCCAGAGATCTTATCCACCCAATGGTCATATTATTTAAGGGCATTTATGTCAAATCATGTCAGGATGCTCCTAGGCAATAAATAGTCACCCCACAACCACTAGCAGGTTGGCTCCTCCGAGAGAAACTGACACTTGTCATTTAGAGAAACCCAAGTTCCTCAGAGCCTTTGAGAGAAAATCATCAAGTGAGGAAATACCCCAAACACACAAACCCAAACCAAAACCCGAGTGATTGAGCATCACTGAAGAAGTTATTCCTGTGTGGAACCGATGCTTGTTACCTTTCAAGACTGTGTATCCTCCATATGGTTAGCCGTCATGGTCTAGAGCATCCAGCAGTCAATTGTGGATCGCCGGGTGACTGAGTTTGTGAGGGTTTGGAAGTATGCCCTGAAGACTTACCACGAGTGTTGGGCAAGGACTGTATGTCCTTAGCTCAAGGAGAATATGGTAGGGACTATGTGTCCCAGGACTGTGTGTCCTTTGGTTTCAATACCAAGCCGCTCCAAACCAGACGTACCACTATCACATCAGTTGGAACTAGGTCATTAACAACTGTCTTCATCAAGCTACTGGTTCTATTCCCTCAACCTTCTTATTTCCTTAATTGCATGTTGAAGACTTTCAATTGTACTGTGTGAATGATTTTACTGAAGACTCTCTCTGAATTCCTCACCTCAAAATTTTCACCTGAGTTAATCTTCACCTGCTTAACCTATACTTGTGACCTGTGCAAACCGAATCTCTGAAATCATGTTGAGTACTTTGCTGTAGACGTTTTTGCATATCTGATCCTGTAGTATTTCCACTGCACTCAGTTCATGACTCGGGACTTTCCTCACTAGGAATTTCCCAGCGATGAAATTGTAAGAATCGCCTATTCACCCCCCCTCTAGTCATATAACACACTTTCAATTGGTATCAGAGCAAGGTACTCCCTTGTTATGTGTGATTTTGGTTTAACCGCCTGGAGTTTTAGTTATGTCGATCGCAGGTATGATCAAGGTTACTGCAGGATGTCTTACCTTCGAAGGAAATGACTTCCCCTACTGGAAGACCAAGATGCAAATGCATCTTCAAGCAATTGACAATGATCTCTGGTATATTGTGGAAAATGGTATACCCTCCATCGCTGCTACTATCTCTACCGCTGATGTGAAGAAGTTCAAGCAACTTGAATCGAAAGCGAAGAATAACATCTGTGGCCACCTAAGCAAAGGTTAGTATGACAGAGTTAGTGCTTTGGGCACAATGAAACTTATCTCGGATAGGCTGTCCAAAGTCAATGAGGGAGTCTCAACACAGCGTGACTCTCGTGTCAATGTTCTTCGCAATCTCTTCAATCGCTTCAAGAGGCTTGACATTGAAAGCTGCCAAGATACCTTTGATCGCCTCACTGACATCTCAAATGAACTACAAGCACTTGGAGCTAGAGACATCACTAACCATGAAGTTGTGAAGAAACTGCTACCATCTCTCGATTCATCATTTGACAAACTAGTTCTGATGATACAAGAACGAAGAGACTACAAGATGCTTGATCCAGCTGATATACTTGAGAGACTCAATATTGATGAATTTCAACAAGAAGAAAAGATAGATTTGAATGAATGAAGCTACTCAAAACCTCGTGCGCTGAAGGCTAAAGCTATTTCCTCATCTGAAGAAGAAGAATCTGATTGTAGTCTTGGTGACCCTGAAGAACTAGGATATGAAATTTCTATGCTCGTGAGGAAATTCCAGAAGTTCACAAAACGTGGCCAGTTCGGAAAATCTTTAAGAAAAGATATGAGGAGATCACAATCTTTATCGGAGGACTACAAGAAAAGAACCTGCCAGAAATGCGAGAAATCTGGTCACTACATTGCTGATTGTCCTCGCTGGGTGAAAGAATCAAGGAAGAAGAAATACAAGGATCAAAGTTCTGATGACTCGAAGAAGAAGAAGAAATCTTCGAAATTCACATCTTCAAAGTCCTCATCGCACAAGAAGACCATTTTTAGAAAGGCTCGGGCTCTCATTGACAAGGAAATGGATTTTGAAGAAGAATCTTTGGAATGTGATGTAAAGGAAGGTTCTAAAGTAGAGTCAGAGTCTGGTGTGGCAAGTCTTGCACTAGCTACCACATTTGTCAGCAGGTGAATATTCAGCCTTGAAAATAATGACAACACCATCTATTCCACCTTTGATTCTAGTGACCGTGAACCTGATGATTATCAAAAACCCAGTTACTATAAACTTGCCAACATTGCCACTAAGCAAAAGAGTGCCATTGAAAGGCTTCAGAAACTGCTTGACAAAAGCAATGATCTGTTGAACGATGAAATGAATCGTACTCAAGTCCTAACTGAAGATGTTAAGAGTCTTCAGTCTAGATTTGATAGTCTTCAAGATCGTCATGGAACACTCTTAGCCTATGGATTTATTCTAACGAAGCCTGATCTTGAGAAGTTGAGAATGTGTCACGATGATCTTCGAATGGAAAGTGATTCATTGTTTGCTCAACAGATCAGTACCACTCAGGTTGAATTCATTCCACCATGTCTGGAATGCATCGAGCGTGAAACTGCTAATTCTTCACCAGAATCATCAAATGCTTCTATCGCTAAAAATTCTTCAACTATTCCTGTGGTATCAAACTCTTCACTTGAAGAAACCACAAATGTTATCGACGATAATGCAGGATTAAAGGAATTGTATGTGACAGGCATATCCAAATGTCTGAAAGGGCATCAAACCCTTTGCGATGTACTCAAAAAGCAGATTCTGAACAGGAACCCGAGGAAAGAGGGCATTGCCTTCGAGAGGAAATTGATTGCTGATGGATCATACTGGAAACCTGAGCAGTACCCCAAAAGCTCGTGGGTTGCTGCTAAAGGCCCTTCTAGTAATCCATCTACTCTAACAGGCTTTGCATGTGAAATGTCCTATTTCTCTGATGAGTCATTTGACTCCAACTATAAATAGTTCAAAAATTAATCTAGTGAAGTATTTGCTTGATATGTTGGAACTAGCTGCAGGCATGGACCACCCCTCAGGAAAATTTGGGTCCCCAAGAGTTGCTTGGAAAATCTTCACATGAATGTCCTCATGACACCACCCGTGAAGAACCAGAACTCCAGATCAAATTCCTCAGGTAGACCAAAGTCTTCACAAGGATCAATTTCCTCAAATGGTCAAAATTATGCTCATACTTGCACTAATGCTTCTCATATGCAGGGAAACTACAAAGGACATCAATATGAGCATTATTCCTCAAATCATTTTATTCATAAGTCCTCAAAGAATTTATCTGCCTATTCATTTGAGTACGCTAACCCCTACTATGAAAAAGAAGTGCATTAGCTTCAATACCTCCATTCTCATATGGTGCTCGCAGGATGATGAACTCTTTGCCACCCGTTGATATGTGGGTGGTGAAGAAATCAAACTAATCACTTATGTAGGTCAGGTCTGCATATGGAAGTCATCATCTAAAGAATTTACTGGAGACGTGAGGAAATTGCTTGATTGGACGCAAGCTAAAACATGATGAGATGAAATAACATTTCCCACGTCCTCAAAATTACTGTTTGTAATGAAATTCTTTTCGGATGATCCTGATATCATATTCTTCAAGTCTGAAGCATATGAGATGGTAAGCTGTACTAATTCATCTACGGGATGACAAACCCAAGAATACAGAGTGGGTTCTTGACAGTGGTTGTACAAATCACATGACTTGTGATAAAAGATTATTGATGAATATGCCACTGACTCCATCACCATTGAAGCAAATCACTTACGTTGATAAAGATAAAAGCAAGGTAGTGGGACTTGGTAAAGTGGCTATCTCCAAAGACCGGCACATGTAGAAAGTCATGCTTGTCGAATCCCTTGGGTTTAACCTCATGTCAGTCTCAATGCTTTGTGATCTTGATATGATTGTCATCTTTGGAAATTATAGATATGTAGTCATCATGGAATTTGACAAATCCAAAGTCTTCGAAGGCTTTAGGAGAGGAGATTTGTATATTGTTGATTTTTCCACAAGTCCTCAACGAGCCACATGTTTACTAGCAAAAACCTTAGAAGGCTCGCTATGGCATCGACGATTTGGTCATGCAAGCATGAGGAATTTGCACACACTGGCGAAGAAGAATCATGTCATTGGCATCGAATCCGTCAAATTCCTCAAGGACCATCTCTGTGGTGCTTGTGAGTCCGGAAAAATAACCAGATCGAAACACCCCTTGAAGACTATCATGACAACTACTCGTCCGTTTGAATTACTTCACATGGATCTGTTTGGACCTACTCATTATGCTAGTCTAACCAATGCAACATCCTTATATGGCTTTGTCATCGTTGATGACTATTCTCGCTATACTTGGGTACACATCATTCTGTATACAACTGAAGGGTAGGAAGTCTTCAAACGATTTTCTTCAAGGGCCTCGACGAACTTCAACGTCAAGATCAAACACATCAGGAGTGATAATGAGAGAGAAGTCAAAAACACTGGTCTTGATGATTATCTTGATAAACTTGGTATTACTCATGAATTGTCTGATCCTTATACTCCTCCATAGAATGGCGTCGTTGAACGCAAGAACATGACTCTGGTTGAAATGGCACGGACTATGCTTGAAGAATATCAAGACTCCTCGTTGCTTCTGGCCTGAAGCAATCAACACTACTTGCCACAACATCAAGAGGGTATATCTTCTCAAATTCCTCAACAAAACCTCATATGAACTCCTCACTGGCAAGAAACCCAATGTAAGTTATTTCAAAGTCTTCGGTACAAGATGCTGGATTAGCTCAAAGTTTGCACCTAAAGCACATGAGGGTTTTATGCTTGGTTACGGAAATGACTCGCACACCTACAGAGTCTTCAACACCTATCACAACAAGGTTGTTGAAACTGTAATTGTGTGGTTCGATGAAACTAACGGCTCGCAAAGAGAGCAACTGCCTCATGTGACAGATAAATTGACTCCCGAGGAAGCTATCAAGGACAAGGCTACTGAAGATATCATTCCTACTAAAGAACAACCCCTTGTTGAAGAAGTCGTCGCCAACACTGATGAAATTCAAGAAAGTGCACCCGAGGAAAATGCTGCAAATCAAATTCCTCAGCCCAACCAAAGTCTTCAACCAGCTCATCCAAGGATTGCAAATGAAGTGGAACTTGAGAAAATCCTCGATGACATCTATGCGCCAGGTCCTCTCACTCGCTCAAAAGCTTGACATTTAGTTACTTTTGTGGGCGTTCCTCTTTTGTGTCTATCACAGAACCTTCAAAAGTTGCTGAAGCCTTCATGAAACCTGGGTGGATTCAAGCCATGCAAGATGAACTTTTTCAGTTCAAGCTAAATGACATGTGGGAACTCGTCAAAAGACCAAATCCTCGCAAGCACAATATCATCGGCACCAAGTGGATCTACCAAAACAAGGAAGATGAGGATAGTCAGGTTGTCAGGAATAAGCACGGCTTGTAGCCCAAGGCTACACGCAATGTCAGGGGGATAACCCCAGGGTAGGCTCAGCAAGCCTGCTCCTTTACCTTCATCCCAGAAGAAATGACTAAAACAATTCTACAAAGCCCAAGTCCCCTGGCCGACTAGGAAGCACCTACCGGATGGGGGGCAAGGTGGCTAACTCTCTGGCCGGCCAGGAAGCACATATCAGCTAGAGGCGAGACGACTACCTCCCCCTGGCCGCTTAGGCCAAGCCAGTCGGCTAGGGGCGAGGCGGCCGTACCCAGGCCGGCTAGTCAAGCAGGCTAGCCGGCTGGGGACCTGAGGTCACATCAGATCGTAGGTCATGACGAGACCCTACAGTTAAAGGTGGCTACGCATCAGCAAAGGTACTGGATCGGGTCACACGGAAGGTACCAGCGTCGGCGGCCACGCCGCTGATCTCCTCCGGCTCTAATCCATCGCCGTGCACAGTGTCGGCCCGTCAAACTCCCTCTCCATTACTGCACTCGGCGTGGGAACAGTGGACACGGCCGTACTGTCTGCCCATGACGAATCTCGCTAGACAACGCTGGACGTACAATGCGTGTCCTCCGTCAACCTTACGCGAGAGCCTTATTGGCTAGCCGGCGGGTCGAACAGCCAGATGGAGCCTCGCAGCCGGCAGGCCCCTCCAGCAACAAGACAAGACCCCATGCCCCCCCTGGCCAGCCGACGAGGCTGCCAGCCAGGTCCCAGTCTTGTACTTTTATCCATATTGTAGGTCGGTGGGTTCGTCTATAAAACCCCACGGGCCCCCTCCATGCAGAGGGTCGGTCAACTTAGCACATAGACCAACCACATAGGAGAGGTAGACGCGAGCCGGCAACTCCTTCTTCCTCCTCCGCAATACAGCTCCAGGAGCACTTTGTAGTCCCATTCAAACATCATACACTCCGGCAGGATTAGGGGTGTTATCTCTACAGAGAGCCCTGAACCTGGGTACATCCTGTGTTCCATGCTTGTACCAGCCTAGTTCCTAGCGCCCTCCGGTGCCACTTCGGTTCCCACCATCTTTAGCCTACCCATCGCTTATGTTATAATTACTCACCGTCATTTGGCGCCCACCGTTGGGCTGTCCACGGCATCGGCTGGCTTCACGCGCTGGGCGGGGCCCCATGCTTACACCACCGGATGCATCGCGTACGGACAGATCTGCATGCCCGTGGAGCCCGCCTTTGACGAGACTTCACCGATGATGATCAACGTCCCTGTCCGTCATGCGGATTCAGACGAGGAGTCCGATGACGAGGCGCCTCGCAGCGTTGTCGTTGCTGCTATGGTGTCACGCCCAAGATGCGACCGTATCCTCAATTTGGCGCGAAGGCCTCGTCAGGGATAGAAGTGCATCTCGTCGTGTCGCAAGAATGGATATCGTTACAAGTACATGTACTAAAAAGAAGATATATATATAGAATTGGCTTACACTCGCCACAAGCTACATCAGAGTCACAGGAGTACAATACATAATCATCATGAAGAAGAGCAGGGTCCGACTACGGACGAAAAATAAATGAGAAAACAAGAACGACGTCCATCCTTGCTATCGCAGGCTGCCGGCCTGGAACCCATCCTAGATCGATGACGAATAAGAAGAAGAAGCAACTCCAAATGAACAATCAACGCGCTCGCGTCAAATAACCTTTACCTGTACCTGCAACTGGTGTTGTAGTAATCTGTGAGCCACAGGGGACTCGGCAATCTCATTTCCAAAGGTATCAAGACTAGCAAAGCGTAATGGGTGAGGCATGGTTAAGTGGTGAGGTTGCAGCAGCGGCTAAGCATATATTTGGTGGCTAAACTTACGAGTACAAGAAATAAGAGGGGGAAGATCTACGCATAGCGGACGTGACTACTGATGATCAAATGAATGATCATGTACACCTACCTGCGTCAGACATAACCCCACCGTGTCCTCGATCGGAGATGGAACTCACGAAAGAGACAGTCACGATTACGCACACAGTTGGCATATTTTATTTAAGTTAACTTCAAGTTATCTAGAACCAGTGTTAAACAAAGTTTGCACGTTGCCACATAACCGCGAGCATGGCTTTCCGAAAAGATTTAACCCTGTAGGCGTGCTCCAACTATTCCATCAAAAATTAACACAAGCCGCATAGAAATCCTCAATCACGAAGCTCGCAATCTCGTCGGACTCCTTAGTGGAAAACCTCAATTCTGAGATTACCCAAAGCATCACCGGAATCTCGATGCACAAGATATCTCGTCAAAGGTAAAACTAATCCAGCAAGGCGGCCCGACATGTCGACGATCCTGATAGGAGCCGCGTATCTCGTTCCCAGGACACGATGGGTGAGCGATGGTTACCACGCCAAACACCGAGTTGCCCCGGGTAGCGTTAGTAAGTTGCTCTGTTTTGGACCAGCACCATCAACACTGGCCCTCCCTGTATTATGTAAAATTACTCCACGGGTAGCGCTAACTCCCTATGCATTTCAATTTTAACACAATTATTATGTTGGGAAAATGTAGAACCAATGTTGGGCCTTGCCAGACCAGCTTTAATATAAAACGAATTATCAAGGGGGTCCCCATAATAACTCCGATCGTGTTAGGAGCGCTCAAATATGGAACATAACACCGGTAGCGGAAACTAATGGGGCAAAGGTGGAACAAAACACTAGGCTAGAAAGGCCTAGCCTTCCACCTTTTACCAAGTATATAGGTGCATTAATTAAATAGCATTTAATAGGGTGATATTACAAGGAACCCATGTTATCACATGGAAACAACTGCACCTTCAACTAGCAACGCTAACAACATGGTTAACCAAGCGGTAACATAGCCAATCAGTGGTTTGCTAGGTTGAACAGGTTGAAGGTTATCATGGCATTGTTGAGATGCTGATATTTAAGATGTGGTAGGCAACGAGACATAATCGATAGAAGCGATAAAACTAGCAGGGAAATGATAGTAATTGTATCTGGGGAAATGGTCATCTTGCCTGAGATCCCGCTTGGAAGAAGAATGACTCCGTGAAGCAGACGAACCGATGTAGTCGAACGGGTCCTCACAATCTAACACGCTTGCGGAACTCTATCGAGACGAAGCAAACCGGAACCAAGAATAAGCACACAATATACACCACACGACGCACAACACAAATGATGCATGAGCAGCTGAACACATGCAAGACACGGCATGAAAAGTCACAACACTCGAAAACTACACATTAAGTGAAGTTCAATATGCAACGAGTTGCATATTGACGAAACTCCACGTTTAATTATGTAGTTCTATCCCATTTAGATACACGGCAATATTAAATGTGGTTAAACAAGGCAAGAGGTGAAGCGTAATTAATCTACCTATCTAGGCATTTTAAATGAGGTCAGAAATGACATATAGCATCTCCGAAACGACCTCACATGTTAATTTACAATTCTGTCCAGATCTGAACTAACACAATTAATTAGTTGTCAAACAGCAAAACAAATTGGTTCACGTGATTCTACGCGTCGTTACAAGCAATTTACACAAACAGAACATCTCCAACGGAGCTACAGATCAAAAGATATGGACACCGCAAGATATATGATGGCATGAATGCAATATGTGTGCAACGACAGTCACGAGCACTTCAAAACATACAACCAGCAAGATAAAATGAAACTACACGAGATTCTAAGCAAGTTCCATATAGGACACGATCAAAACGAAGCTACGGTTCAACAACTACGAGATAAACAAGAAATCACCACAATCTGCCAAAATTAGCCACATAGCATTTTCTACACCCCACAACTACGAGCTACACAAATCCAAATGGCTCCAATAAGGCATGAGAAGATTGATGGCAAGAATAATTACAACATACAACTAACAACAACTAGCATGGGACTATAGAACACTCGGAAAAGAAGTCACAAAATGGCTTCTCACACACAGTTTCAGACTTAGTGAAAATAGCAGTTTATGAAGCTGCAGTTTTCGATCTGAAGGCATTTTGACAACAGCAAAGCCATAAGTTATAGGACTCCAAATGGCATGAAAATTCGCACCATGCTAGAGAAACCCAAAGTCTACAACTAACTCCATTGGACCAACCTCAAAAGAGCTATAGATCACAAGATAGAAGCAAGACAAGACAACAACAAAATATAACAAATTCAGACTTAGAAATATTTCAGCATCTCTAAAACAACACTATTTTCTAGCAAGTAAAGATCAACCAAAGCACACCTAAACATGGATTTATATTGCAACTAAAAATATCAGGGGCTAGACTAAACATCAAAGGGCAAATCTCTAGTCGACAACTCCTTCAAACGAAGCACGGAATAAATCCTACGAAATAGACAAGAGGGCAACATAGCAAAATATCACGCGAACTAACTTGCTCAAAAGCTAAAACTAAATACACAGAAAAATCCTATGGATTTTTCTACCTAGGAAACATATAAAACATGTGGGGTTGCAACACAAAAATATTGTCACACGTAAATGCGAGATATAATCCTAAACACGGTAAATAAACTAGAGCCAATACCCTACTCGCAAAAATACCAAAGACAACTCTAAAATACATGGCAAAGGGGTTCCGAAAACATCAACATTTCTACTACGGTATTCGAGCTATTCGAACACGCGCGGAAAATAAATGCGGGCAACTATCCTATTGAGACAACACGTAAGCCTATGCATTTTGCACGACAAACCACGTCAAACAATTATGCAAGTTGTAACATCGTGTTCTACGTGGAAATGTACACAAAATACATATCTAATTCTTCGCGATCCGACTTACGGTTAAAAAGTTACACGCGTTCTAATATTCAGTTTAACCCTTGAAAAAAATAACTAAACAGAAAATCCCTAAAAGAAAAAACAATCTACCGGGCCTAACTCGGGCGTAGAGTAACTATGCATCACCCTAGGCGAAAAATAGAGATGTAGGGGGGGCTGGTTTACCTGAGTGGCCTCGGGCCGAAAGGAGGAGGCGGCCTAGAGGTGGCCTGGCTCGGGGTCAGCTGGGCCGGGGCGAGGCCCACACGGTCGAAGCGGGACTAGGCCGAGGCGACGCGGGGTCCAGATGAAGGCTGGTGGCTGGCAGATCTCGGGAGACCGAGCGTGGGTCAACGGCGCGGCTCGCGAGCGGAAGAAGAGCCAAGCGCTGCCTCGGGGTGCTGCACCGTCCCGATGCACCACGGGCCAGGCGGCGCGACGAGGGAAGGCGGATCGGCCGCGGGGCAATTGGATCCGGCCGGCGAGGGGCTCCTATCCCGGCGGCGGCCGTCGAACAAGGGCAAGGGCGGAGCAGATCGAGGCGGCTGGAGGCAGAGGACGGCGCAGGCTCAAGCGAGCTGTCGAGGTCCGGCGGCACGGGGAAACTCCGGCGCATCTGGCAGGCGGGGCGGCGACCGGCGAGGGACTCCGGCGAGGGCTTGCTCGGGGCAGGGAGAGCCTACTGCCTCGGGTAGGGGCACCATGGGGAGGGCCCTCGGGGTCCTCGCAAGGACGGTTGCGGGGCGATGCGGGCAGAACGGGGCGGCGGCGGCTCGGGCTCGGGCGGGCCTGCGATGGGCTCCGTGGGCCCGCGGCTCTGGGGAGAGAGATACTATGGGAGGATTATGGTTTCAGGGTAGGTGGGCACGGTTCCCGAGGCAGTTGGTTGCTGTCCAAAATAATAGTAGGAGGGTCTATTTATAAACAAATGGGGGGCTAGGATTAGCGAAATTCCGCCCCGGTTTCAACCGCGCGGTCGGATTCGACTAATTCCGAACGCGGGACGGACAAAATGGCAGTGTAGAGTAGTTATCCAGAGAAGAGAGGGAAAACGAGCGGTGCGGCAACGATTTTTAAAACATCGAAAGACGTCCGATGATAGACAGAATACGGTGCCGCTACGGTCGACCGTTCGGGTACCAGACGGATTCCGATTGCGAGGAAACTTGACAAGCGGCCTACCTACATTAAAATAAGACCGCACATAAAATTCCAACCCAATCAGAGAAAGTTTTCAACACACCTTTCAAAACAAGATTTGAACGACCCTGCGGGCGTGTGCGTGTGTGGTCGGGCTCAGAACGGACAACGACGTGAACCGACAACTAACAACGGATGCAAGTTTGAAAACTGGCGGCAACGGGATGCCGATGCAATGCTGAAGATGCGCATGATGCGATGATGATGCAACAAAAGAAAATAGACACACGACGAAAACGGAATAGAAGGGGAATCTTCTGGAACGTCGGCATCGGGCTATCACAAGTCTCCTACACTACAAGAGGATCTTGCCCAGAGATCCAAGAATGAAAGGGGGAGCGGATGAGAAAGAACAAGAGGTAAAAACTTAGTCGCTTCTTTGACAAACGAGTGAAACCAACGATCCTTGAAGGTTGCAAAGAGATGAGGAATGATATGAGAAAGAAGCAAGAATTCACGGAAAATTTCGGCAGCACTTCGGTAGGAAAATGGGACAAAAAATTCGATAAGGTAGGACAATTAGAAAATATTCATAACAAACAACTAAATAGAACAAGGGAACACCATGATCTTGGTAGAACAACATAATAGACCCAAAAGAGCAACATCACAATGCCTCCGGAACAATATAATAGGAACTAGCTCATATGTAAGAAGAGAATGAAGAGAGAATCAAAACTACTAACCCCGATGAACTTGGCAAGCATCCTTGCAAGAAGAATTGGACGGACTTGTTGGAAAAACAACAACGAGAAGAACAAGATAGTAGTGGGTTATGGAAACCTTTTAAAACTAATGAAGTGAAAACCAGACACTAACAGAACAAGGATTGTTTGGGAGAAACAAGATATGAACAATTCTTACACCAAGAGGATACATTGAGAACTTCGATTAATGACAAGCACCATGATAGTAACAATCCATAGGAAAACCTTTAGGTGAAATCCAAACCAAGATAGATCAATGAAGAAATCATGGGTTGAAAATATCTCATGATCATAGAATTGGTGGGTTTAATTATCTCATTCTTGAAAGGAAATCTCTTCGAAACTCCTACATTAACAAGAATGCTATAATACCACCACAAAGGATACAGGAAGAACAATTGCACATAGAAACGCAAGAGAAAGGATACTTGAGGTTCTCCAATAAGAATCTTGAAGAACACTTTGAGAATGAATTGACATAATGAGCCGCTCCGGAAGAAGAATTCAGATTACTATGAACAAGAATAAGAATGATGTTATGCTTATCCTTCATCAAGTTAAACTGATGACAAGCAACGGATTTAGCAAACCAGTTAATCTTCTTGAAATGATTGAGGAGAGATATGAGCACAAACTAGAAGAAATCTTGAAAGAGGCACCGGTAAGAATTCACAATTGAATGTAAACACCATGAATTAATGGAGATACATGAGAACAAATAGATCATAAGCCACCTGAGAGAAAACTTGAACAAGGCGCCGGATAATCAAGAGACGAACGAAGAGACAACAATTGAGAAGAATTGAGGATGAAAGTTGAAAGCTGAGAACGAAGAATCTTCTGAAATGATGGCCTTCGGAGGATCGAGAATGAAAACAATTCAGAAAACATCGGATAGCAAGAAAGGGATTACTCACGATTGGAACAATTGAGAGGATAACACGAAGCTGAGATGACAATCTTCACAAGAATGGAGCAAGATTTGAGAGGAACACTCCTTTGAATTTGCAAGCTGAGAATGATGATGAGAAACAACACCAAGAATACTGAGACACTCCGGAATAATGAAGAATGAAAGGTTGAGACAAATATGAGAATTAATTCGAACATATCTTGAAGAAGGAATATGACTGATGAAATCATTCTTACGTCACATTGAAAAAGAATAAGAGAACTCCGGAAAAATTACAAGAGCCAGATAGGATCCTGGGAAACCTGTGGGCTATGGGCCCACTCAAAGAAACCACCGTTGAAAAGATTGCTCAGAGGGAGAGATATTGCACCGGTATGAAGAGAACTAGATGAGGTTAGCACCTCGAAATAATGAAAGATCTGAAAACAAGAAAACTCTGAGATAACTTCAATGCTCCGGATAGAATAGAGATAACTGAATAACAAGATATGTCGATAAGAATCTCCAACATGGGAAAGAATTAACAAGATGAATAGGATATATGAACACGGACAACTAAATTGAATTCACCGGAAAGATAACAAGACTGAATAAAGATGAACACGAAGCTCCAGAGAATGTTCACAATGAATCACCGGATAGGACACGGAAGAAAAGATACCGGAAGCGCAAAAAAAAGAAAACTCTTGGATAAAAACTAATCACTGAAGAAAAGGGTGGGAGGGCGGGAAAAACAAAGACAACTTTGGACAGATGAGATGAACTCCAGAATAAAAGAGAGAGTGATCTTGCAAAATTGGAGAGGATTGAATTACTTGAAGAGAAACACACCGGTTGGAAAAGAATTAACATGACAACTCTGGTTGAAAAGGAATTGATATGACAATTTTATTGAGAAAAAGAATTAGCGCTCACATAAAAAATATGCGAACACCTTTGGAAAAGAAATGAATTCACCACTTGACATCGAAGCAACTCGAACTACCATGTTCAAAAAAAACAAAGGGTGAGGCCTATGAAACAAGCCTGAACAAAATCATGAGAGAGATTTCCGTTCAATATTTTTGTGGACAAGATCGCACGGGCTTGAACCTTACAGTAGCCATCAAGTGCAAGGCAGTGCACCCGACATACGAAGCGTCCCCGAGTCGTAGCAAGCTACAAGGACTCTTTAAGACACAACGAGAAACGCTGTAAGTCGATCGTCAACAAACGAATCCACTAGATGTCGAACCCCAACCTAACATCATGCATTTGTTGGAAGATTGTCCTATAAGCAACTACTTGAATTCCCACCTAAGAATTCCCGAAATTTCTGGTCATGCAATCTGGTACACGGATACAAGGAGTAACATCACACAACTCCTATACTAACCCGTCACCTGTATCACATCCGTCAACACACAACCAGCATCTCAGACCTTCATCTACAATAGACCCTCGTGATCACAACGATACAAAGTATGGCAGTACTCCCGAGCAATCTGCACCAGTACTAGGGACATCGGGGTTATCTCGCCACTAGTAGTATTGAAGCAATTACGAACATCCTTCGTTCTGAGATACTAAGAAATCTGAATGATAACAATGTGCTCGAGAATCCCCTGGAGCTCAACTCCCTGGAAGAAATCAAGTCAGACAGGAGGCACCAAGACAGAACTCCGTCACATCGGCATCATATAGATTCCAAGAATATCCGCGTGATCCTAAATTTTTTTTGAGTGAGAAGAGGAGTAGAATTAAAATATTACGTCAAGATTCCTCACCAGAGCATATAAGAGGAGAAAAAAGAATCCTACTCTCCCATATATAACTAGACTCAAAGCAGTTTTTCACTAGACTCGACTCGGCCAAGTTCGATCAATCATGAGGGCTCCTAGGTCAGTACCGCTCTGATACCAACTTGTCACGCCCAAGATGCGACCCTATCCTCAATTTGGCACGAAGGCCTCGTCAGGGATGGAAGCGCATCTCGCATGTCACAAGAATGGATATCCTTACAAGTACATGTACTGAAAAAAGATATATATATATATATATATATAGAATTGGCTTACGCTCGCCACAAGCTACATCAGAGGCACAGCAGTACAATACATAATCATCATGAAGAAGAGCAGGGTCCGACTACGGACGAAAAACAAACGAGAAAAGAAGAACGACGTCCATCCATGCTATCCCAGCCTGCCGGCCTGGAACCCATCCTAGATCGATGAAGAAGAAGCAACTCCAAATGAACAATCAAAGCGCTCGCGTCAAATCACCTTTACATGTACCTGCAACTCGTCTTGTAGTAATCTGTGAGCCACAGGGGACTCAGCAATCTCATTTCCAAAGGTATCAAGACTAGCAAAGCTTAATGGGTGAGGCATGGTTAAGTGGTGAGGTTGCAGCAGCGGCTAAGCATATATTTCGTGGCTAAACTTATGAGTACAAGAAATAAGAGGG
This sequence comes from Hordeum vulgare subsp. vulgare, assembly GCF_904849725.1. Lineage (NCBI taxonomy): Eukaryota > Viridiplantae > Streptophyta > Magnoliopsida > Poales > Poaceae > Hordeum > Hordeum vulgare. The sequence continues at coordinate 136,499,321 of NC_058522.1, read as the reverse complement.
GGAAGATCTACGCATAGCGGACGTGACTACTGATGATCAAATGAATGATCATGTACACCTACCTACGTCAGACATAACCCCACCGTGTCCTCGATCGGAGAAGGAAATCACGAAAGAGACAGTCACGATTACGCACACAGTTGGCATATTTTATTTAAGTTAACTTCAAGTTATCTAGAACCAGTGTTAAACAAAGTTTGCACGTTGCCACATAACCGCGAGCATGGCTTTCCGAAAAGATCGAGTGTCCTCGATCGGAGAAGGAAATCACGAAAGAGATAATCACGGTTAGGCACATAGTTGGCATATTTAAATTAAGTTAACTTGAAGTTATCTAGAACCAGTGTTAAACGAAGTTTCCACGCTTCCACATAACCGCGGGCACGACTTTCCAAAAAGATCTAACCCTACAGGGGTGCTCCAACTAGTCCATCACAAATTACCACAAGCCGCATAGAAATCCTCGATCACGAAGCTCGCAATCTCGTCGGACTTCTTAGTGGAAAACCTCAACTCTGAGATTACCCAAAGCATCACTGGAATCCCAATGCACAAGATATATCGTCAAAGGTAAAACTAATCCAACAAGGCCGCCCGACGTGTCGACAATCCCGATAGGAGCCGCGTATCTCGTTCTCAGGACACGACGGATGAGCGATGGTTGCCACGCCAAACGCGGAGTTGCCCCGGGCAGCGTTAGTAAGCTGCTCTGTTTTGGACCAGCACCATCAGCACTGGCCCTCCCTGTATTATGTAGAATTACTCCTCGGGTAGCGCTAACTCCCTATGCATTTCAGTTTTAACACAATTATTATGTTGGGCAAATGTAGAACCAATGTTGGGCCTTGCAAGGCCAGCTTTAATCTAAAACGAATTATCAAGGGGGTCCCCATAACAACCCCAATCGTGTTTGGAGCGCTCAAATATGGAACATAACACCGGTAGCCGAAACTAAGGGGGCAAAGGTGGAACAAAACACCAGGCCAGAAAGGCCGAGCCTTCCACCTTTTACCAAGTATATAGGTGCATTAATTAAATAGCATTTAATAGGGTGATATAACAAGGAACCCATGTTATCACATGGAAACAACTGCACCTGCAACTAGCAACAGTAACAACATGGTTAAGCAAGCGGTAACATAGCCAATTAGTGGTTTGCTAGGTTGAACAGGTTGAAGGTTATCATGGCATTGTTGAGAGGCTGATATTTAACATGTGGTAGGCAACAAGACATAATCGATAGAAGCGGTAAAACTAGCAGGGAAATGATAGTAATGGTATCTGGGGAAATGGTCATCTTGCCTGAGATCCCACTTGGAAGAAGAATGACTCCGTGAAGCAGACGAACCGATGTAGTCAAACGGGTCCTCACAATCCGACACGCTTGCGGAACTCTATCGAGACGAAGCAAACCGGAAACAAGAATCAACACACGATATACACCACACGATGCATAACACAAATGATGCATGAGCAGCTGAACACATGCAAGACACGGGATGACAATTCACAACACTCGAACACTACACATTAAGTGAAGTTCAATATGCAACGAGTTGCATATTGACGAAACTCCACGTTTAATTATTTAGTTCTATCCTGTTTAGATACACGGCAATATTAAATGTGGTTAAACATGGCAAGAGGTGAAGCAATCTACCTATCTAGGCATTTTAAATGAGGTCGCAAATGACATATAGCATCTCCGAAACGACCTCACATGTTAATTTACAATTCTGTCCAGATCTGAACTAACACATTTAATTAGTTGTTAAACAGAAAAAAAATAGGTTCACGTGATTCTACGCGTCGTTACAAGCAATTTACACAAAGAGAACATCTCCAACGGAGCTAGGATCAAAAGATACGGACACCGCAAGATATATGATGGCATGAATGCAATATGTGTGCAACGACAGTCACGAGCACTTCAAAACATACAACCAGCAAGATAAAATGAAACTACACGAGAGTCTAAGAAAGTTCCATATAGAACATGATCAAAACGGAGCTACGGTTCAACAACTACGAGCTAAACAAGAAATCACTACAATCTGCCAAAATCAGCCACATAGCATTTTCTACACCCCACAACTATGAGCTACACAAATCCAAATGGATCCAACAAGGCATGAGAAGAAAGAGGGCAAGAAGCACTACAACATACAACTAACAACAACTAGCATGGCATCATGGAACACTCGGAAAAAAAGTCACAAAATGGCTTCTCACACACAGTTTCAGACTTAGTGAAAATAGCAGTTTATGAAGCTGCAGTTTTCGATTTGAAGGTATTTTGACAGCAGCAAAACCATAAGCTACCGGACTCCAAATGGCTTGAAAATTCACAGCATGCTCGAGAAACCCAAAGTATACAAGTAACTCCATTGGACCAACCTCAAAAGAGCTACAGATCACAAGATAGAAGCAAGAGAAGACAACAACAAAACATAACAGATTTAGACTTAGAGATATTTCAGCATCTCTAAAACAGCACTATTTCCTAGCAAGTAAAGATCAACCAAAGCACACCTAAAGAAGGATTTCTATTGCAAGTAAAAATACCAAGGGCTAGACTAAACATCAAAGCGCAAATCTCTAGTTGACAACGCCTTCAAACGAAGCGCGGAATAAATCCTACGAAATAGAAAAGAGGGCAACATAGAAAAATATTGCGCGAACTAACTTGCTCCAAAGCTAAAACTAAATACACAGAAAAATCCCCGAAAACATATAAAACATGTGGGGTTGCAACACAAAAATATTGCCACACGTAAATGCGAGATATAATCGTAAACACGTAAATAAACTAGCGGCAAATCCCTACTCGCAAAAATACCAACGACGACTCTAAAATACATGAGAAAGGGGTTCCTAAAACATGAACATTTCTACTACGGTATTCGAGCTATTTGAACACGCACGGAAAATAAATGCGGGCAACTATCCTATTGAGACAGCACGTTAACCTATGCATTTGGCATGGCAAACCACGTCAAACAATTATGCAAGTTGTAACATCGTGTTCTACGCGAAAATCTACGAAAAATACATATCTAATTCTTCTCGATCCGACTTACAGTTAAAAAGATACACGCGTTCTAATATTCGGTTTAACCCCTGAAAAAAATTAACTAAACCGAAAATCCCAAAAAGAAAAAAAATCTACCGGGCCTAACTCGGGCGTAGAGTAACTATGCATCACCCTAGGCTGGTTTACCTGAGTGGCCTCGGGCCGAAAGGAGGAGGCGGCCTGGAGGTGGCCTGGCTCGGGGTCAGCTGGGCCGGGGCGAGGCCCACACGGGCGAAGCGGGACTCGGCCGGGGCGGTGCGGGGTCCAGCTGGAGGCCGGCGGCTAGCAGATTGGGGGAGACCGAGCGTGGGTCAAAGTCGCGGCTCACAAGCGGAAGAAGAGGCGATCGGTGCCTCGGGGTGCTGCGCCGTCCCAATGCACCAGGTGCCAGGCGGCGCAACGAGGGAAGGCGGATCGGCCGCGGGGCAGTTGCATCCGGCCGGCGAGGGGCTCCTATCCCGTCGGCGGACGTCGAACAAGGGCAAGGGCGGAGCAGATCGAGACGGCTGGAGGCAGAGGACGGCGCGGGCTCCGGCGAGCTGTCGAGGTCCGGCGACGCGGGGAAACTCTGGCGCATCCGGCAGGCTGGGCGGCAACCGGCGAGGGCCTACTCGGGGCAGGGAGAGCCTGCTGCTTCGGGCAGGGGCGCCATGGGCAGGGCCCTCGGGGTCCTTGGCGAGGACGGTTGCGGGGCGATGCGGGCAGAACGGGGCGGCGGCGGCTCGGGCCCGGGCGGGCCTGCGATGGGCTCCGCGGGCCCGCGGCACTGGGGAGAGAGAGGTTGTGGGAGGACTAGGGTTTCGGGGTAGGTGGGCGCGGTTCCCGAGGCACGGGGGTTGCTGTCCAAAATAATAGTAGGAGGGTCTATTTATAGACAAATGGGGGGCTAGGTTTAGCGAAATTCCGCCCCGGTTTCAACCACGCAGTCGGATTCGACTAATTCCGAACGCGGGACGGACTAAATGGCCATGTAGAGTAGTTATCCGGATACGAGAGGGAAAACGGGCGGCGCGGCAACGATTTTTAAAACACCAAAAGACGTTCGATGATAGACCGATTACGGTGCCGCTACGGTCGACCGTTCGGGTACCAGACGGACTCCGTTAGCGACAAAACTTGACAGGCGGCCTACCTATATTAAAATAATACCGCACGTCAAATTCCAACCCAATCAGAGAAAGTTTTCAACACACTTTTGAAAACAAGATTTGAACGATGTCGCGGGCGCGTGCGTGTGTGGTCTGGCTCAGAACGGACAACGACGTGAACCGACAACTACCAACGGATGCATGTTTGAAAACTGGCGGCAACGGGATGCTGATGCAATGCTGAAGATGCGCATGATGCAATGATGATGCGTCAAAAGAAAATAGACACATGACGAAAACGAAATAGAAGGGGAATCTTCTGGAACGTTGGCATTGGGCTGTCACATATGGAGAACCTCAGCGTTCTTTTTAGTGATCTGCGCCTCAACGATGGTCCTCGCTACTTTGGCGAGGACTTTGATGTCGAGGCATTATGCGCCAGCTTTAGTAGGCTCTCTATCGCTGACGTGTACCTCTGTAACGTACTCCAGTAACGTACTCGTCTTCGACGGTACTCTGTCATCTGCCGGGTTCTTCACCCCGTATCATGTTGCTACCGTCTCCAACATCGTGGAGGTGATGGTCATCGGCGCTGGCACCAGCACGACTCATGGCAAGGCGTCAGCACACGTTGGTGACCCTACTGCTGTCACCACTGAAACTCTTCAGGCTGTGCTTACTGGCCTGAAGACGCCCATCTCCTCCTCCACAAATACCACCAACGCGCGGGCCATGCTGGAGGAGGCTCGCAGGCAGATCCTGGAGGAGGGCATCGCCATCACCTCGGCTAAACGCTGGATGGAGGCCACGCAGCGCGAGTATAACTTCGCATACATCCTCACTCCGGTTTCCGAGGCCCCTAGCTGGCTTAACTCGGTCCGCGGCCGTGGCTCGGTCATCGCCGAGATTCTAGGTGGCAAGCTGCCCATCTACGAGACTCCTGCAGCCAACTTACGGGCGGCCCAGGCAGCCATGGCAGAAATGCCAAGCTTGGAGGGCGAGGAGCGCGCCTTCCAGGAGAAGCAGGTCAATGATCTCCTTGACGCCGCCAACGAGCAGCAGACATGGCTTTATCCCGGTCAATCTCAATCGGAGTCTCCGGGACTTGACCCCAGAGCGCGCCGTCACCCCAGAGGTCATCGACAAGCCAAAGGATCTTCCTCGCATCGCACTTCCGGCCAGAAGGGCGAGGGCAGCCACGACAGGCGCTCCCAGCACCAGAGCGAGCATACTTCGAGCCGGTGTTGCGGAGATGATGAGAGTGATTCGGTATATGAGGTTCCTCGACCGGGGAGGACCCATGCTACCGGCTCACAAGGCGCCCTTCCGATCACGGCTTGGATCGTCGCTCGCATCCCTCAAGGCGACCACGACGCCCGCAGGCGTCTCAACGCACTGGCGTAGTCAACTCTCGTGGAGGAGGACGGTCCCATCGGTCCGGCGTGCTTCAGCCCCCGGATCCGAGGGGAGCCGTTTCCCCGAGGCTTCATTCTGCCTCGGGACACTCCCAAGTACAATGGCACCGCCAAGCGCGAAGACTGGCTGATCGACTACACCACCACCATTGGCATTGCGAGGGACAACAAGAACGTAGCAGTCCGCTACGTGCCACTCATGCTAGCCGGCTCGGCTCGGACATGGCTTAACAGCCTTCCAGCCGGCAGCGTCAACTCATGGGTTGACTTCGAGGAGGCGTTTGTCTGCAACTTCACCAGCAGCTACAAGTGCCTCGACCGGCCTCGCGAGCAGGCCATGTGCATCCAGAGGCCCGACGAACCCCTTCGCAACTATGTCACGCGTTGGACGGAGATTCGCAACTCTTGCGAGGGAGTGCATGAGGTACAGGCCATCCAGTACTTCATCCACGGCTATGGAGATGGCACTCTCCTCAAGCACAAAGCTCATGTGCTCTGAGCCGACCTCTCTGGCGGTGCTCATGGCCAAGGTGGACAAGTACGCCACGGCCGAGTCTGCAATGCAGGTCAAGGTGATTGCCTCAGACAAGGCTGTTCCCACGCCGGCTACTCCCAAGCCGACTGGGGACAATCGAGGCGGCCAGAACAATAACAAGCACAAGGCGGATGAGCTAGATTCGTGCTCCAACAACAAGCTGGTAGCCAACATGGAGGGAGAGGCGCCGACTACTCAGGCTGGCTCCCAACGGAGGCGGACCAACAAAGGGAACTGGCATCCCAAGTAGACCTTCGAGCAGATACTTGACGCGCCCTACAAGATGCATTCTAGGGCACAGCCCTCTACCCACACCCTTTGAAAGTGCACTTCGCACGACGATTGTCGCAAGGGGAGGGTCTACCGGCTGCTCTAGGTGCACAGGCTGCCCCTCAAGCTTCGGCTCCCGGTTCTGCTCCGGCTCCACCACTGCCGCCTCGTGACGATGGCCGCCTCCACGACGACTACCCTCGTCAAGAAGGAGCATTCGTTGTCTTCACCAGTGAAGGCGACGACAAGCATTGCCAGCACCAGCGCTGGCGTGAGGTGAATGCCACGCCCCCCGGTTCCCCAATACATGCACTGGTCTGAAAATCCCATCACATGGAGCCGGGTCGACCACCTTGCGGTGATGCCCAACCCGGGCTCATACGCGCTCGTCCTCGACCCTACCTTCGCCTCCTAGAGGCTCACCTTCCGGTTCTCCCGGGTGTTGGTCGACGATGGCAGCAGCATCAATATCCTCTACCTCGACACCCTCCTCAAGCTCGGGCTCAAGGAGAAGGACGTCTTTCCGACCAACATTGTCTTCCACGGCATCGTGCCGGGACAACCTTGCTCGTCGATCGGCAAAATCCAGCTGGACGTCCTTTTCTGTGACAAGGCTCACTTCCGTCGTGAGTCCATATGGTTTGAGGTGGTGGATCTAAGCAGCCCGTATCACGCGCTGCTGGGCACACCAGCTCGGGCCAAGTTCATGGCTATCCCCCCACTACGCCTACCTGAAGAAGAAGATGCCGGGTCCAAAGGGCATCATCACCATTGCTGGCGACTACAAGAAGTCGCTCGAGTGTGCATAACACAGCAGCCGCCTGGCCGACGCCATGGTGATTGCTGAGGAGAAAAGGCAGATTGACCGGCTCGTGGCTCAGGCTACCGAGCAGCTGGCGATCCCTACTCCTCCATCCCAGTCGGCCGGCGAAGGCTCCTTCAAGCCGGCTAAAGAAACCAAGTAGGTGCCACTCGACCCTGCAAACCCCAAGCAGTGCGTCACCATCGGGGCTGGCCTTAGCCCCAAATAGGAAGGCGAGCTCGTCGACTTCCTTCATGAGAATCGGGACAGGTTTGCATGGTCCCCCAAATACATGCCTGGTGTTCCGAGGAAGTACGTTGAGCACAAACTTCATGTGCGACAGGATGCAAAGCCGGTGAAACAACCTTTGTGCCGCTTCGCCGAGGGGAAGCGGCGCACAATCGGAGAAGAGATTGCCCAGCTCCTTGCAGCCGGCTTCATCATGGAGGTTTTCCACCCGGACTGGTTAGCCAGTCCATTCCTGGTGCTGAAAAAAACAACACCTGCCGAATGTGTATCGACTACACCAGCCTGAATAAGGCATGCCCGAATGACCCTTTCGCCTAGCCCCGGATAGATCAAGTGATCGACTCCATAGCCGGCTGTGAACTGCTGTCGTTTCTGGATGCTTATTCCGGCTACCATCAAATCAAGCTGGATCTAGCTGATCGCCTGAAGACCTCGTTCATCACACCCATTGGGGCCTACTGCTACACCACCATGACGTTCGGTCTGAAGAATGCTGGTGCGACATTCCAACGCTGCACACAATAGCGCTTACTACCACAGATTGGCAGAAACATCCACGTCTATGTGGATAACATCGTCGTCAAGACCAAGCAACACTTCAGCCTCCTCGACGACTTGCGGGAGACGTTCGCCAACCTGCGCGAGTACAAGATCCGGCTCAACCCGGAGAAGTGCGTCTTTGGAGTTCCAGGCGGCAAGCTCTTTGGGTTTTTCGTGTCCGCTCGCGGCATTGAAGTGAACCCTGAGAAAATTGGCACCATCGAGCGGATGGTGAATCCGGCTCGAGTCCTAGATGTCCAGAAGTTCGCCGGCTGCCTAGCGTCCCTTAGCCGGTTTGTCAGCCGGCTCAGCAAGAAGGCCCTTCCACTCTATCAGCTCATGAAGAAGACAACGAAGTTCGAGTGGCACGACCAGGCGGACGAAGCCTTCCGCGACCTCAAGCGGGTCATCTCGAGCTTGCCAATCTTGGCAGCACCGGCTGAAAGGGAACCCATTCTCATATACATTGCAGCGACCACTCGCGTGGTTAGTGTAGTGCTGGTAGTTGAGCGCAAGGAGGAGGGCAAGGTACTGTTAGTGCAACGCCCTATCTACTACCTCAGCGAGGTCTTGTACGCCTCCAAGCAAAACTACCCCCACTACCAAAAAATGTGTTATGGTGTTTACCTTGCCGCAAAGTAGTTGAAGTAATACTTCCAAGAGCATGCCATCACTGTGGTGAGCACTACTCCACTTTCAGAAATCATAGGCAACCGTGACGCGACTGGCAGGATCGCCAAGTGGTCCATCTCCATGGCTGATCACGACATCTGTTACGAGCCTCGCACTACCATCAAGTCTCAGGTGGTGGCCGACTTCCTTGTCGACTGGGCTGAAACCCAGTTTGAGCCGTCGCCTCCAGACTCCACTCATTGGTGGATGCACTTCGACAGCTTGAAGATGCGAACTGGTTTGGGAGCCAACACTGTCTTGACGTCTCCGAAACGAGCCAGCTCAAGTATACTCTCCAGATTCACTTCGCCACCTCCAACAACGTCGCCGAGTTCGAAGCGCTCACTCACGGCCTCCGGCTCACCAAGGAGATTGGCATCCAACGGCTCCTTTGCTTCGGCGACTCGGACCTTGTGGTGCAGCAAGTTTCTGGCAAATGGGACGCCAGGGATGCCAACATGGCGAGCTACCGCTTCCTCATCCAACAGCTCAGCGGCCCTTTCGAGGGTTGCCAGTTTCACCATGTTCCCAGGGCGGACAACGAGGCGGCCGATACATTGGCCAAGATTGGCTCCACAAGACAACCCATTCCAGCCGGCGTCTCCCTCGAGCAACTTCACAAGCCGTCCATCAAGCCATCTCCAGAGTCAGTATGAATTTTCGTGCCGGCTGATCCCTCGGTGCAAGCAACGTCGGCTACGCCAGCTGCGCCGACTACAGCTCCTGTGCCAGCTGCACTGGCTCTGCCGACTCCAATTGCGGCACTGGCTACAACTACTTCGCCAGCTACAACTACTTCGCCGACTACAACAACAAATCTGGCTCCGCCAAGCCTCGAATCCTGTCGTCTCGGCACCCAGTGGGTGGACGTCATGGAGGTAGACGGTGAGTCGGCTGCCACGATGGCATCAAAGACAGGGAGTCTTTAGCATGCGACTGCTTCATCAAGTGCGTGGGTTGCGGAAGCCCCCGACACTCAGGTCGAGACGGAGCCAGCCCTTGTGTCGGCTTCGTCGTGGGCTCATCCCATCCTGGCTTGCCTTCTTCGAGGTGAGCTTCCTCAAGAGGACGCGAAGGCAAGGCAGATCCAACGCTGATCTGCAGCCTACGCCATCATCAATCGCGAGCTTGTTCGGCGTAGCGTGACTAGCATGTTCCAGCACTGCGTCGAAATAGAAAAGGGACAGGAGACCCTGAGAGACATTCACCAGGGGGAGTGCGGGCATCATGCCGCCTCTAGAACCCTGGTGGCTAAGGCGTTCCGCCATGGATTCTACTGGCCCACGGCCCTCGAGGAGGCCATGGAGATGGTCAACAAATGCGAGGGCTGCATGACTTGGTGCGCAGAGACACATGCCGCCTTCGGCCCTCAAAACCATACCCTTGTCATGGCCTTTCGCCGTCTGGGGGTTGGCCATGGTGGGACTATTCAAGACTGCTCGAGGCAGCATGACTCATCTCTTGGTGGCCATTGATAAATTTACCAAGTGGATCGAGGCTAGACCCATCAAGAAGCTTGACGGCCCCATGGTCGTCAGGTTCATCACGGACATCTCTGTCCGATACGACGTCCCCCACAGCAACATCAGCGACAATGGCACCAACTTCGCCAAGGGTGCTTTGGCGCTCTACTGCTCTAAGGTAGGCATCCGACTCGACTTGGCATCAGTGGCACACTGATACGTCTCCATCGTATCTACTTTTCCAAACTCTTTTCCCTTGTTTTGGACTCTAATTTACATGATTTTAATGGAACTAACCCAGACTTAACGCTGTTTTCAGCAGAATTGCCATGATGTTGTTTTTGCGCAGAAATAAAAGTTCTCGGAATGACCTGCAAATTTACGGAGATTTTTTGTGGAATATATAAAAAAATATTGGCGCAAGAATCAACCGGAGGGGTGGAGCTGAGAGCCCACAAGCCCACCAAGCGCGGGTCCCCCTGGCCGCGCCTGGCAGGCTTGTGGGGCCCATGTTGCTCCACCTCCTCCAATCACAACTCTATTGAGTCCCTTTCGTTCGGAAAAAAATCAAGGAGAAGAGTTCATCCCGTTTTACGACACGGAGGCGCCACCACCTCCCGTTCTTCCTCTGGAGGGTAGATCTGGAGTTCGTTCTGGGATCCAGAGAGGGGAGATCGTCGCCATCGTCATCACCAACCTTCCTTCATAGCTAATATATGTGTGTTCTTGATCCTATCTTGCAAGTTGTAGTCACCTACTATGTGTTATGATCCGGCAACACCGGAGTGACAATAGACGGAACCACTCCCGGAGATGACCATTGTATGAGGAGTTCATGTATTCATTAAGTGTTAATGCGTTGGTCCGGTTGTTTATTAAAAGCAGAACCTTAATATCCCGTAGTTTCCATGTGGACCCCGCTGCCACGGGAGGGATAGACAACAGATGTCAAGCAAGTTCTTTTCCCTAAGCACGTATAACTACATACGGAATTCATGCCTACATTACATTGACAAACTGGAGCTAGTTACATATCTCTCTGTGTTATAACTATTGCATGATGAATAGCGTCCGGCATAATCATCCATCACCGATCCAATGCCTACGAGTTTTTTCTACTGGTCCTTGTTATGTTACTTTGCCGCTACTGCTGTCACTGCTGCTACTGTTACTCTGTTACTACTGTTGTCACTTTTCTGCTACTGGTTACTGTTGCTATCACACTACTTTGCTACTCGTACTTTGCTGTAGATACTAAGTCTTTCAGGTGTGGTTGAATTGACAACTCAACAGCTAATACTTGAGAATATTCTTTGGCCTCCCTTTGTGTCGAATCAATAAATTTGGGTTGAATCCCCTATACTTGTGGGTTATCAAGACCTTTTTCTGGCGCCGTTGCCGGGGAAGCATAGCTATATTCTCTGAGTCACTTGGGATTTACGTCTGCTGATCACTATGTGGAATCCGAAGGATCCAAGAACTAAAGTCTTGCCCTCAACTACGAGGACAGGTAAGAAACTGCCATGTAGCTCTGCACTTGATTCACCTTCAGTTATGAGTAAGTTTGCAGCACCACCTCCTGCTAGAAATCTTGATATGTCGCATGTGCTTGATGATGCTACATCTGATGTCCATGATGCTTGTGATGATGCTATGCTTGATACTGCTTTGCCACTAGGTGCATTCCTTGATGCACAAATTGCTAGAGTTGCTGCTAGATGTGATGATACTTCTGAAACTACTGATACTATTGAAGTAGAACCTGCTATTTTGCCTGTTAGAACTAGCTCTCCTAGATATGAATTGCCTGATATGCCTGAGGGTTATGTTATGGAGGGAGAGATAGCTGAGCACTTTCTTGCTTGTAAGGATAGCTATGATGTTGAGAAATTACTGCGCAAGTGGAAAGAAAAATCTTTGAACGCTAGGATGAAATACGACCCGAAGTTTGCTACTTCGCCTATCTTTGTGACCGATAAGGATTATGAATTCTCTGTCGACCCTGAGTTAATCACTCTAGTCGAATTTGATCCTTTTCACGGTTATGAGTCTGAAATGGTTGTAGCACATCTTACCAAACTACATGATATAGCCACCCTATTCACAAGTGAGGAAAAGATCCGCCACTACTATATCCTTAAGCTATTTCCTTTCTCGCTAAAGGATGATGCTAAGACTTGGTTCACTTCTCTTGCTCCTGGTTGTGTGCAGAGTCCCCAGGATATGATCTACTACTTCTTTGAAAAATATTTCCGCGCCATAAGAAGCAAGCTACCTTGCAGGAAATATACAACTTTGCGCAAATTGAACAAGAGAGTCTCCCACAAGCTTGGGGGAGGCTCGTCCAGCTACTGAATTCTTTGCCTGATCACCCTCTTGAGAAGAATGAAATACTTGATATCTTCTACAATGGACTTACCGATGCTTCTAGAGACCACCTAGATAGTTGTGCCGGTTGTGTTTTTAGGGAACGAAACATAGAGCAAGCTGAGATCCTATTCAATGACATCTTGTGCAATGAGAATACTTGGACTATTCCCGAACCACCTCCGAAGCCAACTCCTAAGAAAAGAGGTATCCTATTCCTCAGTCCTGAGGATATCTAAGAAGCTAAGAAATCTATGAAAGAGAAAGGCATTAAATCTGAAGATGTCAAAACTCTACCACCTATCGAAGAAATCCATGGTCTTGATAACCCGATACACGTAGTAGAGGTAAATTATCTTCGTAGATTCAATGAGAGTGATATTCCTTTTGATAAGCCTGGTAGCTTATGCCTGGATGAATTTGATAACTTTGTTGCCAAACAACAAAGTTTCAATGATTATGTTAGCAGAGAATTGGAATAGAATGCTCGTATGCTTAGTCATTTAAGTGCTTGTGTGGATAGAAATGTCAATGATCTTAAGCTTCTGAGTAAACATGCCTCTATGGTTACTACTCAGGTAGAACAAGTACTTAAGGCTCAAAATGACTTGCTCAATGAGATGAATGACAATTTTGTCTGAGTCGCCACTAGAGGCGGTAGAATGACCCAGGAAGCTTTGTATCCTGAGGGTCATCCTAAGAGAATTGAACAAGATTCTCAAGGAGTTAGCACTGACGCACCTAGTCATCCTTGAAAGAAGAAGAAAGCTGATAGGAACTTGCATGCTAGCAACCATGTTGCTGTTACACCTGAGAGTCCAAACGATGTCTCTGTCTCTGATGCCGAAACACAATCTGGTGATGACCATGAGCCTAATGATAATATCAATAGTGATTTTCATGTTGATGCTCAACCTAACAACGATAAGGATTTGGAGATTGAACCTGTTGATCTTGATAACCCATAGCCTAATAATAGAAGATACGATAAGAATGACTTTGCTGCTAGGAAGCATGGTAAAGAAAGGGAACCATGGGTTCAGAAACCCATGCTCTTTCCTCCCAAACCAGCCAAGAAAAAGGATGATGAGGATTTTGAGCGATTTGTTCAAATGATTAGACCTGTCTTTCTGCAAATGCATTTGATAGATATGCTCAAAATGTCTTCGTATGCTAAGTACATGAAGGATATTGTGACTAATAAGAGGAGGATACCTGAGGTTGAGATTTACACCATGCTCGCTAATTACACCTTCAAGAGTGGAACTCCTAAGAAACTAGGTGATCCCGGAGTGCCCACTATACCTTGCTCCATTAAAGGAAACTACGTTAGAACTGCTTTATAACACCTTGGAGCCGGTGTTAGTGTTATGCCTATCTCTATTTATCATAGACTTGAACTGGATAAGTAAACATCCACTAAAATCTCTCTGCAAATGGCCGATAAATCAACTGGTTTTCCCTATCGGCATTTACGAGGATGTGCCTGTTGTGGTTGCGAACGTTACTATGTTAACAGACTTTGTTATTCTGGATATTCCCGAGGACAATGCCATGGCGGTCATCCTCGGAAGACCCTTTCTAAACACTGCAGGGGCTGTTATTGATTGCAACAAAGGCAATGTCACTTTACATGTCAATGGTAATGAGCACACGGTGCACTTTCCGAAGAAACAATATCGAGTACATTGCATCAATGCTATCGAAAAAACTTCATTGATTCTTATTGGGAGCTTTGAATGCCCTATACCTACTTTCAATTTGAAGTATGATTTGATTGTTGGGGATATGCACATCCCCATTGAGGTAACCTAGTGACTATTCGCAAATTCTCCATCTTCTTTTGCGATTCGAAAAAAGTTTGTCAAGGAGACTTGATCAACCTCATTGACGGATTTCATTCGATGACCATGGGATGGATGAATCGAGGAGTCACAAACCTCTGTTCCAAGCTTTCACCTTCGGTAGCTTAGAAGAAAAATGACAGATTTAGTTTAGTTGTCCCTTTTTTCTGTTTTTGCATCCCGTAGAAATGTACCCCGAAAATAAAAAGTTCTCCGAATGCCGTGAAAATCAAGTATGATTTTTTTTGGAATTTTTGAAAAATACTGAGACGGAGAGCTAGTCAGGGGGCTGCACCTGTGGGCCACAAGCCCTGGAGGCGCGGGCACCCCCTGGCCGTGCCTACCAGGCTTGTGGGGCCCACGTGCACCCCCTCCACTTATTCTAGCTCCCATCTGCTTCTCCTACCTCCAGAAAAAAATCGTTTCCCAGCTCAAACCCGTGTTCTTGCTCTTCTTGCTGGGATTTTCGATCTCCTTGTGCAAGGCACCATTCACCAAGCTGTTTTGCGGAAATTGCTCCTTGGTATGTGACTCCTCCATTGGTCCAATTAGTTTTTGCTCTAGTGCCTTATACTTCTCGTATTTTTGCTGCCTTGGTGACCCTGTTCTTGAGCTTTGCATGCTAATTTTAGCTGGTCCCAAGTAGTTTTGATGCGTAATATGGCCTGTAGGCACTTGTAGGAGTAGTTGCTATGAGTTTTGTTGGGCCTTGTTCACTTTTCTTTAGAATAACTAAAAATTTCAGAAATTTTCAGAGGTGGAAAAGGGAAAATATGAGGAGGTTCTTAAGAGGCTCTTCAAGCGTGACCCCAAGGATGATGGGAATGAGAAGAAGAAACCCAAGTATCCGGTCCCCCGAGTTGCAGAAGTTCGAGCGTGCGAGTGGCCAAGCAATGTGTTCTTACGCGCCGCCGGACATTATGAGGACTTTTATTACTTGGTGGAGAACACAGGCCTTACCTCCTTCGTTGAAGATAAGTGTCTGCAATACCTCCTCCTCACTAATATTTTCGTGCAAAGCTTTAACTTCTATCCAAGGAAGAATCCTCCTATGGTTGAGTTCAAATTATATGATATCCCCCAGCGCATGTCACTCCAGGAATTTTGCAATGTTTGCAAATTGTCTTTTGCTGGGGATATTCATGAACCTAGTCCACGGGACTTGGAGGCTTTCATAGATACTATTGTTTATGAGAGGAGAGAGGAGTGTCTTGCGCTAGAGCTGCTAGCATACATTTTCCCGTGATTAGGTACTTCTCATTATTCGTGGGAAAATGTTTGATTGGCCGAGGGAAAGTTGGGTCCCTTAGCTCCCCAGATCTTGCGGTCTTGCGTGAAGCCCTTTATAATGATAAAACTTATAGCTTGGGCGCTATAGTAGCTCAACGGTTGAACACGAACCGTTCTAAAGGCATTGTCTATGGATGTATCTATGCTACTCGTCTTGCTAGATATTTTGAGATATTTATTAGAATGGACGAGGAAGAAGAGATTCTTCTTCCTGAGAGATATCTAGATTATGATAACATGGTTCGCCATGACTTTCTTGATAGAGATATAAATAGAAGGATTATTTATAACCTGGTATTTAGTCAGGGTACTCGTGAGACTATTACTTTGCCTGCTCCTTCTTTGTTCAATCTTCATACAGGCAGGTACATTATTATGCCCTCGGACATCTACGCATATTGGGGCATAGCCCAACCACAGGTGCCCGTGCCCGAGCCACCAGTCGAGTACTAGACGCTAGTTTATCAGTGGGAGCCAGAGGAGCTCTCATAGCAGTGGCACCCTCAGTACACTCCGAAGTACCCCGGAGCTGGTTATTTTCCTCCTTGGGAGTAGACCAACTTAGGCCAAAAGCTTATGCTTAGGGGAGTACGTGTTTCTCACCGACTTTATATTCTTGCTTACACTTTCACTTTGTTAGTCGGTGTTCACACTTTGCCAGTGTATCATCCATGCTAGTTTATTTCTTTTTCTCATTTTCTTTTCGTTTGTTTGTCTAGTTTGAGAAAACCCCAAAAATATTTTCTTGTTCTTCTTTTGCTTGTTGGGAGCTTTCCCGTGTAAATAGTTTTCTTTTTCTTTGGGTCAACGTAGAAGACCATGGTTACAGTGTTTAGTGGCTCTCGCATGCATATATGTTTATCTGTCAAAGAGACATATTACCTTGTCTTCTCCTTTGTGTTTGCTTGCAGATTCCGTCTTAGTCCAATGCACGAGCACTCCTATTATTGTTCATATCGTTCGGTCGTGCAAGTGAAAGGCAATAATGACGATATATGGTGAAGTGACTGAGCCTGGAAAAGTTGGTATGGACTCTATCTATTTTGTTTTTGTAAATATGACTAGCTCATCGTTCCAGTTTCAGCTTTGTTGTGAGAGAAACATGTTTGCAATGACAACTTAGAGATCATAGTTTCTGATGCCATGCTTAATTAGCTAGGAGCTTATAATGGTTTGCCTTGGATAACAACATGAATTTTGAGATGACTATGATGTAGTATGATAGGATGGTATCCTCCTTTGAATGATTCAAGTGGCTTGACTTGGCGCATGTTCCCGCATGTAGTTGAAACAAAATCAACATAGCCTCTATGATATTCATGTTTATGGTGATTTATGTCCTACTCATTCTTGCACTCAATGTTGGTTAATCTCAATGCGTTTTGATGACTGTTGTAGCTCTCTAGTTGGTCGCTTCCCAGTCTTTTGCTAGCCTTCACTTGTACTAAGTGGGAATACTGCTTATGCATCCACTTCCATAAACCCAAAGTTGTTCCATATGAGTCCACCATACCTACCTATATGCGGTATCTACCTGCCGTTCCAAGTAAATTTGCATGTGCCACTCTCTAAACCTTGAAGAAATAATTTGTTTTTCATGCCCGAACCGCTAATGTGGTGACAGGGGGCTATCAGCATCTTCCATGCTAGGCGTGTTATCCTAGATATGTGTTTATTCACGATCATTCACGAGAAAGGGGCCGGTAATTAGAATGCCCAGTTCCATGCTGAAATCGAAAAGATAATTGCAAACAAAACTCCCCCTGGATTGTTGTTGGTATGGACGGCACCCGAGGATTCGGCTAGTCGTGGAGTGTGACTGATCGGTGGTGGGGGAGTCAAAACTTTTGTTTTCTGTTTGGGAACCACTTATAGCATGTGTAGCATGGAAGATGGTGAAAACTTTTGGTCATTGCGCTAACAATGAAAGCATGCCACCCAAAATAATTATCTTTGTCTTCAAAGCTTGAGCTCTGGCACCTGTGCAAATCAATGCTTCCCTTTGTGAAGGGCCTATCTATTTATGTTCCCGTTGAGTCATCCTCTTCTTATAAAAGCACCAATTAGAGAGCACCTCTGTCATTTTTATGCTTTGCTTTTAACTGTTATTGAGTATGACTGTGACAGGATCTTCTTTGCCATGAATTACAATGTTTAGTCAGTCCTTGTTCTTTGAAGGTGCTCTGCATTTATGTTTTGTGGTCTCAGAAAGAGCTAGCGAGATACCATCTGTTCACACTTCTTCATGCTTGTTTTGATTGAAGTGTTGGCATTTGAAACTTGTCATTTTTGCTCACTAGTTGATTATGCCATTGACATGAGTTTACCGTGAGACCTAGATGTCATTTGCTTATGTGGTTAGCTTGTGATCTTGCTGAAATTCTGGTTATGAGTTACACATAGTTGCAACAACAAGATCAAACAGAGTTCGTAAAAGTTTTTCTTTTGTCTCTTTCAGTTTGTCATCTGAATTGCTTGAGGACAAGCAAGGTTTTAAGCTTGGGGGAGTTGATACGTCTCCATCGTATCTACTTTTCCAAACTCTTTTGCCCTTGTTTTGAACTCTAATTTGCATGATTTGAATGGAACTAACCCGGACTACACTGTTTTCAGCAGAATTGCCATGGTGTTGTTTTTGCGCAGAAATAAAAGTTCTCGGAATGACCTGGAAATTTACGGGGATTTTTGTGGAATATACAAAAATACTGGCGCAAGAATCAACCGGAGGGGTGGAGCTGAGAGCCCACAAGCCCACCGGGCGCGAGCCCCCCTTGCCGCGCCTGGCAGGCTTGTGGGGCCCATGTTGCTCCACGGCCTCCAATCTTAGCTCTATTTAGTCCCTTTCGTCCGGAAAAAAATCAAGGAGAAGAGTTCATCGCGTTTTACGATATGGAGGCGCCGCCACCTCCTGTTCTTCCTCTGGAGGGCAGATCTGGAGTCCGTTCTGGGATCCGGAGAGGGGAGATCGTTGCCATCGTCATCACCAACCTTCCTTCATCGCCAATTCCATGATGCTCTTCACTGTTCGTGAGTAATCTCATCGTAGGCTTGCTGGACGGTGATGGGTTGGATGAGATCTATCATGTAATCGAGTTAGTTTTGACGGGGATTAATCCCTAGTATCTACTATGTTCTGAGATTGATGTTGCTACTACTTTGCCATGCTTAATGCTTGTCACTAGGGCCCGAGTGCCATGATTTTAGATCTGAACCTATTATGTTGTCGCCAATATATGTGTGTTCTTGATCCTATCTTGCAAGTTGTAATCACCTACTATGTGTTATGACCCGGCAACCCCGGAGTGACAATAGCCGGAACCACTCCCATAGATGACCATAGTATGAGGAGTTCATGTATTCATTAAGTGTTAATGCGTTGGTCTGGTTCTTTATTAAAAGGAGAACCTTAATATCCCGTAGTTTCCATTAGGACCCCGCTGCCACGGGAGGGATGGACAATTGATGTCATGCAATTTCTTTTCCCTAAGCACGTATGACTACATACGGAATACATGCCTACATTACATTGACGAACTGGAGCTAGTTACATATTTCTCCATGTTATAACTGTTACATGATGAATAGCATCCGGCATAATCATCCATCACCGATCCAATGCCTACGAGTTTTTCCTACTGGTCCTTGTTACATTAGTTTGCCGCTACTAGTACTGTTACTCTGTAACTACTACTGTCACTTTGCTGCTACTGGTTACTGTTGCTACTGTTGCTATCACACTACTTTGCTACTAATACTTTGCTGCAGATACTAAGTCTTTCAGGTGTGGTTGAATTGAAAACTCAACTGCTAATACTTGAGAATATTCGTTGGCTTCCCCTTGTGTCAAATCAATAAATTTGGGTTGAATACTCTACCCTCGAAAACTGTTGCGATCCCCTATACTTGTGGGTTATCACACACCCCCAGTCCAATGTCCATGAGGAGAGGGCCAACAGTCTAATCCTGGCTGGCATCAAGCCAAGACTGGTGGCACCACTCATGAGGTCAGCCGGCTGCTGGATTGAAGAGCTGCCGGCAGTACTATGGATCCTCTGCACCACACCCAACCGATCAACCGGCTTCACCACATTATTCCTGGTATACGGGTCCGAGGCTATCATCCCTATGGATGTCGAGTTCGACTCCCCTCGGGTCACCCTATACATAGAAACAGAAGCGAAGGAGGCAAGAGAAGATGGCATTGATCTGCTCGAGGAGGCACGGGACCTAGCCTTGAGCGGGACGACAGTCTATCAACAGAAGCTAAGGTACTACCACAACAAGAAGATCAAGCCCCTCTCTTTCAAAGAGGGGGACTCGGTGCTCAGAAGAATGCAGCAAACGGTCGGCCAGACCAAGCTCTCATCCCCATGGGAGGGAGCCTTCATCATCAGCAGGGCATTGCACAACAATGCATACTACTTGATCGATGCCCAGAAGCCAAGGAAGCGCAAGAGGGATGACTCCGGCCAAGAGATTGAACATCCATGGAACTCGGCGTTGCTTCGCTCATTCTACTACTAGAAGGCAAGTAACAAAAATGAAAAGAGCATGCACATATGCTTCTTTTTAGATTGATGACTAGAGTTTTTACTCATTTTGTGAGTCCCTTGGTCCGGCTCAAACGGGCTAGGGGGATTGCTAGCCGCCCAAACGACTTCCTTAAATTGTAGAAGAACACATAGTGTACGCCGGATCGATCCCTGGTCGTCTCGTAATAGCTACAGATCGGCTCCGGGCTGTCCGGCTCGCGAGGCGACGTTAGGTAAGGCCGGATGCATAAAAAGTTCGACTACAAAAAGGTTGTCAGCTCGGGTTGGTTTGATATTTTTACAATCTTATTCTAGCCATCCTCTACTGATTTGTGTTTGAGTCTTTAAGTCTTGATGGCTTCGAAAAATCTAAGTGCAAAATTCCCAAAGGCAAAAGCCTCGACCAAGTCACAGACCGGCTCCTGGCTGTCGGGCTCGCGGGGTAGACGCTAGAGGGAGTAAAGGGGTTGGAGAAAAAGAAGTCAAGCAGGAATCAAAAGATGAAAACATGAAGCATCATGCATGGCATTACAAAATTAATGCATAATTCATACATTCGAAAGCATTAGCCCACTGCCGAAGTTCATTACACACCCCCAAGTGGGTGGATCTGTTGGACTGACAATATATTGCAGACAACCAAAACAAAAACAGGACCGGCTAAGGGGCGGCAGCCTCGTCCGTTGCCCCAACTGCTGCTCTTGAAGTGTCGGCTTCACCATAGTCGGCTGCTCCTGAGGAAGTGGCGCTGTCTCCTCCATGAGAGTTTCCGGCTCCGTCCTTGGCGGAGTCGACATATGCCCCTCCGCTGGAGGCGATGTCTTCCACCTCATGGGCCACCTCGTCGGAGTTGCCATTGGCCTCAAAGGGTTGATGACTGTGTAGATCCTCATGGACCACATTGCCTTCTTCACCCCGCTCCATGTTGAGCTCATCCCAGGCGGCGTACGAGGCGATGTCGCTGGCCCTCACACGCAGCTCCTCCTCCACGGCGTGCAGCTCCCCCTTCGAGACGTCGTGCTGCGCGACGAGCTTGCCCAAGTCCAGGTTCCGGTACCAGAACTTGGCCAAGCGCAGGGCCATGTAGGCTCCAGCATGCGCGGCTGAGGTGCGCCAGGCGTCAATGCGATCATCGCCGGCCGCAAGCCAGCGGAAGAGCCGGCTCATCGACGACGGCTCCACGGCGTTGGGCCACAGAGCCTTTATCATCAATGAGCCTACGCTCTGAAGCCGCTCCACGAATTCGGCCAGGGCACGCAGGCGGGCTCTAAGGCCCACGCCAATCTCCTCCAAGCTCCAACCGGCAGTCACGTCTACTGATACATCTCCAACATATCTATAATTTTTTATGGTTCCATGCGATTATCTTGTAGAACTTTGGATGTCTTGTATGCCTTTTATATATTTTTTGGGACTAACTTATTAACCTAGTGCCAAGTGCCAGTTCCTGTTTTTTCCGTGTTTTTGACCCTTTTCAAAGGAGAATATTAAAAGGAGTCCAAACGGAATAAAACCTCCGAAAAGATTTTCTCCGGAACAGAAGATACGCAGGGGGCGTGAGAACCAAGGCAGAGGCCACCAGAGGAGGCCACAAGCCCCCTAGGCGCGGCCAGGGGGCCGCCCCTAGGAGGCTTGTGGGCCCCCTGTGGCTCATATGCCCTATCTCTTCCGCCTATAAATCCCCGAAAAATCCAAAACCACGAGAGAGATCCACGAAAATACTTTTCCGCCGCCGCAAGCTTCTGTCTCCGTAAGATCCCATCTGGGGCACGTTCTGGTGCCCTGCCGGAGGGGGGCTTTGGATATAGAGGGCTTCTCCATCGACACCATTGCCTCTCGATGATGCGTGAGTAGTTCACCATAGACCTTCGGGTCCATAGCTAGTAGCTAGATGGCTTCTTCTCTCTCTTGGATCTTCAATACAAAGTTCTCCATGATCGTCATGGAGATCTATCTGATGTAATCTTCTTTTGCGGTGTGTTTGTCGAGATCCGATGAATTGTGGATTTATGATCAGATTATCTATGAATCTTATTTGAGTTTCTTCTGATCTCTTATACGCATGATTTCATATCCTTGTAATTCTCTTCGAGTTGTGGGTTTTGTTTGGCCAACTTGATCTATGATTCTTGCAATGGGAGAAGTGCTTGGTTTTGAGTTCATACCGTGCGGTGACCTCACCCAGTGACAGAAGGGGTAGCAAGGCACGCATCGTGTTGTTGCCTTCAAGGGTAAAAAGATGGGGTTTATATCTATTGCATGAATTTAGCCCTCTACATCATGTCATCTTGCTTAAGGTGTTACTCTGTTCGTCATGAACTCAATCCACTAGATGCATGCTTGATAGCGGTCGATGTGTGGAGTAATAGTAGTAGATGCAGACAGTATCGGTCCACTTGTCGCGGACGTGATGCCTATATGTATGACCATTGCTCGACAGTAATTCGTTCACCCACCATAATATTTGCTATTTTGAGAGAAGTCTCTAGTGAACACTATGGCCCCCGGGTGTATTTCACATCATATTTTCAGCCTTACACTTTTACTTCATTGCACTTTCCGCCTTGAGATCTCACCTTGCAATTAATCGTGAAGGGATTGGCAACCCCTTTGTAGCGTTGGGTGCAAGTTTGCTGTTTTTGCGCAGGTACTTTGGAAACTTGGATTGATACTCCTACTGGATTGATACCTTGGTTCTCAAAACTGAGGGAAATACTTACTGCTACTATGCTGCATCACCCTTTCCTCTTCAAGGGAAAAACCAACGCAAGCTCAAGAGGTAGCAAGAAGAATTTCTGGCCGCCGTTGCCGGGGAGGATCAAGTCAAGAATAGTCTCCCGTGAACGTGTCAATTTCTGGCACCGGGGATTATTCTAAGTGAAGCTTATCCAAGTAAGTGTCGCAAACTCATCTCTTGCATTTACTTTTTTGCCTCTCGTTTTCCTCTCCCCCACTTCTGAAAAAAAAATTACAAAAATATTTGCCTTTTTCGTTCGCCCTTTTCTTTAGCTTGTGTGCTTGTCTGCTTGCTGAAGCCACCATGACTGAAAACACCAAACTTTGTGACTTCTCGAATACTAATAATAATTATTTTATTAGTACTCCGATTGATCCCGCCACTAGTGCAGAATCATATGAAATCAATGCTGCTTTGCTAAATCTAGTTTTGAAAGAGCAATTCTCCTGCCTTCCTAGTGAAGATGCCGCATCCCATCTTAATACCTTCATTGAGTTATGCGATATGCAAAAGAAGAAAGATGTGGATAATGATGTGATTAAATTAAAGCTATTTCCGTTCTCACTGCGAGATCGAGCAAAAACTTGGTTTTCATCTTTGCCCAAAAATAAAATTGAT
The DNA here is from genome assembly GCF_904849725.1 of Hordeum vulgare subsp. vulgare. Lineage (NCBI taxonomy): Eukaryota > Viridiplantae > Streptophyta > Magnoliopsida > Poales > Poaceae > Hordeum > Hordeum vulgare. Next base: position 136,475,826 of record NC_058522.1, on the reverse strand, counting down.
TCTTGGAACAAGTGCAAAGATGCTTATGTATCCAAGTATTTTTTGCTGACTAAGATTATCTCTCTGCGTAATGATATTATGAATTTTAAGCAACTTGATCATGAACATGTAGCACAATCTTGAGAGAGAATGAAATTGATGATTAGAAATTGTCCCGCTCATGGCTTGAGTCTTTGGATGATTATACAAATCTTCTACGCTGGTTTGAATTTTGCTTCTAGAAATATCTTGGACTCCGCCTCCGGTGGAACTTTCATGGAAATCACATTAGGAGAAGACACGAAACTCCTAGACAATATCATGACAAACTATTCTCAGTGGCACACTGAAAGGTCACCCACTAGTAAAAAGGTACACGCTATAGAAGAAATTAACTCGTTGAGTGCTAAGATGGATGAGTTAATGAAATTGTTTGCTAGTAAAGGTGATCCTTGAGATCCAAATGATATGCCCTTGTCTTCCTTGATTGAGAGTAGCAATGAAAGCTTGGATGTTAATTTTGTTGGTAGGAATAATTTTGGCAACAACAATGATTTTAGAGGAAACTATATTCCTAAGCCTTTTCCTAGTAATCCCTCTAATAACTTTGGCAACTCCTACAACAATGCTCATGGAAATTACAACAAACTACCCTCTGATCTAGAGAGTAATATTAAAGAGTTTATCAACTCGCAAAAGATTTTCAATGCGTCCATAGAAGAAAAACTACTCAAAATTGATGATTTGTCTAGGAGCGTTGATAGAATGCCTATTGATATTGATGCTTTGAAAGTTAGATGTGCTCCTCCCAAGATCAATATGGATGAAACTTTGAAAGCTATGCGTGTTTCCATGAATGAGAGTAAAGAAAGAACCGCCCAAATTCGTGCTAGACATGAATGTCTTAAAAAGGCGTGTTCTCGTGATGAGAATCACGAAGATCTTAAAGTGCTTGGTGTGACTCCCATTGAATCCTTGTTTTCTAGTGTCAAACCTAATGATGATGGGGATCGATATGAATCCACCTTGGTTGAAAAACACCCCAATGATTCGGAGTCTATCTATCTTGATTTTAAAAGCATTGAAAGTGGAGTAGAGGATATCAAAACTTTGAGTAGTAATGAAACTACTACTTTGGATTTCAAGGAATTCAATTATGATAGTTGCTCCTTGATTGAATGTATTTCCTTGAAGAGAAACACTCCACACGCTTATAGCCAAAACAAGGCGTTTACTGATCATATCGTCGATGCTATGATAAAATCTCTTGAGGAGAAACTTGAATTGGAAGTTTATATTACTAGAAAACTTCATGATGAGTGGTAACCTACTATCAAAATCAAGATCAAAAACTATGAATGCAATGCTTTGTGTGATTTGGGTGCTAGTGTTTCCGCGATTCCAAAGTCTTTATGTGATGTTCTAGGCTTTAATGAGATTGATGAGTGCTCTCTTAATTTGCATCTTGCGGATTCTACTGTTAAGAAACCCATGTGAAGGATCAATGATGTTCTTATTATTGTAAATAGGAACTATGTACCCGTGGATTTCATTGTGCTTGATATTGATTGCAATCCTACATGTCCTATCATTCTTGGTAGACCTTTCCTAAAGACTATTGGTGCTATCATCGATATGAAGGAAAGGAATATTAGATTTCAATTTCCTTTAAAGAAGAGCATGGGACATTTTCCTAGAAAGAAAATATGATTGCCTTATGAATCCACGATTAGGGCTACTTATGGTTTGAGCACCAAAGACGACGATACGTGATTCTATCACCTTATGCCTAGCTAAGGGCGTTAAACAATAGCGCTTGTTGGGAGGCAACCCATTAAATTTATGTTTGCTTATTTGCTTTCTGTTTTGTTGCGTCCACACCATCATAATTCTGTTATGATTGTGTCTTTTGTGTTTCTTTTTGTGTTTGAGCCAAGTAAAACCTTTATGACTAGTTTGGTGATGCTTGTTTGATCCTGCTGGAAAAAGACAGAAACTTTTCGCTCACGAAATTATTTTTCATTTTTATCCAGAAAGGGCTTTTGAGTTGATTCTTTTTCCTGCTGGTTGATATGCCAATTGCCCAAACTATCCTAATTTTTCAGAATTTGTGAGATACCAGAAGTATACGAAGTATATAGATTGCTACACACTGGTCTGTTTTTGTTGTGTTGGTTGCTTATTTTGATGAAACTATGGATAGTATCGGGGGGTATTAGCCATGGAAAAGTGAGAATACAGTAATATAACATCAATCTAAATAGAAATCAAGCTTGCTATAGTACCTCAAGAGGTGGTAGTTCGTTTTCTTGTGCTAATGATATCACGAGTTTCTGTTTAAGTTATGTGTTGTGAAGTTTTCAAGTTTTGGGTGATGTTCTCATGGACAAAGGGATAAATAGTGGAAAGAGCTCAAGCTTGGGGATGCCCAAGGCATCCCAAGCCAAATTCAAGGACACCAAAAAGCCTAAGCTTGGGGATGCCCCGGGAAGGCATCCCCTCTTTCGTCTTCAATCCATCAGTAACATTACTTGGAGCTATATTTTTATTCACCACATGATATGTGTTTTGCTTGGAGCGTCTTGTATTGTAGGAGTCTTTTCTTTTTGTTGTATCACAATAATCCTTTATGTACACCTTTGGAGAGAGACATGCACTCATCGTGAATTTGCTAGAATACTCTTTTAGTTTCGCTTATATCTTTTGAGTTAGGCAATTTAGCTCACATGTGCTTCACTTATATCTTTTTAGCTAGATAACTTTGCTCTAAGTGCTTTACTTAGATCTTTTAGAGCACGACGGTGTTATATTTTGGAGAAATAAGAACTCTCGATCTTCACTTATAACTTTTTGAGAGTGATCTCTCTCAGTAACTTGGTAGTTGGCTTGTGCTATGAAAGTAGTCCTAAAGGTGATAGGTAACCAAAGAGGATACAAGAAAACTTCCATCTTCGTGTGCATTGATTTGAAAGAGAAGTTTGATTCCTCTCAAATAGTTTTGAGACATGGATTTGGTAATATTAAGAGTTATGTTAGTAGGGTGTTGTGGATATAGAAAATACTTGTGTTGAAGTTAGTGATTCCTGTAACATGCACGTATGGTGAACCGGTATGTTAGGAAGTCAGAGCATAATTGATCTATTGATTGTCGTCCTTTGTGTTGCGGCCGGGATCGCGCGATGGTTAACACCTACCAACCCTTCCCCTATGAGTATGCTTTTAACACTTTGTTTCGATTACTAATAAAAACTTTCGCAATAAGTATGTGATTTCTTCATGACTAATGTGAGTCCATGGTATAGATGCACTTTCACCTTCCACCATTGCTAGCCTCTCTAGTGCCGCGCAACATTCACCGGTGCACAAACCCACCATATGCCTTCCTCAAAAAAGCCACCATACCTACCTACTATGGCATTTTCATAGCCATTCCGAGATATATTGCCATGCAACTCCCAACGTTTCGTCTCATGACTTGTGTTGTCACTTACATATTGCCTTTGCATGATCGTAAGATAGCTAGCGAGATGTTTTCAACGTCATACACCAAGCTAGGTCGTTGCACATCCCGGTACACTACCGGAGACATTTCCTATAGAGTCATCATCATTCTGAGCATCGAGCTGTGAGTAAATTAAAGTCTGATGATCATCACTATTAGAGGATTGTTCCATGTGAAAAAAGAGGCCAAAGTTGCTCACAAAAAAAGAGATATGGAAAGAGGCCAAAGAGCCCAAACAAAAAAAGAGAGAAAAAGAGAGAAGGGACAATGCTACTATCTTTTTCCACACTTGTGCTTCATAATAGCACCATGTTCTTCATGATTGAGAGTCTCTTGTTTTGTCACCACCATATGCTAGTGTAAATCTTCATTATATAATTTGGCTTGTATATTCCAATGATGGGCTTCCTCAAAATTGCCCTAGGTCTCCGTGAGCAAGCAAGTTGGATGCACACCCACTAGTTCTCCTTTTGAGCTTTCACATACTTATAGCTCTAAGTGCATCCATTGTATGGTAATCCCTACTCTTTCACATTGATATCTATTGATGGGAATCTCCATAGCCCTTTGATACGCCGAGTCGATGTGACCATCTCCTCCTTTTTGTCTCACAACCTCCACCACACTCTATTCCACCTATAGTGCTATATCCATGGCTCACGCTCATGTATTGCGTGAGAGTTGAAAAAGGTTTGAGAAAGTAAGAGTGCGAAAACAATTACTTGGCCAATACCGGGGTTGTGCATGATTTAAATTAGTTGTGTGGGGATGATGGAGCATGGCGAGACTATATGACTTTGTAGGGATAATTTTCTTTGGCCTTGTTATTTCGAAAGTTCATGATTACCTTGTTATCTTGAAGTATTATTGTTTTCATGTCAATAGCAAACTATTGTTTTGAATATTACGGATCTGAACATTCATATCACATGAAAGAAGTTACAAAGGATAAATATGCTAGGTAGCAATCGACATAAAAAATTCAGTCTTTATCACTTCCCTACTCGAGGGCGAGCAGGAGTTAAACTTGGGGATGCTTGATACGTCTCCAACGTATGTATAACTTTTTATGGTTCCATGCTATTATCTTGTAAAACTTTGGATGTTTTGCATGCCTTTTATATCTTTCTTGGGACTAACTTATTAACACAGTGCCAAGTGCTAGTTCCTTTTTTTTCCGTGTTTTTGACACTTTCCAGAGGAGAATATTAAGCGGAGTCCAAACGGAATAAAACCTCCGAAAAGATTTTTTTCCGGAATAGAAGATACGCAGGGGGCATGAGAACCAAGGCAGAGGCCACCAGGGGAGGCCTCAAGCTCCCTAGGCGTGGCCAGGGGGCCGTGCCTAGCAGGCTTGTGGGCCCCCTATGGCTCGTCTGCCCTACCTCTTCCGCCTATAAATCCCCAAAAAATCCAAAACCACGAGAGAGATCCACGAAAATAATTTTTCGCCGTCGCAAGCTTCTGTCTCCGCAAGATCCCATCTGGGGCACGTTCTGGTGCCCTATCGGAGGGGGGCATCAGATACGAAGGGCTTCTCGATCAACACCATTGCCTCTCCGATGATGCGCGAGTAGTTCACCATAGACCGTTCGGTCCATAGCTAGTAGCTAGATGGCTTCTTCTCTCTCTTGGATCTTCAATACGAAGTTCTCCATGATCTTCATGGAGATCTATTCGATGTAATCTTCTTTTGCAGTGTGTTAGTCGAGATCCGATGAATTGTGGATTTATGATCAGATTATCCATGAATCTTATTTGAGTTTCTTCTGATCTCTTATATGCATGATTTCATATCCTTGTAATTCTCTTTGAGTTGTTGGTTTTGTTTGGCAAACTTGATCTATGATTCTTACAATGGGAGAAGTGCTTGGTTTTGGGTTCATACCGTGCGATGACCTCACCCAGTGACAAAAGGGGTAGCGAGGCACGCATCATGTTGTTTCCATCAAAGGTAAAAAGATGGGGTTTATATCTATTGCATGAATTTATCCTTCTACATCATGTCATCTTGCTTAAGGCGTTACTCTGTTCGTCATGAACTCAATACACTAGATGCATGCTGGATAGCGGTCGATGTGTGGAGTAATAGTAGTAGATGCAGACAGTATCGGTCTACTTGTCTCGGACGTGATGCATATATGTATGATCATTGCCTTAGATATCGTCATGCCTTTGCACGGTTCTATCAATTGCTCGACAGTAATTCGTTCACCCATCGCAATATTTGCTATTTTGAGAGAAGACTCTAGTGAACACTATGGACCCTGGGTCTACTTCACATCATATTTTCAGTCTTACACTTTTACTTCGTTGCACTTTCCGCCTTCAGATCTCACCTTGCAATCAATCGTGAAGGGATTGACAACCCCTTTGTAGCGTTGGGTGCAAGTTTGCTGTTTTTGCGCAGGTACTTTGGAAACTTGGCTTGATACTCCTACTGGATTGATACCTTGGTTCTCAAAACTGACGGAAATACTTACTGCTACTGTGTTGCATCACCCTTTCCTCTTCAAGGGAAAACCAACGCAAACTCAAGAGGTAGCATCTACCTCCTGCCCAGCAAAGCGACGCTCCTCGCGGCTGAGTTCGACAGCCGTTTCAGCCGCTTCTCGTGTCTCAGGGAAGAATCATGGGATAGGAGAAGGGGTGCGAAGAAGAATAAGAGGAGGAAGCAGCAAAGAAGAAAATTCAAGACAAAATAAAAAGGACTTACGGTCGAAATGGTTGTCAGTCTCAAGGGCATTCTCCAGGGCCTCGAGCTCCCACACCTTGTTGCTTGAGTTGCGCTGGAGACTTCTTTCGGGTGGGCCGCGGCCGTCTCAAGCGCCTTGGCCTACTGCGCCTGCCTCTGGATCAGGGCTTCCTCCTTCTCCTTCAGGGCAGCGTCCTTAAGGTTCATCTCCTCTAGATGAGCCGTCTTGAGACGCTCCGTGTCGGCAGCATAGGAGTTATCCTTCTCCTGCAGGGAGGCGCGCAGCTACTCTTGCTTAGCTTGGCGGGCTGCCTCGAGCTCCTTCTTCTCTGTTTGGAGAAGAGCGAGCTGCTGCTGGAGTCGCTGGTCCACCTCGCGCAAGGCGTCCTGCTCCGTGACAGCCTCGCCCAGCCGGACCTGAAGATTGGCGACCTGGCCGTCAGCCGCCTGGTTATGAGCCCACAGCATGCTATACGCCTGCACCTCGGTGTCGTAAAGGTCCTACAAGCAAAGCAAAGAAGAAGCAAAATAAGATTCGGCCTGGTTAATTCATAACCGACCCGATTCTCTTGGGCTACACCGAGTGGGTGCGCTAGCACGCCCCCACTAAAAAAGCAAAGACAAGGGATAAGCTCGAAGAGATTCCACCCGGCAAATGCTTGGCCGGCCCGATTCTCGGGGGCTAGACCGAGTGGGTGCGCTGGCGCACCCCCACTGATTCAAGAGAAGAAAAAAAATCAAAACCAGGACGAGGAAGATGCAGAGGATAAAGCACTCACCCTGGTGCGCTCCTCCAGGCGCTCCAGATCACTGTCCGCCACGCGGGCTGCCTGCTCCACCTTGTACCAGCTGCTGGCAAACAGTGACACCAGCTCCGGGACGCCATGGAGCATGGTTCCAGCGGGCAGCGTCTGGCGCTCAAGGTTGCCCGCCCACCAAGCCTTCATAGGATGGCTCCCGGCGTGGGGGCCAGCTCCTGGAGCAACCGGGCCACGGTTGGAGACGACGATGGTGCCGTCTCAGGGCGTCTGATTGGCGGCCGGCTCGATCGACGCCCCGGACGGCGTTGTCTCCGCAGCTGGAGGTGGATTGGCCGCGTCTGGTGCATCCATGGCCAACTCTGGCGCCTCCAGGTTCACCTCCGGCGCATGGGCCGCTGATACGCCTCCATCGTATCTACTTTCCCAAATTCTTTTGCCCTTGTTTTGGTCTCTAATTTGCATGATTTGAATGGAACTAACCCGGACTCGCGTTGTTTTCAGCAGAATTGCCATGATGTTGTTTTGGCGCAGAAATAAAAGTTCTCGGAATGACCTGGAAATTTACGAGGATTTTTTGTGGAATATATAAAAAATACTGGCGCAAGAATCAACTGGAAGGACGGAGCCAGGAGTTCACAAGGCCACCAGGCCCGCCCCCCCCCCTCTGGTCGGGCCTGGCAGGCTTGTGAGCCCCTCAGGGCTCCGCCGCCTCCAATTCCAGCTCTATATATTCTCCTTCGACCGGAAAAAAATCAAGGAGAAGAGTTCATCGCGTTTTACGATACAGAGCCGCCGCCACCACCTATTCTCCCTCTGGAGGGCAGATCTGGAGTCCGCTCTGGGCTCCAGAGAGGGGGAATCGACGCCTTCGTCATCACCAACCATCCTTCATCGCCAATTCCATGATGCTCTTCATCGTTCGTGAGTAATCTCATCGTAGGCTTGCTGGACGGTGATGGGTTGGATGAGATCTAGCATGTAATCGAGTTAGTTTTGATGCAGATTGATATCTAGTATCCACTATGTTCTGAGATTGATGTTGCTACTACTTTGCCATGCTTAATGCTTGTCACTAGGGCCCGAGTGCCATGATTTCAGATCTGAACCTATTATGTTCTCATCAATATATGTGTGTTCTTGATCCTATCTTGCAAGTTGTGGTCACCTACTATGTGTTATGACCCGGCAACCCGAGAATGACAATAGCCGGAACCACTCCCGGAGATTACCATAGTATGAGAAGTTCATGTATTTTCTATGTGCTAATGCTTTGTTCCGGTTCTCTATTAAAAGGAGAACCTTAATATCCCTTAGTTTCCATTAGTACCTCGATTCGACAGGAGCGATGGACAATAGATGTCATGCAAGTACTTTTCCGTAAGCACGTACGACTATATACGGAATGCATGCCTACATTACATTGACGAACTGGTGCTAGTTACATATCTCCGCATGTTATAACTGTCACATGATGAATGTCATCTGGCATAATTATCCATCACCGATCCAATGCCTATGAGTTTTTCCTACTGGTCCTTGCTACGTTATTTTGTTGCTACTGTTGTCACTGCTGCTACCGTTACCGCTACTGCTGTCACTGTTGCTACTGTTACCATTGCTAATGTCGCTATCACACTACTTTGCTACTGAAACTTTGCTGCAGATACTAAGCCTTTCAGGTGTGGTTGAATTGACAACTCAACTGCCAATTCCCGAGAATATTCTTTTGCTTCCCCTTGTGTTGAATCAACAAATTTGGGTTGAATACTCCACCCTCGAAAACTGTTGCGATCCCCTATATTTGTGGGTTATCAAGACTATTTTCTGGCGTCGTTGCCGTGAGGCCTAGCTCTATTCTCTGAGTCACTTGGGATTTGCGTCTGTTGATCACTATGAGGAATCCGAGAGATCCAAAAACTAAAGTCTTGCCCTCAACTACGAGGACAGGTAAGGAACTGTCATCTAGCTCTGCACTTGATTCACCTTCAGTTATGAGTAAGTTTGTGACACCACCTCCTGCTAGAAATTTTGATATCGCATGTGCTTGATGATGCTACTTCTGCTATCCATGATACTTATGATGATGCTTTGCTTGATACTGCTTTGCCACTAGGTGCATTCCTTGATGCACAAATTGCTAGAGTTGCTGCTGAATGTGACGATACTTCTGAAACTGCTGAAATTATTGAAGTAGAACCTGCTGTTTCACCTGTTAGAACTAGATCTCCTAGATATGCATTGCCTGATATACCTGAGGGTTATGCTATGGAGGAAGAGATAGCTGAGTACTTTCTTGCTTGTAAGGATAGCCATGATCTTGAGAATTTACTACGCAAGTGGAACGAAAAATCTCTGAATGCTAGAATGAAATACGATCCTAAGTTTGCTGCTTCACCCATCTTTGTGACTGATAAGGATTATGAATTCTCTGTCGACCCTGAGTTAATCACTTTGGTCGAATCTGATCCTTTTCATGGTTACGAGTCTGAAACGGTTGTAGCACATCTTACTAAGCTGCACGCTATAGTCACCCTATTCACGAGTGAGGAAAAGATCCGCCACTACTATATCCTTAAGATGTTTCCTTTCTCGCTAAAGGATGACGCTAAGACTTGGTTCACTTCTCTTGCTCCTGGTTGTGTGCGTAGTCCCCAGGATATGATCTACTACTTCTGTGAGAAATATTTTCCTGCCCATAAGAAACAAGCTGCCTTGCAGGAAATAAATAACTTTGTGCAAGTTGAAGAAGAGAGTCTCCCACAAGCTTGGGGGAGGCTTGTCCAGTTACTGAATGCTTTGCCTGATCACCCACTTGAGAAAAATGAATTACTTGATATCTTCAATAATGGACTAACCAATGCTTCAAGGGACCACCTAGATAGTTGTGTTGGTTGTGTTTTCAGGGAACGAACTATGGAACAAGCTGAAATTCTATTGAATAATATCTTATGCAATGAGAATGCTTGGACTATTCCCGAAACACCTCCGAAGCCAACTACGAAGAAAAGAGGGATCCTATTCCTTAGTCCTGAAGATATGCAAGAAGCTAAGAAATATATGCAAGAGAAAGGCATTAAATTTGAAGATGTCAAGAATCTACCACATATTAAAGAGATCCATCGTCTCGATAACCTGACACAGGTAGTGGAGGTCAATTCTCTTCGTAGATTCAATGAGAGTGATATTCCTTTTGATAAACCTGCTAGCTTATGCTTAGATGAATTTGATAACTTCGTTGCCAAACAACAAAGTTTCAATGATCATGTTAGCAGACAATTGGAACAGAATGCTCGTATGCTTAGTCATTTAAGTGCTTGTGTGGATAGAAACGTCAAAACTCAAATAGAACAAGTACTTAAGGCTCAAAATGATTTGCTCAATGAGTTGAATGACAATTCCATTAGAGTCGTCACTAGATGTGGTAGAATGACCCATGATCCTTTGTATCCTGAGGGTCATCCTAAGAGAATTGAACAAGACTCACAAGGAGTTAGCACTGATGCACCTAGTCATCCTAGTGATACGAATAAAAAGAAAGATGATAGGAACTAGCATGCTAGCAAACCAGCTGTCACACCTGAGAATCCAAACGATATCTCTGTTTCTGATGACGAAACACAATCTGGTGATGAACATGAGCCTAGTGATAATATCGATAGTGGTGTTCATGATGATGCTCAACCTAGTAATGATAAGGATGTGGAGATTGAACCTAGTGTTGATCTTGATAACCAACAACCTAAGAACAAGCGATGCGATAAGAACGACTTCATTGCTAGGAAGCATGGTAAAGAAAGAGAACCATGGGTTCGGAAACCCATGCCCTTTCCACCCAAACTATCAAAGAAAAAGGATGATCAGGATTTTGAGCGCTTTGTTGAAATGATTAGACCTGTCTTCCTGCAAATGCGTTTGAGAGATATGCTCAAAATGTATCCTTATGCTAAGTACATGAAGGATATTGTGAATAAAAAGAGGAGGATACCTGAGGTTGAGATTTCCACCATGCTTGCCAACTATACCTTCAAGGGTGGAACTCCTAAGAAACTAGGTGATCCTGGAGTGCCCACTATACCTTGCTCCATTAAAGGAAACTACGTTAGAACTGCTTTATGCGACCTTGGAGCCGGTGTTAGTGTTATGCCTCTCCCTCTTTATCGTAGACTTGAATTGGATAAGTTGACACCCACTGAAATCTCCCTGCAAATGGCCGACAAATCAACTACTTTCCCTATCGGCATTTGCGAGGATGTGCCTGTTGTGGTTGCTAACGTTACTTTCTTAACGGACTTTGTTATTCTGGATATTCCCGAGGATGATGCCATGGCGGTCATCCTTGGAATACCCTTTTTATACACTGTAGGGGCTGTTATTGATTGCAACAAAGGCAATGTCACTTTCCATGTTAACGGTAATGAGCACACCGTGCACTTCTCGAATAAACAATATCGAGTACATTGCATCAATGCTATTGAAAAAACTTCATCAATTCTTATTGGGAGCTTTGAATGCCCTATACCTACTGCCAAGATGAGGTACGATTTGCTTCTTGGGGATATGCACATCCCCATTAAGGTATCCTAGTGACTATTCGAAAATTCTCCGGTTTTATGCGATTCGAAAAAAGTTTGTCAAGGAGACTTGATCAACCTCATTGACGGATTTCTTTTGATGACCATGAGATGGATGAATCTAGGAGTCACAACCCTCTGTTCCGAACTTTTACTTTATGTTCCTTAGAAGAAAAATGATAAATTTAGTTTTATTTTTCCTGTTTTTTGCTTTCTTCGTCCCTTAGAAAAGTGTCCCAAAAATAGAAGTTCTTCAAATTCCCTGAAATTCAAGTATGGTTTTTTCTGGAATTTTTGAAAAATTCTGAGATAGAGAGCTAGTGAGGGGGATGCGCCAGTGGGTTACAAGCCCACCAAGCCCGGCCACCCCCCTGGCCGGGCCTGGCAAGCTTGTGGGCCCCACGTGGCCCCCTCCACTTATTCCAGCTCCCATCTCCTTCTCCTACCTCGATAAAAAATCAGTCCACAGCTCAAACCCATGTTCTTGCTCCTCTTGCTGCATTTTTCGATCTCCTTGTGCAAAGCCCCATTCAACAAACTGTTTTGGGGAAATTGTTCCTTGGTATGTGACTCCTCCATTGGTCCAATTAGTTTTTTCTCTAGTGCTTTATTCGTTGCGTATTTTTGCTGCCTTGGTGACCCTGTTCTTGAGATTGACATGTTCATTTTAGTTGGTCCCAAGTAGTTTTGATGCGTGATATTGCCTCTAGGCACTTGAAGGAGTAGTTGCTATGAGTTTTGTTGAGCCTCGTTCACTTTTCTCTTGAGTCACTAAAAATTTCAGAAATTTTGAGAGAAAGAAAAAGGGAAAGATGAGGAGGTTCCTAAGAGGCTCTTTAAGCCGTAACCCCAAGGAAGAAGAAAATGAAAAGAAGAAACCCAAGTATCCGATCCCCAGAGTTACAGAAGTTCGACCGTGCGATTGGCCAAGCGATGTGTTCTTACGTGCCGCCGGTCTTTATGAGGATTTTTATTACTTGGTGGAGAACGCAGGCCTTACCGCATTTGTTGAAGATAAGTGTCCACAATACCTCCTCCTCACTAATATTTTCAGGCAAAGCTTTAATTTCTATCCGAGGAAGGATCCTCCTATGGTTGAGTTCAAGTTATATGATATCCCCCAACGCATGTCACTTCAGGATTTTTGCAATGTTTGCAAATATCTTATGTTGGGGATATTCATGAACCTCGTCCACGGGACTTGGAGGCTTTCATTGACACTATTGCTGTAGGAGAGGAGAGATGAGTATCTTGTGCTAGAGTTGCTAGCATACATTTTTTCGTGCTTCGATATTTTTCATTATTCGTGGGAAAATGTTTGATTGGTCGTGGGAAAGCTAGGGCTCTTAGCTCCCCAGATCTTGCGGTTTTACGCGAAGATCTTTAGAATGATAAAACTTATAGCTTGGGTGCTATAGTGGCTCAACGGTTGAACACGAACCGACTAAAGGCGTTGTTTATGGAGGTATCTATGCTACCCGTCTTGCTAGACATTTTGAGATACCTATTAGACTGCAAGAGGAAGAAGAGATGCTTCTTCCTGAGAGATATCTAGATTATGATAGCATGGTTCGCCATGACTTTCTTGATAGAGATATTAATAAGAGGATGCTTTATAACTTGGTGTTTAGCCAGGGTACTCGTGAGACTATTACTTTGCCTGCTCCTTCTTTGTTCAATCTTCATCTAGGCATGTACATTATTATGCCCTCGGACATCTACGCATATTGGGGCATAGCGCCACCACTGGCGCCCGTGCCCAAGCTACCAGTCGAGTACCAGACGCCAGTTTATCAGTGGGAGCCACAGGAGCTCTCCCAGCAGTGGCACCCTCAGTACACTCCAGAGTACCCCGAAGACGGCTATTTCCCTCCTTGCGAGTAGACCAACTTACTCCAAAAGCCTAAGCTTGGGGGAGTACGTGTTTCTCATAGACTTTATATTCATGCTCATACTTTCACTTTGTTATTCAGTGTTCACACCTTGCCATTGTGTCATCCGTGCTCGTTTATTTATTTTTCTCGCTTTCTTCTCGTTTGTTTGTTTAGACTGAGAAAAACAAAAAAAATAGTTGTAAGTTTACTTTTCTCCTTGCTTTGTGGTGTTTTCAAAAAGAAAACCCAAAAAGATTTCCCTTTCTTCTTTTGCTTGTTGGGAGCTTTCCCGTGTAAATAGTTTTCTTTTTCTTTGGGTCAAGGTAGAAGACCATGGTTACAATGTTTAGTGGCTCTTGCATGCATATCTGTTTATCTATCAAAGAGACATATTACTTTGTCTTCTCCTTTGTGTTTGCTTGCAGATTCCAGCGTAGTCCAATGCATGAGCACTCTTATTATTGTTCACATCATTCGGTCGTGCAAGTGAAAGGCAATAATGACGATATATGATGAAGTGACTGAGCCTGGAAAAGCTGGTATGAACTCGACCTATTTTGTTTTTGTAAATATGACTAGCTCATCGTTCTTAATTCAACTTTGTTATGAGAGAAACATGTTTGCAATGACAACTTAGAGATCATAGTTTCTGATGCCATGCTTAATTAGCTAGGAGCTTATAATGGTTTGTCTTGGATGCCAATATGAATTTCAGGATGATTATGATGTAGTATGATAGGATGGTATCCTCCTTTGAATGATTCAAGTGGCTTGACTTGGCACATGTTCACGCATGTACTTGAAACAAAATCAACATAGCCTCTATGATATTCATGTTCATGGTGATTTATATCCTACTCACGCTTGCACTGAATGTTGGTTAATTTCAATGCACATTGATGACTGTTGTCGCTCTCTAGTTGGTCGCTTCCCAATCTTTTGCTAGCCTTCACCTGTACTAAGCGGGAATACTGCTTGTGCATCCACTTCCATAAACCCAAAGTTGTTCCATATGAGTCCACCATACCTACCTATACGCGGTATCTACCTGTCGTTCCAAGTAAATTTGCATGTGCCACTCTCTAAATCTTAAAGTGATAATCCGTTTTGTATGCCCGAACCGCTCATGTGGTGACAAGGGGCGATCAGTATCTTCCATGCTATGTGTGTTATCCTCGATACATGTTTATTCACTATCACTCACGAGAAAGGGGCCGATAATTGGAATGCCCTCTTCCATACTAAAATCGAAAAGATAATTGCAAATAAAACTCCCCCTGGATTGTTGTTGGTATGGACGGCACCCGAAGATTCGACTAGTCATGAAGTGTGATTGATCGGTGGTGGGGGAGTCAAAACTTTACTTTTCTGTTTGGGAACCGCCTATAGTATGTGTAGCATGGAAGATGGTGAAAACTCTTGGTCATCGCGTTGACAATGAAAGCATGCCACCCAAAATTATTTATCTCTGTTTTGAAAGCTTGAGCTCTGGCACCTCTGCAAATCAATGGTTCCCTCTGCGAAGGGTCTATCTGTTTACATTTCTGTTGAGTCATCCTCTTCTTATAAAAGGCACCAATTAGAGAGCACCTCTCTCATTTTCATGCTTTTCTATTAATTGATATTGAGTATGACTATGACTGGATCTTCTTTGCCATGAATTACAATGTTCAGTCAGCGCTTTGTCTTTGAAGGTGCTCTGCATTTATGTTTTGCGGTCTCAGAAAGAGCTAGCGAGATACCATCTGTTCATATTGCTTCATGATTGTTTTGATTGAAGTGTTGACGTTTGAAACTTATTATTATTGCTCGCTAGTTGATTATACTATTGATTTGAGTACATCCTGAGACCTAAATGTCATTGCTTATGTGGATAGCTTATGATCTTGCTGAAAATCTGAATATGAGTTAGACATAATTACGACAACAAGATCAAACAGAGTTCGTAAAAGTTTTTCTTTTGTCTCTTTCAGTTTATCAACTGAATTGCTTGAGGACAGGCAAGGCTTTAAGCTTGGGGGAGTTGATACGTCCCCATCGTATCTACTTTTCCAAACTCTTTTGCCCTTGTTTTGGTCTCTAATTTGCATTATTTGAATGGAACTAACCCGGACTAACGTTGTTTTCAGCAGAATTGCCATGGTGTTGTTTTTGCGCAGAAATAAAAGTTCTCGGAATGACCTGGAAATTGACGAGGATTTTTTTTGGAATATATAGAAAAAACTGGCGCAAGAATCAACTGGAGGGAAGGAGCCAGGAGCTCACAAGTCAAACAGGCCCCCCCCCTAGTCGGGCCTGGCAGGCTTGTGAGCCCCTCGGGGCTTTGCCTCCTCCAATACCAGCTCTATATATTCTCCTTCTAGCGGAAAAAAATTAAGGAGAAGAGTTCATCGCGTTTTACGATACAGAGCCGCCGGCACCATCTGTTCTCCCTCTGGAGGGCAGATCTGGAGTCCGTTCTGGGCTCCGAAGAGGGGGAATCGACGCCTTCGTCATCACCAAGCATACTTCATCGCCAATTCCATGATGCTCTTCATCGTTCGTGAGTAATCTCATCGTAGGCTTGCTGGACGGTGATGGGTTGGACGAGATCTATCATGTAATCGAGTTAGTTTTGATGGGGATTGATCCCTAGTATCAACTATGTCCTGAGATTGATGTTGCTACTACTTTGCCATGCTTAATGCTTGTCACTAGGGCCCGAGTGCCATGATTTCAGATCTGAACCTATTATGTTCTCATCAATATATGTGTGTTCTTGATTCTATCTTGCAAGTTGTAGTCACCTACTATGTGTTATGCCCCGGCAAAGTAGTGATGGGTTGGACGAGATCTATCATGTAATCGAGTTAGTTTTGATGGGGATTGATCCCTAGTATCAACTATGTTCTGAGATTGATGTTGCTACTACTTTGCCATGCTTAATGCTTGTCACTAGGGCCCGAGTGCCATGATTTCAGATCTGAACCTATTATGTTCTCATCAATATATGTGTGTTCTTGATTCTATCTTGCAAGTTGTAGTCACCTACTATGTGTTATGCCCCGGCAACCCCGGAGTGATAATAGCCGGAACCACTCCTAGAGATGACCATAGTATGAGGAGTTCATGTATTCACTAAGTGCTAATGCTTTGTTCCGGTTCTCTATTAAAAGGAGAACCTTAATATACCTTGGTTTCCATTAGGACCCCGCTGCCACCAGAGTGATGGACAATAGATGTCATGCAAGTTCTTTTCCATAAGCACGTATGACTTTATACGGAATCCATGCCTACATTACATTGACGAACTGGAGCTAGTTACATATCTCCCCATGTTATAACTGTCACATGATGAATGTCATCCGACAGAATTATACATCACCGATCCAATGCCTACGAGTTTTTCCTACTGGTCCTTGCTACGTTATTTTGTTGCTACAGCTGTCACTGCTGCTACCGTTACCGCTACTACTGTCGCTGTTGCTACTGTTACCATTGCTACCGTTGCTATCACACTAGTTTGCTACTGAAACTTTGCTGCAGATACTAAGTCTTTTAGGTGTGGTTGAATTGACAACTCAACTGCTAATACTCTAGAATATTCTTTTGCTTCCTGATATGTCTCCATCGTATATACTTTTCCAAACTCTTTTCCCCTTGTTTTGGACTCTAATTTGCATGATTTTAATGGAACTAACCCGGACTATCGCTGTTTTCAGCAGAATTGCCATGGTGTTGTTTTTGCGCAGAAATAAAAGTTCTCGGAATGACCTCGAAATTTACGAGGATTTTTTGTGGAATATATAAAAATACTGGCGCAAGAATCAACCGGAGGGATGGAGCGAGGAGCCCACAAGCCCACCAGGCGCGGCCCCCCTGGCCGCGCCTAACAGGCTTGTGGGACCTCAGAGATCCACTGCCTCCAATTCCAGCTCTATTTAGTCCCTTTCGTCCGGAAATAATCAAGGAGAAGAGTTCATCGCGTTTTACGATACGGAGGCGCCACCACCACCTGTTCTACCTCTGGAGGGCAGATCTGGAGTCCGTTCTGGGCTCTAGAGAGGGGAGATCGTCTCCATCGTCATCACCAACCTTCCTTCATCTCCAATTCCATGATGCACTTCACCGTTCGTGAGCAATCTCATCGTAGGCTTGCTGGATGGTGATGGGTTGGATGAGATCTATCATGTAATCGAGTTACTTTTGATGGGGATTGATCCCTAGTATCCACTATGTTCTGAGATTGATGTTGCTAGTACATTGCCATGCTTAATGCTTGTCACTAGGGCCCGAGTGCCATGATTTCAGATCTGAACCTATTATGTTCTCGTCAATATATTTGTGTTCTTGATCCTATCTTGCAAGTTGTAGTAACCTACTCTGTGTTATGACCCGGAAACCCTAGAGTGACAACAGCCGGAACCACTCCCGGAGATGACCATAGTATGAGGAGTTCATGTATTCACTAAGTGCTAATGCTTTGTCCCGGTTCTCTTTTAAAAGGAGAATCTTAATATATCGTAGTTTCCATTAGGACCCTGTTGGCACGGGAGGGATGGACAATAAATGTCATGCAAGTTCTTTTCCCTAAGCACACATGACTACATACGGATTACATGCCTACATTACATTGACGAACTGGAGCTAGTTACATATCTCTCCGTGTTATAACTGTTGCATGATGAATATCATCCGGCATAATTATCCATCACCGATCCAATGCCTACGAGTCTTTTCCTAATGGTCCTTGCTACATTACGTTGTTGCTACTGCCGTCCCTGCTGCTACCGTTACTCTATCGCTGCTGCTACTGTTACTTTGTCGCTATTGCTGTCGCTGTTGCTACTGTTACCGTTGCTACTGTTGCTATCACACTACTTTGCTACTGTTACTTTGCTGCAGATACTAAGTCTTTCAGGTGTGGTTGAATTGACAACTCAACTTCTAATACTTGAGAATATTCTTTGGCTTCCCCTTGTGTCGAATCAACAAATTTGGTTTGAATACTCTACCCTCGAAGATTGTTGTGAGCCCCTATACTTGTGGGTTATCAAGACTATTTTCTAGCGCCGTTGCCGGGGAGGCATAGCTCTATTCTCTGAGTCACTTGGGATTTATGCCTGCAGATCACTATGAGGAAACCGAGAGATCCAAAAACTAAAGTGGTGCCCTCAACTACGAGGACAGGTAAGGAACTGCCATCTAGCTCTGCACTCGATTCACCTTCAGTTATGAGTAAGTTTGCGACACCACCTCCTGCTAGAAATTTTGATGTATCGCATGTGCTTCATGATGCTACTTCTGCTATCCATGATGCTTGTGATGATGCTTTGCTTGATACTGCTTTGCCACTAGGTGCATTCCTTGATGCACAAATTGCTAGAGTTGCTGCTAGATGTGGTGATACTTCTGAAACTGCTGAGATTATTGAAGTAGAACCTCCTATTTCGCTTGTTAGAACTAGCTCTCCTAGATAGGAATTGCCTGATATGCCTGAGGGTTATGTTATGGAGGGAGAGATAGCTCAGGACTTTCTTGCTTGTAAGGATAGCTATGATCTTGAGAAATTACTATGCAAGTGGAAAGAAAAATCTTTGAACGCTAGGATGAAATACGACCCGAAGTTTTCTACTTCGCCTATCTTTGTGACCGATAAGGATTATGAATTCTCTATAGACCCTGAGTTAATCATTCTGGTCGAATCTGATCCTTTTCACAGTTATGAGTCTGAAACGGTTGTAGCACATCTTACCAAACTGCACGATATAGTCACCCTATTCACGAGTGAGGAAAAGATCTGCCACTACTATATCCTTAAGCTGTTTCCTTTCCCACTAAAGGATGATGCTAAGACTTGGTTCACTTCTCTTGCTCCTGGTTGTGTGCAGAGTCCCCAGGATATGATCTACTACTTCTTTGAAAAATATTTTCCTGCCCATAAGAAGCAAGCTGCCTTGCAGGAAATACATAACTTTGCGCAACTTGAAGAAGAGAGTCTCCCACAAGCTTGGGGGAGGCTCGTCCAGCTACTGAATGCTTTGCCTGATCACCCTCTTGAGAAGAATGAAATACTTGATATCTTCTATAATGGACTAACCGATGCTTCTAAGGACCACCTAGATTGTTGTGCCGATTGTGTTTTTAGGGAACGAACCATAGAACAAGCTGACATCCTATCGAATAATATCTTGTGCAATGAGAATGCTTGGACTATTCCCAAACCACCTCCAAAGCCAACTCCCAAGAAAAGAGGTATCCTATTCCTCAGTCCTGAAGATATGCAAGAAGCTAAGAAATCAATGAAAGAGAAAGGCATTAAATCTGAAGATGTCAAGAATCTACCACCTATCGAAGAGATTCATGGTCTTGAAAACCCGATACCCGTAGTAGAGGTAAATTCTCTTCGTAGATTCGATGAGAGTGATATTCCTTTTCATAAACCTGCTAGCTTATGCTTGGATGAATTTGACAACTTTGTTGCCAAACAACAAAGTTTGAATGATTATGTTAGCAGACAATTGGAACAGCATGCTCGTATGCTTAGTCATTTAAGTGCTTGTGTGGACAGAAACGTCAATGATCTTGAGCTTTTGAGTAAACATGCCTATATTATTACTACTCAAGTAGAACAAGTACTTAAGGCTCAAAATGACTTGCTCAATGAGTTGAATGACTATTCTGTCAGAGTCGTCACTAGAGGCGGTAGAATGACCAAGGAGCCTTTGTATCCTGAGGGCATCCTAGGAGAATTGAACAAGATTCTCAAGGAGTTAGCACTGATGCACGTGTTCATCCTAGGAAGAAGAAGAAAGATGATAGGAACTTGCAGGCTAGCAACCCTATTGCTGTTACACCTGAGAATCCAAACGATATCCCGTTTCTGATGCCGAAACACAATCTGAACATGAGCCTAATGATAATATCAATAGTGATGTTCATGTTGATGCTCAACCTAGCAATGATAAGGATGTGGAGATTGAACCTGTTGATCTTGATAACCCACAGCCTAAGAATTGGAGATACGACAAAAACGACTTCATCGCTAGGAAGCATGGTAAAGAAAGGGAACCATGGGTTCAGAAACCCATGACCTTTCCTCCCAAACCATCCAAGAAAAAGGATGATGAGGATTTTGAGCGATTTGTTGAAATGATCAGACCTGTCTTTCTGCAAATGAGTTTGACAGATATGCTCAAAATGTCTCCGTATCCTAAGTACATGAAGGATATTGTGACTAATAAGAGGAGGACACCTCACGTTGAGATTTCCACCATGCTCGCTAATTATACCTTCAAGGGTGGAACTCCTAAGAAACTAGGTGATCCCGGAGTGCCCACTATACCTTGCTCCATTAGAGGAAACTACGTTAGAACTGATTTATGCGACCTTGGAGCCGGTGTTAGTGTTATGCCTCTCTCTCTTTATCGTAGACTCGAACTGGATAAGTTGACACCCACTGAAATCTCTCTGCAAATGGACGACAAATCAACTACTTTCCCTATCGGCATTTGTGAGGATGTGCCTGTTCTGGTTGCTAACGTTACTATCTTAACAGACTTTCTTATTCTGGATATTCCCGAGGATGATGCCATGGCGGTCATCCTTGGAAGACCCTTTTTAAACACTCCAGGGGCTGTTATTGATTGCAACAAAGGCAATGTCACTTTCCATGTCAATGGTAATGAGCATACGGTGCACTTTCCAATGAAACAATATCAAGTACATTGCATCAATGCTATCGAAAAAACTTCATCGATTCTTATTGGGAGCTTTGAATGCCCTATACATACTGTTAAGAAGAAGTATGATTTGCTTGTTGGGGATATACACATCCCCATTGAGGTAACTTAGTGACTATTCGAAAATTCTCCGTTCCTTTTTCATGCGATTCGAAAAAGTTTGTCAAGGAGACTTGACCAACCTCATTGACGGATTTCTTTCGATGACCATGAGATGGATGAATCTGAGAGTCACAAACCTCTGTTCCAAACATTCACCTTTGGTTGCTTAGAAAAAATGATAGATCCAGCTTTAGTTTTCCCTGTTTTTTGCTTGTTGCGTCCCATACAAAAGTGTCCCGAAAATAAAAGTTATGCGAATGCCGTGAAAATCAAGTATGATTTTTTTTGGAATTTTTGAAAAATTCTGAGACGGAGAGCTAGTCAGGGGGATGCACCAGTTGGGCACAAGCCCTGGAGGCGCCGGCACCCCCTGGCCGCGCCTACCAGGCTTGTGGGGCCCACGTGTCCCCCCTCCACTTATTCCAGCTCCCATCTCCTTCTCCTACCTCCAAAAAAATCATTCTATAGCTCAAACCCATGTTCTTGCTCTTCTTGCTGCGATTTTCGATCTCCTTGTGCAAAGCCCCATTCACCAAACTGTTTTGGGGAAATTACTCCTTGGTATGTGACTCCTCCATTGGTCCAATTAGTTTTTGCTCTAGTGCCTTATTCGTTGCGTATTTTTTCTGCTTTGGTGACCCTGTTCTTGAGCTTTGCATGCTAATTTTAGCTGGTCCCAAGTAGTTTTGATGCGTGATATGGCCTCTAGGCACTTGTTGGAGTAGTTGCTATGAGTTTCATTGAGCCTTGTTCACTTTTACTTTGAGTTACTGAAAAATTCAGAAAAAGAAGATGTTCAGGACAAACTATCATGGTGGTTCCTCAAGCAAGAGGGGTCCCCGTCTCGCGATTCGGGAACCCGATCCTTACCAACCGAGGAACGCACAGGT
This sequence comes from Hordeum vulgare subsp. vulgare, assembly GCF_904849725.1. Classification (NCBI taxonomy): domain Eukaryota; kingdom Viridiplantae; phylum Streptophyta; class Magnoliopsida; order Poales; family Poaceae; genus Hordeum; species Hordeum vulgare. Next base: position 136,453,731 of record NC_058522.1, on the reverse strand, counting down.
ACAACCATGTGAATGGCCTTCCGATCAATTCATGATAGATGCAGGTTTCAAAGACGAGTTTGATACACTTGTTCACAATGTTGGACTTGAAGAATTCATCTCTGATAAATGTTAACAATATACTATCCTCACTGCCACTTTTTTCGTAGATTCAAATTTTCAGCCGACCGTGACACATCCATACTGTTTGATCTCTATGACAAATCGTATACCATGGAGTTAGTGAATTTCAATAGAATTTGCAAGATACCTTATTGGGGTAGTCTCAACGATCCCGCTAAATCCTCGGTTAGAGATTTTTTTTCTAGTATAACTGTCGGAGAAACTAGAGATATTACGCAGGCTACCATGTGGAGCATTCATTTTCCTGCCTTGCATTACTTTGCCCTCTTCATAGGTAGAAGCATTAACGGCAAGATCGAGCATTGTCACCTCTGTGGACCTGACCTTAGTATCCTTAAGAGCGCAATAACGGGTGATAGAAGTTTGAACATGGGAGCTATAATAGCAAGGAGGCTGAATAATAATGCTAATGAAGGGGATTTCTTTGGTGGGATCTATGCCACTCGCATACCAAATTTTCTTGGAGTACCCATCCGCCAAGGAGATCCCCCGCTCCATACAGCTTTCCTTGATCGCGCCGCTATGACACGCTATCAGTTCCTTGAGAGGGATAATGAATCCCTCCTATACCGGTTAATATTTAACCGACAACGTGTTTTCCATATTACCCTTCTTGCTCCTGCTTTCTTTGACTTTCAGGTAAAATGGAGATATTACATAACCAGAGGAGAGGCAGAGGAGTATGAGAGGGAGGCAAAGGCTGCTCGCCTCCGTGAGGCAGCTATTCAGGCAGTGGCTGCAGCGCTCCTGTACAACCCCCATTATGATTTTGGGTATCGCTCAGACCATCCTTGGGAGTAGACCAACTTAGGCCAAAATCCTAAGCTTGGGGCAGTACGTGTTTCTCACTGACTTTATATTCATGCTTACACTTTCACTTTGTTAGTCGGTGTTCACACTTTGCCACTGTATCATCCATGCTAGTTTATTTCTTTTCTTGCTTTATTCTCGTGTGTTTGTCTAGTTTGAGAAGACCCAAAAAGATTTCCCGTTCTACTTTTGCTTGTTGGGAGCTTTCCCATGTAAATAGTTTTCTTTTTCTTTGGGTCAAGGTAGAAGACCATGGTTACAATGTTTAGTGGCTCTCGCATGCATATCTGTTTATCTCTCAAAGAGCCATATTACTTTGTCTTCTCCTTTGTGTTTGCTTGTAGGTTCCAGCGTAGTCCAATGCACGAGCACTCTTATTATTGTTCACATCATTCAGTCGTGCAAGTGAAAGGCAATAATGACCATATATGATGAAGTGACTGAGCCTAGAAAAGCTGGTATGAACTCGATGTATTTTGTTTTTGTAAACATGACTAACTCATCGTTCCTGATTCAGCTTTGTTGTGAGAGAAACATGTTTGCAATGACAACTTAGAGATCATAGTTTCTGATGCCATGCTTAATTAGCTAGGAGCTTATAATGGTTTGCCTTGGATAACAACATGAATTTTGAGATGACTATGATGTAGTATGATAGGATGGTATCCTCCTTTGAATGATTCAAGTGGCTTGACTTGGCGCATGTTTACGCATGTAGTTGAAACAAAATCAACATAGCCTTTATGATATTCATGTTCAAGGTTATTTATGTCCTACTCATGCTTGCACTCAATGTTGGTTAATCTCAATGCATTTTGATGACTGTTGTCGCTCTCTAGTTGGTCGCTTCCCAGTCTTTTGCTAGCCTTCACTTGTACTAAGGGGAATTATTCTTGTGCATCCACTTCCATAAACCCAAAGTTGTTTCATATGAGTCCACCATACCTACCTATATGCGGTATCTACCTGCCGTTCCAAGTAAATTTGCATGTGCCACTCTCTAAACCTTCAAGAAATAATCTGTTTTGCATGCCCGAACCGCTCATGTGGTGACAAGGGGCGATCAGTATCTTCCATGCTAGGCATGTTATCCTTGATATGTGTTTATTCACTATCGTTCACGAGAAAGGGGCCGGTAATTGGAATGCCCAGTTCCATGCTCAAATCAAAAAGATAATTGCAAACAAAACTCCCCCTGGATTGTTGTTGGTATGGACGACACCTGATTATTCGGCTAGTCGTGGGTGTGATTGATCGGTGGTGGGGGAGTCAAAACTTTACTTTTCTATTTGGGAACCGCCTATAGTATGTGTAGCATGGAAGATGGTGAAAACTCTTGGTCATTGCGTTGACAATGAAAGCATGCCACCCAAAATTATTTATCTCTGTTTTAAAAGCTTGAGCTCTGGCAACTCTGCAAATCAATGCTTCCCTCTGCGAAGGGCCTGTCTATTTATATTTCTGTTGAGTCATCCTCTTCTTATAAAAGCACCAATTAGAGAGCACCTCTGTCATTTTTATGCTTTGATTTTAACTGATAATGAGTATGACTGTGACTGGATCTTCTTTGCCATGAATTACAATGTTCGGTCAACCCTTGGTCTTTGAAGGTGCTCTGCATTTATGTTTTGCGGTCTCAGAAAGAGCTAGCGAGATACCATCTGTTCATATTGCTTCAGGATTGTTTTGATTGAAGTGTTGACGTTTGAGACTTATTATTATTGCTCGCTAGTTGATTATGCCATTGATATGAGTTCCTCTTGAGACCTAAATGTCATTGCTTATGTGGTTAGCTTATGATCTTGCTGAAAATCTGAATATGAGTTAGACATAATTACAGCAACAAGATCAAACAGAGTTCGTAAAAGTTTTTCTTTTGTCTCTTTTAGTTTGTCAACTGAATTGCTTGAGGAAAAGAAAGGTTTTAAGCTTGGGGGAGTTGATACGTCTCCGTCGTATCTACTTTTCCAAACTCTTTTGCCCTTGTTTTGGACTCTAATTTTCATGATTTGAATGGAACTAACTCAGACTAACATTGTTTTCAGCAGACTTGCCATGGTGTTGTTTTTGCACAGAAATATAAGTTCTCGGAATGACCAGGAAATTTACGAGGATTTTTTGCGGAATATATAAAAAATACTGGCGCAAGAATCAACCGGAGGGGTGGAGCAAGGAGCCCACAAGCCCACTAGGCTCGGCCCCCCTGGCCACGCCTAGCAGGCTTGTGGGCCCCTCAGAGCTCCACCTCCTCAAATTCGAGCTCTATTTGGTCCCTTTCGTCCGGAAAAAAATCAAGGAGAAGAGTTCATCGCTTTTTACGATACGGAGGCACCGCCACCACCTGTTCTTCCTCTAGAGGGCAGATCTGGAGTCCGTTATGGGCTCCGGAGAGGGGAGATTGTCGCCATCGTTGTCACCAACCTTCCTTCATCGCCAATTCCATGATGCTCTTCACCTTTCGTGAGTAATCTCGTCATAGGCTTGCTCGACGGTGATGGGTTGGATGAGATCTATCATGTAATCGAGTTAGTTTTGATGGGGATTGATCCCTAGTATCCACTATGTTTTGAGATTGATGTTGCTACTACTTTGCCATGCTTAACGCTTGTCACTAGGACCGGAGTGCCATGATTTCAGATATGAACCTATTATGTTCTCGTTAATATATGTGTGTTCTTGATCCTATCTTGCAAGTTGTAGTCACCTACAATGTGTTATGACCCGGCAACCCCGGAGTGACAATAGCTGGAACCACTCCCGGAGATGACCATAGTATGTGGAGTTCATGTATTCACTAAGTGCTAATGTTTTGTTCCGGTTCTCTATTAAAAGGAGAACCTTAATATCCCGTAGTTTCCATTAGGACCCCGCTGCCACGGGAGGGATGGACAATTGATGCCATGCAAGTTTTTTTCCCTAAGCACGTATGACTACATACGGAATACATGCCTACATTACATTGACGAACTGGAGCTAGTTACATATCTCTCCGTGTTTTAACTGTTGCAAGATGAATATCATCCAGCATAATTATCCGTCACGGATCTAATGCCTACGATTCTTTTCCTACTGGTCCTTGCTACGTTACTTTGTTGCTACTGTAGTCACTGCTGCTACCGTTACTCTGTCGCTATTGCTGTCGCTGCTGCTACTGTTACTCTATCGCTATTTTTGTCGCTGCTGCTACTGTTACCGTTGCTACTGTTGCTATCACACTACTTTGCTACTGATACTTTGCTGCGAATACTAAGTCTTTCAGGTGTGGTTGAATTGACAACTCAACTGCTAATACTTGAGAATATTCTTTTGCTTCCCCTTGTGTCGAATCAACAAATTTGGGTTGCATACTCTACCCTCGAAAACTGTTGTGATCCCTTATACTTGTGTGTTATCACATCCCCTTGTGTCGAATCAACAAATTTGGGTTGAATACTCTACCCTCAAAAACTGTTGCGATCCCCTATACTTGTGGGTTATCAGCCGCTGCCTTGGCCTCCGGCATCTCGGGGATCTCCTCGAGATCCACTAGCGCAGAGGCGTCCCGCTCGGATTGCATGGCTGCCTCGGCCCTCTAGGTACGCCTCGGGGCTGCCCAGCTAGCTGGCTCCTCCACGCGAGCACGTGTGGAGGGGTCATGTCTAGCCTTTATACGCCTCAACATGGGCTTCTCAGCCCGGCTGGGTTGAGATCGGCCCTCGGCCATCTTCTTCGCCGCCACCTCTCAGCAGCAGGCGGATTGTTCTTCCATAGCCTTCTGGGAAGCGACTGGCGCTGCCCAGTCGGCTTGCTCAGCGGCGGAGGGGGTATCTTCCTCCACGTCCTCCACCTCCCTGCCAATTATTACCTTGAGGAACCTATATTCACGCGAGACAAAGCAAAAGGGAACGAAAAGGAACCCTTACCCGGCAACGATGGGCACCTGCCTCCTGCCGGCACCAGCACGACGCTTCTTAGCGCCGCCTGCTCGTCCTCCGGCTGGAGGTCCTCTCACGACATGCTTGGGGGCCGGCCTGGAAGCTCTGGCACCCTTGCCTTTCTTCCGGGCCGCCTCGCCAAGACCGACCGTCTCGGCCGCATGGCGGCGACCACGCGTCAGGGGTGGACTGGTGACCTCCTCCATCCCATCGGAGTCTTCCTTGAAGGCTGCATCAGATAAGGAGGGCGGTGTCTCGTCATCATCCGTCCAATCAATAATGGAGGGCTTCAAATGCTCACGAGACGGCTCAGAGCCCTCCGACTCCAGCGCGTCCTTCGAATCCTCGGAGGTGGCACAACGCGGCCCGATCATGCCCCCGTCCTCGATCTCCGAGGCGTCGGACGTCACCACGTCGGCGGCAGGAAGGTTGAGCGCTTACAAGTTCTCGAACAACTATGCAATGGAGTCGGCGGCCGTCTCAGAAAGAAGATCGACTACAAGAAAAATGACAAGAACAACATCGACAAGAGTGCTTACCATCGGAGGCGGATGGGCCCTGTCGTAAGGGACTAGCCCCCACTCCCAGATTCCACTATCATCCAGGTAGGCCGTGGAGATCTGGTTCACACCCCGAGCCACCGTGCTGGCGGTGAAGTTCTTGGTGGAGAGCCGACAGGGATCATAACGGTTGACCATCTGGCAAAGCAGATGCGGCTTCCTCTGCAGGGGCAGGATCCTGCAGGTGATCATGGTGGTAAGCAAGTCACGGCCGAGGAGGCCGCGATTCTTCAAGCTATCAAGGTAGGCGCTGATTTGCGCCACCTCAGGAATCGGCTTCGGATACTTGGCCTCCCAATTCATCTTCGCCATCAGAGGCTCAATGGCGAAGGGAGCCATGTCGAGGGCGTCGTGTGCAGGGCTGGCGTTCCTCACATAGAAGAAGCCTTTGTACCACTGCTCGATGGATTCTTGCAGTGGTAACTAGGGGAAGCCGGACTTCGCCCGATGGTGCACCAGTGCGGCTCCGCACGGCGTCATCAGGCGAGGTCCGTCAAGCTTCTGTAGCTTGGCCTTGTCCATCTTCTTGGACTGCTGCTTGAGGAAGAACAAGCTCTGCCAGAGGTCGAGGCGAGGCTCAATCCCGAGGAAGCCCTCGCATAGGACGACGAATGACGCCAGTTGGAGAATGGCGTTCGGCATGAGGTGGTGCGGCTGCAGGCCGAAGAAAGTGAGAAAGTTGGAGAAGAAAGTGCTCGCCGGAAGCCCGAAGCCCATGTAGAAGTGCTAGTCGAACACGACGATGTCTCCCTCCTGCGGTTTCGGGGCGGTCTCGGCTTCGGGGATCCGCACCATCACGAGAGAGGCCGGAGGCAGCATCCGACGGTGTCGGAGAGCCTCGATGTGGTTGTTGCAAATCTCGCTGCTTAGCCAGGCCCCGTTGGACAAGCTCTTCTTCGAGGAGGAGCCGCTCGGCATGAGTGCAGGCAACGGGTGCTTGGGAAGACTGGCGGCGACGGGTGGCGTGACGGTGACGGAGAGGATGAAGACGAAGATAGACGGTCTATTTCTCTCTGGACTCAGGGAGGAAGAGGGCGTCGATGTGGGGCCAGAGGGGGGCGAATGGCCTCCTCGATATCCCCGCGCCCTATTTAAACCCCACGAAGGATCGTGGGGAGGGGATCCGGTGCGCACAAGACCCCACTAATCCCGTTTATTACGGACAATAACGCTTCCCGAGACCCAATCGTCACGGAGTAAATTTGCAGAGGATCATCCGCACGGGAGCCGTGGGGCGTCGTGGCGGGACCCAGGGCCCAGGCACGGTCCTGTCACCTGCGTAAACCATCATCACATCAGGCCGGGCTTAGCACGTGGTGCGGTTTACGTGGCCTACGATGAAGCCGAGGCGTCGCTTGGAAGCCAGCCGGCTCGGCGTCCCCTACCGCAGGCGGCAGCAGGAATACAACAACAAACAATCAAGCCAGTGAGGCCACCCGCTCGAGAGCGGCGGGCCTCCCCAGCTTCGGGGACTACTGTCGGGGGGATAACCCCGGGGTAGGATCAGCGAGCCTGCTCCTTTACCTTCAGCCCAGAAGGAATGACTAAAACAATTCTACAAAGTCCAAGTCCCCTGGCCGGCTAGGAAGCACCTACAGGGTGGGGGCGAGGCGGCCAACTCTCTGGCCGGCCAGGAAGCACCTGCCGGCTAGACACGAGACGGCTACCTCCCCCTCGCCGCTTAGGCCAAGCCAGCCGGCTAGGGGCGAGGCGGCCGTACCCAGGACAACTAGTCAAGCAGGCTAGCCGGCTGGGGATCTCAAGTCACATCAGATCGTAGGTCATGATGAGACCCTACGATTAAAGGTGGCTATGCGTCAGCAAAGGTAGTGGATGAGGGCGCACATAAGGTACCGGCATCGGCAGCCACGCTGCTGACCTCCTCCGGCTCTGATCCATCACCCTGCACAGTGTCGGCCCGGCAAACTCCCACTCCATTACTTCACTCGGTGTGGGAACAGTGGAGACGGTCATACTGTCTGCCCATGAAGAATCTCGCTGGACGACGCCTGACGTACAACGAGTGTCCTGTGTTAACCTTACGCTAGAGCCTTATTGGCTAGCCGGCGGGTCCCACAGCCAGATGGGACCTTGCAGCCGGCGGGCCCCTCCAACGACAAGACCCCCATGGGCCCCCTGGCCAACGGCGAGCCTACCAGCCGAGTCCCACTCTTGTACTTTTATCCATATTGTAGGTCGGTGGGTTCGTCTATAAAACCCCCCGGCCCCCCTCCATGCAGAGGGTCGGTCAACTTAGCACACACACCAACCACATAGGATAGGTAGAAGCGAGCCGACAGCTCCTTCTTCCTCCTCCGCAATATAGCTCCAGGAGCACTTTGTAGTCCCATTCATACATCATACACTCCGGCAGGATTAGGGGTGTTATCTCTACGGAGAGCCCTGAACCTGGGTACATCGTGCGTTCCATGCTTGTACCAACTTCGTTCCCAGCGCCCTCCAGTGCCACTTTGGTTCCCACCATCTTTAGCTTACCCATGGCTTATGTTGTGAGTATTCACTCACACACAGGTTGAAGGAATCGATTTCGATGAAACTTTTGCACCTGTTGCTAGACTTGAAGCTATTCGAATATTACTTGCTTATGTTAACCATCACAATATTACTCTATATCAAATGGATGTGAAAAGTGCATTCCTCAATGGTAAGTTTGAGGAATAAGTATATGTTGCTAAGCTTCCAGATTTTGAAGACCCGAAGCACCCTGACAAAGTCTTCAGACTCAAAAAGGCACTCTATGGTCTCAAGCAAGCCCCTTGGGCGGGGTATGATACATTGAAGGAATCCCTCATGAAGAAAGGCTTCAAACCCGGTTCACTTGATCCTACTCTTTACACAAAATCCTATGAAAATGAACTATTCATGTGGCAAATATATGTCGACGACATAATTTTGGGTTGTACTAACAAACGTTACAGTGATGAATTTGCCTACATGATTGGTGAAGAATATCAAATGTCCATGATGTTGGAGCTGATATTCTTCTTAGGCTTGCAAATTCGTCGACAACGCAATGTCATCTTCATATCTCAAGAGAAATACCTCAAGGATGTCCTAAGAAAATTAGGCATGCATGAGTGCAAAGGCGTCAAGATTCCTATGCCTACAACGGCCACCTCTGCACTGACGAAAATGGTATAGATTTCGATCAACAGGTATATCATTCTATGATTGGCTCTTTATTGTACCTATGTGCATCTAGGTCAGATATTATGATTTGTGTTCGCATGTGTGCACATTTTCAAGCAAAACCGAAGGAATCACACCATAAGGCTGTGAAACATATTCTCCGATATCTGGATCACACACCAACAATAGGATTATGGTACCCCAAGGGATCAAATCTTCACCTTGTTGGATATTCTGATTCTGTTTATGCTGGTGATCATGTGGATTGCCAGTCAACGTCATGCACATGTCATTTCCTCGAAACATCTTTAGTCTACTGGTCCTCAAAGAAGCAGAACCGCGTATCACTCTCACTTCTGAAGCTGAATACATTGCTGCTGGATATTGTTGTGCACAACTGCTATGGATGAAGCAAACCCTTAGAGACTGCGACATCAACATGAAGAATGTGCCCCTCTACTGCGACAATGAGAGTGCAATCAAGATCGCCTACAACCCAGTACAACACCCGAAGACCAAGCACATCTAGATTCGTCATCATTTTCTTTGTGATCATGTACTCAAGGGCAATATCATCATCAACCATGTGAAGACCGACTGCCAGCTAGCAGATATCTTCACAAAGCCCTTGTATGAGAGAAGGTTTTGCAAGTTGCGGTGTCAGCTAAATATCCTAGAATCTTCAAATGTCTTGTAAACATGCACACATCCTAACACTTACGCAAAAATGATGTCTTAGATGTGCAACACATGAAGTAACGATTTTCTTCAATTAATGAACAATATCACTCTAAGTGTGAAGAAATTAATGAAGAATTTGGACCTCAGGGCCCTACATCAATTATACGCTGTGCATGAAATCATCATTCTTATACGGTGGGTCACGGCACCACCAACTTTGAAGTTCTCCAAGTTGGAAATTCTTCAAAGTTGAAACTCTTCAATCTGAGACTTTTCAAAAATTTCTTAAAATTTTCAAAGTCATCAAATTTTCAAATTCTTCAAAAAATATTTGTGATGATCTTCATTGACTATATATATATATATATAATGAGTTTTCAATGTCCTCAACAACATTCATTTCTTGCTAAGTATTCAGTTTGATATTTCCTGTAAGTGAATGTGATCGGACCCGTCTCCCCTTTATGCTAAGCTCAACCCACTCATTTCTCAATTCTTCATATGCGTTCTTATTGACACTTTTCAAAATCATCACTGAGTCCTTGTCAGCTGAGGACTTTGAAACAAAACCCTCAAAAGCCAAAAAATTATTTTAGATGTTACCACAGTAACCGCACCCACTTCTCACGAACGGATAACCACGATCTCCACCGCTTCGATCATGGGTAGCACGTGTCATGCGGAGACGATAGGGCAAGGGCAGTTTCATCCGAAGTTTTCACTTCAGACCGTTTTCACCTGAGCTATAAATAGCCCCTTACCCCCTTAGTCAAAACTCTTCTCTCCCTCTCGTCTTCTCCGCTCGAGCTCAAAACCTAGCGCCGCCGCTATCATCTTCTTTGCCGGTGAGGAAGAGCTTCAATGCCTCGACCTCGCTGTCACCGGACTCACGTCGACTACAGAACATCTTCCTCCGCCGCGGCCATCGCAGTCTTCAGTCGCCGAGTTAGGGCATGAAGATCTGGACGGAAGAACTTCTTCTTTTACTTCCCTAGTTCATCGTGTTCTTCGCATAGGGTAATTAAAATCCTATTTTACTACCCTGTTGATCTATTTATTCTCTTAAGATTTGTGATATCAGATTTTCCTCAAAAAATATCTCACCTGTGCACACCCGTGTCTAGAACACTTGATGAATTTCACTAAGCCACTAATTCATCAAGTGTTCTAGACACGGGTGTGCACAGGTGAGATATTTTTTGAGGAAAATTCACTAAATTCATCACGAGATTCCTTAATTGTGTAAATTTTCGAATCTGCACAACTCTGGAACCCAAGATCAGAATGCTTAGTGAAATTCCTCAAGTCACTGGTCAAATTCCTCAACTTAAGAGTTTTTTCAATTTCCTCAAATCTGAGAACACATATGACCTCTCCAAATTCTTCGCACATATACTATGTTCACAGGTACAAAATGTCAGCTGATGAATCACTAGGTTCTCATCAAGTTAACTCATTTGCAGCATTTCTTGAAGAAACATTACGTGTGTCGTCAGATTCCTCAAGAATACAAATTCCTTAGCAAAAACCTCAGCTTAAGAAAATGGAGGAAGACAGAAAACAGAAGGGTGGCAAGAAGATGGAACAGAACACTGCCTTTGAGATCCTTGAGGACATATATGTTGAGTACTGCACTCCAGATGAAGAAATGCATGGAAAAGAAACTATGGCAAAACACAAGATAAGGCTTCAAAATATTGAACGCAGATGGGCAAAGGAGGTACCATATGCCATCCAAGTTCCTCTGTACCATGTGCCACAGGCTCAGATTCAAAATCTTCACCTGGTTTGTCGAAGACAAAGATGACTGCTGGTAGAGGTACCATGCCAAGTCCAAGCAAGATTGTCAACATTCCTTCTACATCAGAAGGAAGTGAAGAATATTATGATGAAACTCTTCGAGCCATCATCATTAACAAGCAAGAAAGAGTTGCACAAGATACTCGGAGGACCATTCCCCTTGCACTAGACCCCAAAGTTGTGCTGAATTTCATGGACCTATGGTATGAGGATCCAAACACATCAATTGATGACTTGAAACTTCCACCTGGACTCAGTCACATGATTACCTCCTTCATCAATGACGCAAAATGGAAGGATCAGCAAGCCAAACAGGCTAACATTGTGAAGGTTAAAAAGGAGAAATTCTTGAAGCAAACCATCCTTAACATAACGACTGAGAAACCTGTTTCTACTCAGGCAGAGCTGAAAAGGAGAAATGCATAGTGAAGTTTGTCAAAGCAGCAACTGCTGTAGTTGATGAATATAACAGGAGGGTTGCAGCCCCAAAGCAACCAGAAAATCCTTAGCCCACCTATACTGTAACATTGCCTGACTCTGATGAAGAAGAAGTAGAGGCTGCTGATGAAATCACTCAGCATATTCCTTTTGAAGAATCTGCCAGGCCAGACACTGCCAAAGCAATGCGTGATGAAAATGCTCTTTCACCAAAGTCTTCAAAGGTGAAGAAAGTGACTCTTCCATCTGCATCAAACATGAAGATAATAAAAGTTGCTGAGGAGGTAGCCAAAAAGAGAAAATCTTCAACTACTTCAGAGTCCTCAGAGGCAAAACGCTTGAAGACTATGCCTACTTCATCAGCTCTAGTGGATGATACTCCCCTGAATGTTGTACCATCATATATGATTGTTCCATTTGGTGAAGAGCACATCATTCCAAAACAGGATGAGGAAATGGATGATAATCGCTCTCCTGCATCTACACCAATAGATGAGGAAATTCAAGGAGATGAAATTCCTCAAGTCTCAACACCTCCTCCTCAAAACCCAGAAATGACTGCTGAAGAAAAGGAGGGCCACGAAGACATTGGAAGTAGCACACCTGTTATCCATGATGAGTTTTGGGAACAGGCTTACCCAAACTCTCCAATAACCACCCAAATTCCTCAAACTCCTGCTGCCACTGAAATTTCGACTGGCTCTGATGAAAGCACAGATGTGAAATCAGCACCTAAGCAAGAATCAGTTGCGTCAGCTCAAGCAACTGAAAAGGAAACTACAACCCCAGAAACTGCTTCTCCTCCATCAGAACAACAAATTCATCAAGCTGAAGAACAAGCTCGTGCTGAAAATGCTGAAACTCCAATTGTAGTGGTAAATTCTGAAACTGCAATTGTGGTGGCCCAAACTCCTCAATATGAGCAGCATCATAATCTTCAACCAAAGCCTCATGAGCCCTTCTCAAAGAGGCCAAAGTTTCAGAAGGAAGACTTCTATGATGAACATCATTTCTTCATAGGAGAAAATCCTTATGATAGGCTTCGCATCAGGCACACAAAATTCTGGAGCAGAACTCAACTCAACTACTATGCTTCTGTGCTCTGTGGGAGAAGGAAATATTTCATCACACCCATATTCCTCATTGTGACATGGATGAAATTCCTTGCTTCAACCCAGTACTCAGTGTTCTTCACGATGCAACGCTATTCCCATTATGCACATATATTGGTGAATAGAATACTGACATTATTCTTCAATTCTTTGCCACACTGCATATCTCTGGTGACCCGAAAGATGTAAACTCATGGGTCTTGGACTGGATGACACAGTACACCCACTACAAAGCTCCAGCCAATGAATTGCTTCGAGCTTTATGGATATCAATACCTTCAGATGAAGCAATTAAACTCTATGATGAAAGAGAGCTGCCAAATCATCTAATGCAGGTCCTCATGAAACCTTTGGCTCCAGGCCAACCTCCCAGGACAAGATTCCTAGTGAAGGAATTGAAGTATGTGCCGAGTACAGTTTACAGAATTTTGTCATATTCCATCGCACCAATCAAAGGGCATGATAAGGAAGAAGATGTTGTTGGGATCATGAAGAATATCCTGTTGCACGTCATTCATGGCAACACAATGAATCTTCATGATTTCTTCTTGAGGAGTTTGGCCGACACTGCTTTGTCACCATATGAGCTGAAGTTTATGCACCTTGAATCATGAGATTCATGAGAAATAGATATGCCATCAACTACCAAGCCGACTTTCACAATCAACTCAATTATCTGTCGCCTCCCAAAGTCATCAAGAAATCTTTTCAACCTGTTAAAGTAAAAGGCAAGTCAGTCATTGATGAAGGAAATCGGCCCCTGGATGGTCAATTTCTCAAGGCTACCTCTTATTCCTCATATGATGACACTCCCACTCAAGAATCTAATGGCAGAGAAAAACCTCCAAGCCCAACTGCCCCAATGGTGATGACTAACAAAGAGCTTCTCGTAAGTCTTCACCATAAAGTCGATCGCAATCATAAGTGGGTGCCAGTTTGACTCCATTGTGAAAACCCTTAACGATACTCAAAATGTTGTGAAGAAAAATCACTATTATCTTCATGAGGTATTTGATCACACTTGGGCCATATTGTCTCACGTGAAGAACTCGAATTCATACAAGACTTTTACTGGTCATGGCCAGCAAAAAAGAAATTCAAGATTATTTCAGTTCCTGACTTGGTGGACAACTCATTTTCTTCATTCCGTACTGCAGATTCAGATGAAGAACCTGAGGATACTGCAACTAGTCGAAGAAAGAAGTCAGACTGCAAAGATGCTCACGCCTCTACATCAACACAGAAGTGAAATTCTTCACAGGCGTTAGTCCTCAGTTTTGTCCCTTTTCGTCACTTGATGAGATGAGAAAGGTGGAGAAATCTGAGAGTTAGTCTTCAAGAGGGATTTCTTTTTGGGCTTATAAACTTTGTTAAGTTACAAACTCTTGATTCTTCTGAAGTTTTTGATGTAATGAGTTGTAACTTAAGCCCGATGGTGTTCTGACTCTTTTGAACGTTTTTCGTCGCATGCTTATTCCTCAAGTTAAGTAATGCATGCATGCTGAAATTTGTCAAACACCATTTTTCATCATGCATTTCAAATTCCTCATACTATAAGTCAAACGCATGCATGAATTGCAAGATACACGAGAGATCTCCATCATATAAATCATCAATGTGCATCTGTTGTTCAAAGCAAATTCCTGAAAACATGCACATCTTGAGGGGGAGTTTCTCTGTATATTGACTTCAAATTCCTCAAACTCAGTACGTATATCATATTACTAGCCCCGTTGAAAACTTAATCTATTTGTCATAAACCACCAAAAAAGGGGAGATTGTAAGTGCATCTAGTGCCCCTGAGTGACTTTGGTGGTTCGAATACTTATAGGTTAATAGACTGATATGTTTGTGAGTGTACACAGGCTCTATAAGTCACTGAGGAGTTTGAGTTATTCGATGAATATCGACCCCTAAAAATAAATGTATTTCAGTGAAGACTTTGGTAATTCCTTGAAGACTTTGATTGCGAAGAAATTGCAAAGAAATTGATATTCTTCATGAAGATATTGAAGATGAGGAATCCGGAGTGTTCCGAAGAAAATACACTGAAGACTTTGAAGCTTGAATATTTACTGTTTATATTTCATTTTATTTATACTTGAGTCATTGGAACGTCGTACTGTTAAAGGGGGTCGAGGTAAAACTGTGGAACGAATTACCTCATGATGCTCGACCCAAGCCATACATCTACCAAAGCCTTAGAGTGAGGAATATGAGAGACATGAGGACTATCACAGTTGAAAGTTCCGACCGTTGCTGCGCCACACGCCACCTATCACATATCTTATCCACCCAACGGTCATATTATTTAAGGGTATTTATGTACAATCATGTCGGGATGCTCCTAGGCTATAAACAGCCGCACCCACAACCACTAGCTGGTTGGCTGCTCCAAAAGAAACATGAACTTGTCATTTAGAGCAACACAAATTCCTCACAGCCTTTGAGAGAAAATCATCAAGTGAGGAAATACCCCAAACACCCAAACCCAAACCAAAACCCAAGTGATTGAGCATCACTGAAGAAGTTATTCCCGTGTGGAACCGACGTTTGTTACCTTTGAGGACTGTGTATCCTCTAGACGATTAGGCGTCATGGTCTAGAGCATCCAGCAGTCAATTGTGGATCGCCAGGTGACCGAGTTTGTGAGGGTTTGGAAGTCTGCCCTGAAGACTTACCACGAGTGTTGGGCGAGGACTGTGTATCCTTAGCTCAAGGAGAATACGGTGGTGACTGTGTGTCCTTTGGTTTCAATACCAAGCCGCTCCAAACCGGACATACAACTGTGACAGTAGTTGGAACTGGGTCATCAACAACTGGCTTGATCAAGCTACTGATTCTCTTTCCTCAACCTTCTTATTTCCTCAATTGCATGTTGAAGACTTTCATCTGTACTGTTTGAAGAATTTGACTGAAGACTCTGTGTGAATTCCTCACCTCAAATTCTTCACCTGAGTTAATCTTCACCTACTTACCCTATACTTGTGACCCATGCAAACCGAACCTCCGAAATCACGTTGAGTACTTTGCTGTAGAAGTTTTTGAACATCTGATCCTGTACTATTTCCGCTGCACTCAGTTCATAACGAAGGACTTTCCTCACTAGGAATTTCCTGAGTGATGAAATTGTCAAAATCGCCTATTCACCCCCCTCTAGTCGATATAACACACTTTTATCACTCCCCAATGCACGCATGGTGTAAACCATGGCTGTTCTGGGTGGAAGAGAAGGACGAATAGAGAGGAAATGGAGGTACTTGGGGAAATGTTAGTTATGAGCCTGACCCGCGGCAAGAGCTCGTCGGGCCAGTGCAAGTGTTCACAGTTTAGCCGGAAGGGAAGGAACAGAAAATATGCTTAGTCGAACCTTCCTTCTTCTCCTTCTTGCCCAACGGTCTTGTAATGACCATGACATTTGAGACACTTGGAAACGGGACCTCGCTGTAGCCCGTTCATCGGGGTGTCCGTCCAACGGATCCTCTCGAGCATTTGGCCTTGGATTTATGAACGTGGGGTAAATGCAGGACCTAGCCGCACGCGAGCTCATCCACTTCGATGGCTCCACCATGACAAAGAACTGACCACACGTGGGAAAGGAGAAGAGAGGAAGGGTATCGCCGTGTACCTTTCCTCCTTCCCCCCCCCCCATTCAATCGTAGCTGGACCTCCTCGAGGGTTAGGCGATCTAGTGCGATGATTGTGATAGGGATGGCACCATTGCCAAATCATCTACTTCCCCTGCCGAGGTCGCCATCGTGGCTGCACCATCCGCATCGGATGCAGCAAATACGGCGTTGACGGTCCACGTTGTCGTTCACACAACCATGACCGTGGTGTGTGGCATGGGACCGCAGAGGAAAAAGCCCTTGACGATGTTCTTCTTTCTCGATGCTTAAGGCGGAGGGAATGCTGATGAAGATCAATGAAGCACTCGCAATCTTGGATTTGTGTGAATGAAGCCCCCTGTTTGGCGTGCCAAAAATGTTGGTGCAGGTGTGCACTCGATCACCTATGGGATCTTTGGCCCCTTTGTGGTTCGGCAGGAAGGTCGTGTGGTATAAAGAGGGGAAACTACGAGGCCACATGATGATGTGACTCAAGCGTTTTTACCCAGGTTTGGGCCGCTCTGAAGCATGAAACCTTACTCCTAATTTGGTGGATTGATTGAGGAAGATGAAGTTCGCTCGGAGTTCTATCCCGACAAGGGTTGCAGCGGAGAGCTATCACATACATACAAATACACTTGGTTCCAGTCCCCTCGGGGTCCGAATCTACCAAGTGTCGAATATCCAAGTGTCGGAATCCTTTGCTAGGTTGCCTTGGGACTCCTTTTATAGCTCAAGGGGCATCCACAGTGGCAAACAGACATAATCAGATAGCTAACAATGCTATCATACCTAACTCTGGCACTTAACACAAAGCGCCATAAATGCAGCCTTAGGTGGAGAGCGGGGGTGCGTTCCCGATAAGCTCCTGCCACCTATTAGTTGGTCATGGCTTGGTGCCTTGACACGCCTCTGGACGAGTGCCAACTGGTCATAATCTGTCTTCCGGCACACCGCCATGTATTTGGCAGGAGCCACCTAGCCATCTAGGAGCTATACACCTCACCAATAAGTGACTGGTGTAGCGATGAGGTGGAGCGGTGGCAGGTTGGCCCACGCTTGCCGGGGAGGCGTCTTGCCGGGTCTTGTGGAGGATGCATGTGCCTTCGCCCCTAGTGGATGTCGGGGGTTCTTGGCATGTCTTGGGCTGCTTGTGTAGGTCTTGCCGGCGTCGTCGGCCATTGGGGGCCGCGCCTGCCGGAGTCTTGGTATTCTTCATGCGCTCCTTGACCTGTCGTAGAGAGGCCTCTCTTGCCCTCGCCAGATCGTGATGGAGTTGTAGCATCCCCCGGCAACCTTAAGTCATCGGGTCAGTGGCTTGTCGTCCGTGCACAAGTCAGGGGATATAAACACCCCTCTTTGTGCACCCTGACATAATTGAACATTAAAATTTCTATAACAATATTTCCCTCTCTCATAATAGTTACAAGTAGGATCATAATAAAACATAACAATATAACTATCATGCAAACCATTCTTTTTATTATATAGATGCATAACAATTTATAATCTTCCAAAATTGTGGGATAATCATCAACAAAAGTCATGACCTCTCTCCAAACCCACTTTTATACAAAATTTCATAAGATTCATCATTCTCCAAAGTAGTGGGATCATTATTACCTAAAGGTGACACTCTTACAAACCTATTTTCAAAAATTTCGCAAACATTATTATCATTGACATATTCATCGTGAAGCTTAAATAAATTTTCAAGATCATAAGAAGCATTATGAACCCAATCATGATCATTGCAATAAGTAATGGACCTAACAAAATCATCATCCCCAAGCTTGTAGTTTTGCATATCATTAACACAACTCGTACTAATAGAATTTACACTAACATCATTGCAATCATGATTTTTATTCAAGGAACTACCATGAATCACATTATAAATTTCTTTTAACACTTCATCACACTTTCCACATTCATGATTTTCAAGAAAAAACTTCATAAAGATAATTAAGGGCAGTGAACACAGTAGCAATTGGTTCAACATAGTTGTGACTTATGAAAAGATTAGCAAGGGGATGAGGATCCATAACAACAGTTTTTTTAGCAAGCGAAGATGCAAGCAAATATAAGGCACATGGCAACACAAAAAAAGATATTAATAAAACTATTGTTGGTACTTTTTTATTTTTATGTAACTAAAAATGCAGAACAAGTAAATACTCATGTGTACGAAGGAACCTTGAGTTGTTCGATGATACTTCCCAACAACGGCGCCAGAAATCCTTCTGCTACTTTGTAGATGCGTTGGGGTTTTCCTCGATGAGGAAGGGATGAAGTATTAAATTAACATTAAGTATTTACCTCAATTGAGAAGCAAGGTTATAGAACCAACAACAGAATCACGCAAATGGTCGTCGATAGTACCTACACACAGAAGAGAAAATAGTTGCACCCAACGAGGGGGAGAGGGTTGTCAATCCATTGTACTTGTTAATTGCAAAAATCATATATTATAGTAGTTGATAGATAAATTGCAAAGTAAATAAATTACAGAAATATATATAGGGTTTTAGTAAATATGTTGAATAGACACGGGGGGCATAGTTATCACTGGAGGCATCACTTTCAGGAACAAAACATATAGTGGGCAAACAAATTACTGTTGCGCAGTTGATAGAAAAGTGCATAGTTATCATGCTATTCATAACATGATCATGTATATATGCATTATGTCCGTGAAGAGTAGACCGACTCCTGCCTGCATCTACTACTATTACTCCACCAAGTAACTACTATCCAACTTGCATCTATGGTATTAAGGTCATGAAAAACAAAGTAATGCTTTAAGTAAGATGACATAATGTAAACATAATATAATTAAGCAATACGAATTAACCATGTCGTTTTATGCTTAGTATAAATAATACAAATACGTGCCTTCCTACCCATTCTGTCATTGGATGAGAACACCGCAATATTGAACCTACTACCTTGCACCACTCCCTCTGATGATCTACTCATCTACTTGGCCAAAGAAAACTCATAAATCAGAAAGCATACATAGCTGTAACAAGCATACATAATAAAGTTCAAAAAAGACTCACTTACTTGCAATGAATAACCCGATCACAAATCCACAATTCATCGGATCCAACAAACACATTGCAAAGGGGATTACATCAAATGTATCTTCGAAGAGAACATTGTATTGAAGATCCAATAGAGAGAGAGAGAGAGAGAGACACACACACACACACACAGAGGGAGAGAGAGATATCTAGCTAATCACTATGGGCACATGGGTCTGTGGAATACTACTCACACATCACCATGAAGGCAGCAAGACTGATGAAGATGGCCTTCCTGATGGATTCCCCCTCCGGTAGAGTATCGACAGAGACCTCTAGATATGCTCGTGAAAGAAAAAAAGGCTTGCAACGGTCTAAAAATTATTTTGGGTCTCATTTTGGTGGTTTTGGGATTCCAGGGAATTTATAGAGGCAAAATTAGGTCAAAAAGACCCAGGAGTGCCCCACAAGCTCACATGGCGCGCCCCCTAGGGGCGTGCCGTGTGAGCTTGTGGCCCTCTCGTCTGGCATTTGGCCTCTCCCACTGCTTCTAGGGTCCCTTATCGTCGAGAGAAATCACTGTCAAGTTTCATTCTGTTTGGACTTTCTTTAGTATTGCTTTCTTGTGAAACAAGAAAATAGGAATAAACACGAACTC
This sequence comes from Hordeum vulgare subsp. vulgare, assembly GCF_904849725.1. Taxonomy (NCBI): domain Eukaryota; kingdom Viridiplantae; phylum Streptophyta; class Magnoliopsida; order Poales; family Poaceae; genus Hordeum; species Hordeum vulgare. The sequence goes on along the minus strand of NC_058522.1, from coordinate 136,433,851 downwards.
ACACGTGGCAATAGATTAATGGATTAGTTCCCAAAAACGATATAAATGGGCTAGAAAGCCTACACTATTGATAATATGATAGCATGGAACAATTAAAAATTATAGATATGTTGGAGACCTATCAGGGGTCGAGTACGTTATGTCTATATCGAGTTTCCTTTTGAAACGCAATCCTTCTTTCCTTGGGTTTTTGTGCAGTATTGACTTCTTGGGTACATCACATAGTGTTTGATGTCCCTTTACGATTTTCAGCATGCCTGTCTCAAGCAAGTATTTTAGCCTAGAATTTTCATCAAAGATAGAAACAAATTCCTCGGTGGAGGGGTTAGAACTATAATTCATAACAGTTGCGCAGATCTCGGTAGTAGCATTGAAATTTTGAGTAGTGCACTCAGCATTGGTACGTTCTAAGAGTTTTAGGCTGGGTGGTTCAAAGTAATCAGGAAATTTATCAGTTTGTTGATGAAGAGAGAATACTTTTCATTTGATATATCCATATAAGACACTTCAAGAGATCCGACTTCTTGTTTTGTGTTAAGGAGGTCATCTGTAAGTTTTTTGAAACTTTCTGAAAGAGAATTATAGCGATCCAACTGATTGATATATCTCCAATGTATTGGTAATTTTTAATTGTTCCATGCTATTATATTATCAATGTTGTATACATTATAGGCAATAAATATGCTAAGTTATATAATTTTTGGGAACTATCCTATTAACCCAGTGCCTGGTGCTAGTTGTTTCTTTCTACTTGTTTTTGGTTTTCTAGGAAAACAATACCAAACGAAATCCAAACAGTACGAAACTTTTTGACAATTTTTTCCAGACAATAGAGACCGTGGAAGCTTCGGAATGAGACTAGAAGGCAACATGGTGCACCTAGGGGTAGGCGCGCCCTGATGCCTTGTGGGCCCCTCGTGACTTCGTGTGATGTAAGTCCACCTCCATAAATTTTGTAAAATCGGGAAACAAACACAGAGCCACCAGAAATACTTTTTTTGCCGTGTGTTCTCCATCGTGATCCCATCTGGAGACCTTTTCTGATTCCCTACCAGAGGGGGAATCGATCACAGAGGGCATCTACATCAACATTGCTATCTCCATGATGATGTGCGAGTAGTCCACCACACATATACGGGTCCATTTCTAGTAACTAGATGGCTTCTACTCTCACTTTGATCTTCAATACAAAGTTCACCATGATTTACTGATAATATATCCGTTGTAATCCCCATTTGTGGTGTGTTAGTTGGGATCCGATGAATTGTGGGTTTATAATCAAATTATTCATGAATATATATTGAGTCTTCTCTAAATTCATTTATGCATGATTGGTATAGCTTCGTATTTATCTATGATATACCAGTTTGATTTGGCGAACTAGGTTGATTTATCTTCACTCGGAGTGGTGCGTTGTGATGGTTTGAATCTTGCGGTGCTCAATCCTAGTGAGAGAAAGAGACATGACACATATTTGTATAGTTTCCAATAAGGATAAAACGACGGGTTCTAAACATATTTCTTGTATTACTCTGTCTATATCATGTCATCTTGCTTTAAGCATTACCTATTTTATACATAATAATGTAGATGCATGTTGGATAGTGGTCTATGAGAGGAGTAATAGTACTAGATGCAGGCTAGTTGTTTATGGACATGATGCCTATACATATGATCATTGTCGTGTATAGCATGTTACAAATGTTAGCTATTTTGTCAATTTCCCAACAATAATTTGTTTACTTAGTGTATGTTATGTTTAAGAGAGAAGTATCTAGCGAAAACTATGAACCTTGATACGTCTCCAACGTATTGAGAATTTATGAAGTATTCACGCCATATTTTCCTATATTTACAATACGTTTATACGGTTTTTATGCACTTTATATGATTTATTTAGAACTATACCGGACTGACATTGTTGAGTGGAATTACCATGGTGTAGTTTTTGTGCAGAAAATAAAAGTTCTTGGAATCGCCCGGAACTTTTTTTGTGATTTCTCCAGAGAAAATAAGAAATATTGGAGCGAAGAACCACCGGAGGGGCACCACCTATGGGTCACAATCCAATAGGGGGCGTCCACCCACTTGGCGCACCCTCGTAGCTTATGGGGACCACGTGGCTCCGACTAATATGATTCCGAAGCTGGAAATTCCTATAAATCTAGAAACCCCGAAAGTTAACCTAGAACTTCCACTTTGTTGCTGCAACTCTCTGTATCAAAGAAAAACCCATCTGGAGCCTTTCTAGTACCCTCTTAGAGAGGGAAATCATCGTCGCTGACCATCTTCATCATCCCGATGGAGGCCATGATGTAGATGGAGTCTTCTACCCTCGGGGCTGAGGGTATGTACCAGTAGCTATGTGTTTGATCACTCTCTTATCTTCTGGAGATATCCCGATCTTCATGCATCACGGGCTTTGTTAATATAGTTGGATCATATGGTGTTCGTCCCTTTCTATCTTAATGTGATGAATTGAATCTTTCCCTTTCATATTTTGTTGTGTCAGATCGAATATCGGATTTGAGATCACTTGGAATATGTTCTACTGATTCACTTGATATATTTTTTGGTAGTGAACTTGTAGATTCATGTGGTGAAAACGGGGTAATCTATGAACATGGGTTGATACACGTTCTTCTCCTACTTCCTCCGATAGATATCTTGGGGTACTCTTTGAAGGTCTTTGTGTATGCTTGAATATGACGAATCTGAAATTGTTTGATGCATGTCAAGTAATTAACCCACGGTTACTTGTGGGGACATTGGAGTATCTAGGTTACATTAGGTTTGATTGATGTGCATCATAGGTGTTATCTAGTGGGAACTCTAGAGCTATTTGTGACACTTATAGGAATAGATCAATAGATTGATTGGAAGGAATAGCTTTTAGGTGGTTCTACTATGTACAACATTTTCATCTTATGTTCTCCCCTAGATATGAACTTTGAAGTGATTCTCCGTTGCACGTTGAGGGATGACCATATGATTCTACTATGTTAGCATTGTCGCGAGATTGCACTAGTGAAAGCATGAAACTTAGGCCTTATTTACAAGCATTTATATACAATTTATGCTCACTTTCACTACATGTTACCTTTCTATTTTTATATCTTCATATTACAAGAACCTATATCTACTATCCATATAATAACACTTGTAGCATCATCTCATGCACCTATAGAATTTGCCATTGTATTGGGTGTGTTGGGGACACAAGGGATTACTTGTATTTGATTGCAAGGATTCTTGAGAGAGACCATCTTTATCCTACACCTCCCATGGATTGAGAAACCTTAGGTCATCCACTTGAGTGAAATTTGCTGCTGTCCACAAAACTCTGCACCTCGAGGCCCAACAACGTCTACAAGGACAAATGGTGGATAGTAGACATCAGCCCCGGGTCCACTTAAATATATTTACTAAAACTCAATTTACCTTGGTGAACTTTATTCACTTTTATATTCATATTATATATCTATTAGTATTTCAAACTTGCAAGTTACGAGTTCAAGGGGCTTGACAACCCTCTTGCCTGTGTTCGGTGCAAGTGTTTGATTTTGTGTGTGTAGGTGCTGCTAAAGGGTATTTGCGTGAGTCTCATATTGGTTCAATAACCTTGATTGTCACTTAGGGAAATACTAATATCTACTATATTGCATGTCCCCTCCTTTCGATGAAAAACCTACTCCAGTTTACATGTAGCAGGAAGAATATTTGGCGTCATTACCGGGAAGACATCATCAAATTTTTGTCAGGTTCCTTCACCCAAATTTTCATTCACTTGTTTTAATTTTTATTTTATTTTATATTTTCTCTCTCAAAAATATAAAAAAAATAAAATATTTATCTTTGCCAGTTTAATTGTGTCGCTCGTTAGTTTGCTTGCTTTTTCACTATGTCTCAAGAAGATACCAAAGAGTGTGATTTCTCAATTACTAAAAATAATGATTTTATTAGTACTCATATACCGCCCGACACTAGAGTGGAGTTTTATGATATTAATGTTGCATTGCAAAATTTTGTTATGAAAAAAACAATTTGCTGGAAGTACTAATCAGGATACTACTTCACATCTTAATACATTTATTGAATTATGTGATATGCAAAAGAAAAAGGATATGGATAATGATGTGGCTAAGTTGAACTTATTTCCCTTCTCACTAAGAGATAAAGCTAAATCATGATTTCCATCCTTACCTCGTAATAGTATTGGAACACGTGATAATTCTAAAGATGCTTTTATCAATAAGTGTTTTCCTCCTGCTAAAATTATTTCTCTCAGAAGTCAAATTCTGAGATTTAAACAACACGAGCTAGAACATGTTGCACAAGCATGGGAGAGAATGAAATTGGTGATTCGAAATTGTCCTAATCATGGTTTAAGTTTATGGATGGTAACAGAAAATTTCTATGTGGTACTAAACTTGGTGTCGAGAAATCTTCTAGATTCTACTTCAAGAAGTGGATACATCTCCAATGTATCTATAATTTTTGATTGTTCCATGTTTATATTATCATTATTGGATGCTTTAGATGCATTTATATGTTGTTTTATAGCATTTTTGGGAACTAACCTATTAACCCAGTGCCTAGTGCCAGTTGTTGTTTTCCTTTTGTCTTTTTAGGAAACCAGTACCAAACGAACTCCAAACACTACAACACTTTTTGATGATTTTTTTGGACGAAAATATGACCTCAGAGCTTTGGAAGCAGGCCAAACACTGCACGAGGAGGTGCCAAAGCAACAAGGCGCGCCCTAGGGAGTAGGCGTGCCTTGATGCTTTGGGGCCACCCTCTCTTCGATTACGCTAACTCCGCCTGTATATATTCTCTAAAAATCAAGAAAATACAAGAGAGCCAAAGTCTTTGTTCCGTCGTGAACCCATTTGGAGCCCTGTTCCAGTGCCTTGCCAGAGGGGCATCAATCACGGAGGGCCTCTACATAAACCTTGTTGCTCCCATGATGTTGTGTAAGTAGTCCACCACACACCTATGGGTCCATAGTTAGTACCTAGATCACTATCTCTCTGTGTATGATCTTCAATAAAAAGTTCACCGTGATTGCCACGATGATCGGTTCGATATAATCTTCTTTGTAGTGTGTTTGTTTGGATTCAATGAATTGTGAGTTTATGATCAGATTATTCATGAAAATATATTGAGTCTTTGCTGGTTTCTTGTATGCATGATTTTTATAGCTCTGTATTTCTCTCTGATCTTTCGGTTTTTTTTGGCCAACTAGGTTGATTTATCTTCAGTGTGAGGGGTGAGTTGTGATGGTTCCAATCTTGTGGCGCTCAATCCTAGTGACAGAAAGGTACATGTCATGTAATTTTATTGCTTCCATTCATACTCTAGATGCATGTTGGATAGTGGTCGATGAGTGGAGTAATAGTACCAGTTGCAGGTAGGAGTTGGTCTACTTGCTCATGGATGTGATGCCTATATACATGATGATTGTCGTGAATAAATATTGCATAACTATGTGCTATTTTGTCGATTGCCCAATAGTAATTTGTCTACCCACTGTATGCTATCTTCGAGAGAGGTGCCACTAGACAAAACTATGGCCATCGGTTATACATAAAATATATTACTAAAACCCTAAAAATATTGCTGCCATTTATATATTTCTATTTTTTTATATTTACGTTATTTATCTATTAGTATTTTATCTTTGCAAGTAATGAGTTTAAGGGGCTTGACAACCCTCTTGCCCACATTAGGTGCAAGTGTTTGGTCTTTTTTGTGTAGGTGTTGACGACCAGAGTTTGTGTGATTCTCGTCTTGGTTCGATAACCTTCCATCAACTCTCCTCTTCAGGAAAAATGCAACGCAGTTTACAAGTAGCAGGGATAATTTATCGTGTTGTTGCCCGGGAGACATCATCAAATTCTTAGCAGGTACCTACACACACATTGTCATTCACTTGTTTTGCTCTCTACTTTCCTAGCAATGCTATCTTTATCTTGGTCACACAAAAACAGAAAGTAAAACAAAAGTTTAATATAATTGGATACTCATCCACTTGTTAATCTTCTCAAACGACCTGATTATGTTGAACCAATTGCTAGTGTGTTGAGGGGACTAGATTATCTTTAGGAGGTCTTGCTTGAAAATCGTGAATGTGAAAATTGTGACAAAGTGTTAAAAGAAATTTAAAGTGATTCATGATAGTTCCTTGAATGAAAAGAATTATTGAAATTTTGCTAGTATAAATTATGTGAATATCAATTGTGCTAATGATCGTGATTGGGGTGATAATCATCATAATTCTTCTGATCTTGATAATTTTGAGCTTCATGTTGAATCTACTATTGATAATGATATTTGCAATTATACTAAAAAGGGTTTGGAAGAGCCGCAACTTTAGGTAATAATGGTCCCACGACTTTGGAGACCGATCAATCTTATGAATTTTTTGATAAAATTGTTTTGGAGAGGTCATGAGTTTAGTCAATGTTAATCCCGTTATCTTGGAATATTGTAAAACTTTTGTACATGTAGACTAGGGAAAAAATATTTTATAGGATAGCTATATTGTTGAATCCGAATATGAGCGTAGATGTAAGTATTATGAGAGAGACAAATATGGTTATACAATATTTCATTTTACTGAGTTACGTCTCTTAATATTCAAATTGTCAATGCTTCATTCTTCCTACTTGCATATGCTAGGCACTCATTATGTTGATAAATCGTTTGCTTATAAAATGCGTATGCATAGGAAGTATGTAAGACATAAATGTGCTTGTCACATGTTTTATGATGCTCTTTTTGCGCTTCAATTTTTGTCTTTTATGTGAGCATCTTTATTATCCCAAGCCTATCTTAATGCCTATAAAGATAGAGCTTGTTGGGAGACAACCCAATACTATAGGTTATTATGAGTTTACATGATTATTGATATTGTAATTATTGTGTTTTTATGTTTGAGTTACTGTTTGTGCCAAGTAAATCCTTTGGGATTGATTTGGATGATAATGGAATTGATACGGTGAAAAAACAGAAACTTTTACGTCCAGTGCAGAATTGTTCTAATTTTACTGGAACGTCCTTTTGATATGAATTGTTTACAAAGAATTGCTATGTAAACTGTCCATGTTGTCCTCATTGTTTAGAATTTTCGGAGTTACAAAAGTATGTTTTTAGTGTTGATCATTAATAACCACTCTGTTTCAAACATATTCTATTTTTTGCTTGCATAGTTTGCTTGTTTTGATGATGCTATTGATTTTATCGGGGGTGTTAGTCATGGAGAAGTTAGTATACAACTGAAAGTGCATTATATCGACTAGAGGGGGTGAATAGGTGTTTTTTAGAATTTCATTGCTGAGGAAATTTCTCAATGATGAATTACGTGCAGCGGAAATAGCACAGAATCAGAAGTGCAAAGACTACTACAGCAGATTGCTTGGTGAAGATTATGAGAATCGGTTTGCACAGTACGCAGGTACAAAGTAAGCAGGTGAAGATTCACTGGTGTGAAGAATTTGAGGTTGAGGAAATTCAGTGAAAGTCTTCAGGAAAATCTTCAAACAATGACAATGAAAGTCTTCAACATACAATATTGAGGAATTGAAAGAGTTGAATAAATAGAACCCGTGTCACGATGAAGACAGTTGCTGATGACCCAGTTCCAATTGTTGTGACAGTCACACATCTGGTTTGGAGCGGCTTGGTATTGAAACCGAAAGACACACAGTCCCGGGACACACGGTCCCTACCATATTCTCCTTCAGCTAAGGACACACAGTCCTTCCCCAACACTCGTGGTAAGTCTTCAGGGCATACTTCCAAACCCTCACAAACTCGGTCACACGGTGATCCACAATTGACTGTTGGATGCTCTAGACCATGACGCCTAACCGTTTGGAGGATGCAGAGTTCTCAAAGGTAAAAGGCTTCAGTTACACACAGGAACAAATTCTTCGGTGATGCTCAATCACTTGGTTTTTGGTTTGTGGTTTGGTGTTTGGGGTATTTCCTCACTTGATGATTTACTCTCAAAGACTCTGAGGAATTTGGGTTGCTCTAAATGACAACTGTCAGTTTCTCTCGGAGCAGCCAACTAGCTAGTGGTTGTGGGGGGGCGGCTATTTATAGCCTGGGAGCATCTCGATATGATTTGACATAAATGCCCTTAAATAATGTGATTGTTGGTGTGGGTAAGATCAATGAGGTGGCGCGTGTCGCGGCAACGGTCGGAACTTTGTCCTCATGTCTCCCGTATTCCTCACTCTGAGGCCTTAGTAGGTTTAGGCTTGGGTTGAGCATCATCAGGAAATTCATTCCGTAGTATTACCTCGACCCCCTTTAACAGTACGGTGTTCCTATGACTTAAGAATAAAGAAAATGTAACAAAAAGAATAAATCTTCACGCTTCAAAGTCTGTAGACAGTTTTTCTGTAGGAACCACCGACATCTTCAATATCCTCATGAGGAATATCAATTTCATCGCAATTTCTTCTCGATCGAAGTCTTCAACTATAGACCAATTTCTTCAGCCGAAGACATACATTTTTGGGGGTCGATATTCATCGTATAACTCAAACTCCTCAGCAACTTATAGAGCAAGTGTACACTTATCAACACATTAGTCACTTAACTATAAGTCTTGAAACCACCAAAATCACTAAGGGCACTAGATGCACTTACAATATCCCCCTTTTTGGTGGTTGATGACATTTAGGTTAAGTTTTCAACGGGGATAGAAATATGAAGTGTAAATATTGAGTTTGAGGAATTTAAAATCAAGATACCAAGAGACTCCCCCTGAAGATGTGCATATTTTGAGGATTTTGCTTTGTACAGCAGATGCACATTGATGATTTATATCATGGAGATCTCCCCTTGTATCTTGTAAATCATGCATACATTTGACATATGGTATGAGGAATTTGAAAATGTATGATCAAAAATTATGTCTGACAAATTTCAGCATGCCTGCATTAATATACTTTGAGGAATAAGCATGCGAGGAAAAATGTTCAAAAGAGTCAGAGCACCATCAGGCTTAAGTTACAACTCATTACATCAAAACACTTCAGAAGAACCAAGAGTTTGTAACTTAATAATGTTTATACGCCCCAAAATAGATACCGTTTGAAGACTAACTCTCAGATTTCTTCCCCTTTTTCATCAAGTGGCGAAAAGGGACAAAACTGAGGACTAACGCCCTTTGAAGAATTTCACTTCTTGGCTGATGAAGAGGCATGAGGATTCTTGGAGACACGCTTCTTCCTTGGACCAGTTACACTTTCTTCTGGTTCTTCATCTGACTCAGAAGTGCGGAATGAAGAAAATGAACTGTCCTCCAAGTCCGGAACTGGAATTGGCTTGAATTTCTTCTTCGGAGGCCACGACCAGTCGAAGTCTTGTGTAAACTCCAATTCCTCAAGTTGCTCTTGAGTCTTGAGATGAGCCAAGGTGGCCCAGGTTCGATCAAACACCTCATGAAAATAATAGTGATTTTTCTTCAGTGCATTCTGAGTTTCGTTGAGGGTTTTCACAATGGCATTGAATTGACGTTTAACCCACATGTGATTGCGATCGACCTTCTGATGAAGACTGAGGAGTAGCTCTCTATTATTCATCACTCTAGGGGCAGTTGGGCAAGGTGGATCTTGGGTAGCAGTGCCATCATATGAAGAATATGACTCTTATTTGCGAAACTGGCCATCAAGGGGCCGATTTCCTTCATAAATCACAGATTTGCCTTTGCCTTCAACAGGCTCAAATGATTTCTTGATGACTCTGATTGGTGAAAGATATCCGATGTGATTCGGAAAATCAGCTTGGTAGGTGATGCCTCACCTGTTTCTGATGAATCTCATGATCCACGGTGCATAAATCTTCAGTTCAAAAGGTGATAGGGCATTATCAGCCAAAGTCCTCAAGAAGAAATCATGAAGGTTCATTGGTATGCCATGGATGACATTGAAAAGGATATTATTTATGATGCCTACGACATCTTCTGCATCATCCTGCCCTTTGATAGGAGCAATGAAATTGGACAGGATTCTGTAGACTGTTCTTGGTTCATACTTCTAGTCTTGTACTAGAAAGCGAGTCCTTGGAGGTTGGTCCTTGGCCAAAGGCTTCATGAGGACTTCCATCAGTCTGTTGGGCAGTTCAAGTTCATTATACATTAGCACTACATCCTCTGAGGGAATTAAGATTGGAAGAGCTCAAAGCAATTCAGTGGCAGGCGCTTTGTAGTGCGTGTGCTAAGTCATCCAATCCAAAACCCACGTGTTGACATCCTTTGGGTCGCGAGAGATGTGCAGAGTCGCATAGAACTGAAGAATGATGTCACTGTTCTAGTCGCCTATGTTATTGCATAAAGGCAGTTATCCAGCTTCGTGAAAAACGTTGAGGACTGGAGTAAAGCAAGGTATTTCCTCCATATCACAGTGAGGAATATGTTTATGTTGAAATATCTTTTTTATCCCACAGAGCAGTGAAGCATAATAGTTGAGTTGGTTCCTTGTCCGAAACTTCCCGTGCCTGATGCGAAGCTTATCATATGGATTCTCGCCATTAAAGTACATGCGTTCTTCATAGAATTCCTCCTTTTGAAACTTTGACTTTTGGAGAAAGGTTGATTCTGCTATGGTTGAAGATTATGTTGCTGTTCTTGAGGAGGAGCCACTATCATTGTTGTTTCTGTGTTTAGCACAACAATAGTAGTTTTAGTGTTTGGCGTAGTAGCATTTTCTTCATTCTGAGCATTTTCTTCAGTTTGAGGATTTTCCTGAGCTTGAGAATTTTGCTTGTTGGAGGAAGCAGTTGCAGTATTTGTCGGTGCATTGTCTTCAGCTGATGCAGCTGATTCTTAAGAAGATTCCTCACGAATGGTTTTCCCATCATAACTTGTGAGGATTTCAGTTGCAGCAGGAGTTGGAGGAATTTGAATTGACCTCGGTGAGCAAGGATGAATCTCTTCCCAGAAATCATCATGAATCACTAGTGTTGCACCCAGTTTCATCATCATCCACTCGTTCTTCAGAGGTCTTTGGAGGAATGGTGGACTGAGGAATATTGTCAATCAATATTTCCTCATCCATGATTTCTTCATCTTTAGCATCCTCCATTTCTTCATCATCTTTAGGAATCACATAGTCAACTCCGAAGGGAACAATCAAGTAAGATGGAGCTACATTCAGAGGAGTAGCATCCACCTGGGCAGTTGAAGACTCTGACTGAGTGATCTTTTGGCATTTGGCCTCTGAGGTTTCTGAGGTCATTGAATCTTTTCTATTCTTTGCTTCTTTCTCAGCCGCTTCAGTCTTCTTTGTGTCTAATGCAGACGGAATCATCTTACTCACCTTTGAGGGTTTTGGTGAAGGAATAGTTTCATCAGGCACTCGTGCAGATTCAGGCCTCGCATTTTCATCAGCTGGAGCATTTTCTTCAGCTGGAGCATCTTGAGGAATTTCCTCAGCAGTTGGTTCATCAGTTTCATCTTCCTCTGTCTACTCAACAGTGTAGCTAGACTGAGGTGGCTTTTGCTGCATGGGAGGAGTAGTTCTCTTGTTGTATTCATCAACTGCAGCTGTTGCAGCCTTGATGAAATTCACCTTGACACCTTGACGATCGGATAGACTTGTGTACTTGTCTGTCAGGGTTTTAAGTTAATCCTGAGTTGATACAAGTGCTTCAGGCGTCAACTCGAGGAGATTCTGCTTGAGGAATTTCTCCTTCTTGAGTTTAGCAGCCTTTGCTTGCTTGGCTTGCTGTTCTTTCCACTTTGCCTCATTGATGAAAGTTGCTACCATGTGGCTTACACGAGGGGGAAGCTTTAAGTCACCAATAGGAGTGTTTGGTGTTGGAAATATGCCCTAGAGGCAATAATAAATTAGTTATTATTATATTTCTTTGTTCATGATAATCGTTTATTATCCATGCTATAATTGTACTGATTGGAAACACAATACTTGTGTGGATACATAGACAAAACACTGTCCCTAGTAAGCCTCTAGTTGACTAGCTCGTTGATCAAAGATGGTCAAGGTTTCCTGACCATAGGCAAGTGTTGTTACTTGATAACGGGATCACATCATTAGGAGAATCATGTGATGGACAAGACCCAAACTATGAACGTAGCATATTGATCGTGTCGTTTTATTGCTATAGTTTCCTGTGTCAAGTATTTGTTCCTATGACCATGAGATCATATAACTCACTGGCACCGGAGGAATACCTTGTGTGTATCAAACGTCACAACGTAAATGGGTGACTATAAAGATGCTCTACATGTATCTCCGAAGGTGTCCGTTGAGTTAGTATGGATCAAGACTGGGATTTGTCACTCCATGTGACGGAGAGGTATCTCGGGGCCCACTCGGTAATACAACATCACACACAAGCCTTGCAAGCAATATGACTTAGTGTATGTCACGGGATCCTGTATTACGGAACGAGTAAAGAGACTTGCCGGTAAACGACAGGTATGCGGATACCGACGATCGAATCTCGGGCAAGTAACATACCGAAGGACAAAGCGAATGACATACGGGATTATATAAATCCTTGACACTAAGGTTCGATCAATATGATCTTTGTAGAATATGTAGGATCCAATATGGGTATCCAGGTCCCGCAGTTGGATATTGACCGAGGAGTCCCTCGGGTCATGTCTACATAGTTCTCGAACCCGCAGGGTGTGCACAATTAAGGTTCGGCGGTGTTTTATGCGTATTTGAGTTATATGGTTGGTTACCGAATGTTGTTCGGAGTCCCGGATGAGATCACGGAGGTCACAAGGGTTTCCGGAATGGTCCAGAAACGAATATTGATATATAGGATGACCTCATTTGATTACCGAAAATTTTTCGGGCATTAGCGGGAATGTACCGGGAGTGACGAACGGGTTCCGGATGCTCACTTGGGGTCCAGCCCAGCCGGGAGAATCCCATAGTCCTTAGGGTGCCGCACCAGCCCTTAGTGGGCTGGTGGGAAAGCCCAAGAAGCCCTATGCGCAGGAGAAACAAAATCAAAGAGAAAAAAAGGGGAAGTGGGAAGGAAGGGAAGGACTCTACCTTCCAATCCTAGTTGGACTAGGATTGCAGGTGGACTCCTCCACCCCTAGTTCGGCTGACCCCTTGGGGCTCTCTTGAGCCTCAAGGCAGGTCCCTCCCCCTCCCTCCTATATTTGTTGAGGTATTAGGGCTGATTTGAGACAACTTTGCCACGGCAGCCCGACCACATACCTCCACGGTTTTTCCTCTAGATCGTATTTCTACGGAGCTCGGGCGGAGCCCTACTGAGATAGATCACCACCAAACTCCGGAGCGTCGTCACGCTGCCGGAGAACTCATCTACCTCTCCGTCTCTCTTGCTGGATCAAGAAGGCCGAGATCATCGTCGAGCTGTACGTGTGCTGAACGCGGAGGTGTCATCCGTTCGGCACTAGATCAGAACGAATCGTGAGATGGATCGCAAGACGGTTCGTGCAACGGATCGCGGGTCCGTTCGTGGGACGGATCGCGGGACGGATCGTCGGATGGATCGCGGGACGGTTCGTGGGACGGTTCGTGGGGCGGATCGAGGGACGTGAGGACGTTCCACTACATCAACCGTGTTTCTTAATGCTTCCTGCGGTGCGATCTACAAGCGTACGTAGATCCAAATCTCCTCGCGTAGATGGACATCACCATGATAGGTCTTCGTGCGTGTAGGAAATTTTTTGTTTCCCATGCAACGTTCCCCAATAGTGGCATCATGATCTAGGTTCATGCGTGGATGTCATCTCAAGTAGAACACAAAAGTTTTGTGGGCGGTGATGTGCGATTTGCTTCCCTCCTTAGTCTTTTCTTGATTCCGCGGTATTGTTGGATCGAAGCGGCTCGGACCGACATTACTCGTACGCTTACGAGAGACTAGTTTCATCGCTACGAGCAACGCCGTTGCTCAAAGATGACTGGCGAGTGTCTGTTTCTCCAACTTTAGTTGAATCGGATTTGACCGAGGAGGTCCTTGGAGAGAGGTTAAATAGCAATTCATACATCTCCGTTGTGGTGTTTGCGTAAGTAAGATGCGATCCTACTAGATACCGATGGAAACCACGTAAAACATGCAACAACAATTAGAGGACGTCTAACTTGTTTTTGCAGGGTGTGCTTGTGATGTGATATGGCCAATGATGTGATGTGATATATTGGATGTATTAGATGATCATGTTGTAATAGTTAATATCGACTTGAACGTCGATGGTACGGTAACCGGCAGGAGCCATAGGGTTGTCCTTAAACTAACGTTTGTGCTTGCAGATGCATTTACTATATTGCTAGGACGTAGCTTTGGTAGTAATAGCATGAGTAGCACGACAAACCCGATGGAGACACGTTGATGGAGATCATGATGATGGAGATCATGGTGTGGCGCCGGTGACAAGAAGATCGTGCAGGTGCTTTGGTGATGGATATCAAGAAGCACATGATGATGGCCATATCACGTCACTTATGAATTGCATGTGATGTTAATCCTTTATACACCTTATCTTGCTTAGAACGACGGTAGCATTATGAGGTGATCTCTCACTAAAATTTCAAGACGAAATTGTGTTCTCCCCGACTGTGCACCGTTGTGACAGTTCATCGTTTCAAGACACCACGTGATGATCGGGTGTGATAGACTCAACGTTCACATACAACGGGTGCAAAACAGTTGCACACACGGAACACTCGAGTTAAACTCGACGAGCCTAGCATGTGCAGACATGGCCTCGGAACACAAGAGACCGAAAGGTCGAGCATGAATCGTATAGTTGATATGATTAGCATAGAGATGCTTACCACTAAAACTATTCTCGACTCACGTGATGATCGGACTTGAGACTATGGATTTGGATCATGTACCACTCAAATGACTAGAGAGATGTACTCTTTGAGTGGGAGTTCTTAAGTAATATGATTAATTGAACTAATTGTCATGAACATACTCTAATGGTCTTTGCGAATTACGATGTAGCTTGCGCTATAGCTCTACTGTTTTTATATGTTCCTAGAGAAAATTTAGTTGAAAGTTGATAGTAGGAAACTTTGCGGACTAAGTTTGTAAAACTGAGGATTGTCCTTGTTGCTGCGCAGAAGGCTTATGTCCTTAATGCACCACTCGGTGTGCTGCACCTCGAGTGTCGTCTGTGGATGTTGTGAACATCCGACATACACGTTTCTGATGACTACGCGATAGTTCAGTGCAAAATACCTAATGGCTTAGAAGCAAGGCGCCGAAGACGTTTTGAAACGTCACCGAACATAAGAGATGTTCTAAAGAGATGAAATTGTGATATCATGCTTGCGCCCTTGATAAGAGGTATGAGACCTCCGACAAGATTCTTTGTCCATGAAGTAAAGGAGAAAAGCTCAATCGTTGAGTGTGTGCTCAGATTGTCTGAGTACGATAATCGCTTGAATCAAGTAGGAGTTAATCTTCCAGATGAGATAGTGATGGTTCTCCAAAGTCACTGCCACCAAGCTGTGAGAGCTTCGTGATGAACTATAACATATCAAGGATAGATACAATGATCCTTGAGCGATTCGCAATGTTTGACACTGCGAAAGTAGATATCGAGAAGGAGCATCAATAGTTGATGGTTAGTAAAACCACTAAGTTTCAAGAAAGGCAAGGGCTACAAGGGATACTTCGTGAAACGACAAAACAGTTGCTGCACTAATGAAGAGACCCAAGATTAAACCCAAACCCGAGACTAAGTGCTTCTGTTCTGAGGGGAACGGTCACTAAGGCGGAGCTACCCTAGATGTTTGGTAGATAAGAAGGCTGACAAAGTCGACAGAAGTATATTTGATATACCGACGATCGAATATCGGGCAAGTAACATACCGAAGGACAAAGGGAATGACATACGGGATTATATGAATCCTTGACACTGAGGTTCAATCGGTAAGATCTTTGTGGAATATGTAGGATCCAATATGGGCATCCAGGTCCCGCTATTGGTTATTGACCGAGGAGTCCCTCGGGTCATGTCTACATAGATCTCGAACCCGTAGGGTCTGCACACTTAAGGCTCGACGTTGTTTTATGAGTATTTGAGTTATATGGTTGGTTAACGAATGTTGTTCGGAGTCCTGGATGAGATCACGGACGTCACGAGGGTTTCCGGAATGGTCCGGAAACGAAGATTGATATATAGGATGACCTCATTTGATTACCGGAAAGTTTTCGGGCATTACCGGGAATGTACCGGGAGTGACGAATGGGTTCCGGATGTTCACCGGGGGGCCAGCCCTCCCGGGGAAATCCCATTGGCCTTAGGGTTGCTGTACCAGCCCTTAGTGGGCTGGTGGGCCAGCCCAAGAGGCCCTATGTGCAGGAGAAAGAAAAATCAAAGAGAAAGAAAAAAAGGGGAAGTGGGACTCCACCTTCCAATCCTAGTTGGACTAGGATTGGAGGTGGACTCCTCCACTCCTAGTTCGGCCGACCCCTTGGGGATCTCTTGAGCTTCAAGGCAGGTCCCTCCCCCTCCCTCCTATATATACTGAGGTATTAGGGCTGATTGGAGACAACTTTGCCATGGCAACCCGACCACATACCTCCATGCTTTTTCCTCTAGATCGTATTTCTGCGGAGCTCGGGCGGAGCCCTGCTGAGATAGATCACCACCAACCTCTGGAGTGCC
This sequence comes from Hordeum vulgare subsp. vulgare, assembly GCF_904849725.1. Lineage (NCBI taxonomy): Eukaryota > Viridiplantae > Streptophyta > Magnoliopsida > Poales > Poaceae > Hordeum > Hordeum vulgare. Next base: position 136,417,200 of record NC_058522.1, on the reverse strand, counting down.
GTCACGCTGCTGGAGAACTCATCTACCTCTCTGTCTCTCTTGCTGGATCAAGAAGGCCGAGATCATTGTCGAGCTGTATGTGTGCTGAACCCGGAGGTGCCGTCCGTTCGGCACTAGATCGGAACGGATTGTGAGACGGATCGCAAGACGGTTCGTGCAACAGATCGTGGGACGGTTCGTGGGACAGATCGCGGGACGGATCGTGGGACGGATCGTGGGACGGTTAATGGGACGGCTCGCGGGGTGGATCGAGGGACATGAGGACGTTCCACTACATCAACCGTGTTTCTTAACGCTTCCTGTTGTGCGATCTACAAGGGTCGTAGATCCAAATCTCCTCTCATAGACGGACATCACCATGATAGGTCTTCGTGCGCGTAGGAAATTTTTTGTTTCCCAAGCGACGTTCCCCAACATTTGGATCTTCATACCATAGGTCGATGAAATCCAGCAAAACATTCGGGTCCATTGCTAGAGGAGTTAAGCTGCCTGAGGCTTGAGCAACTCGTTCCTGCTTGTTTCTGATGATCGCTTGAAGTGTCTCCTCATCAAATTTTTCACTTCCTTCTGATGTAGAACGAACTTTGATGACTTTGCTCGGACTTGGCCTGATGCCTCTTCCAGCAGTCATTTTCGTATTCAACAAAGGTGGTGAAGACTTTTTGGCAGAGCTCATGGCAGACGGCACTGAGGAACTTGATTGAGCAGGCTGATCCTTAATCAGCTGCTTTTGTTGAGGTTGTGAAGACGATGGTGTTGTTGAAGATTTTGTGTGATAGCCTGGCTTATTAGGGATGATAGACTACTCATATGTATAAGGAATTCCTTCTTTTCCGGGAGCCCATTCAAACAGAACTCCCAGGTTAAGCGTGTTCAGCTTGGAGTAATTCTAGGATGGTTGAACAACTCGGAAGTTGATCCCGGGTGCGCTTGAGTGAGGACAAAGTGCGCAGAAAAGACTAGTATTGATATGTGAGGCCAGTCTAGACCGTGCCAGAAGTAACGACCGTCGGCAGGTGTGTCCGGGGCATTACAAGTTTGGAATCAGAGCCGACCCTCGCGGTTACACGGATGTTTGTGGACAGGTGTGCAGTTGTTCGTGACGTTTGTGACCCATCGTGGCACACGGTATGGTACATGTACTGTACTGGATGCACAGACGTTTGTACAAAGAGGCAACGCTCCTGTGGCCCGACGAGGACGTCGGTTCCTCTGAGTGGTGGTGTATGTGATAGCCTGGCTTATTAGGGATGATAGACTACTCATATCTATAAGGAATTCCTTCTTTTCCGTGAGCCCATTCGAACAGAACTCCCAGGTCAAGCGTGCTCAGCTTGGAGTAGTTCTAGCATGGGTGACCGACCGAGAAGTTGATACCGGGTGCGCATGAGTGAGGACAAAGTGCGCAGAAAATACTAGTATTGATATGTGAGGCCAGTCTAGATCCTGCCAGGAGTAACGACCGCCGGCGGGAGTGTCCGGGGTGTTACAAGTTAGCTCCCTGAAAAGAAGGAATTCCTTATAGATATGAGTAGTCTATCATCCCTAATAAGCCAGGCTATCACATACACCACCACTCAGCTCAGCGAGGCCCCTAAATAGGAAAGGACCGCATCTTAGTCGTTACAAGTTGGTAACCAGAGCCTTATGACCATGGGAGCCTTTGTGTGATCGTACTTGGCCTAGTCGAGTCTAGTAAAATGTTTTGAGTCTTAGTTATATCGGAGAGTAGGTTTCTTTTTTCTCCTCTTCCATGCTCTGGTGAGGTTCTCGTCTTAGGAAATCTTAATTCTACTCCTCTTCTCGCTTAAATTTTTTTAGGATCACGAGGGTATTTTGAAATCTATATGATATTGATGTGATGGACTTCTGTCTTGGTGCCTCCTGTCTGCCTTGGTTTCTTCCAAGGAGTTGCGCTCTAGGGTATTCTTGTGCACATCGCCATCAGTGAGATTTCTGAGTATCTAAGGATGAAGGATGTTCATAATTGCTTCAATACTGGTAGTGGCGAGATAACCCTGATGTCCCCAGTACTGGTGCAGATTGTTCGGGAGTACTGCCATACTTTGTATCGTTGTGAGCACGAGGGTCTGTAGTAGACGAAGGTCCGAGATTCTGGTTACGTGTTGACGGATGTGATACAGTGGACGGATTAGTATAGGAGTTGTGTGAATATTACTCCTTGTATCCGTGTACCAGATTGCATGACTAGATATTTTGGGAATTCATAGGTTGGATATCTAGTAGTGACTTATAGGACAATCTGCCTACAGATGCATGATGTTAGGTTGGGATTCGACATTCAGTGGATACGTTTGTTCACGATCGTCTTATAGTGGTTCTCGTTGTGTCTTAAAGAGTCTTTGTAGCTTGCTACGACTCGGGGATACTTCATAAGTCGTGTGCACTACCTTGCACAGGAAGGCTACTGTAAATTCGAGCCCGTGCGATCTTATCCACGAAGATATCGGATGAAGTCTCGATCATATGTTTGTTCCGAGCAATTCTAGCTCATACTTGTTTTCAAGTGGTCTTAATCAGAATTTTGTCGACAGTCGCTTTGAGGAAGCATTCTTACTTTTATGTTTGAGTGCAATTGCTAATATTCCTGTTCAGATATTCCTGCCCTTTATGATTCAGCTTTACCTTCAATTTATTCTGTGGGCTAATGTGTTGTCCGTCTTCAGGATGGCTCCACCAACTCGTCAGAATCCAGGTCGTGAGGGTGCTGAGATGCCGCCACCACCTCCTCCACCAGAAAATCCTCCGCCGCCTCCTCCTCCTGCAGAGGCTTGGCAAGCGGTGATGGCTGCTAAAAATGCAAACACTCAGATGCTGAAACAGTTGTTGCAAGAGAGGACTAATCAACAGCAAGGCAATGTCCATCATGGGGGCAATCAGTTTGCTAATATGACTCGGTTCTTGTCAAATCAGCCGAAGACCTTCACGTCGTGTGACTGCTGACGACAATCCCTGGCAACGACACTAGAAGAATGTTGTTGACGTGTCCCTGGCTTGATGCCTTCGCGACAACAGAGCCAGAACTACTCCAATTAGCAATTGTCTTGCAATGGCCCACCAGCGCGTGGGTTCGCTGCAGTATTCGAGGGTAGAGTATTCAACACAAATTTGTTGGTTCGCCAGGCAGGAAGTGAGAGGATACTCTCGAGTATTAGCAGCTGAATGTGTCAGATTCAACCACACCTGAAGGATTAGTATGTGTAAGCAAAGTACCAACAGCAAAGTAGTATGATAAAAACGGTGTCAGAAACGATTTGTTGACGGCAGACTATTCCTAACTGTTGTATCAATGGCGCCAGAAGTTGCCCGTAGACGGGAAACATTCTTTCCCGTCAACGTCGTGCGAATAAGTATTGTAGCAGGCAGTAGTAGTGTAACGAGTAACAACAGTGGCAAGGAACAGCAGTAGTGACAACAGTAGCAAGTAGCAAAAGTAGCAAGTAACAGTAGTAGCAAGTGACAGCAGTAGCAAGTATCAATAGCAGCAACAGTAGTAACTGCAGTAGCAGCAGAGCAAGTAACAACAGCAGTGGGACAAACTCGTAGGCAATGGGTCGGTGATTCGTTTGGATGACATTCATCATGCAACAGTTATAACACGGAGAGATATGTGGCTAGCTCCAGTTCGTCAATGTGATGTAGGCATGCATTCCGTGTGTAGTCATACGTGCTTAGGGAAAAGAACTTGCATGACATCTATTGTCCATCCCTCCCGTGGCAGCGGGGTCCAAAATGATACTACAGGATATTAAGGTTCTCCTTTTAATAAAGTACCGGAACAACCCATTAGCACTTGGTGAACACATGAACTCCTCAAACTATGGTCATCACCGGGAGTGGTTCCGGTTATTGTCACTCCGGGGTTGCCAGGTCATAACACATAGTAGGTAACTACAACTTGAAAGATCGGATCTAAAACACACATATATTGGTGACAACGTAATAATTTCAGATCTGAAATCATGGCACTCAGGCCCTAGTGACAACCATTAAGCATGGCAAAGTAGAAGCAACATCAATCTCAGAACATAGTGGATACTAGGGATCAATCCCTATCAAAACTAACTCGATTACATGATAGATCTCATCCTACTCATCACCGCCCAGCGAGCCTATGAATAGATTACTCACGAACGATGAAGAGCTTCACGGAATTGGAGAGGGAAGAAGGTTGATGATGACGATGGCGACGATTTCCCCTCTCTGGAGCCCAAAACGGACTCCAGATCTGTCTTCCAGATGAAGAACGGGATGTGGCGGCGCCTCTGGATCATGAAACGCGATGAAATCTTCTCTCTTCATTTTTTCTGGGCGAAAGTGAATTTATAGAGCTGAGTTTGGGGGTGGCAGACCCACGTGGGCCCCATAAGCTTGGTTGCCGCGGCCAGGGGGGAGGTCGCGGCAACAGGGCTTGTGGCCCATTGGCCCATCCCCTTCGGTGCATCTTTGCACAGGTATTCTTCATATTTTCCAGAAAAATTCTCTGTATATTTTCAGGACATTCCGAGAACTTTCATTTCTGCACAAAAACAACACCATGGAAATTCTGCTGAAAACAGCGTCAGTCCGGGTTAGTTCCATTCAAATCATGCAAATTAGAGTCCAAAACAAGGGCAAAAGAGTTTGGAAAAGTAGATACGATGGAGACGTATCAACTCTCCCAAGCTTAAAACCTTGCTTGTCCTCAAGCAACTCAGTTGACAAACTGAAAGAGAAAGAAAAACTTTGACAAACTCTGTTTGATCTTGTTGTTGCAACTATGTCTAACTCGTAACCGGAATTTCAGCAAGATCACAAGTTAACCACTTAAGCAAGTGACACAAAGGTCTCACGGTAAACTAATATCAATGGCATAATCAGCTAGCGAGCAAATAATAATGAGTTTCAGATACCAACAATTCAATGAAAACAAGCATGAAGCAATATGAATAGGTGGTATCTCGCTAGCTCTTTCTGAGACCGCAAAACATAAATGCAGAGCACTTTCAAAGATCAAGGGCTGACTAAACATTGTAATTCATAGCAACGAAGATCCAGTCATACTCATACTCAATATCAATCAAAAGCAAAGCATAAAAATGACATAGGTGCTCTCTAATTGGTGCATATATAAGAAGAGGATGACTCAACAGGAAGATAAATAGACAGGCCCTTCGCAGAGGGAAGCATTGATTTGCAGAGGTGCCAGAGCTCAAGCTTTGAAAAGAGAGATAATAATTTTGGGTGGCATGCTTTAATTGTCAACGCAATGACCAAGAGTTCTCAATATCTTCCACGCTACTCATGCTATAGGCGGTTCCCAAATAGAAAAGTAAAGTTTTAACTCCTCCACCACCAATCAATCACACTCCACGGCTAGCCGAATCCTCGGGTACCGTCCATACTTACATCAATCCGGGGGGAGTCTTGTTTTACAGTTATGTTTTCGATTTAAGCGTGGAACTGGGCGTTCCAATTACCGGCCCCTTTCTCGTGAATGACAGTGAATAAACACATGTCGAGGATAACACGCCTAACATGGAAGATACCAATAGCCCCCTGTCACCACATGAGCGGTTCGTGCATGGAGAAAGAGATTATTTCATGAAGGTTTAGAGAATGGCACATGCAAATTTACTTGAAACGGCAGGTAAATACCGCAAATAGGTAGGTATGGTGGACTCTCATGGAAAATTTTTGGGCTTATGGAAGTGGATGCACAAGCAGTATTCCGCTTAATACAAGTGAAGGCTAGCAAAAGATTGGGAAGCGACCAACTAGAGAGCGACAACGGTCATCAAGATGCAATGAGTTTGACTAACATGGAGTGCAAGCATGAACATGATATAAATCACCATGAACACGAACATCATAGAGGCTATGTTGATTTTGTTTCAACTACATGCATGAACATGCGCCAAGTCAAGCCACTTGAATCATTCAAATGAGAATATCATCCTATCATACTACATCATAGTCATCCCATAATCTATGTTGGGATTCAAGACAAACCATTATAAGCTCCTAGCAAAATAAGCATGGCATCAGAGACTATGATCTCTAAGTTGTCATTGCAAACATGGTTCTCTCACAACAAAGCTTAATCTGGGACGACAAGCTAGTCATATTTACAGAAACAAAATAGATAGAGTTCATACCAGCTTTTCCAGTCTCAGTCACTTACCCATATATCATCATTATTCCCTTTCACTTGCATGATCGAACGATGTGAACAATAATATGAGTGCTCATGCATTGGACTAAGCTGAATCTGCAGGCAAACACAAAAGAGAAGACAAAGTAATATGGCCCTTTGAAAGCTAAATAGGTATGCATGTAAGAGCCACTAAACATTGTAACCAATATCTTCTACCTTGACCCAAAGAAAAAGAAAACTATTTACACGGGAAAGCTCCCAACAAGAAAAAGAAGAAAGGAAAATCTTTTTGGGTTTTCTCAAAAGGACACAAAACAAGAAAAAAAGAAAACAAAAATAAACTAGCATGGATAATACAGTGGCAAAGTGTAAACACCGACAAACAAAGTGAAAGCATAAGAATGAATGTAAGGTCGGTGAGAACATGTACTCACCAAAGCTTAGGCTTTTGGCCTAGCTTGGTCTACTCCAAAGGACGGTCCTGTCGAAATCCAAAATCATAATCGGGGTTATACGGGAGCGCTGCAGCCACTTCCTGAATAGCTGCCTCACGAAGACGAGCAACCGTCGCTTCCCTCTCATACTCCTCTGCCTCTCCTATGGTTATGTAGTATTTCCGTTTTACCTGAAAGTCAAAGAAAGCAGGAGCAGGAAGGTAATATGGAAGACACGCTACCAGTTAAATATCAATTGGTATAGGAGGGATTCATCATCCCTCTCAAGAAACTAGTAGCGTGTCAAAGCGACGCGGTCAAGGAAAGCTGTATGGAGCGGGGGATCTCCTGCGCAGATGGGTACTCCAAGGAAATTTGCTATGCGAGTGGCATAGATGCCGCCAAAGAAATCTCCCTCACTAGCGTTCTTATTCAGCCTCCTTGCTATAATAGCTCCCATGTTGAAGCTTTTGTCACCCGTAACTGCGCTCTTAAGGATACTAAGGTCGGATGCGCATAGGTGACAATGTTCAACCTTACCGTTAATGCATCTACCTATGAAGAGGGCAAAGTAGTGCAAGGCAAGGAAATGAATGCTTCCTATGGTAGCTTGCGTGATGTCTCTAGTTGATCCAACACATATACTAGAGAAAAAAGCTCTAACCAAAGATTTAGCAGGATCTTTAAGATTACCCCCATCGGGTATTTTGCAAATCCTATTGAAATCCTCCAAATCCATGGCATAGGATTTATCATACAAATAAAACAGTATGGATGAGTCACGGCCAACTGAAAATTTAAATCTGTGCACGAAAGAGGCAGAGAGCATAGCATACTGTTCACATTTATCTGAGAGGAATTCTTATAACCCGGCATTGCGGACAAGTGTATCGAACTCATCCTTGAAGCCTGCTTCGATCATGTTCTCATCGGAAGGCCATTCACATGGTTGTACCGGTGCGTCCCTTAGTTGATAAGGATCGGGCTCCCGAATAGAAAGACGGGGACCCTTCTTACTTGAGGAACCACCATGAAACTTCCTCTTGAGCATAATTTCTCTTTGCTGAAATTTTGAAGTTCAAGAGAAAAGTGAATAAAGACCAACCACACCTTGTAGAAACTACTCCTACTAGTGCCTAGAGACCGTATCACGCGCTAAAACTACTTGGGAATAGCTAAAATCAACATTTCAAGCTCAAGAACAGGGTCACCAAGGTAGCAAGATTAAACGAAGAATAAACCACTAGAGCAAAAACTAATTGGACCAATGGAGGAGTCACTTACCAAGGAGTAATTTCCCCAAAACGGTACGGAGAATGATTCTTTGAGCAAGCAGATCGAAAATCATAGCCAAATGAGCAAGAACACGGGTTTGAGCTGCCAAACAATTTTTTCTGGAGGAAGAAGAAGAGTATGGGAGCTGGAATGAGTGGATGGGGCCCCTGTGGGCCCCACAAGCTTTCTTGCCGCGGCCAGGGGGGTGGCCGCGGTGACAGGGCTTGTGGCCCACTGGGGTGGCCCCCAGGCCAGCTCTCAGTCCCAGTATTTTTCAAATATTCCATAAAAAACATACTAGATTTTCAGGACCATCGGAGAACTTTTATTTTTGGGGTATTTTTCTCTGGGACGCTAAAAAAGAAAACAGGAAAAACTAAACTAAACCTATCATTTTTCTTCTAAGCAAAAGAAAGTGAAAGCTTGAAACAGAGGTATGTGACTCTTTGATTCATCCATTTCATGGTCATCGAAAGAATCCGTCATTGTGGTTGATTAATTCCTTGTGACAAAACTTTCTCGAATAGACAAAGAGAACGGAGAATTTTCGAATAGCCACTAAGTTACCTCAATGGGGATATGTATCTCCCCAACAAGCAAATCATACTTCATCTTGACGAGAGGAATACGGCATTCAAGGCTCCCAATAAGAATCGATGATGTTTTTTCCATAGCATTGATGCAATGTACTTGATATCGTTTCTTCGGAAAGTGCATGGTATGCTCATTACCGTTGACATGGAAAGTGACATTTCCTTTGTTGCAATCTATAACGGCCCCTGCAGTGTTTAAAAAGGGTCTTCCGAGGATGACAGTCATGGCATCATCCTCAGGAATATCCAAGATAACAAAGTGTGTTAAGATAGTGGTGTTCGAAACCACAACAGGCACATCCTCGCAAATGCCGACAGGGAAAGCAGTTGATTTGTCGGCCATTTGCACAGAGATTTCAGTGGGTGTCAACCTATCCAGTTCAAGTCTACGATAAAGAGAGAGAGGCATAACACTAACTCCGGCTCCAAGGTCACATAAGGCAGTTCTTACGTAGTTTCCTTTAATGGAGCAAGGGATAGTGGGCACTCCTGGATCAGCAAGTTTCTGAGGAGTTCCACCTTTGAAAGTGTAATTGGCAAGCATGGTGGAGATCTCAAGATCTGGTATCTTTCGTTTATTGGTCATGATATCTTTCATGTACTTGGCATATGGAGACATTTTGAGCATATCAACTAACCGGGTCTGCAGAAAGACGGGTCTTATCATTTCAATAAAGCGCTCAAAATCCTCATCATCCTTTTTCTTGGATGGCTTAGGAGGAAAGTGCATAGGTCTCTGAACCCATGGCTCCCGTTCTTTACCATGCTTCCTAGTAGTGAAGTCATTCTTATCGTATCTCTTAGGTTGTGGGTTATCAGGATTAACCGTAGGTTCAATCTCCACATCCTTATCATTGCTAGGTTGAGCATCATTATGAACATCGTTGTCCACACTATCACCAGGTTCATGTTCATCACCAGATTGTGTTTCTCCATCAGACGCAGAAATATCATTTGGTTCTTCAAGTGTGACAATATTAGGTGAACTGACATGTAGGTTTCTATCATCCTTCTTCTTCTACTTAGGATGACTGGATGCATCTGCATTAATTCCTTGATAATCTTGATCGATTCTCTTAGGATGACCCTCAGGATACAAAGGTTCATGAGTCATTTTGCCTGTTCTAGTAATGACTCTGACAGAGTTGTCATTTAATTCATTGAGCAGGTCATTCTGAGCTTTTAGTACTTGTTCTACCTGAGTAGTAATCATAGAGGCATGTTTACTCAGAAGCTTCAGATGATTCACATTTCTGTCCACACAAGCACTTAAATGACTAAGCATACGAGTACTTTGTTCCAAATGTCTGCTAACATAATCATTGAAACTCTGTTGTTTGGCAACAAAGTTGTCAAATTCATCAAAGCATAGGCTAGCAGGTTTATCAAAAGGAATATCACTCTCATCAAACCTACGTAGAGAATTTACTTCTACTACCTGTATCGGGTTATCGAGACCATGGATCTCTTCGATAGGTGGCACATTTTTGACATCTTTAGATTTAATGCCTTTCTCTTGCATAGATTTCTTGGCTTCTTGCATATCTTCGGCACTAAGGAATGGAATACCTCTTTTCTTCGGAGTTGGCTTAGGAGGTGGTTCGGGAATAGTCCAAGCATTATCGTTGATCAAGATGTTATTCAGTAGAGTCTCAGCTTGTTCTATAGTTTGTTCCCTAAAAACACAACTGGCACAACTATCTAGGTGGTCTTTAGAAGCATCGATAAGTCCGTTATAGAAGATATCAAGTATCTCGTTCTTCTTAAGAGGGTGATCAGGCAAAGCATTCTGTAGCTGGACGAGCCTCCCCAAGCTTGTGGGAGACTCTCTTCTTTGAGTTGAGCAAAGTTGTATATATTTCCTGCAATGCAGCTTTCTTCTTATGGGCAGGGAAATATTTCTCACACAAGTAATAGACCATATCCTGGGGACTACTCACGCATCCAGGAGCAAGAGAAGCGAACCAGGCTTTAGCGTCATCCTTTAGAGAGAAAGGAAACAGCTTAAGGATATTGTAGTGCCGGATCTTCTCCTCACTAGTGAAAAGGGTAGCTATATCGTGTAGTTTGGTAAGATGGGCTACGACCGTCTCAGACTCATAACTGTGGAAAGGATCAGATTCGACTACGGAGATTATCTCAGGATCGACAGATAATTCATAATCTTTATCGGTGATAAAGATAGGTGAAGTGGTTAACTTCCGGTCGTATTTCATCCTAGCTTTCAGAGATTTTTCCTTCCACTTGAGAAGTAATTTCTCAGCGTCATAGGCATCCTTACACGCAAGAAAATCCTCAGCTATCTCTCCCTCCATAACGTAACCCTCAGGTATATCAGGCAATTCATATCTAGGAGAGCTAGATCTAGCAAGAGCAAAAGCAGGTTCTATCTCAGTAGTATCGGCAGTTTCAGAAGCATCACGAGCATTGGCAGTAACCCTAGCAATATGAGCATCAAGGAATACCCCTAGTAGCACATCACGCAAAGTAGTATCTCTAGCACTATCAAGCATAGCATCATGAGGCAAAATAGCATCTCTAGCATCATCAGGAAAAGCAGTATCAGGCATAGCATCTCTAGCAGTATCAGGCATAGTATCTCTAGGAGTATCAGGCATAGCATCTCTAGTAGTATCAGGCATAGTATCATCAAGCATAGTAGCATCATAAGCATCATCAAGCACATGCGACATATCAAGATTTCTAGCAGGAGGTGGTGTCGCAAACTTACTCATAACTAAAGGTGAATCAAGTGCAGAGCTAGATGGCAGTTCCTTACCTCCCCTCGTAGTTGAGGGCAAGACTTTACTTTTTGGATCTTTCAGATTCTTCATAGTGATCAGCAGATATAAATCCCAAGTGACTTAGAGAATATAGTAATACCTCCCCGGCAACGGCGCCAGAAAAATGCTACTGACGGCATTCCCCGGCAACGACACTAGAAGAATGTTGTTGACGTGTCCCTGGCTTGATGCCTTCGCGACAATAGAGCCAGATCTGCTCCCAGTTTCTCAACAATTAGCAATTATCTTGCAATGGCCCACCAGCGCGTGGGTTCGGTGCAGTTTTTGAGGGTAGAGTATTCAACCCAAATTTGTTGGTTCGCCAGGCAAGAAGTGAGAGGATACTCTCGAGTATTAGCAGCTGAATGTGTCAGATTCAACCACACCTGAAGGATTAGTATCTGCAAGCAAAGTATCTGCAGCAAAGTAGTATGATAACAACGGTGTCAGAAATGATCTATCGGCGACAAACTATTCCTATCTGTTGTATCAATGGCGCCAGAAGTTGCCCGTAGACGGGAAATATTCTTTCCCGTCAACGTCGTGCGAACAAGTATTGTAGCAGGTAGCAGCAGTGTAACGAGTAACAGCAGTGGCAAGGAACAGCAGTAGTGACAGCAGTAGCAAGTAGCAGCAGAGCAAGTAATAGCAGTAGCAAGTAGAAACAGTAGCAAGTAACAGCAGTAGCAAGTGACAGCAGTAGCAAGTATCGATAGCAGCAACAGTAGTAACAGTAGTAGCAGCAGAGCAAGTAACAACAGCAGTGGGACAAACTCGTAGGCAATGGGTCGGTGATTCGTTTGGATGACATTCATCATGCAACAATTATAACATGGAGAGATATGTTGCTAGCTCCCGTTCGTCAATGTGATGTAGGCATGCATTCCGTGTGTAGTCATACATGCTTAGGGAATAGAACTTGCATGACATCTGTTGTCCATCCCTCCCGTGGCAGCGGGGTCCAAAATGATACTACGGGATATTAAGGTTCTCCTTTTAATAAAGAACCGGAACAACCCATTAGCACTTGGTGAACACATGAACTCCTCGAACTATGGTCATCACCGGGAGTGGTTCCGGTTACTGTCACTCCGGGGTTGCCGGGTCATAACACATAGTAGGTAACTACAACTTGCAAGATCGGATCTAAAACACACATATATTGGTGACACCATAATAATTTCAGCTCTGAAATCATGGCACTCGGGCCCTAGTGACAAGCATTAAGCATGTCAAAGTAGTAGCAACATCAATCTCACAACATAGTGGATACTAGGGATCAATCCCCGTCAAAACTAACTCGATTACATGATAGATCTCATCCTACTCATCACCGCCCGGCGAGCCTACGAATAGATTACTCACGAAAGATGAAGAGCTTCACGGAATTGGAGAGGGAAGAAGGTTGATGATGACGATGGCGACGATTTCCCCTCTCCGGAGCACAAAACGGACTCCACATGTGTCCTCCAGATGAAGAACGGGATGTGGCGGCGCCTCTGGATCGTGAAACGCGATGAAATCTTCTCTCTTCATTTTTTTCTGGGCGAAAGTGAATTTATAGAGCTGAGTTTGGGGGCGGCAGAGCCACGTGGGCCCCACAAGCTTGGTTGCCGTGGGCAGGGGGAGGCCGCGGCAATAGAGCTTGTGGCCCACTGGCCCATCCCCTTCGGTGGATCTTTGCGCAGGTATTTTTCATATTTTCCAGAAAAATTCTCCGTAAATTTTCAGGACGTTCCGAGAACTTTCATTTCTGCACAAAAACAACACCATGGCAATTCTGCTGAAAACATCATTAGTCCGGGTTAGTTCAATTGAAATCATGTAAATTAGAGTCCAAAACAAGGGCGAAAGATTTTGGAAAAGTAGATACGTTGGAGACATATCAGTGACCAGCCGTTTGATGTTGAGGATTGGATCCGCGACATGAACAAGCACTTTGAATGTAGCAATGTTCGCCCGTAGGATATCGTCAAGTTTGCAACATTCCAACTGAAGGGGCAAGCATCTATCTGATGGCAGCAGTTGAAGGATTCCACAGGTTCTAGAGGGATCTCTTGGGATGAGTTCTTCAGAGACTTCAGGTACCACTACATCCCGTCCAGCTTTGTGGAGGAGTTGCGTGATAAGTTCAGGCGCTTGAAGCAAGGTGGTAACTCCGTGTACAAGTACAACGTCGAGTTCCACAAGCTGGCCCGATACGCCTTGCAGGACATTCCTGATCAAAAGAGAAAGATTTATCAGTTCAGAGGTGCTTTGAAAGAGGATTTGCAGCTAGCTCTCGCTTTGCACGATCCTGATGAGTTCGATAAGTTCTACAACTTGGCTCTCAGGGCTGAGGCAGCTTTGCTCAGGGTGGAGAATTCAAAGAAGCGCTTCAAAGATTCCAGCTCGTCTTCCTCAACTCAGGTGGTTCAGAAGCAATAGAAATATTGGGTGTCTCCTCCTCCTCCTCGGCACACGCAATAGTTCAAGCATTCAGGTGGCCGTGTTTCTTCCCACCCACCCAACCCAGCTTTCCAGTAGAGGTTTCAGCAGCAGAAGTAAGGGCCTCCTCAGACACAGTACCGTCAGGTGGTAGATGTTACTTGCCACAAGTGTGGGCAGAAGGGTCACTATGCCAACAAGTGCACTTCTCAGCTCCGTCTTCCGCCTCCTCCTCCAGGCAAACCTCCAAGCAATGCTATCATGAAGTTCAACCCCAGGTCTGCTAGAGTCAATATGGTGAATGCAGCTGAGGCAGAAAACTCGTCAGATGTGATTATGGGTAACCTCCTCGTTAATGATATTCCTGCTAAGGTTTTATTTGATTCTGGTGCATCACATTGCTTCATCTCCAAGCCTTTCATTGCTAAGCATGACATTCCCGCAATTCACTTGGATAGTCCTTTCCGTGTGGTTTCTCCGGGAATGCGTATGAGTTCTCACATGTTGGTTCCGGATGTTTCTGTCAAGATGGGTAGTTATTCTTTTTTGGCATCTCCTATTGTCTTTGGCAATTCCGACATTGATTTGATCCTTGGTATGGACTGGTTGGCCATGAGAAAGGCATCGATTGATTGTGAAGCTAACGAAGTGAAGCTAACTCATTCTTCGGAGGACGTGATTATCTTCGCGGCGCGCGATGACACAATCCGTCTATTTTCCTTAAATGAGAAGGGTGAGATTAATCCAATTTCGCAAGTCTCAGTGGTCTACGAATATGAAGATATGTTTCCAGAAGAACTGCCAGGAATGCCTCCACACCAAGAAGTTGAATTTGTTATTGAGCTTGAACCAGGAACTGAGCCTGTGTGCAAACGGCCGTACAAAATGTGGTCCAGAAGAGGTGAAGGAACTTAAGAGGCAACTTGATGAGCAAGAGTGTTTGGGTCTGATCAGACCAATCTCGTCTCCTTAGGGCTGGGGAGTGTTGTTTGTCAAGAAGAAGGATGGCACGGACCGATTTTTTGTGGATTACCGTCCATTGAACAAGAAGACAATCAGAAACAAGTATCCATTTCCTAAGATAAATGAGTTGTTCGAGCAGTTGAAAGGGACTAAGATCTTCTCCAAGCTCGATCTCAGGATGGGCTATCATCAAATTCACATTCGCGAAGAGGATATTCCAAAGACTGCTTTCAGGACAAGTTTTGGCTCGTATGAGTATACAGTCATGTCTTTTGGTCTGGCAAATGCTCCATCGATATTTTGTCGAATGATGAACTACATATGCTCTCCGTTCAAGAATGAGTTCGTCTTGCTGTATCTCGACGATATTCTGGTTTTTCGGAAACTGAGGAAAAGCATGAAGAACATCTCAGGATGGTGCTTGATAAGTTGAGAGAGCATAAGTTCTATGCCAAGTTTTCCAAATGTGAGTTATGGTTGAATGAAGTTGTCTACCTTGGCACATCATCTTTGCCCAGGGCATCAAAGTTGATCCGTCGAAGGTGCAGGCCATTATTGAGTGGGAGCCTCCGCAAAATGTGAAGCAGCTTCGAAGCTTTCTCGGGCTTGCAAGCTATTGTAGAAGGTTCATTGAGAACTTCTCCAAGATTGCTAAGCCTCACTCAAGTCTTCTTCAGAAGGGTGCGAAGTATGCCTGGTCTCCAGAGTGTCAGTTGGCCTTCGACACACTCAAAGAGAAGCTCACCTCTACTCCAGTCTTGGTTCCTCCTGATGACTCCAAACCTTACCAAGTGTTCTGCGATGCCTCTCTTCAAGGTCTTGGTGCAGTTCTGATGCAAGAGAAGAAAGTGGTAGCTTATACCTCGAGGCAGTTGAAGCCAAGTGAGAAGAATTATCCTGTGCATGACCTTGAGCTGGCAGCAGTGGTACATGCTCTGATGACTTGGAGACACCTCTTGTTGGAACGAAAGGTTGAAGTGTTCACCGATAACAAGAGTCTCAAGTACATCTCCACCCAGCCTAACCTGAATCTGCGGCAAACTTGTTGGGTGGAAATGCTCCAAGATTTTAATCCGATCGTTGAGTATACTCCAGGCAAAGCTAATGTCGTGGCAGATGCTTTGAGCAGGAAGGCTTACTATAACGGTCTCATTCTGAAGCCACTCCAGCCTGACCTTTGTGAATATTTCAGAAAGCTCAACCTTCAGTTAGTACCTCAGGGATTTCTTGCAAATCTTCACATCTCTCCTACCTTGGAAGATCAGGTCCGAGCAGCACAGCTTCTTGATGCAATGGTGAAGAAAGTTAAGATTGGCTTCGCAAAGGGAGTGCCCAAATATAAGTGCTTCAGTGTTGATTCCAGAGACACATTGTTCTTTGAGGATCGTCTTGTCGTTCCGAAAGGTGATCTCAGAAAGGTAATCATGGAAGAAGATCATAACTCTCTGCTCTCAATACATCCAGGTAGCTCCAAGATGTATCAGGACTTGAAACATACCTTCTGGTGGACTCGCATGAAGCGTGATATTGCTCAGTTCGTAAATGAATGTGATGTATGTCGAAGGGTGAAAGCAGAGCAACAACGTCCAACAGGTCTTTTGCATCCATTGCCCATTCCCGAGTGGAAGTTCGACCATATTGAGATGGATTTCGTCATCGGGTTTCCGAAGTCCAAGAAGGGTAACGATGCCATCTTCGTCGTCGTCGACAAGTTGAGTAAAGTGGCTCATTTTCTTCCAGTCAAGGAATCCATCTCGGCAGCTCACCTTGCAGAGTTGTACACTTCCAGGATAGTGTCTTTGCACGGCGTGCCTATGTTGATTTCTTCGGATCGCGGAAGTATCTTCACTTCCAAGTTCTGGGACTCTTTTCAGTCTGCGATGGATACGAAGATATGCTTCAGCACAACTTTTCATCCTCAGACTAGTGGGAAAGTGGAGAGAGTCAATCAGGTCCTTGAGGGTATGCCGAGAGCCTGTGTTATCTATTTTGGCATGAAGTGGGAAGACAACAGTTATCAAGCTAGTTCAGGCAAAGCTCCGTTTGAGATTCTCTATGGCAGGAAGTGCCGTACCCCGCTCAAATGGTCCGAGACCGGCGAGCGTCAGATTCTTGGGAATGACTTGATAGAAGAAGCTGAAGAGATGTGTCGGGTCATTCGGGATAATCTCAGAGCAGCGCAGTCCCGTCAGAAGAGTTATTATGATAGCAAGCATCATGACACGTCTTATGAGCTCGATGACTTCGTCTATCTCAAAGTGTCTCCTATGAAGGGTACACAATGTTTTGGCATCAAAGGCAAGCTTGCGCCTTGTTTCGTTGGTCCTTTCAGAGTTGTTGGCAAGAGAGGCGACCTTGCGTATCAGCTCGAGCTCCCTTCAAACTTTGCAAATGTGCATGACGTGTTCCATGTCTCTCAGCTCCGGAGATGCTTCAAGACTCCCGAGCGCACAGTTCATCTTCAAGACATCGACCTTCAACCCGACCTATCCTATCGTGAGCATCTAGTTGCGAGTCTCGAGGCGACTGAGCGCAATACCCGCAACAAGTCCATCAAATTTCTCAAGGTGCAGTGGTCACATCATTCCGATAAAGAGGCCACTCGGGAACGCGAAGATCACCACCGTTCTGAATTCCCAGAGTTCTTTCAGTCCTAGATCTCGAGGCGAGAACTTTTTCTAGTGTGGGGGAGTTTGTAATGCCGAGAGTGTAACTTGCCATATTTGGAACCTTCTTGTATGTGGGTCCATCATGTCATTGCCATGTGAGATATATGCATGTGTTATTTCATGTGCTGTCACCTTGTCTTCCCTTTGCATTCATGCATCCATTCATCCATCCCTTCATTATGTTTATTGTTATTGCGGGTCCATGAATGAGGTGCTGAGATGTGATGATGATATGTTATGTGGAGTGGGGTATTCGAAAGTGGGGTGCTTCTATGTTGGTTTTCCACTAGGTTTTAAAACCCTCCTTCTCTATTTCTCAAAGCTCAAGTTTTACTTGCCCTATCCCTTATTCAAAAATGTTTATGTTTTAGAGTGGATTGTGGTGGATGTGATGCTATGTTTAAAGTGTTTTGAATCTATGATTCAGAGGTTTAATATTCACAAAATAGTTTCATTAATTCTATTTTGTAAATATTTAAATGCTCCAAAAATTCCCTTTTCATTTTTTTTAAATAGGTCATAATTCCTTATGACCTATGGCATTTTTATCTTTATTTTTGAAGTCATAGAATACCTAGGAGATTTATTGTTTGATGGCTCTGTTTTAAATAGGAAAACCCCGGTGGGTTTTTCCTTTCTCTATCTGGCGCAAGCGAAGCCCAACTCCTCCTTGCTGGCCCAGTAAACCCCTCCTCGCGCGCAGCCCACTCCTTCCCTCTCCTGTAGACAGCATCTCCCTCCTCCCTCCTTCCGTCAGTTTTGTGAGAGAGAGAGAGCCAGGTAGACAGGTCGACGCCATTGCTCATGGACATCGAGGCGGCCTCCCTCGTCCTCTATTTAACCCCTTGGCGTGCGAGCCCTGGCTAGGGTTCGCTCGCAGCGCCGCCACCTCCTTTTCCCTTCTTCCTCCTCCCTCTCCCTCGTCAACAGCAGGTAAGCGAGCCCCTCCTCCGCCATGACCGATCCATGAGGAGCTCGTCGTCGTCATTGCCGTGCATCTCTGTCTTCTCCGAGCAGCCCAGGAGCACGCGGGATCTCAGGAGGTTCCATCCCCGCGTAAGGAAGCTCCAATCGCCCCTGCTACCCCTACCTCGACGACGGCCTTTTTCCACTCCGACGACCACCCCTGCTTCCCCTTCTTCCACGATGTCCCCTGCTTCCTCTCCAGCAGGAGTGCCCTCCTCGACCAGTGGGTGAGCACGAGCAATCCTTCCCCTTCCCGGTAGCAAGATCATGTGTAGGATCCGTAGCTTCGCCGCCGTGCTTTCTCAGTCGCCGGCGCCGCCGCGAGCTCGTGGAGAAGTAAGTGTAGTGTAGCTCGCGACGAGTTAAGGGATGGAATGGAACTGTGAGTGTCCCCTCTTCCTCCCAGTGACGAGCCCGTGCTCGATTTGTAGTAGATCGCCGGCGGTGTGCCTCCCCTGTTCCGGCCACCATCGGGTTGTGATAGATCCAGAGGGGGTTGCTCAAAAGAGCAGAGCCCCCCTCTTTGTTAAGATCGATAGCAGTAGCGCAGTGGTAGGCGGGGTTTTGGCAGATCGACAGGTCCTGGGTTCGAAACCCCGCAGAGCCACTTTTGTGTTTTCTTTTCGGGCAGAGTAGCTGCAGAAGGGGTAGCTTACCCTGTATGCCTCCTCTGTTCTGTCGAGTGTATGAGCAGTGGCGCACTGGTGGTAGTTCTGTGTGTTTAACCAGCAGGATTGGGGTTCGATTCCCCCAAGCCCCCTTTTACTTTTCTTGTTGGTTTCTTTTGCTGTTTTGTTTTGATTGATAGTTTAGTTGATGTAGCTTCCTTGGGCATCTCTATATTTCTGCCTAAGGACCTAAACCAGTAGTTTTTTCCCTTGTTCTAGTAATATGCATGTGTAGGGAGTTAGTGAGCTAGTGTTTGTGTGTAGGGTGTATATGTGGGTGCAAGCTACCATGTGTATGTGTGCTTGTGTGGTGCAAGCACCCAAGAGCATGTATTTGTGTGTGTTAGTGATAGTGGTGTGAGTGTACTTATGTGTGTGTTTTAGAATAGCATGTGTATGTGCTAGTGAGTGCATGCTTGTTTGTTTGTGTGTGTATGGTGATGTGCTATGGCACACATACATGAGGTCTAAACCCTCATGTCACCATTGGAGTTGTGAGTGTGTGCAAGAGGATTTGTAGGCACTAGTAGAAAAAGGGCATTTTCTCCCGGTTACGTAAGGTCCTTCCGTCCCCGTTTCGGAACCGGGACTAAAAGGTCGTTACTAATGCCCTTGGCCTTTAGTCCCGGTTCTTACACGAACCAGGATAGATGGGCCTCCACGTGGCCGGTGCGGCGAGCCCAGGTAGGGGGGGATTTAGTCCCGGTTGGTGACACCAACCGGGACCAAAAGGCATCCACGCGTCAGCATTTCAGGTGTTGGGGTTTTTGTTTTTTTTTGAAAGGGGGGGGTTTGGGGGTTTTGGGGGTTTAATTTAGGTGTTTCATATATTGTGTTAGCTAGCTAATGAATAGAAGAAGTGTCCTCTCTTATCTCCGTGCTTGTTCGACGGTACATACTATACGTATAGAGAGGACTAGACACGCTAGCTAGTAAGGAAATGAACGAAACAGAAGATCGTCATGAACATATGCATACAAAGAGAAGTGATATCGAAAACCTCTCCTTCTTTGACAGATTGGTTGAACAACAAGTGGTCGATCAACAAGTTCTCGTATATCTATCCGACACTACTGGCTACATATATACAATATAATTATCTCTTACAATATAATCTCCTAATTAAAATTCAACTGATTATGGTTCACATGGTATTCTCCGTCTTTAGCGATCACGTGGTCAAGAAAGAATGCCGCCAATTCCTCCTAAATTCCTCGCATACAATCTGCTGGTAGGAGTTCATTCCGCATCCGATATATCTAATTTGAAGAAGGGGGTCAATACATATATATGAATAAATGAAACTGGACACAAATGATGGTAATAAAATAAAATTGTGAATATTATTATTTACGCACGTCATATTGTTTGTCAGAGTAGCCCCGCTCACAGGTCGTGTGGCGGATGGACTCGCAAATGTAGTATCCACGGTAATCATTCCCTGGTTCCTGCCACAACCACTTTACAAGAAATAAAGGTCAATCAAATTGATAGTTAGCAAGCATGCTAATTGGTATTGATGAAACTAGCGTTTCAATCACTAGGAGATGCGTGGAAAATGCTACTATAGTACTTACTTTCGGGTGTCTAAATTGCAGCTTCTTCGACAGTCCCAGAGTTTTTGAGGTGAATTTTTTCCAAACCCTGCCAGACAAAGAAAACAATTACTTGATATCAGGAAATGAACAAAGTTACCGATATGGTGCGATAATGATCGTTTTAACTTACTTCTGTAGAATTTCAGTCATGTCCGCATACTCGTTGGGATCTTTTCGTCTCGAGTCTAAGACGGTTACTAGTCCCTGCTCAAGCTTAATCTCTAGGAGAATATAGTGGAAGCTGTGCACGCAAGCATAACTCATCAATTACATTACTATAACCTTGACTAATAAGGGAAACCGAATATGCACAACATAGTAACACTCACTGGAATTCGTAAGGGAAGAGTATTATAGCTTTGTTTTGATTCAATACAAACGATTGTAGCAGGTTGACCTCGTTATCTTTGGCCTGAAGTTTAATCATAAATGCATCTACGAGATTTGTGTTAATGAACCCAATATAACCAATTTCTCTTTTCTTCAATTCGACGATCTTCAATCTGCATATAATATAGTGAGGATAATTAAAAATACATGCAATGAAAGAGCTGACCTATATATAGAGACTTAATGACAGAAGTAGTACTACTTACAGTGTGATCATTAATTTATCGAGGGCTAGGAGATTGAAAAACGGGAAGAACTCCTCAAATGGAACCATCAACAGTTCAAGTCCAACGAGGTCATGCTCCTTTCTAACTCTCAGCGTCAAAATATTACTCCCCCAGACTCTTTGCAGGTTTTCATCTACCAATCGTGGAATCTTCACATCATCGTTGTTAGAGATCTTTCATCTTTGACGAGAGGCTTCCCATACACGTATTTGTGTTCGTCCACCTCCAATAAATCAAAATATGCATCATCGGGCAGGTAATCTGCAGGATTGGTACCGGGCTACAAGATCCCCGGATGATTAGCGACGATATCGCTAGACACCTTGAGCGGGGGGAACAATTGGTTCGCTTGTTCGCCGAGGTGGGCAACTTTTTCCCTAGCTCGTCGTTCTGCTAACCTTTGATCACTACCAGTACTTCCCGACCGCTCCGCTTCGATAAATGACTTTCTAATAATGCGCTCATAGGTGCCTTTCGTCAGAGACTTTGGTGGTTTCTTTAGGGCAGCCAGACTACGCTTCACTTTTACCAGATCTATCTTCTCCTCCGGAGGTGGATGATTCTTTGCTTTCACCCCTTCAAAGAAGTTCTTCACTTCGGCTTGCAGGATCTTCGCGTTTTCCTCCTGGCTCCTCTCGTATGGTAACTTCTCTAGAGTCTTCAGAGAAGGACCGTATTTGCATTGCCTGCCTCTGGCTGTACTGCTAGACGCCTGAGCAGACGGAGCGGCTGCGGCTGTGTTTCCTTTCTTATGAGGCGGAGTAGAAGGACAACGCGCCGGAGCAACCGGAGCGGCGGCGGGTCTCTTCCGCCCTTGTTGACGAGGCGGAGAAGGAGGAGGTTGGCTGCTCGAGCGTGATGACCCACAAGTATAGGGGATCAATCGTAGTCCTTTCGATAAGTAACAGTGTCGAACCCAACGAGGAGCTGAAGGATCTGACAAGTGGTTTTGAGCAAGGAAATATCTGCAAGCACTGAAATTATCGGTAACAAGTGATTGTGTGGTGAGACGATTCGTAGCAAGCAACAAGTAAGAAAAGTAGCAACGGTGCAGCAAAGTGGTCCAATCCCTTTTGTACCAAGGGACAAGCCTGGACAAAGTCTTATAGGAGGAAAAACGCTCTCGAGGACACACGAGAATTTCTGTCATGCTAGTTTTCATCATGTTCATATGATTCATGTTCGTTACTTTGATAGTTTGATATGTGGGTGGACCGGCGCTTGGGTATTGCCTTTACTTGGACAAGCATCCCACTTATGATTAACCCCTCTCGCAAGGATCCGCAACTACGAAAGAAGAATTAAGACAAAGTCTAACCGTAGCATTAGACTAGTGGATCCAAATCAGCCCCTTACGAAGCAACGCATAAACTAGGGTTTAAGCTTCTGTCACTCTAGCAACCCATCATCTACTTACTACTTCCCAATGCCTTCCTCTAGGCCCAAATAATGGTGAAGTGTTATGTAGTCGAAGTTCACATAACACCACTAGAGGAAAAACAACATACAACACATCAAAATATCGAACGAATACAAGATTCACATGACTACTATTAGCACGACTTATCCCATGTCCTCAGGAACAAAAGTAACTACTCACAAAGCATAATCATACTCATGACCAGAGAGGTAATGAGTAGCATCAAGGATCTGAACATAAACTCTTCCACCAAGTAATCCAACTAGCATCAACTACAAAGAGTAATTAACACTACTAGCAACCTTACAAGTACCAATCGGAGTCGTGAGACGGAGATTAGTTACAAGTGATGAACTAGGGTTTGGAGATGAGATGGTGCTGATGAAGATGTTGATATTGATGAGTCCCCTCCGATGAGAGGAGTGGTGGTGATGACGATGGCGATAATTTCCCCCTCCGGGAGGGAAGTTTCCCCGGCAAGATCGTCCTGCCGGAGCTCTAGATTTGTTCTGCTTAAGTTCCGCCTCGTGGCGGCGACGAAACCTCTGAAAATCGCCCTTATGATTTTTTTCAGGACGAAACCCTTCATATAGCAAAAGATGGGCGCCGGAGGGGCAACAGGGGGCCCACAAGCCCTCCAGCCCCGGCCTAGAGGGTAGGCCGGGACTGGCAGGCTTGTGGCCTCCAGGTGGGGACCCTCTGGTACCTCTTCCGCCCAGTATTTTTTCTATATTCCCAAAAAATTCCATGTTGATTTTCACGGCTTTTGGAGTTGCGCAGAATAGGCATCTCAAAATTGCTCCTTTTTCAGGCCAGAATTCCAGCTGTCGGCATTCTCCCTCTTCATGTAAACCTTGCAAAATAAGAGAGAAAAGGCATAAGTATTGTACCGTGAAGTGAAATAACAGCCCAAAAAGCGATAAATATCAACATGAAAGCATGATGCAAAATGGACGTATCAACTCCCCCAAGCTTAGACCTCGCTTGTCCTCAAGCGAAAGCCTAGCTCAATAAACATGACCACATGTTTAGGGAGAGAGGTGTCGACAAAACAAGATACAAACATGCAGGCATCATGATCAATATTAGAACAACAATACCAACATATAATCTCTCAAGATAAAGTGAAAAATTCTTCACAAAGTAAAGCATAAAGAACCTTACCGAGAATCAACAACCGATAGCCTTTAATCATTGAAGCAATTGCAATTTATCACAACATCAGAGAGAGTCAAATAAGAGCTTGTAAAGCCAATCCACATACTCAATCATCTTTTCGTTCTCTACAATTCCTACTACTCACGTGGTACTCATGAGATCAAAGTTTCAGCTGGACACGGAGAAAGATAGGGGCTTATAGTTTTGCCTCTTAACTGCTTACCTCAAGGGTAATGTCAACAATAATATTTCATGAATACTTACCTCCTAGTTTACATATGAATATAGATCTTTCCCTAGCATGTGACGTTAGCCAAGATAAAGGCGAAACAAGGAATTGGTGAAGATCACCATGACTCTTTCAAGGGAAAAAGTAAAGCTACAAGGTAGGCCCTTCGCAGAGGCAAGCAGAGGTTGTCATGCACTTTTGAGGTTTGGATGCGTGTCATCTTAGTGCGGAGGAACTTCACTTTATATTGCCTCCTGTGATAAAGAACTTTATTATGCAGTCTCTCGCTTTTATGTCTTCCTCATCACAGGTTCATACAAAGCTTATTTTCCACACACTAATAGATCATACATATTAGGGAGCAATTTTTATTGCTTGCACTGATGAAAACTTACTTGAGGGATCTTATTCAATCCATAGGTAGGTATGGTGGACTCTCATGGAAAAACTAGGTTGAAGGTTTATGGATGCACAAGTAGTATCTCTACTTGGTGCGGGAGTTTTGGCTAATGTGAGGTGGAAGCAATCGTCACATGCTAAGGGATCTCTAATCATATAACATTGTTCGGAACCAAGCAAACACAATTCATTATGTTGTCTTCCTTGTCCAACATCTACTTGTAGGCATGCCATAGTTTAGTGAGTGTTCACAATCATAGATGGTGTCAAGGATGATATATTTATATGTGAACCTCTCATTCTTTATCACTTCCTATTAATTGCAACAATGACCAAGGACTACGTTTGTCTACCCTCAACAAGTTTCAATCAATCATACTTTTGATATGTGAAGCTATCACTTCCCATAAGATCACTACATGATCTTTCATGCTTTTGTTCTTTCTCGATCTTTTGATCATGGCATGAGGCAAAGCCCTTCAACTAAGACACTCTTTATTATATGGCTCACGAGCTTGAATACATCGGGGGTGACACAAAGCTAAACTCAAGACTAAAACACTAAGACTTTTAATCTACTAGAGAAAAAGAAAACTGAAAAGGAACAAACTAAAACAAAGGTAAATTCAAAAGATATGATGGTCATACGATACCGGGGCAACTCCCCCAAGCTTGGCACAAGCCAAGGGGATTGCCCGTACCCATGCTCAGTTGTCTTCCTTTGGAGGTGATGGTGGTGGAGTTGTTGCAACATGGGCTTGATCCTCCGTCTTCCAAGGCATAGGTGCTCCATCATGGAACGATGAACGAGTCTCCGGAATCCTCAAATCTGCAGCCAACCGTATCGATTTAAATATATACTCATACTCACTGTTTTGGTTCTGCAGGTCATAGATCTGGGCTTGGAGGTGATCAATCCCGTCATAGATCCTGGAGAGGTGGTTCCCAATGTCATTGGCATCAATCTTGTGCTTGTTGGTGAACTCTGTGATCATCATGTGGTTGGCGTTGAGTCCACGCTCCACCATCCCTTGGCACTTGAAGACTTGTTGCTCCATTGCTTCGAGCCTCGTCTCCACGCTTCCGGTCTTCTTGGCCCCCTCAACATCATGGATGTGCAGCATCCCCTCACGCATCTCGATAGATTGAGGGTGTTGCAGCACTCCCGCTAGGTAAGGATTGATGACCTTCTCGAAGATCTTGTCCTTCGGAGCTTTTGGGGACGTCATAGCGATCTAGATCTGCAGCAGAAACAAGCTCGAAACGAAAACAGAGGGAATTTGCATGATACAGAGGTCAGACCTTTCAGGAGAATATATAATGATTTTTTCCAGACCAGAAGGAGTGCTCCACACGAAAACGGAGTCCGGGAGGCGCACGAGGTGGCTACAAGCCGTCCAGCCCCGGCCAGGGGGGTAGGCCGGGCCTAGGAGGCTTGTCGCCTCCTCGGGCACTTTCCGGACTGCTTTAAATTTTTCTATTTTTTCGAATATTCCAAAACGGAGGAAAATTGCTACGGGAAAGGTTTTGGAGTCGTTTTACTTACCAAATCACATACCTCTTCGTTTTCGCAATCTAAAACAGGCTGATAAAAATCCCTTATGTACTCCTCCGAAGTTATGGTTTTGATAATATTGCTCTCAACATTTATTGAAGTACTTGAGATATAATGCTTGATTATTTGCCCGTTTACCACTCTAGGACAATTACCTTCCGTGTTGTTGATTTTGATAGCACCGGAACAATATACTTCCTCAACAATATAGGGACCTTCCCATTTAGAGAGAAGCTTGCCTGTAAAAAACTTAAACGAGAATTGTATAGCAAGACATAATCACCTACATTGAACTCACGCTTTTGTATCCTCTTATCATGCCACCTCTTAACCTTTTCTTTGAACAACTTGGCATTTTCATATGCCTGAATTCTCCATTCATCAAGGGAGCTAATGTCAAATAACCTCTTCTCACCAGCAAGTTTGAAATCAAAGTTGAGCTCTTTGATTGCCCAATAAGCTTTATGCTCTAGCTCAAGAGGTAGATGACATGCTTTTCCGTACACCATTTTGTACGGAGACATGCCCATGGGATTCTTATAGGCAGTTCTATAAGCCCACAGTGCATCATCGAGCTTCCTAGACCTGTTGACAGTCTTCTACATAATCATTTTAATCTCTCTATTGCTTAGCTCTACTTGACCAATGGACTGAGGGTGATAGGGAGACGCAGTTCTATGGTTGACATCCTACTTAGCAAGCATTTTACGGAAAGCACCATGAATGAAATGTGAACCACCATCGGTCATTAGATATCTAGGGACTCCAAACCTAGGGAAGATAACTTCCTTAAGCATCCTGATAGAGGTGTTGTGATCAGCACTACTAGTGGGGATAGCTTCTACCCACTTAGTGACATGATCAACAACAACTAGGATCTGAGTATACCCGTTGGATTTTGGAAAAGGTCCCATATAATCAAAGCCCCAAACATCAAATGGTTCAATTACAAGTGAATAGTTCATAGGCATTTTCTGACGTTTACTAATATTACCTATTCTTTGACATTCGTCACAAGACAAGACGAACTTACGGGCATCCTTGAAGAGAGTGGGACAATAGAAACCTGATTGCAATACCTTGTGTGAAGTTCTATCTCCCGCATGGTGTCCTCCATAGGCCTCGGAGTGACACTTCTGTAGGATCTGTCCCTGTCCATATTCAGGTACACAACGTCTAATAACACCATCTACTCCTTCCTTATAAAGGTGAGGATCATCCCAAAAGTAATGTCACAAGTCAAAGAAGAATTTCTTCTTTTGCTGATACATGAAACTAGGTGGTATATATTTGGCAACGATATAGTTTGCATAATCAGCATACCACGGTGCACTACGTGAAGCATTGATGACATTCAATTGCTCATCGGGAAAGCTATCATCAATAGGTTCTGGGTCATCAAGAACGTTCTCCAACCTAGACAAGTTATTTGCTACAGGGTTATCAGCACCCTTCCTGTCGACGACGTGCAAATCAAATTCTTGTAGCAAGAGAACCCATTTGATATGTCTAGGTTTAGCGTTCTTCTTCTCCATGAGGTACTTAATAGCAGCGTGATCAGTGTGAATAGTGACTTTGGAATCAACGATGTAAGACCTGAACTTTTCACATGCAAACACGACTGCTAAAAATTCCTTTTCCGTCGTAGCATAGTTTCTTTGGGCACTATCTAGAGTTTTACTAGCGTAGTGAATAACATTCAAATTCTTATCAACTCTTTGCCCTAGGACAGCACCAACATCATAATCACTAGCATCACACATGATTTCAAAAGGTAAGTTCCAATCAGGTGGTTGAACAATAGGTGCAGTTATCAAAGCCCTCTTAAGTATTTCGAAGGCTTCCTCACAATCATCGTCAAAAACAAAAGTAATATCCTTTTCCAAGAGATTGGTAAGATGCCTAGGAATCTTAGAGAAGTCTTTAATGAACCTTCTATAGAAACCAGCATGACCAAGGAAACCTCTTATACCTTTTATATCTGTGGGGTATGGCATTTTCTCTATTGCATCAACCTTAGCCTTATCGACTTCAATACTTCTTTCAGAAATTTTATATCCTAAGAGGATGCCTTCATTGACCATAAAGTGGCACTTCTCCCAATTCAAGACAAAATTGGTATATTTACATCTCTGCAAGACTCGATCAAGGTTGCTGAGGCAATCATCAAAAGAAGACCCTTAAACGGAAAAGTCATCCATGAAAACCTCAATAATCTTTTCACAAAAGTCAGAGAATATAGCCATCGTACATCTTTGAAATGTGGCAGGTGCATTACATAAGCCAAAAGGCATATGTCTATAAGCAAAGGTACCGAAAGGGCAGGTGAAAGTGGTTTTTGCCTGATCAGATTGTGCAACTGGTATATGGGAGAAACCAGAATAACTGTCTAGAAAGAAGAAGTGTGTGTGTTTAGACAGTCTTTCTAGCATTTGGTCGATAAAAGGCAAAGGGTAATGATCTTTCCTAGTGGCTTTATTCAATTTCCTAAAATCGATCACCATCCTATAGCCAGTAATAATCCTCTGTGGGATCAATTCATCCTTATCATTAGGGACAACGGTAATGCCTCCCTTCTTAGGGACGCAATGCACCAGACTCACCCAATCGCTATGAGCAAGAGGATAAATAATACCTGCCTCCAGGAGATTTAGTATTTCTTTTCTAACTACTTCTTTCATCTTAGGATTTAATCTCCTTTGATGATCAGCAACTGGTTTGGAATCAGGATAAGCTTTAATCTTGTGCTGGCATAGAGTGGGACTAATGCCCTTAAGATCATCAAGAGTATATCCAATAGCAGCACGGTGCTTCCTTAGAGTTTTTAGTAATTTCTTTTCTTCATGCTCTGAGAGGCTAGCACTAATTATGACAGGATATATCTCTTTTTTTCAAGATAAGCATACTTAAGAGTATCAGGCAACTGTTAAGCTCGAACACAGGATCACCCTTTGGTGGGGGTGGATCCCCAAGCAGTTCAACAGGCAGATTATTCTTAAGGATAGGATCCTGTTCTGAGACAACTCTATCTATCTCATCCTTTTCATCTATATGCATATCATTTTCATGCTCAAGCAACTAATGCTCTAAGGGATCAGTAGGATGCACGGCAATAGAAGCTAAGGCAATAGTTTCGTCCTTCCAAGGCAACTCCTTTTCATGAGGTTGTCTACCAAACTTGGAGAAATTGAACTCATGTGACACACCTTCAAAACCAACAGTGACGGTTTGCTTCTCACAATCAATATGAGCATTGACAGTATTGAGAAAAGGTCTACCAAATATGATGGGACAAAAGCTATCTTGGGTGGTAGCAAGAACGAGGAAATCAGCAGTATACTTCGTTTTACCACACAAGACTACAACATCCCTAACAATTCCCACACGGCAGATAGTATCTCTATTGGCAAGCTGAATAGTGACATCAATAGGCTCAATCTCATCTTTGATTTCACCATATAAGGATTGAGGTATTGCACTAACACTAGCACCTACGTCACATAAACCATGATAGCAGTGATCTCCTATCTTAACAGAAACAACAGGTGTGCCAACAACATGCCTATGTTTGTCTCTAGCGTGAGGTTTAGCGATTATAACAGCATCTTCACATAAGTGAATATCATGTCCCTCAACATCGTCGGACAGAAGATCTTTGATAATAGCAATGCTAGATTCAACTCTAATTTGCTCACGGGGTGTAGGTGTTCTAATCTAGCCTCTACGTATCACAGTTGAAGCTTTAGAATGATCCTTTATCCTAAAAGAGAAAGGTGGTTTCTCAATGTAAGCACTCGGAACAATAGGATCATTATAGGCAATGACTTTCTCTTCAAGTGGATTGGGTTTAACTACATTGACTTCTAAAGGAGGAGGATATTTAAACCACTTCTCTTTGTGGAGATCAATATGAGCAGCAATTAATTCACACAATGAAGCTACTATCTTAGAGTCAAGTCCATACTTAGCGCTAACGTCACAAAAAGTATTTGTTTCAACAAAGTATTTAACGCAATCAAACTGGAAATTCATACCTGACTCCTTACCTTCTTCATGCTCCCAATCTTCAGAGTTGCGTTTAATTCTTTCCAATAAATTCCATTTGAAGTCAATATCTCTCTTCATAAAAGAACCGGTACAAGAAGTATCAAGCATGGTGCGATCATCATGAGAAAGTCGAGCATAAAAGTTTTGAATGATAATTTCTCTCGAGAGCTCATGATTGGGGCATGAATATAACATTGATTTAAGCCTCCCCCAAGCTTGAGCGATGCTTTCTCTGTCACGAGGCAAAAAATTATAAATATAATTCCGCTCACAATGTACTAAATGCATATGATAAAACGTTTGATGAAATTCCAATTTCAATCGATTGTAGTCCCGAGATCCAGTATCATCACATAGCCTATACCATATCAACGCCTTATCCTTCAAAGATAAAGGAAAGACCTTCTTCTTGACCTCATCCTCGGGCAAACCTGCAAGCTTAAATAAACCACAAACTTCATCTATATAGATTAGAACAGTATCTATAATTTATAATTTTTTATGGTTCCATGTTATTATCTTGTCAACTTTGGATGTTTTATATGCATGAATATGCTATTTTATAACTTTTTGGGACGAACCTATTAAATTGGTGCCAAGTGCCAGTTTCTGTTTTTTCCGTGTTTTTGACCCTTTTTCGGACGGAGTCCAAATGGAATGAAACTTTACGATGATTTTTTTGGACCAAAAGAGACCCCCGAAGCTTTGGAAGAAGGCCAGAAGAGCCACGAGGGAGTCACAAGCCCTTAGGCCGCCACCACCCCCCTAGGCGGCGCCAACCAGGTTTGTGACCTCCTCATGGGCCCAACCGACGTAATTCCACTGCCATAAATTCCTATAAATTCAGAAACCCCAAAAAGAAACCCAGATCGGGAATTCCAGCGCCGCAAGCCACTGTGGCCACCAAAAACCAATCTGGAGCCCGATCCAGCACCCTGCCGGAGAGGGAATCCATCTCCGGTGGCCATCTTCATCATCCCGACGATCTCCATGACGAGGAGGGAGTAGTTCTCCCTCGGGGCTGAGGGTATGTACCAGTAGCTATGTGTTTGATCTCTCTCTCTCTCTCATGTTCTTGAGATGTCTTGATCTCGATGTACCATGGGCTTTGCTACTATAGCTGGATCCTATGATGTTCTTCCCCCTCTCCCTCTTGTAATGAATTGAGTTTCCCCTTTGGAGTTATCTTATCGGATTGAGTCTTTGAGAACACTTGATGTATGTCTTGCATGTGTCTATCTGCTATGATCGACTTGCGGGTTCATGACATTTGGAACCTATGCATATGGGTTGGCACACGTTTGATTCATGTGAGTACTCGATGTATTTTTTGGTGATCAACTTGCGGGTTCGTGACATTGGGAACCTATGCATAGGGGTTGGCACACGTTTTGACTCTCCGGTAGAAACTTTGGGGCACTCTTTGAAGTTCTATGTGTTGGTTGAATAGATGATTCTGAGATTATGTGATGCATATCATATAATCATGCCCACGGATACTTGAGGTGACAATGGAGTATCTAGGTGACATTAGTGTCTTAGTTGATATGAATCTTAAGGTGTTATTCTAGTACGAACTCTATGATGGATCGAACGGAAAGAATAGCTTCGTCTTATTTTACTATGGACTCTTGAATAGATCGATCAGAAAGAATAACTTTGTGGTGGTTTCGTACCCGACAATAATCTCTTCATTTGTTCCCGCTATTAGTGACTTTGGAGTGACTCTTTGTTGCATGTTGAGGGCTAGTTATCTGATCCAATTATGTTATCATTGTTGAGAGAACTTCACTAGTGAAAGTATGAACCCTAGGCCTTGTTTCCACGCATTGCAATACTGTTCGTGCTCACTATTACCATTTTTACCTTGCTGTTTTTGTAATTTCAGATTACAAAACCTATATCTACCATCCATATTGCACTTGTATCACCATCTCTTTGCCGAACTAGTGCACCTATACAACTTACCATTGTATTAGGTGTGTTGGGGACACAAGAGACTCTTTGTTATTTGGTTGGAGGGTTGCTTGAGAGAGACCATCTTCATCCTACGCCTCCTGTGGATTGATAAACCTTAGGTCACCCACTTGAGGGAAAATTGCTACTGTCCTCCAACCCTCTGCACTTGGAGGCCCAACAACGTCTACAAGGAGAAGGTTGCATAGTAGACATCAAGCTCTTTTCTGGCGCCGTTGCCGGGGAGGTTAGCGCTTGAAGGTATATCTTTGGATCTTGCAATTGAACCTTTTTGTTTCTTGTTCTTTTGCTAGAAAACTACAAAAAAATGGAATTGAGGATGCCTCATATGCTCCATCTTTTCAATGTATTTCGTGAGCATGATGGGAAGGAAAATTGTGCTCAAGTGCTGAAAGAAGAATTACATAGAATGCTTGGCATAGAATATGTGAATGATGAGCATGATTGCAATGTTGTTAGCATGAATTCTTTGAATACCCATGATGTTAATGATATGCAAAGCCACAAGCTTGGGGATGCTATATTTGATAATGATGATCTTTTTAGTTCTTCCACTTTGAATGATCAAAATCATTTTGATGAAAGCATGCCCCCTATCTATGATGATTATTGTGAGGATACTTATGCTTTAAATAAGAGGGATGATAAAACTTGTCATACTCTCGAGAACCCCTTTGCTAAACCTTGCTTTTTCGTTGTGGACACAATTTGTAGTGCTCAAGTCTTTTACGATACTCCCACTACTATTCTTGATAATAGATTTCCTTATGTGGAGACTAGTAAAATTCCTATGCTTGTAGACCATGAAAAGAAAGCCTTAGGTGCTAGTTATATTGTTGAATTCATTCATGATGCTACTGAAAATTACTATGAGAGAGGATCATATGCTTCTACTTATTGCAATAGTATCAAGCTTCCTCTCCATATGTTGAAATTTTTGAAGCTATGCTTGTTTTTCCTTCCTATGCTAGTTGATTCTTGCTCCAATAAATTGTTTGATCACAAAATCCCTATGCATAGGAAGTGGGTTAGAATTAAATGTGCTACCCATTTGCTCCATGATGCTCTCGTTGTGTTTCAATCCTTACCTTTTATGTGAGCATCATTGAAATCAATGCCTAGCTAAGGGCATTAAACGATAGCGCTTGTTGGGAGGCAACCTGATACTGCTAGAGATACTATGCCTGCTACTACTAGAGATGTTATGCCTGATGATGCTAGAGATGCTATTTTTCCTGATGATGTTATGCTTGATATTGCTAGAGATGCTATGCTTGATATTGCTAGAGATGCTATGCCTGATACTGCTAGAGATGTTATGCCTGATGATGCTGGAGATGCTATTTTGCCTGATGATGCTATGCTTGATACTCCTAAAGGTACTACTTTGCCTGATATGCCACTAGGGGTATTCCTTGATGCTCATATTGCTAGAGTTACTGCCAATGCTCGTGATATTTCTGAAACTGTCGATACTATTGAGATAGAACCTGCTTTTGCTCCTGCTAGATCTAGCTCTCCTAGATATGAATTGCCTAATATACCTGAGGGTTACGTTATGGAGGGAGAGATAGCTGAGGATTTTCTTGCGTGTAAGGATGCCTATGACGCTGAGAAAATACTTCTCAAGTGGAAGGAAAAATCTTTGAAAGCTAGGATGAAATACGACCGGAAGTTTGCCACTTCACCTATCTTTATCATCGATAAGGATTATGAATTCTCAGTCGATCCTGAGATAATTTCTCTAGTCGAATCTGATCCTTTCCACGGTTTTGAGTCTGAGACGGTCGTAGCCCATCTTACCAAACTACACGATATAGCCACCCTTTTCACTAGGGAGGAGAAAATCCGCTACTACTATATCCTTAAGTTGTTTCCTTTCTCTCTAAAGGATGACGCTAAAGCCTGGTTCACTTCTCTTGCTCCTGGATGTGTGAGTAGTCCCCAGGATATGGTCTATTACTTCTGTGAGAAATATTTCCCTGCCCATAAGAAGCAAGCTGCCTTGCAGGAAATATACAACTTTGCTCAACTCAAAGAAGAGTCTCCCACAAGCTTGGGGGAGGATCATCCAGCTACAGAATGCTTTGCCTGATCACCCTCTTAAGAAGAACGCGATACTTTATCTTCTATAACGGACTTAACGATGTTTCTAGAGACCACCTAGATAGTTATGCCGGTTGTGTTTTTAGGGAACGAACTATAGAACAAGCTGAGACTCTACTGAATAACATCTTGATCAACGATAATGCTTGGACTATTCCTGAACCACCTCCTAAGCCAACTCTGAAGCAAAGAGGTATTCTATTCCTCAGTACGAAGATATACAAGAAGCCAAGAAGTCTATGCAAGAGAAAGGCATTAGATCTGAAGATGTCAAAAATCTACCACGTATCGAAGAGATCCATGGTTTCGATAACCCGATACAGGTAGTAGAAGTAAATTCTCTGCATAGGTTTGATGAGAGTGATATTCCTTTTGACAAACCTGTTAGCTTATGCTTGGATGAATTTGACAACTTTGTTGCCAAATAACAGAATTTCAATGATTATGTTAGCAGACATTTGGAACAAAGTACTCGTATGCTTAGTCATTTAAGTGCTTGTGTAGACAGAAATGTCAATGATCTGAAGCTTCTGAGTAAACATGCCTCTATGATTACTACTCAGGTAGAACAAGTACTTAAAGCTCAGAATGACTTGCTCAATGAATTAAATGACAACTCTATCAGAGTCGTTACTAGAGGAGGCAAAATGACTCAGGAACATTTGTATCCTGAAGGTCATCCTAAGAGAATTGATTAAGATTCTCAAGGAATTAATGCTGATACACCCAGTCATCCTAAGGAGAAGAAGAAGGGTGATAGAAACCTACATGTTAGTTCACCAAATACTATCACACCTGAAGAACCAAATAATATTTCTGCGTGTGATGCAGAAACACAATCTAGTGATGAACATGAACCTGGTGACAATATGGACAGTGATGTTCATAATGATGCTCAACCTAGCAATGATAAGGATGTGGAGATTGAACCTACGGTTATTCCTGATAACCCACAACCTAAGAGATACGATAAGAATGACTTCACTACTAGGAAGCATGGTAAAGAAAGGGAGCCATGGGTTCAGAGACCTATGCCCTTTCGTCCTAAGCCATCAAATAAAAAGGATGATGAGGATTTTGAGCGCTTTAATGAAATGATAAGACCCGTCTTTCTGCAGATGCGGTTAGTTGATATGCTCAAAATGTCTCCATATGCCAAGTACATGAAAGATATCGTGACCAATAAACGGAAGGTACCAGATCTTGAGATCTCCACCATGCTTGCCAATTACACTTTCGAAGGTGGAACTCCTAAGAAACTTGGTGATCCCGGAGTGCCCACTATACCTTGCTCCATTAAAGGAAACTACGTAAGAACTACCTTATGTGACCTTGGAGCCGGTGTTAGTGTTATGCCGCTCTCTCTTTATCGTAGACTTGAACTGGATAAGTTGACACCCACTGAAATCTCTCTGCAAATGGCCGACAAATCAACTGTTTTCCCTGTCGGCATTTGCGAGGATGAGCCTGTTGTGGTTGCTAACACCACTATCTTAACAGACTTGGTTATCTTGGATATTCCCGAGGACGATGCCATGGCTGTCATCCTCGGAAGACCCTTTATAAATATTACAGGGGCTGTTATAGATTGCAACAAAGGCAATGTCATTTTCCATGTCAACGGTAATGAGCATACCGTGGACTTTCTGAAGAAACGATATCAAGTACATTGCATCAATGCTATCGAAAAAACTTCATCGATTCTTATTGGGAGCTTTGAATGCCCAACTCCTCGTGGTAAGATTAAGTATGATTTTCTTGTTGGGGAGATACATATCCCCATTGAGGTGACTTAGTGGCTATTTGATAATTCTCCGTTCTCTTTTGCGATTCGGAACAGTTTTGTCATGAGGATTTGATTAACCCCATTGACGGATTTCTTTCGATGACCATGAAATGGATGAACCAAAGAGTCACATACCTCTGTTTTAAGCTTTCACTTTCTGTTGCTTAGAAGAAAAATGATAGATTTAGTTTAGTTTTCCCTGTTTCCTCTTTTAGCATCCGGTAGAAAAATACCCCAAAAATAAAAGTTCTCCGATGGTCCTCAAAATCTAGTATGATTTTTTCTGGAATATTTGAAAAATACTAGGACTGAGAGATGGCCTGGGGGCCACACCAGTGGGACACAAGCCCTGTCACCACGGCCACCCCCCTGGCCGCGGCAAGCAAGCTTGTGGGGCCCACAGGGACCCCCTACACTCATTCCAGCTCCCATCCTCTTCTTCTACCTCCAGAAAAATCGTTTCGCAGCTCAAACCCGTGTTCTTGCTCATTTGGCTGTGATTTTCGATCTCCTTGCTCAAAGCACCATTCTCCGAACCGTTTTTGGAAATTACTCCTTGGTAAGTGACTCCTCCATTGGTTCAATTGGTTTTTGCTCTAGTGCTTTATCCTTCGCGTATCCTTGCTACCTTGGTGACCCTGTTCTTGAGCTTGAAATGTTGATTCTAGCTGGTCCCAAGTAGTTTTAGCGCGTGATACGGTCTCTAGGCATTAGTAGGAGTAGTTGCTACGAGTTGGGTTAATCTTTATTCACTTTTCTTTCGAAGTCTCTAAAAATTTCAGAATTTTTCAGAGCTAGAAAAGGAAAAAGATGAGGAGGTTCTTGAGAGACTTTTCAAGCCGTAACCCCAAGGAGGATGAGAAGAACCACCCCAAGTACGTGGTTCCTCGAGTCACAGAAGTTCGAGCGTGCGAGTGGCCAAGTGATGAATTTTTGCGCGCCACCGGGCTTTATGAAGACTTTTATTACTTGGTGGAGAACGTAGGTCTTACCGCGTTCGTTGAAGATAAGTGCTCACAATACCTCCTTCTCACCAATATTTTCGTTCAAAGCTTCAACTTTTATCCGAGGAAGAATGCTCCCATGGTTGAGTTCACATTGTACGTTATCCCCGGTGCATGACACTACAGGATTTTTGCAATGCGTGCAAATTACCTTATGTTGGCGATATTCATGATCCTCATCCACGGGACTTGGAGGATTCCATAGGTACAATTGCTGTTGGAGAGGAGAGAGGAGTGTCTCGCGCTAGAATTGCTAGCATACATTTTCCTGTGCTTCGGTACTTCTCATTATTTGTGGGAAAATTTTTGATTGGCCGTGGGGAGGCTGCATCACTTAGCTCTTTAGAACTTGTGGTTTTGTGCGAAGGCCTTTATAGAACTAAGACTTATTTCCTAGGTGCTATAGTAGCTCAGCGGTTGAACACAAACCGTTCCAAAGGTGTCGTCTATGGAGGTATCTATGCTACTCGTCTTGCTAGACACTTTGAGATACCTATTAGACATCGCGAGGAAGAAGAGATGTTTCTTCCTGAGAAATATCTGGATTATGACAGCATGGTTCGCCATGATTTTCTCGATAGAGATGCTAGTAGACGGATGATTTATAACCTGGTATTTAGTCACGGTACTCGAGAGACTATTACTTTGCCTGCTCCTTCTTTGTTCGGTCTTCATGCAGGTAGGTACACTATTATGCCCTCGTACATCTATGCATATTGGGGCTTAGCCCAACCACAGATGCTCGTGCCCGAGCCGCCAGTCGAGTACCAGACGCCAGTTTATCAGTGGAAGCCAGAGGAGCTCACACAACAGTGGCATCCATAGTCCGCTCCGGAGTATCCCGGAGCTGGTTATTTCCCGCCTTGGGAGTAGACCAAGCTAGGCCAAAAGCCTAAGCTTGGGGGAGTACGTGTTCTCATCGACCTTACATTCATGCTTATGCTTTCACCTTGTTAGTCGGTGTTTACACTTTGCCACTGTACCATCCATGCTAGTTTAATTTCGTTTTCTTGTTTTCTTGTTTTGTGTCCTTTTGAGAAAACCCAAAAAGATTTTCCTTTCTTCTTTTGCTTGTTGGGAGCTTTCCCGTGTAAATAGGTTTCTTTTTCTTTGGGTCAAGGTAGAAGATATTGGTTACAATGTTTAGTGGCTCTTGCATGCATACCTGTTTAGCTTTCAAAGAGCCATATTACTTTGTCTTCTCCTTTGTGTTTTCCTGCAGATTCAGCTTAGTCCAATGCACGAGCACTCTTATTATTGTTCACATCGTTCGATCGTGCAAGTGAAACGCAATAATGATGATATATGATGAAGTGACTGAGACTGGAAAAGCTGGAATGAACTCTATCTATTTTGTTTTTGTAAATATGACTAGCTTGTCATCCTTGATTCAGCTTTTTTGTGAGAGAACCATGTTTGCAATGAAAACTTAGAGATCATAGTTTCTGATGCCATTCTAATTTAGCTAGGAGCTTATAATGGTTTGTCTTGAATGCCAACATAGATTTTGAGATGACTATGATGTAGTATGATAGGATGGTTTCCTCCTTTGAATAATTCAAGTGGCTTGACTTGGCACATGTTCATGCATGTAGTTGGAACAAAATCAACATAGCCTCTATGATGTTTGTGTTCATGGTGATTTATATCTTGTTCATGCTTGATGAGTGTTAGTCAAACTCATTGCATCTTGATGAGTGTTGTTGCTCTCTAGTTGGTCGCTTCCCGGTCTTTTGCTAGCCTTCACTTGTATTAAGCGGAATACTGCTTGTGCATCCACTTCCATAAACCCAAAAGTTTTTCCATGAGAGTCCACCATACCTACCTATTTGCGGTATCTACCTGCCGTTCCAAGTAAATTTGCATGTGCCATTCTCTAAACCTTCAAGAAATAATCTGTTTTGCATGCCCGAACTGCTCATGTGGTGATAGGGGGCTATTGGTATCTTCCATGTTAGGCATGTTATCCTCGACATGTGTTTATTCACTGTCATTCACGAGAAAGGGGACGGTAATTGGAATGCCCAGTTCCACACTTAAATCGAAAACATAACTGTAAAACAAGACTCCCTCCGGATTGATGTTAGTATGGACGGTACCCGAGGATTCGGCTAGCCGTGGAGTGTGATTGATTGCTGGTGGGGGAGTTAAAACTTTACTTTTCTGTTTGGGAACCGCCTATAGCATGAGTAGCATGGAAGATATTGAGAACTCTTGGTCATTGCATTGACAATGAAAGCATGCCACCCAAAATTATTATCTCTGTTTTCAAAGCTTGAGCTCTGGCACCTCTGCAAATCAATGCTGCCCTCTGCGAAGGGCCTATCTATTTATTTTCCTGTTGAGTCATCCTCTTCTTGTATAAGCACCAATTAGAGAGCACCTCTGTCATTTTTATGCTTTGCTTTTGACTGATATTGAGTATGACTATGAATGGATCTTCGTTGCTATGAATTACAATGTTTAGTTAGCCCTTGATCTTTGAAAGTGCTCTGCATTTATGTTTTGCGGTCTCAGAAAGAGGTAGCGAGATATCACCTATTTGTATTGCTTCATGCTTGTTTTGATTGAATTGTTGGTATTTGAAACTCATTATTATTTGCTCACTAGCTGATTATGCCATTGATATTAGTTTACCGTGAGACCTATGTGTCACTTGCTTATGCGGTTAACTTGTGATCTTGCTGAAATTCTGGTTACGAGTTAGACATAGTTGCAACAACAAGATCAAACAGAGTTTGTCAAATTTTTTCGTTCTCTTTCAGTTTGTCAACCGAGTTGCTTGAGGACAAGCAAGGTTTTAAGCTTGGGGGAGTTGATACGTCTCCATCGTATCTACTTTTCCAAACTCTTTTGCCCTTGTTTGGGACTCTAATTTGCATGATTTGAATGGAACTAACCCGGACTGACGCTATTTTCAGCAGAATTGCCATGGTGTTGTTTTTGTGCAGAAATGAAAGTTCTCAAAACGTCCTGAAAATTTATGGAGAATATTTCTGGAAAATATGAAAAATACCTGCGCAAAGATCCACCGGAGGGGATGGGCCAGTGGGCTACTAGCCCTGTTGCCGCGCCCCCCTGGCTCTGCCGCCCACGTGGCTCTGCCGCCCCCAAACTCAGCTCTATAAATTCCCTTTCGTCCCGAAATAAATCAGAAGAGAATATTTCATCGCGTTTGTTATACGGAGGCGCTGCCACATCCTGTTCTTCATCTGGAGGGCAGATCTGGAGTCCGTTTTTGGCTCCGGAGAGGGGAAATCGTCGCCATCGTCATAATCAACCTTCTTCCCTCTCCAATTCCATGAAGCTCTTCATCGTTCGTGAGTAATCTATTCGTAGGCTTGCTGGGCAGTGATGACTCGGATGAGATCTATCATGTAATCGAGTTAGTTTTGACAGGGATTGATCCCTAGTATCCACTATGTTCTGAGATTGATGTTGCTACTACTTTGCCATGCTTAATGCTTGTCACTAGGGCCCGAGTGCCATGATTTCAGATCTGAAATTATTATGTTGTCACCAATATATGTGTGTTTTAGATCCGATCTTGCAAGTTGTAGTTACCTAATATGTGTTATGACCCGGCAACCCCGGAGTGACAATAACCGGAACCACTCCCGGTGATGACCATAGTTTGAGGAGTTCATGTGTTCACCAAGTGCTAATGCGTTGTTCCGGTTCTTTATTAAAAGGAGAACCTTAATATCCTGTAGTATCCTTTTGGACCCCGCTGCCACGGGAGGGATGGACAATAGATGTCATGCAAGTTCTTTTCCCTAAGAACGTATGACTACACACGGAATGCATGATGAATGTCATCCAAACGAATCACGGACCCATTGCCTACGAGTTTGTCCCACTGCTGTTACTTGTTTTGCTCTGCTGCTGTTACTACTGTTATTGCTGATGTTACTTGTTTTGCTCTGCTGCTGTTACTACTGTTATTGCTGATGTTACTTGTTTTGCTCTGCTGCTGTTACTACTATTGCTTCTGCTGTTACTTGTTTTGCTCTGCTGCTGTTATTATTGTTGCTACTGTTGTTACTTGCTCTACTCTGCTGCTACTTGTTACTGTCGTTACTTGCTACTGTTGCTACTTGCTAATGCTGTCACTACTGATGTTCCTTGCCACTGCTATTACTCATTACACTGCTGCTACCTGCTACAATACTTTTTCTCTCGACGTTGACGGGAAAGAATATTTCTCGTCCACGGGCAACTTCTGGCGCCATTGATACGACAGTTAGGAATAGTCTGCCTTGTCAACAGATCATTTCTGACACCGTTGTTATCATACTACTTTGCTGCTGATACTTTGCTTGCAGATACTAATCTTACAGGTGTGGTTGAATCTGACACATTCAGCTGCTAATACTTGAGAATATTCTTTCACTTCCCGTTGGGCGAACCAACAAATTTGGATTGAATACTCTACCCTCGAAAATTGCCGCGAACCCACGCGCAGGTGGGCCATTGCAAGAAAATTGCTAATTGTTGAGCAACTGGGAGCAGTTCTGGCTCTGTTGCCACGGAGGCATCAAGTCAGGAACACGTCAACAACACTTTTCTAGTGTCGTTGTCGGGGACTGCTAGCAGTAAGCCAACTAGCATCAACTACAAAGAGTAATTAACACTACTAGCAACCTTACAAGTACCAATCAGAGTCGTGAGACGGAGATTGCTTACAAGTGATGAACTAGGGTTTGGAGATGAGATGGTGCTTATGAAGATGTTGATGGTGATGAGTCCCCTCCGATGAGAGGAGTGTTGGTGATGACGATGGCGACGATTTCCCCCTCCGGGAGGGAAGTATCCCCGGCAGGATCATCCTGCCCGAGCTCTAGATTGGTTCTGCTCAAGTTCCACCTCGTGGCGGCGGCGAAACCTCCGAAAATCTCCCTTCATATAGCAAAAGATGGGCGCCGGAGGGGCAACAGGGGGCCCACAAGCCCTCCAGCCCCGTCCAGGAGGTAGGACGGGCGTGGCAGGCTTGCGGCCTCCAGGTGGCGCCCCTCTGGTACCTCTTCCGCCCAGTATTTTTTATATATTCCCAAAATATTCCACGTTGATTTTCACGGATTTTGGAGTTGCGCAGAATAGGCATCTCAAACTTGCTCCTTTTTCAGGCTAGAATTCCAGCTGCCCGCATTCTCCCTCTTCATGTAAACCTTGCAAAATAAGAGAGAAGAGGCATAAGTATTGTACCGTGAAGTTAAATAATAGCCAAAAAAGCGATAAATATCAACATGAAAGCATGATGCAAAATGGACGTATCAGGGCGCGCCAGCGCAGGCGGGAGAAGGAGGCTGAGTGCCGCCTTGCATCAGAGAAGGAGACTGAGTGCCCTGATCACTCGCCGGAGGAGGAGGCGGAGGAGGAGAAGGAAACTGAGTGCCCTGATCACTCACCGGAGGAGGAGACGGAGGAGGAGGAGACTGAGTGCCCTGATCAGTCGCCGGAGGAGGAGGCGGAGTGACCTGACTCGCCGGAGGAGGAGGAGGAGGCGGAGGCGTCCAGTTCAGAAGGTTAATGAGCTCCTTCCGCCATAGGCATGTAGTCTTCAGAGAAGAACCCAACCGAATCTCCCCTTCACCCGTAGGGTGGTCAAGCTCCAGGTCCTCAAATCCGTCCGTTATTTGATCCACCATCACCCTAGCATATACTTCTGGAATCGACCGGCCGTGGTAGGTTGTGCCAGGTTCAGTAGGTAAAACAACTCCAACAGCCTCCTTGAGTTTGAATGTCATCCATCGCTCCATAAGGTGGAAATGTTGAGACTTTGTGATAGCATCCACGGGGTAGCTAGCAGGAGCCGTGAAGACAAGGTCCAGCTGCTGAGTCTACTCGGTGGAAGCCACGCTGCTTCTCTGCTGCGATGGCGGGGTGGCTTCAAGGGAAGCTTCGGCAGGTCGTTTGCTGCGATCTGCTTCTCATTCCTCTAGCCCTTCTACCCTTTCGTGCAGCGCCTGCAGTTGGCTATGCTCCACTTTCTTCCTCCTCTCCTGGCATTTGTAACCCCCTGCGTCCGGAAACCCAACCTTCCACGGAACGGAGCCTGGCGTGCCTCGTGTCCGTCCAGGGTGCTCAGGATTCCCGAGGGCCATTGTGAGCTCGTCCTTCTCTCTGTCTGGAATGAATGTCCCTTGCTTCGCTTTCTCGATATCCTCCTTAAGCCTCGTACGGGTATTCGCAGTTGCTCTTCTGTCCAAACGCACTTCCCTGATACAGGGTCCAAGGTTCCGCCAAGCCCGAAGAACCAAGTCCTGAAACAGTCTGGCCAGTTCAATGTCTCTGGTTCAACCCCTTTATCAATCAGGTCATTCTCAGCCTTGTCCCACAAAGGTCGGGCTTTAAGGTAGCCACCTGACCCCGTGCGATGGTGATGCTTCTTCTTCGCAGCATTTTCCTTGTTTGTCGTTGACATCTTCTTACTCTTTTCTGATGTCTTGTGGGCCACAAATGCGGGCCAGTGATCTCTGATCTTCTCAAACCGGTCGATGAATTCCGGTGTAATTTCTTTGTCGACAAACGTTTTCAGCTCATTCTTCCATCTCCTGAATAGTTCTGCCATCTTCTTAAGAGCATGAGACTTGATCAATTGCTCTATAACTAGCTTCTCCAGATCCTCCTCCGGCGGTAGGGTAAAATTTGCCATAAGCGTTGTCCAAAGATCTTCTTTCTGCATATCGGAGACATAAGACACCTCAGGGTCTTCCTTCTTAGGTTTTAACCATTGCTGGATACTGATCGGGATCTTGTCCCTAACAAGAACCCCGCACTGATTAGCAAATGCTTCCTTTGTCCGGTACGGTTCAATCGACTTGTCATCGCGCGCGATTGCTATAATCTCAAACCTTTCATCCGAGCGTAACTTTTTCTTCGGGCCTCGTCTCTTTACCGAAGTTGTGCTCGATCCGGAGGGCTAGAAAAAGAAGAAAGATTACAGTTAATTA
Organism: Hordeum vulgare subsp. vulgare; assembly: GCF_904849725.1. Classification (NCBI taxonomy): domain Eukaryota; kingdom Viridiplantae; phylum Streptophyta; class Magnoliopsida; order Poales; family Poaceae; genus Hordeum; species Hordeum vulgare. Next base: position 136,373,416 of record NC_058522.1, on the reverse strand, counting down.
ATATGTGCACATACGAAAACGCTCTTTTAACTTGGTAAATTTGGGTGGCCTCGAGAGAGTTTGTCGGGTAGGGGCGCGGTGGGAGGGGGTAGGAGACCAACATCGTTTTTCTAGGGTTTGGGTGTCCTTGAGAGGTTTGGTCGAGCGAGAGGGCCGGGGGGGGGGGTGCTCCCGTGGTATAAGTTATCACGGTCGAGAGGGGGTATATATATCAACCACCCCTCATGTCGAAGTTATCCGGGAGGGGGTTATATCGACAACGACGACATACATACATGGGAAAATAATGTTATCACGGAGGGGGTATATCGACCCCCCTCATGTTGAAGTTATCGGGAGGGGCTATATCGACAACGACATACCCAATAAAAACTAAGAAGACAAAAGAAGAAATAAAAATAGGGGAATAAGAAAGGAATAGAAGAGAAGCGATCGAAGAAAAAAAAAGAAAAAAAGGAGAAGAAGAAAGGAATAGAGAAAAAGAAGAAAAAAATGAATAGAAGAGAAGCTAACGAAGAAAAAAAAGAAGAAAAAAAGAGAAGAAGAAAGGAATAGAGAAGAAGAAGAAAAAAATGTTATTTTTTTCTTCTTCTTCTCTATTCCTTTCTTCTTCTCCTCTTCTTTTTCTTCTTTTTTCCTCTTATTATTTATTTCTCATCTTCTTCCTCTCCTCTTCTTATCCTTTCTTCCTCTTCTTATTTTCCTTTTTCCTCTCATTCTTTTTCTTCATCTTCCTTATCTTCCTAGCTATATATAATACTTTTCTAAAAATGTAACTTTTGCATATATAAAACTTTTTCCTCTTCTTCCTTCTTCCTTCTTCCTTCTCTTCCTTCTTTTCCTAAATATATAAAACTTTTCTAAAAATGAAACTCACCTAAAATGTACTAAACCAAAGAACATATATAGATAAAACTAACCTAAAATGTACCCAAATGTACTAAAAATCTAACTTTTATATGCACAGAGAACATACATACATATATACATTTTTATAAAAATGCAAAAAACAAATCATCATATATATGAACAAAAAATCTAAAAAAAGACATATAATCAGATATACACACATACATATACTCACACATATACACATAATCTGGAAAAAAACATCATATAACCTAAAAACAAAGGAGAGGACAGGGTGGGTGGCGCCGGCCTGACCAAGGAGAGGTGCGGCGTGGTCGGGGCAGGGGCAGAGGAACAGTGCCACCGTCGGTGTAGAGGGCGGCGACAGCGGCGCGGTTGGGGCAGGGGCGACGGTGGCGTGGTCGGGGCAGGGGCGATGGCGATCGACGGGGCAGAGGGTGGCGACGACATCGACGGGGCGGGTCGGGGGCGCGTCAGAGGCACGGCGAGTGCGCGCGGCGTGGTCGGGGGGCAGGGCGACGACGGCGTGGTCGAGCAGGGCAACGGCGGCATGGTCGGGGGCGCGGTACAGGCACGGCGAGCTCGGGCAGCTTGGCGGCGTCGTCGGAGGGATCGAAGAACTGACGAAATTTTCACAAGTGCTGGCTTATATAGCAAACCCTTTGCTACCGGTTGGTGCCACCAATCGGTATCAATGCCCCCTTTAGTCCCAGTTGGTGTCACTAACCAGGACTAAAGGTCTTTTTTCAGAAGCCCGAAGGGCGGGAAGCAGAGGCATTTGGTCCCGGTTGGTGGCACCAACCAGGGTTAAAGGGGGGCATTGGTACCTGTTGGGTCTGTTTTCGGCAGCCCGAAGGGCGGGAAGCAGAGGCCTTTGGTCCCGGTTGGTGGTACCAACCGATACCAATGCCCCCCTTTAGTCCCGGTTGGTGCCACCAACCGAGACCAAAGGCCTTGCGTGGTGCGGTGCTATGTTTAGTCCCACCTCGCTAGCCGAGAGGGGCTCGGAGTGGCTTATAAGCCCTGCCGAACCAACCACTTCGAGCTCCTCTCTACTACAGGCTTACGGACCTACTGTCGGCCTGCATCCTGGCCCTAGTAATGGGTTTCTAGTCGTATGCACGTCGTGGTGGCCGTGTAGGTGGCACTTTTTTTTAAAAAAATCCAGATTTTTTGCTTTCTTGTTTGTTTCTAATTACTTATTTATTTTCTTTTATGATAATTATTTTTTCTATTAAAGTTTGTAACAAAATTCTAATTACTTATTTATTTTCTTTTATGATAATTCTTTTTTGCTTTTAATGTTTTGAACAGAAAATACTTTGATAATTTTAGTTGCATAAATTCTATATAATTTTAGTTTCAATAATACTAGAGGTTTATAAAAGCTTTTTAGTTGATTCCCTTAGTACTAGTTCTATGGCTGTTACAATGGCATTTTATTTGGTACAGGTTCTTTTTGCTTTCTTTTTTGTTTCTAATTACTTATTTATTTTATTTTATGATAATTCTTTTTTCTATTAAAGTTTGTAACAAAATTCTAATTACTTATTTATTTTCCTTTATGATAATTTATTTTTCTTTTAATGTTTTGAACAGAAAATACTTTGATAACTTTAGTTGCATAAATTCTATATAATTTTAGTTGAAAGACCATGAAATGGAAAATCATTTGAGATGAACTCTGAAAAGTTGGTATGGTATCATCATTTCAGCGACATAGCATGTGTGAGAAAGTTGAGAGGGTTACGGCAAAAAGTGGATGCACTTCGTGTACAAAACGGACAATCTCTTTCGAAGTATCACGGTTTCATACAGAATCTCGTCTGTTACAAGGGGATTTCATTTTTTAACTTATTTGAACTCCATAGTTTTCTGTGTTCAAAATGCACCATTCAAAGCCAAATCATCAATTTACAACCCTTTCTGACTTCATTTGTTATTTTTCATGCATTTACTGATTATTTTGAGATATAGGACCATGAAATTGAAAAGCATTTGAAACGAACTCTGAAAAGGTTCCAAGATGGCATGGTATCATCATTTCACCCACATAGCATGTGCGAGAAAGTTGAGAGGGTTACGACAAAAACTGGATGCACTTCGTGTACAAAACGGACAATCTCTTTCGAAGTATCAGGGTTTCATACGGAAACTCGTCTCTTACTAACGGATTTCATTTTTTTGAACTTATTTGTACTCCATAGTTTTTCTGTGTTCAAAATGCACCATTCAAAGCCACATCATCAATTTACAACCCTTTCTCACTTCATTTGTTATTTTTCATGCATTTACTGATTATTTTGAGCTATAAGACCATGAAATTGAAAACATTTGAAATGAACTCTGGAAAGGTTCCAAGATGGCATGGTATCATCATATCACCCACATAGCATGTGCGAGAAAGTTGAGAGGGTTACGGCAAAAACTTGATGTACTTCATGTACAAAACGGACAATCTCTTTCGAAGTATCAGGGTTTCATACGGAAACTCGTCTGTTACAAAGGGATTTCATTTTTTCGAACTTATTTGAACTCCATAGTTTTTCTGTGTTCAAAATGCACCATTCAAAGCCACATCATCAATTTACAACCCTTTCTGACTTCATTTGTTAATTTTCATGCATGTAGTGATTATTTTGAGCTATAAGACCATGAAATTGAAAAGCATTTGAAATGAACTCTGAAAAGATTCCAAGTTGGCATGGTATCATCATTTCACCCACATAGCATGTGCGAGAAAGTTGAGAGGGTTACGGTAAAAACTGGATGCACTTCATGTACAAAACGGACAATCTCTTTCGAAGTATCACGGTTTCATACGGAAACTCGTCTGTTACAAAGGGATTTCAGTTTTTCGAACTTATTTGGACTCCATAGTTTTTCTTTGTTCAAAATGCACCATTCAAAGCCACATCATCAATTTACAACCCTTTCTGACTTCATTTGTTATTTTTCATGCATTTACTGATTATTTTGAGCTATAAGACCATGAAATTGAAAAGAATTTGAAATGAACTCTGAAAAGGTTCCAAGTTGTCATGGTATCATTATTTCACCCACATAGCATGTGCCAGAAAGTTGAGAGGGTTACGGCAAAAACTGGATGCACTTCGTGTACAAAACGGACAATCTCTTTCGAAGTATCAGGGTTTCATACGGAAACTCGTCTGTTACAAAGGGATTTCATTTTTTTGAACTTATATGAACTCCATAGTTTTTGTGTGTTCAAAATGCACCGTTCAAAGCCACATCATCAATTTACAACCCTTTCTGACTTCATATTTTTATTTTTCATGCATTTACTGATTATTTTGAGTTATAAGACCATGAAATTGAAAAGCGTTTGAAATGAACTCTGAAAAGGTTCCAAGTTGGCAGTGGTGACAATTTTAACACAATACATGATATCCATTACACGATGATGGCCTTGAACATAACACACAAACTGCCACTTAATTGGCTTGCTTAGACCAAATAGAAACTAAACTAGCCACAATGCTGATGCCAAGAACAAAGAGAAAACCCGTTGTTTCCATGAGCTCATTCCTTTTCTTCAACTTTAATTGCATTTTCTTGTTTTCATTGTTCAGATCCATAACCTTCTTCTCCATCCTACTAGATTTGATCCAACTACGTTCAAGGCCACCATGGAGCTCCTCAAAAGCTTGCCCCACTAGCTCAGTGGGAGGGGGGTCAATCTAAACAACCCAATCACACTCATTAGGAAGCTGTTAAATCAGAGTTCACATAATTAGGTGAAATTCATAACTTTGCAATAAGTTGATGAAAACATAGTACCAAATGATGTTTTGAGGAATTACATCGAGTGGACAACACAAAACCCTTCTTCCCGTGCTTGCTCCAACCCAAGAAACACGGCGAGCAGGAATTAGCCCATGCCCCGGGCAACGGTGATTCGAGCGCTTCTCAAGGCCGTAGAAACTTGGATTGGGAATGAAAAACTAGGATTGGAACTGCACAATTCCGCAGCCATCCACCTACGTGCCAGAAAGGCGCATATTACGGCCCATCCCGCGAAACCCTAGATAAGAAATCCCCAAATCCAATGTCAACCGAAAATCCAAATCGACTTACCTCACTGTCTGCGGAGGAGCTTGCGAACGACATTGCGGACGTACACATGGACGTGCCCCAGCGGTGAAAATGGGGACAGGGCGTGACGGACCGCTAAATCTAGACAAATCCCGGGAAAAATGGAGCTCCGAGGTTGAGCTTCGAGAGGAGAAAGCTTAACTATTGTGGCTCGGGCATTTCATCGAACACCTCATGTGCATAGGAGGTGAGCTAGAGCACCCAAATGCCCTCCCCTCGCCGGCCAGAAAAAACAAAGTGCACTACCGTGGCGATGGGTATATATAGCCAAATTATTTGTCCCGGTTCATGGCATAAACCTGGGCTAAATTCCCCCTTCTAAACCTGTTCAAGGCACGAACCGGTACCAATGGATATGGGCCAGGAGCGCGGCCCATTGGTCCTGGTTCGTGCCTAGAACCGGGATAAATGGGTACAGATGAACCGGGACCAATGGCCACGAGGCCCCGGCCGGCCCCCTGGGGTCATGAACCGTGACCAATGCCCCCCATGGGTCCCGATTCTTGAAGAACCGGGACTAATGGGATGGCCAGGCCCGAACCAAAGCCCTGTTTCTACTAGTGAGGTGATGATCTAGTGAGAAGCACATGTCATATGGCACTATTTGAGACTATGTGATTCCATGTAGATTTTCATCTTAACCTTGTGCCTATTTTTTCTATGCAAGTACCTAGGTATTATATATGTTTTTGGGGTAGAATCATCCCAGGAATCCATTGGTGGAATCATATTTCCCTTTGGAACACTTCCTGTGAAAGTCATTTTTCTGTTTTGAAGTATGTTGAGAGCTTGGTGCCATGGGAAGTGATGAGCCCAAGAGGATGATTCCTTGTTGTCGCAGTAGAGTGTGAACCCCTCTACAGCATGGTGGTTTTGTTTTATACTTAGGAGGTTGTATGTGCAAGTTGTGCTTTGTCAAAGTAGGCATGTGGCTGAAAATATCAGCTTAGTGAACATCTGTGATTTTCACAAAGTCTGAGAGACTGCTGATATTTTCTTCCCTTGTAGTTTTGCTTGCAAAAGTTCATGTGTTGGGAATCAGCCCTTGCAATCAACTAGAAAGTTGGAGCTTTTTTGTTTGTCTAGCTCTCTGCCAATTTTCATTCCATTTCACTTCCTGTAGATATTGTTTTGGAGGCTGTCCAAATGCTTCAGAGCATAAACAGCTGGCGAGAATCTGAGATTTTCACTAAGTCCCTGAAATCTGTTATTTTTGGCCAAGTTAGCACATGTAGATCTTCCTGTGTGAAACTCCTTTGTATTATCTTTTTTCTCATGCTTGTAGAGCTTTTGAGTAGCTTTTGGTAGATATCTTATTTGGCACATTTCGGTGGTTGTAGGTGCTTTGCATGTTGCTCTCAAACTGCCATGATGCTGTTTATGACATAATGCATAGTTTTGTTGTTTTGGTGCTTGTGAGTGCATAGTTGGTGGTATGGTGAGTTTATTTGCACAACCCCACCTATATTTGTTTGTTTGATCATGTGGCATCCTGGGAATACCAGAAGTATGCATTGGAGAGTGCTTGTGGTAGATTTGATCCGTAGGACTCCATTTCCTGTTTCGTAGTTTCCGGTTGATCCGTAGCTCCATTCGTAACGTTCTTTATATGTTTTTGCAATGTTTTCTCGTGATGCACCTGTTCCTGTCATCTTCATGCATGTCAAGATAACTTAGAGTGAAGTTCTGTCCAGAAGTTTGTCTTTTCTTCTCATGCATATGCAAGTGACTAGAATAGAGTTGCATGCTACATTCTCATCTCATGCATCATATGTTTGTTGCATCATGTGGTGTTGTTGTTCATTGGATGTTGTTTTATATTGGGTAGCACCGCGATCGCAGAGTCATTACGTGGATTTGGGAGAGTACGTGCAGGACGAACAAGAGCAGTTCCAAGCTGAAGACATCACAGGCAAGATGACCATGACCTTGGTACCATCTCTAGCATTGTTATGCCTAGATTCACGTTTCCTTCGTCATATGCTCGCTGCCTACCACTGAAATAATTGCCTCCTGATATTGCCATGAAACCCAAACACTTTTCCCCTCCTAGCTAATATTGAATGGCTAAGTAGGCTTGCTCAACTTCTAATGTTAGCGTTGCTAGTTGTAGGTGCATTTTCTCATGTGATAACATGAGTTTTGATATCATTATGTTTAAATCTGTTATTTAATTAACACACTTATATACTTGGTAAATGACGGAAGGCCTAGCTCTTGCCGAGTGATTTGTTCCATTATTGCTGCCTTAGTTTCCGGCTACCGGTGTTTGATTCCATAACTGATCGCTCCTAACAAGTTCGGGGTTGTTATGGGGACCCCCTTGATAAATCGTGTAGTGTTAAGACTTGTCTGGCAGGACCCAACATTGGTTTTAATTGGCTAATCACTTAATAATAATTTGCATAGGGAATAGCTACCCCGAGGAATTTAATCAACAACCCGGGCCAGTGCTCCTCATGAGTGTTGGTCCAACCCAGAGCAACTTATTACGCTCCCCGGGGCAACTCGGTGTTTTGGCGTGGTAACCATCGCTCATCCTTCGTGTCCTAAGACTGAGATACGCGGCTCTTATTGGGGTCGTCCACACGACGCGAGGTCCTGCTAGTCTTGTCTTACCTTAGCGATATATCTTGCGTATAGAAATCCCGGTGAAGCTTTGGTTCTCCCCAGAGTTAAGGTTTTCCTTTGAGGAATCCGATCGTTATAGAGGATACTTTGCGGCCCGTGACCGTTTGTGATGGACTGGTTGGAGCTGCCCTGCAGGGTTTAATATTTCGGAAAGTCATGCCCGCGGTTATGTGGCAACTTAGAATATTTGTTAACATCCGGTTATAGATAACTTGAACTTAATCTATTAAAATTGCCAACTGTGTGTGTAACCATGACTGTCCCCTTCGAAGACCTCTCTTTGATCGGGAACATGGTGGGGTTATGTTTGACGTAAGTAGGTGTTCAAGATCACTTAGTGATCAGCTAGTCTTCGACCGCTCGCGTAGACCACCACATCTGTATCTGTTCATCATAAGTTAGCCACCATAAATTCTTAGGATGGTGCAACCTAAACACTGAACGTTCCTCACCTAATAACCTGACTAGTTTCGATACCGAGGTCAGAGATTGTTGAGTCCCTGTGGATCACAGATTACTTCAACACCCCAACAGATACAGGTACACCTGACACAGGTGATCCCGACGACACGCAGCTGGCGTGGCTGTACGATGAGGAGAACGACCGCCTGTACGTGAACTATCCAGAAGACTGAGGCGTGGTCGTGATCGTGGGCAAGCATGCGGGATAGCATAGCCTTTTCTCATGTTATGTAGTCCGTAGCGGAACTACCTTGTCTGAATAAATATGTGATGTAAACTCTGATATTAGCTATGAGATGGCAAATGATTCCCTATTTGTCATTCTATTATTACGTATGTGCTATGTTTATCTTGCTTGCGAAACGCTTAGATGCGCTTCTTTCCATTTTGGGGCCTTGTTCCCTAAATCGGAAAGGACCGCATCTTAGTCGTTACAAGTTGGTAATCAGAGCCTTAAGACCATAGGAGCCTTTGTGTGATCGTACTTGGCCGAGTCGAGTGTAGTAAAATGTTTTGAGTCATAGTTATATCGGAGAGTAGGTTTCTTTTTTCTCCTCTTCCATGCTCTGGTGAGGTTCTCGTCTTAGGAAATCTTAATTCTACTCCTCTTCTCGCTCAAAAAAATTTTAGGATCACGTGGGTATTTTGAAATCTATATGATATCGATGTGACGGAATTTTGTCATGGTGCCTCCGGTCCGCCTTGATTTCTTCCGGGGAGTTGAGCTCCAGGGGATTCTTGTGCACATGGCCATCATTCAGATTTCTGAGTACCTCAGAATGAAGGATGTTCATAATTGCTTCAACACTGGTAGTGGCGAGATAGCCCCGATGTCCCTAGTACTGGTGCAGATTGTTCGGGAGTACTGCCATACTTTGTATCGTTGTGATCACGAGGGTCTGTAGTAGATGAAGGTCCGAGATTCTGGTTATGTGTTGACGGATGTGATACAGTGGACGGATTAGTATAGGAGTCGTGTGAATATTACTCCTTGTATCTGTGTACCAGATTGCATGACCAGATATTTCGGGAATTCATAGGTGGGATATAAAGTAGTGACTTATAGGACAATCTTCCTACAGATGCATGATGTGAGGTGGGGATTCGACATTCAGTGGTTACGTTTGTTCACGGTCATCTTACAGCGTTTCTCGTTGTGTCTTAAAGAGTCCTTGTAGCTTGCTACGACTCAGGAATACTTCGTAAGTCATGTGCACTACCTTGCACAGGATGGCTACTGTGAATTCGAGCCCATGCGATCTTATCCACGAAGATATCGGATGAAGTCTCGATCATATGTTTGTTCCGAGCAATTCTAGCTCATACTTGTTTGCAAGTGGTCTTAATGAGAATTTTGTCGACAGTCACTTTGAGGAAGCATTCTTACTTTTATGTTCAAGTGCAATTCTTAATATTCCTATTCAGATATTCCTGCCCTTTTTGATTTAGCTTTACCTTCAATTTATTCTGTGGGCTAATGTGTTGTCCGTCTTCAGGATGGCTTCACCAACTCGTCAGAATCCAGGTCGTGAGGGTGCTGAGATGCCGCCACCACCTCCTCCTCCAGAAAATCCTCGGCCGCCGCCTCCTCCTGCAGAGGCTTGGGAAGCGGTGATGGCTGCTACAAATGCAAACACTCAGATGCTGATACAGTTGTTGCAAGAGAAGACTAATCAACAGCAAGGCAACATCCATCATGGGGGCAATCAATTTGCTAATCTGAGTCAGTTCCTGTCAAATCAGCCGAAGACCTTCACGTTGTGTGACCAGCCGTTTGATGTTGAGGATTGGATCCGCGACATCAACAAGCACTTTGAATGTAGCAATGTTCGTCCAGAGGATTTCGTCAAGTTTGCAACATTCCAGCTGAAGGGGCAAGCATCCATCTGGTGGCAGCAGTTGAAGGATTCCAGGGGTGCCATAGTGATCTCTTGAGTTATGCAGAGACTTCAGGTCCCACTACATCCCGTCCAGCTTTGTAGAGGAGATCCGTGAGAAGTTCAGGCGCTTGAAGCAAGGTGGTAACTCCGTGTACAAGTACAACGTCGAGTTCCACGAGCTGGCCCGATACGCCTTGCAGGACATTCCTGATCAGAAGAGCAAGATTTATCAGTTCAAAGGTGGTTTGAAAGAGGATTTGCAGCTAGCTCTCGCTTTGCCGATCCTGAGGAGTTCGATAAGTTCTACAACTTGTCTCTCAGGGCTGAGGCAGCTTTGCTTAGGGTGGAGAATTCAAAGAAGCGCTTCAGAGATTCCAGCTCGTCTTCCTCAACTCAGGTGGTTCAGAAGCAACAGAAATATTGGGTGTCTCCTCCTCCTCCTCAGCACACGCAGCAGTTCAAGCATTCAGGTGGCCGTGGTTCTTCCCACCCACCCAACCCAGCTTCCTAGCAGAGGTTTCAGCAGCAGAAGCAAGGGCCTCCTCAGACACAGTACCGTTAGCCGGCAGATGTTACTTGCCACAAGTGTGGGCAGAAGGGTCACTATGCCAACAAGTGCACTTCTGAGCTCCGTCTTCCGCCTCCTCCTCCAGCCAAACCTCTAAGCAATGCTATCGTGAGGTTCAACCCCAGGTCTGCTAGAGTCAATATGGTGAATGTGGCTAAGGCAGAAAACTCGTCAGATGTGATTATGGGTAACCTCATCGTTAATGATATTCCTGCTATGGTTTTATTTGATTCTGGTGCATCGCATTGCTTCATCTCCAAGCCTTTCATTGCTAAGCATGACATTCCCGCAATTCACTTGGATAGTCCTTTCCGCGTGGTTTCTCCAGGAATGCCTATGAGTTCTCACATGTTGGTTCTGGATGTTTCTGTCAAGATGGGTAGTTATTCTTTTCTGGCATCTCCTATTGTCTTGGGCAATTCCGACATTGATTTGATCCTTGGTATGGACTGGTTGGCGATGAACAAGGCATTGATTGATTGTGAAGCTAAAGAAGTGAAGCTAACTCATTCTTCGGAGGACGTGATTATCTTCGCGGCGCGCGATGACACAATCCGTCTATTTTCCTTAAATGAGAAGGGTGAGATTAATCCAATTTCGCAAGTCCGAGTGGTCTACGAATATGGAGATATGTTTCCAGAAGAACTTCCAGGAATGCCTCCGCCCCGAGAAGTTGAATTTTTTATTGAGCTTGAACCAGGAACTGAGCCTGTGTGCAAACGGCCATACAAAATGGGGTCCAGAAGAGCTGAAGGAACTTAAGAGGCAACTCGATGAGCAGGAGTGTTTGGGTCTGATCAGACCAAGCTCGTCTCCTTAGGGCTAGGGAGTGTTGTTTGTCAAGAAGAAGGATGGCACGGACCGATTGTGTGTCAATTACCGTCCATTGAACAAGAAGACAATCAGAAACAAGTATCCACTTCCTAACATAAATGAGTTGTTTGAGCAATTGAAAGGGGCTAAGATCTTCTCCAAGCTCGATCTCAGGATGGGCTATCATGAAATTCGCATTCTCGAAGAGGATATTCCAAAGTCTGCTTTCAAGACAAGTTTTGGCTCGTATGAGTATACGGTCAAGTCTTTTGGTCTGGCAAATGCTCCACCGACATTTTGTCGAATGATGAACTACATATTCTCTCCGTTCAAGAATGAATTCGTCTTGCTGTATCTCGATGATATTCAGGTCTTTTCGGAGACTGAGGAAGAGCATGAAGAACATCTCTGGCTGGTGCTTGATAAGCTGAGAGAGCATAAATTCTATGCCAAGTTTTCCAAATGCGAGTTCTGGTTGAAAGAACTTGTCTATCCTGGGCACATCATCTCTGCCGAGGGCATCAAAGTTGATCAGTCGAAGGTGCAGTCCATTGTTGAGTGGGAGCCTCCGCATAATGTGAAGCAGCTTCGAAGCTTTCTCGGGCTTCCAAGCTATTGTAGAAGGTTTGTTGAGAACTTCTCCAAGATTGCTAAGCCTCTTTCAAGTCTTCTTCAGAAGGGTGTGAAGTATACCTGGTCTCCGAACTGTTAGTTGGACTTCGACACACTCAAAGAGAAGGTCACCTCTACTCCAGTCTTGGTTCTTCTTGATGACTCCAAACCTTACCAAGTGTTCTGCGACGCCTCTCTTCATGATCTTGGTGCAGTTCTGATGCAAAAGAAGAAAGTGGTAGCTTATACCTCGAGGCAGTTGAAGCCAAGTGAGAAGAATTATCCTGTGCATGATCTTGAGCTGGCAGTAGTGGTACATGCTATGATGACTTGGAGACACCTCTTGTTGGAACGAAAGGTTGAAGTGTTCACCGATCACAAGAGTCTCAAGTAAATCTTCACCCAGCCTAACCTGAATCCGCGGCAAACTCGTTGGGTGGAAATACTGCAATATTGTAATGCGAGCCTTGAGTATACTCTATGCAAAGCTAATGTCGTGGCAGATGCTTTGAGCAGGAAGGCTTACTGTAACAGTCTCATTCCGAAGCCTCTCCAGCCTGACCTTTGTGAATCTTTCAGAAAGCTCAACCTTCAGTTAGTACCTCAGGGATTTCTTGCAAATCTTCAGATCTCTCCTACCTTGGAAGATCAGGTCCGAGCAGCATAGCTTCTTGATGCAATGGTGAAGAAAGTTAAGATTGGCTTGGCAAAGGGAGTGCCCAAATATAAATGCTTCATTGTTGATGCCAGAGACACATTGTTCTTTGAGGATCGTCTTGTCGTTCTGAAAGGTGATCTCAGAAAGGTAATCATGGAAGAACCTCATAACTCTCTGTTTTCAATACGTCCAGGAAGCTCCAAGATGTATCAGGACTTGAAAGAGACCTTCTGGTGGACTCGCATGAAGCGTGAGATTGCTCAGTTTGCAAATGAATGTGATGTATGTCAACGGGTGAAAGCAGAGCATCAATGTCCAGCGGGTCTTTTGCATCCATTGCCCATTCCCGAGTGGAAGTTCGACCATATTGAGATGGATTTCGTCACCGGGTTTCCGAAGTCCAAGAAGGGTAACGATGCCATCTTCGTCGTCATCGACAAGTTGAGTAAAGTGGCTCATTTTCTTCCAGTCAAGGAATCCAGCTCTGCAGCTCAGCTTGTAGAGCTGTACACTTCCAGGACGGTGTCCTTCACGGCGTGCCTATGTTGATTTCTTCGGATCATGGAAGTATCTTCACTTCCAAGTACCGGGACTCTTTTCAGTCTGCGATGGGTACGAAGATACGCTTCAGCACAACTTTTCATCCTCAGACTAGTGGGCAAGTGGAGAGAGTCAATCAGGTCCTTGAGGATATGCTGAGAGCTTGTGTTATCTTTTTTGGCATGAAGTGGGAAGACTGCCTGCCTTTCGCTGAGTTCTCGTATAACAACAGTTATCAAGCTAGTTCAGGCAAAGCTCCGTTTGAGATTCTCTATGGCAGGAAGTGTCGTACCCCGCTCAACTGGTCCGAGACCGGCGAGCGTCAGATTCTTGGGAATGACTTGATAGAAGAAGCTGAAGAGATGTGTCGGGTCATTTGAGATAATCTCAGAGCAGCGCAGTCCCGTCAGAAGAGTTATTATGATAGCAAGCATCATGAGATGTCTTATGAGCTCGACGACTTCGTCTATCTCAAGGTGTCTCCTATGAAGGGTAGACAACGTTTTGGCATCAAAGGCAAGCTTGCGCCTCGTTTCGTAGGTCCTTTCAGAGTTGTTCGCAAGAGAGGCGACCTTGCATATCAGCTCGAGCTCCCTTCAAACTTTGCAAATGTGCATTTCGTGTTCCATGTCTCTCAGCTCCGAAGATGCTTCAAGATTCCCGAGCGCACAGTTCATCTTCAAGACATCAACCTTCAACCCGACCTATCCTATCGTGAGGATCCAGTTGCGGTTCTCGAGGCAACTGGGCGCAAGACCCGCAACAAGTCCATAAATTTCTCAAGGTGTAGTGGTCACATCATTCCCATAAAGAGGCCACTTGGGAACGCGAGGATCACCTCCATTCTGAATTCCCAGAGTTCTTTCAGTCCTAGATCTCGGGGCGAGATCTTTTTGTAGTGTGGGAGAGTTTGTAATGCCGAGAGTGTAACTTGCCATTTTTGGAACCTTCTTGTATGTGGGTCCATCATGTCATTGCCATGTAAAATATATGCATGTGTTATTTCATGTGTTGTCACCTTGTCTTCCCTTTGCATTCATGCATCCATTCATCCATGCCTTCATTATGTTTTTTGTTATTATGGGTCCATGAATGTGGTGGTGAGATGTGATGATGATATGTGATGTGGAGTGGGGTATTTGAAAGTGGGGTTCTTCTATGTTGGTTTTCCACTAGGTTTTAAAACCCTCCTTCTCTATTTCTCAAAGCTCAAGTTTTACTTGCCCTATCCCTCATTCAAAAATGTTTATGTTTTAGAGTGGATTGTGGTGGATGTGATGCCAGGTTTAAAGTGTTTTGAATCTATGTTTGAGAGGGGTTAATATTCACAAAACAGTTTAACTAATTCTGTTTTGTAAATATTTAAATTCTCCAAAAATTCCCTATGGTCCAAAATTCTATTTTATTTAAATAGGTCATAATTCCTTATGACCAGGGGCATTTTTATCTTTATTTTTGAAGCCATAGAATACCCATGATATTTGTTGTTTGCTGGCTGTGTTTTAAATAGGAAAACCTAGTGGGTTTTTCCTTTCTCTATCTGGCACAAGCGAAGCCCAACTCCTCCTCGCTGGCCCAGTAACCCCCTCCTCGCGCGCAGCCCACTCCTTCCCTCTCCTGTAGACAGTGTCTCCCTCCTCCCTCCTTTCGTCAATTTCGTTGACGTTATTGCTCAAGGAGGTCGACGCCGTTGCTCACGGACGTTGGGGCGGCCTCCCTCGCCCTCTATTTAACCCCTTGGCGTGCGTGCCCTGGCGAGGGTTCCCTCACAGCGCCACCACCTCCTTTTCCCTTCTTCCTCCTCCCTCTCCCTCGTCGACAGCAGGTCAGCGATCCCCTCCTCCGCCATGGCCGATCCATGAGGACCTCGTCACCGTCGTTGTCGTGCGTCTTGGTCCTCTCTGAGGAGCCCAAGAACACGCGGGATCTCAGGAGGTTCCATCCCCGCGTCAAGGAAGCTCCGATCGCCCCTGCTACCCCTACATCGATGACGTCCTTCTTCCGCTCCGACGACCACCCATGCTTCCCCTTCTTCCATGACGTCCCCTGCTTCCTCTCCAGCAGGCATGCCATCCTCGACTAGTGGGTTAGAACGAGCAATCCTTCCCCTTCCCAGTAGCAAGATCATGTGTAGGATCCATAGCTTCGCCGCTGTGCTTTCTCTGTCTCCGACGCCGCCGCGAGCTCGTGGAGAAGTTGGTGTAGTGTAGCTCGCGACGAGTTAAGGGATGGAATGGAACTGTGAGTGTCCCCTCTTCCTCCCAGCGATGAGCCCGTGCTCTATTTGTAGTAGATCGCTGGCGTTGTGCCTCCCCTGTTCCGGCCACTGTCGGGTTGTCATAGATCCAAAGGGGGTTGCTCAAAAGTGCAGAGCCCCCCTCTGTGTTAAGATCGATAGCAGTAGCGAAGTGGTAGGCGGGGTTTTGGCAGATCGAAAGGTCCTGGGTTCGAAACCCCGCAGCGCCCCTTTTGTGTTTTGTTTTCGGGCACAATAGTTGCAGAAGGGGTAGCTTACCCTGTATGCCTCCTCTGTTCCATCGAGTGTATGAGCAGTTGCGCAGTGGTGGTGGTTCTGTCTGTTTAACCAGCAGGTTTGGGGTTCGATTCCCCCAAGCCCCCTTGTACTTTTCTTCTTGGTTTCTTTTGTTGTTTTCTTTTGATTGATAGTTTAGTTGATGTAGCTTGCTTGGGCATCTCTATATTTTTGCCTAAGGACCTAAACTAGTAGTTTTTTCCTTGTTCTAGTAATATGCATGTGTAGGGAGTTAGTGAGCTAGTGTTTGTGTGTAGGTTGTATATGTGAGTGCAAGCTACCATGTGTATGTCTGCTTGTGTGGTGCAAGCACCCAAGAGCTTGTATTTGTGTGTGTTAGTGATAGTGGTGTGAGTGAAATTATGTGTTTGTTTTAGAATAGCATGTGTAGGTGCTAGTGAGTGCATGCTTGTTTGTTTGTGTGTGTGTATGGTGATGTGCTATGGCACACATACATGAGGTCTAAACCCTCATGTCACCATTGGAGTTGTGAGTGTGTGCAAGAGGATGTGTAGGTGATGATCTAGTGAGAAGCACAAGTGATATGGCACTATTTGAGACTATGTGATTCCAAGTAGATTTTCATCTTAACCTTGTGCCTATTTTGTTCTATGCAAGTACCTAGGTATTATATATGTTTTTGGGGTAGAATCATCCCAGGAATCCATTGGTGGAATCAGATTTCCCTTTGGAACACTTTCTGTGATAGTCATTTTTCTGTTTTGAACTATGTTTAGAACTTGGTGCCATGAGATGTGATGGGCCCAAGAGGATGATTCCTTGTTGTGGCAGTAGAGGTTGAACCCCTCTACATCATGGTGGTTTTGTTTTATGCTTAGGATCTTGTATGTGCAAGTTGTGACTTTTGAAAGTAGGCATGTGGCTGAAAATATCAGCTTAGTGAAAATCTACAAAAGTCTGAGAGACTGCTGATATTTTCTTCCCTTGTAGTTGTGCTTGCAAAAGTTCATGTGTTGGGAATCAGCCCTTGCAATCAACTAGAAACTTGGAGCTTTTGTGTTTGTCTAGCTCTCTGCCAATTTTCATTCCATTTCACTTCCTGTAGATATTGTTTTGGGGGCTGTCCAAATGCTTCAGAGCATAAACAGCTGGTGAGAATCTGAGATTTTCACTAAGTCCCTGAAATCTGTTATTTTTGGCCAAGTTAGCACCTGTAGATCTTCCTGTGTGGAACACCTTTGTATTATCTTTTTGCTCATGCTTGTAGAGATTTTGAATAGCTTTTGCCACATATCTTATTTGGTACATTTGGGTGGCTGTAGGTGCTTTGCATGTTGTTCTCAAACTGCCATGATGCTGTTTAGGACAGAATGCATAGTTTTGTTGTTTTAGTGCTTGTGAGTGCATAATTGGTGGTGTGGTGAGTTTCTTTGCACCACCCCACCTATACTTGTTTGTTTGATCATGTGGCAACCTGGGAATACCAGAAGTATGCCATTGGAGAGTGCTTGTGGTAGATTTTACCCGTAGATCTCCATATGTTTTTTCGTAGTTTCCGGTTGATCCGTAGCTCCGTTCACAATGTTCTTTATATGTTTTGTATCGTTTTTGCGTGATGCACCTGTTCAAGTCGTATTCATGCATGTCAAGATAGCTTAGTGTGAAGTTCTGTCCAGAAGTTTGTCTTTTCTTCTCATGGATATGCAAGTGACTATAATAGAGATGCATGCTACATTCTCATCTCATGCATCATGTGTTTGTTGCATCATGTTGTGTTGTTGTTCATTGGCTGTTGTTTTATATTGGGTAGCACCGGGATCGGAGAGTGATTATGTGGATTCGGGAGAGTACGTGCAGGACGAACAAGAGCAGTTCCAAGCTGAAGACATCACAGGCAAGATGACCATGACCTTGATACCGACTCTAGCTTTGTTATGCCTAGATTCATGTTTCCTTCGTCAAATGCTTGCTGCCTACCACTGAAATAATTGCCTCCTAATATTGCCATGAAACCCAAACACTTTTCCCCTCCTAACTAATGTTGAATGGCTAAGTAGGCTTGCTCAGCTTCAAATGTTAGCGTTCCTAGTTGCAGGTGCATTTGTCTCATGTGATAACATGAGTTTTGATATCATTATGTTTAAATCTATTATTTAATTAATGCACCTATATAATTGGTAAATGATGGAAGGCCTAGCTCTTGCCAGGTGATTTTTTCCATTATTGCCGCCTTGGTTTCCGGCTACTAGTGTTTGATTCCATAACTGATCGCTCTTAACACGTTCAGGGTTGTTATCGGGACCCCCTTGATGAATCGTGTAGTGTTAAGACTTGTCCGGCATTACCCAACATTGGTTTTAATTTGCTAATAACTTAATAATAATTTTCATAGGGAATATCTACCCTGAGGAATTTAATCAAGAACACGGGCCAGTGCTCCTCATGAGTGTTGGTCCAACCCAGAGCAACTTATTACGCTCCCCGGGGAACTCGGTGTTTTGGCGTGGTAACCATCGGTCATCGGTCGTGTCTTGAGACTGAGATACGCGGCTCTTATCGAGGTTGTCGACACGACGGGAGGTCCTGCTAGTCTTGTCTTACCTTAGCGATATATCTTGCGTATAGAAATCACGGTGAAGCTTTGGTTCTCCCCAGAGTTGAGGTTTTCCTCTAAGGAATCCGACGAGATCATGTGATTCGTGATAGAGGATTACTTTGCGGCCCGTGACCATTTGTGATGGACTAGTTGGAGCTCCCCTGCAGGGTTTAATCTTTCGGAAATACATGCCCGCAGTTATGTGGCAACTTGGAATATTTGTTAACATCTGGTTATAAATAACTTGAACTTAATCTAATAAAATTGCCAACTGTGTGTGTAACCGTGACTGTCCCCTTCGAAGACCTCTCTTCGATCGGGAACACGGTGGGGTTATGTTTGACGTAAGTAGGTGTTCAGGATCACTTAGTGATCAGCTAGTCTTCGACCGCTCGCGTAGACCACCACATCTATATCTGTTCATCGTAAGTTAGCCACCATAAATGCTTAGGATGCTGCAACCTAAACACTGAACCTTCCTCACCTAATAACCTGACTAGTTTCGGTACCGAGGTCATAGATTGCTAAGTCCCTATGGCTCACAGATTACTTCAACACCCCAACAGGTACAGTTATGCCTGACACAGGTGATCCCGGCGGCACGCAGCTGGCGTGGCAGTAGGATGAGGAGAACGACCGCCTATACGTGAACTATCCAGAAGACTAAGGCGTGGTCGTGATCGTGGGTAAGCATGCGGGGTAGCATAGCCTTTTCTCATGTTATGTAGTCCATAGCGGAACTACCTTGTGTGAATAAATATGTGATGTAAACTCTGATATTATCTATGAGATGGCAAACGGTTCCCTATTTGTCATTCTTTTATTATGTATGTGCTATGTTTATCTTGCTTGCGAAACACTTAGATGCGCTTCTTTCCATTTTGGGGCCTCGTTCCCTAAATTGGAAAGGACCGCATCTTAGTCGTTACAAGTTGGTATCAGAGCCAGGTTATAGAGCCTTACTCACTTACCCTCCTATGTGATAGCCTGGGTTATTAGGGATGATAGACTACTCATATCAATAAGGAATTCCTTCTTTTCCGGGAGCCCATTCGAACAGAACTCCCACGTTAAGTGTGCTTGGCTTGGAGTAGTTCTAGGATGGGTGACCGACCGG
The DNA here is from genome assembly GCF_904849725.1 of Hordeum vulgare subsp. vulgare. Classification (NCBI taxonomy): domain Eukaryota; kingdom Viridiplantae; phylum Streptophyta; class Magnoliopsida; order Poales; family Poaceae; genus Hordeum; species Hordeum vulgare. The sequence goes on along the minus strand of NC_058522.1, from coordinate 136,354,059 downwards.
GAAGTTCATCCCGAGTGCGCATGAGTGAGGACAAAGTGCGCAGAAAAGACTAGTATTGATATGTGGGGCTAGTCTAGATCCCGCCAGGAGTAACGACCGTCGGCGGGTGTGTCCGGGGCATTACTAGTTTGGTATCAGAGCCGACCCACGTGGTTTCACGGATGTTTGCGGACAGGTGTGCAGTCATGTTGTTCATGACATTTGTGACCCGTCATGGCACACGACATGGTACATGTACTGTACTGGATGCACAGACGTTTGTACCAAGAGGGAACGCTCCTGTGGCCCGATGAGGACGTCGGTTCCTCTGAGTGGTGGTGTATGTGATAGCCTGGCTTATTAGGGATGATAGACTACTCATATCAAAAAGGAATTCCTTGTTTTTCGGGAGCCTATTCGAACAGAACTCCCAGGTTAAGCGTGCTTGGCTTGGAGTAGTTGTAGGATGGGTGACCGACCAGGAAGTTCATCCCGGGTGCGCATGAGTGAGGACAAAGTGCGCAGAAAAGACTAGTATTGATATGTGGGGCCAGTCTAGATCCCGTCAGGAGTAAGGACCGCCGGCGGGTGTGTCCGGTGCATTACAATGGGGGCATCCCCTAGCTTGAGTGCTTGACACTCCTGGATCTTCTTTCATCATCTTCCATCCCATACTTGATTCTTTCATCATCTTCCATCGCATACTTGAAAACTCCCTTCATAAAAAGCTCATCGTAAGCTGATTAGAGTGATTAATGCCCATAATAAAATAATTTAATGTCTACTGGAAATAAATATTTTCGTGAAGAACTATTGTTTCTCAAGATTTCCAAAAGGTTTTTGCAAAGGAAAAGCAAGATTAAGATTTGCAGAACGATGAAAACGCAAAAGTGGTAAAATCTATAAAAAACAGAACAACATGTAGTAAATAATTTTTTCGGGGCACTTCTGCAACTCAGATAAATAAACTCAAAACATAGGCGAGAAAGACAATTATATAGAGCATGTTGTACAAAACATTTAGATCAAAAAGATGATTTGGTGATTTTTCGCGAATTTTTCCGTCAAGCAGACATAATCTTTCTTGCAATCGGAGGCTAAAACCTGACACAAAGCTTGAAAATAAAGATACAATGATGTTGATACAGTAGTAAAAAGCATCAAGACCGCTAAAACTGAAAGTAAAAATAAATTGGGGTTGCCTCCCAACAAGCACTTTCTTTTATGCCTTTGAGATAGGCATGATGCAAAAAAGATCAAGTATTATCAACTCCATAACAATGACTTGCGTGAATAACAGACTCATAAGGTAACTTAATCTTCTTTCGAGGCAAGTTATCGATTCCCTTTTTAAGAGGAAATTGGAATCTAATGGTCCCTTCTTTCATGTCGATGGTAGCACCAACGGTGCGGAGAAAAGGACACCCCAAAATAATTGGACATGAAGGATCACACTCAATGTCCATAATAAGAAAATCAACGGGGACATAATTATCATTGACAACAATAGGAACATCATCAATTCTCCCTAAAGGTTTCTTTATGGAAGAATCAACAAGACGAACACCAAAAAAACATTGATCATAAGTTTTCAAATCAAGCATATCATACATTCTTTTGGGTATAACGGAGGCACTAGCTCCCACATCACATAAATGAAACCAAGAGATATTATTCAATTTAATCTTGACCATAGGATCCCAACCATCTTCTAGTTTTCCAGGGATAGAAGACTCTAGATTGAGCTTCTCCTCCCTAGCTTTGGTAAGAGCATTGGTAATATGCTCGGTGAAGGAAATATTGAGTGTACGAGTGTGGGGGTCTTTAGCCATTGTTCGCAAAAAAGTGATAACTTCAGAAAGACTACAATTATCAAAATTAAGATTACTACCATTAATTAAAGTGGTGGTGATGTCATCTAAGCTCATTATTTTGGTAGTCTCTAAGTTCAAAGGACCTTCTTGTCCTAAAGTTGAGGTATTAGCATCACCATTAATAGGTCCATTGGGACTAGCGATGTGATGGGTGCTAATAGTTTTGAGATCCTCAACAACTTGTATAGTAGCAAGGGTAATGTGTGTATGAAGGCTCTTAATCCTATCTTACTCTTATTTTTCTCTAGCCCATCTATCCTTAAGTTCGGCTAGAATTCTTATGTTCTCATTAATTTGGACTTGCATAGCATTCATGGGTGTGGTTTTCCTTTCCTCAAGGGAGAAAGTTCTAATTTTAAGCATCTCTACACCATGAGCTATGTTGTCTACCTTCAAAGAGAGACTATCTAATTTATTTAATTTCTCTTCTACACACTTTTTAAAGGATTTTTGAGAAGTGATAAAGTCTTTAAACATGCTCTCTAATTCAGAAGTGGAGTTTTTGATGCTAGGATAAGTGTTGTTGTTCCCATAGTTGTTGGATGGAAACGGTCTAGGATTGCTACCTAAATTACTCCTATAAGCATTATTATTAAAGTTGTCCCTAGAGATAAAATTAACATCAACTTGCTCTCTTTCTTGAGCAACGAAAGAATTTAAAGGAACATCATGAGGATCAATAGGTGCTTGCTTAGTAAGTAAAGTCATGATCATGTCAACCTTATCATTAAGGGAGGAGATCTCCTCAACATAATTTACCTTCCTACCTGTTGGATCTCTCTTGGTGTGCCATTAACAATAATTTGTCATCATCTCGTCCAATAGCTTCGTGGCTGCACCAAGTGTAGTTGACATAAAGTTTCCTCCCGTGGCCGAGTCTAACAGATTCGGCGAGGTAAAGTTCAATCCTCAATAGAAAGTTTGGATAACCATCCAAGTCGTCAAACCATGTGTAGGGCAATTCTTAACAAGAGATTTCATACGTTCCCAAGCTTGGGCAACATGTTCATTATCGAGTTGCCTAAAATTCATAATGTTACTTCTTAACTGGATAATCTTAGCAGGCGGGTAATAATTCCCAATAAAAGTATATTCGCACTTATCCCAAGAATCTATGGTATTCCTAGGCAAAGATTGAAGCCACACTTTAGCTCCTCCTCTCAAGGAGAAAGGAAAAAAGCTTAAGTTTAACAATATCACCATCTACTTCTTTATATTTTTCATATCACAAATCTCAACAAAACTATTCAAGTGCAAAGCAGCATCATCTCTAGCACCGGAGAATTGATCTTTGATAACAAGGTTCAGTAAAGTAGGTTTAATCTCATAGGAGGTCGCCTTAGTGGCGGGAGCAACAATAGGAGTGCAGATAAAGTCATAGTTGTTGTTACTAGTGAAGTCACACAACTTGGTGTTTTCAGTGGAACCCATAGCAGCAGCAACAAGCAAGAACAAAGCAACTATTTTTTTGTGGTTTTTGGTACAAGACTCTAAAGCAAAAACTAGAAAGCAAACTAACAAGACTAAAAGCAAAGGTAAATTATAGTGTGCAACTCCCCTATCTTGAAGACTGGAGTCCCCAGAAACGGCGATAGAAATTTGCTTGATGACGAATTGATTGATATACTTCTCGCCCCTCGTTGGTTAACCCAAGTGGAAGGTGGAGATGTATTCAGCAGCAGATTTCCCTTACACATGGACTGTAAGGTTTATCGAACCAGGAGAATTCTGAGGATCAACAAGTAGGTGTGAGCTGCTCTGGCGCTAGCAGAAGACGTGGACCTGCACACACAACAAATAACTTTGCTCCTAACAACTTTAGAGAGGTCGTCAATCTCTCCAGCCTTGTAGTTTGCAAGGGATCAAAACACAAGTGGGAATAGTGATAGTGATTGCAACGGAAAAGTAAATAACGCAGTAAATGATGGAGGTGTAAGCAATGGTGGTAATATGGACGGGAGTCACATGACGTTCACTAGTGATGTCTCTCTCCGAAAAGACGATAAACAGCTATGCATGGGTAAACAAATTACAACTGGGCAATTAACAAAATTATAAACGCACCGCAATGCTAATCATGTTACTAGAAAGTTAGAGGCTCAAAAGTAATGGGCAATACGCCAAGACAAGTAGACCGTTTATTCATCAGCATCTACTTACTAATCATCCACCTTGAGATATCTATCCAGAACATCTCGTTGGTATGAAGTTGTGAGCCGCACACAAAGTGTAAACTCAAAGTAACAAACAACTGCATTAACAAACTTTGTGTAAGGTAAACAATTCTTGCAACCATGGTCACAAGCACCGTTGTTTTCTCCCTGGTGGAAATAGCACATCCCCTGGTCTCATGTTTATGTCAGTCAAGCTAGACATCAGGGGGAATGAACACACAATCATGCATGATGCTCCCTCTTGGAGTTACAATCTACTACTCGGCTAAAGTAATAAAGAGCAACGAAGAACATGCATGAATAACTAAAGGACATAATATAAAAGGATAACCAAATATACGACTCATCACAATCTGAACATAATCTCATAATCCATCAGATCCAAGCAAACTAATCATAGCGACAACAGGAAAATTACATAGATGCCTTGATCATGTAGGGAGGCTCACAAGGGCTAATCATTGAAGCACAAGATTGGAGAGAAGACATCACATAGCTACTGATCATGGACTCATGGTCCAAGGAGGACTACTCACGGCACGTTCGGGAAGTGTCCATGGTGGTGGAGAAGCTCCCGGAGGTCAATCCTCCCTCCGGTAGGGTTCTAGGAAGAGGTCTCCTGGTGCTCCCGATCTCGGGAGCGCTGCGGCAGCGAAACGATGGAGAAATTAGCGATTCTGGATCTCCTTCAAGGGTTTCCTATCGGAGAGGTAAATATAGGCTGAAGGAGGGCACCAGAGGGTGTGGGCCCCACCCAGGCGACCTGTGGGCGTGGCCAGGGGGTAGGCTCCGTAGGGAGGCCGCGTGGGCAGGCCCTGGCTCCCCTCTCGCCCAACTTTGGTGCTCGGGAAGCTTCTGTCATGCTGATTTTTATATATTTTTTTGGGATTTTTGGGACTCGGTAAATTGGGGTAAAACTCCCTGCAAAAAAGATATCAAGAGACAGAAACTGGCACTGGGTGTACTAAGTTATTAGGTTAATCCAAATATGCGTAAAAAGGTATGGAAGTGTAGCAAAACATATAACAATGTCACCCAAAAGATCATGGAACAAGCAGAAATTATAGATACGTTTGGGACGTATTAGTGGCATCGGGTCCACGTGAGAGGAGGCGGATGTGGGGGGACCAAGGGCATGTCTGCTCTCGATCTAGAGCTTGGGGTCGCCATGGGGCTGCTAGATCTTGGGGACAAGCTCCTGTTGCTCGCGGGCCGGAGGAGACGGGGCGAAGATCACGCACGGGGCAGAGCGCTATCGGAGCGCCCTTCCATGGCAGCACGTGCGGGAAGAACATGGGGAGGGAGAGAGCTTACACGACAGGAGGAGTGAAGAGACGGGAGGAGGAAGAGAGGTTGCAGGGCAACATACTGGGTCCGGCGAGGGGCGGCGCTCCAGCGGCTCTCAGGTGGTCGGCCGGTGGTAGCCCGACGAGGCATCCACTCGGGGAGGCTGAGGCTGGCGGCCGGGCAAGAGGTTGCGGGTGTGGGATCTGGCTGGGGTCACTCTGGTCGCCGGACGTGTTCGGTTTGACCATAGAAATGTCCGGTAGGTGAGGATTTGGGCGAATGTGAGACTTCAGATCAAGATCCAAAGGCCAAATTTGGATGTGGGGTAGGATTTCGAGGACCAAAGGAGTTGGAGCTAACAGGTGGAGTTTTTGAGCGGGTGGCTGCAATTTTTCTATGGGAAACCCTAATGGAGTGAGACACCTCTCTCCACAATGTGGATTTATATAGGGAATGGTCTATGGTGGGTTGGACATCGTCCATCCGATCGTGAGCCGACGACCATGAACGGAGGGAGGGTCTAGCTGGGTCTAGTGGGCTCTGGAGCGGGCTATGTGGGGATGAGAGGGAACGTTGTGGCATGTGACAAAGTTTTTTTAAAAACACCGAACCGTTCGGGAATTTAACCGGCTATAGTGCCGCTATATATTTAACGGCTCGGGCATCAAACGAACCTCAATTGCAGTGAAATTTGGCTGGCGACCTACGTACATTAAAATAAGACCGCACACCAAGTTTCAACTCAACCCAAGAATATTTTAAACACGCTTTTACAAACAATATTTTAAATGATGTCGCGGGCTTGTGCGTGTGTGGTTGGTCTCGAAACAGTTAACGACAAAAACGGAGAGAACCGACAACTAATAACGAATGAAAGTTTTGAAAAATGATGGCAACGGAGTGCCGGTGCAATCTGGATGATGCACATGATGCGATGATGAATGCGACAACCAAATAAATCACACGGTGACAATGGAATAAAAGGGGAATATTCTGGAGCGTTGGTTTTGGGCTGTTACAACTCTCCTACACTAACAAGAGATCTGATGACCCACAAGTATAGGGGATCAATCGTAGTCCTTTCGATAAGTAAGAGTGTCGAACCCAACAAGGAGCGGAAGGCTCTGATAAACGGTTTTCAGCAAGGTAATAACTGCAAGCACTAAAAGTAGCGGTAACAAGTGATGGTGTAGTGAGATGAAACGTAGCAAGCGAAAAGTAACAAGTAACAAGTAGTAGCAACGGTGCAGCAAGTGGCCCAATCCCTTTTGTAGCAGCGGACAAGCCTGAACGAAGTCTTATAGGAGGAAAAACGCTCCCGAGGACACACGGGAATTTCTGTCGTGCTAGTTTCATCATGTTCATTACTTTGATAGTTACTTTGATTCACGTTCATTACTTTGATAGTTTGATATGTGGGTGGACCGGCGCTTGGGTACTGCCCTTACTTGGACAAGCATCCCACTTATGATTAACCCCTCTCGCAAGCATCCGCAACTACGAAAGAATAATTAAGACAACGTCTAACCATAGCATTAAACTAGTGGATCCAAATCATCCCCTTACGAAGCAACACATAGACTGGGGTTTAAGCTTCTGTCACTCCGGCAACCCATCATCTACTTACTACTCCCCAATGCCTTCCTCTAGGCCCAAATATGGTGAAGTGTTATGTAGTCGACGTTCACATAACACCACTAGAGGAAAAGACAACATACATCATATCAAAATACCGAACGAATACAAAATTCACATGACTATTATTAGCATGACTTATCCCATGTCCTCAGGAAAAAAGTAACTACTCACAAAGCATAGTCATAATGATGATCAGAGGTGTAATCAATAGCATCAAAGATCTGAACATAAACTCTTCCACCAAGTAATCCAACTAGCATCAACTACAAAGAGTAATCAACACTACTAGCAACCTTACAAGTACCAATCGGAGTCGCGAGACGGAGATTGGTTACAAGAGATGAACTAGGGATTGGAGAGGAGATGGTGCTGATGAAGATGTTGATGAAGATGCCTCCCCTCCGACGAGAGGAGTGTTGGTGATGACGATGGCGACGATTTCCCCCTCCGGGAGGGAAGTTTCCCCAGCAGGATCGTCCTGCCGGAGCTCTAGATTGGATCTGCTCAAGTTCCGCCTCGTGGCGGCGGCGAAACCACGAAAAGGCTCCCTCCTGATTTTTTCTGGAATGAAACCCTTCATATAGCAAAAGAGGGGGCCAGTGGGCTGTCAGGGAGCCCACAAGCTACCAGGCTTGTGGCGCCCTCGTAGCTCCCCTCTCCTACTTCTTTCGCCCAGTATTTTTTACATATTCCCAAAATATTCCACGTAAATTTTCAGGGCATTTGGAGTTGTGCAGAATAGAGGACTCAGATTTTCTCCTTTTCCAGTCCAGAATTCCAGCTGCCTGAATTCTCCCTCTTCAAATAAACCTTGCAAAATAAGAGAGAAAAGGCATAAATATGGTACCACAAAGTAATATAACAACCCATAAAGCGATAAATATCAACATGAAAGCTGTTGGAAATATGCCCTAGAGGCAATAATAAAATGGTTATTATCATATTTCCGTGTTCATGATAATCGTCTATTGTTCATGCTATAATTGTATTAACAGGAAACAGTAATACATGTGTGAATAAATAGATCACAATGTGTCCCTAGCAAGCCTCTAGTTGGCTAGCTCGTTAGTCAATAGATTATCATGGTTTCCTGGTCATGGGCATTAGATGTCATTGATAACGGGATCACATCATTGGGAGAATGATGTGATGGACAAGACCCAATCCTAAGCATCACACTAGATCGTATTGTTCGTATGCTAAAGCTTTTCTAATGTCAAGTGTCTTGTCCTTCGACCGTGATATTGTGCAACTCCCGGATATCGTAGGAGTGCTTTGGGTGTATCAAACGTCACAACGTAACTGGGTGACTATAAAGGTGCATTACGGGTACCTCCGAAAGTATTTGTTGGGTTGGCACGAATCGAGATCGGGATTTGTCACTCCGTGTGACGGAGAGGTATCTCTGGGCCCACTCGGTAGAACATCATCATGAGCTCAATGTGACTAAGGAGTTATTCACACGATGATGTGCTACGGAATGAGTAAACAGACTTACCGGTAACGAGATTCAACAAGGTATAGGTATACCGACGATCGAATCAAGGGCAAGTTCTATACCAACAAACAAAGGGAATTGTATACGGGACTGATTGAATCGTTGACATCGTGGTTCATCCGATGAGATCATCGTGGAGCAAGTGGGAGCCACCATGGGTATCCAGACCCCGCTGATGGTTATTGGCCAGAGAGGTGTCTCGGTCATGTCTGCGTGTCTCCCGAACCCGTAGGGTCTATACACTTATGGTTCGATGACGCTAGGGTTATAGGGAATTGTTATACGAGGTTATCGAAAGTTGTTCGGAGTCACGGATGAGATCCTGGACGTCACGAGGAGCCCAAGAATGGTCTGGAGGTAAAGATTGATATACAGGACAGATGGTTTCGAACACCGGAAGTGTTTCGGGCATCACCGGTAACGTACCGGGACCACCGGGACCACCGAAGGTGGCCCCGGGGGTCCACCGAAGGGGGGCAACGACCCCGGGAGGTAAGATGGGCCAAGCGGGGGAGGTAACCAGCCCCTAGGTGGGCTGGTGTGCCTCCCCACTCAGCCCAATGTGCAAGGGAGAGGGAAGGGGGGGGGCAAACCCTAAGCCAGGTGGGCCTAAGGCCCACCAGGGGTGCGCACCACCCCTCCTCCCTTCCTGGCTGCCACCACCTGGCGCAGATGGGGCTGCCGCACCCTTGGGGGTGGGAACCCTAAGGGCTGCACCCCTCCCTCTTCCCCTATATAAAGTTGAGCTTTCGGGGCTATTTTGCACACAGTTTTCTCTCTCTCTCGGCGCAGCCCTGCCCTTCTTCCTCCTCCTCTCTGTCGGTGCTTGGCGAAGCCCTGCCGGGAGACATCGTCTCTCCATCGACACCACGTCGTCGTGCTACTGGAGTTCTTCCCCAACCTCTCCCTCCTCCTTGCTGGATCAAGGTGCGGGAGACGTCACCGGGCTGCACGTGTGTTGAACGCGGAGGTGCCATAGTTCAGCACTAGATCGGAATCACACCGCGATCTGAATCGCCGCGAGTATGACTCCATCAACCGCGTTCTAGTAACGCTTCCTCTTAGCGATCTTCAAAGGTATGAAGATGCTCTTACCCCTCTCTCGTTGCTGGTTTCTCCATAGGAAGATCTGAATATCGTAGGAAACTTTTTGAATTTATGCTACGTTACCCAACAAAAGCATGATGCAACATGGACGTATCAACTCCCCCAAGATTAGACCTCGCTTGTCCTCAAGCGAAAAACAAGTTCCATAAACATGTCCACATGTTTAGGGAAGAAGGTGTCGAAAAAACATAATACGGACATGAGGGCATCTTGATCACACATAGAACAGCAATACATCATAAAGATTCTTATGGGAAAGTAACAATTCCTTCACAAAGCAAAGTATGAAGCACAAACCTTACCGAGAAGTAACCAACAACAGTCCAAAGTCTTGAAGCAATTGAAATTTATAATAACATCAGAAAGAGTCAAATAAGAGCTTGTAAGGCAAACCCACATACTCAGTCATCTCTTTTATTTTCCACAATTGTTACAACTCACGTGGTACTCATGGTATCAAAGTTTCAGCTGGACACACAGGAAGATAGGGGCTTATAGTTTTGCCTCCTAACTATTTACCTCAAGGGTAAAGTCAACAATAATAAAGCATAAGTACTCAACTCCAAGTTGATACAAGAATATAGATCTTTCCCAAGCATGTGACGGTAGCCAAGACAAAGGCAAAAATAGGGAATTGGTGAATATCACCATGACTCTTACAAGGGCAAAAAGTAAAGGTACAAGATAGGCCCTTCGCAGAGGGAAGCAGAGGTTGTCATGCGCTTTTGAGGTTTGAATGTGTGTCCTCTTAGTGCGAAGGAACGTCGCTTTATATTGCCTCCTGTGATAAAGAACTTTATTATGCAGTCTGTCGCTTTTATGTCTTCCTCATCACAGGTTCGTACAAAACTTATTTTCCACACACTAATAGATCATACATATTAGAGAGCAATTTTTATTGCTTGCACCGATGACAACTTACTTGAAGGATCTTATTCAATCCATAGGTAGGTATGGTGGACTCTTATGGCAAAACTGGGTTGAAGGTTTATGGATGCACAAGTAGTATCTCTACTTGGTGTGGGAGTTCTGGCTAATATGAGGTGGAAGCAATCGTCACATGCTAAGGGATCTCTAATCATATAACATTGTTTGGAACCAAGCAAACACAATTCATTATGTTGTCTTCCTTGTCCAACATCTACTCCTAAGCATGTAATAGTTTGGTCAGTGCTCACAATTGTAAAAAGTGTCTAAGATGATATATTTATATGTGAACCTCTCTTTCCTTATTACTTCTTATTAATTGCAACAATGACTGAGGTCTATGTTGATTTATTCTCAACAAGTTTCGATCATCATACTTGTTATATGTGAAGCTATCACTTTCCATAAGATCATCTCATGATCTTTCATGCTATCGTTCTTTTCATACTTTTGATCACGGCACAAAACAAAGCCCTTGACTCGGATACTCTTTATTATATAGCTCGCAAGCTCGAATACATCGGCGGAGACACAAGTCAAAAGAGTCAAACTAAACACTAAAGACTTATTCCACTAAGAGAAGAAATAAAACTGAAAAGGAAAGAACTAAAACAAATGTAAAATCAGAAGATATAAAGGTGATACGATACCAGGGCAACTCCCCCAAGCTTGGCAAAAGCCAAGGGGATTGCCCATACCAATGCTTAGTTGCCTTCCTTTGGTGGTGATGGTGGTGGAGTTGTTGAAGCAATCTGATCCTCCGTCTTCCAAGGCATAGGTGCTCCATCATGGCAGGATGAACGAGTCGCCAGAATCCTCAAATCTGCAGCCAACCATATTGATTTAAATCTATACTCATACTCATAGTTTTGGTTCTACAGGTCATAGATTTGGCCCTGAAGTTGGTCAACCCTGTCATAGAGCCTGGAGAGGTGTTTCCCTATGTCAATGGCATCCATCTTGTGATTTCTGGTGAACTCCGTGATCATCATGTGGTTGGCGTTGAGTCCACGCTCCACCATCCCTTGGCACTTGAAGATTTGTTGCTCCATTGCTTCGAGCCTCGTCTCCACGCTTCCGGTCTTCTTAGGACCCTCAACATCACGGATGTGCAACATCCGCTCGCTCATCTTGATAGATTGAGGGTGTTTCAACACTTCCGTGAGGTAGGGATTGATGACCTTCTCCAAGATCTTGTCCTTAGGAGCGTCTGGGGAAGTCATGATGATCTAGATCTGCCACAGAAACAGGCTCGAAACGAAAACAAAGGAAAACTGCGCGATAGGAGATCAAAACCTTCGGACGTGTATATAATGATTTTTTGGACCAGAAGGAGTGCTCCGCAAGAAAACGGAGTCCGGGAGGCACACGAGGTGCCCACAAGCCCTCTAGCCACCACCAGGGGGTGTAGGTGGCGACCACCAAGCTTGTGGCCGCCTCGTGCGCTCTCCGGACTGATTTTTATTTTTCTAATTTTCCAAAAATTCTAAAACGGAGGAAATTTCCTATTGGAAAAGCTTCGGAGTCCAAATTCTTAACGAAAGAGATACCTCTTTGTTTTCAGGGTCGGAAACAGGCTGATAAACATCCCTTATGTACTCCTCTGGAGTTATGATATTGATGCAACATTTATGGGAGTACCGGAGATATAATGCTTGATTCTTTGCCCATTTACCACTCTAGGAAAATTTTCTTCCTGTTATTGATTTTGATGGCACCGGAACGATATACTTCCTCGATAACGTAAGGACCTTCCCATTTAGAGAGAAGCTTGCCTCCGAAGAATCTTAAGCGAGAATTGTATAGCAGGACATAATCACCTACATTGAACTCTCGTTTCTGTATTCATTTATCGTGCCATCTATTAACCTTTTCCTTGAACAACTTGGCATTCTCATATGCCTGGGCCCTCCATTCATCTAATGAGTTGATATCAAACAACCGCTTCTCACCGGCAAGTTTGAACTCGAAGTTGAGCTCTTTGATTGCCCAAGAAGTTTTGTGTTCCAGCTTAAGAGGTCAATGACAAGCCTTACCGTAAACCATTTTATACGGCGACATGCCCATGGGATTCTTATAAGCAGTCCTATAAGCCCATAGTGCATCGTCAAGTTTGCTAGACCAATTATTTCAAGATCTATTGACAGTCTTTTGTAGGATCAATTTCATGTCCCTATTACTCAACTCCACTTGACCACTAGACTGAGGATGATAAGGAGATGCAACTCTATGGTTGACATCATACTTAGCGAGCATCTTGCAAAAAACACAATAAATGAAGTGTGAACCGCCATGAGTCATCAAATATCTAGGGACTCCAAATCTTGGGAAAATGACTTCTTTAAGCATCTTAATAGAGGTGTGGCGATCAGCATTTTTAGTGGGGATAACTTCTACCCACTTAGTGACGTAGTCCACAGCAACTAAGATGTGAGTGTACCCATTGGAACTCGGGAAGGGTCCCATATAATCAAAGCCCCAGACATTGAACGGTTCAATGACAAGTGAATAGTTCATAGGCATTTCTTGACGCTTACTGATGTTCCCTATTCTTTAGCATTTGTCACAAGACAAGACGAACTTACGGGCATCCTTGAAGAGAGTGGGCCAATAGATACCTGATTGCAATACCTTATGAGCAGTTCTATCTCCAGCATGGTGTCCTCCGTAGGCTTCGGAATGACACTTCTGCAAGATCTGTCCCTGTTCATGTTCAGGCACACAACGTCTAATAACACCATCTACTCCTTCCTTATAAAGGTTAGGATCATCCCAAAAGTAGTGTCTCAAATCAAATAAGAATTTCTTCTTTTGCTGATAGGTGGAACTGGGTGGTATGTATTTGGCTACAATGTAATTTGCGTAATCAGCATACCACGGTGCACTATGTGAAGTGCGGATGACATTAATTGCTCATCAGGAAAGCTGTCATCAATTGGTCGTGGGTCATCAAGGACATTCTCTAGCCTGGACAAGTTATCTGCTACAGGGTTATCAGCACCCTTTCGGTTAACGACGTGCAAATCAAATTCCTGAAGCAGGAGAACCCATCTGATCAGCCTAGGCTTAGCGTCCTTCTTCTCCATAAGGTACTTAATAGTAGCATGATCAGAGTGAATAGTGACTTTGGAATCAACTATATAAGATCTGAACTTTTCACATGCAAACACGACTACTAAAAACTCCTTTTCCGTAGTGGCATAGTTTCTTCGGCACTGTCTAGAGTTTTACATGCAAACACGACTGCTAAAACATTCAACTTCTTCTCAACTCTTTGTCCTAGAACAGCACCAACAGCATAATCACTAGCGTCGCACATGATTTCAAACGGCAAGTTCTAGTCAGGTGGTTGAACAATAGGTGTGGTTATCAAAGCCTTCTTAAGTATTTCGAAAGCTTCCTCACAATCCTCATCAAAAACAAAAGGAACATCCTTCTGCAAGAGGTTGGTAAGATCCCTAGAAATCTTAGAGAAGTCTTTAATGAACCTTCTATAGAAACAAGCATGACCTAGGAAACTTCGTATACCTCTGATATCGGTGGGGCAAGGCATTTTCTCAATTGCATCAACCTTAGCCTTATCAACTTCAATGCCTCTCTCAGAGATTTTGTGTCCTAAGACGATGCCTTCATTAACCATAAAGTGGCACTTCTCCCAATTCAAGACGAGGTTGGTATCTTTGCATCTCTGTAAAACTCGATCAAGGTTGCTGAGGCAATCATCAAAGGAAGACCCGTAAACGGAGAAGTCATCCATGAAAACCTCGACAATCTTTTCACAAAAGTCAGAGAATATAGCCATCATACATCTTTGAAAGGTGGCAGGTGCATTGCATAAGCCAAAAGGCATACGTCTATAAGCAAAGGTACCGAAGGGGCAGGTGAAAGTGATTTTCTCCTGATTAGATTGTGCAACAAGTATTTGCGAGAAACCTGAATAACCGTCTAGAAAGCAGAAGTGTGTGTGTTTGGATAGCCTTTCTAGCATTTGGTTGATAAATGACAAAGGATAATGGTCTTTCCTGGTTGCCTTGTTTAGTTTCCGGAAGTCTATCACCATCCTATAGCCAGTAATAATCCTTTGTGGGATTAATTCATTCTTATCATTAGGAACGACGGTGATACGTCCCTTCTTAGGTCCGCAATGTACTGGACTTACCCAATCACTATGAGCAACAGGATAAATGATTCCTTCTTCCAGAAGCTTTAATATTACTTTTCTAACGACCTCTTTCATCTTAGGATTTAAACTCCTTTGATGATCATCAATTGGTTTAGAATCAAGATCGATTTTAATCTTGTGCTGACATAGAGTGGGACTAATACCCTTAAGATCATCAAGAGTATATCCAATAGCAGCACGGTGCTTCCTCAGAGTTTTTAGTAACTTCTTCTCTTCGTGCTCTGAGAGAAGAGCACTAATAATAACAGGATATATCTCCTTATCATCAAGATAGGCATACTTAAGAGTATCAAACAACTGTTTAAGCTCGAACACAGGATCACCCTTTGGTGGGGGAGGATCCCCAAGCAGTTCAACAGGCAGATTATTCTTGAGAATAGGATATTGTTCTAAGACAATTTTATCTATCTCATCTCTTTCCTCCATATGCATATCATTTTCATGCTCAAGCAAATATTGCTCTAAAGGATCCGTAGGAGGTACGGCAATAGAGGCAAGACCAATGATTTCATCCCTACCAGAAGACTCTTTTTCATGGGGTTGTCTTCCAAACTTGGAGAAGTTAAATTCATGAGACACACCCTGGAAACTAACTGTGACAGTCTACTTAATGCAATCAATGTGAGCATTGACAGTGTTGAGAAAGGGTCTACCGAATATGATGGGGCAAAAACTATCTTGTGCAGTACCAAGGACGAGGAAATCAGTAGGATACTTCGTCTTACCACACAGGACTTCTACGTCTCTCACAATTCCCAGAGGGCAGATAGTGTCTCTATTACCTAGCGTAATAGTGACATCAATGGGTTCTAGCTCAGCAGGTGCAATCTCATCTTTGATTTCATCATATAAGGAACAGGGTATTGCACTAACACTAGCTCCCTTATCACATAAACCATGGTAACAGTGATCTCCTATCTTGACAGAAACAAAGGGCAGGCCAACTACATGTATGTATTTGTCTTTCGCGTGAGGTTTAGCAATTCTAGTGGAGTCCTCACAGAATTTGATAACATGCCCATCTATGTCTTCGGCTAAGAGATCTTTGATAATAGCAACACTAGGTTCAACTCTAATCTCCTCAGGGGGTGCAAGTGGTCTAAGGTAACCCATACGTATCACAGTTGGAGCTTTAGAATAATCCTTTTTCCTAGCAGGGTAAGGTGGTTTCTCAGCGTAGGCACAAGGAACAACAGGATCACTAAAAGCAATGACTTTCTCCTCAACTAGATTGGTTTTGACTATGTTGCTTTCTACATGAGGATGATACTTAAACCACTTCTCTTTGGGAAGATCAACATGAGCAGCAAAATATTCACATAGAGAAGCTACTATCTCAAAGTCAAGTCCATACTTAGCACTAAAATCTCTAGAAGTGTTTGTCTCAACAAAAGATTTAACGCAATCAAACTGGAAATTCATACCTGACTCCTTAACTTCCTCCAGCTCCCAATCTTCAGAGTTACGTTTGATTCTTTCCAATAAATTCCACTTGTGGTCAATATCCTTCTTCATAAAAGAACCGGTACAAGAAGTGTCAAGCATGGTACGATCTTCATGAGAAAGCTGAGCATAAAAGTTTTGAGTGATAATTTCTCTCAAGAGCTCATAATTGGGGCATGAATATAGCATTGATTTAAGCCTCCCCCAAGCTTGAGCTATGCTTTCCCTGTCACGAGGCCAAAAGTTATAAATATAATTCTGATCACGATGTACTAAATGCATAGGATAAAACTTTTGATGAAATTCCAATTTCAACCGATTGTAGTCCCATGATCCAGTATCATCACATAGCATATACCATGTCAACGCCTTATCCTTCAAAGATAAAGGGAAGACTTTCTTATTTACCTCATCCTCGGGCAAACCTACAAGCTTAAATAAACCACAAACTTCATCTACATAGATCAGATGCAAGTCTGGATGTGAAGATCCATCTGTTGTAAAAGGATTAGCCAACAGTTTCTCAAGCATACCAAAAGGAATTTTATAAAATATATTTCCAGTAGGTACCTCAGGTTGAGGAACAACTCCTCGTCCTTCCGTTCGTTGTGAAGATACCCCGAACAAACTCCTCAAAGGAACAGTTTCCATAGTGACAAGTAACAATAAATTCCAGCACAGTAAATAAATGTTTCCTTACCAATTTCCACTTACCAAAGGCGCTTCACTCCCTGGCAACGGTGCCAGAAAAGAGTCTTGATGACCCACAAGTATAGGGGATCAATCGTAGTCCTTTCGATAAGTAAGAGTGCCGAACCCAACGAGGAGCGGAAGGCTCTGATAAACGGTTTTCAGCAAGGTAATAACTGAAAGCACTGAAAGTAGCGGTAACAAGTGATGGTGTAGTAAGATGAAACGTAGGAAGTGAAAAGTAACAAGTAACAAGTAGTAGCAAAGTTGCAGCAAGTGGCCCAATCCCTTTTGTAGCAAGGGACAAGCCTGAAAGAAGTCTTATAGGAGGAAAAACGCTCCCGAGGACACACGGGAATTTCTGTCATGCTAATTTCATCATGTTCATCTGATTCGCGTTTGTTACTTTGATAGTTTGATATGTGGGTGGACCGGCGCTTGGGTACTGCCCTTACTTGGACAAGCATCCCACTTATGATTAACCCCTCTCGCAAGCATCCGCAACCACGAAAGAAGAATTGAGACAACGTCTAACCATAGCATTAAACTAGTGGATCCAAATCAGCCCCTTAAGAACAACATACATCATATCCCATGTCTTATCCCATGTCCTCAGGAACAAAAGTAACTACTCACAAAGCATAATCATAATCATGATCAGACGTGTAATGAATAGCATCAAATATCTGAACATAAACTCTTCCACCAACTAATACAACTAGCATCAACTACAAAGAGTAATCAACACTACTAGCAACCTTACAAGTACCAATCGGAGTCGCGAGATGGAGATTGGTTACAGGAGATGAACTAGGGATTGGAGAGGAGATGGTGCTGATGAAGATGTTGATGAAGATGCCTCCCCTCCGACGAGAGGAGCGTTGGTAATGACGATGGCGACGATTTCCCCCTCCGGGAGGGAAGTTTCCCGAGCAGGATCGTCCTGCCGGAGCTCTAGATTGGATCTGCTCAAGTTCCGCCTCGTGGCGGCGGCGAAACCATGAAAAAGCTCCCTCCCGATTTTTTTCTGGAACGAAACCCTTCATATAGCAAAAGAGGGGGGGCCAGTGGGCCGTTAGGGAGCCCACAAGCCCTCTAGCCGCCACCAGGGGGGTGGCGGCTACCAGGCTTGTGGCGCCCTGGTAGCTCCCCTTTGGTACTTCTTTCGCCCAGTATTTTTTATATATTCCCAAAAAATTCCACGTAAAGTTTTAGGGCATTTGGAGTTGTGCAGAATAGAGGACTCAGATTTTCTCCTTTTCTAGTCCAGAATTCCAACTGCCTGAATTCTCCCTCTTAAAATAAACCTTGCAAAATAAGAGAGAAAAGGCATAAATATGGTACCACAAAGTAATATAACAGGCCATAAAGCGATAAATATCAACATGAAAGCATGATGCAAAATGGACGTATCAAGATCTTACCCCGAGTTCTAAGAATGAAAAGGGGGAGAGAAAGAGCAAGAGCAATAGGTAAAACTTAGTTGCTTCTTTGTCAAACGAGTGAAACCAATGAATCTTGGAGGTTGCAAAGAGACGAAGAATGGCATGAGGGACAAACAAGAATTCGAAATAAATTTTGGCAGCAATTTTGTAGGAAAAAGAGGTACGACTTGATAAGATGCAAGATCTTGAAAAGCCAAAAAAATCCGGTTAAAGCGGCAAGCAAGGTAAGAACATGATCTTGAAAAAACAAAATGACAGGTTGAAGAGAGCAACATCACAAAGCCTCCGGAACAAAAGATTAGAAACCATATCATTTGACGAAGAAGAGAACGGTGAAGAAAGTTACAGCTTGCACCACAATTGAATTGAAGAGCAACCTTACAAGCAGAATTGAACGGATTTGTTGGAAAACCAACAACGAAAAGAACATGCTTGTTGTGGTCTAATAGAACCCATCTAAAGGAGACAAGGATTGCTTGGGAGCAACAAGATATGCATAACTTCTCTAACCAAGAGGATACATTGATAACTTGGATTAATGACAAGCACCATGATAGCAGCAATCCTTAGGAAAAGCTTTAGGTGAAAACCAATCCAAGATATCATCAATGAAGAAATCATCGTTTGAAAGTATCTCATGATCAAAGAATTTGGTGGGTTTAAATATCTCCACGTTGAAGCAAATTCCCTTCGAGACACCTCCAGTAACAAGAATTCTATAACACCAACTCAAAGGGAAATGGAGGAACAATTGCACTTCAAAATGCAAGACAAAGAATACTTGAGGTGCTCCAACAAGAATCTTGAAGAACCCATTGAGAAAGAATTACAACCTAGAAGAACCACCATGACAAACCTCTTGGAGAACACTGGAATGAAAGCATGATAGAAAAGAATTAAAAGTTAAAAGAATAAGATTATGGCCTTGCAAGATTTAGATGAAGCTTCATGACAAGATACTTCACAAAAGAATTGGATCTCCGAAAAAGAATAGATGAAGCACTTGGGATAAGGAATTAGATATCATGAAGAACTACGTAAGAAGGATTGAAAACACCTTGACAAAACAATAATAAGAATTATGTTATGCTTATGCTTCATCAAGTTAAATTGATGACCAGCAACGAATTTCACATACCACTTATTCTTCTTAAAAAGAATTGAAGAGAGAGATAGGGCACAAACTTGAAGAAGTCTTGAAGGAACCACCAGTAAGAATTTGGAAAGAAAGAGGATATCACAAATGAACTTAGCTACATGAGCAGGAGTGAAGAGACGGGAGGAGGAAGAGAGGTCGCAGGGCACCGGCCTGGGTCCGGCGGGGGGCGGCTCTCCGGTGGCCGGACGATGGTGGCCTGATGAGGCATCCGCTCGAGGAGACCGAGGCTGGCGGCAGCACGCGAGGTTGAGGCTGTAGGATCCGACTGAGATTTCTCTGGACGCCGGACGTGCCTGGTTTGACCGCGGACATGTCCGCTATGTGAGGATTTGGGTGAATCTGAGCCTTCAGATCAGGATCCAAAGGCCAGATTTGGATCTGGTGTAGGATTTCGGGGGAGAGAGGAGGTGGAGCTAGCAGGTGCAGTTTTTGAGGGGGTGGTGTGGGGACCCCGACTGGTAAGTCGAGATCGCCGTGCCAAGTGATCCCCAGGATCAATGCTCACTGAACACAGATACTGAATAATAGAGTCTTACATCCATACATACCGTTTGATACAATAAATGACCACTTCGGTGGAGTCTTACATACATAGGGCCTTAAAGGCCAAGCACCAAACTAGACCAATAGCGGAAATATTGGTTGAAAGCGTGAACCCATGCCATCAGCCTTAACCTATAGGCATTCTGACTGGGAAGCGTCCTAGCTCGCAAGAACGTCACCGAGTTAATCTTCACCATATCCTGTCTTCCACACCTGGTCAATGAAATAACCAGTGGCAAGCCAATGAGTACTTTGAATGTACTCACAAACAACCCATGATACGAACAATGAAAGTGAAGGATAACAGTATCATGCATCTTTAGTATAACTCATCTGGGTGGAATGATCATGTATATGCATCAGGTTAAAGAATTACTTTTGGAGAACAGGTTACATATATCAACATATCTGACAAGGGTTGAACACACCGGTTCACCCTATATGCCAAGTCATCGGACTTGTCATAATCTCAATGTATTAATGAGGGCTAAACCATCCGGGTTTACCCTATATCCCAAGTCATCGAACTTGGTCATATTATCATGATTATAACAACACCTTTTTAACACCACACACACACACTTTTGATTTATGCGGAAACGCTGGACGTAGTTTAAGCAGCACCACCCAACTGTCCTTGACCGTGGACACGGCTATTCGAATAGTTTGACACTGTGCAGAGGTAGTATGCTGGACCCACGAGAAATGGGAAACTTCCGTGTCATCCACGACTCGCGGTATATCACATATACCCGAGGTAAGTACCCGATCATCATCTTTCCCCTGACGATACTAGACAAAGAGGTCGACTCCATTGGTACCCAGCCCACATGTTGTACGTCTTACGAGCATCGACTCTGGACCGTATCAACCATGCAGGGACCAATGGTGTGCCTGGAACTCATAGTAATGGCATAGTCGTCCTACCTGTCACGACCCCATCACGAGAGTGACACCGATCACTCCCGCCACTAGTAATGTGGCTCTTTGCTAGTACCGACCAGAGTAATCAACAAAGCCCCGTCCCATAAAGGGGTATCGTGGTCGTACTGGTAAGGTTGGGACGGTCGACACATCATAAATCTAATCCCATTTCTGAAACCATACTCACACAAAATCACTGGTGCATCACTTCACCAAAAGTGATCACCAACTCATCATCACCCTCGGGCATTAGTGGCACCCGACGGGGTTTTCATAAACTCTGTATTTACTCATCATTATGCTCATGGTAATATGCTCTATCTTTACTTGTCAATATGGTAATAACATGACCCTCACGGGGTAGGGTCAAGCTCAGTGCAATGATCGTATAACTTTACTAATCAACATGGCAGTAGCATGATCCTCATGGACAGTAGGGTCAGCTCATCATGTTTGTGCTCCGAGGAGCCATGTGAATATCATTACTATCATGCAAGTGCTTGGATGAAGCCTTCGGTACCATCATATCAATGATGAACCGCACTGTGATCTCATGCAACGAAAGTACTTGCTATACTAGCATGAATCATTTCATATGCTTAAGTCATGGTCAAAGGGTTGCTTGCGTTTCTCACGTAAGTTCTCGGGGTCTTCGAGGTCTTCCGCTCCGTCCCCCAATACTCCGTCTACCGTCAACTATCGTCGGAAACAACCATAGTAAGCCACACATCAAGCAGAATAAAACTGTTCTATAAATAGAAGTTATATTTTTCTTGGACCTCTCTGGTCATAAGAAAAATACCTGAAGCTTCTCACAGGAGATTTGAATCATCAAGGATTTTTGAATAGGTGAAAGGAGCAATAGGTGGCCATTGAATAAGCCAACAGAAATCTTTCTGTTAAAAATTAGTGGAGGCACCCATTTAACAGAGAAGGATTATAGAAACATTTAGAAAGTGGTTTCACTGGATTTGGAGTTGTAATGAATATTCTAGAGATTTTACAATGAGGAATAAATAGCAATAGGAGCTATTTATTTATTGCAACAGAATGAAGCTTGATAAAAATGTTGACCAAGTCTCTAAAAATAGAGGATGATTTTAGAAGGCTCTAGGAGTTCGAATCACTCCATTTGGAGTTGAAATGAAGCCTATGGTATTTTTGAAAGGTGGGGCTAATAATATCCAGATTTGGATTATATATAAAACTCCACAGAAACATGTCTTGGAAAAATGTCCAAAGCACATGCGTGGATAGAGTTTGAATTTAGGAACCTGCAGAAATTTGAATCAATGAAATAGGAGTCAGAATGAATTTAATATAGATTTTTGAAGTTTAAGAAATATGGGAAAAGGATAAAAGGGCTCAGCTTCTCGGACCAACTAGCGCCCAGGGCGCTGGATAGGCAATGGGCCGGGCCAAATGCCTTGCCCATTGGCACACTGGTCACGCAGGAGGCGCATACCACGGAATACGCCTTCCACTTGGGAAAGGCGCAAAATGCCGGGGCGCCTCCACTCATTTGCTGGCCCAGACCTTGTGTCGCCGACACCTGGGGTCCACCTGCCTCCTTCTCTCTCCCTCGTCTTCTTCAACCTTGCACCGAGGGAGATGGGAGGCACCGGCCGCTGGGGCTCTAGCCGCCTGCTGGCCTAGCCACCGAGCCGCGGGTGGGGGCGCTGCCCTGCTCCCTACCGAGCCTGGGAGGTGACCTCGAGGCCGAGAGGGTGCTCGGGCGAGAGGCCCGCCGAGAGGGACGGCTGATGGCTCCGGCCACCACGGAGGGGCACGGTGCTGACCTCTGGGAGGAGCCATAACGTGCCCATCAGGATGGGGAAGCTGCAGGGGCTCGTGGAAGGGGAGACTTGAGGCCGGAGAGGAACCGGCTAGCTTGGACGGAAGGGAGGCCGAGGCGGCGCCATGGCCGTGGAGGGAGGAAGAGGAGGGATTAGGAAAAGAAGGGGCTATAGGGGGAGCTCAGGAGGAGCCCAAGGAATAGGGGGAGAGGATCTGGAGGCTTAGGGAGCTCGAGGAACGCTCTAAGTGGGGGAAGGGAGCCGAGAAGGCTCGAGAGCTCTCTGGAGCTCACGTGGGCATGGGCGCCACACGTCCCAGAGGGGTCTTGGAGGCTTGCTAGCGTCGTGGAGGGGGTCAAGGATGCTCTGCGGCGCTCTGGGACACGCTCCCCCCGCTGGACCCAAGCTGCAGCTAGAGTCCAATGGTGCAGAGCACCGTTTCAGCATGCCAGGGTGGTGGTCACCACCCCACCTGATGTCCCGGGGCACACCTTGGCCAGGCCAAGGTGTCAATCGTGCGAGGCATGCTTGCCATGATGCACTGGAGGAGTTTGGAAGCATCTGGGGCTGGTTTGAACTTGCTTTGACTGCTGTTAAGTTTCTAACAGCAAACTTATAGCTGATAAAAGTGGGTCTTAGGTGGGGAGACTTGGGGAGAGTTTATGGCTGGCAGAGTTAGGCATGGAAGGACTATCAGACTGCAAAGTTTCAATTCAAACAAAGGAGGATAGCTACTACTTGTTGTTCAAAGCCGTGATTCAGCCAGAAATCCATTTGAAGAAGTGCTGCTCATTTTTCCCACATGAGCATGCCATATCTTGGTTCTAAATGAAGCCTTGGCATATATTAGATGCACTGGAAAGAGTTGGGGGTCATAGCTTAAGCAGAAGAATGGGAAGAAGGGTAAAACAGTGCTGCCAAGGGTAAAAATGAGAGAGAGTTACAAAGGGACCTTCTCCAATAATTGACCAGTGGCCATGGGAATGTTACTGGAGGTGAAATGTAACTATGTGAGGCTGGGGTAGAAAGTTGAGGTCAAGGAATAAAGTAGAAGGGGCAATAGAAGCCAAATTAGTGAGTTCACACAAGGTGTTTGATCTGTGGTTAGGCTATCAGATGGATTCCAATGGCTGTGAAACTTAACAGGATCAAATAATAGATGAAAATAGGCTTGCACACCAAATTTGGGATTTGCTGGAGAAGTTTTCCCATGTAGACTTGAAAAACCCTAGAAAGGGGCAGAAATGGGTTTATGCTTATAACCCTATTCAAATAAATTCCCAAAAATCCAATATTTGGTGTAGGGGCATTGTTTGAGCATTAAGGCATGCACAAAAAGTTTGAGGTCAATTGGACAAACTATATAATGTAAAGTTTGTCAAAGTCAGAAATCAACAGAGAGGGTTTTGAGGGTTTTAGGACAAGTTCCTCTATTCTCCTTGGTGTACCACTTGGTGTGGATACCTCATTGGAGTATTAGAACATGTCCACCAAATTTGAGCACAATTGGAGACACTTCACAATGTAGAGTTGCTCAAATTTGATTCTGGACAGATAGGGTTTTAGAGTGATTAGGGGAGTCAAACCAACTTGGATTGAAATAAAACTTGGCAAGATCATCAAGAATATCGTAGATGACATGCTAGAATTTTACTGGAATTTATTGAGAATATTTCATATAGAAATATTCAAAAAGCTTGAAATAGGCAGGAATGGTTTTGGAGGGTTTTGCCCAATATTTTGAACATGACCATGTGTTGAAACTCATAAATATGGAATAAATATATCCACTCACTTTTCGTAAATTTGTTTAAATATTTTGAAA
This sequence comes from Hordeum vulgare subsp. vulgare, assembly GCF_904849725.1. Taxonomy (NCBI): domain Eukaryota; kingdom Viridiplantae; phylum Streptophyta; class Magnoliopsida; order Poales; family Poaceae; genus Hordeum; species Hordeum vulgare. Next base: position 136,329,567 of record NC_058522.1, on the reverse strand, counting down.
GCAATAAAAATAGCTTTCCTTCATAGGAGACCATTTCTGGCCTCACAGAAAGGCTTTTAAATAAAATAATAAAATAACTTTTAAAATAATAATATGATGATTTTGGAATACATTTTGATAATAGATTTTAAATAAAAGTATTGGTGCAAAAGAAATTCCCTAATCTGAGGACTTGTAGTAAAAACCTCATCTCAGGGGTTTGAAAGTTTAATTCAAAGAAAAGCTTTTTGGTGAAAATAATATTTGGTAAAAACAAATATTTATCCTAACACATGGCATGACCATTAGGCAGAAGATCATGGGATGAGAAGATGATTAAGAGAATGGCAAGAATTAATGGGGATCAATCACATGCAAAACAAACAGACAGACAATAGTCACTCCAAACATCACAAGCATTCACAAAAAATTTAATTGGTCCTAAATTTTGAAATAAGTTAGTTAGTCACGAAAGCCAAAAACTGGGATGTGACACGTGGCTGCAATTTGGGTAGGGGGAAACCCTATTGGAGTGAGAGAGCTCTCTTTGCAAGGTCGGTTAATATAGGGAATGGTCTATGGTGGGTTGGACATCGTACGTCCGATCGCGATCCGATGACCATGAACGGAGGGAGGGGCTAGTTGGGTCTAGTGGGCTGTTTAGTTGGGCTATGTGGGGATGGGAGGGTAGGTCGTGGCCCGTGACAAAGTTTTTTTTTTAAATACCGAAATGTCCAGGAATTTAACCGACTACAGTGTCGCTATATATTTAACGGTTCGGGCATCAAACGAACTCCGGTTGCGATGAAATTTGGCACATGGCCTAGCTACATTAAAATAAGACCGCATGTCAAGATTCAACCGAATCCGAGAATATTTTAAACACAATTTTAAAAACAATATTTTAAATGATGACGCGGGCACGTGCGTGCATGGTTGGTCTCGAAACGGTCAACGACAAAAACGGAGAGAACCGGTAACTAATAAGGAATGCCTGTTTTGAAAAATGATGGAAACGGCGTACCGATGCAATCCGGATGATGCACTTGATGCAATGATGAATGCGACAACTAAATAAATCACACAGTGACAGTGGAATAAAAGGGGAATCTTCTAGAGCATCAGTTCTGGGCTGTTACAATATCGTCCTATCAATTTCATATTGACTTGTAAGTAAATACAAGTGTGATGATCATCATTATTAGAGCATTGTCTGAGTGAGTAAATAAAAATTGGGGAGGCCAAATGAGCCCACCATAGTAAAAAATGAAAAATGAATGAGAGAAAGAGAGAAAGGACTTTGCAACTATACTTTACCACACTTGTGCCTCAAACTGGCGCCTTGTTCTTCATATAGAGAGTTTCATGTTATATCATTCATATGCTAGTGGAAATCACTTTTCATAAACTTGGCTTGTATATCGCGATGCCGGGTTTCCTCAAATGCCCGAGGTCTTCATGAGCAAGCATGTTGGATGCACACCACACTTAGCTTAAGTGGAGCTTTCATGCACTTATATCTCTTGTGCATCATTTGAATGGAAATCCCTACTCCTTGCATCGATATCTATGGACGGGCATCTCCATAGCCCATTGGTACGCCTATTTCATATGGGACTATCTTCCCCACTTTTTACCCTTTGAAACCTACCACCATATTATATTACACATATATGCTATGTCCAATGGTTCACACTCACGTATTACATGAAGAATAAAAATTTGGTGCATATTGAAAAAGTACGATCCAATTTCCTTACTTTGGTATTGTGGTCCTTGACATTTGTTTTAATGTGGCGAACAACATTCCTTGCAAATATAATATGATGAACGGGGTAAAACAATCTTTGACGATCGTATACATTGAAAGATTACCGATTTGCTATTTATACTTAGTATTACTATGCTAATGTTTGTTAACGCATACTTTCTCAATGAGTTTACATGCACAGGGTTACATAATGGGTAGCATGTCACATCAAAAATTCTGTTTTTCTCATTTACCAACTCATTGATGAGTAGGAATTAAGCTTGGGGATGTTGATACGTCTCCAACGTATCTATAATTTCTGATTGTTCCATCTTGATATATTATCATTCTAGAATAATTTTTATATATGTATTTACCAATTTATATTATTTTTGAGCACTGACTAATTGACCGAGTGCCTACTTCGAGTTGATGTTTTCTGCATGTTTTTCAATTTTCACGTTTCCAATACCAAACAAAGTCTAATTGACATGAACTTTTTGGAGATTTTTTCTGGACCAAAAGAAGACCACCAAGCATTGGAAGAAGGCTGGGGGCCACACGAGATCCCACAAGCCAACTCGATGAGGCGTGGGGGCGCCGTGTTGGCTTGTGGGACCCTCAAGTCCCTACCGACTTCGTTCTCTCGCTTATAAATTCTCAGTTAACCTAAAAACCTCAGAAGTAGACCCGAAACACTTTTTTCGTCGCGACAAGTCTCTGTTCCGATGGGAGGCCATCCGGAGCTTCTTGCCAACACCCTGCCAGAGGAGGGATCGATCATGGAGGGCCTATTCATCCACCTTGTTAATTACCCTCATGATTATATGTGTGTAGTTCATGATAGACCTATGGGTCCATAGATAGTACCTATATGGCAATCTCTCTCTCTCTTGATCTTCAGTACAATGATCATCACATATTTGCTTTGATCCACATGATGTAATTCCTTTTGTGCGGTCGGTTTGTTGGGATCCTATGAATTGTGGGTTTATGCTCAGGTTATTCATCATAAATATTTGAGTCTTCTCTGGATACTAATATGATTATTATGTGCATGATTATGATAGCTTCATAATTCTCTCTGATCTATTGAAATAGTTTGGCCAACTAGACTGATATTTCTTCGGTGGGAGAGGTCTGTTATAGTAGGTTCAACATGCCGAATTTCTATATCCTAGTAACAGAAGGGGACAAGATGCCTCTTTTTTTGCAGCTAAAAAGGATAAAATGATGGGGTTTATTCATATTGGTTAAGTTTATTTTGTCTACATCATGTCATCGTTCTCCATGCATTACTCTTATTTACTTAATAATCTAGGTGCATGCTGGATAGCGGTCCATGAGTGGAGTATCAATAATAGCTACATGCAGGAGTTAGCCTATTTGTTTATGGATGTGATGTCTGTATACACATGATCATTGTCGTGAACATCGCATAACTATTCGCTTTTTTTTTCAAATGCCCAACAGTAATTCGTTTACCCATCGTATGTTATTTTTCATGAGAGATGCCATTAGGGAAACCTATTGCCCCCGTGTCTATTTACAACATATTTACAAAAACTTCAATACCTTGCTTCCATTTACTAGTTTTTATTTTATTTTGCAATTTACAACTATCTACAATTTACTAGACACCTCACTCGCTTGCAAATAACAAGTGCAAGGGATTGACAACCCTCTTGTCCGTGTTGGGTGCAAGTTTTTTGTTCTTTTGTGTGCAGCCGCTGAAGACGGTTGTGGTTGATATTCCTATTGGTTGGATAAATCTTGGTTTCATAACTGAGGGAAATACTTACCCACATTGTGCTTCGATAACCAATTCCTCTTCATGGAAAACCAACTGCAGATCACAAGTATCAGAAAGCTTTTTGTGAGGCAAGAGAAAGATTGTCCATAGGAAATTGAATATAACATGACAAATACTTGTCATATGCAATGAGGGAGAGGCATACGCTAACACACTTTCCATACCTGGATCATATGCACTTATGATTGCAACTCTTGCAAGCATCCACAACTAATAAAAATCATTAAGGTAAACTAACCATAGAATTGAAAATCAAGTCCTATTTACACCCATACGCAAACAACTCCCTTACTCGGGTGTAAGCTTATGTCACTCTAGCCACCCACTATAAGCGAATCAGGAACATATTGCAAACCCTTCAGCGTGAATCCTTCATGTGTGCGCCTCACGGAAGGCACCTTAGGACAACACCATATCAACATACAAATCATCTCAGTAACATCATACCACAATTAACGTGTAGGACAAAATAAATCTACGCAAACATCATTGGATAGCCACACATCATTAGATAATAATATATAGAATTCATCACCATGTTTAAGTGGAGATTACAGCGGGAAGAAGAGGGTATACACCGCTCCATAGAGGGAGAGAGAGTTGGTGCTGACGGCGACAAAGTTGTTGGGGTAGATCGTTGTCACGATGGTTTCCCCCATGGCTCTCCGTCACCATCGGGAGAGGGGGGAGACAGCCACCCTCCTTATTATTCTTCATTGGCCTCCACCCTAGGTGGGAGGAGGGTTTCCCCTGTGGTCCATGTACACCATGGCTCCCGGAGGGTAGGAGCCCCTCCGAGATTTGATATATCTCTCTGTTTGTCTTCTTTTTCGCGACAATTTTCTCGGTCGTCACCATTTCTTGAATATTCGGAGATCAATAACTCCGATCAGGCTGAAATTTAAGGGAATTTTTATTGGAAAATTGTCTTTCTTGCTGTGAAGGTAGGGCCGCAACCGACTTATGGTGGAGCCACAATTCATGAGGGTGCAGACCCCCCTCGGCGTGCCCTGTTCACTTCTGCCTCCCTCGCGCTTCGTGTTGCATTGATTCTTATTCCCAAAATTCACATATATTCCAAAAAAATCTCACTAAATTTTTATCGTGTTTGGACTTTGTTTGATATGGAATTTCTACAAAATTGAAAACACAAAAAAAATAGGAACTCACACTGGGCACTAAATAAGTAAGTTAGTCCCAAAAAATAATATTAAGTGTTGTGAAGAGTAAATGAAAGTTGTAGAATATTGGCATGAAACAATTAAAAATGTAGATACAATGGAGACGTATCCACCACCTCCAACCTCTCCCCCTCGGCCGAGATATAACCGAAACAATTCTGGCACAGCCCGACCCCTCCACGACCAACCGAACCCTCCAGGAGATCCGTCGCTCCATGGCAAACCCTCTGGACACCACCGACGAGCTCAAAGACCTCTATAACTTCCAGTTCGACGGAGGCTGAAGCTTTGCTCGGCTGTCGTTGTTTCTCCCATGAGCTCCACCATCCATTTGACCGTGCACCTTCTTCGTTATCCATGCCGTGCTCGCGTGCATCGTTTGACCCCTCCTAGCATCCAAAAAACCCAACATTGAAGCATGTCGTCGACACTCGAGCCACCCACAACTCTAGCGAGCCTCCTCGTCGTCCACTCCGTCGCCCCTGAGCCTCACCAACACCAACATCGTCACCGTCCTCGACCACCGCGTCCACATGTATCCTTCATGTTGCCTAGGAGCCCATGGAAAACCGGCAACCTTGACACCTGAGTGTCGTACACCCACTTTCGTGTTTTCCGGTGAGATCCTAGCGAGGATCTACGGTGAGCCCAACCCTAAAGCCTCTATTTTAAATACCAGTCATTGGATCCCACATAAACGCACGAGATTAAATCACTTAAACTGTCAAAACATTTTCCTCTAAGTTTTGGTGTTCGCCATTTAGATGTAGCCTCGGACATCCTATAGCCAATTAAAATGCACCACATGTTACCCCATGTCCGAAACATTATCTATTACAAGTTGTTAATTCAAAAGAAAATGCACTTTTGTAGAAAAGCCCCTTGAACTTGTATTCATCAAAACTAATTGTCTAGAGGTCCAAATTGAATGATTATGTTTACAAATGAAACCTTATGATGTACTTTCAGAAGAATTCTAGAAATTTGAATTTTTCAAATATGAATTCCAAATAAAATCATTAAAATACCAAATAGTCATTACTTCTCAATTACAAATCCAACTTGGTTGATTATTTTTGCAAATTGGAACTAGTGAATTTTAGATTAAAATCACTCTAATTCTTAATATTTATAAAATTGTTTAAATAGTTTATGGACAAAAACATGTAAACTATTTTTCCAAAGGATTTTTGAATCCTTTTGATTAAATAAAATCATGAATAAACTAGAAACAATGAACGTTATTGTTAGGCCACATTGTGACATGTTTGGTCATGTCAAATTATTAAAGAAATAATATTGAACATTATTGACTTTGAAAGGAAACCAAATAGGGAATCCAAATAATTTGAATTTAATTCTAGAGTTACAAATGAATTAAATCTCAATCGTTTAATAAGACGTTATAATCAGAATAAGTTCTAATTTCGAGTCAACTTATTCAATTATTTTCAAATTAAATCACATGGTTTTAAATGAGTGTATGCCAAACATTAGTTAATTAATTTAAAATTAAAATTAAATATTGAATAAATGAAGTCGAACATAATTAAGGGTCAAATAGAATTCAAATACAATTCAAACTATAAAATTATTTTGAAATAACTAGGATAACCCATTTATTTAATGTGTGGAAATGAGTTGATGTGACTACTTAATTCTTTAGGCAATGCAAAACAAATCTTGAATTCAAATTGAAGACACGAATTGACCAGAACCAAACTACAAACCCAACACATATACATGAGCGTTGTGCATTGCTTTCATGCAAGTTTTCCATTTGCATGAATTGGTTGCTTATGATTGTTTTGAGTCATTGTTTGTTGACACTAGATTATGAGGAGTGCAACCCCTGTGACTATGAGGAGTGCAACCCCTGTGACTATGAGGAGTGCATTAGTGACAACAACAATAACTAAGGCAAGTTCCACTTGGTAATATTACCTAGGATTTTATTGCATTGTAGTTTTGGCATGATAGGTGTGTGAGTTAGGATGCTAAATTCTGTACAATCTATTTGTTGACAACTTAGGTACAAACGTACCCTGACCTTGTAACCATCGAGTAGTTGCTTAGCTACTATGATGTGGATTGGGATACATCAATTATTATTCCACCATACGGCCACATGGTTGACTATTTAACTATTACAACTTAATTAATGAATTTATGTGGGTGGACTTGCTTTTATTGGGTTATGGAGTGTAGTCATTGGGGGGGGGGGGGGTATGCCACCCAGGTATCAAAGGGATTCTCTAAAAACTTGGTTAAGGTTAGTAAATGTGGTACTTCTCAAAACATTTATACGCAACCCATTGTGGAATTGATGGAGTAATATATTACAACATTCTCCAACTTCATTTTAGATTCTAATATTGGCTTGTTGATTGTAGGTACATATGCCCTTGGTAGCCTCTCCGCAGTACTAATATTTAGGGGCTATTTTCTTCAGTTCATCTAACTATAGATATGGTTGAACTGTACCATGTACTTTAAATTAGCTAGTATATATAGTTCAACTAGCTATTGTACGTGGTTGGCAACAATTGGGTAAAATTTTGTTCGGTTTCGCAGTCGAGTTGAGCTGTTTTGTACAAAGACCACTACTTAATGTATAAATGTAATCTTTGTTTAGTGAATTTCAGTTGAATTATTCCTAATTCTGATTTTGTTCCTGCAAAATTTGGCAAAAGTCAGTGCTACAATGTTGACAAATGTCAATTTGACTAGATCGACATATGCTAATGTTTCCAATTAGACAAATGGAAATTTACGGAATATGATAGATGCAAATGTTCATGGATTGTCTGTACTAAACACACGGGTCACATAAGAGAAACATTTTCGATGACGCATTGCACTAATCCTTCGTGCTAATTTTTCACTTGTCTTACGGGCGAAGGAAGCATAGTTGTCAATCTACAAATGGGTATTCAATCTAAACCGTTTGTTATGAGTGTATATTCAATGTGATACCCGGCAAACAGGACAGTAATCAGAATTGTGTGGGAAGACAAATAAAAAGATAGACGATTCCTAATAATAAGGTGTGTGTGTTGTGGACAAACACTTGCTAGCACCCAATTATGTGTGATTGTTGAAATCATCACCGACGTGTTCCTTTCTTTAGTCATAAGCGATGTGATTTTCTCGGTCTGCATACCATCTAGGCTTTGTCTACAGAACAACAACATGATCGTATAACCTATATAAACATCCAATTACATTATTGACTATTGATAATATTTGCACACCTCAATTAACTAGTACATGTTGGAAATATGCCCTAGAGGCAATAATAAAATGGTTATTATGATATTTCCTTGTTCATGATAATCGTCTATTGTTCATGCTATAATTGTATTAACAGGAAACAGTAATACATGTGTAAATAAATAGATCACAATGTGTCCCCAGCAAGCGTCTAGTTGGCTAGCTCGTTTATCAATAGATGATCATGGTTTCCTGATCATGGACATTGGATGTCAATGATAACGGGATCACATCATTAGGAGAATGATGTGATGGACAAGACCCAATCCTAAACATAGCAGTACATCGTGTTGTTCGTATGCTAAAGCTTTTCTAATGTCAAGTATCTTTTCCTTCGACCGTGAGATTGTGCAACTCCCGGATACCGTAGGAGTGCTTTGGGTGTATCAAACGTCACAATGTAACTGGGTGACTATAAAGGTGCACTATGGCTATCTCTGAAAGTATCTGTTGGGTTGGTTCGAATTGAGATCGGGATTTGTCACTCCGTGTGACGTAGAGGTATCTCTGGGCCCACTCGGTAGAACATCATCATAATGAGCTCAATGTGACTAAGGAGTTAGTCATGGGATGATGTACTACGAAACGAGTAAAGAGACTTGCCGGTAATGAGATTGAACAAGGTATAGGGATACCGATGGTCGAATCTCGGGCAAGTTCTATACCGATAGACAAAGGGAATTGTATACGGGACTGATTGAATCCTTGACATCGTGGTTCATCCGATGAGATCATCATGGAACATGTGGGAGCCACCATGGGTATCCAGACCCCGCTGATGGTTATTGGCCGGAGAGGTGTCTCGGTCATGTCTGCATGCCTCCCGAACCCGTAGGGTCTACACAATTAAGGTTCGATGAGGCTAGGGTTATAGGGAATTGTCGTACGAGTTTACCGAAGGTTTTTCAAAGTCCCGGATGAGATCTCGGACATCACGAGGATCTCCGGAATCGTCCAGAGGTAAAGATTGATATATAGGATGGAAAGGTTTGGACGCCGGAAATGTTTCGGGCACCACCGGCAATGCGCGGGGACCACACGAAGGGTTCCGGGGGCCCACCGGGAGGGGCCACGAGCCCCGGGAGGCTACATGGGCCAAGTGAGAGAGGGAACCAGCCCCTATGTGGGCTGGTGCACCCCCACACCCAGCCGAGGCACACTAGAGAGGGAAGGGTGGAAACCCTAGCCCTGGTGGGCCTAAGGCCCACATAGGGGTGCGCCACCCCCTCTCCTCCTATCTAGGGTTGCCGCACCCATTGGGGGTGGGAACCCTAAAGGGTGCACCCCCTCCCCTTCCCCCTATATATAGTGGAGGTTTTGGCCATTGGAGACACGCAATTCTCTCTCTCTTGGCACAGCCCTGCTTCTCCTCTCCCTCCTCTCTCACGGTGCTTGGCGAAGCCCTGCCGGGAGACCTCGTCGCTCCACCGCCACCATGTCATCGTACTGCCGGAGCACTTCCCCAACCACTCCCTCCTCCTTGCTGTATCAAGGTGTGCAAGTGTGTTGAACGCGGAGGTGACATGGTTCGGCACTAGATCGGAATCACACCACGATCTGAATCGCACCAAGTACGACTCCATCAACCGCGTTCTAGCAACGCTTCCGCTTAGCAATCTTCAAATGTATGAAGATGCTCTCACCACTCTCTCGTTGCTGGTTTCTGTAAGTGGATCTAGTGCCCCTTAGTGTTTTTGGTGGTTTGAAGACTTATAGGTTAAGTATCTAATGTGTTTATGAGTGTACACATGATCTATAAGTCATTGAGGAGTTTGAGATATTTGAAGAATATCGACCCCTAAAAATTGTATGTCTTCAGTTGAAGAAATTGGTCCAAAGCTAAAGAAATGAATCGTGAGGAATCTGCGATGAAATTGATATTCCTCATGATGATACTGATATTGAGAAGTCCGGTGGTTCCTGAAGAAAATCATTCTGAAGAATTGAAGCATGAAGATTTACACTTTCTGTTTTACTTTCATCGCATTTGAGCAATAGGAACACCGTACTGTTAAAGGGGGTCGAAGTTACACTATGGAATGAATTTCCTCATGATGCTCAACCCAAGCCTAATCCTACCAAAAGCCTCAAGTGAGGAATATGAGTGACATGAGGACTCTCATAGTTGAGGGTTCCGACCGTTTCGATAGCCACGCCAAGTCACTGGTCTTATCCACTCCAACAGTCATATTATTTAAGGGCATTAGTGTCAAATCACGTCGGGATGCTCCCAGGCTATAAATAGCCACCCCCACAACCACTAGCTGGTTGGCTGCTCCATTAGAAACTGACACTTGTCATAAGAGCAACCCAAATTCCTCAGAGTCTTCGAGAGTAATTCATCAGTGAGGAAATACACCATCCACCGAAACCACAAACCAAACCTAGTGATTGAGCATCACTGAAGAAGTTGTTCCTGTGTGGGACTGAAGCCTTTTAACTTTGAGGATTGTGCATCCTCCAGAAGGTTAGGCGTCATGGTCTAGAGCGTTCCAGCAGTTAATTATGGATCGTCGAGTGACCAAATTTCTGAGGTTCTGGATGTCTGCCCTAAAGACTTACCACGAGTGTTGGGCGAGGACTATGTGTCCTTAGCTCAAGGAGAATACGGTAGGGACTGTGTGTCTCGGGACTGGGTGTCTTTTGGTTTCAATACCAAGCCGCACCAAACCAGATGTACAACTGTCACAGCAGTTGGAATTGGGTCATCAACGACTGTCTTCACTGAGAAACGGGTTCTAATTCCTCAACTCTTTACTTTCCTTGTATTATGTGTTGATGACTTTCACTGTGACTGTTTGAAGAATTTGCTAAAGACTTTCTCTGAATTTCCTCAACCCCAAATTCTTCACGTTAGTTAATCCTCATCTGTATTCAGCGTGCCTGCTCACTGTGCAATCTGTTTTCACATTCTTCACTCTGAAATACTACTGCTGTGAACGTTTGCACTTCTGATCCTTTACTGTTTCCGCTGTAAGTTAGTCATCAGTGAGGAATTTCCTCAAAAGGAATTTCCTCAGTGATGAAATTCTAAAAATCTCCTATTCACCCCGCCCCTCTATTCGATATAATGCACTTTCAGTTTCTCCATAGGAAGATCTATGTATGGTGTAGGAAAATTTTGAATTTTTTCTACGTTACCCAACAGTGGTATCAGAGCTAGGTTTTCTGTGCATAGATTCTTTGCACGAGTAGAACACAAGGGTTGCGGGTGCTGATTTTGTCAATTGCTTACCTCTATTAGTCTTATTCTTTTTCGGTGATATTGTGGGATGAAGTGGCCCGGACTGACCTTACACGTACGCTTACGTGAGACAGGTTCCACCGGCTGACATGCACACGGTGCATAAGGTGGCTAGCGGGTGACTGTCTCTCCTACTCTAGTCGGATTGGATTTCATGAAAAGGGTCCTTATGAAGGGTAAATAGCTTTGGCATTTCAACGTTTTGGCTGTCACGTAGGTAAGAAGGCGTTCTTGCTAGAAACCCAAATCAGCCATGTAAAACTTGCAACAACAATTAGAGGACGTCTAACTTGTTTTTGCAGGGTATGACATGTGATGTGATATGGCCAAAGGTTGTGATGTTACATGTGTGATGTATGAGATGATCATGTTCTTGTAATAGGATTCAGGACTTGCATGTCGATGAGTATGAGAACCGGCAGGAGCCATAAGAGTTGTCTTAATTTATTGTATGAGATGCAACGCCATGTGTTTACTACTTTTACTTCATTGCTAACGGTTAGCCATAGTAGTAGTAGTAGTAGTTGGCGCGACAACTTCACGGAGACACAATGATGGAGATCATGGTGTCACGCCGGTGACGATTGTAAGTGCATCTAGTGCCCCTTAGTGATTTTGGTGGTTTGAAGACTTATAGGTTAAGTATCTAATGTGTTCATGAGTGTACACAGGATCTATAAGTCAGTGAGGAGTTTGAAATATTTGATGAATATCGACCCCTAAAAATCTATATCTTCGGTTGAAGAAATTGGTCTGAAGCTGAAGAATTGAATCGCGAAGATTCTGCGATGAAATTGATATTCCTCATGAAGATACTGAAATTGAGGAATTCGGTGTGTCCTGAAGAAAATCATTCTGAAGACTTTGAAGCATTAAGATTTACTCTTTTAGTTTTGTTTTCTTCACACTTGAGTAATAGGAACAGCGTACTGTTAAAGGGGGCCGAAGTTACACTTTGGAATGAATTTCCTCATGATGCTCAACCCAAGCCTAATCCTACCAAAAGCCTCACGTGAGGAATACGAGTGACATGAGGACTCTCACAGTCAAGGGTTCTGACTGTTTCGATAGCCACGCCACATCATTGATCTTATCCACACCAACGGTCATATTATTTAAGGGCATTAGTGTCAAATCATGTCGGGATGCTCTTAGGCTATAAATAGCCGCCCCCCACAACCATTAGCTGGTTGGCTGCTCCGTTAGAAACTGACACTTGTCATAAGAGCAACCCAATTCCTCAGAGTCTTCGAGAGTAATTCATCAGTGAGGAAATACCCCAAACACCAAACCACAAACCTAGAACCAAGTGATTGAGCATCACTGAAGAAGTTGTTCCTGTGTGGGACTGAATCCTTTTACCTTTGAGGACTATGCATCCTCCAGACGGTTAGGCGTCAAGGTCTAGAGCAATCCAGCAGTCAATTGTGGATCACCGGGTGACCAAGTTTGTGAGGGTTTGGAAGTCTGCCCTGAAGACTTACCACGAGTGTTGGGCGAGGACTGTGTTTTTAGCCCAAGGAGAATACGGTAGGGACTGTGTGTCCCGGGACTATGTGTCTTTTGGTGTCAATACCAAGCCGCTCCAAATCATATGTACAACTGTCACAGTAGTTGGAACTGGGTCATCAACTACTGTCTTCGCTGTGAAACGGGTTCTAATTCCTCAACTCTTTATATTCCTCAGATTATGTGTTGATGATTTCCACTGTCACTGTTTGAACAATTTTCTGAAGACTTTCTCTGAAATTCCTCAACCCCAAATTCTTCACGCTAGTTAATCCTCATCTGTTTTCTGCGTGCCTGCTCATTGTGCAATCTGTTTTCAGATTCCTCATACTGAAAAACTGTTGTAGTGCAACTTTGCACTCCTGATCCTTTACTGTTTCCGCTGTAAGTTAGTCATCAGTGAGGAATTTCCTCAAAAGGAATTTCCTCAGTGATGAAATTCTAAAAATCTCCTATTCACCCCCCCTCTAGTGGATATAATGCACTTTCAACGATGATGATCATGCGATGCCCCAAGATGGTGATCGAAGGAGCAAAGATGATAATGGCCATATCATGTCACTATATGATTGCTTGTGATGTTTATCATGTTTTTCATCTTATTGCTTAGAACGACGGTAGCATAATAAGATGGTCCCTCAAAAAATTTCGAGAATGTATTCCCCTAAGTGTGCAACGTTGCGAAGGATCGTTGTCTCGAAGCACCACGTGATGATCGGGTGTGATAGATTCTAACATTCGCATACAACGGGTGTAAGCCAGATTTACACACGCGAAACACTTTGGTTGACTCGACGAGCCTAGCATGTACAGACATGGCCTCGAATACGAGAGACCGAAATGTCGAACATGAGTCGTATGGTTGAATGCGATCAGCATGGAGATTCTCACTATCGACGACTAGTCCGTCTCACGTGATGATCGGACACGGGTTAGTCGACATGGATCATGTAACACTTAGATGACTAGAGGGATGTCGATTTAAGTGAGAGTTCATACATAATTTGTGAACTTAATTATCATGAACTTAGTCTAAAAGTTGTCTTTACAAATATTGTAGATCCAATGGCCAACACACCTGTCAACCTCAATTTCAACGCGTTCCTAGAGAAAAACAAGCTGAAAGATGACGGTACCAACTATGCGGACTGGGTCCGCAACTTGAAGCTCATCCTCATTGCATCCAAGAAGGTTTATGTCCTTGATGCGCCACTAGGTGACCCTCCTGTTCCCGCGGCAGCCCAAGATGTTCAAAACGTCTGGAAAACGCGGAGTGATGACTACTCTCTGGTTAGGTGTGGCATGCTATATAGTTTAGAACCGGGGCTCCAAAGGCGTTTTGAGCAACACAGAGCATATGAGATGTTTCAGGAGCTGAAACTAGTTTTTCAAGCTCAGGCCCGGGTCGAGAGATATGAAGTTTTCGATAAGTTCTTTAGCTGCAACATGGAGGAGAACAGTTCTGCTAGTGAGCATATACTCAAAATGTCTGGGTTGCACGGTCGTCTGACTCAACTTGGAGTCTCTCTTCTGGATGACGCTGTAATTGACAGAATCGTCCAGTCTCTCCCACCAAGCTACACGGGTTTTGTGCTGAACTACAACATGCAAGGGATGGAGAAGACCATTCCCGAGTTGTACTCGATGCTGAAATCTGCAGAAGTAGAAATCAAGAAAGAGCATCAAGTCTTGATGGTCAATAAGACCACCAGTCTCAAAAAGGGCGAGGGTAAGAAGAACTTCAAGAAAGACGGCAAAGTTGTTGCCGCGCCCGATAAGCCAGCTGCCGGGAAGAAGAAAAAGAATGGACCCAAGCCTGAGACTGAGTGCTTCTATTGCAAGGGAAACGGTCACTGGAAGCGGAACTGCCCCAAGTAATTAGTGGACAAGAAGGCCAGCAACGTGAAAGGTATATATGATATACATGTTATTGATGTGTACCTTACCAGCGCTCGTAGTAGCTCCTGGGTATTTGATACCGGTGCTGTTGCTCACATTTGCAACTCAAAGCAGCAACTGCAGAATAACAGAGGCTAGTTAAGGACGAGGTGACGATGCGCGTCGCGAATGGCTGCAAGGTCAATGTGATCGCCGTCGGCACGCTTCCTCTACATCTACCTTCGGGATTAGTTTTAAACCTTAATAATTCTTATTTAGTACCAGCTTTAAGCATGAACATTGTATCAGGGTCTTGCTTAATGCGAGACGGCTACTCATTTAAGTCAGAGAATAATGGTTGTTCTATTTATATGAGTGAATATGTTCTATGGTCATGCTCCGCTGGTGAATGATTTATTCTTGATGAATCTCGATCGTGATGTTACACATATTCATAGTGTGAATACCAAAAGATGTAAGGTTGATAATGATAGTCCCACATACTTGTGGCACTGCCGCCTTGGTCATATTGGTGTCAAGCGCATGAAGAAACTCCATATTGATGGACCGTTAGAGTCTCTTGACTTTGAATCATTTGACACATGTGAACCGTGCCTCATGGGCAAGATGACTAAGACTCCATTCTCAGGAGTAATGGAGAGAGCAACCGACTTATTGGAAATAATACATACTGATTTTTGTGGTCCAATGAACGTTGAAACTCGCGGTGGCTATCATTATGTTCTCACTCTCACCGATGATTTGAGTAGGTATGGATATATCTACTTGATGAAGCACAAGTCTGCAACATTTGAAAAGTTCAAGGAATTTTAGAGTGAGGTTGAGAATCAACATGACAAGAAAATAAAGTGTCTACGATCTGATCGTGGAGGAGAATATTTGAGTCACTAGTTTGGCACACACCTAAGGAAATGTGGAATTGTTTCACAATTGACGCCGCCTAGCACACCGCAACGTAACAGAGTTTCTGAACATCGTAATCGCACTTTATTAGATATGGTGCCATCTATAATGTCTCTTACCGACTTACCGCTATCATTTTAGGGATACACATTGGAAACTGCAGCATTCACTTTAAATAGGGCACCGTCTAAATCTGTTGAGACGACACCGTATGTATTATGGTTTGGCAAGAAACCTAAGCTGTCGTTTCTAAAAGTTTGGGGCTGCGATGCTTATGTGAAGAAACTTCAACCAGAAAAGTTTGAACCCAAAGCGGAGAAATGCGTATTCATAGGATACCCTAAGGAAATTATTGGGTACACCTTCTATCTTAGATCCAAAGGTACAATCTTTGTTGCCAAGAACGGATACTTTCTAGAGAAAGAGTTTCTCTCGAAAGAAGTAAGTGGGAGGAAAGTAGAACTTGATGAGGTAATTGTACCACCTCTTGAACCGGAGATTAGCGCAATGCGGGAAAATGTTCCTGTGGCGCCTACGCCAACTGAAGAGGAAGTTAATGATGATGATCATGAAGCTTCGGATCAAGTTGCTACTCAACCACGAAGGTCCACAAGGGTACGTTCCGCACCAGAGTGGTACAGCAACCCTGTGATGGAAATCATGTTGTTAGACAACGGTGAACCTTCGAACTATGAAGAAGCGATGGCGGGCCCGGATTCCAACAAATGGCTTGAGGCCATGAAATCCGAAATATGATCCATGTATGAGAACAAAGTATGGACTTTGGTGGACTTTCCCGATGATCGGCGAGCCATAGAAAATAAATGGATCTTCAAGAAGAAGACTAACGCAAACGCAATGTGACCGTCTATAAAGCTCAACTTGTCGCAAAGGGTTTTCCACAAATTCAAGGAGTTGACTACGAGGAGACTTTCTCTCCCGTAGCGAAGCTGAAGTCAGTCCGAATCATGTTAGCAATTGGCGCTTATCATGATTATGAAATTTGGGAAATCGACGTCAAAACAGCGTTCCTTAACGGGTATCTTAAGGAAGAATTGTATATGATGCAACCAGAAGGTTTTTTCCATCCTAAGAGTGCTAACAAGGTATGCAAGCTCTAGCGCTCCATCTATGGGCTGGTGCAAGCATCTCGGAGTTGGAACATTCGCTTTAATGAGGTGATTAAAGCGTTTGGGTTCATACAGATTTATGGAGAAGCCTATTTGTACAAGAAAGTGAGTGGGAGCTCTGTAGCTTTTCTCATACTATATGTGGATGACATATTATTGATGGGAAATGATATAGAGTTATTGGTGAGCATAAAGGCCTACTTGAATTTGAGTTTTTCAATGAAGGACCTTGGAGAAGTTGCATACATATTAGGCATCAAGATCTATAGAGATAGATCGAGACGCCTCATAGGTATTTCACAAAGTACTTACCTTGACAAGATATTGAAGAAGTTCAATATGGAAAACTCGAAGAAGGGGTTCTTGCCAGTTTTGCAAGGTATGAGATTGACTAAGACTCAGTCACCGACCATGGCAACAGATAGAGAGAAGATGAGTACTGTCCCCAACGCTTCATGATGGGGTTATAGTCCCAGGATAGGGTCATAGGTCTGCCCTATAGGTCCTACCCAAGGACTACCGTTCATAGAAGACAAGGCCCTTAGACAGTTCCGACTGAGCTAAGGGCGCCCCCATCATCCAGTCGGTGATGATCCACTCGGAGCATATCTAACATACCGACTGGAATCCACTCTGTACATCGTAACCTCCCAGGAGGACAACGGTCATACGTTTTCATACACCATTATTAGCATTTAAAGCTTACGTTACTTGTAACGTAAGCATTTATTCGCCACTATTCCACCCCTGTCCACCGGGCCATTATGAAGGGCAGTGCACTGTATATAAGCCGCCCTTCCCCATTGGTGCAGGGGTTGGCACTTGTTGTAATCCACAATACACTCGACACAAAGCTCCCAAGAGCACTGAGACGTAGGGCTTTTACCTCCACCGTAGAGGGGCCTGAACTCATACATCCTCGCCGTAACTAAGGCTCTGCCGATATACTTTCGTACCCCATACTTCTACTGTCAGACTTATACCCACGACAGTTGGCGCCCACCGTGGGACAGGCGTCTAAGCGACTTCCGGCGAGTTTGTGATTTCATCTTTTCGTCATGTCGTCCGGCGGAGATCTGTGCATGGGTCATGAGATCCTCTTCAGTGCACTCTCCTTCATCGCCGACGATTCGGCATGGCTTCGGGATGCACCCCTCGATGTCGAGGCGCTTCCGAGTCGCGGGGCTACGCACTTCCATGCGAGTTCCTGCGGCGTTCTTCTTCTCCAGCCATCGACCCCGGTATCGATCTTCGCCCCCGTCACACGCCACAACAAGCGCGACAAAACGCGTCCTCTCAAGTGGCGGTGCTCGAATCGGTTGTGGTCCCGCCGTCATCCCAGAACTTGGAGTCAGTTCCGACTGAACTACCTTCCGAGTATCCAGGTCACGGGCCTGCAGTCGAAGTACTCATGGCCGATTCCCACAAAAGTCCCCTCGGGACTGGTCGAAACGTGCGTGAGTTCGGAGAATCATCCGGCGCTCGGCGTCAACACCATCGTTCTTCCAGTCGACGCACTCGCCAGAGCAACGTCGAGGTGTTCCACACACCCATCCTCAACTTGGTTGCAGCCGCCAGGATAGCTGATTCTCTCCAGCCGACTGAGTCGGAGGCTAGTAGAGGAATCGAGCAGATCCGTGCCTTGTTGCATATGGCGCAGCAGCAAAATTCGGCGGTCTCCCAATCGCACAGGATCCACAACAGTTCTGTTCAAGCGAACACGCATCGGTCGGTTTTCAATCCCGACTCTCACCAGTGACCAAGAGGGGGAAGCCGTTCTAGGGACCCGAGTCGGAATCCGCTTCCCATTCGGTCTCATCCCGAAGATCGTCACCGTTCGCGTACTCCGCCACGGAGTGGGCCTTACGGCCCC
This sequence comes from Hordeum vulgare subsp. vulgare, assembly GCF_904849725.1. Taxonomy (NCBI): domain Eukaryota; kingdom Viridiplantae; phylum Streptophyta; class Magnoliopsida; order Poales; family Poaceae; genus Hordeum; species Hordeum vulgare. The sequence continues at coordinate 136,311,013 of NC_058522.1, read as the reverse complement.
CGGCATTACGATGATCGTCATTCGGGCGGTGGCACGCATGATCCAAGGCCTGATGCAAGAGGGTACATCACCCAGAATAAGGTCGATAGAAGTCAAGCCCACCGTGATTGTCACGATAGAGACCGTCCGAGTGGAAGCAGGACCGTGGTTTCTGGTCCCGAGTGCTTCAGTTGGGCCATCCGCTCGGCTGACATCCCTCCCAACTTCCGATTGGCGACGGGAATCAACAAATTCATAGGAGAGTCCAAACCAGAAACTTGGTTGGACGACTACAGAGTGGCGATCCAGATCGGTGGCGAAGATGACCATGTCGCCTTGAAACATCTCGCATTGATGCTCGATGGTTCGGCTCGAGCTTGGCTAAACTAGTTAGCCCCTTCAAGCATTTACAGCTGGGCAGATCTGTCCCGAGTCTTCATCAGGACCTTAGAGGGTACGTGCAAACGCCCTGCTGGTCTCTTAGAGCTTCAGCACTGTGTCTAGAAGAAAAACGAGCCCTTCCGCGATTTCGTCCAGCGCTGGACGACCCTCTACCACACGGTGGAGAACGTCACAGAGCACCAAGCAGTCTGTGCCTTCAAGGCAGGTGTTCGGTCCAGAGATCTATACCTGAAGTTTGGTCAGACAAGCGACATCTCCATGAGCAAGATGATGGAGATAGCCGCACGCTATGCAAATGGCAAAGAGGAAGACCGCATACGTAGCGGCAAGCATAAGTCAGTTGCCGATGGAGATGGGAACAACAATCGGAAGCAGAAACAGAAAGCTCAATCCACTCCGCATGCAGAGACAATAGTCGTTACGAATGCTAAGTTCAAAGGCAAGGGGAAAGCACAGTATACCCCCAAGAAGAGGCAGTCAGGAAATTCCATCCTAGATCAACCGTGCCCAATCCACACGAAGACAGATGAAGAAGGCAATGTCATATTGCCGAAGCATACCACTCGGCAGTGTCGCCACATGATCCAGGGATTCGGTGAAGGACAGCCGAGTGAGAAGGACACCGAGCAGGATGATGAGGACAAGGAGGATCCGTTCCCTCAAGTCCATGCAACGTTGATGATTTTTGCTGATGTGGAAAGCAAAAGTCGACTGAAGTTGGTCAACAGGGAGGTAAACATGGCAACCCCATCCACTCCCACGTTCCTCAGGTGGTCACAGACTGCAATCACCTCTGATCAGTCAGACCACCCAGCACACCTACCCACCCCAGGGAAGCAAGCTCTGGTCGTCGACCCAGTGGTGGAAGGAGTTAGGCTGTGCAAAGCCCTCATGGACGGCGGCAGCGGCTTGAATATCATGTACACCGATACTCTCAAGGGAATGGGCATTCCTATGTCCAGACTTCGCGAGAGCAGTATGCAGTTACACGGAGTCGTCCCAGGAAGAAAGGCCAAATCACTCGGCCAGATTGCATTGGATGTCGTCTTCGGCTCTGACAAGAACTTCCGGAAAGAGAAGTTAACATTCGAAGTGGTAGACTTCCAGAGTGCATACCATACGATTCTGGGCCGTCCGGAATATGCGCGTTTCATGGCCCGTCCATGTTACGTCTATTTGAAGCTGAAGATGCCAGGTCCCAAAGACGTGATTACTGTTACAGGCAATCGGCAGCGGGCCGAGGAGTGTCTGCAGCAGGGGTCGAGGATTGCTGATCATCAGATGGCTATACTCGAGCTGGATGAGTACAAGAAGACCGCCGACCCTGCTGACCTGATGCGTTCAAAGAAGCCAGCTTCCGAGTCCGCATTCCAGTCGGCGGGAGACACGAAGAAAGTCAGCATCCACCAGACGGCGACACCGCCGCCCCGACAAACATCTCCACCACCCTTGATCCGAAATAGGAAGCCGAGCTCATCCAATTCCTCCGTGAGAAGTGGGACATTTTTGCATGGAAGCCTGCTGACATGCCAGGTGTACCCAGGGAGTTGGCTGAGTGCCGACTGCACGTGGATCCTGCCACTCGGCCCGTCCGAGAACGCCTGCGTCGGTCCGCCGCGCAAAAGAGGAAAGCAATCGGAGAGGAGGTGGCTAAACTTTTGGCAGCCAACTTCATTTGCGAGGTGCATCACTCTGAGTGGCTCGCTAATTTTGTCATGGTGCCCAAGAAGGACAATTCTCTCCGTATGTGCATCGATTTCAGGCATCTTAATAAGGCCTGTCCGAAAGACCACTTCCCGCTCCCCCGCATTGATCAAATCGTTGATTCGACTGTGGGTTGCGAGCGTTTATCCTTCCTTGATGCCTATTCGGGCTATCATCAGATCCGTCTGTATGGTCCAGATGAATTAAAAACTGCCTTCATCACCCCATTCGGGTGTTTCTGTTACATCACTATGCCATTCGGTTTGAAGAATGCAGGAGCAACTTTTATGCAAATGATCCAAAAATGCCTCCTAGACCAGATCGGTCGAAATGTGGAGGCATATATGGACGATATCGTAGTCAAGTCACGCAAAGGTTCCAACCTGCTGACTGACTTGGCAGAAACATTCGCCAACCTACGTAGGTACGATATCAAGCTCAACCCAGCCAAGTGTTCATTCGGTGTTCCCAGCGGGAAGTTACTCGGTTTCTTCATTTCCGAACGAGGGATCGATGTCAACCCCGAAAAGATCGGGACCATTGTTTGAATGTAGCAGCCGGTAAGAGTACATGATGTTCAAAAGCTCACACGTTGTCTAGCGGCTTTGAGCAGGTTTATCGCTCGACTCGGCGAGAAGGCGTTACCTCTGTACCGACTCATTCAGAAGTCAGATACCTTCGAGTGGATAGACGAAGCCCAAATCGCATTCGACGACCTCAAAGCCCTCCTTTCCACCTAGCCGGTTCTTGCTGCCCCGCTCAGTAAAGAACCCCTTCTTTTGTACATCGCCGCTACAAATCAAGTCGTCAGCACCGTTCTGACAGTCGAATGCGAAGAAGAAGGCAAAGCATAGAAGGTTCAGCGGCCAGTATATTATGTTTCCGAAGTCCTCACTCCTTCCAAGCAGAGGTATCCCCATTATCATAAGCTTATTTGTGGGATCTACATGACTGCAAAGAAGGTGGCTCATTATTTCCAAGACCACTCGGTATCTGTCATATCTGATGCTCCGTTGTCGGAAATTCTCCACAATCGTGACGCATCAGGCCGGGTGGCAAAGTGGGCAATGGAGATGCTATACTGCGACATCAAGTTCGAAGCCAAGAAATCTATAAAGTCTCAAGCTCTTTCTGACTTCATAGCAGAATGGGTAGAACAACAACAACTGACTTACATCTACTCGGCTCATTGGACCATGTTCTTCGATGGGTCCAAGATGTTGAATAGCTCCGGCATCGGCGTAGTGCTCATATCCCCAAAAGGTGATAAACTCAAGTATGTGATGCAGATCCATTTCGATCCTTCCAACAACGAAGCAGAGTACGAAGCTCTCCTTTACCGGTTGCGCATGGCCATCACACTCGGCGTCCGTCGCCTGATGGTCTATGGCGACTCAGATCTAGTGGTTAATCAAGTAATGAAGGAATGGGATGTAAGGAACCCCACCATGACTACATACTGCAACGCAATAAGGAAGCTCGAGAAGAAGTTCGAAGGTTTGGAACTTCAACATGTTCCCCGACTGAAAAACCAAGCAGCAGATGAATTGGCAAAACTTGGATTCACTCGGAGACCAGTCCGGAGTGATGTCTGCCTCGAGCACCTACACCTCCCCTCGGTAAAAAAAGATCCTTTTACAGAGGAACCAGTACAACCGAAGAGCTCAACAGATCAGACTGAAGTCGAGGTCCCCGCTGTGGTTGATTTGATCATGGAGATTCTAGGTGTCATTCCCGATGGAATATGCCGTTCATTGCGTACATCATGAGGCAAGAGTTACCAGAAGACGAAGTCCAAGCTAGGCAGATTGTTCGCAGGTCGAAGTCCTTCACCGTCATTGATGACCAGTTATACAGGGAAAGTGTTTCAGGCGTCCTTTAGTGTTGTATCTCTCCTGAGGAGGGGCAGTTAATCTTGGAAGAAATTCACTCGGGAACCTGCGGTCATCATGCCTCCTCAAGGGCAATCGTCGCCAAAGCATTCAGAGCTGGTTTCTTTTGGTTGCAGGCGAATGAAATGGCAAAACATATGGTCGACCGTTGCGAAGGTTTTCAGTTCTATTCAAACAAGTCCCACAAGCCAACGTCTGCGCTGAAGACAATTCCTCTTGCTTGTCCATTCGCCGTGTGGGGATTAGATACAGTCGGACCATTCAGAACAGACCAAGGAGGATTCACTCATCTGCTGGCAGCAGTCGACAAGTTTACCAAGTGGATTGAAGCCAAGCCTATCAAGAAGCCTGATGCCCTTACGGCCATCAAATTTATCAGAGACATCATCGCCAGATACGGGGTTCCGCAAAGCATAATCACCGACAATGGCACAAACTTTGACACAGACAGGTTCAAAGGTTTTTGCGTAGGCCAAGGTATCCGAGTGGATTTCGCTTCCGTCGCGCACCCCCAAACAAATGGACAAGCGGAGCGGGCGAATGGACTCATTCTTCAAGGGTTGAAACCTCGACTCCTGCGGGAAGTTGGACATGCAGCCGGCGCGTGGGTCACCGAGCTGCCTTCTGTGCTGTGGGGCCTCCGAACAGATCGACAGGGCGATCCCATTTTTTCTCGTTTATGGAGCAGAGGCAGTCCTTCCGAGTGACTTGCTTCACAACTCTCCACGAGTCGAACTCTTCTGTGAAGCCGAAGCAGAGCAAGCCAGGCAAGACGAAGTGGACCTTTTAGAAGAGGAGCGCGAGATGGCATTGATCCGTTCAACAATTTAACAACAAGATCTACGGTGATTTCATGCGCCGCACGTCAGGAGCCGCACGTTCCAAGCAGGCGACCTGGTGCTCTGAGTGGATCAACAAAGACCACACAAGTTGGCTCCCGCCTGGGAAGGACCGTTCATCATCTCTAAGGTGCTGAAGAACGGAGCATATCGACTCTACAACCCCGACAGGGAAACGGACAAGCCGCGAGCATGGAATGGAGATCTACTGAAGCGCTTCTACACATAACCGCCGACGGAGACAATGTAAAGAACAAGTATCATCGAAGTAATATAAAGAAGATTTTTCCTTGCCGATTCAAAATTCTTTCGCGTTTGGAGACTCCGGTATAAAAAAACTAACTCCAAGTGTGCACTAAAAGTCACACTCGGGGACTTAGCTGCGACCTAGAGTCGCCTAAGTAACAACTCCCTCCGAGTGTGCACGTAAAGTCACACTCGGAGACTTAGCTGCGACCCAAAGTCGCCTAAGTACAAACTCGCTCCGAGTGTGCCCGAAAAGTCACACTCGGAGACTTAGCTGTGACCCAGAATCGCCTAAGTACAAACTCGCTCCAAGTGTGCACTAAAAGTCACACTCGGGGACTTAGCTGCGACCCAGAGTCGCCTAAGTAAACAACTCGCTCCGAGTGCGCACTAAAAGTCACACTCGGGGACTTAGCTGCGACCCAGAGTCGCCTAAGTAACAACTCGCTCCAAGTGTGCACGTAAAGTCACACTCGGAGACTTAGCTGCGACCCAGAGTCGCCTAAGTACAAACTCGCTCCGAGTGTGCATGAAAAGTCACACTCGGAGACTTAGCTGCGACCCAGAATCGCCTAAGTACAAACTCGCTCCGAGTGTGCACGAAAAGTAACACTCGGAGACTTAGCTGCGACCCAGAGTCGCCTAAGTAACAACTCGCTCCGAGTGCACACTAAAAGTCACACTCGGGGACTTAGCTGTGACCCAGAGTCGCCTAAGTAATAACTCGCTCCGTGTGCGCACGAAAAGTCACACTTGGAGACTTAGCTGCGACCCAGAGTCGCCTAAGTACAAACTCGCTCCGAGTGTGCACTAAAAGTCACACTCAGGGACTTAGCCGCGACCCAGAGTCGCCTAAGTAAACAACTCGCTCCGAGTGTGCACTAAAAGTCACACTCGGGGCCTTAGCTGCGACCCAGAGTCGCCTAAGTAACAACTCGCTCCGAGTGCGCACGAAAAGTCACACTCAGAGACTTAGTTGCGACCCAAAGTCACCTAAGTACAAACTCACTCCGAGTGCTCACTAAAAGTCACACTCGGGGACTTAGCTGCGACCCAGAGTCGCCTAAGTAACAACTCGCTCCGAGTGCGCACGAAAAGTCACACTCGGAGACTTAGCTGCGACCCAGAGTCGCCTAAGTACAAACACGCTCCGAATGTGCACTAAAAGTCACACTCGGAGACTTAGCTGCGACCCAGAGCCGCCTAAGTAACAACTCGCTCCGAGTGTGCACCAAAGGTCACACTCGGAGACTTAGCTGCGACCCAGAGTCGCCTAAGTAAACAACTCACTCCGAGTGTGCACGAAAAGTCACACTCGGGGACTTAGCTGCGACTCAGAGTCACCTAAGTAAAAAGTTTCCTCCGAGTGGACACTTGAGATACACTCGGAGGCTTAGCAGACCCTCATTGAGGCTCATGTGGATGTGAAGACAACTCACAACTACATGAGTAACAACTCGCTCCGAGTGTGCACTAAAAGTCACACTCGGGGACTTAGCTGCAACCCAGAGTCTCCTAAGTAAAAACTCGCTCCGAGTGTGCACCGAAAGTCACACTCGGGGACTTAGCTGCGACTCAGAGTCGCCTAAGTAAACAACTTGCTCCGACTGTGCATTTCAAGTCACACTCGGAGACTTAGATGTGAACCAGAGTCGCCTAAGTAAAAAAGCTTCCTCCGAGTGGGCACTCGAGATACACTCGGAGGCTTAGCAGGCCCTCATTGAGGCTCATGTGGATGTGAAGACAACTGACAACTACATGCTCCGCATGTTTTCCATTGGCTTCACCAAGAGAAGCCAAACGAAAACCACGAGCCAAAATCGTGTCAAAAAAAACCTCAGCGAAAGAAGAGCAAAAGATACGATTCGAATTCAAATTGGTTCTACGATCAGTCGGCTCGGTGTGAATCAAGGTTATCCACGCCAAGCCACGAATATACCGGCCAACAGCAGTGGCCAAAGTTTAATACAGACTGCACTCGGCATACCGAGGTAAATGTGCGTTCAGTATAAAGTTTATCAATCATCGCCGGGACTGGCAGGCTCCACAAAGGTGTCGAGGTCGATCCCATCTACAATCCGAGTGGCTGTGTCGAGGAAGGTCTCCATGAAATCTTCAAATCGAAGCTTCTTGGTGTTGGCGACCTACAACGTCTTCAGCTTGTCTTCACGGGCTTCCTTGCAGTGCACTCGGACCAGAGACAGCGCCACGTCCGCACCACACCGAGCGACAGACTTCTTCCATGCCTGCACTCTGCTTGGAACGTACTCCAGTCTAGTCATCAACCCCTCTATCTCGTTCCGGGAGTCATCTTCAGGCCACAGCTCCTTGTCGATTCGGCCGACAACTCCTCTCAGGCGACCAATGAAAGGGCCCACCCTGTTAAGGCGAGAATTCACCCGAAACATGTCCCGGTTAGCTTCATCGCCGAGTGGAACATTCGGAACAAGAGGCCGTTCAATTTCGGCTGTTTCGGCCTCAACGTCCCGACAGAAATATGCAAAGAAAAGACAAGTAGAAAATAAGCGTGGAGTGAACTCCAAAGTAAAAAAAACACTCGGCAAGAACTTACCACCAAGCAGTGCGACCATCCTCTCCGCCCAGTCGCTGACGTAGTTCTCCTGCGCTCTGCACCGAGTGTTCATTACCTTCAGCTGGCCCAACCATTCGGATCTCTCCCTCTTCATTTTTTCTACTTCGGCTAGCAGTGCCTTGATAGCCTCCCGAGATTCCTCCAAAGATTTTTCTCGTTCAGCGAGAGCCTTCTTCATGCCAGCCAGGTCATTTGAAGCTACCGCCAAGTCGGCAGCAAGTTGAGTCTTCTCAGCCTTCAGAGCATTATAAGCCAATCCCATTTCACAAGTTTTCTCACAAAGAGACACAAAGGGAGGATCAGCCAGATTCAACAAGGAAAAAGTCCCGACAGATATGACAAAACAATCAAAACTCAAGATTCTTCAGACCCCTGCCGATGCAAGCAATCGACAGCGGTCTCGGGGACTACACCCAGTGGGTTCACTGAGAGTGACCCCAATGGTATGAAGCTCGAACAGGTCGGTCCCATTGAGCTCCATAGCAAACCAACAACACTATGAGTAACACTACTCTCGGAGACTACACCCAGCGGGTGCACTCGGCGCGCCCCCACTGGTACCATTCGGGCAAATCAACTCTGATCTGTAGAGATTATGGAAAATACATATAAAGACAACCGCCAGTGCAAGTACTTGACAGAAGTCTCAGGGACTACACCCACTGGGTTCACTCGGAGTGAACCCACTGAAAAATCAACCTACTGTATCCGAGTATCTTGCTGAAACCCCCAGTGGGTACCAAGAGGAATGTAAACACTTACTAGCGCACTTACTCGGATATCATCCCGAAGCTCCAAGCTCTTCTGGTACAGAGACGCGATGGAGTCATATGCTCCCTTGGCGTTGCCCACCATCAGCTCCACTTGCACCATGGCATCCTTAGCGGCTCCTACCTGATCTTCCGGGAGGCGTCGGGCATCATATTGAAAAGCCGACGGACCCGGCGTGGCAGAAGGCTCCCTGGGCATCCCGAGCTCTGCTCCAGTCGGTTCCGTCGTGAGGGCCACCGTCTCAGTCGACGGCTCCATCTCAGTCGGCGGCACGTTCATGGCGGGATTGGCAGCAGGTTGGATAACCCCAGGGATAGGCGCCAAAGCTGGTTCCGACCTCCTTTGGTCGTCGTCGTCTAGATGGATCACCTCCAAAGGAAGCCCGACTGAACAAAATAAAATTACAGAAAAAGGTCAAGATCAAAGACAACACTCACGAAACAGTAATACAACTCTCGGAGTCGTGACAACGTACCTTGCTGGGACGTGGTGGCGTTATCAGTGTCCATGGGATCATCGTCCTGGCGCGGCAGAGAGGTGGCGGAGGTAGCAGCTCTGTTGAGTGAAATCCACTCGAGGGATAAACATGAGTTCCCGAAAAGAAGAGGTCAATCAGATACTGAAGGAAGTTGGAAGAGTAAAGATACTTATGCTGAGGCGACCGGACCAGCGATCATCATCCGAGGCAAAGCTTTCCGAGGCTTAGACCCACTAGGTTTAGCCACCTTGGACAGCTGGTTCACGGGCTCGGCAGAAGCACCCCTGGTTCTCTTCACACTCCGTGCACTCGGGGCCACGGGAGGAGCCGGCGGAGCAGCGAGGTCATGACGACGCTTGGTTCGGTGTTCTCGTGGTGAGGGAGACGAGCTCTGCTCTCCACTCTCTGCCTCCTCCTCTTATGTCTCCTCCTCCGTCTCCCCACTGTCAGAGACGTACTCGGCACTATCTGTGCTGCCCTCCATGCTGCCTTCCTGTTCCTCGACTGGATTCCCGTTACATACCGCAGAATGCCAGTTCGTTCACTCCTGCACAAAACACAGTCGGTAACGTCAATCAGCAAGACAAGAAAAGCAACAAAAGTGAGAAGGTTAAAAGCACTCGACAACATGTACTCACCTCATTCGGAGGAGGATTTTCGGCGCGGAAGGGCTTCACCCGCCGAGCTCCCATGGGGTTATGACATGTGCCTGTGATGCTGCGGACCCACACACTCACAGTCTCCCCGCTCACGTCCTCTAGATGAGACCGAGTGGTATCCGAAGGCCCCGTGTAATGCCACCTAGCATGGTCTCGGGCCTGCAGCGGCTGGATGCGCCGACCCAGAAAAGTCTCCAGCAGGTCCATGCCGGTGACTCCCCTCCGGACGACGGCTATCAGCGCGTAGACTAAAGGTTGGATCTGGGTTGTTTCTCCCTTAGAGAGCGCTAGCTTCCTGGGAGGGCCCGGACGGTCTGAACTAAAAGGTGGCAACCCACTCGAAGCATTCGGGCAAGCAATGTCCTGGCAATAGAACCAGGATGATTGCCAGTTCCTAACTGACTCGGATAGCTGAAGGGAGGGATAGCTACTCTTCGTTTTCTTTTGAAATCCTAAACCCCCGCAGAGTTGGAGGATGTGCGTCTTATCATCAAACTGGCTAAGCTTCTTAACATTCTGAGATCTAGCGGAGAAAACATATTTGAAGAACCCCAAGTGGGGGGGACATCCTATGAAGCACTCACAGAGGGTGATGAATGCGGAAAGATGAGCTATCGTATTCGGAGGGAAGTGATGGAGCTGCGCCCCGAAGTAATTCATGATACCTAGGAAGAAAGGATGGGGAGGCAAGGAGAAACCTCTGGCCACGTGGCTGAGCAGCAGAACGCGCTCCCCCTCCTTCGGCGCCGGCTCCGTCTCGCCTTCCGGCAGACTCCAGGTCTTGTTGACGACCATGCCGTGCTCCACCAGCTCCAGCACGTCATTCTCCGTCACCGAGGAGGGGAGAAAGTCCCCCTGGATCCAGCCCGCCGGCAACGCCCGCTGCCGCCGCTGAGTGGAGGCCGCCCCCTTCTTCTTCTTCGCCTCGAGCTTGCTGGTCTGTCCCTTCGTCATGGCGAGGGCGACGGATCCGCAGAGGAGGAGAGGAAGGAGGTGGCTAAAGGTGCGCAAGGAGTTGTGGGAGAGGGCGAGATTAACGGGAGGAGGATGAGCAGCGCAACAGGAAGGTCCGCCGGGGAAGCTTTAATAGTCCTCCGATTGAGTCACCTACAGGTGGGCCTAGGATCTTATCCCCCCAACCGGCCGCTGCAAGATTAGTGGAGAAGATAACGGCACGGTGATCGAGGAGGCGAAACCTACTCGATGGCAATGTCGTCATCCCCGCTGAGCGCGCGGCAACCGAAATTTGAGGATCCTGGAAAATCCGGCGCTGTCAGTATGACCAGTCACGTCGAAAGATTCCGCGGAAGCATTCGGTCCCTCACGGTTCTTTTCACTCGCATATTCACTCGGATCACTAGCTGAAAGGATAAAATGGATCGACGCAAACAACACTAAAGTTACCTCAATACCAGTCGGTTCCAAACTCCAGACATCACTTCATCGTTCCAACCCCGATCCATTCGGGGACTAATGATGGGGTTATAGTCCCAGGGTAGGGTCATAGGTCTGCCCTATAGGTCCTACCCAAGGACTACCCTTCATAGAAGACAAGGCCCTTAGACAGTTCCGACTGAACTAAGGGCGCCCCCATCATCCAGTCGGTGACGATCCACTCGGAGCATATCTAACGTACCGACTGGAATCCACTCTGTACATCGTAACCTCCCAGGAGGACAACAGTCATACGTTTTCATACACCATTATTAGCATTTAAAGCTTACGTTACTTGTAACGTAAGCGTTTACTCACCACTATTCCACCCCTGTCCACCGGGCCATTATGAAGGGCAGCGCACTCTATATAAGCCGCCCTTCCCCACTGATGCAGGGGTTGGCACTTGTTGTAATCCACGATACACTCGACACAAAGCACCCAAGAGCACTGAGACGTAGGGCTTTTACCTCCACCGTAGAGAGGCCTGACCTCATACATCCTCGCCGTAGCTAAGGCTCTGCCCATATACTTTCGTACCCCATACTTCTACTGTCAGACTTATACCCACGACACTTCAGCCGTGGGCTCTATAATGTATGCCATGCTGTGTACCAGACCTGATATAAACCTTGCCATAAGTTTGGTAGGGAGGTACCAAAGTGATCCCGGTATGGAGCACTAGACAACGGTCAAGAATATCCTTAAGTAACTGAAAAGGACTAAGGAGATGTTTCTCTTTTATGGAGGCGACGAAGAGCTTGTCGTAAAGGGTTACGCCGATGCTAGCTTCGACACAAATCCGGATGACTCTAAGTCACAAACCGGATATCTGTATGTTCTAAATAGTGGGGCAGTGAGCTGGTGCAGCAGCAAGCAAGACGTCGTGGAATCATCTACATGTGAAGCGGAGTACATAGCTGCTTCAGAAGTAGCTCATGAAGGGATCTGGATGAAGGATTTCATCACCGACCTTGGAGTGGTTCCAAGTGCGTTAGGTCCGATGGCACTCTTCTGTGATAACACTGGAGCCATTGCCATAGCCAAGGAGCCCATATTTCATAAGAAGACCAAGCACATCCAACGCCGCTACAACTCCATCCAGGACCATGTCCAGAGAGGAGTCATAGATATTTGTTAAGTACACACGGATCTGAATATTGCATACCCGTTGACTAAACCTCTTCCACGAGCAAAACATGATTAACACCACAATGCTACGGGTGTTCGATTCATCACAATGTAACTAGATTGTTGACTCTAGTGCAAGTGGGAGGCTATTGGAAATATGCCCTAGAGGCAATAATAAAATGGTTATTATCATATTTCCTTGTTCATGATAATCGTCTATTGTTCATGCTATAATTGTATTAACAGGAAACAGTAATACATGTGTGAATAAATAGATCACAATGTGTCCCTAGCAAGCCTCTAGTTGGTAGGTCGTTGATCAATAGATGATCATGGTTTCCTGATCATGGACACTGAATGTCATTGATAACGGGGTCACATCATTAGGAGAATGATGTGATGGACAAGACCCAATCCTAAGCATAGCACTAGATCGTGTTGTTCGTATGTTAAAGCTTTTCTAATGTCAAGTATATTTTCCTTCGACCGTGAGATTGTGCAACTCCCGGATACCGTAGGAGTGCTTTGGGTGTATCAAACATCACAACATAACTGGGTGACTATAAAGGTGCACTACGGGTATCTCCGAAAGTATTTGTTGGGTTGGTACGAATCGAGATCGGGATTTGTCACTCCGTGTGACGGAGAGGTATCTCTGGGCCCACTTGGTAGAACATCATCATAATTTGCTCAATGTGACTAAGGAGTTAGTCACGGGATGATGTACTACGGAACGAGTAAAGAGACTTGCCGGTAACGAGATTGAACAAGGTATAGGGATACCGATGATCGAATCTCGGGCAAGTTCTATACCGATAGACAAAGGGAATTGTATACGGGATTGATTGAATCCTTGACATCGTGGTTTAACCGATGAGATCATAGTGGAACATGTGGGATCCACCATGGGTATCCAGACCCCGCTAATGGTTATTGGACGGAGAGGTGTCTCGGTCATGTCTGCATGTCTCCCAAACCCGTAGGGTCTACACACTTAAGGTTCGATGACGCTAGGGTTATAGGGAATTGTTGTACAAGGTTACCAAAGGTTGTTCAGAGTCCTGGATGAGATCCCGAATGTCACGAGGAGCTCTGGAATGGTCTGGAGGTAAAGATTGATATATAGGATGGATGGGTTTGGACGGCGGAAATGTTTCGGGCACCACCGGCAATGTACTCGGACCACCGGAAGGGTTCCGGGGGGCCACCGGGAGGGGCCACCAGCCCCGGGAGGCTACATGGGCCATGTGTGAGAGCGAACCAGCCCCTAGGTGGGCTCGTGCGCCCCCCACACCCAGCCCAGGTGCACCAGAGAGGGAAGGGGGGAACCCTAGCGCTGGTGGGCCTAAGGCCCACCTAGGGGTGCACCACCCCCTCTCCTCCCCTGCTCGTCGGCCAACCCCTCCCATCTAGGGCTACCAAACCCTTTGGGGGTGGGAACCCTAAATGGTGCGCCCCTCCCCTTCCCCCTATTTATAGTGGAGGTTTTGGCTATTGGAGACACACAGTTCTCTCTCTCTCTCGGCACAGCCCTGCTTCTCCTCTCCCACCTTTCTCACGGTGCTTGGTGAAGCCCTGCCGGGAGACCTCGTCGCTCCACCGCCACCACGCCGTTGTGCTGCCGGAGCTCTTCCCCAACCTCTCCCTCCTCCTTGCTGGATCAATGTGTGGGAAACGTCACCGGGCTGCACGTGTGTTGAACGCGGAGGTGTCGTGGTTCGGCACTAGATCGGAATCACATCGCGATCTGAATCGCAGCGAGTACGACTCCATCAACCGTGTTCTAGCAACGCTTACGCTTAGCGATCTTCAAAGGTATGAAGATGCTCTCACCCCTCTCTCCTTGCTGGTTTCTTCATACGAAGATCTATGTATGGCGTAGGAAAATTTTGAATTTTTGCTACGTTACCCAACTGTAACTACTAGAAAAAAGCCTATAGCTAATATGGACATTAATGGCGCACCATGCATGTGGTGCACCACTGCTATATAGCAGTGGCGCACCACATACTAATGCGCCATTAGTGTCCATATAACTAATGGGGCACCTTGTGTCTAGTGCGCCGTTACTATCTTTGTCCTGGCCCCCCAACCTTTCCTACAATTATCAGTGGCACACCATGGTAAGTGCGCCATTACTAGTTTTAACTAGTAATGGCGCACCACGTCCACGGTGCGCCACTACTAATATTTTTTTTCAGTTTTTTTCTAAAACTACTAATGGCGCATTCTTACCAAGTGCGCCATTAGTAACCCTGGTTACCAATGGCGCATTCTTAGGTGGGGCACCATTGATAACCAGAAGTAAAAAAACTCCCGCTCCCCTCCCCTCGTGGCTCTCCTCCCGATCCAATCCAGAAACTTCTGCTCTCGTGGCTCTCCTCCCTCCGGCCGCCCCTCCCACCGCACCTACCGCCGCCGGCTAGCCCTCCGGCCGCCTCCCCCACCGCACCTGCCGCCGCCGGCTGAACCCCCTGCGCCCCCCTCGCCGCTGCGCCACCGTCCGCCTCGCACCGCGCCTTCCCCGCTCCCTACCTCTCCCCATCGCCGCCAGGAACCCCCGATGATGGGCAATGACAAGGGCGCCGCCGCCTCCACCTCCTCTTCCGCCGCGCTCCCCTCTTTCGGTAGCGAGGTTCACCCCCCTCTCTCCACCTGCATTTTTGAAATAATTACCTCACCTAGAAAATTTCCAGCAAAGCCATCGCTAATAGGTTTCCCCCCTGAAGTTAAACTATGGAAAAGCATATTATAGGATTAATTGGGATTTCCTTTTGGATATGTTGACATCTAGAGGTTTTGGAAATAAATGGATTAATTGGATTTTTTCGTTACTTAAGAAAAGCTCCTTTGTTGTCAAAATCAATGATAGTGTAGGCCCATATTTTCTGGGTGGAAAAGTTTTAAAACAGAGAGACCCGTCCTCTCCCATTCTGTTTAATTTGGTGGCAGATTTATTTTCACGCATGCTTGCCAAAGCGACTAGTGTGAACATCATCGCATGGATCCTCCTAGATGTGATTCCTGGTAGTTTAATTAGCATGTAGTATGCAGATGACACAATTTTATTCCTATATCCGAATCCTGAGAATTCTAAAAAACCTTAAATGCCTATTGGCCTGTTTTGAGAATCTCTCCCGTATGCTAATAGGTTTTCCCCCTGAAGTTAAATTTTTTGTTGTAAAGTTGGGCATTTCCTCCTGAAATATTCGGGAGTACCGCTTCATTACCTGAAATGAAGGGGGTAAAATATTCAACCTATTATTGATAAAATCATTAAAAGAATTTGTGTTTGGAGAGGCAGGTTGCTTAGCTATGAGGCTAAGCTGATACTATTGCACACTTGCATTGCTAGTATTCCTATGTATTTGATGTCTATGATCAAATTTCAAGAATGGTCAATTAAGACCATTACATATCAGATGTCTCACTTTTTTGGGGTAACATGGGGGAGGTTCACAAATACCACCTTGCTAATTGGGGATTAGTTTCCAGAAGAAGGACTTTGTGGGCCTGGGGGTCATAAACTTGAGGGAGTTTAACATGGCCCTGCTTGCATCTTGGTCTAAGAGATATGTACAGGGATGAGAGAAGCCTTGGATAACTTTGATTAACTACAAATATAACACCAGAGGGCCTAATATTGCACACTTGACAAACGGTTGTATAAAAAGGATATGGGATCGATGTGAAATAAGCAAGGAATATAATGTTACCTGAATTCTCAATTAGACCATCATCAGTTGTGTGGTGCGGGTTAGGTGCAGCTTCCTTAAATAAATATGGATGGTTGCAGCACGCTCGCAGCTGCACGTGCCTTTTGATACTTCATCCAATCCTTCATGATATGAAACAAATGCATTTTCTGGTTGATGTAGATAACTAAGTAGCTGCTGTTGTTAACTTGTGATGGTGTTGTTTAATCCTCACATTCCCCTCCTAAGATATGATGTTTGCCAATTATTAACTGAACCAATTATTATCTGACGAAGATGAAAGTAGAATGCTGATGTTCTTTATTCTTGTTCATTCATGCTTTTCCTTTTTGATACTTCCCTTGCACCGAAAGAGTGCTCTTCATGTTTGGTAGCTTTGCTTGTTTTGCTGGAATGTTGATTCATTTCCGTTTCGGCAAATTTCAGGTGCTCCATATGTCCACTTTTTAGTAAATGTCATGCCCAAATTTTCTATGTTTTAGGAATTGTCATCTGAAGACGAATACATTATGTGCGAATACTGCCAAGACAAGCGCGGCCTTTGCGACACGCCTTTCCTAGTTGATGATAGGCGCTTCAGCATCATGCTGGATGGGGACTTAGAAGTGGATACAGTAAGTCACAACGACAAGTCTTTTTTCGTAATTAAGCATGATTTCTTTTGCTTCAACTTATAATTTTTATTTTTTACTATTCTACTAGCGTATCCCCTACCATGCAAGACATTATGTGTTGGATAAGATTGGTTTGAGTACTGAAGAAACTATGGAGGTAAAGATAGTTCACTTGAGGACCGAGCATCGTTATACTTTTGCTGTAAAATTGTACAATGTAGACACCTACTCCTTTTTTGAATGCAAAACTTGGGTAGCACTATGCAAGGCTTATGCATTTGAGCCTAATATGCTTATCACCTTTGATATTCGTCCGGAAGATGAAATTGAAGGTAATATCGACATCTGGGTCGATGTGCAGACGCCTCCAGTTCTACCATTATGTAAGTTTCTCAACCACATTTATTAAGTAATTTATATTTTTTATTTAAAAATAGTTGACAACTTATTTCCATTGACAGCTTATTTCCATTCTTCAAAAAATGTATGGAAAATGGTAGACAGAACCTATTACTACAATGATGATGCAGAATTAACTTGTTAGGAGATACATCATCTTGTCCATTTTATCATTGATCTTGAGAAGTACAATACCAATCAGCAAACTTCCCCACATTATGGTCAATATGTGCCACTAGTGTGCGTGGTGAACTACGGTAACATGCATGGAGATTGCATGGTAAGATTTTCTACTATTACGACATCCATGCATCTTTTGCATAAATTCTAGTAAAACTAAACTACATTGCTAGCTACAAAGCTAATACTATGTTTTTCAACAGAAAATCCCGGAAGATTGTGTGCCTCATCTGATGTTACCAAGAGGTCGCGTTGATGTTATGATGATACGACCAGCGCGGCCAGGTCAGCCTAGGTATCTAATGTACTCCTGTCCATACCGGATTTCTAAAACTGATGAAGTCATCACAATCAAAGATTGGAAAAAATGTATGGTCTATCCTAGAGAGCTACTTGGAAGCAACTGTGTGCGTAGGCCAAGAATTGACGACAAGATGATCTCCATTCTCCATAATGGAGAGTCAGGGCCTATCTTGTTTTTTGATATTCTACCTAAGCAGAGGAGTAGGTCCTAGGTTCAATGTGTTATTATGTGCTACAATGTGATGATGTGCTACAATGTGTTAATGTGATGATGTGCTACAATGTATTAAATAGTATTGGTGGTAATGACTATGATGATTATTAGCTATTTTCCGAGATGATGTGATGATGTGCTACAATGTGTTAGAGTTGACGACGATGATGATGATGTGCTACAATGTATTTTGTAACCTGTGCAAAATCTAAAAGTGCACATGTTACAATGATGATGATGATGATGATGATGTGCTACAATGTGCTAAAAAAATCCTAATATTCATAGTAGTGGCGCACCATCTAAAAATGCGCCATTAGTAAACCCACAGCAGTGGCGCACTTCTGGGCCTACTAATAGCGCACCTGGTGGTGCGCCACTGTTATTTATATTAACAGTGGCGCACCAGGGGTGCGCCATTACTATTTATTAGTAGTGGCGTGATAATAGTGGCGCATCTATAGTGCGCCATTAATAGGCAAAATAGGTGCGCCACTAATATCCTTTTTTCTAGTAGTGGTACATGCATAATAAACTAATAGTAATGATCATCAAATCATCTTTACTTCTTGTGACAAAGGGTGCCGGTCGGTGCAGTACAGAGGCACTTCCTGATGTCAATGATCCGCTTGCACATCTCGTAGCTTATGTATTCATCCTTGGCCATGTTCTTGACATGATCTTCATCCAGTCTTCTAACCCAGGCACGATGCCAAGCAACCTTCTTCATGCATACATCCTTCATACCTCTGTTGTAGGGGTCAATGATGGGCATGGCGAGGTCAACCAGCGAGTCCTTATACTTCTGTTCGCCGCCCAAGATCTTTTATGGGCATTGGATGTCCACAAGATTCCGACAGGACAATCCCGTGATTTTGAGCACATTTTCTTCGTTGGTGGTGTCCACTGTATCGAATATATAGTCAGGGTTGTTGACAAACCTAGCGAAACGCTCACAAGGCCTTATGGTGAGGCAGTAGTGGTAGATGAGGATGTAATGGGCCATGCACAACTAGGCGATGGAAACCTTCAGATCATGCCCGACACATCTATCGGTGTACTCGAGCTCGAATCTGACCACTTTGTACTTGTCATTGAAAAGTAACTGCTCCATGGTGTGGATGGAGTTCTCCACCTAGACTGTGTCCTTGGTGTACACCGAGAGGTCCTTGAACCTTACATGGGTGTCCACGTAGGAACAAATGGTGAACTGCCGCTCGTCATCACCACACGCTGGGAGCACCGCCAATGGAGGCGAGCAGGATACCTCTTTGTATTTGGAATCGTGGGTGTCCTTCTTGCATTATGGGGAAAGGTTGATGTCACACCCTCTTTTCACTTTGCCTCAACCGTAGTCTTTTCAAATTTGGATTTAATTAGAACTTTTTAAGCAAATGATGTGAGTGCCATGATTTTCATTGATTGTGTGCATGCTTGAGTGTGTGGATCTAAAAAATAATTTACATAAAATAATATTTCCATAAAAATTCTTTTTCTCATTTTTGTTAATTCAAAACATTGCTTTGGGGTTTGCACTACAAGTCCCTGATTTCAAGGGGGTGCCTTCACCCAAAGATTGTATTCTCATTCTAGCACTATTATAACTCTCCAAAATCATAAAATAATTATTTTACAAAATATTTTCCTATTTTATTTGCATGTTCTTTTCTGAGGCCAGAAATGAAACTTCTGAGCGGAAAATTATTTTTCTACCTTAGAAAAATCTGAGAAAAAATGGAGATACTCAGAGGACATATATTTTACATACATTAGATTTTCGACCCCTATTTATGTTCCACATATTTGAGAAAACCATTGAAACCCTATTCTGTCTGTTTTGACCTTTTGAAATATTTCCAAAGGAAATATTCTCAATAAATTCCCAGAAAATTCAAGCATGTTCCCCAAGCCATATTTGGTGGTCATGCCAAGTTTCACCTCATTTCCCAAGGTGGTTTGGTTCACAAAATAATCCTAAAACCCTTCCTGCACAGAATCAAATTGAAGCAACTCTACGTAGCAAAGTTTGTCCAAATGGCCTAAAACTTCGTAGGAGTGCAAAATACCCCAAATGAGGAGACCGTGCCAAGAATTGGATTTGTGGGGATTAATTTGCTCACATTTTCTTTTAATAGGCAGAAATGTCCATTTGGGGGTGTTTTCAAGTTTACACTGCCAAACTTGTCCAATGGAGCTCAAATTTGGTATAGCATCCTAATTTTACCTAAAACACAATCCTGTTAACTTTCAGCATCATTGGTGAAGGTTAGCTGCCCCAAACCTAGATCAAACACGTTTAGCCAGATTGGTCAAACAACATCTAGCACTCTCTACACCCACACCCTTCACTCCAAACTCCAAACTCCTAGCACAAACTGTCAGCACCACACCTCAACTGCATACGAGTGGCACCTCCCTGGTTCAATGTGAGTGAGCCAAAAACCCCAATTTAGCTCCTGGTTCAATGCTTGCAAAACCTCTTTAAGCACCTCCCTTTGACCAGCACTGGTTTTCTCGGTTCCTAGCAATTGAAGGGCATCTAACCCACCCTACAGACACACCAGACAAGGCCAAAGCATGCTAGAGCGCGCCGACCTGCCGTGGCATGCCAAAGCTGCACTCTGGAAGCGCTACAGAGCAGACCCGAGGCTAGGGGGGCCAGCCCCAACAGGTTCTCACCTCCCCACATGTCTCTCCTCATCCGCGACAAACACCCGACTCAGGGAAGCCCAGGGCCCCTTCTCCCCCATCTCGAC
Source organism: Hordeum vulgare subsp. vulgare (assembly GCF_904849725.1). NCBI lineage: Eukaryota > Viridiplantae > Streptophyta > Magnoliopsida > Poales > Poaceae > Hordeum > Hordeum vulgare. The sequence continues at coordinate 136,290,703 of NC_058522.1, read as the reverse complement.
TAACGCAGCCGACGTGTGCCTGTGCGCGCCTGATTCGGACAGGAGTACGCGGCCCTGCAACATGCCTGCACAGCCACCCCTGCTCCTCCCGTTGCGTCTGGGGAAGTCCCAAACCACGTCCGCAAATTGTGGTTTCGGCCCCGAGCCCTCTCTCCCTCTCTTGTAGCCGTGGCAAAAACCACCGACGCTCCCCCACTCGGTGCCCCGTCTCGACCCTATAAATAGGCCTCCCCCTCGTTCTAGTACCTCACACCCCTCCTCCCACCTCCAATCGAGCCCCTAGCATCCCCAATTGAGCAAGGAGAGCCCTGGTGATCGATATCGACCGAGGTGCCGCCGCGTCAGAGCTCTGTCGATCTGAGGCTACAAGCTCGCTCTCGAGCTCCTCTCACCTTCCTAGTGACTGCATTGAGCTTAGAGACCTTCTCCACCACTCCCCCGAGCTTCTCTCCACTCGGCACACCCTCCTCCACCACAACCCGAAGCTCCTTGCTACGGCAACAAAAGTCCTTCCTTGGCGCTAGGAATCCTTCTTGTTACTTCTCTGGTTTGCGTCGTTTTTTCCCTTGAAGAGGAAAGGGTGATGCAGCACAGGAGCAGTAAGTATTTCCCTCAGTTTGAGAACCAAGGTATCGATCCAGAAGGAGGGTCTCATCAAGTCCAAAGTCCCTACGCAAACACAAACAAGCTTGCACCCAACGCTTCAAAGGGGTTGTCAATCCCTTCAAGATTGTTTGCAAAGTGAGATCTGAAGGCAGAAAGTGCAACGATGTAAAAAGTGTAAGGCTGAAAATATGGTGTGGAGTAGACCCTGGGGGCCATAGTTTTCACTGGAGGCTTCTCTGAAAATAGCAAGTATTACGGTGGGTGAACAAATTACTGTCGAGCAATTGATAGAACCGCACAAAGTCATGACGATATCTAAGGCAATGATCATACATATAGGCATCACGTCTGAGACAAGTAGACCGATACTTTCTACATCTACTACTATTACTCCACACATCGACCTTTATCCAGCATGCATCTAGTGTATTGAGTTCATGACGAACAAAGTAACGCTTTAAGCAAGATGACATGATGTAGAGGGATAATCTCAAACCAATGATGAAAACCCCATATTTTTACCCTTGATGGCAACAACATGATGCGTGCGTCGCTACCCCTTCTGTCACTGGGTGAGGTCACCGCATGGTATGAACCCAAAACCAAGCACTTCTCCCATTGCAAGAATCATAGATCTAGTTGGCCAGACAAAACCCACAACTCTAAGAGAATTACAAGGATATGAAATCATGCATAAGAGAGATCAGAAGAAACTCAAATAAGATTCATAGATAATCTGATCATAAATCCACAATTCATCGGATCTCGACAAACACACCGCAAAAGAAGATAACATCGGATACATCTCCATGAAGATCATGGAGAAATTTGTATTGAAGATCCAAGAGGGAGAAGAAGCCATCTAGTTACTAGCTATGGACCCGTAGGTCTATGGTGAACTACTCACGCATCATCGGAGAGGTCATGGTGTTGATGAAGAAGCCCTCCGTGTCCGAATCCCCCCTCCGGCAGGGCACCAGAACGTGCCCCAGATGGGATCTTGCGGAGACAGAAGCTTGCGGCGGCGGAAAAGTACTTTCGATGATCTGCTGATTTTTTTGGGATTTTTAGGGAATATATAGGCGCAACCCCTAGGTCAGGGGACGCTCAGGGGGCCCACAAGCCTGGATGGCGCGGCCATCCCCCTGGCCGTGGGGTGGGGGCTTGTGGGGCCCCTGGGGCTCCCCTGCCTTGGCTCCCAAGCTCCCCGATCTTCTTCCGTTCCAGAAAAATATTTTTTGGGATTTTCTTCTGTTTGGACTATATTTCAAAATCTCCTCTTAAAGTGGTCAAAAACATGGAAAAAACAGGTACTGGCACCTGGCATTGAGTTAATAAGTTAGTCCCAAAAAATAAATAAAAGGCATGCAAAACATCCAAAGTTTGACAAGATAATAGCATTAAACCATCAAAAATTATAGATACTTTGGAGACGTATCAAGCATCCCCAATCTTAACTCCTGCTCGTCCTCGAGTAGGGAAGTGATAAAGAATGAATTTTTGATGTGGAATGCTACCTAGTATAGTTTTCCTTTGAAACTTCTTTCACATGACATGAATGTTCAGATTCGTATGATTCAAAGCAATAGTTTTCTATTGACATGAAAACAGTAATACTTCAAGCAAACTAGCGAAGTAATCATGAACTTTCAAAATAACAAGGCCAAAGAAAGTTATCCCTACAAAATAATATAGTGTGGCTATGCTCCATCATCCTCACACAACTAATGTAAATCATGCACAACCCCGGAATTGGCCAAGTAATTGTTTTCGCACTCTTACTTTCTCAAACTTTTTATAACTATCACGCAATACATGAGCGCGATCCATGGATAAAGCACTATAGATGGAATAGAGTGTGGTGGTGGTTGTGAGACAAAAAAGGAGGAGATGGTCACACTGATTCGGCGTATCAATAGGCTATGGAGATGCCCATTAATAGATATTAATGTGAATGAGCAGGGATTGCCATACAAGAGATGCACTAGAGCTATAAGTATGTGAAAGCTCAAAAGGAAAACTAGTGGGTGTGCATCCAACTTGCTTGCTCACGAAGACCTAGGGCAATTTTGAGGAAGCCCATCATTGGAATATACAAGCCAAGTTATATAATGAAGATTCCCACTAGCATATGGTAGTGACAAAGCAAGAAGCTCTCAATCATGAAGAACATGGTGCTAACATGGAGCACAGGTGTGGAACAGATAGTAGCATTGTCCGTTCTCTCTTTTTCTCTCTTTTCTTTTTTTTCATTTGGGCTCTTAGGCCTCTTTTGTTTTGGGGCTCTTTGGCCTCTTTTTTTTATTTCCTCACATGGGACAATGCTCTAGTAATGAGGACCATCACACTTTTATTTACTTACACCTCAAAATGGTGATGACTCTATAGGAAATGCCTCCGACAGTGTACCGGGATGTGCAATGATCTAGCATGGCGTATGACGTTGAAACATCTCGCTAGCTATCTTACGATCATGCAATGGCAATATGAGAGTGACGTCACAAGTCATGAGACGGAACGGTGGTAGTTGCATGGCAATATATCTCGGAATGGATATGAAAATACCATAGTAGGTAGATATGGTGGCTGTTTTGAGGAAGGAATTTGGTGGGTTTGTGCACCGGCGAGAATTGCGCGACACTAGAGAGGCTAGCAATGGTGGAAGGTGAAAGTGCATATATACCATGGACTCACATTAGTCATGAAGAACTCACATACTTGTTGCGGAAGTTTTTATTAGTAATCGAAACAAAGTGCTAAATGCATACTCCGAGGGGAAGGGTTGGTAGGTGTAAACCATCGCGCGATCCCGACCTCAACACAAAGGATGACAATCAATAGATCAATTATGCTCCGACTTCCTAACATAGAGGTTCACCATACATGCATGCTACGGGAATCACTAACTCCAACACAAGTATCTCTAAGTTCACAACACCCTACTAACATAACTCTTAATATTACCGAATCCATGTCTCAAAACTAATTGAGAGGAATCAAAACTTCTCTTTCTACTCAATGCACATGAAGATGGAGGTTTTTGCATCCTCTTTGGGTACCTAGCACATTTGGGACTACTTTCATAGCATAAGCCAACTACCAAATCACGCACCGCCATGCTCTTAAGATATAAGTGAAGCACAAGAGCAAAAGTATCTAGCTCAAAAGATATAAGTGAAGCACTAGAGCAAAAGTATCTAGCTCGAAAGATATAAGTGAAGCACTATGAGCATTCTAGCAAAATCACGATGAGTGCATGTCTCTCTCTCTCAAAAAGGTGTGCAGCAAGGATGATTGGGACACAACAAAAAGAAAAGACTCCTAAGATACAATACGCTCCAAGCAAAACATATATCATGTGGTGAATAAAAATATAGCTCCAAGTAATGTTACCGATGGATTGAAGACGAAAGAGGGGATGCCTTCCCGGGGCATCCCCAAGCATAGGATTTTTGGTGTCCTTGAATTTGGCTTGGGGTGCCTTGGGCATCCCCAAGCTTGATCTCTTTCCACTCCTTGTCTCTTTTTCCATGAGAACATCACCCAAAACTTGAAAACTTCACAACACAAAACTTTAAACAGAAACTTGTGATAACATTAGTACAAGAAAACAAACTACCACTTCTTTTGGTACTACAGCAAACTAGAATTCCATCTATATTGATGATGTGCTACTGTATTATCACTTTTCCATGGCTAGTACCCCCCGATACTAACCATAGTTTCATAAAAACAAGCAACCAACTCAACAAAAACAGAATCTGTCAAAAACAGACCAGTCTGTAGCAATCTATATACTTCGTATACTTCTGTTACCTAAAAAAATCTGAAAACTTACGACGGCCTGGGCAAAAAGCATATCGATCAGCAGCAAAAAGAATAAACTCAAAAAATCTTTCTGAATAAAAATGAAAATCATCTCGTGAGCGAAATGTTTCTATCTTTTTCCAGCAGGATCAAACAACCATTACCAAGACTAGTCATAAAGGCTTTGCTTGGATCAAACACAAAAAGAAACACAAAAAACACAATCACAACAGAATTATGAAAGTGTGGACGCAAAAAAAGAGAAAGAAAAAGATAAATTCATTGGGTTGCCTCCTGATACGTCTCAAACATATATATAATTTTTGATGGTTTCATGCTGTTATCTTGTCATCTTTGGATGTTTCATGTACCTTTTATATCTTTTTTGGGACTAACTTATTAGTTCAGTGCCAAGTGCCAGTTCCTGTTTTTCTGTGTTTTTGGCTCTTTTCAGATCTGATTTTGGAACGGAGTCCAAACGACATAAAATCCCCGAAATAATTTTTTTCCCGAACGAAAGAAGATCAGGGGGCTTGAGGGCCAAGCCAGGAGAGCTACAGGGGGCCCACAAGCCCTGTAGCCACCACCAGGGGGCGGCGGCTAGCAGGCTTGTGGCCTCCCTGGCGCCCCCCTGACCTCGCTCCTTCGCCTATATATTCCCTAAAATACAGAAAAAAATCAGGGAATCCACGAAAATACTTTTCCGCCGCCACAAGCTTCCGTTTCTGCGAGAACTCATCTGGAGACCCTTCCCGGTGCCCTGCCGGAGGGGACTTGGAGGGCTTCTACATCATCATCATCGCCACTCCAATGACTCGTGAGTAGTTCACTTCAGACCTACGGGTCCGTAGTTAGTAGCTAGATGGCTTCTTCTCTCCCTTGGATCTTCAATACAAAGTTCTCCATGATCTGCATGGAGATCTATACGATGTAATCCTCTTTGGCGGTGTGTTTGTCGAGATCCAATGAATTGTGGATTTGTGATCATATTATCTATGATATATATTTGAGTCTTTGCTAATTTCTTATATGCATGATTTGATATTCTTGTAAGTCTCTCCGAGTCTTGGGTTTTGTTTCGACAACTAGATCTATGATTCTTGCAATGGGAGAAGTGCTTGGTTTTGGGTTCTTACCGTGTGGTGACCTTTCCCAGTGACAGTAGGGGAAGCAAGGCACACATCATGTAGTTGCCATCAAGGGTAACAAGATGGGCTTTGTCGTAGATATGAGATTGTCCATCTACATCATGTCATTTTGCTTAAGGCGTTACTCTGTTCTTTTGGACTTAATACACTAGATGCATGTTGGATAGCGGTCGACGTGTGGAGTAATAGTAGTAGATGCAGAAACCATCGGTCTACTTGTTTTGGATGTGATGCCTATAGATAAAATCATTGCCATAGATGACGTCACGACTTTGTGCGGTTCTATGAATTGCTCGACAGTAATTTGTTCACCCACCGTCTACTTGCTTTCATGAGAGAAGCCACTAGTGAACACTACGGCCCCCGGGTCTATTCACACCTATCGTTTCCACTTCCGCTTTTACTTTGCTTTGTTACTTTGTTGATTTCAGTTCTCATTTGGCAAACAATCTATAAGGGATTGACAACCCCTTCATAGCGTTGGGAGCAAGCTTCTTGTGTTTGTGCAGGTACTTGTGATAGTCCTTCACTGGATCGATACCTTGGTTCTCAAAACCGAGGGAAATACTTACCACCGCTGTGCTACATCACCCTTTCTGCTTCGAGGGAACACCAACACAAGGCTCCAAGGCCACGAGGAAATACTTTGCATATTTGCCTAGGAAGTCCCTAAAGGCGTAGCCGTAGCAGAAGGATTCCTGGTGCCGTTGCTGAGGAGAATCAAGACAAGAATAGTCTCCCGTCAGCACGTGTTTCTTGCATTGTTGGAAGGTCTTTTGTTGCAGTAGCAGAAGTATTTCTGGCGCCGTTGCCGGGGAAGGAGAGATCTATGCAAGTAGGTCTCACAAAATCATCTCTTGCATTTACTTTTTTGCCAGTTGCCTCTCGTTTTCTTCTCCCCCACTTCACATTTGCTGTTTTCATTTGCCTTTATCCTTTGCCGTTTTCTTTTGCCTTTTTCCTTTTTGCCATTTTCCTTCGCCGGTTTTCTTGCTTGCTTGTGTGCTTGTTTGTTTGTTGAAGTCATCATGGCTGAAAACACCAAACTTTACGACTTCTCGAGTACCAATAATAATGATTTTATTAGTACTACGATTGCTCCCGCCACTAGTGCGGAATCGTATGAAATCAACGCAGCTTTGCTGAATCTTGTTATGAAAGAGCAATTCTCTGGCCTAGTGAGGATTCCGCATCCCATCTCAAAACCTTCATTGAGCCTTGTGATATGCAAAAGAAAATAGATGTGGATAATGACGTGATTAAGTTGAAGCTTTTTTCCTTTCTCCTTGCGAGATCCCGCAAAAACTTGGTTTTCTTCTTTGCCTAAAAATAGTATCGATTCTTGGGATAAGTGCAAAGATGCTTACATATCCAAGTATTTTCCGCTGGCTAAGATCAACTCCTTACGTAACGATATTATGAATTTCAAGCAACTTGATCATGAACACGTTGCACAATCTTGGGAGAGGATGAAGCTTATAATTAGAAATTGTCCCGCTCATGGCTTGAGTTTGTGGATGATTATACAAATCTTTTACGCTGGCTTGAATTTCTCTTCTCGTAATATCTTGGACTCCGCCTCAGGTGGAACGTTCATGGAAATCACGTGAGGAGACGCTACAAAACTCCTAGAAAATATCATGACCAAGTACTCTCAGTCGCACACTGAAAGGTCGCCTGCTAGCAAAAAAGTACACGCTATAGAAGAAATTAACTCGCTTAGTGCTAAGATGGACGAGTTGATGAATTTGGTTGCTAGTAGAAATGCTCCTTTAGATCCTAATGACATCCACTATCTTCCTTTATTGAGAGTAGCAACGCTAGTTTGGACGTTAATTTTGTTGGTAGGGACAATTTTGGCAACAACAATGCTTTTAGAGGAACCTATGTTCCTAGGCCTTTTCCTAATAACTCCTCTAACAATTATGGCAATTCCTACAACAACACTTATGGAAATCACAACAAATTACCCTCTGATTTAGAGAGTAATATCGAAGAGTTCATCAACTCTCAAAAGATTTTCAATGCGTCCATAGAGGAAAAACTACTCAAAATAGACGATTTGGCTAAGAGCGTTGATAGGATGTCTTGTGATATTGATGCTTTGAAAGTTAGATGCACTCCTCCCAATGTCAACTTGTATGAAACTTTAAAATCTATGCGCGTCTCCATGAATGAGAGCAAAGAAAGAACCGCCCAAATTCACGCTAGGCATGAATGGTTTAAAAGGGTGCGCTCTAGTGATGCAAATCACGAAGATTTCAAGTGCTTGGTGTGACTCATCTTGAATCTTTGTTTTCGTGTGTCAAACCTATTGATGAAGGGGCTGGATAGGAATCCACTTTGGTTGAAAAACGCCCAATGATTCGGAGTCCTCCCATCTTGATGATAAAGGTGTGGAGAGTGGAGTAGAAGAAATCAATATTTTGGGTAGTTATGAAACTCCCACTTTGGATATCAAGGAATTCAATTATGATAGTTGCTCCTTGTTTGAATGCATTTCCTTGATGCAATCCATTGCAAACTCTCCACATGCTTATAGCCAAAGCAAAGCCTTTACCGCGCATATCGTAGATGCTATGATGAAATCTCTTGAAGAGAAGCTCGAACTAGAAGTCTCTATACCTAGAAAAATTCATGATGAGTGGGAACCTACTATCAAAATCAAGATAAAAAACTATGAGTTGAATGCTTTGTGTGATTTGGGTGCTAGTGTTTCCGCGATTCCAAAGTCTTTATGTGATATTCTTGTTTTCATGAGATTGAAGAGTGTCCTCTTAATTTGCATCTTGCGGATTCTACTGTCAAGAAACCCATGGGAAGGATCGATGATGTTCTTATTATTGCAAATAAGACCTATGTACCCGTGGATTTCATTGTACTTGACATAGATTGTAATCCTTCATGTCCCATTATTCTTGGTAGACCTTTCCTAAGGACTATTGGTGCTATCATCGATATGAAGGAAGGGAATATTAGATTTCAATTTCCTTTAAATAAGAGCATGGAGCACTTTCCTAGAAAGAAAATAATATTGCCTTATGAATCTATGATGAGGGTTACTTATGGTTTGAGCACCAAAGATGACTATACGTGATTCCATCACCTTTTGCCTAGCTAAGGGCGTTAAACAATAGCGCTTGTTGGGAGGCAACCCAACGAATCTATCCTTTTTCTTTCTGTTTGGTGTTTTCCACACTTTCATAATTATGTTATGATTGTGCTTTTTGTGTTTCCTTTTGCGTTTGGGCCAAGCAAAACCGTTATGATTAGTCTTGGGGATGATCGTTTGGTCATGCTGGAAAAGACAGAAACTTTCTGCTCACTAAAAGATTTTGAGTTGATTCTTTTTGCTGCTGATTGCTACGCAAATTCTTCAGATTGTCGTAATGTTTTAGAATTTTTGAAGTACGAGAAGTATACAAAGTATACAGATTGCTACAGACTGGCCTGCTGTTAACAGATTCTGTTTTTGTTGTGTTGGTTGCTTACTTTGATGAAACTATGGATAGTATCGGGGGTATTAGCCATGGAAGATTGAAAATACAGTAACCCAACATCAACATAAGTAGAATTTAAGTTTGCTACATGATACGTCTCAAACGTATCTATAATTTTTGATGGTTTCACGCTGTTATCTAGTCATCATTGGATGTTTTAGGCACCTTTTATATCTTTTTTGGGACTAACTTATTAATTCAGTGCCAAGTGCGAGTTCTTGTTTTTTCTATGTTTTTGGCTCTTTTCAGATCTAATATTGGAACGGAGTCCAAACGGAATAAAATCCCCGAAATGATTTTTTCCCAAACGGAAGAAGATCAGGGGGCCTGTGGGCCAAGCCAGGAGGGCTCGTGGGAGCCCACAAGCCCCCACTCCGCCACCAGGGGGGAGGCGGCAGTGGCAGGGCTTGTGGCTTCCCTGGCCGCCCCCTGACCTAGATCCTTGGCCTATATATTCCCTAAAATACAGCAAAAAATCAGGGGAGCCTCGAAAATACTTTTCCGCCACCGCAAGCTTCCGTTTCCGCGAGATCTCATCTAGAGACCCTTCCCGGCAACCTGCCGGAGGGGACTTTGAAGTTGGAGGGCTTCTTCATCATCATCATCGCCCCTCCAATGACTCGTGAGTAGTTCATTTCAGACCTACGGGTCCGTAGTTAGTAGCTAGATGGCTTCTTCTCTCTCTTGCATCTTCAATACAAGGTTCTCCATGATCTTCATGGAGATCTATCCGATGTAATCTTCTTTGGCGGTGTGTTTGTCGAGATCCGATGAATTGTGGATTTGTGATCAGATTATCTGTGATATATATTTGAATCTTTGTTGATTTCTTATATGCATGATTTGATATCCTTGTAAGTCTCTCCGAGTCTTGGGTTTTGTTTGGCCAACTAGATCTATGATTCTTGCAATGGGAGAAGTGCTTGGTTTTGGGTTCTACCATGTGGTGACCTTTCTCATTGACAGTAGGGGTAGCAAGGCACACATTAAGTAGTTGCCATCAAGGGTAACAGGATGGGCTCTGTCGTTGATATGAGATTGTCCATCTACATCATGTCATCTTGCTTAAGGCGTTACTCTGTTCTTTTGGACTTAATACACTAGATGCATGTTGGATAGCGGTCGACGTGTGGAGTAATAGTAGTAGATGCAGAAAGTATCGGTCTACTTGTTTTGGACGTGATGCCTATAGATATAATCATTGCCATAGATATCGTCATGACTTTGCGCGGTTCTATCAATTGCTCGACAATAATTTGTTCACCCACCGTCTACTTGCTTTCATGAGAGAAGCCACTAGTAAACACTACGGCCCCCGGGTCTATTCACATCCATCGTTTACACCTCTGCTTTTACTTTACTTTGTTACTTTGTTGCTTTCAGTTCTCACTTGGCGAACAATCTATAAGGGATTGAAAACCCCTTCATAGCATCGGGAGCAAGCTTTTGTGTTTGTGCAGGATCTTGTGATACTCCTCCACAGGATTGATACCTTGGTTCTCAAACTGAGGGAAATACTTACCACCGCTGTGCTACATCACCCTTTCCGCTTCGAGGGAACACCAACGCAAGGCTCCAAGGCCACGGGGGAAATTCTTTGCATATTTGCCTAGGAAGTCCCTTAAGGCGTAGCCGCAGCAGAAGGATTCTTGGTGTCGTTGACACGACTATTATTGGCGTCGTTGCCAGGGAAGCACAATTGACATCAAAAGTATTTCTGGCGCCGTTGCCGGGGACGAGAGATCAAGATCTATCCAAGTAGGTCTCACAAACTCATCTTTTGCATTTACTTTTGTTGCCAGTTACCTCTCATTTTCCTCTCCCCCACTTCACATTTGCCGCTTTCATTTGCCTTTCTCCTTTGCCTTTCTCTTTTGCCGTTTTCTTTTGCCCGTTTCACCCTCTCTTCCCGCTCGTTTGTGTGTGAGATAGTCTATCAATGGCTAGACCCACCACTCCAAATGACACCCCTGAAAATGGAGTTCTCAATTTCAGGCAAAATGAGGAAGAAAATTTGAAGGACGCTTGGTACAGGATTTGCAATGCTCAAAGTAGATCTACTCATAAGCAATCCACTACCGTCCTCCTTCGCAGTTTCTATGTTGGAATTTATCCTTGGAATATGTATATCCTTGATACCATGTAGGCGAGAACTTTTTGGGGAGCCATACTGTTGACTCCTATAGAGCTATCATGAATTTGGTAGGCTCACCCGCGGTCATGGTTAATGGAACTATCTTGACCTTGGAACACGTGATGCAAAGGCTTGACGCTATTGAAAACAAAATTGCCATAGTTCAACTTATTGAGGGTTTGGACAGAAAGATCCACAATCAAATTACTTAGTACAGATCCAAAGTGGGAAACTTTTTGAAAAAATTAAGCGAGAAGGAACTTATAGTTAATGATTCTTCTAGAATTGGCAAATTAGAAGATGTCATAACCAACTTGGGTTCCGCTTTTGCCGCTGTGCAAAATACTCCAAATCTCACTCTCAAAAAGACCGTCAAGCCTGTTTTTGTTCCTAAAGCTAGTGGTGAGTCATCCAATAAAGATGAAGATCTTAAGATGATAAATGATCACGCTAGTTATGGTTTGAGCACCAAAGATGACTATACGTGATTCCATCACTTTTTGCCTAGCTAAGGGCGTTAAACAAAAGCGCTTGTTGGGAGGCAACCCAACGAATCTATCCTTTTTCTTTCTGTTTTGTGTTTTCCACACTTTCATAATTCTGTTACGATAGTGTTTTATGTGTTTTTTTTGCGTTTGTGCCAAGCAAAACCATTATGATTAGTCTTGGGGATGATTGTTTGGTCATGCTGGAAAAGAGCGAAACTTTCTGCTCATGAAAAGAATTTTCATTTTTTTTCTTAAGAGCTTTTGAGTTGATTCTTTTTTATGCTGATTGCTACGCAAATTCTTCAGACTGTCGTAATGGTTCAGAATGTTTGAAGTACCAGAGGTATTCGAAATATACATATTGCTACAGACTGGTCTGCTGTTAACAGATTCTGTTTTTGTTGTGTTGGTTGCTTATTTTGATGAAACTATGGATAGTATCGGGGCGTATTAGCCATGGAAGATTGAAAATACAGTAACCCAACATCAGAATAAGTAGAATTTAAGTTTGCTACAGTACCTAAGGAAGTGGTGGTTTGCTTTCTCATAGTAATGTTATCATGAGTTTCTGTTTAAGTTTCGTGTTGTGAAGTTTTCAAGTTTTGGGTGAAGTTCTTATGGACAAAAAGATAAAGAGTGGCAAGAGCTCAAGCTTGGGGATGCCGAAGGCACCCTAAGAGATTCAAGGATGCTGTAAAAGCCTAAGCTTGCGGATGCCCCGGGAAGGCATCCCCTCTCTCGTCTTCAATCCATCGGTAACGTTACTTGGTGCTATATTTTTATTCACCACATGTTATGTGTTTTTGCTTGGAGCGTCTTGTATCGTAGGAGTCTTCTATTTTTGTTGTGACACAATCATCTTTTCTACACACCTAGAGAGAGATACATGCACATACCGTGATTTTGTCAAGCTTCACTTATATCTTTTGGTAGACAATTCAGCTCACATGTGCTTCATTAATATCTTTTGAGCTAGATACTCTTGCTCTATGTGCTTCACTTATATCTTTTAGAGCGCAGCGGTGCGTGGCTTGGTAGTTGATCTATCCTTGGGAAGTAGTCTCAAAAGGGGTAGTTATCCAAAGGGATACGAAAACTTCTACCTTGATGTGCATTGAATAGTTAGAGAAGTTTGATTCATCTCAATTAGTTTTGAGTTGTGGTTATGGTAATATTGAAGTCATGCTAGTGAGGTGTTGTGGATCTAGAAATACTTGTGTTGAAGTTACTGATTCCCATGGCATGCACGTATGGTGAACCGCTATGTGATGAAATCTGAGCATGATTAGTATATTGATTGTCATCCTTTGCGTGGCGGTCGGGTTCACGCGATGGTTTATGCCTACCAACCCTTCCCCTAGGAGTATGCGTTGAATGCTTTGTTTCGATTACTAATAAAACTTTTGCAACAAGAATATGAGTTCTTCATGATTAATGTTGAGTGCATGGTTTAGATGCACTTTCACCTTCCACCATCACTATCTGCTTAGTGTCGTGCAACTTTCGCCGATGCACAAAACCCACCATTAGCCTCCCTCAAAACAGCCACCATACCTACCTACTATGGCTTTTTCAAAGTCATTCCGAGATATATTGCCATGCAACTACCACCATGACATGTGTCACCACATCTACATTGCCATTGCATGATCGTAAGATAGCTAGCATGATGTTTCCATTGATGTCTATGCCATGCTAGATCATTGCCATGGTACACTACCGAAGGCATTCCATATAGAGTCATAGTTGCTCTAAGTTTTGAGTTGAAAGTGTGATGATAATCATTAATGGAGCATTGTCCCATGTGAGGAAATAAAAGAGGCCAAAGAAGCCCACCAAAAAAAAAGAGGCCAAAGAGCCCACAAAAAATAAAAAAATGAGAGAAAAAGAGAGAAGGGACAACGCTACCACCTTTTCCACACTTGTGCAAATTAAGCACCATGATCTTCATGATTGTGAGTCTCTCGTTTTGTCACCACCATATAGCTAGTGGGAAAATCTTCATTATATAACTTGGCTTGTATATTCCAATGATAGGCTTCCTCAAAATGCCTTAGGTCTTCGTGAGCAAGCAAGTTGGATGCACACCCACTAGTTTTCTTTAAGAGCTTTCACATACTCTTAGCTCTAGTGCATCATTTGTATGGCAATCCCTACTCATTCACATTGATATCTATTGATGCGCATCTCCACAGCTCATTGATATGCCTAGTTAATGTAACTATCTTCTCCTTTTTTGTCTTGCAATCTCCATCACACTCCACACCACTTATAGTGCTAAAACCATGGCTCACGCTCATGTATTGCGTGAGAGTTGAAAAGGTTTGAGAAAGTAAAGGTGTGAAACAATTACTTGGCCAATACCGAGGTTGTGCGTGATTTAAATTCGTTGTGCAATGATGATAGAGCATAGCCAGACTATATGCTTTTGTAGGGATAACTTTCTTTTGGCCTTGTTATTTTGAAAGTTCATGATTACCTTGCTAGTTTGCTTGAATTATTATTGTTTCCACGTCAATAGCAAACTATTGTTTTGAATCGAATGGATCTGAGCATTCACGTCACATAAGAGGAGTTACAAAGGACATCTATGCTAGGTAGCATGAAAGCATCAAAAATTCATTCTTTATCCCTTCCCTACTCGAGGACGAGCACGAGTTAAGCTTGGGATGCTTGATACGTCTCAAACGTATCTATAATTTTTGATGGTTTCACGTTGTTATCTTGTCATATTTGGATGTTTTATGCACCTTTTATATCTTTTTTGGGACTAACTTATTAATTCAGTGCAAAGTTCCAGTTCCTGTTTTTTCTGTGTTTTTGACTCTTTTCAGATCTGATTTTGAAACGGAGTCCAAATGGAATAAAATCCTCGAAATGATTTTTTCCCGAATGGAAGAAGATCAGGGGGCCTGTGGGCCAAGCCAGGAGGGCTCCTGGGAGCCCACAAGCCCCCACTCCGCCACCAGGGGGAGGCGGCGGTGGCAGGGCTTGTGGCCTCCCTGGCCGCCCTCTGACCTAGATCCTTGGCCTATATATTCCCGAAAATACAGCAAAAATTCAGGGGAGCCTCGAAAATACTTTTCCGCCGCCGCAAGCTTCCGTTTCCGCAAGATCTCATCTGGAGACCCTTCCCGGCACCCTGCTGGAGGGGACTTTGGAGTTGGAGGGCTTCTTCATCATGATCATCACCCCTCCAATGACTCGTGAGTAGTTCACTTCAGACCTATGGGTCCATAGTTAGTAGCTAGATGGCTTCTTCTCTCTCTTGGATCTTCAATACAAAGTTCTCCATGATCTTCATGGAGATCTATCCGATGTAATCTTCTTTGGTAGTGTGTTTGTCGAGATCCGATGAATTGTGGATTTGTGATCAGATTATCTATGATATATATTTGAGTCTTTTCTGATTTCTTATATGCATGATTTGATATCCTTGTAAGTCTATCTGAGTCTTGGGTTTTGTTTGGCCAACTAGATCTATGATTCTTGCAATGGGAGAAGTGCACTAGTGAAATTCAGAAATTTGCCGACTACCAAGGCAGACGGCAAAGCGTGGAACCACGGACGGCAAAGGCTTTGCCGTCGGTTAGCTGACGGCAAAGTAGATGGCAAAAAAAATCCGGTGAAGAGGTTCTTTGATGTCTGATTTTGTAAAGCGGACGGCAAAGAATCTTTGCCATGAGGGTGTTGACGACAAAATAAATGGGACGACACATACTGCAACGTCCCCGTTAAGTGTTAACGGCAGGCGTCCTCTCTTTGCCGTCTGCCTTCCCCCCTTTGCCATGTGGGGGCAGACGGCACAGAGGGGAGAAAGAGGGGGCAAATTCCCTCCTTTGCCGTCTGCCTTCCCCCCTTTGCCATGTGGGGGCAGACGACAAAGAGGGGAGAGAGAGGGGGCAGATTCCCCCCTTTGCCGTCTGCCTTCCCCCCTTTGCCATGTGGGGGCGGACGGCAAAGAGGGGAACCAGCCCCTTTTTTATTTTATTTTTTTAATATCCAGCATTTTTAACAATAATTAGGATATTTATATATATATATATATATATATTTGACATAAATAAATTTCTTTCCGTACTCATATCCATATTAAAATAACCTCTTATATCCAGCTTTCAAGTTGCATCCACGTGCATACAAAGTTTCATATATTCATATACTACAATAGTTTCAATACAACCCATGGTACAAGAAATCATCTTCAAGCATTCCATCAATATTTTCCAAGCTTCCCGTGAAGTGAAGGTAATCTGCAAAATGACAAATAAGAAAGTTAGAAGAATAATACTAGATGAAGTAGTGTATATATAGGTTATTTTGGAGAGCAATTAGCTAAGTATAGACCATTTAGGAGCTAACTAAGCTAATTATGTCATTTAGGTGGAACCCTAGCTAACTATAGGTCGTTTCGGAGCTAACTTGGGTAAAATAGGCCATTCCGGAGCAAACTATGCTTCTTAAGCCATTTTTGATCTAGCTAGGCTAATTATAGGCCATTTAATACCTAAGTTAGGGGGAATAGGTCATGTTGCAGCTACGTAAGCCTTATTATGTCATTTAGGAGAGAACTTAGCTAACTATAGGTCATGTTTTATTAAATAGATCATTTAGGAGCTAACTAAGCTAATTATGTCATTTCGTAGGATAATTAGCCAATTTAGCGTTTCTTGGATGAGTCTAAGCTACGTAGAAGAAGAGAAAGAGAAGAAGAAGTAAAAGAAGGAGCAGGAGGAGGAGGAGGAGGAGAAGGAGAAGGAAGAGGAGAAGAAGAAGAAAAGAAGAAGGAGAAGGAGAAGGAGGAAGAAGAAGGAGAAGGAGAAGGAGGAACAAGGAGGAAGAAGAAGGAGAAGGAGCAGCTCCTTCTCCAGCTTCTTCTCCTTCTTCTTATCCTCCTCCCTCTCCTTCTTCTTGTCCTCTTCTTCTTCCTTCCTTCCTTTCATTTTTCCTCTTTCTTCTCCTCTTGTCCCCTTCTTCGGGCTAAATTGGCTTAGAATGCCTTTTTGGACCTAATTATGTCATTTCGAGGATAATTAGCTAAGTATAGGTCATGTTTTATTAAATAGGTCATTTTGGAGCTAACTAGGCTAATTATGTCATTTAGATGGATAATTATCCAATATAGCCTTTCTTGGACGAATCTAAGCTACGTAGAAGAAGAGAAAGAGAAGAAGAAGTAAAAGGAGGAGGAGGAGGAGGAGGAGGAGAAGGAGAAGGAAGAGGAGAAGAAGAAGAAAAGAAGAAGCAGAAGGAGAAGGAGGAAGAAGGAGGAAGAAGAAGGAGAAGGAGGAGCTCCTTCTCCTTCTTCTCCTTCTTCTTATCCTCCTCCCTCTCCTTCTTCTTCTTCTCCTCTTCTTCTTCTTCCTTCCTTTCATTATCCTCTTTCTTCTCCTCTTGTCCCCTTATTCGGGGTAAATTGGCTAAGAATGCCTTTTTGGAGCTAATTATGTCATTTCGAGGATAATTAGCTAAGTATAGGTCATTTTTTATTAAATAGGTCATTTTGGAGCTAACTAAGCTAATTATGTCATTTAGATGGATAATTAGCCAATTTAGCCTTTCTTGGATGAGTCTAAGCTACGTAGAAGAAGAGAAAGAGAAGAAGAAGTAAAAGAAGGAGGAGGAGGAGGAGGAGAAGGAGAAGGAAGAGGAGAAGAAGAAGAAAATAAGAAGGAGAAGGAGAAGGAGGAATAAGAAGGAGAAGGAGGAGATCCTTCTCCTTCTTCTCCTTCTTCTTATCCTCCTCCCTCTCCTTCTTCTTCTTCTCCTCTTCTTCTTCTTCCTTCCTTTCATTTTTCCTCTTTCTTCTCGTCTTGTCCCCTTCTTCGAGCTAAAATGGCTAAGAATGCCTTTTTGGAGCTAATTATGTCATTTCGAGGATAATTAGCTAAGTATAGGTCATTTTTTATTAAATAGGTCATTTGGAGCTAACTAAGCTAATTATGTCATTTAGCTGGATAATTAGCCAATTTAGCCTTTCTTGGATGAGTCTACGCTACGTAGAAAAAGAGAAAGAGAAGAAGAAGTAAAAGAAAGAGGAGGAGGAGGAGGAGGAGAAGGAGAAGGAGAGGAGAAGAAGAAGAAAAGAAGAAGGAGAAGGAGAAGGAGGAAGGAGGAAGAAGAAGGAGAAGGAGGAGCTCCTTCTCCTTCTTCTCCTCCTTCTCCTTCTCCTTCTACTTATCCTCCTCCCTCTCCTTCTTCTTCTTCTCCTCTTCTTCTTCTTCCTTCCTTTCATTTTTCCTCCTTCTTCTCTTCTTGTCCCCTTCTTCGGGCTAAATTGGCTAAGAATGCCTTTTTGGAGCTAATTATGTCATTTCAAGGATAATTAGCTAAGTATAGGTCATTTTTTATTAAATAGGTCATTTTGGAGCTAACTAAGATAATTATGTCATTTAGATGGATAATTAGCCAATTTAGCCTTTCTTGGATGAGTCTAAGCTACGTAGAAGAAGAGAAAGAGAAGAAGAAGTAAAAGAAGGAGGAGGAGGAGAAGGAGAAGGAAGAGGAGAAGAAGAAGAAAAGAAGAAGGAGAAGGAGAAGGAGGAAGAAGGAGGAAGAAGAAGGAGAAGAAGAAGAAAAGAAGAAGTAAAAGAAGGAAGAAGGAGGAAGAAGAAGGAGGAGCTCCGTCTCCTTCTTCTCCTCCTTCTTCTCCTTCTTCTTATCCTCCTCCCTCTCCTTCTTCTTCTTCTCCTCTTCTTCCTCTTCCTTCCTTTCATTTTTCCTCTTTCTTCTCGTCTTGTCCCCTTCTTCAGGTTAAATTGGCTAAGAATGCCTTTTTGGAGCTAATTATGTCATTTCGAGGATAATTAGCTAAGTATAGGTCATTTTTTGTTAAATAGGTCATTTTGGAGCTAACTAAGCTAATTATGTCATTTAGATGGATAATTAGCAAATTTAGCGTTTCTTGGATGAGTCTAAGCTACGTAGAAGAAGAGAAAGAGAAGAAGAAGTAAAAGAAGGACGAGGAGGAGGAGAAGGAGGAGAAGGAGAAGGAGAGGAGAAGAAGAAGAAAAGAAGAAGGAGAAGGAGAAGGAGGAAGAAGAAGGACACTACTGAAATTCAGAAATTTGCCGTCTGCCAAAGCGGACGGCAAAGGGTGCTACCACGGACGGCAAAGGCTTTGCCGTCGGTCAGCTGACGGCAAAGTAGACGGCAAAAAAAATCCGGTGAAGAGGTTCTTTGCCGTCTGCTTTCCCAAAGCGGACGGCAAAGAATCTTTGCCATGAGGTGGCAGACGGCAAATTAACTGGGACGGCATATAGTGCAACGTTCCCGTTAAGTATTAACGGCAGGCCTCCTCCCTTTGCCGTCTGTCTTCCCCCCTTTGCCATGTGGGGGCATACGGCAAAGAGGGGAGAAAGAGGAAGCAGATTCCCCCCTTTGCCGTCTGCCTTCCCCCCTTTTCCATGTGGGGGCAGACGGCAAAGAGGGGAACCAGCCCCTTTTTAATTTATTTTTTGTTATATCCAGCATTTTTTAACAATAATCAGGATATATATATATATATATATTTGACATAAATAAATTTCTTTCCGTACTCATAACCATATTAAAATAACCTCTTATATCCAGCTTTCAAGTTGCATACACGTGGATACAAAGTTTCATATATTACACCAGTTTCATCCACGTGCATACAAAGTTTCATATATTCATATACTACAATAGTTTCAATACAACCCATGGTACAAGAAATCATCTTCAAGCATTCCATCAATATTCTCCAAGCTTCCCGTGAAGTGAAGGTAATCTGCAAAATGACAAATAAGAAAGTTAGAAGAATAATACTAGATGAAGTAGTGTATATATAGCTTATTTCGGAGAGAAATTAGCTAAGTATAGACCATTTAGGAGCTAACTTAGTTAATTATGTCATTTAGGTGGAACCCTAGCTAACTATAGGTCGTTCCGGAGCTAACTTGGGTAAAATAGGTCATTCCGGAGCAAACTCTGCTTATGAAGCCATTTTTGATTTAGCTAGGCTAATTATAGGCCATTTAATACCGAAGTTAGGGGGAATAGGTCATGTTGCAGCTACGTAAGCCTTATTATGTCATTTTGGAGAGAACTTAGCTCACTATAGGTCATGTTTTATTAAATAGACCATTTAGGAGCTAACTAAGCTAAATATGTCATTTCATAGGATAATTAGCCAAGTATAGGTCATTTTTTATTAAATAGGTCTTTTTGGAGCTAACTAAGCTAATTATGTCATTTAGATGGATAATTAGCCAATTTAGCATTTCTTGGATGCGTCTAAGCTACGTAGAAGAAGAGAAAGAGAAGAAGAAGTAAAAGAAGGAGGAGGAGGAGGAGGAGGAGAAGGAGAAGGAAGAGGAGAAGAAAAAGAAAAGAAGAAGGAGAAGGAGAAGGAGGGAGAAGGAGGAAGAAGGAGAAGGAGGAGCTCCTTCTCCTTCTTCTCCTCCTTCTTCTCCTTCTTCTTATCCTCCTCCCTCTCCTTCTTCTTCTTCTCCTCTTCTTCTTCTTCCTTCCTTTCATTTTTCCTCTTTCTTCTCGTCTTGTCCCCTTCTTCGGGCTAAATTGGCTAAGAATGCCTTTTTGGAGCTAATTATGTCATTTCGAGGATAATTAGCTAAGTATAGGTCATTTTTTATTAAATATGTCATTTTGGAGCTAACTAAGGTAATTATGTCATTTAGATCGATAATTAGCCAATTTAGCCTTTCTTGGATGAGTCTAAGCTACGTAGAAGAAGAGAAAGATAAGAAGAAGTAAAAGAAGGAGGAGGAGGAGGAGGAGGAGGAGAAGGAGAAGGAAGAGGAGAAGAAGAAGAAAAGAAGAAGGAGAAGGAGAAGGAGGAAGAAGGAGGAAGAAGAAGGAGAAGGAGGAACTCCTTCTCCTTCTTCTCCTTCTTCTTCTCCTTCTTCTTCTCCTCCTCCCTCTCCTTCTTCTTCTCCTCTTCTTCTTCTTCCTTCCTTTCATTGTTCCTCTTTCTTCTCGTCTTGTCCCCTTCATTAGGCCAAATTGGCTAAGAATGCCTTTTTGGAGCTAATTATGTCATTTCGAGGATAATTAGCCAAGTATAGATCATTTTTTATTAAATAGGTCATTTTGGAGCTAACTAAGATAATTATGTCATTTAGATGGATAATTAGCCAATTTAGCCTTTCTTGGATGAGTCTAAGCTACATAGAAGAAGAGAAAGAGAAGAAGAAGTAAAAGAAGGAGGAGGAGGAGGAGGAGGAGAAGGAGAAGGAAGAGGAGAAGAAAAAGAAAAGAAGAAGGAGAAGGAGAAGGAGGAAGAAGGAGGAAGAAAGAGAAGGAGGAGCTCCTTCTCCTTCTTCACCTTCTTCTTATCCTCCTCCCTCTCCTTCTTCTTCTTCTCCTCTTCTTCTTCTTCCTTCCTTTCATTTTTCCTCTTTCTTCTCCTCTTGTCCCCTTCTTCGGGCTAAATTGGCTAAGCATGCCTTTTTGGAGCTAATTATGTCATTTCGAGGATAATTAGCTAAGTATAGGTCATTTTTTATTAAATAGGTCATTTTGGAGCTAACTAAGATAATTATGTCATTTCGATGGATAATTAGCCAATTTAGCCTTTCTTGGATGAGTCTAAGCTACGTAGAAGAAGAGAAAGAGAAGAAGAAGTAAAAGAAGGAGGACGGGGAGGAGGAGGAGGAGAAGGAGAAGGAAGAGGATAAGAAGAAGAAAAGAAGAAGGAGAAGGAGAAGGAGGAAGAAGGAGGAAGAAGAAGGAGAAGGAGGAGCTCCTTCTCCTTCTTCTCCTCCTTCTTCTCCTTTTTCTTATGCTCCTCCCTCTGCTTCTTCTTCTTCTCCTCTTCTTCTTCTTCCTTCCTTTCATTTTTCCTCTTTCTTTTCGTCTTGTCCCCTTCTTCGGGCTAAATTGGCTAAGAATGCCTTTTTGGAGCTAATTATGTCATTTCGAGGATAATTAGCTAAGTATATTTCATTTTTTATTAAATAGGTCATTTTGGAGCTAACTAAGCTAATTATGTCATTTAGATGGATAATTAGCCAATTTAGCCTTTCTTGGATGAGTCTAAGCTACGTAGAAGGAGAGAAAGAGAAGAAGAAGTAAAAGAAGGAGGAGGAGGAGGAGGAGGAGGATAAGGAGAAGGAAGAGGAGAAGAAGAAGAAAAGAAGAAGGAGAAGGAGAAGGAGGAAGAAGGAGGAAGAAGAAGGAGAAGGAGGAGCTCCTTCTCCTTCTTCTCCTCCTTCTCCTTCTTCTTATCCTCCTCCCACTTCTTCTTCTTCTTCTCCTCTTCTTCTTCTTCCTTCCTTTCATTTTTCCTCTTTCTTCTCCTCTTGTCCCCTTCTTCGGGGTAAGTTGGCTAAGAATGCCTTTTTGGAGCTAATTATGTCATTTCGAGGATAATTAGCTAAGTATAGGTCATTTTTTATTAAATAGGTCATTTTGGAGCTAACTAAGCTAATTATGTCATCTAGCTATCTTTTATTAAAACACTAAAAATAACATACCTAAGTTAGGGTCAAGCACGGTGGCTCTGGCTTGTTTCACCTGGAGAAGGCTGCCCCGGAGAAGGCTCGACTGTAGAAGGGTCGTGCGATGCGTTTCGGGAGATATTATGCACCAAACATCGTTTGCAATGTGTAGTTAGCATGAGGACACTCTTAAGATCACTCCATTGAAATGAAACTCACCGTCCCCGCCACGTCAATGACTGGCATCGACGGAGGGACTTGGCCGTTCTTCTCGCACACAGACTGTACATTTGGTTTCGACAAGTCAAACTTTTTATTTATTAATGAAAGGAGCATTCAAATGCAAGATTTGAAATAACATGAAGAAGAGACTTACCACGAGGAGCTCGTATATGGCCCTGGTAGATGCATCATTCCCTGCCCTCTCCGCCTCCACCAATGCAGTCGTCCTCTCCTCCAGCTCCCTAATTTCCTTATCCTTCTCCACCAATGCATTGCCTCTCTCTCTTTCTGAATAGCAGCCTAAAACACAACTTATTGTTAGCAATGTAATCATATTGGTTCCAACGCACAACATAATGCGGAAAGATAGTTGAGTCCATTAAACTAACCTCGATGGCGAGCTCGACTGGCCGTGGGCGACGTGTTATCTCCGGACAAGAGCTCGTTTGGCGTGCCTTTATCTGCCGGATAGAGCTAGGACAACGTATAAGGCCGTCTCCAATGGCGATCGAGCCATGGGGCCTCCCGTTGCCAGCTATCATCACCAGCTCTGGATCAATAGGCCCCTCGCTTGGGTTAAACTCCTCCCCTTTCCTCGCCTTCCCGTGATCTGTGTACTTCACGAGCTTGTCGTGGGAGGAGATGTTGGTGAAGTTTTCTGGATGCTCGAGGTCAGACTCAGAGAATGCCTTGACATTCTTGTACGAGGTAGTATGGGCCATCGCATACAGGTCGTACATCTGTGGCGCCTCCGTCTTATTGTGACGCGCCTAAAAGAGAGAGAGAGGAAAATTGTATTGGTAAAGGGCTCAAGATAGCGTTAAGAATGAATTGCATGAGCCATGAAGCAAACCACATACCCAGTTCTCGCCAAATTGGATTAAGTTGACGCTCCCTTGATGGTGTGGCACGCCAACAATTTTTCCACGCCTCTCCTTGGCGTTGTTGTGGCTTGCATCCCACGTTTCGGAGCACCACTGATCCACCAAGGCCTCCCAACAATCCATGTTATCCACACACCATCTCGGGGGCACCTAAATTAATAAAGAGAAATTTGAGCGTGTAAGAACCAAATCAAGAAAACTAACTACAAAGCCTTAATAATATGTAATTACCTTCATGTAATGCTCCTTCTCCATCTTAGCATCACGACACTTCGCCTTGTCAAGCCTAATACGCCGCGTGGCATAGTAGTCTCGAACAGCCTGCACCCGAGCCTCGTGCCGAAAGTTTTGAAGTAGGCGGCGACATTCGGTTTCGATAACCTTTGTCGCGTCCTCCTCGTATCCCTCCTCACACCTGTAGTAGGTCTGCAGACGAGACAACACCGATTAGTACAATAAATAGCTATGGTTGATTTATAATTGTGTGAAAGAGAAATTACCCAGAACTTTCGGATCACCATGTCCGCCCTCGTGTCACACAAAACACCGTCGATCTCCACCTCCAGCGGGGCCGGTGCACCCAAGTAGTGCTCCCAGGTCATTCCTACGTCTCGCTCCCGACCGGGCAACGTAACAAACCCTGGGAAGTTTTGACGGCAAAGAACACCAAGGACGTTGTTGGGCTTGCGGACACCCTTGGCAACAATCCAACCCCTACAGTATGACAAATTAAAGCCAAAACATTAGATATTTGAGAAAACGCGAAGGCAAAAGGTTAAATAAGAGTAAATTAACTTACTTGTCCCCATTTGGCCTAATCGACCACCTCTGCTCGGGGGTCGCTGGCACGAGCGGGAGCCCCGAACTACCACGCTGGTAGACGGTAGCCCCCTCACCCAGCTCCTCGTCGCTACCAGCATGGCCACTTGGCTCAGGCCAGGTATCCCACTGGGTCTCTTGGGACGTACCCTCATCCCTGCTTTGCGCCGGAGTCGCCTGGAAGGAAGCCTCTGGGACACGAGTCTCGTGGGTCGAAGGCTCGTCGACCTGAGGCTCGTCGACCCAAGGCTCGTGAACCGGAGACCGTGTAGCCTCCACCTCAGACGAATCCACCCTAGAAGTCCTGTGCTCACGTGAATCAGCTTGGGGTGGTGGCGGAGACCGTGTAGCCATACCTCTCCCGCGGCCACGTGTACCTTTAGTACAACATAAATACCAACATGAGTAATAAAATGTATATAAATACCAATATGCATACAACATGAGTACAACATAAATACCAACATGAATACGACGTGTACCTTTAGTGCCTCTCGGCTTTGCGGGGGGTCGACCTCCTCTCATGGGGGGCGCTCCTTGCAAAGTAGAGAGCAACACTCTCCAAAGAGGCGAGGCAGGAATGGAAGTACCCATCCCATCACCCGCCGACGAAGAAGCAGCCGCAGAGTGCTTTCGACCCTTTCCCACCATCTTTCAACACCTGTCATGACAAAGATTAAATGAAATTAGTACAACATAAATACCAACAGGAGTAATAAAATGTATATAATTTAAGTGTATCATCGTCATAAATACCAACATGACTAATAAAAATTGAATACCTAACATGAACTCAAAATTTATATATAGTATAATAGTTGAATACCTGACATGAACTAATAACAATCGTCCTCGTCTATATATGCTTCGGGGTCAATAAATGCATCATGATCATCACTATCATTAATAAATGCATCATCATCATCACTATCACGAAGAACATGTGGAAGGCCACCATTATGTAATCGGTCAAGAAGTGACAGGTCATCCGCAGCAGTAACCTCTTCTTCTGCCAGCTCTTCCTGTTCGGGCTCAGGGGTTAAGACGGATTCACTATCGCTGTCTACTTCAATGTTCTGGGGTGAAGTAGAGCGGTTCTTGAAACGTTTCTTGGACATATGTGTTTCTTGGAAGAATTCTCCTTCATATTTGTCTGGGTTAATGTGAGGTTCGTAATCCTCTTCATTGAGGGTAGGTGGTCTAAAATGTGGTGGCACGTCATAAACGACATCCCAACCTTTGAGATTTGGATCAGTTTGGCAGGTCCACGGTAGATAGAAAACTTGTGTCGCCTGTTGAGCCATAATATAGACATCGGGAACATCTAAGTGGGTGTTTTGGTTGATTTCGACTAGTCCTATATGTTCATGAGTCCTTCTATTCTCCCTCGGCTCAAACCAATAACATTTGAAGACTACGACGGTCGGTGGGTTTTCACCATAGAATAGAAGTTCATAAATTGCTTCAACTCTTCCATAATACTCGGTGTCTCCTTCGCCGATAGCAGAGACAGAACAATTTGTAGTCTTTAGGTCGGGCATAGATAGCTGTTTGCCAAAGGTACGAAAGTGATACCCGTTGATGTTGTATTTGTCAAATGAACGGACCTTATAGTCAAAACCATTAGCGACTTGTCTCAACTCGGCGTCCATAGACTCTGCATCAGCCTACAAGTTTAATACGAAAGAATGGATGCATTAGCCGCAAATTATACCAATAAATCAAATGGGCCCTTAATGGTAATTAATTACCCTTTGTCTGAACCAAGAGATGAAACCGGGATAGTTGCCTCCATGCTTTGCGAGAAGCTCATACTCTTCGACAGAATCCTTTTCGATGACCGCTCCATCTGAGAATTCGGCGACGTATCGACTATATAAAATATCCGAGAATAAGAGTAGTTCAAAGCAATTAGAAGTTGCGGAACAATAAATTACCGAGAACTTCCTCGATGTACGGCCGCACTTCTGTTAGGTTGGTGAAGATATACAATGAAATGGTCCGCCATTCTTTGACATCCAACGATTTCCCTTTCGAAGCACCGGATGGTGCGAGCTTACCTTTGAATAGGCTGAGGTTGGATCGAACTTTTTCTCGATCGCCATCATTGTACCGAGGCTTCGGGTTATGCAAATGATGATTTTTGGCTTTGTAGTGTGCTCTCACGAAGTTTGCCGCCTCCTCAGTAATGAATGCCTCGGCCATCGATGCTTCAATTCTACGTTTATTTTTGCACTTAGCTCGAAGCGTCTTCTGCATCCTCTCAGTTGAGTAGCACCATCGATTTTGAACGGGCCCCCCCATTCTTGCCTCGGTCGGGAGATGCAAAATCAAATGTTGCATTGGATTAAAGAAGCCCGGTGGAAAGATCTTTTCTAATTTGCAGATCAATTCCGGCGCCAACTCTTCCATTTGATCTAGCATGCTAGGCGATAGTTCTTTCGCACAAAGAGAACGGAAGAAATAGCTCAGCTCTGCCAGTACTAGCCATTCATCCTCAGGGATAAAGCCACGCAACATCACCGGCATTACCCGCTCAATCCATATGTGCCAATCATGACTTTTGAGCCCAAATATTTTCAATTTCTCAAGACTCGCTCCCCTCTTTAGATTCGCAGCATACCCATCGGGGAACATCAACCGCATTTTCACCCACAATAGCATTTCCCTCATAGCTGGCCTTTCAAGATTGAACCATGCCTTTGGCTTCGCTATGCTTTGCTTTCCTTTCCGTTGTCGCAAGTTTTGCAACGGTCCATCACATAGAGCCTCCAGGTCGATTCTAGCCTTAGGATTATCTTTTGACTTCCCCTCTCTGCCGAACAATGTACCAAAAATGGCCTCCGCAATATTCTTTTCAGTGTGCATCACGTCAATGTTGTGTGGGCAAAGGAGGTCTTTGAACTAAGGGAGATCCCATAAGCATGACTTGTGAGTCCAGGCGTGTTCCGTATTATACCCTTTGAAGTATCCTGGACGCAAAGGATCAGGCTCGAGAGCGTTTAACCGATCAAGGGTCTGTTGGCCTGTCAACGCAGCTGGTGCAGTGTTTTTGACAACTCTACCTTTCATGAAATTCTTCTTGTCTTTTCTGAACTTATGGTCAGGATCCAGGAATTGTCTATGCATGTCGAAGCAAGAATACTTGCGACGAGCCCGCAGCCAACGGAACTGAAGAGCTTCCTTGCATGTGGTGCACGGGAACCTTCCATGCACACACCAGCCAGCAAATAGCGCAAACGCCGGATAATCATGCGTCGAGTACATGTACCACACATGCATTTTGAAATTTGTTTTGGTAGCCGCGTCGTAGGTCTTGATCCCATTATCCCAGGCTTCTTGCAACTCATCCTTAAGAGGCTGCATGTACACATTTATATTCTTCCCCAGATAGTCGAGCCCTGGAATTATCAACGTCAGGAAAATGTTCTTTCTTTTCATAATCTCTCCGGGTTGCAAATTTAGTGGAATGACAAATACAGGCCAAAAACTTTATTGTGCTGCCATCATACCATACACATTGAACCCATCCGTGCTGATGGCAACTCTAGGTTGCCTTGGATCTTCCGATTTATCCTTATGTAATGCATCGAAGTGCCTCCACGCAAAACCATCTGAAGTGTGTACCAGCATCTTGTTCCCATCCGCATCTAGTTCGGTTCTTTTGCCCAATTTGTGCCATGTCATCTGTCTGGCCGTCTCTTTGACCATGAAAAGATGTTGAAGTCTTGGTACGATTGGCAGATATCGAAGAACACTAATGGGGATTTTGGTCTGATTCTTCTCACCCATGCCATTGTCTACCACAATATACCTGGAAGAATTGCAAATGGGGCAATAGTTCAAGGCCGCATACTCAAGCCTAAATAAGGCACATCCATTCTCACAGGCATGTATCTTCTCATAGGGCATCTTAAGTACACGGAGGATTTTCTCTGACTGGTACAGGTTTGCAGGCAGTACATGGTCTTTGGGTAGAAAGCGTCCAAATATCGTCATCATCGCGTCGTAGCATTCTCTGCCTAGGTTGAATTGAGCCTTCAGAGCCATTACTTGCGCGATGTCATCCAGCTGACAAAGCTCAGTCTGCTCTTTGAGAGGACGTTTTGAAGACTCCAGCATTTCATAGAAGGCCTTTGCAGATCCCTCCATCTATCGTCCGAATCACGAGCATCATCAAATCTTGCACCATGTCTTCAATCCCGGTACCATGCTCGTCGGTGCGACGACGAATCACCTCAGCTCTGGCACGTTGGTCAGACTCACCATGAAAAGTCCACACCGTATAATTAGGCGTAAAACCCCACTTCTGCAGGTGTTTACCCATTTCAAACTTTGTCTGCTTTTTCTAGTTGTAGCAGTTGGGACAGGGGCACCATGTTTTATGCTGGCCATTTGCAAATGCGGCTCTCAGAAACCCCCTGGTTTTTGTTAACCATTCATGGGTCATGTCTTTCTGAATAGCGTGACCAGTGTACATCCAAGCACGATCACTCATGTTGCCTAGCTACCTATGGGGGCACAAGAAATAAATATATAATTCATCATCTATATTCATACGCTAATCAAGTTTGTCAGTTTTATTACGTCCATGCAACCTACACGCTAATAGGTAAAGATAGGTCCTAATCCCACCCGAGTATGTGTAGGCTGGGTTCGTTTTCCCATGCTCTGCTCCAGATGCGACGCAGAATTTCGGCAGCACCTCCCCGTTGTTCTCCTGATACACGTCTCGGCAATAAGCAGAGAGGATGTGTAGCAGGAGAACAACAGGGGAGGCACTGACAAAATTCCGCATCGGATCCGGAGCACAGCATACGGGAAAACAATCCCAATCTACACATACTCGGGCTGTCCATGGATAATGTTGGACAATTCGAAAGGATGGCGGTTATAAATATGCAAAGAAATGCATATTTATAGATGTTGCCCTTTCGAACGGGAGACGCATACTAGTCACGCATACTCATGATTGAAGAAACCTATAGCTAGCAAGTTTCATCGGCACGAAGACCGGGACAGAGCAAATTAAGGGGGTAGGAGGAGAAGTCATTTGTGCTCACCAACAAACGCAAGGGCGGAGCTCGTCCAACGCACGTGGAGGTCGTCGAACAACTGCACATTGAAATTCACACGATCAACACAAATACGATGTTTTTATAATTAACATAATCAGAAAATATGTGACCTAACTCATAATTTACAAAATTATGACCCGTGGGCCTCTAGAAGGCCGAAAAGCACCTTCTCGTTCAACAGAAGGCAAAAGAGGTGTCGGGGGTCGGGGCTTAGTGGCGTCGGGAGTCAGTGCCGTTGAGGGTCGGTGATATCGGGTTAAATGCGTCGATGGTCGGGGGTCAATGTCATCGGGGGGCGAGGGTCACTAGTGTCGGGGGTTGGGGTCTTTTCGATCAACAAGAGGCCAAAGAGGTGTCGGGGCCCGGGGTTGGGGGTTAGTGGCGTCATGGGTGGGGGGTCGGGGGTCGGGGGTCGGGGGTCGGGAGTCGGGGGTTGGAGGTCGGGGGTCGGGGTCAGTGGTGTCGGGCGTCGGGAGTTGGGGGTCGGGGGTCAGTGGTGTTGGGCGTCGGGGGTCGGCGGTCGGGAGTCGGGTGTCAGTGGCGTCGGGGGTCGGGGTCGTGGGTCGGGGGTTGGTGGCGTCGGGCGTCGAGGGTTGCTGGCGTCGGGCGTTGGGGGTCGAGAGTCGGGTGTTGGGGGTCAGTGGTGTCGGGTGTCGAGGGTCGGGAGTCGGGTTTCAGTGGCGTCGGAGGTAGGGGTCGAGGGTCGGGGGTTGGTGGCGTCGGGCGCCGGTGGTCGGGGGCCGCGGGTCGGGGGTCAGGGTCCTCTTCTTTCTTCTTCTCCTCTCTCCTCTTTTTCTTCTTCTTCTTCTTATTGATCATCTTATTATTATTATTATTCGTCTTTTTTCTCCTCCTCCTCCTCCTCTTCTTCTTCTTCTTCTTCTTTCTTTTATCTTTCTCCTCCTCTCCTCTTTCTTCTTCTTCTTCTTCTTCTTCTTCTTCTTGTTTTTTCTTCTAGTTTATTATTCTCTTATTTTCTTCTAAGTTTTTTTTCTATCTATTTTTTTATTTTCTATCTACCTTTTGTACCTAATAAACTAAGGAAAATGCTTGCCATCCTCCGGCGGATATTAGCGAACGCGTCTGTCACCTTTTTTGCCTGACACGCGTTGAAATAAGGTCACCGACACCATGTTTTGTCGAACATATTTATGCAACAGAAGCTATGTTTCAGAAACATATGCGATGTTGCGATGGTCCACGACATATTTATATTTTCCAACAAAAAATCTTTTGGATATTATTTCTGCAACAAGATATGAGTTGGAAAAAATGCCACAAAATCTCAGTTGCAAATTTTTGCTACAAACATCTGTTGCAAACATTTCAGCAACAAGACGTATGTTCCAAAAATAATTCCGCAACAAGACGTGTGTTGCAGAAATAATTTTCCAACAATGCCTATGATGCAATAATGGAGGCGTGTTCGATCGTTCGATGCTAGAGATCTAATGGCTGGTGATCCGGATGTTCTTTTTAAAAGATCAACCGGGGGATGCGTAGCACTCCCCATAAACTAACTAACTAATTTTACATAAAAAACAGAAGAAAAAAAACTAAACCTAGCACTAAACCACATATTCTTCTTCTACTTTTTCTACCTTTTCTACTTTTCCTTTTTATTATTCGGACTTTCTAGCAAAAAAGAAGAAGAAAAAATAGGATAAAATTATTATAAAAACCATACTAACCGGAGGGGAGGGCGTCGAGGTCGCCGGCACAGGGGAGGTGAGGCTGGGGCGGCGACCGGGAGGGAGGTGGGCGGGGGGCGGCGGCCGGGAAGTAGGTGGGAGGGGGCGGCGGCGGCCGGGAGGGAGGTGGGAGGGGGTTCGGGAGGGAGGTGGGAGGGGGCGGCGGCGGCTGGGAGGGAGGTGGGAGGGGGCGGCGCCCAGGAGGGAGGTGGGAGGGGGGCAGCGGTCGGGAGGAAGGTGGGAGGGGGCGGCGGCCGGGAGGGCGGCGGCGCGGGGTGGCTGGGGAGGGGAGCTACGGCGGTGGCTGGGTGGGCAGACGACGGCGCGAGAGAGGGGGGGGTAGGCGGGCAGGGATTGGGTGCGGGGTGGGAGCTGTTAGAGGCGCCGGAGCCGTTAGGGCCATGCCCCCTTTGCCGTCTGCAAAGGGAGGGTGGCGGACGGCAAAGGGGCGGGATGGGTGGGGGTGGGGGTTCGGCCGTTGGGGGGGCTTTGCCGTCAGCCCACCCTTTGCCGTCTGCATAGGGCTCCTTTCCCTTCCGCCAGTAGACGACAAAGAGGTGGCCGACGGCAAATAAAACCTTTGCCATCAGCCACCTCTTTGCCGTCAGCACTGTGCCAACTAACGGCAAAGAGTACCTTCGCCATGCGTCAGCAGATGGCAAAGGCAAGGCAGACGGCAAAATTCTCAATTCCAGTAGTGGGAGAAGGAGGAGCTCCTTCTCCTTCTTCTCCTCCTTCTCCTTCTTCTTATCCTCCTCCCTCTCCTTCTTCTTCTTCTCCTCTTCTTCTTCTTCCTTCCTTTCATTTTTCCTCTTTCTTCTCCTCTTGTCCCCTTCTTCGGGCTAAATTGGCTAAGAATGCCTTTTTGGAGCTAATTATGTCATTTCGAGGATAATTAGCTAAGTATAGGTCATTTTTTATTAAATAGGTCATTTTGGAGCTAACTAAGCTAATTATGTCATTTAGATGGACAATTAGCCAATTTAGCCTTTCTTGGATGAGTCTAAGTTACGTAGACGAGGAGAAAGAGAAGAAGAAGTAAAAGAAAGAGGAGGAGGAGGAGGTGGAGGAGAAGGAGAAGGAAGAGGAGAAGAGGAAGAAAAGGAGAAGGAGAAGGAGAAGGAGGAAGAAGGAGGAAGAAGAAGGAGAAGGAGGAGCTCCTTCTCCTACTTCTCCTCCTTCTTCTCCTTCTTCTCATCCTCCTCCCTCTCCTTCTTCTCATCCTCCTCCCTCTCCTTCTTCTTCTCCTCCTCTTCTTCTTCCTTCCTTTCATTTTTCCTCTTTCTTCTCGTCTTGTCCCCTTCTTCGGGCTAAATTGGCTAAGAATGCCTTTTTGGAGCTAATTATGTCATTTCGAGGATAATTAGCTAAGTATAGGTCATTTTTTATTAAATATGTCATTTTGGAGCTAACTAAGCTAATTCTCTCATTTAGATGGATAATTAGCCAATTTAGCCTTTCTTGGATGAGTCTAAGCTACGTAGAAGAAGTGAAAGAGAAGAAGTAAAAGAAGGAGGAGGAGGAGGAGGAGGAGATGGAGAAGGAGAGGAGAAGAAGAACAAAATAAGAAGGAGAAGGAGAAGGAGGAAGAATGAGGAAGAAAAAGGAGAAGGAGGAGCTCCTTCTCCTTCTTCTCCTCCTTCTCCTTCTTCTTATCCTCCTCCCTCTCCTTCTTCTTCTTCTCCTCTTCTTCTTCTTCCTTCCTTTCATTTTTCCTCTTTCTTCTCGTCTTGTCCCCTTCTTCGGGCTAAATTGGCTAAGAATTCCTTTTTGCAGCTAATTATGTCATTTCGAGGATAATTAGCTAAGTATAGGTCATTTTTTATTAAATAGGTCATTTTGGAGCTAACTAAGCTAATTATGTCATTTAGATGGATAATTAGCGAATTTAGCCTTTCTTGGATGAGTCTAAGTTACGTAGAAGAAGAGAAAGAGAAGAAGAAGTAAAAGAAAGAGGAGGAGGAGGAGAAAGAGAAGGAAGAGGAGAAGAGCAAGAAAAGAAGAAGGAGAAGGAGAAGGAGGAATAAGGAGGAAGAAGAAGGAGAAGGAGGAGCTCCTTCTCCTTCTACTCCTCCTTCCTCTCCTTCTTCTTATCCTCCTCCCTCTCCTTCTTCTTCTTCTCCTCTTCTTCTTCTTCTTTCCTTCCATTTTTCCTCTTTCTTCTCGTCTTGTCCCCTTCTTCGGGCTAAATTGGCTAAGAATTCCTTTTTGGAGCTAATTATGTCATTTCGAGGATAATTAGCTAAGTATAGGTCATTTTTTATTAAATAGGTCATTTTGGAGCTAACTAACCTAATTATGTCATTTAGATGGATAATTAGCCAATTTAGCCTTTCTTGGATGTGTCTAAGTTACGTAGAAGAAGAGAAAGAGAATAAGAAATAAAAGAAAGAGGAGGAGGAGGAGGGGGAGGAGAAGGAGAAGGAAGAGGAGAAGAGGAAGAAAAGAAGAAGGAGAAGGAGAAGGAGGAAGGAGGAAGAAGAAGGAGAAGGAGGAGCTCCTTCTCTTTCTTCTCCTCCTTCCTCTCCTTCTTCTTATCCTCCTCCCTCTCCTTCTTCTTCTTCTCCTCTTCTTCTTCTTCCTTCCTTTCATTTTTCCTCTTTCTTCTCGTCCCGTCCCCTTCTTCGTGCTAAATTGGCTAAGAATGCCTTTTTGGAGCTAATTATATCATTTCGAGGATAATTAGCTAAGTATAGGTCATTTTTTATTAAATAGGTCATTTTGGAGCTAACTAAGCTAATTATGTCATTTATATGGATAATTAGCCAATTTAGCCTTTCTTGGATGAGTCTAAGTTACGTAGAAGAAGAGAAAGATAAGAAGAAGTAAAAGAAAGAGGAGGAGGAGGAGGAGGAGAAGGGGAAGGAAGAGGAGAAGAGGAAGAAAAGAAAAAGGAGAAGGAGAAGGAGGAAGAAGGAGGAAGAAGAAGGAGAAGGAGGAGCTCCTTCTCCTTCTTCTCCTCCTTCCTCTCCTTCTTCTCATCCTCCTCCCTCTCCTTCTTCTTCTTCTCCTCTTCTTCTTCTTCCTTCCTTTCATTTTTCCTCTTTCTTCTCGTCTTGTCCCCTTCTTTGGGCTAAATTGGCTAAGAATGCCTTTTCGGAGCTAATTATGTCATTTCGAGGATAATTAGCTAAGTATAGGTCATTTTTTATTAAATAGGTCATTTTGGAGCTAACTAAGCTAATTCTGTCATTTAGATGGATAATTAGCCAATTTAGCCTTTCTTGGATGAGTCTAAGCTACGTAGAAGAAGTGAAAGAGAAGAAGTAAAAGAAGGAGGAGGAGGAGGAGGAGGAGATGGAAAAGGAGAGGAGAAGTAGAAGAAAAGAAGAAGGAGAAGGAGAAGGAGGAAGAATGAGGAAGAAGAAGGAGAAGGAGGAGCTCCTTCTCCTTCTTCTCCTCCTTCTCCTTCTTCTTATCCTCCTCCCTCTCCTTCTTCTTCTTCTCCTCTTCTTCTTCTTCCTTCGTTTCATTTTTCCTCTTTCTTCTCGTCTTGTCCCCTTCTTCGGGCTAAATTGGCTAAGAATTCCTTTTTGGAGCTAATTATGTCATTTCGAGGATAATTGGCTAAGTATAGGTCATTTCTCATTAAATAGGTCATTTTTGAGCTAACTAAGCTAATTATGTCATTTAGATGGATAATTAGCCAATTTAGCCTTTCTTGTATGAGTCTAAGTTACGTAGAAGAAGAGAAAGAGAAAAATAAGTAAAAGAAAGAGGAGGAGGAGGAGAAGGAGAAGGAAGAGGAGAAGAGGAAGAAAAGAAGAAGGAGAAGGAGAAGGAGGAATAAGGAGGAAGAAGAAGGAGAAGGAGGAGCTCCTTCTCCTTCTTCTCCTCCTTCCTCTCCTTGTTCTTATCCTCCTCCCTCTCCTTCTTCTTCTTCTCCTCTTCTTCTTCTTCCTTCCTTTCATTTTTTCTCTTTCTTCTCGTCTTGTCCCCTTCTTCGGGCTAAATTGGCTAAGAATGCCTTTTTGGACCTAATTATGTCATTTCGAGGATAATTAGCTAAGTATAGGTCATTTTTTATTAAATAGGTCATTTTGGAGCTAACTAAGCTAATTATGTCATTTAGATGGATAATTAGCCAATTTAGCCTTTCTTGGATGAGTCTAAGTTACGTAGAAGAAGAGAAAGAGAAGAAGAAGTAAAAGAAAGAGGAGGAGGAGGAGAAGGAGAAGGAAGAGGAGAAGAGGAAGAAACGAAGAAGGAGAAGGAGAAGGAGGAATAAGGAGGAAGAAGAAGGAGAAGGAGGAGCTCCTTCTCCTTATTCTCCTCCTACCTCTCCTTCTTCTTATCCTCCTCCCTCTCCTTCTTCTTCTTCTCCTCTTCTTCTTCTTCTTTCCTTTCATTTTTCCTCTTTCTTCTCGTCTTGTCCCCTTCTTCGGGCTAAATTGGCTAAGAATTCCTTTTTGGAGCTAATTATGTCATTTCGAGGATAATTAGCTAAGTATAGGTCATTTTTTATTAAATAGGTCATTTTGGAGCTAACTAACATAATTATGTCATTTAGATGGATAATTAGCCAATTTAGCCTTTCTTGGATGAGTCTAAGTTACGTAGAAGAAGAGAAAGAGAAGAAGAAGTAAAAGAAAGAGGAGGAGGAGGAGGGGGAGGAGAAGGAGAAGGAAGAGGAGAAGAGGAAGAAAAGAAGAAGGAGAAGGAGAAGGAGGAAGAAGGAGGAAGAAGAAGGAGAAGGAGGAGCTCCTTCTCCTTCTTCTCCTCCTTCCTCTCCTTCTTCTTATCCTCCTCCCTCTCCTTCTTCTTCTTCTCCTCTTCTTCTTCTTCCTTCCTTTCATTTTTCCTCTTTCTTCTCGTCTCGTCCCCTTCTTCGTGCTAAATTGGCTAAGAATACCTTTTTGGAGCTAATTATGTCATTTCGAGGATAATTAGCTATCTATAGGTCATTTTTTATTAAATAGGTTATTTTGGAGCTAACTAAGCTAATTATGTCATTTATATGGATAATTATCCAATTTAGCCTTTCTTGGATGAGTCTAAGTTACGTAGAAGAAGAGAAAGATAAGAAGAAGTAAAAGAAAGAGGAGGAGGAGGAGAAGGAGAAGGAAGAGGAGAAGAGGAAGAAAAGAAGAATGAGAAGGAGAAGGAGGAAGAAGGAGGAAGAAGAAGGAGAAGGAGGAGCTCCGTCTCCTTCTTCTCCTTCTTCCTCTCCTTCTTCTCATCCTCCTCCCTCTCCTTCTTCTTCTTCTCCTCTTCTTCTTCTTCCTTCATTTCATTTTTCCTCTTTCTTCTCGTCTTGTCCCCTTCTTCGGGCTAAATTGGCTAAGAATGCCTTTTTGGAGCTAATTATGTCATTTCGAGGATAATTAGCTAAGTATAGGTCATTTTTTATTAAATAGGTCATTTTGGAGCTAACTAAGCTAATTCTGTCATTTAGATGGATAATTAGCCAATTTAGCCTTTCTTGGATGAGTCTAAGCTACGTAGAAGAAGTGAAAGAGAAGAAGTAAAAGAAGGAGGAGGAGGAGGAGATGGAGAAGGAGAGGAGAAGAAGAAGAAAAGAAGAAGGAGAAGGAGAAGGAGGAAGAATGAGGAAGAAGAAGGAGAAGAAGGAGCTCCTTCTCCTTCTTCTCCTCCTTCTCCTTCTTCTTATCCTCCTCCCTCTCCTTCTTCTTCTTCTCCTCTTCTACTTCTTCCTTCCTTTCATTTTTCCTCTTTGTTCTCGTCTTGTCCCCTTCTTCGGGCTAAATTGGCTAAGAATTCCTTTTTGGAGCTAATTATGTCATTTCGAGGATAATTAGGTAAGTATAGGTCATTTTTTATTAAATAGGTCATTTTTGAGCTAACTAAGCTAATTATGTCATTTAGATGGATAATTAGCCAATTTAGCCTTTCTTGGATGAGTCTAAGTTACGTAGAAGAAGAGAAGGAGAAAAAGAAGTAAAAGAAAGAGGAGGAGGAGGAGAAGGAGAAGGAAGAGGAGAAGAGGAAGAAAAGAAGAAGGAGAAGGAGAAGGAGGAATAAGGAGGAAGAAGAAGGAGAAGGAGGAGCTCCTTCTCTTTCTTCTCCTCCTTCCTCTCCTTGTTCTTATCCTCCTCCCTCTCCTTCTTCTTCTTCTCCTCTTCTTCTTCTTCCTTCCTTTCATTTTTTCTCTTTCTTCTCGTCTTGTCCCCTTCTTCGGGCTAAATTGGCTAAGAATGCCTTTTTGGAGCTAATTATGTCATTTCGAGGATAATTAGCTAAGTATAGGTCATTTTTTATTAAATAGGTCATTTTGGAGCTAACTAAGCTAATTATGTCATTTAGATGGATAATTAGCCAATTTAGCCTTTCTTGGATGAGTGTATGTTACGTAGAAGAAGAGAAAGAGAAGAAGAAGTAAAAGAAAGAGGAGGAGGAGGAGAAGGAGAAGGAAGAGGAGAAGAGGAAGAAAAGAAGAAGGAGAAGGAGAAGGAGGAATAAGGAGGAAGAAGAAGGAGAAGGAGGAGCTCCTTCTCCTTCTTCTCCTCCTTCCTCTCCTTCTTCTTATCCTCCTCCCTCTCCTTCTTCTTCTTCTCCTCTTCTTCTTCTTCTTTCCTTTCATTTTTCCTCTTTCTTCTCATCTTGTCCCCTTCTTCGGGCTAAATTGGCTAAGAATTCCTTTTTGGAGCTAATTATGTCATTTCGAGGATAATTAGCTAAGTATAGGTCATTTTTTCTTAAATAGGTCATTTTGGAGCTAACTAACCTAATTATGTCATTTAGATGGATAATTAGCCAATTTAGCCTTTCTTGGATGAGTCTAAGTTACGTAGAAGAAGAGAAAGAGAAGAAGAAGTAAAAGAAAGAGGAGGAGGAGGAGGGGGAGGAGAAGGAGAAGGAAGAGGAGAAGAGGAAGAAAAGAAGAAGGAGAAGGAGAAGGAGGAAGAAGGAGGAAGAAGAAGGAGAAGGAGGAGCTCCTTCTCCTTCTTCTCCTCCTTCCTCTCCTTCTTCTTATCCTCCTCCCTCTCCTTCTTCTTCTTCTCCTCTTCTTCTTCTTCCTTCCTTTCATTTTTCCTCTTTCTTCTCGTCTCGTCCCCTTCTTCGTGCTAAGTTGGCTAAGAATACCTTTTTGGAGCTAATTATGTCATTTCGAGGATAATTAGCTAAGTATAGGTCATTTTTTATTAAATAGGTCATTTTGGAGCTAACTAAGCTAATTATGTCATTTATATGGATAATTAGCCAATTTAGCCTTTCTTGGATGAGTCTAAGCTACGTAGAAGAAGTGAAAGAGAAGAAGTAAAAGAAGGAGGAGGAGGAGGTGGAGGAGATGGAGAAGGAGAGGAGAAGACGAAGAAAATAAGAAGGAGAAGGAGAAGGAGGAAGAATGAGGAAGAAGAAGGAGAAGGAGGAGCTCCTTCTCCTTCTTCTCCTCCTTCTCCTTCTTGTTATCCTCCTCCCTCTCCTTCTTCTTCTTCTCCTCTTCTTCTTCTTCCTTCCTTTCATTTTTCCTCTTTCTTCTCGTCTTGTCCCCTTCTTCGGGCTAAATTGGCTAAGAATTCCTTTTTGGAGCTAATTATGTCATTTCGAGGATTATTAGCTAAGTATAGGTCATTTTTTATTAAATAGGTCATTTTTGAGCTAACTAAGCTAATTATGTCATTTAGATGGATAATTAGCCAATTTAGCCTTTCTTGGATGAGTCTAAGTTACGTAGAAGAAGAGAAAGAGAAGAAGAAGTAAAAGAAAGAGGAGGAGGAGGAGAAGGAGAAGGAAGAGGAGAAGAGGAAGAAAAGAAGAAGGAGAAGGAGAAGGAGGAATAAGGAGCAAGAAGAAGGAGAAGGAGGAGCTCCTTCTCCTTCTTCTCCTCCTTCCTCTCCTTGTTCTTATCCTCCTCCCTCTCCTTCTTCTTCTCGTCTTCTTCTTCTTCTTTCCTTTCATTTTTCCTCTTTCTTCTCGTCTT
Organism: Hordeum vulgare subsp. vulgare; assembly: GCF_904849725.1. Classification (NCBI taxonomy): domain Eukaryota; kingdom Viridiplantae; phylum Streptophyta; class Magnoliopsida; order Poales; family Poaceae; genus Hordeum; species Hordeum vulgare. Next base: position 136,252,023 of record NC_058522.1, on the reverse strand, counting down.
GTCCCCTTCTTCGGGCTAAATTGGCTAAGAATGCCTTTTTGGAGCTAATTATGTCATTTCGAGGATAATTAGCTAAGTATAGGTCATTTTTTATTAAATAGGTCATTTTGGAGTTAAATAAGCTAATTCTGTCATTTAGATGGATAATTAGCCAATTTAGCCTTTCTTGGACGAGTCTAAGCTACGTAGAAGAAGAGAAAGAGAAGAAGTAAAAGAAGGAGGAGGAGGAGGAGGAGATGGAGAAGGAGAGGAGAAGAAGAAGAAAATAAGAAGGAGAAGGAGAAGGAGGAAGAATGAGGAAGAAGAAGGAGAAGGAGGAGCTCCTTCTCCTTCTTCTCCTCCTTCTCCTTCTTCTTATCCTCCTCCCTCTCCTTCTTCTTCTTGTCCTCTTGTTCTTCTTCCTTCCTTTCATTTTTCCTCTTTCTTCTCGTCTTGTCCCCTTCTTCGGGCTAAATTGGCTAAGAACTCCTTTTTGGAGCTAATTATGTCATTTCGAGGATAATTACCTAAGTATAGGTCATTTTTTATTAAATAGGTCATTTTGGAGCTAACTAAGCTAATTCTGTCATTTAGATGGATAATTAGCCAATTTATCCTTTCTTGGATGAGTCTAAGCTACGTAGAAGAAGTGAAAGAGAAGAAGTAAAAGAAGGAGGAGGAGGAGGAGGAGGAGATGGAGAAGGAGAGGAGAAGAAGAAGAAAAGAAGAAGGAGAAGGAGAACGAGGAAGAATGAGGAAGAAGAAGGAGAAGGAGGAGCTCCTTCTCCTTCTTCTCCTCCTTCTCCTTCTTCTTATCCTCCTCCCTCTCCTTCTTCTTCTTCTCCTCTTCTTCTTCTTCCTTTCATTTTTCCTCTTTCTTCTCGTCTTGTCCCCTTCTTCGGGCTAAATTGGCTAAGAATTCCTTTTTGGAGCTAATTATGTCATTTTGAGGATAATTAGCTAAGTATAGGTCATTTTTTATTAAATATGTCATTTTGGAGCTAACTAAGCTAATTATGTCATTTAGATGGATAATTAGCCAATTTAGCCTTTCTTGGATGAGTCTAAGTTACGTAGAAGAAGAGAAAGAGAAGAAGAAGTAAAAGAAAGAGGAGGAGGAGGAGAAGGAGAAGGAAGAGGAGAAGAGGAAGAAAAGAAGAAGGAGAAGGAGAAGGAGGAATAAGGAGGAAGAAGAAGGAGAAGGAGGAGCTCCTTCTCCTTTTTCTCCTCCTTCCTCTCCTTCTTCTTATCCTCCTCCCTCTCCTTCTTCTTCTTCTCCTCTTCTTCTTGTTCTTTCCTTTCATTTTTCCTCTTTCTTCTCGTCTTGTCCCCTTCTTCGGGCTAAATTGGCTAAGAATGCCTTTTTGGAGCTAATTATGTCATTTCAAGGATAATTAGCTAAGTATATGTCATTTTTTATTAAATAGGTCATTTTGGAGTTAAATAAGCTAATTCTGTCATTTAGATGGATAATTAGCCAATTTAGCCTTTCTTGGATGAGTCTAAGCTACGTAGAAGAAGAGAAAGAGAAGAAGTAAAAGAAGGAGGAGGAGGAGGAGGAGATGGAGAAGGAGAGGAGAAGAAGAAGAAAATAAGAAGGAGAAGGAGAAGTAGGAAGAATGAGGAAGAAGAAGGAGAAGGAGGAGCTCCTTCTCCTTCTTCTCCTCCTTCTCCTTCTTCTTATCCTCCTCCCTCTCCTTCTTCTTCTTCTTCTCCTCTTCTTCTTCTTCCTTCCTTTCATTTTTTCTCTTTCTTCTCGTCTTGTCCCCTTCTTCGGGCTAAATTGGCTAAGAATGCCTTTTTGGAGCTAATTATGTCATTTCGAGGATAATTAGCTACGTATAGGTCATTTTTTATTAAATAGGTCATTTTGGAGCTAACTAAGCTAATTATGTCATTTAGATGGATAATTAGCCAATTTAGCCTTTCTTGGATGAGTCTAAGTTACGTAGAAGTAGAGAAAGAGAAGAAGAAGTAAAAGAAAGAGGAGGAGGAGGAGAAGGAGAAGGAAGAGGAGAAGAGGAAGAAAAGAAGAAGGAGAAGGAGAACGAGGAATAAGGAGGAAGAAGAAGGAGAAGGAGGAGCTCCTTCTCCTTCTTCTGCTCCTTCCTCTCCTTCTTCTTATCCTCCTCCCTCTCCTTCTTCTTCTTCTCCTCTTCTTCTTCTTCTTTCCTTTCATTTTTCCTCTTTCTTCTCGTCTTGTCCCCTTCTTCGGGCTAAATTGGCTAAGAATTCCTTTTTGGAGCTAATTATGTCATTTCGAGGATAATTAGCTGAGTATAGGTCATTTTTTATTAAATAGGTCATTTTGGAGCTAACTAACCTAATTATGTCATTTAGATGGATAATTAGCCAATTTAGCCTTTCTTGGATGAGTCTAAGTTACGTAGAAGAAGAGAAAGAGAAGAAGTAAAAGAAGGAGGAGGAGGAGGAGATGGAGAAGGAGAGGAGAAGAAGAAGAAAAGAAGAAGGAGAAGGAGAAGGAGGAAGAATAAGGAAGAAGAAGGAGAAGGAGGAGCTCCATCTCCTTCTTCTCCTCCTTCTCCTTCTTCTTATCCTCCTCCCTGTCCTTCTTCTTCTTCTCCTCGTCTTCTTCTTCCTTCCTTTCATTTTTCCTCTTTCTTCTCGTCTTTTCCCCTTATTCGGGCTAAATTGGCTAAGAATTCCTTTTTGGAGCTAATTATGTCATTTCGAGGATAATTAGCTAAGTATAGGTCATTTTTTATTAAATAGGTCATTTTGGAGCTAACTAACCTAATTATGTCATTTAGATGGATAATTAGCCAATTTAGCCTTTCTTGGATGAGTCTAAGTTACGTAGAAGAAGAGAAAGAGAAGAAGAAGTAAAAGAAAAAGGAGGAGAAGGAGAAGGAAGAGGAGAAGAGGAAGAAAAGAAGAAGGAGAAGGAGAAGGAGGAAGAAGGAGGAAGAAGAAGGAGAAGGAGGAGCTCCTTCTCCTTCTTCTCCTCCTTCCTCTCCTTCTTCTTATCCTCCTCCCTCTCCTTCTTCTTCTTCTCCTCTTCTTCTTCTTCCTTCCTTTCATTTTTCCTCTTTCTTCTCGTCTTGTCCCCTTCTTCGTGCTAAATTGGCTAAGAATGCCTTTTTGGAGCTAATTATGTCACTTCGAGGATAATTAGCTAAGTATAGGTCATTTTTTATTAAATAGGTCATTTTGGAGCTAACTCAGCTAATTATGTCATTTATATGGATAATTAGCCAATTTAGCCTTTCTTGGATGAGTCTAAGTTACGTAGAAGAAGAGAAAGAGAAGAAGAAGTAAAAGAAAGAGGAAGAGGAGGAGGAGAAGGAGAAGGAAGAGGAGAAGAGGAAGAAAAGAAGAAGGAGAAGGAGAAGGAGGAAGAAGGAGAAAGAAGAAGGAAAAGGAGGAGCTCCTTCTCCTTCTTCTCCTCCTTCCTCTCCTTCTTCTTATCCTCCTCCCTCTCCTTCTTCTTCTTCTCCTCTTCTTCTTCTTCCTTCCTTTCATTTTTCCTCTTTCTTCTCGTCTTGTCCCCTTCTTCGGGCTAAATTGGCTAAGAATTCCTTTTTGGAGCTAATTATGTCATTTCGAGGATAATTAGCGAAGTATAGGTCATTTTTTATTAAATAGGTCATTTTGGAGCTAACTAAGCTAATTATGTCATTTAGATGGATAATTAGCCAATTTAGCCTTTCTTGGATGAGTCTAAGCTACGTAGAAGAAGAGAAAGAGAAGAAGTAAAAGAAGGAGGAGGAGGAGGAGGAGATGGAGAAGGAGTGGAGAAGAAGAAGAAAAGAAGAAGGAGAAGGAGGAAGAATGAGGAAGAAGAAGGAGAAGGAGGAGCTCCTTCTACTTCTTCTCCTCCTTCTCCTTCTTCTTATCCTCCTCCCTCTCCTTCTTATTCTTCTCCTCTTCTTCTTCTTCCTTCCTTTCATTTTTCCTCTTTCTTCTCGTCTTGTCCCCTTCTTCAGGCTAAATTGGCTAAGAATTCCTTTTTGGAGCTAATTTTGTCATTTCGAGGATAATTAGCTAAGTATAGGTCATTTTTTATTAAATAGGTCATTTTGGAGCTAACTAAGCTAATTATGTCATTTAGATGGATAATTAGCCAATTTAGCCTTTCTTGGATGAGTTTAAGCTACGTAGAAGAAGAGAAAGAGAAGAAGAAGTAAAAGAAGGAGGAGGAGAAGGAGAAGGAAGAGGAGAAGAAGAAGAAAAGAAGAAGGAGAAGGAGAAGGAGGAAGAATGAGGAAGAAGAAGGAGAAGGAGGAGCTCCTTCTCCTTCTTCTCCTCCTACTCCTTCTTCTTATCCTCCTCCCTCTCCTTCTTCTTCTTCTCCTCTTCTTCTTCTTCCTTCCTTTCATTTTTCCTCTTTCTTCTCGTCTTGTCCCCTTCTTCGGGCTAAATTGGCTAAGAATTCCTTTTTGGAGCTAATTAAGTCATTTCGAGGATAATTAGCTAAGTATAGGTCATTTTTTATTAAATAGGTCATTTTGGAGCTAACTAAGCTAATTATGTCATTTAGATGGATAATTAGCCAATTTAGCCTTTCTTGGATGAGTCTAAGTTACGTAGAAGAGGAGAAAGAGAAGAAGAAGTAAAAGAAAGAGGAGGAGGAGGAGAAGGAGAAGGAAGAGGAGAAGAGGAAGAAAAGAAGAAGGAGAAGGAGAAGGAGGAATAAGGAGGAAGAAGAAGGAGAAGGAGGAGCTCCTTCTCCTTTTTCTCCTCCTTCCTCTCCTTCTTCTTATCCTCCTCCCTCTCCTTCTTCTTCTTCTCCTCTTCTTCTTCTTCTTTCCTTTCATTTTTCCTCTTTCTTCTCGTCTTGTCCCCTTCTTCGGGCTAAATTGGCTAAGAATGCCTTTTTGGAGCTAATTATGTCATTTCGAGGATAATTAGCTAAGTATAGGTCATTTTTTATTAAATAGGTCATTTTGGAGCTAACTAAGCTAATTCTGTCATTTAGATGGATAATTAGCGAATTTAGCCTTTCTTGGATGAGTCTAAGCTACGTAGAAGAAGAGAAAGAGAAGAAGTAAAAGAAGGAGGAGGAGGAGGAGATGGAGAAGGAGAGGAGAAGAAGAAGAAAAGAAGAAGGAGAAGGAGAAGGAGGAAGAATAAGGAAGAAGAAGGAGAAGGAGGAGCTCCATCTCCTTCTTCTCCTCCTTCTCCTTCTTCTTATCCTCCTCCCTGTCCTTCTTCTTCTTCTCCTCTTCTTCTTCTTCCTTCCTTTCATTTTTCCTCTTTCTTCTCGTCTTTTCCCCTTATTCGGGCTAAATTGGCTAAGAATTCCTTTTTGGAGCTAATTATGTCATTTCGAGGATAATTAGCTAAGTATAGGTCATTTTTTATTAAATAGGTCATTTTGGAGCTAACTAACCTAATTATGTCATTTAGATGGATAATTAGCCAATTTAGCCTTTCTTGGATGAGTCTAAGTTACGTAGAAGAAGAGAAAGAGAAGAAGAAGTAAAAGAAAAAGGAGGAGAAGGAGAAGGAAGAGGAGAAGAGGAAGAAAAGAAGAAGGAGAAGGAGAAGGAGGAAGAAGGAGGAAGAAGAAGGAGAAGGAGGAGCTCCTTCTCCTTCTTCTCCTCCTTCCTCTCCTTCTTCTTATCCTCCTCCCTCTCCTTGTTCTTCTTCTCCTCTTCTTCTTCTTCCTTCCTTTCATTTTTCCTCTTTCTTCTCGTCTTGTCCCCTTCTTCGTGCTAAATTGGCTAAGAATGCCTTTTTGGAGCTAATTATGTCACTTCGAGGATAATTAGCTAAGTATAGGTCATTTTTTATTAAATAGGTCATTTTGGAGCTAACTCAGCTAATTATGTCATTTATATGGATAATTAGCCAATTTAGCCTTTCTTGGATGAGTCTAAGTTACGTAGAAGAAGAGAAAGAGAAGAAGAAGTAAAAGAAAGAGGAAGAGGAGGAGGAGAAGGAGAAGGAAGAGGAGAAGAGGAAGAAAAGAAGAAGGAGAAGGAGAAGGAGCAAGAAGGAGAAAGAAGAAGGAAAAGGAGGAGCTCCTTCTCCTTCTTCTCCTCCTTCCTCTCCTTCTTCTTATCCTCCTCCCTCTCCTTCTTCTTCTCCTCTTCTTCTTCTTCCTTCCTTTCATTTTTCCTCTTTCTTCTCGTCTTGTCCCCTTCTTCGGGCTAAATTGGCTAAGAATTCCTTTTTGGAGCTAATTATGTCATTTCGAGGATAATTAGCTAAGTATAGGTCATTTTTTATTAAATAGGTCATTTTGGAGCTAACTAAGCTAATTATGTCATTTAGATGGATAATTAGCCAATTTAGCCTTTCTTGGATGAGTCTAAGCTACGTAGAAGAAGAGAAAGAGAAGAAGTAAAAGAAGGAGGAGGAGGAGGAGGAGATGGAGAAGGAGTGGAGAAGAAGAAGAAAAGAAGAAGGAGAAGGAGAAGGAGGAAGACTGAGGAAGAAGAAGGAGAAGGAGGAGCTCCTTCTACTTCTTCTCCTCCTTCTCCTTCTTCTTATCCTCCTCCCTCTCCTTCTTATTCTTCTCCTCTTCTTCTTCTTCCTTCCTTTCATTTTTCCTCTTTCTTCTCGTCTTGTCCCCTTCTTCAGGCTAAATTGGCTAAGAATTCCTTTTTGGAGCTAATTATGTCATTTCGAGGATAATTAGCTAAGTATAGGTCATTTTTTATTAAATAGGTCATTTTGGAGCTAACTAAGCTAATTATGTCATTTAGATGGATAATTAGCCAATTTAGCCTTTCTTGGATGAGTTTAAGCTACGTAGAAGAAGAGAAAGAGAAGAAGAAGTAAAAGAAGGAGGAGGAGAAGGAGAAGGAAGAGGAGAAGAAGAAGAAAAGAAGAAGGAGAAGGAGAAGGAGGAAGATGGAGGAAGAAGAAGGAGAAGGAGGAGCTCCTTCTCCTTCTTCTCCTCCTTCTTCTCCTTCTTCTTATCCTCCTCCCTCTCCTTCTTCTTCTTCTCCTCTTCTTCTTCTTCATTCCTTTCATTTTTCCTCTTTCTTCTCGTCTTGTCCCCTTCTTCGGGCTAAATTGGCTAAGAATTCCTTTTTGGAGCTAATTATGTCATTTCGAGGATAATTAGCTAAGTATAGGTCATTTTTTATTAAATAGGTCATTTTGGAGCTAACTAAGCTAATTATGTCATTTAGATGGATAATTAGCCAATTTAGCCTTTCTTGGATGAGTTTAAGCTACGTAGAAGAAGAGAAAGAGAAGAAGAAGTAAAAGAAGGAGGAGGAGGAGGAGGAGGAGAAGGAGAAGGAAGAGGAGAAGAAGAAGAAAAGAAGAAGGTGAAGGAGAAGGAGGAAGATGGAGGAAGAAGAAGGAGAAGGAGGAGCTCCTTCTCCTTCTTCTCCTCCTTCTTCTCCTTCTTCTTATCCTCCTCCCTCTCCTTCTTCTTCTTGTCCTCCTCTTCTTCTTCTTCCTTCCCTTCTTCGGGCTAAATTGGCTAAGCTAATTATGTCATTTAGCTGGAAGTCTAGCTGTCTTTTATTAAAACACTAGAAATAACATACCTAAGTTAGGGTCAAGCACGGTGGCTCTGGCTTGTTTCACCTGGAGAAGGGTACCCTGGAGAAGGCTCGACTGTAGAAGGGTCGTGCGATGCGTTTCGGGAGATATTCTGCACCAAACATCGTTTGCAATGTGTAGTTAGCATGAGGATACTCTTAAGATCACTCCACTGAAATGAAACTCACCGTCCCCGCCACGTTAATGACTGGCATCGGCGGAGGGACTTGGTTGTTCTTCTCGCACATAGACTGTACATTTGGTTTCGACAAGTCAAACTTTTGATTTATTAATAAAACTGACATTCAAATGCAAGATTTGAAATAACATGAAGAAGAAACTTACCACGAAGAGCTCGTATATGGCCCTCTTAGACGCATCATTTCGTGCCCTCTCCGCCTCTACCAATGCAGTCGTCCTCTCCTCCAGCTCCCTAATTTCCTTATCCTTCTCCGCCATAGCCGCCTGCATTGCCTCTCTCTCTTTCTAAATAGCAGCCTACAACACAACTCATTGTTAGCAATGTAATCATATTGGTTCCAACGCACAACATAATGCGGAAAGATAGTTGAGTCCATTAAACTAACCTCGATGGCGAGCTCGAGTGGCCGTGGATGACGTGTTATCTTCGGACAAGAGCTCGTCTGGTGTGCCTTTATCTGCCGGAGAGTGCTAGGACAACGTATAAGGCCGTCTCCAATGGAGATCGAGCCATGGGGCCTCCCTTTGCCAGCTATCATCACCAGCTCTGGATCAATAGGCCCCTCGCTCGGGTTAAAGTCCTCCTCTTTCCTCGCCTTCCCGTGATCTCTGTAAAACACGAGCTTGTCGTGGGAGGAGATGTTGGTGATGTTTTCTGGATGCTCGAGGTCAGACTCAGAGAATGCCTTGACCTTCTTGTACGAGGCAGTATGGGCCATCGCATACAGGTCATACATCTGTGGCGCCTCTGTCTTATTGTGAAGCGCCTAAAAGAGAGAGAGAGGAAAATTGTATTGGTAAAGGGCTCAAGATAGCATTAAGAATGAGTTGCATGAGGCATGAAGCAAACCACATACCCAGTTGTCGCCAAATTGGATTAAGTTGACGCTCCCTTGATGGTGTGGCACGCCAACCATTTTGCCACGCCTCTCCTTGGCGTTGTTGTGGCTGGCCTCCCACGTTTCGGAGCACCACTGATCCACCAAGGCCTCCCAACAATCCATCTTATCCACACACCATCTCGGGGGCACCTAAGTTAATAAAGAGAAATTTGAGCGCGTAAGAACCAAATCAAGGAAACTAACTACAAAGCCTTAATAATATGTAATTACCTTCATGTAATGCTCCTTCTCCATCTTAGCATCACGGCACTTCACCTTGTCAAGCCTAATACGCCGCGTGGCATACTAGTCTCGAACAGCCTGCACCCGAGCCTCGTGCCAAAAGTTTTGAAGTAGGCGACGACATTCGGTTTCGATAACCTTTGTCGCGTCCTCCTCGTATCCCTCCTCCCACCTGTAGTAGGTCAGCAAACGAGACAACATCGGTTAGTACAATAAATAGCTATGGTTGATTTATAATTGTGTGAAAGAGAAATTACCCAGAACTTTCGGACCACCATGTCCACCCTCGTGTCACACAAAACACCGTCGATCTCCACCTCCGGCGGGGCCGGGGCACCCAAGTAGTGCTCCCAGGTCATTCCTACCTCTCGCTCCCGACCGGGCAACGTAACAAACCCTGGGAAGTTTTGACGGCAAAGAACACCTAGGACGCTGTTGGGATTGCGGACACCCTTGGCAACAATCCAACCCCTATAGTATGACAAATTAAAGCCAAAACATTAGATATTTGAGAAAACGCGAAGGCAAAAGGTCAAATAAGAGTAAATTAACTTACTTGCCTTCATTTGGCCTAATCGACCACCTCCGCTCGGGGGTCGCTGGCACGAGCGGGAGCCCCGAACTACCACGCTGGTAGACGGTAGCCACCTCACCCAGCTCCTCGTCGCTACCAGCATGGCCACTTGGCTCAGGCCAGGTATCCCACTGGGTCTCTTGGGACGTACCCTCATCCCTGCTTTGCTCCGGAGTCGCCTGGAAGGAAGCCTCTGGGACACGAGTCTCGTGGGTCGAAGGCTCGTCGACCTGAGGCTCGTCGACCCGAGGCTCGTGAACCGGAGACCGTGTAGCCTCCACCTCAGACGAAACCACCCTAGAAGTCCTGTGCTCAGGTGAATCAGCTTGGGGTGGTGGCGTAGACCGTGTAGCCCTACCTCTCCCGCGACCGTGTTTTCCCATGCTCTGCTCCAGATGCGGCACAGAATTTCGGCAGCACCTCCCCGCTGTTCTCCTGATACACGTCTCGGCAATAAGCAGAGAGGATGTGTACCCGGAGAACAACAGGGGAGGCACTGACGAAATTCCGCATCGGATCCGGAGCACAGCATACGGGAAAACAAGCACAATCTACACATACTCGGGCTGTCCATGGATAATGTTGGACAATTCGAAAGGATGGCGGTTATAAATATGATAAGAAATGCATATTTATAGATATCGCCCTTTCGAACGGGAGACGCATACTGGTCACGCACACTCATGATTGAAGAAACCTATAGCTAGCAAGTTTCATCGGCAGGAAGACCGGGACAGAGAAAATTAAGGGGGTAGGAGGTGAAGTCATTTGTGCTCACCAACAAACGTAAGGGCGGAGCTCATCCAACGCACGTGGAGGTCGTCGAACAACTGCACATTGAAATTCACACGATCAACACAAATACGATGTTTTTATAATTAACATAATTGAAAAATATGTGACCTAACTCATAATTTACAAAATTATGACCCCGTGGGCCTCTAGAAGGCCGAAAAGCACCTTCTCGTTCAACAGAAGGGAGAAGAGGTGTCGGGGGTTGGGGCTTAGTGGCGTTAGGAGTTAGTGCCGTCGAGGGTCGGTGATGTCGGGTGTCGGTGGTCGGGAGTCGGGTTGAATTCGTCGATGGTCGGGGGTCAGTGTCATCGGGGGTCGAGGGTAACTAGCGTCGGGGGTTGGGGTATTTTCGATCAACAAGAGGCCAAAGAGGTGTCGGGGGACCCGGGGTTGGGGGTTAGTGGCGTCGGGGGTTGGGGGTAGGGGGTCGGGGGTCGAGGGTCAGTAGCGTCGGGGGTCGGGGGTCGGGGGTCGGGAGTCGGGGGTTGGAGGTCGGGGGTCGGGGGTCAGTGGTGTCGGGCGTCGGGAGTTGGGGGTCGGGGGTCAGTGGTGTCGGGCGTCAGGGGTCGGGGGTCGGGAGTCGGGTGTCAGTGGCGTCGGGGGTCGGGGCTCGAGGGTCGGGTGTTGCTGGCGTCGGGCGTCGAGGGTTGGCGGCGTCGGGCGTCGGGGGTCAAGAGTGGTGTCGGGGGTCAGTGGTGTCGGGTGTCGGGGGTCGGGAGTCGGGTGTCGGTGGCGTCGGGGGTCAGGGGTCGAGGATCGGGGGTTGGTGGCATCGGGCCTCGGGGGTTGGTGGCGTCGGGCGTCGGGGGTCGTGGGCGGGGGGTCGAGGGTCGGGGTCCTTTTCTTTCTTCTTCTCGTCTCTCCTCTTTTTCTTCTTCTTCTTGTATATCCCTTGTGACCTCACTCGGCCTCCATAACTCTAACTTTCTATTAACCCCCGTTACTAGAAATGGAAACTATCTAGAATCTAGTTTTTTTTTAGATTTTTGCTTTCCTCCTTGAAAGATGAGACCACCATTGCAAAAGCACAAAGAAGCAACCGGTGCATATATCTCGGGATAACTTTCATTTCTTATATGTGCCACCGGAATTTTCTATTTTCCAAATGTTGCGTCCATGACAAGGCGGGGGCGGGCCCACCTGTCATCGACACGGCGAGTGGCATGTATGTATCCTGTGGCAGCAGATTACTAAATTAATGGACAACACATCATCTTGGATTAATCACTTTTGCTTTGATATGATTTAATTAAGGTTAGTGGGAAGAAAGAAAAAGGCCTAGCTAGGAGACTGAATCATCTCTTGTTCTGATCAGAAAATGTACATCAACCTCAGATCCAAATAGACTCCCATGGTTCATACAGGGACGGATTCAAGGGGGCGAGACCCCCCCTATCGATCATGTCGTCCACTAATAGCGAGTAGTTTTCCCTAGAAAATATCATCTACGCAACTGTCCGTTCCTTGCGTTGCCCCCCTTGTGCCTCCCTTAACCAGGCCCGTGGATTGCTTTACATATGACTGGACGCAACAGGCCCAAATTCTAGGGAATATAAAAGGAGATCAGCCCACTATTATGGAAGCAAAGAGGCCAGCCTAGTACACCATATGAATAGTTATCCCTAAAAAAATAGTACATATCTCATCCAAGTACTTCGTTTCCAACCTGCTCCTGCGATCGTGTTCAAAACCTGCTCCTGCGATCGAACCTGTCACCGTGGCCAATTGCTAGATGGTGATCTATTGTATTTCTTTGCGAGAAGGAAGGGGGCACAAAGGCGCCATCATGTCGATCCATCGGCACATTTTGGCCGGCCGGCCGGACCAATGAGCGACCAAACGAAGGGAAAAAGGTTAGATCGATTTTAGCATTAGATTAGTTTATGTGTTTCAAACCACATGTTTTTGCAGTTATCTCTAGAACCAATTCCCTTTTTTTCGAGTAAATCATTAGATTAGTTTGTGCCTTTCAAACCATAACAGTGTAATGGTAGAACTAGACATCAACAATTAGCTTGAAAATTACTGATCTTTGATACTAATACTTGGAAATAAAATTTCATATTAATATGGAATGTAATCTTTATTTTGTTTACTGAAGAATGACCAAATATAAACTAGCTAGGGGGCTGTTTGGATCAAAGCACATAAGCATTCAACCAAAAAATTCGGGGTTGACCAGATGATATATAGCCTCTGTTTTGGTTTAGGTAAATTATTTAGCTCATCCTAACCCCATCTGCTATTCAACTTTATAGTGCAGCCCAATTTTTGGCGAGGCCACCATTTGCTCCGGCAAAATTTGGTGTGCTGTTGTTTGATATGATGACCACAAACACAATACAAACATATACCCTAGATCTTTCACATTTTGTGAATGTCTATACTATAATTTTGACGCTTCTAGTTCTTGCCCCCCTATCACTATTTCCTGGCTCCGTCCCTAGGTTCATGGATTCATCGTCTAAAGCTATCTAGAGTCAGGTAGAAGGAAACTTCATCGTCAGATGCACCGAAATGAAAAAAAGAAAGAAAAAAATTGAACTCACCAGGGAAGTTGCCGCGGGAGGGTTGTGGTCGCGTAGAGGGGGTGGCCACAGGGAGGGGTCGCCGGGAGGGGTGTGGCCGCCGGGAGGGGGTGGCCGCAGGGAGGGGTCGCCGGGAGGGGTGTGGTCGCGGGGAGGGGGTGGCCGCAGGGAGGGGTCGCCGCGGGGAGGGGTGTGGCCACGGGGAGGGGGTGGCCGCGGGGAGGGGCTGGGGTGGCCGCAGGGAGGGGGTCGCCGCGGGGAGGGGAGCGCCGCGGGGAGGGGGTCGCCGGTGGGAGCGAGGCGGTGCGGCGGCGGGGGCGAGTGATAGTGAGCGCGAGGGGGAGAGAGACAGTACTATGGGGGGGACAGAGAGAGACAGTGAGCGCGAGGGGGAGAAGACGGCCGTTACACGGTCAGCCCCTTTGCCGTCCGCCCCCCGACGGCAAAGGCCCCAACGGCAGACGGCAAAGGCCGACACACGGCAAAGCTAGCCTTCCGTCGGGCACGGCAGGCATGGGACCCACCCGTGCTCTTTGCCGTCTGCCCTTGGTCCCTTTGCCGTCCGCTGGCAGATGGCAAAGGGCCGACACATGGCAAATATTATTTTTGCCATCTGCCAGCCCTTTTCCGTTCACCTTGTATTAACTGACGGCAAAGAGGTTCTTTGCCATCAGCTAGTAGACGGCAAAGACATGGCTGACGGCAAATAACTGGATTCCAGTAGTGGTGCTTGGTTTTGGGTTCTACCATGTGGTGACCTTTCCCAGTGACAGTAGGGGCAGCAAGGCACACATTAAGTAGTTGCCATCAAGGGTAACAAGATGGGCTCTGTCGTTGATCTGAGATTGTCCATCTACATCATGTCATCTTCCTTAAGGCGTTACTCTGTTCTTTTGGACTTAATACACTAGATGCATGCTAGATAGTGGTCGACGTGTGGAGTAATAGTAGTAGATGCAGAACATATCGGTCTACTTGTTTTGGACGTGATGCCTATAGATATAATCATTGCCATAGATATCGTTACGACTTTGCGTGGTTCTATCTATTGCTCGAAAGTAATTTGTTCACCCATCGTCTACTTGCTTTCATGAGAGAAGCCACTAGTAAACACTACGGCCCCCGGGTCTATTCACGTCCATCGTTTACACCTCCGCTTTTACTTTGCTTTGTTACTTTGTTGCTTTCAGTTCTCACTTGGCGAACAATCTATAAGGGATTGACAACCCCTTCATAGCGTTGGGAGCAAGCTTTTGTGTTTGTGCAGGATCTTGTGAAACTCCTCCACTAGATTGATACCCTATTTCTCAAACTGAGGGAAATACTTACCACTGCTGTGCTACATCACACTTTCCGCTTTGAGGGAACACCAACGCAAGGCTCCAAGGCCACGGGGGAAATTCTTTGCATATTTGCCTAGTAAGTCCCTTAAGGCATAACCGTAGCACAAGGATTCCTGGTGTCGTCGACACGACTATTCTTGGCGCCGTTGCCAGGGAAGCACAGCTGAAATCACTACAGTACCTAAGGAAGTGGTGGTTTGCTTTCTTATACTAATGTTATAACGAGTTTCTGTTTAAGTTTCGTGTTGTGAAGTTTTCAAGTTTTGGGTGAAGTTCTTATGGACAAAGAGATAAAGAGTGTCAAGAGCTCAAGCTTGGGGATGCCCAAGGCACCCCAAGAGATTCAAGGATGCCGTAAAAGCCTAAGCTTGGGGATTCCCCGGGAAGGCATCCCCTCTTTTCGTCTTCAAATCCATCGATAAGGTTACTTGGGGCTATATTTTTATTCGCGACATGTTATGTGTTTTGCTTGGAGCGTCTTGTATCGTAGGAGTCTTTTATTTTTGTTGTGTCACAATCATCCTTGCTGCACACCTAGAGAGAGAGATATGCACTCACCGTGATTTTGTCGAGCTTCACTTATATCCTTTGGTAGACAATTCAGCTCACATGTGCTTCACTTATATTTTCTGAGCTAGTTGATTTTGCTCTATGTGCTTCACTTATATCTTTTAGACCACAGCGGTGCATGGCTTGGTAGTTGATCTTTGCTTCGAAAGTAGTCTCAAAAGGGGTAGTTATCCAAAGGGATACGAAAACTTCCACCTTCATGTGCATTGAATAGTTAGAGAAGTTTGATTCATCTCAATTAGTTTTGAGTTGTGGTTGTGGTAATATTGAAGTTATGCTAGTAAGGTGTTGTGGATCTAGAAATACTTGTGTTGAAGTTAGTGATTCCCGTAGCATGCACATATGGTGAACCGCTATGTGATGAAGTCTGAGCATGATTAGTCTTTTGATTGTCATCCTTTCTGTGGCGGTCGGGATCGCGCGATGGTTTATACATACTAACCCTTCCCCTAGGAGTATGCGTTGAACGCTTTGTTTTGAGTTCATCATAACTAATGTTGAGTCCATGGTTTAGATGCACTTTCACCTTCCACCATCACTATCTTCTTTAGTGTCGTGCAATTTTCGCCGGTGCACAAAACCCACCATTAGTCTCCCTCAAAACAGCCACCATACCTATGTACTATGGCTTTTTCGAAGTCATTCCGAGATATATTGCCATGCATCTACCACCATGATATGTCCCACCACGTCTACATTGCCATTGCATGATTGTAAGATAGCTAGCATGATGTTTCCATTGATGTCCAAGCCATGCTAGATCATTGTCACGGTACACTACCGAAGGCATTCCATATAGAGTCATCGTTGCTCTATATTTTGAGTTGAAAGTGTGATGATCATCATTGATGGAGCATTGTCCCATCTGAGGAAATAAAAGAGGCCAAAGATGCCCACCAAAATAAAAAAAAACAAAAAAAAAGAGGCCAAAGAGCCCACAAAAAAAATGAGAGAAAAAGAGAGAAGGGACAATGCTACTATTCTTCCACACTTGTGCATATTAAGCACCATGATCTTCATGATTGAGAGTCTCTCGTTTTGTCACCACCATATAGCTAGTGGGAGATATTCATTTGATAACTTGGCTTGTATATTCCAATGATAGGCTTCCTCAAATTTTCCTTAGGTTTTCGTGAGCAAGAAGTTGGATGCACACCCACTAGTTTTCTTTAAGAGCTTTCACATACTCTTAGCTCTAGTGCATCATTTGTATGGCAATCCCTATTCATTCACATTGATATCTATTGATGAGCATCTCCAAAGCTCATTGATATGCCTAGTTAATGTGATCATCTTCTCCTTGTTTGTCTTGCAACCTCCACCACACTCCACACCACTTATAGTGCTAAAACCATGGCTCACGCTCATGTATTGCGTGAGAGTTGAAAAGGTTTGAGAAAGTAAAGGTGTGAAAACAATTACTTGGCCAATACCGGGGTTGTGCATGATTTAAATTCATTGTGCAATGATGATAGAGCATAGCCAGACTATATGCTTTTGTGGGGATAACTTTCTTTTGGCCTTGTTATTTTGAAATTTCATGATTACCTTGCTAGTTTGCTTTTATTATTGTTTCCACGTCAATAGCAAACTATTGTTTTGAATCTAATGGATCTGACCGTTCACGTCAGATAAGAGGAGTTACAAAGGACATCTATGCTAGGTAGCATGAAAGCATCAAAAAAAATTTCTTTATCACTTCCCTACTCGAGGACGAGTACGAGTTAAGCTTGGGGATGCTTGATACGTCTCAAACGTATCTATAATTTTTGATGGTTTCATGCTGTTATCTTGTCATCTTTCGATGTTTCATGTACCTTTTATATCTTTTTTGGGACTAACTTATTAATTCAGTGCCAAGTGCCAGTTCCTGTTTTTTCTGTGTTTTTTGGCTCTTTTCAGATCTGATTTTGGAACTGAGTCCAAACGGAATAAAATCCCTGAAATAAATTTTTCCCGAACGGAAGAAGATCAGGGGGCTTGCGGGCTAAGCGAGGAGAGCTACAAGGGGCTCACAAGCCCTGTAACCGCCACCAGGGGGGCGGCGGCTAGCAGGCTTGTGGCCTCCCTGGCGCCCCCCTGACCTAGCTCCTTCGCCTATATATTCCCTAAAATACAGAAAAAATCAGGGAATCCACGAAAACACTTTTCCGCCGCCGCAAGCTTCCGTTTCCGCGAGATCTCATCTGGAGACCCTTCCCGGTGCCCTGCCAGAGGGAACTTTGGAGTTGGAGCGCTTCTACATCAACATCATGTGGGGACCCCGACTAGCAAGTCCAGTTCGCCGTGCCCAGTGACCCCAAGGATCAATGCTCACTGAACACAGATACTGAATAATAGAGTCTTACATCCAAGTACCAAATTATTACATCAATGACCAGAAGGTCGGGTTCAAGAGAAAGGCTTAAAGCCAAATAAAGGGATACATCGAGTAGCAGAAACTCGTAAGGGCTAAGCGGTGCCCATGCCATCATGCCTACACCGACAGGCATTCTGACTCGGAAGCGTCCTAGATCGCAGGTCCGTCTCTGACGGCGTACTCATCGCCAAACTACGGTCCTTCCATGTCTGGTCAATAACATAACCAGTGGCAAGCCAATGAGTACTTTGAATGTACTCGCAAACAGCCCATGACATTTATATGGTAAAGAATAACAGTAACAGTTATCTCGAGTGGAATGTGATGTGGTAGTATGATCAAGTATGTGCAACAAGTTAATGAACTACTTTTCAAGAACAGGTTACAGATATTGACATATCTGTCAAGGGTTGAACACACCGGTTCACTCTATATGCCAAGTCATAGGACTTGTCATATCCTCAAGGTATTAATGAGGGCTAAACCATTCGGTTATACCCTATATGTCAAGTCACCGAACTTGATCATATTATTGTGATTATCATGATTATAACAACATCTTTTTAACACCACGCACACACACTTGGTTTATGTGGAAACTCAGGACGTAGTTTAAGCAGCACCACCCAACTGTCCTTGACCGTGGACACGGCTATTCGAATAGTTTACACTCTACAGAGGTAGTACGCTGGACCCACGAGAAACGGAATACTTCCGTGTCATCCACGACTCGCGGTATATCACATATACCCGAGGTAAGTATCTGATCAGCATCTTTCCCCCGACGATACTAGACAAATACATCCACTCGATTGGTACCCAGCCCACATGTTGTACGTCTTACGAGCACCAACTCTGGACTGTATCAACCATGCAGGGACGAGCGGTGTGCCTGGAACTCATAATAATGGCATAGTCGTCCTACCTGGCACGACCCCATCACGAGAGTGACACCGATCACTCCCGCCACTAGTAATGTGGCTCTTTGCTAGCACCGACCAGAGTAATCAACAAAGCCCCGTCCCATAAAGGGGTATCGTGGTCGTACAGGATAAGGTTGGGACGGTCAACACATCATAAATCTAATCCATTTCCGAAACCATACTCACACCAAAATCACCGGTGCATCACTTCACCAAAAGTGATCTCCAACTCATCATCACCCTCGGGCATTAGTTGCACCCTACGGGGTTTTCATAAACTCTTTATTTAACTCATCATTATGCTCATGATAAAATGCTCTATGATTACTTGTCAACATGGTATGACATCATGATAAAATCATGACCCTCACGGGGTAGGGCCAAGCTCATTGCAGTGATTGTACTCTACTAGTCAACATGACAGTAGCATGATCCTCGTGGATGGTATGGTTAGCTCATCATGTTTGTGCTCCGAGGAGCCATGTGAATATCACTACTATAATTCAAGTGCTTCGAAGAAGCCTTCGGTACCATCACATCGGTGATGAACCGGCATCGTGATTACATGCAACGGAAAGTACTTGCTATTCTAGCATGCATCATTTTAATTACTTAAGTCATGGTAAAAGGGCATGCTTGCCTTGGTCAGCTAGGTATCCGGGGTCCTCGAGGTCTTCCGCTCCGGATCCTCCGTCACTCGGTAACTCTACCATCGAGAAAGGAATAAATAAATACTAGCTTTTACTAAAACAGTTCACAAAGTGCTTTTAAAAATGTTGCAAGGCTTGAATAAATTCAGGTTATTATTTTGAAAAATGTTCCCTACTGTTTTATTAGCTAAGCATATTTATTTAAAAGCAAACAAAAGCAAATAAGTGCTTTTTAATAGCATTTTATTATACCAAAATAGTTTCTGTTATTGATAAATGTCAACTATCACAGAATCAAATATTATATTTTTCTACTGGCTAAATCTTTTTATAAAAATCATTTAGTTTTGCTGGATTAAAATAAAAGAAAAAGGCGAGGGAAACAGATCCAGTCGGCCCAGCCAACAGGCCTGGCCAGCAGGCGCGCGCGGGCCAGGTTCAAACCTGACCTGCGGGCCCCTGGGGTCAGCGTCAGCGGCTGCGCGCGCTTGCTGCCCCAGGACACCGACAGGTCGGCTCCACCTGTCGGGTCCTTCTCTTACCTCTGGCCAGAGAGGTGGAGATGGATGCCGGCGAGGCTGCCGTTGTCCTCAGGCCTAGCTAGGAACAGGAACGGGTTCCTCGTGCCTCCGCCTACCTGCTCGTGGTCGGGACTTCACCGGAGGTGGTCTGGGTCACCGGCCACGAGGTGCTCGTGGTGGAAGGGTTTCGGGTTCGTGTTGAATTAGGGGCTAGAGGTATGGATTTGCTTGGGAGAGTTAGGGGAAACGTTCCTGGTGTCGAGGGGAGTGTAATGAGAGGTCGGGCAGCGCAGGAGCCGACGTGTAGCCGGAGATCGACCGGAGCTTCGAGGCGGAGGGGCCTCGGTCGATCTCGAGCACCGGGGCTCTGCGAGCTCGAGTGGGTGGCTAGGGATTGTCTACTGGTTGTGCTGAAGCTACTTGGAGGGTGCTCGAGTGCCGGGGGGGTCTATTTATAGGCCAACGACGGTGACCCGACTCGGGCTCGCCGGTGACTCACCGTGGCACGCGTGCAAGCACAGTGAGGTGCTGGCCGCGAAACCACGGGTTCGGGACGTGGTTTGGGGCCTCCGTATGCAACGGCCGCAGAGGGCAAGTGAGTGGGGATGAGCTGCAGCGACCGCGCATGCTCGGCCGCGTCGGGCGCGCATGGGCACGCGTCGCCTGAGCTCTTGCGCGAGGGGGAGAGGGTCCCTGGTGGTAGCTTTGCACTGAGGGGCTGTCGGGGGAGTGCTTGGACACGACTGGGGAGGCTCGGACCGGCCGGAGCGTCGGCCCCTTGCGGGTGGCTCTCTGCAGCGCGCCCATAGCGCAGTTTTCGCATACCATAGCATGCTGGCTCGCTCTGGGGTACTTGGGACGTGTCCTCCATGTCCTGAGTGTTGCTGGGAGTGTGTCTAGCTGTTGTGGCTTAGTGGAAGCTCGAGCTGGTCAAGGGAGCAAGGAACACTAGTGTAGCCAGTACTATCCTGCAGCTTAGATTGGAGTTCTTGTCACTTGTGCTTGGAATTGGGGAGGGGCTGGTTGACTGGGTGTTCAGGGTGTTCTGGTGCTCTAACCCACCAAGTTTGGGGCCTTGACATTGGGTAAAACAGTGGCTAGGAAGGTTTATTCCTTCCTGTCAATAGGTGTTCGACAGTGACTTGGGGTGCTTCCACTCCACCACTGTAAATGAAACTTAACAGGTTTGGTCTTGGGGTAAAAACATGGGGTTCCACCAAATATGAGCTCCATTGAACAAGTTTGGCCTTGCAAACTTGAAAATGTCTCAAAGTGACCAGTACTGTCCCTTACAAAGGAAGTGTGGTCAAACAGAGTCTCACAAATCCCATTTTTGGTGTGGAGTCCTTACTTGGGGTGTTGAACACCTCTGCAAAGTTTCAGCTCCATTGGAGAAACTTTGCAATGTAGAATTGTTCCAACTCTACTCTGGACAGAGAGGTTTTTGGGCTCTCTAAGTGCACTTACCCACCTTGGATCAAGGTGAGATTTTAGGTGAGCACCTAATAGGGTTTGGGAGGGCTCCTGTAATTTATGGGAATTTACTTAGATACTTTCCTTTGGAAACATCTCAAAAAGCTAAAATAGACAGAAATGGTTTTCAGGATTTTACTCAAATAATATTAATATAAAATAGGATTGAAAATCTCAAGTATGGAAAATATATGTCCTTCTCAGCTTCCATGAATTTACTCAGAATTTTCTAAGGCAGGAAAGTAATTTTCCTTGTGGAAATATCATTACTGGCCTCAGAAATAGACATAGATATAAAATAGAAAAATAATATTTTAAATCACCAAATAATGTTCTTAATAAATGAAAATGATATTAGGATCAGATCACCAACTTTGGTTGGAAGTGCCACTTGTCTTCATGAGCTAGTAGTGCTTCCCCAACATGATGAAGGTGATCTTGATATAAAGGAAAAAGGGTTTTTGATGAGAGCAAAATAACAAGTTTTTCATGGTTTTGAGTCATCACACAAGCAAGCATACACTCAAACAAGGGTTGACATTGCACTCACAACATTATTTGAAAAAGTTTTAACAAGCTCTGATTTTTGTAACACAGAAAACTTGGAATAAAAAAAACAGGGTGTGACAGACCTATCCCCCTTATAAGAATCTCGTCCCCGAGATTCCTAAGCTAAGCGTTAAACAGCTCGGGAAATTCTGATCGGAGATAGTCTTCACGCTCCCATGTGGCTTCTGCTTCGGTATGGTTGCTCCATTGAACCTTGAGAAACTTGATGGTGCAGCTTCTGGTGCAACGCTCTGCTTCGTCCAAAATGCTGATCGGTTTCTCGCGGTAGGTAAGATCCGGTTGAAGGTCAATAGCTTGATGATCAATGTCCTTGTAAAGATCGGGACAGTTCGGCACTTGCAAACACTTCCTGAGCTGTGACACGTGAAACACGCTGTGCACACCCGAAGTTCAGGAGGTAGCTCTAACTGATAAGCTACTTCCCCGTGCCTTGTCGTGATCTTGAAGGGTCCAATGAACCTTGGAGCTAGCTTCCCCTTGACGTGGAAACGCTTGGTCCCCTTGAGAGGCGTGACTCCCAAGTACACTTGGTCTCCGGGAACAAACTCCATGTTTCGGCGACGAGGGTCAGCATAGCTCTTCTGCCTTGACTTAGCTGCCTCCAAGTTCTCTCGGACAAGCTGAACCTTGTCCCCTGCTTCCTGCAGTGCTTCTGGCCCGAAAACTAGCCCTTCACCGGTTTCGGACCAATTGAGCGGGGTGCGGCATTTCCGCCCATATAATGCTTCGAATGGGGCCATTTGAAGACTGGACTGGTAGCTGTTGTTGTAAGAGAACTCAGCAAATGGTAGGCAATCTTCCCACTTGGCACCATGGGCCAAAACACAAGCGCGGAGCATGTCCTCAAGTATCTGATTTACCCTCTCGGTCTGTCCTCCCGTCTGCGGGTGGAAAGCCGTACTGAAGGAGAGTTTGGTTCCGAGAGCTTCTTGAAACTTCTTCCAGAATCTTGAGGTGAACTGCGTGCCGCGGTCGGACACAATCTCTTTGGGGACTCCATGGAGACTCACCACTCGATGAATGTACAGACTGGCCAGCTGGCTGCCGTCGTAAGTGGTGTTAACGGGGATGAAATGGGCCACCTTGGTCAAATGATCGACTATGATCCAAATGGAGTTATGACCCTTATTCGACCGGGGCAACCCGGTGATGAAGTCCATGCCGACTTTATCCCACTTCCATTGCGGCACTTGAAGGGGTTGTAGCAATCCAGCGGGCCGTTGGTGTTCAGCCTTGACTCGCTGACATACATCGCATTTAGCGACATAGGAGCCAATTTCCCTATTCAGGCCATGCCACCAGAATCGTTCTCGGATGTCTTGGTACATCTTGGTACCACCTGGATGGATAGAGTACGGTGTGTCATGTGCCTCTTGCAGGATCAAGTCCTTAAGTTCGGCCTTATTGGGTACGCATAAGCGTTTCCCATACCACAGTACTCCTTGCTCATCAATCGAGAATCCTGGGGCTTTGCCTTCTCGCACCTTCCTCTTGAGGCCTTCGATACTCTTGTGCCCCTTTTGGGCTTCCTTGATGTCTTTTGCCAGAGTAGGCTTGACTTCGAGGTTGGCCAGGTACCCTGGTTCGACTATCTCAAGTCGTAAGCCCTCCATCTCTTCATACAAGGCAGGTAACCTTTCCTTGAGCGCGACGTTTAAGGAGCCTGCCTTCCGGCTCAGGGCATCGGCTACCACGTTCGCCTTGCCGGGATGGTACTGAATGCTGAGGTCATAATCCTTGATTAACTCAAGCCATCTCCGCTGTCTCATATTCAACTCTCTCTGGGTGAAGATGTACTTTAGACTTTTGTGGTCTGTATATATCTCGCATCGTTTTCCCAGAAGGTAATGTCGCCACGTCTTCAGAGCATGCACTACCGCTGCTAGCTCGAGATCATGGGTGGCGTAGTTCTCCTCGTGTGGTCGCAGTAGCCGCGACAAGTACGCCACGACCCTGCCATCTTGCATCAGGACTCCATCGAGCCCGGTTCCCGAGGCATCACAATATATCACGAATTCCTTGTTGATGTCTAGGGTAGCCAATACCGGGGCGGTAGTTAGCCTCTTCTTCAACTCCTGGAATCTTGCTTCACACGCCGGTGTCCACTCGAACTTCCGGCCTTTCTTCAAGAGCTGAGTCATAGGTCGAGCGATGCTGGAGAATCCCTCGACAAACTTGCGGTAGTATCCCGCGAGCCCGAGGAAACTCCTGACATCATTCACGTCCTTAGGTGATTCCCAGTTGGTCACTGTAGAATTCTTGGACTGATCCACGGCTAAACCACGTGCCGTAAGGGTAGGACCCAGAAATCCAACTTCGTTCAGCCAGAACTGACACTTGATGAATTTGACGTAAAGTTGGTGCTCTCGAAGCTTTCCCAGAACTAGCCTCAGGTGTTGCTCATGCTCTTCTTCGGACTTGGAGAAGATTAGTATGTCATCGATGAACACGACGACAAACTTGTCCAAATATTCCATGAAGAACTTGTTCATGAGGTACATGAAGTAGGCTGGGGCATTTGTCAAACCGAAGGGCATGACCGTGCATTCATACAGACCGTATCGGGTCACGAATGCAGTCTTGGGTATATCTTCTAGTCGGATCTTCAACTGGTAGTATCCCGATCGGAGATCGATCTTGGAAAATACCCTGGCCCCGTTTAACTGGTCAAACAGGTCTTCGATCTTGGGAAGCGGGTACTTGTTCTTAATTGTTACTTCATTAAGGGAACGGTAGTCGACACAGAGTCGAATGGTACCATCCTTCTTTGAAACAAACAGAACAGGTGATCCCCAAGGTGACGCACTCGGATGAATGAACCCTTTCCTGAGTTGCTCATCCAGCTGTTTCTTCAGCTCTGCCAACTCCTCGGAACCCATCCTGTAAGGCTTTTTATAAATAGGCCTTGATCCGGGCATAAGCTCAATGATGAACTCAATGTCTCGGTTAGGAGGCATTCCAGGTAGCTCGTTAGGAAAGACGTCCGGGTATTCACAGACTATAGGCACTCGATCAAGCTCTACCTCGGAGAGACTGTTGACTCGAGGTGCGCGAGCCGATACTGGTTCGGAGACGAACTTGACCTTGACCCCTTGGTTGCTTATCATGGTGATGGCTCTGTTGGCACAGTCCAAAAGGCTTTGGTGCTTGGCCAACCAATCCATACCGAGGATTACTTCCACACCTTGTGATTTAGCACAATGAGGTCTGCCAAGAAACTCGTCCCATTGATAACTATCTCGACCCTTCTACACCCTAGGTTGGTCCTTAATACCGCTCCTGGGGTTTGAATTGCCATCTACCCGCGGAGTAAAGTGGGTTTTTAAACTGCATTTCTCTGCAAAACCTTGAGTAACAAAAAAATGTGAAGCACCACAATCAAACAACACTGTTACTGGAGTTGAGTTGGCGAGGAAAGTACCCAGAATGCAGTCCGGGTCTTCCTGTGCTTCTTCTGCAGTGATGTGATTGATCCGGCCCCTACCATTGAACTTTTGGTTGCGGGGGGGGGGGGGCTGGTTCCTCCCTGGTGCACCTTGACCGGGGTTGGGTGCATTGGGACGCGGTGCGTCGGGCTTCTTTTGGGGGCACTGCCTGGAATAGTGCCCAGTCTGACCACACCCAAAACAGGTGACTTGCCCTGGAGGGTTGGTCTTGACCCCACCGTTGTTCGGCGGTTTGACTACTGGCTTGACTTGCTGCTGAGGCTGATAATTCTGGCGGAACACCGGGTACTTGTACTGTTGCTGCTGAAAGTTGGGTATTGCAGGTGCTGACTGCCACGGTCTTGGTCTTGCGTTACCGGGTCCTCCACTGCCTATCAGTTTACGCTTGCGGGTGTCGTCCATTGCACGACGGTTGTCTTCCAGCATAAGCGCTTTGTTAACCAACTCGCTGAAAGTCTGGCAGTCGCAAACCACCAGCTGGTATTGCAGGGACTGTTGTAACCCTTCCATGAAGCGTTCCACCTTAGCAGCCTCAGTGTTAACATCTTCAAGTGCGTACCTTGACAAGAGATTAAACTTCTGCAGATACTCCTTAACAGTTACACTGCCCTGCCTTAAGGCTTGGAATTCCCACTTCTTAATGGTCATCAGTCCAGGTGGAATGTGAGCCGCGCGAAATCCTTCCTTGAACATCTCCCATGTGATGACTTGCCCTGCCCGCGTGATCTGGAATCCATCCCACCATGCCCTGGCGGTGCCTCCGAGACAGTGAGAAGCATAAAGGACCTTCTCATGATCATCGGTGCACTTGACCAGCGCAAGGAGGTCTTCAATGGTGCGAATCCAGTCATCGGCGTCCAGGGGTTCAGTCAATTCCGTGAATATGGGGGGCGTAGTCCGCATGAACTCAGAAAGAGTGGAGCGACCACCGCCATACTCATTCCGCGGCGGGTTGTCCACCAGGACTTGGGTCAGCTGCTGGATAGCGGCATTGCTGGCTTGACGCTCCTCTCGAAGAGCTTGAAGGAACTGAGCCATCGTCAAGTTATCAGGAGGAGGTGGTGGCGGAAGGTCTCTAGGCTGCTCGTGGTGACCTCCAGTGTGAGCTTCTCCTTCGGTTCCCTGCGGCGTCCCTGAGGAGCCGGCGCCGGGGTTGCGGAAGGTGCTGTTGCGGGTTGCGTTCACCATCCTGTCATAGAAACAGACAGGTCAAAATGTCACCTTGCTCGGGAGTACAAGGATTTGCTCCTAGTAAGAGGGGGGTCCAATACGTGCATGTGCCAAGTTTTTTTTTTAAAACCAAAGGTTTTTGACAAACTGGAAATTGCATTCATGAAAACTAGGTGACGTAGTCACTTACAGACTACCCAAGGCAATAGGTGACTTACATCAACCACACATATACAAATTAAAACGGATACAAGGATACCCTATACTCGGGTACTCTGATTGCCTACGCAAAAACCTACGCGGCGGACTGCTCGGTCTCAAAGGCGGACTCAACATGATCCTCATCTTCCTCAACATCCTCTTCCTTTATGGGAGTGGAAGAAAGAATCCGCACATCTCGGCGTCTCTTGGGCGAGGCGGCGAAGATCTCAGTGTACTCTTCCGCTGTCAGGCGGCGACTCTGAAGAGGGACTGCCCGGATGGGTAACACACCACCCTTAGTGGCAACAGCTGCCCTCCCTTCAGGTGCGCTTGCCTTCTTTACTTTGCGGTTATGCATCTTCTCAGTGTGGAGCAGGCCTTTGACTAGGTGCAGCTCTTGGTGAAGCTTGACTGATTCCTTGACCAGGAAGTGCGTCAGGGTGTCCGACGAGAGACTGAAGTAGGTCTGAAACCTCAGTGGCATCCCATCCTCCGTGGCGGGGGCGAGTGTCCAACTCCAATCCACTCCTTCCTTAATGAAAGGTAGATGGCGAGTGACAGGCTCATTAGCAATCTCAGGGAGGATGCTGCGGAGTTGTACGAGCGCCTCTCGTGCAACTGTCTCTACTGCCAACATCAGCTCTCCCATATGTGGTCCTTCAAAGAACCAACTAGACGGGGAGTCATTAGCCTTCACTATCACGTCCACGTGATATTCCTTGGTGTCGGTGTTGACCCAGTGCTCGTGGTAGAGGAAGATGGGCGTGCGTCGTACGTGCCACTTCTTGAGACAATCCACCAGAAGTAGTGGCAAGCCGGTCTCCAGAAGCGTCTCAGGTACATCAGCCATCTACAAGGCATAGGAGAGAAGTCAGAAGGTTGTATGTGCAAGAGTCTTGTGCAAGGCTGGCGTCCTAACGTTCTCGGTTAACGTCCATGCTATCTAAGGCTTCCTATAGTCAGGATGGCTCTGATACCAGTTCTGTGGGGACCCCGACTAACAAGTCGAGTTCGCCGTGCCCAGTGACCCCAAGGATCAATGCTCACTGAACACAGATACTGAATAATAGAGTCTTACATCCAAGTACCAAATTATTACATCAATGACCAGAAGATCGGGTTCAAGAGAAAGGCTTAAAGCCAAATAAAGGGATACATCGAGTAGCGGAAACTCGTAAGGGCTAAGCGGTGCCCATTCCATCAAACCTACACCGACAGGCATTCTGACTCGGAAGCGTCCTAGATCGCAGGTCCGTCTCCGACGGTGTACTCATCGCCAAACTCCGGTCCTTCAATGTCTCGTCAATAACATAACCAGTGGCAAGCCAGTGAGTACTTTGAATGTACTCGCAAACAGCCCATGACATTTATATGGTAAAGAATAACAGTAACAGTTATCTCGAGTGGAATGCGATCTGGTAGTATGATCAAGTATGTGCAACAAGTTAAAGAACTACTTTTGAAGAACAGGTTACAGATATTGACATATCTGTCAAGGGTTGAACACATCGGTTCACTCTATATGCCAAGTCATAGGACTTCTCATATCCTCAAGGTATTAATGAGGGCTAAACCATCCGCTTATACCCTATATGTCAAGTCACCGAACTTGATCATATTATTGTGATTATCATGATTATAACAACATCTTTTTAACACCACGCACACACAGTTGGTTTATGCGGAAACTCAGGACGTAGTTTAAGCAGCACCACCCAACTGTCCTTGACCGTGGACACGGCTATTCGAATAGTTTACACTCTACAGAGGTAGTACGCTGGACCCACGAGAAACGGAATACTTCCGTGTCGTCCACGACTCACGGTATATCACATACACCCGAGGTAAGTATCCGATCATCATCTTTCCCCTGACAATACTAGACAAAGAGATCCACTCGATTGGTATCCAGCCCACATGTTGTACATCTTACGAGCATCGACTCTAGACTGTATCAACCATGCAGGGACCAACGGTGTGCCTGGAACTCATAATAATGGCATAGTCATCCTACCTGGGACGACCCCATCACGAGAGTGACACCGATCACTCCCGCCACTAGTAATGTGGCTCTTTGCTAGCACCGACCAGAGTAATCAACAAAGACCCGTCCCATAAAGGGGCATCGTGGTCGTACTGGATAAGGTTGGGACGGTCAACACATCATAAATCTAATCCATTTCCGAAACCATAATCACACCAAAATCACCGGTGCATCACTTCACCAAAAGTGATCACCAACTCATCATCACCCTCGGCATTAGTGGCACCCGACGGGGTTTTCATAAACTCTTTATTTAACTCATCATTATGCTCATGATAAAATGCTCTATGATTACTTGTCAACATGGTATGACATGATGATAAAATCATGACCGTGATGGGGTAGGGCCAAGCTCAATGCAGTGATTCTACTCTACTAGTCAACATGACAGTAGCATGATCCTCGTGGATGGTAGGGTTAGCTCATCTTGTTCGTGCTCCGAGGAGCCATGTGAATATCACTACTATAATGGAAGTGCTTCGAAGAAGCCTTCGGTACCATCACATCGGTGATGAATCGGCATCGTGATTACATGCAAGGGAAAATACTTGTTATTCTAGCATGCATCATTTTAATTACTTAAGTCATGGTAAAAGGGCATGCTTGCCTTGGTCAGCTAGGTATCCGGGGTCTTCGAGGTCTTCCGCTCCAGATCCTCCGTCACTCGGTAACTCTACCGTCGAGAAAGGAATAAATAAATACTAGCTTTTACTAAAAAAATTCACAAAGTGCTTTTAAAAATGTTGCAAGGCTTGAATAAATTCAGGTTATTATTTTGAAAAATGTTCCCTACTGTTTTATTAGCCAAGCATATTTATTTAAAAGCAAACAGAAGCAAATAAGTGCTTTTTAATAGCATTTTATTATACCAAAATAGTTTCTGTTATTGATAAATGTCAACTATCACTCAATCAAATACTACTCATTTTTAGAAAAATACTGGTGGAATAATTATATTTTTCTACTGGCTAAATCTTTTTAGAAAAATAATTTAGTTTTGCTGGATTAAAATAAAAGGAAAAGGCCAGGGAAACAGATCCAGTCGGCCCAGCCAGCAGGCTTGGCCAGCAGGCGCGCGCG
This sequence comes from Hordeum vulgare subsp. vulgare, assembly GCF_904849725.1. Lineage (NCBI taxonomy): Eukaryota > Viridiplantae > Streptophyta > Magnoliopsida > Poales > Poaceae > Hordeum > Hordeum vulgare. Next base: position 136,223,005 of record NC_058522.1, on the reverse strand, counting down.
GGCCAGGTTCAAACCTGACCTGCGGGCCCCTGGGTCAGCGTCAGCGGCTGCGTGCACTGGCTGCCCCAGGACACTGACAGGTGGGCTCCACCTGTCGGGTCCTTCTCCTACCTCTGGCCAGAGAGGTGGAGATGGACGCCGGCGAGGCTGCCGTTGTCCTCAGGCCTAGCCAGGAACGGGAATGGGTTCCTCGTGCCTCCGCCTACCTGCTCGTGGTCGGGACTTCACCGGAGGTGGTCTGGGTCACCGGCGACGAGGTGCTCGTGGCGGAAGGGTTTCAGGTTCATGTTGAACTAGGGGCTAAAGGTATGGATTTGCTCGGGAGAGTTAGGGGAAACGTTCCTGGTGTTGAGGGGAGTGTAATGAGAGGTCGGGCAGCGCAGGAGCCGACGTGTAGACGGAGATCGACCGGAGCTCCGAGGTGGACGAGCCTCGGTCGATCTCGAGCACCGGGGCTCTGCGAGCTCGATTGGGTGGCTAGGGTGTGTCTACTGGTTGTGCTGAAGCTACTTGGAGGGTGCTCGAGTGCCGGGGGGTCTATTTATAGGCCAACGACGGTGACCCGACTCGGGCTCGCCGGTGACTCACCGTGGCACGCGTGCAAGCACAGTGAGGTGCTGGCCGCGAAACCACGGGTTCGGGACGTGGTTTGGGGCCTCCGGATGCAACGGTCGCAGAGGGAAAGTGAGTGGGGACGAGCTGCAGCGACCGTGCATCCTCGGCCGCATCGGGCGCGCACGGGCACGCGTCGCCTGAGCTCTTGCGCGAGGGGGAGAGGGTCCCTGGGGGTAGCTTTGCACTAAGGGGCTGTCGGGGGAGTGCTTGGAAACGAATGGGGAGGTTGGGACCGGCCGGAGCGTCAGCCCCTTGCGGGTGGCTCTCTGCAGTTTTGGCATGCCACGACATGCTGGCTTGCTCTGGGGTACTTGGGACGTGTCCTCCATGTCCTGAGTGTTACTGGGAGTGTGTCTAGCTGCTGTGGCTTAGTGGAAGCTCGAGCTGGTCAAGGGAGCAAGGAACACTACTGTAGCCAGTGCTTGGAATTGGGGAGGGGCTGGTTGACTGGGTGTTCAGGGTGTTCTGGTGCTCTAACCCACCAAGTTTGGGGCCTTGACATTGGGTAAAACAGTGGCTAGGAAGGTTTTTACCTTCCTGTCAGTAGGTGTTCGATAGTGACTTTGGGTGCTTCCACTCCACCACTGTAAATGAAACTTAACAGGTTTGGTCTTGGGGTAAAAACATGGGGTTCCACCAAATATGAGCTCCATTGAACAAGTTTGGCCTTGCAAACTTGAAAATGTCTCAAAGTGACCAGTACTGTCCCTTACAAAGAAAGTGTGGTCAAACAGAGTCTCACAAATCCCATTTTTGGTGTGGAGTCCTCATTTGGGGTGTTGAACACCTCTGCAAAGTTTCAGCTCCATTGGAGAAACTTTGCAATGTAGAGTTGTTCCAACTCTACTCTGGACACAGAGGGTTTTGGGCTCTCTAAGTGCACTTACCCACCTTGGATCAAGGTGAGATTTTAGGTGAGCACCTAATAGGGTTTGGGAGGGCTCGTGTAATTTTATGAGAATTTACTGAGATACTTTCCTTTGGAAACATCTCAAAAAGCTAAAACAGACAGAAATGGTTTTGAGGGTTTTACTCAAATAATATTAATATAAAATAGGATTGAAAATCTCAAGTATGGAAAATATATGTCCTTCTGAGCTTCCATGAATTTACTCAGAATTTTCTAAGGCAGGAAAGTAATTTTCCTTGTGGAAATATCATTACTGGCCTCAAAATAGACATAGATATAAAATAGGAAAATAATATTTTAAATCACCAAATAATGTTTTTAATAAATGAAAATGATATTAGGATCAGATCACCAACTTTGGTTGGAAGTGCCACTTGGCTTCATGAGCTAGTAGTGCTTCCCCAACATGATGAAGGTGATCTTGATATAAAGGAAAAAGGGTTTTTGATGAGAGCAAAATAACAAGTTTTTCATGGTTTTGAGTCATCACACAAGCAAGCATACACTCAAACAAGGGTTGACATTGCAGTCACAACATTATTTGAATTTTTTTTAACAAGCTCTGAATTTTGTAACACAGAAAACTTGGAATAAAAAAACAGGGTGTGACACATCATCGCCCCTCCAATGACTCGTGAGTAGTTCACTTCAGACCTACGGGTCCGTAGTTAGTAGCTAGATGGCTTCTTCTCTCTCTTGGATCTTCAATACAAAGTTCTCCATGATCTTCATGGATATCTATCCGATGTAAACCTCTTTGGCGGTGTGTTTGTCGAGATCCGATGAATTGTGGATTTGTGATCAGATTATCTATGATATATATTTGATCTTTTCTGATTTCTTATATGCATGACTTGATATCCTTGTAAGTCTCTCTGAGTCTTGGGTTTCGTTTGGCCAACTAGATCAATGATTTTTGCAATGGGAGAAGTGCTTGGTTTTGGGTTCTTACCGTGTGGTGACCTTTCCCAATGACAGTAGGGGCAGCAAGGCACACATCGTGTAGTTGCCATCAAGGGTAACAAAATGGGCTTTGTCGTAGATATGAGATGGTCCATCTACATCATGTCATTTTGCTTAAGGCGTTACTCTGTTGTTTTGGACTTATTACACTAGATGCATGCTGGATAGCGGTCGACGTGTGGAGTAATAGTAGTAGATGCAGAAAGTATCGGTCTACTTGTTTTGGACGTGATGCCTATAGATATAATCATTGCCATAGATGACGTCACGACATTGCGCGGTTCTATCAATTGCTCGACAGTAATTTGTTCACCCACCGTATACTTGCTTTCATAAGAGAAGCCACTAGTGAACACTACGGCCCCTGGGTCTATTCACACCTATCATTTCCACTTTCGCTTTTACTTTGCTTTGTTTCTTTGTTGCTTTCAGTTCTCACTTGGCAAACAATCTATAAGGGATTGAGAACCCCTTCATAGCGTTGGGAGCAAGCTTTTTGTGTTTGTGCAGGTACTTGTGATACTCCTTCACTGGATCGATACCTTGATTCTCAAAACCGAGGGAAATACTTACCGCCGTTGTGCTACATCACCCTTTCCGGTTCGAGGGAACACCAAGACAAGGCTCCAAGGCCACGGGGAAATCCTTTGCATATTTTCCTAGGAAGTCCCTAAAGGCGTAGCCGTAGCAGAAGGATTCCTCGTGCCGTTGCTGACGAGAATCAAGACAAGAATAGTCTCCCGTCAGCACGTGTTTCGGGCGCCGTTGGAAGGTCTTTTGTTGCAGTAGCGCCTCCCAACAAGCGCTATTGTTTAACGCCCTTAGCTAGGCATAAAAGCGATAGAATCACGTATCGTCGTCTTTGGTGATCAAACCATAAGTAGCCCTCATCATGGATTCACAAGGCAATCTTATTTTCTTTCTAGGAAAGTGTTCCATGCCCTTCCTTAAAGGAAATTGAAATCTAATATTCCCTTCCTTCATATCGATGATAGCACCAATAGTCCTTAGGAAAGGTCTACCAAGAATAATAGGGCATGTAGGATTGCAATCAATGTCAAGCACAATGAAATCCATGGGTACATAGTTCCTATTTGCAATAATAAGAACATCATTGATTTTTTCCCATGGGTTTCTTGACAGTAAAATCAGCAAGATGCAAATTAAGAGAATACTCTTCAATCTCATTAAAACCCAGAACATCACATAAAGACTTTGGAATCGCAGAAACACTAGCACCCAAATCACACAAAGGATTGCACTCATAGTTTTTATTTTGATTTTTATGGTAGGTTCCCACTCATCAAGAAGCTTTCTAGGGAGAGAGACTTCCAATTCAAGTTTCTCTTCAAGAGATTTTATCATAGCTTCGACGATGTGATCGGTAAAGGCTTTGTTTTGGCTATAAGCATGTGGAGAGTTTAACATGGATTGCATCAAAGAAATGCATTCAATCAAGGAGCAACTATCATAATTGAATTCCTTGAAATCCACGGTAGCAATTTCATTACTACTCAAAGTTTTAACGTCTTCTACTCCACTTTTAATGCTTTTAGCATCAAGATAGATGGACTCCGAATCATTGGGGCACTTTTCAACCAAAGTGGATTCATATCCAGCCCCATAATCATTAGGTTTGACACAAGAAAACAAAGATTCAATGGGAGTCACACCAAACACTTTAAGATCTTCGTGATTCTCATCATGAGAACACGCCTTTTTAAGCCATTCATGTCTAGCACGAATTTGGGCGGTTCTTTCTTGGCTCTCAATCATGGAAACACGCATAGCTTTCAAAGTTTCATCCATGTTGATTTTGTAAGGAGCACATCTAACTTTCAAAGCATCAACATCACAAGAAATTCTATCCATGCTCTTAGCCAAATCGTCAATTTTGAGTAGTTTTTCCTCTACGGACGCGTTGAAAATCTTTTGAGAGTTGATGAACTCTTTGATACTACTCTCTAGATCAGAGGGTAATCTATGTAATTTCCATGAGTATTGTTGTACGAGTTGCCAAAGTTATTAGAGGAGTTACTAGGAAAAGGCCTAGGAACATAGTTTCCTCTAAAGGCATTGTTGTTGCCAAAGTTATTCCTACCAACAAAATTAACGTCCAAGCTAGCGTTGCTACTCTCAATCAAAGAAGACAAAGGCATATCATTACGATCCAAAGGAGCACTTCTACTAGCAACCAAATTCATTAACTCATCGATCTTAGCACTCAATGAGTTAATTTCTTCTATAGCGTGTACCTTCTTACTAGTAGGTGACCTTTCAGTGTGCCATTGAGAGTAGTTTGTCATGATGTTGTCTAAGAGCTTTGTGGCTTCCCCTAACGTGATTTCCATGAACGTTCCACCTGAGGCGGAGTCCAAGATATTTCTAGAAGCGAAATTCAAGCCAGTGTAAAAGATTTGAATAATCATCCAAAGGCTCAAGCCATGAGCGGGACAATTTCTAATCATTAACTTCATTCTCTCCCAAGCTTGTGCAACATGTTCATGATCAAGTTGCTTGAAATTCATGATATCATTACGGAGAGAGATGATCTTAGCCGGCGGAAAATACTTGGATATATAAGCATCTTTGCACTTATCCCAAGAATCGATACTATTTTCGAGCAAAGAAGAAAACCAAGTTTATGCGCGATCTCGCAACGAGAAAAGAAAACGCTTCAATTTAATCACGTCATTATCCACATCTTTTTTATTTTGCATATCGCAAATCTCAATGAAGGTATTGAGATGGGATGCGGAATCTTCACTTGGAAGGCCAGAGAATTGCTCTTTCATAACAAGATTCAGCAAAGCGGCATTGATTTCGTATGACTTTGCACTAGTGGCGGGAGCAATTGGTGTACTAATAAGATCATTATTATTAGTATTCGAGAATTCACAAAGTTTGGTGTTTCGTTCATGAAGACTTCAGCAAGCAAGCAAGCACACCAGCAAACAAAGAGCAGGCGAGAAAAAGGGCGAACAAAAAGGCAAACGAAAAAAGGCAAATTGGTGAAGTGGGGGAGAGGAAAACGAGAGGCAACTGGCAAACAAAGTAAATGCATGTGACAGCCCGATGCCGACGTTCCAGAAGATTCCCCTTTCCTTTCGTGTGGGTATTTTTATTTGTTGCATCATCATGGCATCATTCACATCGTCTGCATTGCATCGGCATCTCCGTTGCTGCCAGTTTTCAAAACTTGCATCCGTTGTTAGTTGCCGGTTCATGTCATTGTCCGTTCTGAGCCCGACCGCACAAGCACGCGCCCGCGGCACCGTTAAAACCCTGTTTTTAAAGTGTGTGTAAAACTTTCTCTGACTGGGTTGAGATTTTACGTGCGGTGTTATTTTAATATAGGTAGGCTGTCTGTCAAGTTTCGTCGCAATCGGAGACCGTCTGGTACCCGAACGGTCGACCGTAGCAGCACCGTATTCGGGCTACCATCGGACGTCTGTCGGTGTATTAAAATTCGTTGCCGCGCCGCCCATTTTCCCTCTCGTCTCCGGATATCCCCTCTACACGGCCGCGTACCCATTCCCGCGTTTGGAATCGTCCGAATCCGACCACACGGTTGGATCCGGAACGAAATTCCGGGTAACCTAACCCCCCATATGTCTATATATACCCCCCCCTCATAATTTTAGACAGCCCCCTCTCCCCTCTCCTCGAAAACCGTGCCCCAAACCCTAATCCGGCCACTCTCTCTCCTCCCTTCCCTCTGAGCAGCCGCCAGGCCCAGATCGGGCCCGGTCGAGCCCATTCGCTGCCGCCGCCAAGCCCGAGCTCCTCTCCACCCGCCAGAGCCCCGCCGCCAGCAGATCCGTCGCCGCCGGCCTTCTCCTGCCCGGTTCCCCCGGCCTGCGCCGGTGCACCACGCCCTCAGCCGCCGCCAGCAGATCCGCCGCCTGCTCTGCTCGCCATCGCCGGCGTGCCCTGGCCGGAGCCCCTCGCCAGGAAGCCCCGCCGACAGTAGCCTCGTCCCCGGCCACTGCCATGGAACCCCGCCGCCAAGTCCCGTCTCATGCACCGGATCTGGTAGGTTCAGTCGCCTCCCCGCCGGATCCATCCCCGCCGCCGGCTGCCTTCGAGGTCGTCGCGGAGCCCGACCTCGCCGGGGTCCTCGCCGTCGCCGCCCTGGTCCCCGCTCGGGAGGAGCCCGACGAGAACCGCCCAACTCCCGCACCGCGCGTGGCCGCTCGGCTGGGCCCCGAGCTGGCCCAGCTACGCGCCGCCAGCGCCGAGGCCCGTCGCCCCCTCGGCCTCGTTGGCCCAGTTCCGGAGCGCCTTGGCCTGCCCCGGCCTCCTTCGGCCCATCTGCGCTAGCCTTCCTCGCCAGGCCGGTCCGAGCCGGCCCAAAGGTGAGGCTATACCCCGCCCGAGCGCATTTTATTTAAGTTGCGCATGCGGTTAGGCCCATTTAGATTAGGGTTGTTTTGGTGAGAAGATATTATTTCCAAAAAATAGGTAAATATTTAGATGCCCGTATCTTTGTATCCGTTAGTCGGATCGTGGCGTGTAATATATCGTTTTGAGGTAGTTTTGCGCGTAGATCACGAATTCACAACTTGCATATTTATTTGACATCGTTTAGGGTGCCGGATGCCTAGAATAACGTGTTGTTTTTAATAGGATACATCCCGTATTGAATTTTCGCGCAAGTCCGGATTGATCGTATGTTGTAATAGAAATGCCCATGTTTTAGGAACTAATTTTCCATGTATTTTAGAGCGATCACTGGTATTTTTGCGTGTAGGGATTGCCGCTAGTTTATTTTCCCGTGTATAGGTTATTTTTTCTCGCATTTTCGTGTGGCATTATTTTGTTGTGCAACCCCACATATTTTATATGTTTTCGTGGTAGGATTTTTCTGTGCAATCAGTTTTAGCATTAGACAAGTTAGTTCACGCGATATTTTGCCGTGATGCCCTTTCGTTTAATTCGTAGGATTTATTCCGTGCTTCGTTTGACGGAGTTGTCAATGAGGGAGTTGTTCTTGAGTGTTTAGACTAGGCCCTGGAATTTTTGGTTGCAATAGAAATGCATGTCTAGGTGTGGTTTGATTGCTCTCAAGTTGCTAGAAATAGTGCTGATTTCGAGGAGCTGAAATATTTCTAAGTCTGGAATCTGTTATATTTTGTTGTTGTCTTGTCTTTCTTGTATCTTTTGATCTGTAGCTCTTTTGAGGTTGGTCCAATGGAGTTAGTTGTAGCCCTTGTGTTTCTCTAGCATGCCATGAATTTTCATGCCATTTGGAGTCCTGTAGCTATAGGTTTTGCTGCTGTCTATATTGCTTCAGATCGAAAACTGCACTTCCATGAAGTGTTATTTTCACTATGTCTGAAATAGTGTGTGGGAAGCCATTTTGTGTCTTCTTTTCCTAGTGATCCATGATGCCATGCTAGTTGTTGTTAGTTGTTTGTAGTAGTGCTTTTTGCCCTCTTTCGTGCCATGCCTTGATTGAGTTTATCAGAGTTGTGTAGCCCGTAGTTGCGGGGTGTAGAAAATACTATGTGGCTGATTTTGGCAGATTGTAGTGATTTCTTGTTTTGCTCATAGTTGTTGAACCGTAGCTCCGATTTGATCGTGTCCTACATGAAACTTGCTTAGAATCTTGTGTAGTTTCATTTTCTCTTGCTGGTTGTATGTTTTGAAGTGCTCCTGGCCGTCGTTGCACACATATTCCATTCATGCCATCATATCTTGCGGTGCTTGTAACTTTTGATCCATAGCTCCGTTGGAGATGATCTCTATGTGTAGATTGCTTGCCATGACGCGTAGAATCACGTGAACCTATTTGTTTTGCTGTTTAACAATTAATTAAATGTGTTAGTTCAGATCTGGACAGAATTGTAAATTAACATGTGAGGTCGTCTCGGAGGTGCTATATGTCATTTCCGACCTCATTTAAAATGCCTAGATAGATAGTTTAATTACGCTTCACCTCCTGCCTTGTTTAATCACATTTAATATTGCCGTGTACCTAATCGGGATAGAATTAAAATATTAAACGTGGAGTTTCGTCAATATGCAACTCGTTGCATATTGAACTTCACTTAATGTGTAGTGTTTGATTGCGTGGTTTGTCATGCCGTGACTTGCATGTTTTCAGCTGCTCATGCATCATATGTGGTGTGCATCATGTGGTGTATATCTTGTGTTGATTTGTGTTTCCGGTTTGCTTCGTCTCGATAGAGTTCCGCAAGCGTGTCGGATTGTGAGGACCCGTTCGACTACGTCGGTTTGTCTGCTTCACGGAGTCATTCTTCTTCCAAGCGGGATCTCAGGCAAGATGACCATTTCGCCAGATACCATTACTATCATTGCCATGCTAGTTTTATCGCTTCTATCGATTATGTCCCGTTGCCTACCACATGTTAAATATCAGCCTCTCAACAATGCCATGTTAACCTTCAACCTGTTCGACCTAGCAAACCACTGATTGGCTATGTTACTGCTTGCTTAACCCTATTGTTAGCGTTGCTAGTTGCAGGTGCAGTTGCTTCCATGTGAAAGCATGGGTTCCTTGTTATATAACCATATTAAATGCTATTTAATTTAATGCACCTATATACTTGGTAAAAGGTGGAAGGCTCGGCCTTTCTAGCCTTGTGTTTTGTTCCACCTTTGCCCCCTTAGTTTCGGCTACCGGTGTTATGTTCCATAATTGAGCGCTCCTAACACGATCGGGGTTGTTATGGAGACCCCCTTGATACTTCGTTTTAGATTAAAGCTGGTCTGGCAAGGCCCAACATTGGTACTACATTTGCCCAACGTAATAATTCTGTTAAATTGAAATGCATAGGGAGTTAGAGCTACCCGAGGAGTAATTCTACATAATACAGGGAGGGCCAGTGCTGATGGTGCTGGTCCAAAACAGAGCACTGTGCGGGGCCACCGCGAGGAAACTCGAGGTTTGGCACTCGTACGCGTCGCCCATCCGTCGTGTCCTGAGAACGACATACGCGGCTCCTATCGGGATCGTCGACACGCCGGGCGGCCTTGCTGGATTAGTTTTACCTTTGACGAGATATCTTGTGCATTGGGATTCCGGTGATGCTTTGGGTAATGTCAGAGTTGGGATTTTCCACTAGGAAATCCGACGAGATCGCGAGTTTCGTGATTGAGGATTTCCATGCGGCTTGTGGTAATTTGTGATGGACTAGTTGGAGCACCCCTGCAGGGTTAAATCTTTCGGAAAGCCATGCCCGCGGTTATGTGGCAACGTGGAAACTTTGTTTAACACTGGTTCTAGATAACTTGAAGTTAACTTAATTAAAACATGCCAACTGTGTGCGTAACCGTGACTGTCTCTTTCGTGAGTTCCTTCTCCGATCGAGGACACGGTGGGGTTATGTCTGACGTAGGTAGGTGTTCAGGATCATTCATTTGATCATCAGTAGTTCACGTCCGTTATGCGAAGATCACCCCCTCTTATTTCTTGTACTCGTAAGTTTAGCCACCAAATATATGCTTAGCCGCTGCTGCAACCTCACCACTTAACCTTGCCTCACCTATTAAGCTTTGCTAGTCTTGATACCTTTGGAAATGAGATTGCTAAGTCCCCTGGGCTCACAGATTACTACAACACCAGTTGCAGGTACATGTAAAGGTTACTTGACGCGAGCGCGTTGATTGATCATTTGGAGTTGCTTCTTCTTCTTCTTCATCATCGATCTAGGACGAGTTCTAGGCCGGCAACCTGGGATAGCAAGGATGGACGTCGTTCTTATTTTTCTCGTTTGTTTTCGTCCATAGCCGGACCCTCCTCTTACTCTTGATGATTATGTAATGTACTGTTGTGACTCTGATGTAGCTTGTGGCGAGTGTAAGCCAATTCTATTTATATCTCATCTTTTCAGTACATGTACTTGTAACGATATTCATTCTTGTGACACGACAAGATGCGCTTCTATCCCTGACGAGGCCTTCGTGCCAAATTGAGGATATGGTCGCATCGTGGGCATGACAATGCAAGAGATGAGTTTGCGACACCTACTTGGATGAGTTCTTGACTTGATCTTCCTCCCTGGCAACGGCGCCAGAAATTCTTATGCTACGGCAACAAAAGTCCTTCCTTGGCGCTAGGAATTCTTCTTGTTACTTCTCTGGTTTGCGTCGGTTTTTCCCTTGAAGAGGAAAGGGTGATGCAGCACAGGAGCAGTAAGTATTTCCCTCAGTTTGAGAACCAATGTATCGATCTAGAAGGAGGGTCTTGTCAAGTCCAAAGTACCTGCGCAAACACGAACAATCTTGCACCCAACGCTTCAAAGGGTTTGTCAATCCCTTCAAGATTGTTTGCAAAGTGAGATCTGAAGGCGGAAAGTGCAATGAAGTAAAAGGTGTAAGGCTGAAAATATGGTGTGGAGTAGACCCTGGGGGCCATAGTTTTTACTAGAGGCTTCTCTCAAAATAGCAACTATTACGGTGGGTGAACAAATCACTGTCGAGCAATTGATAGAACCGCGCAAAGTCATGACGATATATAAGGCAATGATCATACATATAGGCATCACGTCCGAGAGAAGTGGACCGATACTTTCTACATCTACTACTATTACTCCACACATCGACCTCTATCCAGCATGCATCTAGTGTATTAAGTTCATGACGAAGGGAGTAACACTTTAAGCAGGATGAAAACCCCATCTTTTTACCCTTGATGGCAACAACACGATGCGTGCCTCGCTACCCCTTATGTCACTGGGTGAGGTCACCGCACGGTATGAACCCAAAACCAAGCACTTCTCCCATTGCAAGAATCATAGATTTAGTTGGCCAAACAAAACCCACAACTCGAAGAGAATTACAAGGATATGAAATCATGCATAAGAGATATCAGAAGAAACTCAAATAAGATTCATAGATAATCTGATCATAAATCCACAATTCATTGGATCTCGACAAACACACCGCAAAAGAAGATTACATCGGATAGATCTCCATGAAGATCATGGAGAACTTTGTAATGAAGATCCAAGAGAGATAAGAAGCCATCTAGTTACTAGCTATGGACCCGTAGGTCTATGCTGAACTACTCATGCATCATCGGAGAGGTCATGGTGTTGATGAAGAAGCCCTCCGTGTCCGAATCCCCTCTCCGGCAGGGCACCAGAACGTGCCCCAGATGGGATCTTGCGGAGACAAAATCTTGCAGCGGCGGAAAAGTACTTTCGATGACCTCCTGACTTTTTCGGGATTTTTAGGGAATATATAGGCGCAACCCCTAGGTCAGGGGACGCTCAGGGGGCCCACAAGCCTGGATGGCGCGGCCTCCCCCTGGCCGCAGAGTGGGGGCTTGTGGGGCCCCTGGGGCTCCCGTGCCTTGGCTCCCAAGCTCCCCGATCTTCTTCTGTTCCAGAAAAATCTTTTTGGGGATTTTCTTCCGTTTGGACTGCGTTTCAAAATCTCCTTTGAAAGGGGTCAAAAACATGGAAAAAACAGGAACTCGCACTTGGCACTGAGTTAATAAGTTAGTCCCAAAAAATAAATAAAAGGCATGCAAAACATCCAAAGTTTGACAAGATAATAGCATGAAACCATCAAAAATTATAGATACGTTGGAGACGTATCACTCCTCCACTGCAATCTCATCATCGTCGGTGACGCATCCCTCCCCGTCGGTTCCTCAACCCCTACCAGGTAGGCGGAGACGCCACGAGCTCGTTTATATGCTCAGTTGGCCACGAGGACGTCGGAGTCCCTGCCGGCGTGCCTCCCCTCCTCTCTAACGGGCGTCGGAGGGGGTCCCACCTGTCGGTGGCCAGTCTCTCCCCTCTCGCCCCTCCCTGTCGCTAACTGCACGGGCCGGCGCGCCTGGGTTGACTGGTTGGCTGACTGGTCGGTTGGCCAGTTGGGTCGGCCCAGCTGCTGGCCGAGCCACGCGAGGGGCTGAGCCCTTTTTCTTTTTCTTTTAAAACTGGTTTCTAGATTATTTCTACATGATAAATTATTTAATCAAATTTAAATATTATTATAATAGAATCACGCGTTTGACGAAGGACTTGGACCACGCGTTAGATTTAAATTTCTCATAATAGGTTAACATTTTTAAAATGAGTTTGTGATCTGTTTTTGAGTGTGCTTCTTCTTATTATTATATTTATTACGACTATAGATCACGCATTTGATGAAGGAATTGGACCCGAAGACCTCAAAGACCCCAGATACCTAGCTGATCAAGGCAAGCAACCCTTTGACCTTGTCTCAGAAAATGTTTTATGCATGACACGTTGATTACTTTACTCCGATGCATATGGTCGAGATTAATTGGTACACCCCGGCATGGTGTTACCGATGGCTCCTCCGGAGCACTTGCATTGAGCATGACCTTGCCATCTATGAGGGTCACACTGATAAAAGTTGAGAGGTAATAGTAGTGCTACACATAGGATGAGCATGTGCATGGTGATGGTAACACAAAGTTGACATCAAAGGTTTTACAAAAACCCCGTCGGGTGCCACTAATGCCCAAGGGTGATGGTGTTGAGGTAGATGACCACTTGAGAAAGAAATGATGTACCGGAAAGGTTTTGTGTGAGTGGTTTCGGAAATGGGATTAGATTTATGATGTGTCGACTGTCCTAACCTTACATGTGCGACCATGATACCCCTTTATGGGACGGAGCTTATTTAATTACTTTGGTCGGTGCTAGCAAACAGCCCGCATTACTAGTGGCGGGAGTCATATGGTCACTCTCGTGATGGGGTCGTACCAGGTAGGTCGACTATGCAATTTTTACATGTTCCGGGCACACCGTTTCTCCCTGCATGGATGATACGGTCTAGAGTTGGTGTTCGCAAGACGTACATCATGTGGGTTGTGTACCAATCGAGTGGACTCTTTGTCTAGTGTCGTCAGGGGAAAGACAATGATCAGGTACTTACCTTGGGTATGTTATATACCGCGAGTCGTGGATGACATTGAAGTTTCCTCGATCTCGTGGGTACAACATACAACCTCTGCACAGTGTAAAACTATTGGAATAGCCGTGTCCATGGTCAAGGACAGTTGGGTAATCCTACTTAAACTACGTCTAGTCGTTTCCGCATAAACCAAGTGTGTGTGCGTGTGTATTAATGTGTTATTTGAACAAGATGATATGACAAGTCTGGAGACTTGGCATATAGGGTGAACCCGTGGTGTTGAGCCCTCCGTAGATACATGCATATCTGCGACATGTATTCATGATTACCATCTAGCCTATGATGCATATCCATGCAAGTAATTTACCATGCCCATTTTTAATTAAAACTTGCTTTCTGCAAAGGCTGCAGATTACTTTATTATCGTACCAACTGCATTATCCATATCATGGGTTGTTTGCGAGTATATTCAATGTACTCATTGGCTTCCCACTTGTTATTTTATTGACCATACATGGAGGAACCAGAGTATGGAGAAGATTTCATCGTTGGAGATGGACATGCAAACTAGGACGCTTCCCAGTCAGAATGTCTGTTGGTTAAGGTGGATGGCATGGGTTCCCGTTTACTGCCAAGTATTCTGCTAATAGTTGTGTTGGTGTGATTGGCCTTCTAGGTCCTATCTATGTAAGACATGACCATGATGGTCCTTTATTGCATGAGACATTAAATTCAGATGTAAGACTCTTGTTATTCAGTATACGTGTGTTAAGTGAGCATTGATCTCTGGGATCACTGTACACGTGCATTCGGCGATCTCGACGCGTAAGTTTGGGTCCCCACAGTTGAAGACACATACAAGGTTAAATGAGTGGAGGAGTAAATGGGTGATGGACGGGTTGTAATAGGCACATCTTTTCACCATGTTACGGTAGAGGATTGTTGTGCAAGCTTGACCAGTGCGAGAACACGTGGTTCGTTTGGCCATGCGGCGGCTCTAAGTGTCGCCAATGTATCATTGGTGAGCCCGTTACCGAGGAACCGCGCAGGTTCCCGCACGCAACCATGCAAAGCTTCCCCAACCGACTTGGTTGAGAATGCGTTGCTAGAAGATGCTCTCATTATTGTGGGTGTTAAATTTAAAACAATTGGCAAAAACTAAGTGTGTGCAATGACTTAAAGCAGCGCACATGTTCAACACTTAGCAGCGGGTGTGATGATTTGAATGATCATTGTCAGTTGCGTAATATAGTTCGTTTGCGATGAGATCGGAAACAGAAACACATGCCAGAATGGAGAATGGTAATTAAATCAAGTTGGTTACATGTTAAGGTGCAGATATCAATCATCAATTGCATATTTAAGTCAAAATGGTACTGCCAAAACAGTGTTTACAAAATCGTGTGCAGTAAGTGCCACTCTGTTGTGATTTGGACTACTGTGATCTATGTAAATCCTACAGTTGCAGACTTGCTATCCACGGGAATGTGTTCTAGACAATGAGGAGACGCCTGTCGCGACAAAATGTTAATCATCCTAGACGGTTTTAATCCGGGAAAATAACCAAGTTTGAAAATCGGTTCCAAAATTACTTTTTCATGTGACACTTTTTTTAGCATGGTCAACAAGTTTCACGGTAAGACTAGCATTTTTTTGTAATACGTGTAGCATTAAAAAAATTCCAACACTCACACGTAGATGATAGTGTTGTGGGCCAACGGTTGCTAGTATATTAATATTCCATCAACCAAACTGATTGCACCTCAAGACTGCAATTACATTGCTCTACGTACTACTAGTTCATAAAACAATGTCTCACCAACATCTAGATCAACACATGATAAATATACTCAAGCATGCATATAACGCACACAAACTAGATAGCTAGGGTAGTGTTGGATATGTATATATAAGTCAATCCTGATCGTACCCACCAAGAATGTAAACTTTCTCCACGTACTCCGCATGCGCGGCGTGCGCCAGCCTACGAGAATACTTCTGCCTCAAGGAACCAACTGCGTGTCCTCTAGAATGCGCTAGTACACCTGCAAATGCGGGGTTAAGACTTTGGGCGCAGAACGGGCATCCGAAGCCCCCATTTTTGGTCATGATACGATTATTATGCTTTCCCTCATAGAGCTCTGTGAGCTTTTGTTTCTTGTACGTCTTCTGGTAATATTTAGCGCCGTCAACATCGTTACATATAACCTATACATATAACAAAAAGATCATGACACTGATAAATGAAATGCATAAAATGATATCACAAAGCAACAAATTTATTTACTAATGACTATAAATGCACGAACTTATTATTGTCAAACAAACTAGGAGTAGTAACTTTGAAGTACTACTCCCTCTGTCACTAAAGTAGTGATCTAAATGCTCTTATACTTATTTATTTACAGAGGGGTACATGTATACTCCCTCCAATCCGGTGTATGGGGATCATTACCAAAATATATTTGTTCCAGAACTACTCCACCTTTAGGCCCGGTTAGTAGTTAATGGCTTGATTAATTGGTGTTATTGAATAGCATGGTAGCAATGTATGTGCTAGTTTCTCGGGTGTGGTTTGTGTCGGTGTCAAAACCAGCAAATCTCGGGTAGGGGGTCTCGAACTGTGGACCTTGGATCGATTGATTGCATGAGAAAGGAGGAGAAAGTATTTACCTAGGTTTGGTCCTTCTTGAGGAGGTAAAACCCTACGTCCTGCTTGATTACATTGATGTGGAACGATGATTAGAGAGTCGATCTACCTTGAGATCTTATGAGCTAAATCCTAGATGAGCCAACTTGCCTATACGCGTGAGAACCCATGGTTTATATAGACACCAGGGTTCCTAGGGTTACATATTACCAACCTCAGCCGGGAACGGATAGGATGACCTGGTCTTCTTGACTTAGAGTGCACGCCAGTCTTCGGAGCGTTCCATCTTCACCATAAAGTTGTCACACAATCTAGTCTTCCATGATGTAGCCCATATGGTTGGCCCATAAGGGATAAGCCGACCGCCCGAGGATCCCTTAATCCAAGACTCCCTGAGTAGCCCCCAAATTGGCGTCCAATGCTAATGTGTATGGTCTTGGGCAACCGTGCACTTAGAATAATCAGCTTGCACGATGAGTTCCCTTTATGTTCGGCTGGCTTCGGTTTGGTCGCTCTGGTGATGTCGCGTTCTCAAAAACAAGTGACGTTAAACCTAAAGGGTTAAAATACCAGAGGTGAACAGTCCTTCATCTGGCAACCCTTCTGATGAAAAGTCGCGATAACCAATTACGAAAAACTCGAACCGCGGCTCAAGGCCACTTCCCCTTGGGCACATCCTATCAACGAGGAGATCGTGTCCCACATTTAAGGGGATTCGAATAATGACCTAAGCTATCCCACGTGCGTTCAAATGTTTCAAGAAGTGGCAGAGCTAGTGGCGCAGTAAGCGGGAACCCTTGGTTTTACGGCATCCCATAAAAAGGGAAAAAGATCCAAAGCCCACCACATACACTCCCAACTCGACTCCCTTCCCAGATCCATTTCATGTCCCACCTTTTCCAGCCACCCCTTTCTCAAGCTCAGCAATGGCCGGCTCGATGTCTGAGGGCAAGTGGGAGATCTCCAGCATCTCTGATGGGGACATCCAGGAGCTGAAGCACTCCGGCTACCTCCCGACCGACATCGCCCATTGAGCACCGGAGAAGGGCCAGGTGGTGCCTACACCAAGGACTGGTGAGCGGGTGGTGTTCGTCCCCCACTTCATCCGGGGACTGGGCTTCCCGCTCCACCCCTTTGTCAAGGGCTTGATGTTCTACTACGGGTTAGATTTCGACGATCTTCCCCCGAATTCAGTCATGCGCATCTCCACCTTCATTACTGTTTGCGAGGCATTCCTGCGGGTTCATACGCACTTTGTCCTTTGGCTTAAAACCTTCATCGTCAAGCCGAAGTTGGTCAGGAATCAACATCCTGACTATGGTGGTGTCGTGATAAGGAAGCTTTGCCGCGTGGCGTGGCTGGAGGGCACCTTGATTGACACCATCAAGGGCTGGGAGAAGGAGTGGTTCCACATCACCGAGCCACGAGAAGCAAACTGGACAGTGCCCGCTGCATTTAGATCTCGACCCCCCATGAGGCTAACCTTGTGGGTTAAAAAGGTCTAGACTGGGGATCGGCTCTGGATGTGAAGCTGCTCTAGAAGCGCATCACGCAGATGGTGGCGACAAACCTCGAGCTCACCGACATGGTCCAGGTCATGCTCCATCGCTCCATCCTTCCTTGCCAGCGTCAGGATAACCTTATGTGGTCCTACAAGCCCAGCGACCCCTAGGTGGTGTAGGAGTTCTACCACACTAGCAATTAGAAACTGTGGCACATGCTGCTCAAGCCTCAGTAGGAGTGGCCGGTCGAGGAACAAGATACTCAATTGGATGCCGAGACCCCCCTGTTGGAGGTATGTCCGAGCTCATATACTTACTTAAATCTCCATTTTTTTATCGAGGGCCTTACCATTTCTCGTACAGTCCTTGCAGGGTTGGCTAGCCAAAGCCGAAAACATAGACGACCTAGCTCTCTTGCCCGAAGAACCCTGGTCGGCATTGCTGACCTGATGCTCGTAGTGGCGCCCTACATGGCACCAGAGAAGAAGAAGAAGGAGACCTGCGAGGGTCTCCGTTCAAGGGGTCCTATGGATACGAAGTCCGGGGACACCTATACCTCCTCCACCCATAAGGGGGAGGACTCGGAAGATGAGGAGGGGAAACCTTCTTTCCAAACGAGGAAGAGGGCGACGCCAAAGGGGGCCGAGGAGGGGCTACCTCCTCGGGCCGTGTAGAGGCCATGCAAGAGCAAAGTCGCCCTGCTCGACGATGGCTTGGGTTCTAGTGAGGAGCTCAGAGCCAATGACACGGTTCCCCGACGTAGCTCTAGGGTCAAGCCCCCAACCCAAAGGTATGGAATCCAATCCTTTATTTAGTGGAATCACACCACGTCTTTGTTAGTAATGAGAAACAAGTTGTTCTTGTCGCAGCCCTGTGTGAGAACTTCTGATGGACTAGGTCTCACAGGGGGGTTCGCCACTCACCAAGCTGGCGGAGAGCGGGAATGCGTCACGCACCCTTTCTCGGGCCTCGGATGAGGCAGCCGAGGTGATATCCCACCAGGCCCCACCGGCCAGAGACGAGGTGGTGATGGTCGAGGTGGGTACATTGGACGCCAAGGACCGAGAGGTCCCGACCAAAGTTGATACACCGGACATCAATGACCGGGAGATCCTGGCTAAGGTCCATGCCTCAGTCACCGGGACACAGGAGGTTAGTTCCTTCCCATCAAGTGGAGAGGGGGCCAGAATTCCCTCCGAGCTTCCTCCAGAGATAGCTCCATGGAGCTCTAGTCTTTCGAAGTATTTGGTGCCGCCTCCGGCGCTGCCCGTGACACAACAGGTCGTGGCTGGGTGGCCGGCCATGATGGAGGATTCCTTGGCGGGCTCATCTATCACCAATGAATATCGCACCCTTATGGGTGCGGTTCTGCAGAGCATTCAGTCTGTTAATAGCGAACTGAACGGAGCCTTTAATGGCTTGCTAGCGGGCTTTAAGGTAAGCCACATAATGTTTTTAGTTTATTTATAAGTTTTTGTGTTCCTTTATGGGTATAACAGCCACCGATTCATGGGAGTGTTTGACTAGCTTATCCGTGGCTCAGAATAACTCCTAGGCACAAAAGAAATAATCCGGAGACTCTTGAATTATAACAGCTCGGTGGAGTAATTCGACCGAGTGTTTCCCGTTCTGATAACTCAGAGTCCCTTTAATTGGTATTTTGTCTCGCAAGCCTCATCCTCCGCTGCTGATGCCAAAATTCTTGAGATTTCCGAGCTGAACCATAAACTCAAAGTTTCCGTCGAAGACCGTAGCCGTGTAAATGATCGGCTCGATGAAAGGCAATGTAAGTTCTAATGTGTGTTGTAAAAATTGTTATTGTCCTTAGTAGAGAAGGGTCGTCATGGCTTTAGTGTCTGACCCCCTGATTTTGATTTGGTCGGCAGCCCAGGACCAAGAATTCAAAAAGCTCACGGCCAACCAAGAGGTCATTGCCCACAAGGTGGCGGCCAAACAGGCAGCTGCCGAGCTGGACACCCTCAAGGTTGATAGCACCAAGCATGAGGCCAGCGTGGCGGATATTCAACAGGAGCTGCAAGAGGCCAGCTCTAAGTGTGAAGCCTTGGAGAAGTAATCCCAGGAACAGATGACCGAGCTCTCCAAGCTGTCCACCGAGCTCAAATCAGAGTGACTGGACCGGAGGTTCTTTGAAGAAGAGGTGCGCCAAGCTAGGCTGATGGAAAATGGTAAGCCATACTTATTGCAATGTGCCTTTCGTGGAAACAGGTTTTCTTTTCTTACACGGATATGGCATTCTGCAAGCGCCTTCATGGACCTCCCACGAAGTGTGGCAGAAGCGGCTAAGCACTACATGGCCCATGCCGGGGATGTTGAGGGGAGGCTTTTTTGGGATCAGTTTCAGACTCCTAAGCCTAACCCCAGTCTGAGCTATCGGATGCAATAGCTCATGGAGCTGCATAGGATGGCGGGGCCGGACATGAAGGGTCTTTGTGTCTAGAGTGGCCTACCGAGCCTGTGTCGAGCAAGTACTTCGGCTTGGTACAGAAGTTGGTCAATGCCATGCCCCAAATCGAGGTCCTGAAGCGCTCCATCTGCATAGAAGAAGCTTTGATGGCCTTTGCGAGGACCATAATGTACTGGCCAGGCTAAATCCCCTTACGATGGCAACAGCCCCTCCACTTACCGGGAAATAGCACAAACGTCCCGAGCTGTATTTTCCCTCCGCAATGGAGGGTGCTCAGGTCATGGAAGATCAATGCTCAAAAGATGTACTCTTTGAGTGAATGTATTGTCATGTGCCTCCGAACAATTTATTTTTATAATGCTAGTCTTGAGTGAGATGCACTTTGTATTATTTTGACTCCTAACTTTGGCCGTTTAATCTGGAAGTTACCAGTCGTCGATTTCAGCCCCCATGTAGAGACTACTCCGGGTGTTTCAACGTCCGCACTATTACCCTTAGACGATGTGTCAGTGCCCGAAGGTGGTAGTGTGTTAAGGAAACGAGGCAATCAAACTATGCGACTTTATCGCTTTTACTTAGACTTAGGAGATTTAATTTGGGGGGTGATTGTAAGCCCCGGGCTTTCTTGTGGTAATCGGATAAACCGAATTTGTAAATAGCTACCACAAGGTCCGCAAAGGTGCGAACCCCCCGTATAACACGGAATGACCTCCAACGGTTTTTGTAATTGAGTTCGGGTTGCAGACCAGTTCTCGCCTATTATGACGGTCAGTTTTTGGCTTTTTCCACTGAGGTATTTTTAGCCAGACTAGCTGGTAATACAATCACGGTGGTTCTCCCTTTACCCCTGTAGCCGAACTAGCAGAACGTAAGGGAGTAAGCACATGAGCGGGGCAACCCAACTATAGACCCAAGACATAATTCGAAACTGATGCATATATAGACAAACCCGAGAGGCCGGACACTTAAAAAGTAGTGACGAGGTAGTGCTCGGGGCGGTATTATCATTCAAGCCTCCGGTCTATTGGTCGATCGCACTTAGCATGTGTAAAATGAATTTGACATGTCAACGCCGATGAGTATAGAACATGTGCATACAAAAATACTATAAAAGAGTCTGTAAATAATGTGTGTGAGGAATTTTTATAACTCTTGGCACAAAGGCAACTGTTACAGGTAACTATTTTTTTAGCTACATATCTTCAAAGAAACTTTTTCCTTGTGGTCTTCCATGGGTGGCTTGACTTCCGCCCTGTTTTCGGCTTCACTATTTCTATTATTTTATTCGGAGGTGGGGTAATATCCTTTAGAGGAAGTTGCTGTCAGCAGGAAAACCTTTAATAGAGGGTCTTGAGAAGCTATTGATGACGCGAAGGAGCTTGACGCTTGGGGAATTCTTCATGATGTCCCGCTTTTGTCCGCAAAGATGTTTGGACCACAGATCGGTCGAGCCGAACACATGAACCTTTGTGGTTGGCTCCCACGAGAATGAAATTGTGTCTATGTGGGACATACCTTGAAGGTGTTCACTCTGTGCCATGGGAAACGTATCCCTATTTACTTTGAGCCGAAGAAGTCTTCGGTGGATCTGAATGGACTCAGGCTCGCTTGCCTGCTTGCCACGCCTTGGTTACAAGCATGTGGCTTGATGCTTCACTGTCGTGTTGGCATTCAGCTGCCAGGGCGGTCGTGTGTTCCTCTGTCCGAAGGGAGCGCTCCATACTTCCATTGACCGTGATAACTCCCTTGGGTCCGGGAATTTTGAGCTTCATATACGCATAGTGAGGCACAACTTTGAAGCGAGCAAAAGCTGTGCGGCCGAGCAATGCATGGTATCCACTGCGAAAGGGGACGATGTCGAAGATCAAGTCTTCTCTATGGAAGTCATCGGGTGAGTCGAACATAACCTCGAGTGTTACCATACCGGAGCCGCAGGCTTCGATGCGTGGAATCACTCCTTTAAAGGTAGTGTTACTTGGTTTGATTCTTGATGGGTCTATGCCCATCTTTTTCACCGTATGTGAGTAACTTAGGTTAAGGCTACTTCCTCCATCCATTTGAACTCAAGTGAAGTGGTACCCATCTATTATGGGATCTAGGACGAGGGCGGCCCACCCTCCATGATGGATATTGGTCGGATGATCCTTGTGGTCGAAGATGATCGGGCAAGTCGACCATAGATTATCTTTCGGGCCTACGGGCTCTACAACGTATACCTCTTGAAGTGCTTGCTTCCTGTCCTTTTTTTGGTATGTGAGTGACATAAATCATGTTCACAGTTTTGACCTCAAGAGGGAACTATTTTTGGCCCCCAGCTTTCGGGCCACAGGGCTCCTCGTCGTCTTCTGTTCGTAAGCCCCTGCTTTGTTCTTCGACGACTAGCTTGTGAGACGGTTTGAACACCGAACTATTACAGTTGGTCTGGGTGGTGGGCTTGCCTTGGGTGCCATGGATCTGGCAGGGCCGTTCCATAATTTTATCCCGTAAAGTCGGTCTGTCCCTGTTCCCTTTAAAGGGTTTCTTCCACTGTCCAGGTTTTAAGCTGTGAAATCCAGTATTTACTGTTGTGTCATGGACGTCACTGTTATGGTTCTGGTGTTTTTTTTCTTGGCTTGCCATTTCCGTCCCGAACTTTAGAGGTTGCGGGGTCGTCCGCATTGTGGCTGCGCCGAGCTAGCGAATTATTTTCACCCGATCAAAAGCGGGTCATGAGGAAAGTGAGGGCGGACATTGTTCTCGGTCTATCCTGGCCAAGAAGTTGAGCCAGCCATTTATCTCGGATGTTGTGCCTAAAAGAGGCTATTGCCTCAGCATCTGGACAGTCCGCAATTTGGTTGTTCTTGGTTAGGAACCGAGTCCAGAATTCTCTGGCCTATTCGCCCACCTTTCGAACGATGTTGCTCACGTCAGATGAATCTGACGATCGAACATAGGTTCCCTAGAAGTTAGATAGGAAAGCCTCCTCGCGCTCTTCCCAGCTCCCGATGGAGTCTTCGGGTAAGCTTTTTAGCCAGTGTCGTGCCGATCCTTTTAGCATTAGGGGTAAGTATTTCATGGCATGGAGCTCATGTCCCCTGGCCATATGGATGTCGAGAAAGAAATCTTATATCCACACGGCGGTGTCTATCGTCCCATCGTATTGTTCTATGCTCACGGGTTTAAACCCTTTCGGGAATTGGTGTTGCATGACCTCATCTATGAAGCACAGTGGGTACGTGGTGCCTCTGATCCGGCCTATATTGTGTCGGAGATCAGCTCTAGGTTGAGCCCGGTACAATTCCCGGCCTCTCTTCTTGTAGGCGACCCGAGGTGGTTATTCGTCCCATCGAGTGGGGGAGTACCTCCTGGATCCGTAGATGGATCTGTTGCGACCTATTCTGATGTCCAAGTCGTATCGTAGGTCATGTTTGTCCCTAGGGTGCACATGTTCTTTGCCTTTTCTACGGCGAGGCTCGGGTCTATAATCGGCCTCTCTGTCGCGCGCTCAGGGCAGGCGATCAGGCTGGTTGTAGTCTGTGCACCTGGGGTATGGGTGTTGAGGGGCCTCGCCATCGAACTAAGGCAGCACGCTCCGGATCAGGTAGCTTTTCTTTTGATCCAGCCACTCAGTGTTGTATCCTTCTCCGACGGCCAGAATTTTTGTCCACCTCTTGTTAATGGTGTCTTGTTCGGCCTGGAGTTGTCGTTGCTTCGCTTTTAGGCTCTGAGCGGTAGCTAGAAGCTGCTACCGGAACAGTTCCTGGCCTTCAAGGTCCTTGGGGATTGCTAGGTCTTCAGACTCTAAGCCGTTTTCGTCATCGACAGGGGGGAGGTAATCGTCGTTGTCCAAATTATTGAGGTCGTCGGGATCGGGTTTGTCTTGGTCCTTCGGTTGTTGCTCGGGAGTTTCGGGGTGTCGTGGTCTGCTGGGTTATGTTTTCCCCTATAGCTTGTATTGAGCCCCTTCCCTTATTTGCCTTGGCACGCTTAAGCGGCCTTTGGCGCTTTGAGGGCTCCTCCACGGACTTATCACCGTTTTTTTTGGTGTAATATCACCTCTGTCACGGGGTGTATCTACCATGTAAACGTCATAGGTGGACGTTGTAGTATTTACGGGGGTGGGGTCATCGGCCTCATCATCGATTTCCTCAAGCTCCTCGGAGGCGTAGTCCAACGCATCGTTAAGTTTTCCACGGTGGCTACCAAGTGGGTGGTGGGTGGGCCGTAAAAGTCCTCATAATCTGCCTCTGAGCCGATCTGTGCATAGGTCGGGCTCCGGCTATCTGAGATTTGAAGCGATTGGATCTGGTCGAGCGTCTCGTTTAACACCGATAGGCTCTCTTGATCAATCTCTTCGTGATTTTTGGAGTTGACCTCCGTGGATTTTGCGAGGGATGCATGTTCGGCAATGGTCGTGCGCTGTTGTTCGGGCATAGAGGTCAGGTCCGAGCTCAAAGCTGACTTTTCAAAGAAGAGGGAATCGAGGCCATGGTCAGACAAGAGACCCGGAGTCACGGCTTGAGGATTTTGAGGTTCATTAGTTGAGGCCGTGATTTTGGCGGGGAACAGATTGCCCCAGGAGTCGGCCGAGAATTCTAATTCTCCAAACCTTATTTGTTGACCGAGGACGAAGCCTCTTATCTCACCGGGAAGGCTAGTTGTGTATGTGCGCATCGTGACATTGCCGAGCGTGAGGACCTATCCGTGGGCGAAGATTCCCGCATTGTTGATTCGATCACTGATGATCAGGAGATCCATCGATCCTTTCGGTGATCCAACGGCGGAACTCTCAATGAAAGCACCAATGTCGGTGTCAAAATCGGCAGATCTCAGGTAGGGGGTCCCGAACTGTGGACCTTGGATCGATGGAATGCGGGAGAAAGGGGAGAGAGTATTTACTCAGGTTTGGGCCCTCTTGAGGAGGTAAAACCCTATGTACTGCTTGATTATATTAATGTGGAATGATGATTACAGAGTCGATCTACCTTGAACCCTAGATGAGTCAAGTTGCCTATACGAGTGAGAACCGTCGTTTATATACACATCAGGGTTTCTAGGGTTTCATATTACCGACCTCAGGCGGGGACAGATGGGCCGACCTGGTCTTCTTGACTTGGAGTGCATGCCAGTTTTCGGAGCACTCCATCTTGATCATAAAGTTGTCAGACAATCTGATCTTCCATGATGCAACCCATATGGTCGGCCCATAAGGGATAAGCCGACCGCTGGAAGACCCCTTAATCCATGACTCATTCAGTTGGGCCGTTCCGTTGACAGCTAGATCCATGCAAATGGTCCATGGTGATTGACGCGAGTGATTGACTGTTGTTTCCTCTCCGAGTAATAGCTATCCAAATAAGGAAGGATTACATGCGATTTTAAGTGGGCGTATTGGCTGAAACAAATTGCTTGATCTTTTCCCTCACTGTATCATTGTACGCCTAGGTCGAAACACTCCTTGTAGCGAGCCTAATAAACCGGACCGAAGAGAATAATCATCTATGTAGGCCATTCATATCTATTGTAAAATCTGTCAATGAATTATTAGCACAATCACTAATTCTAGACGGATTATTAGCAACATGATCATTTGTACAGATCAAGCGACGTTGTAGTTGTACATATCCATTAAATCATTATAACCCTAGACAGATAATTAGCATGCCTAACCAGTTCTCCATCTTC
Organism: Hordeum vulgare subsp. vulgare; assembly: GCF_904849725.1. Taxonomy (NCBI): domain Eukaryota; kingdom Viridiplantae; phylum Streptophyta; class Magnoliopsida; order Poales; family Poaceae; genus Hordeum; species Hordeum vulgare. The sequence goes on along the minus strand of NC_058522.1, from coordinate 136,197,413 downwards.
ATCGGAGTTTTCACCGTCGAAGTCGTCAGAGTCGTCGTTGCTGGAGTGGGCATCACAGAGGTTGTAGTAGTCTTTGTGCGGCACTGCCTCCTGCTGGGGAGTGATACTTGTGATCTGCGTTGTGTTTTCCATGAAGAGGAACAAATTATCGCACCATAATGTGGGTAGGTATTTCACTCAGTTATGAAACCAAGATTTATTGAACCAATAGGAATATCAACCATAATCGTCTTCAGCGGTTGCACACAAAAGAACAAAGCACATTCACCCAACGCGGGCAAGAGGGTTGTCAATCCCCTTGGACTTGTTATTTGCAAGCAAGTGAGGTGTGTAGATAATTGTAGATGGTTGTAAGTTGCAAAATAAAGTAAAAACATGTAAATGTGAGCAAGGTACTGAAGGTTTTTGTAAATATGTTGTGAATAGACCTGGGGCCATAGTTTTCCTTAATGGCATCTCTCACGAACAATGGCATATTGTGGGTACACATATTACTGTTGGGCGATTAACACAAAAGCGGATAGTTATTTGATATTCATGGCAACGATCATGCGTATTTAGGCATCACGTCCATAAACAAATAGGCAGACGCCTTCCTACACCTATTACTATTACTCCACTAATCGATCGCTATCCAGCATGCATCTAGAGTATTAAGTAAGACAGAATAATGCATTGAAAATGTTGACATGATGAGGACCAAGTAAACTCAATCAATATGAATATAACCCATTTTTTATCCTTAGTAGAGGCAATACAAAGACGCATCTTGTCCCCTTCTGTCACTGGGATATAGAAATTCGACAAATTGAACCTACTACAATGCACCTCTATCACTGAAGAAATATCAATCTAGTTGGTCAAACTATTTCAGTAGACCGGAGAGAATTACGAAGCTATCATAATCATGCATATAATAATCATATTAGTATTCAAAGAAGACTCAACTATTTATCATAAATAATCTGAACATAAACCCACAATTCATCAGATCCCAACAAACGCACCGCACAAAAGGAATTACATCATGTGGATAAAAACAAAGATGTGATGATCATTGTATTGAAGATCAAGAGAGAGATTTCCATCTAGGTACTTGATATGGACCCATAGGTCTATGGTGAACTACTCACACACCATCATGAGGGCAGCAAGGCTGATGAAGAAGCCCTCCGTGATTGATCTCCCCTTCGGCAGGGTGCCGGAACGGAGCTCCAGATGGCCTCCCATTGGAACACAGACTTGTGGTGGCGTAAAAAGTGTATCGGGGCTGCATCTAGGGGCTTTTAGGTTATTTGAGAATTTATAAGACAGTTAACGGAGTAACGGGGGCCTTGAGGGGCCCACAAGCCAACAAGGTGCGACCCCCCCAGGCCACGTCACGATGGCTTGTGAGGCCCTCGTGTGGCCCCGAGCCTTCTTCCAATGCTTGTTGGTCTTATTCCGGTTGAGAAAAATCTCCAAACTTTTTTAGGTCAATTTGACTTTGTTTCGTATGTAAAACCTGAAAAGTGAAAACCATGTAGAAAACAACAACTGGCACTGGCATTTGGTCAATAGATTAGTCCTAAAAAATAATATAAATTGGTAAACAAATACCCAAAAAGCATTCTAGAATGATAATTTATCAGCATGGAATAATAAAAATAATAGATATGTTGGAGACGTATCATGGAGGTACAACGGGGCTTGCAACGTCACGGTCGCGTTTTTGTACACGCGAGACCTCATCGGCGGGAAAATCAACCTCATCACCCAGCATCAAGAGATGCTTAGGTGCTTTTCCGGCCCCGACTTTGAACCCCACGTCACCACTCCCTCCGATGGTGCGCTTGGTCACCATCTGATACACTTCTGAAAGCGTTTACGACTGGGAATGGCGGCGAGGATGAAGGCACTGTGTGGAGACAGTGGGGAGTATAGACACCTGTTATAACAAGTGGCATAGGCGCGGTTAATATGGAGTGATTGGAATCTAGGTGGGAGGCGATTCAACGGCCTGCCTCCCGGTGAGCCTGCGTAGCGGTCTTCTCGCATGCCTCCCGTTAATTTATACACCTGCTCGCACGTCTCCCGATGAGCCTGCACAGATGACTGCTCGCAAGCGTCCCGTCAATTCAAACACCTGCTCGCACGTCTCCCAGTGAGCCACACCAGCGCCCCTGCTCGCATGCATCCCCCAATTTACACACCTTCTCACACGCCTCCCAGTCAGCCTGAGCTGCGGACTGCTTGCATGCGTCCCGTCAACTCACGTTCACTCGCAGGGCACGCGGGGCTCGTGGCGGTACGTAATGAATTCTTGGGCTAACGCACACGGCATAAATTCTTTAATCATTTGCGATCGTAACGTGACAACGATATTGTTTCCCAACCTTTAATAAGGTCACGTTTGTAAGAAAATTATATCAGAAACTTGTCTCAAATTTGGCCAAAAATATCACATCATATCAGTGTCGTATATATATAGTTACCTCACATGTCTCATAGACTATCATTTGATAATATATATATATATAATTTTATTATTGTAAGTATGTTGATATAATATATATAAGATATTTTAAAATGAGTTACATGAAAAAATTGCAAATTGGCCCATGGTTTTTATTATATTTGTGAAATATGTATATATTTGTATGTAAAAAAGAAGCATACACAAAATACGAAATATACTACCAAAAAAGTAGTATATGTACTCTCTAAACATTTCTTATATACTATATATTATGCGTACATACTATTCGATTTAATAAATACAACATACAACATACAATATACAAGTGGTGGTAACTATCACCGGTGGTATACATATGTATAAAACCAAGTTTCATGAATTTCAACTCAATTTTGGACTTACTTTAATTTCAAATTTTAGTTTTTCTTTTTAGGGTAAAAATAAATATTTTCAATGTGTGTGTTCGAGCAGTCTAAAACCCAAGATTTTCAATGTTCTCCATACAGCCAAGATGTTTGAGATTTCTTACCATTTATTGCATGGGGACTAAGCGTGAACCCCATTTATGGCACATATGATTTCACCTATGAATTTCTAGGAACTCAAATGATGTATATTTTTCTGAATTATATATGAACTTTTTAGAATTTTAATACACAAAATCATGTGTCCCATGTTTACTACATAAAAAAAAGTTTGACGCGCCTCAAAGTGGTGGGCTGGGTGGTGGTCGGGGGGTCGTTACGGGACACTCCGCGGCATGAGCCTGTGTGTGTGGGATTGCCCATTTGGTGATGCAGTTGCAACACCAAAGTATCAAATTCATGCATTGAATATTTAAAACAAGATGTAAGTGTCAAAACTGGCAGATCTTGGGTAGGGTGTCCCGAACTGTGGATCTTGGATCAATGGGTAACAGGAGATAGGGGAGACGATGTTTACCGAGGTCCGGGCCCTCTTGATGGAGGTAATACCCTATGTCCTCCTTTGTTTGTATCAAGTACAGAGTTGATATACCTCGAGATTGTATGATGTGGTCTAAAACCCTAGGAGTATTGATCTTAATCTAGCCTATGGACTAAAACCCTTTCGTTTATATAGATACCAGGGGTGCCTAGGGTTACACAATGTCGGTTTCATAAGGGAGTAAACATGCCGATATGATCATGTTGACTTGGAGCATACACCAAGGCTTCAGAAGATCCCGTTCGGCACATGGCCTTGTCTTCAAATTCGGCTCTTCAATGACAATCATAGGGAGGCCCATGAGTCCGGCCCTTGACGATAGGTCAACGGCCCGAGACCCCTTAGTCCTGGACTCCCTCGGTAGCCCTTGAACTAGCCTTCAATGTCGTAGTCTTGATTCCTAGTTGTTTCATGCGTCCAAGGTCTTTGTCTTGTGTGGCGAGTTCCTCTACCCAATTATATTCGTCCAGTAATAGTTTGGCCACAGATGATTTCCCTCTTTCCGAACAATATATGTTACTTAGCCTCGAAGGCCAACCATTTGAATGTGAACAATACTTTTGTCTGACAACTTTTTAGCAAAAAGTCACGCCTCGTCATGACCACTGACCAGTTATAAAACACTTGATCCGTGGTTCGAGATAGTTCTTTCATTGGCATGTTCCATCACTATGGAGATTGTGCCCCTATTTTACGGAATTTGATTTATGATTTGGGCTATCCCAACGGACGCATAACTGCGCAATATATCGGGAAGTGGCGAGGTCTATGGTGTAGTAAAGGGGCTCTTGGTATTACAGTGGCTTATAAAATAGAAACTACCACCATAGTCTCCACATTCTTCTCAGATCACACATTGACATCGCCTTCCCTAATCCTGTGAGCTCCAAGCTGCCCAGCTCCATCCTCTCCCAATCTCTATAAACCTTTTCCCAAATTTGGCCATAGCCGGCTCGGGTTCTGATGGGGTTATAGTCCTAGGATAGGGTCATAGGCATGCCCTATAGGTCCTACCCAAGGACTACCCTTCATAAGGGACAAGGCCCTTAGACAGTTCCGACTGAACTAAGGACTTCCCATCATCCAGTCGGTGACGATTCCCCCATCATCCAGTCGGTGACGAGCATTCGGAGCATACTAAACGTACCGACTGGATTCCACTCTGTATATCGTAACCTCCCTGGAGGGCAACGGTCATATGTTTTCATAAACCATTATTAGCATTTAAGGCATACATTACCTGTAACGTAGGCATTTATTCGCCACTACTCCACCCCTGTCCACCGGACCGTTGTGAAGGGCAGTGCACTCTATATAAGTCGCCCTTCCCCACTAGTGCAGGGGTTGGCATTTACTGTAACCACATATTCCACTCGACATTAAGCTCCCAAGAGCACTGAGACGTAGGGCTTTTACCTCCACCGTAGAGGGGCCTAAACTCATACATCCTCGCCGTAGCTAAGGCTCTACCCATACTTTCATACCCTACACATCTAGTGTCATACTTATACCCACGACAGTTGGCGCCCACCGTGGGGCAGGCGTCTAAGCGACTTCCGGCGAGTTTGCGACTTCATCTTTTCATCATGTCGTCTGGTGGAGATTTGTGCATGGGTCATGAGATCCTCCTCGGCGCACTCTCCTTCATCGTCAACGACTCGGCATGGCATCGGGACGCGCCTCTCGACGTCGAGACACTTCCAAGTCGCGGGGATACACACTTCCGTGCCGGTGCCCGCGGCGTCCTTCTTCTCCAGCAATCGGCTCTGATGTCGATCTTCGCCCCCGTCACGCGCCGCAACAAGCGGTCCCGCCGTCCGGGACTCCAGCATTGGGAGCGACACGCCCAGGCACGCCAGAACGCGTCCTCTCAAGTGGCGGTCCTCGAGTCGGTTGTGGACGCGCCGCCGTCCCAGTGCTTGGACTCAGTTCCGACTGAGTTGCCTTCCGAGTACTTGGGTCGCGGCCTACAGCCGAAGTTCTCATGGCCAATTCCCATGAAAGTCCCCGCCAGACTGGTCGGAATGAGCATGAGGTCGGCGAGTCATCCGGCGCTCGCCGTCAGCCCCATCGTTCTGCCAGTCGACGCACCCGTCAGAGCAACGTGGAGGTGTTCCCCACACCCGTCCTCAACCTGGCTACCACCGCCAAGATAGCTGATTCCCTCCAACCGACCGATTCAGAGGCTGGTAGGGGATCGAGCAGATCCGTGCCCTGTTGCACACGGCGCAGCAGCAGAATTCGGCGGTCTCCCAGTCGCACAACAGGATCCACAACAGTTCTGTTCAAGCAAACACGCATCGGTCGGTTTTCAGCCCCGATTCTCATCAGCGACGCAGAGGAGGCAGCCGTTCCATGAATCCCGAAGACCGTTGCCGTTCACGCACCCCTCCGCGAGGTGGACATTACGGGCCCCGACATCATGATGATCGGCGTTCAGTCGGTGACACGTATGATCCAAGGCCCGACGCAAGAGGGTACATCGCCCAGAGGAAGGTCGATAGGAGTCGAGCCCACCGTGATGGTCACGAAAGAGACCATCCGAGTGGAAGCAGGACCATCATCTCTGGCCCCGAGTGCTTCAGTCGGTCCATCCGTTCAGCTGACATCCCTCCGAACTTCTGATTGGCGACGGTGATCAGCAAGTTTACAGGAGAATCCAAGCCAGAAACGTGGCTGGACGACTACCGAGTAGCGGTCCAGATCGGTGGCGGAGATGACGAGGTCGCCATGAAACATCTCCCCCTGATGCAAGACGGCTCGGCACGAGCGTGGCTGAACCAGTTGGCTCCTTCAAGCATCTACAGCTGGGCAGATCTGGCCCGAGTCTTCATCAGGACCTTCGAGGGCATGTGCAAATGCCCTGCTGGTCTCGTGGAGCTCCAGCACAGTGTCCAGAAGCAGAATGAGCCCCTGCGCGATTTCATCCAGCGTTGGACGACCCTCTACCACACGGTGGAGAATGGCACAGAACACCAAGTAGTCTCCGCCTTCAAGGCAGGCGTGCGGTACAGAGATCTGTACCTGAAGTTCGGTCGGATAGGCGAGATCTCCATGAGCAAGATGATGGAGATAGCCGCACGCTATGCAAATGGCGAAGAAGACGACCACATACGTAGCGGCAAGCATAAAGCAGTCGCCGATGGAGATGGGAACAACACTCGGAAGCAGAAGAAGAAAGCTCCGTCCACTCCGCATGCAGAGGCAGCAGCCGTTACCAATGCCAAGTTCAAGGGAAAGGGGAAAGCTCAGTTCACCCCCAAGAAGAAGCAGTTCGGAAACTCCATCCTGGATCAGCCATGTCCAATCCACACCAAGATGGATGAAGAAGGCAACGCCATATTCCCGAAGCACGCCACTCGGCAATGTCGCCTCCTGATCCAAGGGTTCAGCGAAGGGCAGCCGAGTGAAAAGGACAATGAACAGGATGATGAAGACAAGGAGGATCCGTTCCCCCAAGTCCATGCAACATTGATGATTTTCGCTGACGTGGAAAGCAAGAGTCGACTGAAGCTGGTGAACAGGGAGGTGAACATGGCCACCCCAACCAATCCCACGTTCCTCAAATGGTCTCAGACTGCGATCACCTTTGACCAGTCGGATCATCCAGCACACGTGCCCACCCCAGGGAGACAGGCTCTGGTCGTCGACCCGGTGGTGGAAGGAGTCCGACTGCGCAAAGTCCTCATGGACGGCGGCAGCGGCTTGAACATCATGTACACCGACACTCTCAAGGGGATGGGCATTCCGATGTCCAAACTTAGCGAGAGCAGCATGCAGTTCCACGGAGTCGTCCCTGGACGAAAGGCCAAGTCACTCGGCCAGATCGCATTGGACGTCGTTTTCGGCTCCGACAAGAACTTCCGCAAGGAAAACTCACATTCGAGGTGGTGGACTTCCAGAGTGCATACCATGCGATTCTGGGTCGTCCGGCGTATGCGCGTTTCATGGCCCGTCCATGTTACGTGTATCTAAAGCTGAAGATGCCGGGTCCCAAAGGTGTGATCACTGTCACAGGCAATCGGCAGCGGGCCGAGGAGTGTCTACAGCAAGGGTCGAGGATCGCCGATCAGCAGATGGCTATCCTCGATCTGGACGAGTACAAGAAGACAACTGACCCCGCTGACTTGATGCGTACGAAGAAGCCAGCTTTGGAGTCCGCATTCCAGTCGGCGGGAGACGCGAAGAAGGTCAGCATCCACCCGACGAACGACACCGCTGCCCCGACGAACATCTCCACCACCCTCGATCCAAAATAGGAAGCCGAGCTCATCCAATACCTCCGTGAGAACTGGGACATTTTCGCATGGAAGCCCGCTGACATGCCAGGTGTACCCAGGGAGTTGGTTGAGCACCGAATGCATGTGGATCCTGCTGCTCGGCCCGTCCGAGAACGCCTGCGTTGGTCCGCCGCGCACAAGAGGAAGGCAATCGGAGAGGAGGTGGCTAAACTTTTGGCAGCCAACTTCATTCGCGAGGTACACCACTCCGAGTGGCTCGCCAATGTTGTCATGGTGCCCAAGAAGGACAAGTCTATTCGAATGTGCATCGACTTCAAGCATCTCAATAAGGTCTGCCCGAAAGACCATTTCCCGCTCCCCCGCATTGATCAAATTCTTGATTCGACTGCGGGTTGCTAGCGTTTGTCATTCCTTGATGCCTACTCAGGCTATCATCAGATCCGTCTGTATGGTCCCGATGAATTAAAAACAGCCTTCATCACCCCATTCGGGTGCTTCTGCTACATCACTATGCCATTCGGTTTGAAGAATGCAGGAGCAACTTTTATGTGCATGATCCAAAAATGCCTCCTTGACCAGATCGGTCGAAATGTGGAGGCATATATGAATGATATCGTAGTCAAGTCACACAAAGGTTCCGACCTGCTGACTGACTTGGCAGAAACATTCGCCAACCTTCATAGGTACGATATCAAGCTCAACCCTGCCAAGTGTTCATTCGGTGTTCCCAGCGGAAAGTTACTCGGTTTCTTCGTTTCCGAACGAGGGATCGATGTCAACCCCGAAAAGATCGGGACCATCGTCCGAATGGAGCGGCTGGTCAGAATACATGATGTTCAAAGGCTCACAGGTTGCCTAGCGGCTTTGAGCAGGTTTATCAGTCGACTCGGTGAGAAGGCGCTACCTCTGTACCGACTCATGAAGAAATCAGATACTTTCGAGTGGACAAACGAAGCCCAAATTGCATTCGACAACCTCAAAGCCCTGCTTTCCACCCAGCCGGTTCTTACTGCCCCGCTCAGTAAAGAACCCCTTCTTCTGTACATCGCTGCTACAAATCAAGTCGTTAGCACTGTTCTCACAGTCGAACGCGAAGAAGAAGGCCAAGTGTACAGGGCTCAGCGGCCAGTATATTATGTCTCCGAAGTCCTAACTCCTTCCAAGCAGAGGCATCCCCATTATCAAAAGCTTATTTACGGGATCTACATGACTGCGAAGAAGGTGGCTCATTATTTCCAAGACCACTAGGTGTTTGTCTTTTCTGATGCTCCGTTGTCGGAAATCCTCCACAATCGAGACGCATCAGGCCGAGTGGCAAAGTGGGCAATGGAGATGTTATACTACGACATCAAGTTCGAAGCCAAGAAGGCTATAAAGTCTCAAGCTCTGGCTAACTTCATAGCAGAATGGGTCGAACAACAGCAACCGACTCACATCTACTCGGCTCATTGGACTATGTTCTTTGATGGGTCCAAGATATTGAATGGCTCCGGCGCTGGCGTAATGATCATATCGCCGAAAGGTGATAAACTTAAGTATGTGTTGCAGATACATTTCGATTCCTCCAACAACGAGGCAGAGTATGAAGCTCTCCTTTATGGATTGCGCATGGCCATCACACTCGGCGTTCGTCGCCTGATGGTCTATGGCGATTCAGATTTGGTGGTTAATCAAGTGATGAAGGAGTGGATGTAAGGAACCCCACCATGACTACATACTGCAATGCAGTAAGGAAGCTCGAGAAGAAGTTTGAAGGCCTGGAACTTTACCATGTTCCGCGACTGAAAAACCAAGCAGCTGATGAATTGGCTAAAGTTGGATCCACTCAGAGACCAGTCCCGAGTGATGTCTGCCTCGAGCACCTACACCTTCCCTCAGTAAAAGAAGATCCTTTCACAGAGGAACCAGTACAACCAAAGAGCTCAACAGATCCGACTGAAGTCGAGGTCCCTACTGTGGTGGATTTGATCATGGAGATTCTTGCTCTCATCCCGGATTGGATTGTGTCGTTCATTGCGTACATCCTAAGGCAAGAATTACCAGAAGACGAAGTCCAATCTAGGCAGATCGTCCGCAGGTCGAAGTCCTTCACTGTCATTGATGGCCATTTGTACAAAGAAAGTGTTTCAGGCGTCCTTCAACGATGCATCTCCCCTGAAGAGGGACAGTTAATCCTGGAAGAAATTCACTCGGGAACCTGCGGCCATCATGCCTCCTCAAGAGCAATCGTCGCAAAAGCAATCAGAGCTGGTTTCTTCTGGTTGCAGGCAAATGAAATGGCGAAGGATATGGTCGACCGATGCAAAGGCTGTCAGTTCTACTCGAACAAGTCCCACAAACCAACATCTGCGCTGAAGACGATCCCTCTTGTTTGGCCGTTCGCAGTGTGGGTATTAGATACAGTCGGTCCATTCAGAACATGCCAAGGGGGATTCACTCATCTGTTGGTGGCAGTCGACAAGTTCACCAAGTGGATTGAAGCCAAGCCCATCAAGAAGCTCGACGCCCTTACGGCCATCAAGTTTGTCAGAGACATCATCGCCAAATTCGGGGTTCCGCACAGCATAATCACTGACAATGGCACAAACTTTGACTCGGACAGATTCAAGGGTTTTTGCACAGACCAAGGTATCCGAGTGGATTTTGCATCTATGGCGCATCCCCAAACAAATGGGCAAGCAGAGCGGGCGAATGGACTTATTCTTCAAGTGTTGAAGCCTCGAATCCTACGAGAAGTTGGACATGCTGCCGGCACATGGGTCACCGAGCTGCCTTCGGTGCTGTGGGGCCTCCGCACAACTCCAAACAGATCTACAGGGCGATCCCCGTTCTTCCTCGTTTATGGAGCAGAGGCAGTCCTTCCGAGTGACTTGCTTCACAACTCTCCGCAAGTCAAACTCTTCTCCGAAGCCGAAGCAGAGCAAGCCAGGCAAGACGGAGTGGATCTTCTAGAAGAAGAGCGCGAGATGGCACTGACTCGCTCAACAATTTATCAACAAGACCTGCGGCGTTTTCACGCACGGCATGTCAGGAGTCGTACATTCCAAGCAGGCGACCTGGTGCTCCGAGTGGATCAGCAGAGACCTCACAAGTTGGCTCCCACCTGGGAAGGACCCTTCATCATCTCCTAGGTGCTGAACAACGGAGCATATCGACTCTACAACCTCGACAGGGAAATGGACGAGCCGCGAGCATGGAACGGAGATCTCCTGAAGCGCTTCTACACGTGACCGCCGACGGAGGCAATGTAAAGAACAAGCATCATTGAAGTAATACAAAGCAGATTGATTTCTTGCAAATTCAAAATTCTTTCGCGTTGGCAGACTCAGGTCTAAATAAAACTCTCTCCGAGTGTGCACTAAAAGTCGCACTCGGGGACTTAGCTGCGATCCAGAATCGCCTAAGTACAAACTCTCTCCGAGTGTGCACTAAAAGTCGCACTCGGGGACTTAGCTGCGATCCAGAATCACCTAAGTACAAACTCTCTCCGAGTGTGCACTAAAAGTCGCACTCGGGGGGCTTAGCTATGATCTAGAGCTGCCTAAGTACAAACTCTCTCCGAGTGTGCACTAAAAGTCGCACTCGAGGACTTAGCTGCGATCCAGAATTGCCTAAGTACAAAATCTCTCCGAGTGTGCAGTAAAAGTCGCACTCGAGAACTTAGCTGCGATCCAGAATCGCCTAAGTACAAACTAGCTCCGAGTGTGCACTAAAAACCTTACTCGGGGACTTAGCTGCGATCCAGAATCGCCTAAGTACAAACTCGCTCCGAGTGTGCACTAGAAACCGCACTCGGGGACTTAGCTGCGATCCAAAATCGCCTAAGTACAAACTCGCTCCGAGTGCGCACTAAAAACCGCACTCGGGGACTTAGCTGCGATCCAGAATCGCCTAAATACAAACTCTCTCCGAGTGTGCACTCAAAGTCGCACTCGGGGACTTAGCTGCGATCCAGAATCGCCTAAGTACAAACTCGCTCCGAGTGCGCACTAAAAACCGCACTCGAGGACTTAGCTGTGATCCAGAATCGCCTAAGTAAAAAGCTTCCTTCGAGTGTATCCTAGAGATCCACTCGGAGGCTTAGCAGACCCTCATTGAGTCTCATGTGGATGTGAAGACAACTCACAACTACATGAGTAGCAACTCTCTCCGAGTACGACCTTACAGTCGCGCTCGGGGACTTAGCTGCGATCCAGAATCTCCTAAGTAAAAAAGCTTCCTTCGAGTGTATCCTAGAGATCCACTCGGAGGCTTAGCAGACCCTCATTGAGGCTCATGTGGATGTGAAGACAACTGACAACTACATGAGTAACAACTCGCTCCGAGTGTGCACTAAAGTCGCACTCGAGACTTAGCCGCGACGAAGAGTCGCCTAAGTAAAAGCTCGCTCCGAGTGCGCACTCGGAGACTTCACAGACCCTCATTGAGGCTCATGTGGATGTGAAGACAACTGACAACTACATGCTCCGCATGTTTGCCATTGGCTTCCCCAAGAAACGCCAAACAAAAACCATGAGCCAAAATCTTGTCAAAAAAAAAGTTTTGGCGAATGAAAAGCGAAATGTTAGATTCGAATTCAAAGTTGGATCTACGATAGTCGGCTCGGTGTGGATCAAGCTTATCCACACCAAACCACGAATGTGACGGCCAACAGCAGTGGCCAAAGTTTGATACAGATACCACTCGGCATAGCGAGGTAAAGTTTTTCAAGCATCGTCAGGACTGGCACCGGGACTGGCAGGCTCCACAAAAGTGTCAAGGTCGATCCCATCTGCGATGCGAGTGGCGGTCTCAAGGAAGGTCTCCATGAAGTCTTCGAATCGAAGCTTCTTGGTGTTGGTGACCTGCAACGCCTTCAGCTTCTCTTCACGAGCTTCCTTGCAGTGCACTCGGACCAGCGACACCGCCACGTCCGCACCACAACGAGCGGTAGTCTTCTTCCATGCCTGCACTCTGTTCGGGACGTCCCCCAGCCGAGTCATCAACCCTTCTATTTCCCGCCGGGAATCGTCTTTGGGCCACAGCTCCTTGTCGATCCGGACGATGACTTCTCTCAGGCGGCCAATGAAAGGTCCCACTCTGCCAAGGCGAATATGCGCTCGGAGCAAGTCCCGATTGGCTTCATCGCCGAGTGGAACGTTCGGAATAACCGACCGCTCAATGTCAGCTGCTTCAACCTCAGCGTCCATACAAAAATCTGCAAAGCAAAGACGAGCAAAAAGTAAGCGCAGAATGAACTACAAAGTCAGGAAGCACTCGGCAAAAAGCTTACCACCGAGCAGCGCAATCATCTTCCTTGCCCAGTCGCTGACGTACTTCTCCTGCGATATGCACCAACTGTTCATCAACTTCATCTGACCCATCAGTTTAGTTCTTTGCTTGCCCATTTTCTCAATTTCGGCCACCAATGCCTTGTTCGCCTCCCGGGACTCCTCCAAAGACTTCTCTCGGTCAGTAAGAGCCCCCTTCACACCAGCTAAGTCATTCACAGCTGCCTCCAATTCCGCACCAAGCTGAATCTTTTCAGCCTTCAGAGCATTGTACGCTGATCCCATTTCGCAAGTCTTCTGCAAATTAGCGCGAAGAGAAGAGGAAAGTAAAAGCTCAAAGTTCTTCAGACCCCTGCCGACGCAAGCAGTCGACAGCGGTCTCGGGGACTACACTAAGAATGACCCCACTGGCATGAAGCTCGAACAGGTCCGCCCTATTGAGCTACATGACAAACACACAAGCCTAGGAGACTACTATTACCCGACCTCAGTAAAACTACTCTCGGGGACTACTTCTAGTGGGTGCACTCGGAGTGCCCCCACTGGTACCATTCGGACAGATCAACTCTGATCCGATCAAGTCACGGAAAACTTATATAAAGAAAACTGCCGGTGCAAGCACTCGACAGAAGTCTCGGGGACTACACCCACTAGGTTCACTCGGAGTGAACCCACTGCAAACTACTCCTACTATATCCGAGTATATCACTTAAACCCCCAGTGGGTTACAAGAGGAAAGTAAACACTTACTAGCGCACTTACTCGGATATCGTCCCGGAGCTCCAAGCTTCTCTTGTACAAAGATGCGATGGAGTCGTACACTCCCTTGGCATCACCCACCATCAACTCCACCTGCACCATGGCCTCCTTGGCGGCTCCCACTTGGTCTTCCGGGAGGTGTCGGGCGTCGTACTGGACGGTCGACGGACCCGACACGACAGGAGACTCCTTGGGCATCCCAAGTCCCGCTCCAGTCGGTTCAGCCGTGAGGGGCACCGTCTCAGTCGACGGCATCGTCTCGGTCGGCGGCGCGTCCATGGTGGGAGCAGCAGCAGATGGAACAGCCTCAAGGACAGGCGCCAAAGTTTGCCCTGACACCTTCTGGTCGTCCTCCTCCAGATGAATCACCTCTGTAGGAAGCCCAACTGAACAACATGAGATTACAGAAAAAGGACAAGATTAAAGACAGAACTCGCGAAACAATAATGCAAACTCTCGGAGTCGTCACAACGTACCTTGCTGGGATGTGGTAACGTTATCCGTATCCATGGGATCGTCGTCCTGGCGTGGCAGAGAGGTGGCGGAGGTAGCAGCTCTATCGAGTAAAATCCACTCGACCGATAAGCGTGAGTTCAATCAAATACTGAAAGAAGACACGAGAACAAGTCACTTACGCTGAGGCAACTGGAACAGCGATCCTCATCCGAGGCAAAGCTTTCCGAGGCTTAGACCCACTCGGTTTGGCCACCTTGGAAGGTTGGTCTGTGGGCTCGGCAGCAGCGTCCCTGGTCCTCTTCACGCTCCGAGCACTCGAAGCCACGGGAGGGGCTGGCGGAGCACTCGGGGTCGCTAGAGGAGCCGACGGAGTCGCAGGTTCGTGACGGCGCTTGGTTCGAGGCTCTGATGGTGGAGGTGGCGAGCTCTGCTCCCCAACTTCCCCCTCCTCCTCTTCGGTCTCCTCCTCTGTCTCCCCACTGTCGGAGACGTACTCGACGCTGTCCACGCTGCCCTCCTGGCTGCCCTCCTCTTCCTCAATTGGATTCCCATTTAAGACGGGAGAACACCAGTTGGTCCATGCCTGCACAAAATATAGTCGACAACATCAGACGTCAGGCGGTGATACAAGAAAAAGTGATAAATCTAAGAGGATTGAAAGCACTCGACAAGATGTGCTCACCTCATTTGAAGGAGGATTGTCAGCGAGGAAGGGTTTCACTCGCCGGGCTCCTCTGGGGTTATCGTAGGCGCCTGTGATGCTGCGGACCCACGCCGTCACAACCTCCTTCACTCATTCTGGATGAGTCCGAGTGGAGTCCCCAGGCCCCGCGTAGTGCCACATGGCGTGGTGCCGAGCTTGCAGTGGCTGGATGCGCCGACCCAGAAAAGTCTCCAGCAAATCCGTGTCGGTGACTCCCTTGCGGACGACATCTATCAGCGCTTTGACCAGAGGTTGCATCTGGATCTTTTCCACCTTCGAGAGCGCAAGCTATCTGGGAGGAGCCGGTCGGTCTAGGCTGAAAGGTGGCAGCCCAGTTGCAGCATTCGGACGGGCGACGTCCTGGCAATAGAACCAAGTCGACTGCCAGTTCCTAATTGACTCGGACAACTGAAGAGGGGGGTAGCTACTTTTGTTTTTCTTCTGGAAGCCTGAGCCCCCGCAGAGCTGGAGGATATGGGTTTTGTCGTCCGACTGGCTAAGCTTTTTGACAGTTTGGGACCTAGCGGACAAGATGTACTTCAAGAGCCCCCAATGGGGGGGACATCCGACAAAGAACTAGCAAAGCACGACGAATGCAGCAAGATGGGCTATTGCGTTTGGAGGAAAATGATGGAGCTGCGCCCCGAAGTGATTCATAATACCTCTGAAGAAGGGGTGAGGAGGCAAGGAGAAGCCCCTGTACACGTGACTAAGCAGCAAGACGCGCTCTCCCTCCTGTGGCGCCGGCTGCGTCTCGCCCTCCGCCGACAGCCTCCACGACTTGTTGGCAATCATGCCTTGCTCCACCAGCTCCAGCAGGTCGTCCGCCGTCACCGTGGAAGGAGGAAATCCCCCTGGATCGAACCCGCCAGCAGGGCCCGCTGTCGCCACTGAGCAGGAGCCGCCGCCTTCTTCTTCTTCTTCTGCGACTCGAGCTTACTCGTCTGCCCCTTCGTCATGGTGGAGGCAGCAGATCCGCAGAGGAGGAGAGGAAGGAGGAGGCTTGGAGCGCGCAGGGAGCTACGGGAGAAGCGAGGCGAGTACGAGTAATCAGGGGAGCGCAACGAGAAACCCCCGCTGGGGAGGTTTAAATAAGATTCCGACTGGGTCACTAAGAGGTGGCCCCAAAATCTTATCCCCCGACCGGCTGCTGCGATATTAGTGGAGAAGATAAAGGCGCGGTAATCGAGGCGGCAGAAACCACTCGATGACGATGTCGTCATCCCCGCTGAGCGCGCGGCAACCGAAATTTGAGGATCCCAGAAAGTCCGCCGCTGTCAGTTGACCGGTCACGTCGAAAGATTCCGCGGAAGCACTCGGTCTCTGACGATTTGTTACACAGATATATTCACTCGGATCACTGGTCGAGAAGATAAAATGGATCGAGGCAAACAACGCCAAAGTCACATCCATACCAGTCGGATCCGTACTCCAGGCATCACTTCGTCGTTCCAACCCCGATCCATCGGGGACTAATGATGGGGTTATAGTCCCAGGGTAGGGTCATAGGCCTGCCCTATAGGTCCTACCCAAGGACTACCCTTCATAAGGGACAAGGCCCTTAGACAGTTCCGACTGGACTAAGGACTTCCCATCATCCAGTCGGTGACGATTTCCCCATCATCCAGTCGATGACGAGCATTCGGAGCATATTAAACGTACCGACTGGATTCCACTCTGTATATTGTAACCTCCCTGGAGGGGAACGGTCATACGTTTTCATACACCATTATTAGCATTTAAGGCATACATTACCTGTAACATAGGCATTTATTCGCCACTACTCCACCCCTGTCCACCGGACCGTTGTGAAGGGCAGCGCACTCTATATAAGCCGCCCTTCCCCACTGGTGCAGGGGTTGGCATTTACTGTAACCACATATTCCACTCGACATTAAGCTCCCAAGAGCACTGAGACGTAGGGCTTTTACCTCCACCGTAGAGGGGCCTGAACTCATACATCCTCGCGGTAGCTAAGGCTCTGCCCATCCTTTCGTACCCTACACATCTACTGTCAGACTTATATCCACGACAGGTTCTAAAGGAAAGTGGGAGGCCTCCTGCATTACCAACAATGATAATTTGGAGCTGAAGCACACTGGCTACCTGTTGGTGAACATTGTCCATCGCCCTCCGAAGGAGGGCCAAGTTATCCCCATGTCAAAAGAAGGCGATAGGGTGGTGTTCATCACCCACTTCCTCCGGGTCCTCGACTTCCCACTCTGCCCCTTTGTAAGGGGTTTGATGTTTTACTATGCGTTGGATTTCCATGACCTCGCCCCACTCTTCTATGCATATTTTGGCTTTTATCACTGTCTGCGAGGCCTTTCTATGGGTCAAACCGCACTTCGTCTTGTGGTTGAATGTTTTCAACATCAAGTCACAGGTAGTTAGCGGCAAGCAAGTAGACTGTGGGGTAGTGAGGTTAGCAAGCTCCCCCTAGTACAATGGCCGGATGGTTCTTTCATAGAAACCGTCAAGGTATGGCAGTATGAGGGTTCTACATTACCAAACCACATGACGTGGAGTGGGCAGCACCCTCGGATTTAGATCTGGACTCGCCAGCATACTGGTGTCATGGACGAAGAAGGGCTCGATTGGGGGCTAGCCACGGAGGTGGAGTTGCTGCAAAGGTGTGTCTCCATCCTGCTCAAGAAGAAGATTGAGCTGGCCAACGTGGTTCGGGTCATGCTACGCCACCGACTCCTCCCCTATCAACATCGGATCGCCCCTATGAGGTCCTATAGTCACGATCACCTTGTCACCGTGTACCACTTGTACCGCATCACTCACGACAAGCTGTGGAAGGTGTTGTTCAAGCCGCAAAAGACTTGATCGGCCGAGGTGGAAGACATTGGCATTGATGCCACGCACCCTCCCAGATAGGTAAAATGTCATTATTTGTGTTCAGATATTTCCCGTTAATAAGGCTCTTACCCCTCTTTCATCTGCATTCGCAGATCTCGCTAGAGAAATCCAAGGGGATCAACTTCCCGACACAGCTGCTCGAGGGCCCCAGGACGGCCTTACTAATGGCCATCCTGGTCGAAAAGCCATACATGGTGCCATAGAAGAAGGAGGAGGAGAAGCAAGAGAAGAAGGAGGCCCAAGGAGGCCTCCATTCAAAAGGACCCCCGGATACTAGATCCAAAGACACACACGCCCCTTCTGCTCTTAAGGGAGAGCAGGAAGAGGTGAAGATGAAAGCGGCTCCTCCGAAACGAAGAAGAGAGCGGCCTTCGAAGGCATCGAGGGAGACCTACCCCCAGTGCCCCAAAAAGGTAATGCGGGATCAAGGTGGCCCTGTTTGATGATATCTCAGATTCTGCCGAGGAGTCTGAGACCTTGAAAAGGGTTCCTCGAAGGACCCCCAGGGTCAAGCCCCGAGCGCAAAGGTATGAATCCAAAGATCATATTACTTCTCCGCTTTTAAGGTCTTGTTATTGACTATATACATACTTACTCCATTGTAGTACGGCGCGTGACTTCCCTGTCGACCAAGCCTCGGAAAGGGACTCCCCGCCAATGGAACTAGCGAAGAGCAGGACCGCGTCTCACAACACCCTTTCCCTGGTTACTGAGGAGGTAGGGGAGGTGGTATCCCAGAAAACCCTCCCTGAGACGGACACAAGGGGCGGGGATGATGATATGATGGCCGAGGCTAACACCCGGTCGCCGAAGACCATGAGGGCAAATCCCTCATAGCAAGCAAAGAGGGATAGCCCGGTCAACCCGAGCTCTCTCTAAAGACAGTTTCGGAGGCCTCCAAGCCTTCAGAATCGTCTACCCCGGCTTCTCTGAGAGGAGAAACCGCAATGCGGCACCCGGAGTCGCCTGTAATAGAGCAAACTCAAATCGGATGGCCGGCCAGGATGGAGGAGATTTTAAATGACTCCTCCATTGCTAAAGAACAGAACACTCTTCTGGGTGCGGTTTTATAAAGCATTCGATCCGTTGACAGCGGATTGAACGAAGATTTCGGCAGCGTGTTAACGGGCTTCAAGGTAATTACACAACATTATATTTTTTTACAAAGTAATTTTAATTTATGGGTTTATATGCAATCCCCATATTCAGTAGCCCTCGAGCCCTGTGTGTTAGAAAGACAAATGCTGCATGAAAATAGTGTGGAAAAACACTTATAATATTGAAATGAGCCGTAGCCCCCAAGACACTGGTACTATAGTAGAAAAACTTGGCAGAGGGTTCACAATCCAATAACTTGGGAGTCTCATATATATATGAATTGCTTATGCAGGCCTTGTCTTCGGCATTAGCCCCTAGCATCGTGGAGTTAGCGGAAATGAATGAAAGCTTAAGAGCTCCAAGGAGGAGCTGACCTTCTCAACAAGCGGTTCAACGATGGACCAGGTAAGTCCGAACTGGGCTACTATCAGTATTTTCCTCATTAAAATGAGGTACTTTTACTTTTTCCCTTAAGTGTCGGGTGTTTTTATGAGAATTGTAGTTGTTGTCGCAGAGTTCGAGAACCTCAAGGCTGAGCTGAACAAAATGAGGCAAGAGGCTGCCAAACAGAAGGTTGTTGTCGAACGAGCAGCTGTTGAGCTATTATCGGCAAAGTCTGCCACTAAGAAGTACGAGGCTAGAGTTGCTGAAGTGCAGCAAGAGCTCAAGGATGTTGTCACTAAATGTGAGGTCCTTGAGCAGAAGAATAAGGATCAAGCCTCCGAGTTGTCATCTTTTACCGTAGCGATCCAAGAGGTGCAAATGGAAGCGCAAGGCCATCAGAAGGAGATCCACCAAATCAAACGAATTGCACATGGTAAGTGATACTTAATGCAATGTGTCTTTGGTGGGAAAAGGTTCGCATTGCTCACCTGGGTATGGCATTCTCTAAACACATTCACGGACCTCCTAAAGAGTGCATGGATCCAACAAGGCACTATGCATCCTAGGAAGGGGATGCCGAGTTGAGGTCGTTTTGGGTGTAATTTCAAGCCCCTGAGCAACCTGTCCTCGTCTCCGATCAGTTTAAAAAGCTCATGGAGTTGCATCGGACGGCGGAGCCGGCTATGAAGGACCTCTTCATCAGGCTATGTCCTACAGAGCTGCTGCCGACCAGCTACTCCTGCTTGGTGCAGAAGCTGATCGCCGTCGTGCCTCTGATTGAGGTCGTGAAGTCACTAGTAGAAATCAGGGCTTTGATTCGGACCTGGCCAGCCCATTAGTCCCGGTTCTTCATGAACCGGGACCCATGGCGGGCATTAGTCCCGGTTCATGACCCCTGGGGGCCGGCCGGGGCCTCGTGGGGATTGGTCCCGGTTCGTTTGAACCCATTTGTCCCGGTTCTAGGAACGACCGGGACCAATGGGCCGTGCTCCTGGCCCACAACCATTGGTACTGGTTCGTGACTTGAACCGGTTTAGAAGGCCCCGGTTTATGCCACGAATAAAATCAACAAATGCTTTTCAATTTCATGGTCTTATAGCTCAAAATAATCAGTAAATGCATGAAAAATAACAAATGAAGTCATAAAGGGTTGGAAATTGATGATGTGGCTTCGAATGGTGCATTTTGAGCACACAAAAACTATGGAGTTCAAATAAGTTCAAAAAATGAAATCCCTTTGTAACAAACGAGTTTCCGTATGAAACCCTGATACTTTGAAAGAGATTGTCCGTTTTGTACACGAAGTGCATCCAGTTTTTACCGTAACCCTCTCAACTTTCTCGCACATGCTATGTGGGTGAAATGATGATACCATGCCAACTTGGAACCTTTTCAGAGTTCATTTCAAATGCTTTTCAATTTCATGGTCTTATAGCTCAAAATAATCAGCAAATGCATGAAAAATAATAAATGAAGTCATAAAGGGTTGTAAATTGATGATGTGGCTTTGAATGGTGCATTTTGAACACAGAAAAACTATGGAGTTCAAATAAGTTCAAAAAAATGAAATCCCTTTTTACAGACGAGTTTCCGTATGAATCCCTCATACTTCGAAAGGGATTGTCCGTTTCGTACAAGAAGTGCATCCAGTTTTTGTCGTAACCCTCTCAACTTTCTCGCACGTGCTATGTGGGTGAAATGATGATACCATGCCAACTTGGAACCTTTTCAGAGTTCATTTCAAATGCTTTTCAATTTCATGGTCTTATAGCTCAAAATAATCAGTAAATGCATGAAAAATAATAAATGAAGTCATAAAGGGTTGTAAATTGATGATGTGGCTTTGAATGGTGCATTTTGAACACAGAAAAACTATGGAGTTCAAATAAGTTCAAAAAAATGAAATCCCTTTGTAACAGACGAGTTTCCGTATGAATCCCTCATACTTCGAAAGGGATTGTCCGTTTCGTACACGAAGTGCATCCAGTTTTTGTCGTAACCCTCTCAACTTTCTCGCACGTGCTATGTGGGTGAAATGATGATACCATGCCAACTTGGAACCTTTTCAGAGTTCACTTCAAATGCTTTTCAATTTCATGGTCTTATAGCTCGAAATAATCAGTAAATGCATGAAAAATAACAATAGAAGTCATAAAGGGTTGTAAATTGATGATGTGTCTTTGAATGGTGCATTTTGAACACAGAAAAACTATGGAGTTCAAATAAGTTCAAAAAAATGAAATCCCTTTTTACAAGACGAGTTTCCGTATGAATCCCTCATACTTCGAAAGGGATTGTCCGTTTCGTACACGAAGTGCATCCAGTTTTTTCCGTAACCCTCTCAACTTTCTCGCACGTGCTATGTGGGTGAAATGATGATACCATGCCAACTTGGAACCTTTTCAGAGTTCATTTCAAATGCTTTTCAATTTCATGGTCTTATACCTCAAAATAATCAGTAAATGCATGAAAAATAACAAATGAAGTCATAAAGGGTTGTAAATTGATGATGTGGCTTTGAATGGTGCATTTTGAACACAGAAATACTATGGAGTTCAAATAAGTTCAAAAAAATGAAATCCCTTTGTAACAGACGAGTTTCCGTATGAAACCCTGACACTTCGAAAGGGATTGTCCGTTGTGTACACGAAATGGATCCAGTTTTTGTCGTAACCCTCTCGACTTTCTCGCACGTGCTATGTGGGTGAAATGATGATACCATGCCAACTTGGAACCTTTTCAGAATTCATTTCAAATGTTTTTCAATTTCATGGTCTTATAACTCAAAATAATCAGTAAATGCATGAAAAATAACAAATGAAGTCATAAATGGTTGTAAATTGATGATGTGGCTTGAATGGTGCATTTTGAACACAGAAAAACTATGGAGTTCAAATAAGTTCAAAAAAATGAAATCCAATTCTAACACACGAGTTTCCATATGAAACCCTGATACTCCGAAAGAGATTGTCCGTTTTGTACATGAAGTGCATCCAGTTTTTGTCGTAACCCTCTCAACTTTCTCGTACATGGTATGTGGGTGAAATGATGATACCATGCCAACTTGGAACCTTTTCAGAGTTCATTTCAAATGCTTTTCAATTTCATGGTCTTATAGCTCAAGATAATCAGTAAATGCATGAAAAATAATAAGTGACGTCATAAAGGGTTGTAAATTGATGATGTGGCTTTGAATGGTGCATTTTGAACACAGAAAAACTATGGAGTTCAAATAAGTTCAGAAAAATGAAATCCCTTTATAACTGACGAGTTTCCGTATGAAACCCTGATACTTCGAAAGAGATTGTCCGTTTTGTACACGAAGTGCATCCAGTTTTTGCCGTAACCCTCTCAACTTTCTCGCACATGCTATGTGGGTGAAATGATGATACCATGCCAACTTTCAACCTTTTCACAGATCATTTCAAATGCTTTTCAATTTCATGGTCTTATAGCTCAACATAATCAGTAAATGCATGAAAAATAACAAATGAAGTCATAAAGGGTTGTAAATTGATGATGTGGCTTTGAGTGGTGCATTTTGAACACACAAAAACTATGGAGTTTAAATAAGTTCAAAAAAATGAAATCCATTTGTAACGGACGAGTTTCCGTATGAAACCCTCATACTTCGAAACAGATTGTCCGTTTTGTACACTAAGTGCATCGAGTTTTTGCCGTAACCCTCTCAACTTTCTCGCACATGCTATGTGGGTGAAATGATGATACCATGCCAACTTGGAACCTTTTTCAGTGTTCATTTCAAATGCTTTTCAATTTCATGGTCTTATAGCTCAAAATAATTAGTAACTGCATGAAAAATAACAAATGAAGTCATAAAGGGTTGTAAATTGATGACGTGGCTTTGAATGGTGCAATTTGAACACAGAAAAACTATGGAGTTCAAATAAGTTCAAAAAAATGAAATCCCTTTGTAACAGACGAGTTTCCCTATGAAACCGTGATACTTCAAAAGAGATTGTCTGTTTTGTACACGAAGTGCATCCAATTTTTGCCGTAACCCTGTCAACTTTCTCGCACATGCTATGTGGGTGAAATGATGATACCATGCCAACTTGGAACCTTTTCAGAGTTCGTTTCAAATGCTTTTCAAATTCATGGTCTTATAGCTCAAAATAATCAGTAAATGCATGAAAAATAACAAATGAAGTCATAAAGGGTTGTAAATTGATGATGTTGCTTTGAATGGTGCATTTTAAACACAGAAAAACTATGGAGTTCAGATAAGTTCAAAAAATGAAATCCCTTTTTAACAGACGAGTTTCTGTATTAAACCCTCATACTTCGAAAGAGATTGTCCGTTTTGTACACGAAGTGCATCTAGTTTTTGTCGTAACCCTCTCAACTTTCTCGCACATGCTATGTGGGTGAAATGATGATACCATGCTAAATTGGAACCTTTTCAGAGTTCATTTCAAATGCTTTTCAATTTCATTGTCTTAAAGCTCAAAATAATCACTAAATGCATGAAAAATAACAAATGAAGTCATAAAGGGTTGTAAATTGATGATGTGGCTTTGAATGGTGCATTTTGAACACACAAAAACTATGGAGTTCAAATAAGTTCAAAAAAATGAAATCCCTTTGTAACAGATGAGTTTCCGTATGAAACCGTGATACTTCGAAAGAGATTGTCTGTTTTGTACACGAAGTGCATCTAGTTTTTTTTCAACCCTCTCAACTTTCTCACACATGCTATGTTGGTGAAATGATGATACCATGCCAACTTGGAACCTTTTCAGAGTTCATTTCAAATGCTTTTCAATTTCATGGTCTTATAGCTCAAAATAATAAATAAGTGCAAGAAAAATAACAAATGAAGTCATATAGGGTTGTAAATTGAGGATGTGGCTTTTATTTGTGCATTTTGAACAGAGAAAAACTATGGAGTGCAAATAAGTTCAAAAAAATGAAATCCCATTTTAAGAGACAAGTTTCCGTATGAAACCCTAATACTTCGAAAGACATTGTCCGTTTTGTACACGAAGTGCATCCAATTTTTGCTGTAACCCTCTCAACTTTCTCGCACATGCTATGTGGGTGAAATAATGATACCATGCCAACTTTGAACGTTTTCAAAGTTCATTTCAAATGCTTTTCAATTTCATGGTCTTATAGCTCAAAATAATCAGTAAATGCATGAAAAATAACAAATGAAGTCATAAAGGGTTGTACATTGATGATGTCGCTTTGAATGGTGCATTTTGAACACAGAAAAACTATGGAGTTCAAATAAGTTTTAGAAAATGAAATCCCTTTGCAACAGACGAGTTTCAGTATGAAACCCTCATACTTCGAAAGAGATTGTTCGTTTTCTACACGAAGTGCATCCAGTTTTTGTCGTAACCCTCTCAACTTTCTCGCACATGCTATGTGGGTGAAATGATGATACCATGCCAACTTGGAACCTTTTTAGAGTGCATTTCAAATGCTTTTCAAATTCATGGTCTTATAGCGCAAAACAATCAGTAAATGCATGAAATATAACAAATGAAAAGGGTTGTAAATTGATGATGTGGCTTTGAATGGTGCATTTAGAACGCACAAAAACTATGGAGTTCAAATAAATTCAAAAAAACGAAATCCCTTTTTAATAGACGAGTTTCCATATGAAACCCTCATACTTCGAAAGAGATTGTCCGTTTTGTACACGAAGTGCATCCAGTTTTTGCCGTAACCCTCTCAACTTTCTCACACATGCTATGTGGGTGAAATGATGATACCATGACAACTTGGAACCTTTTCAGAGTTCATTTCAAATGCTTTTCAATTTCATGGTCTTATAGCTCAAAATAATCAGTAAATGCATAAAAATAACAAATGAAGTCATAAAGGGTTGTAAATAGATGATGTGGCTTTGAATGGTGCATTTTGAACACACAAAAACTATGGAGTTCAAATAAGTTCAAAAAAATGAAATCCCTTTGTAACAGATGAGTTTCCGTATGAAACCGTGATACTTCGAAAGAAATTGTCTGTTTTGTACACGAAGTGCATCAAGTTTTTGTTTCAACCCTCTCAACTTTCTCGCACAAGCTATGTTGGTGAAATGATGATACCATACCAACTTGGAACCTTTTCAGAGTTCATTTCAAATGCTTTTCAATTTCATGGTCTTATAGCTCAAAATAATCAATAAATGCATGAAAAATAACAAATGAAGTCATATAGGGTTGTAAATTGAGGATGTGGCTTTTAATGGTGCATTTTGAACACAGAAAAACTATGGAGTTCAAATAAGTTCAAAAAAATGAAATCCCTTTTTAAGAGACAAGTTTCCGTATGAAACCCTAATACTTCGAAAGACATTGTCCGTTTTGTACACGAAGTGCATCCAGTTTTTGATGTAACCCTCTCAACTTTCTCGCACATGCTATGTGGGTGAAATAATGATACCATGCCAACTTGGAACGTTTTGAAATTTCATTTCAAATGCTTTTCAATTTCATGGTCTTATAGCTCAAAATAATCAATAAATGCATGAAAAATAACAAATGAAGTCATAAAGGGTTGTACATTGATGATGTCGCTTTGAATGGTGCATTTTGAACACAGAAAAACTATGGAGTTCAAATAAGTTTTAAAAAATGAAATCCCTTTGCAACAGACGAGTTTCCGTATGAAACCCTCATACTTCGAAAGAGATTATCCGTTTTCTACACGAAGTGCATCCAGTTTTTGTCGTAACCCTCTCAACTTTCTCGCACATGCTATGTGGGTCAAATGATGATACCATGCCAACTTGGAACCTTTTTAGAGTTCATTTCAAATGCTTTTCAAATTCATGGTCTTATAGCGCAAAATAATCAGTAAATGCATGAAATATAACAAATGAAAAGGGCAGACGAGTTTCCGTATGAAACCCTGATACTTCGAAAGAGATTGTCCGTTTTGTACACGAAGTGCATCCAGTTTTTGCCGTAACCCTCTCAACTTTCTCACACATGCTATGTGGGTGAAATGATGATACCATGACAACTTGGAACCTTTTCAGAGTTCATTTCAAATGCTTTTCAATTTCATGGTCTTATAGCTCAAAATAATCAGTAAATGCATGAAAAATAACAAATGAAGTCATAAAGGGTTGTAAATTGATGATGTGGCTATGAATAAAGCATTTTGAACACACAAAAACTATGGAGTTCAAATAAGTTCAAAGAAATGAAATCCCTTTGTAACACATGAGTTTCCGTATTAAACCCTGATACTTCGAAAGAGATTGTCCGTTTTGTACACGAAGTGCTTCCAGTTTTTGTCGTAACCCTCTCAACTTTCTCGCACATGCTATGTGGGTGAAATGATGATACCATGCCAACTTGGAACCTTTTCAGAGTTCATTTCAAATGCTTTCCAATTTCATGGTCTTATAGCTCAAAATAATCAGTAAATGCATGAAAAATAACAAATGAAGTCATAAAGGGTTGTAAATTGATGATGTGGCTTTGAATGGTGCATTTTGAACACAGAAAAACTATGGAGTTCAAATAAGTTCAAAAAATGAAATCCCTTTGAAACAGATGAGTTTCCGTATGAAACCCGCATACTTCGAAAGAGATTGTCTGTTTTGTAAACGAAGTGCATCCAGTTTTTGTCGTAACCCTCTCAACTTTCTCGCACATGCTATGTGGGTGAAATGATGATACCATGCCAACTTGGAACCTTTTCAGAGTTCATTTCAAATGCTTTTCAATTTCATGGTCTTATAGCTCAAATAATCAGTAAATGCATGAAAAATAACAAATGAAGTCATAAAGGGTTGTAAATTGATGATGTGGCTTTGAATGGTGCATTTTGAACAGAGAAAAACTATGGATTTCAAATAAGTTCAAAAAAATGAAATCCTTTTTAACAGACGAGTTTCCGTATGAAACCCTGATACTTCGAAAGAGATTGTCCGTTTTGTACACGAAGTGCATCCAGTTTTTGTCGTAACCCTCTCAACTTTCTCGCACATGCTATGTGGGTGAAATGATGATACCATGCCAACTTGGAACCTTTTCAGAGTTCATTTCAAATGCTTTTCAATTTCATGGTCTTATAGCTCGAAATAATCAGTAAATGCATGAAAAATAAAAAATGAAGGCATAAAGGTTTGTAAATTGATGATGTGGCTTTAATTGGTGCATTTTGAACACAGAAAAACTATGGAGTTCAAATAAGTTCAAAAAATGAAATCCATTTGTAACACACGAGTTTCCGTATGAAACCCTGATACTTCGAAAGAGATTGTCCGTTTTGTACACAACGTGCATTAAGTTTTTGCCGTGACCCTCTCAACTTTCTCGCACACGCTATGTGGGTGAAATGATGATACCATGCCAACTTGGAACCTTTTCAGAGTTCATTTCAAATGCTTTTCAAATTCATGGTCTTATAGCTCAAAATAATCAGTAAATGCATGAAAAATAACAAATGAAGTCATAAAGGGTTGTAAATTGATGATGTTGCTTTGAATGGTGCATTTTGAACACAAAAAAACTATAGAGTTCAAATAAGTTCAAAAAAATGAAATCCTTTTTTAACAGACGAGTTTCCGTATGAAACCCTCATACTTCGAAAGAGATTGTCTATTTTGTACACGTAGTGCATCGAGTTTTTTCCGTAACCCTCTCAACTTTCTCGCACATGCTATGTGGGTGAAATGATGATACCATGCTAACGTGGAACCTTTTTCAGAGTTCATTTCAAATGCTTTTCAATTTCATGGTCATATAGCTCAAAATAATTAGTAAATGCATGAAAAATAACAAATGAAGTCATAAAGGGTTGTAAATTGATGATGTGGCTTTGAATGGTGCATTTTGAACACAGAAAAACTATGAAGTTCAAATAAGTTCAAAAAAATAAAATCCCTTTGTAACAGACAAGCTTCCGTACGAAACCCTGATACTTCGAAAGAGATTGTATGTTTTGTACACGAAGTGCATCCAGTTTTTCTCGTAACCCTCTCAACTTTCTCGCACATGCTACGTGGGTGAAATGACGATACCATGCCAACTTGGAACCTTTTCGGATATCGTTTCAAATGCTTTTCAATTTCATGGTCTTATAGCTCAAAATAATCAATAAATGCATGAAAACTAACAAATGAAGTCATAAACGGTTGTAAATTGATGATGTGGCTTTCAATGGTGCATTTTGAACACAGAAAAACTATGGAGTTCAAATAAGTTCAAAAAAATGAAATCCCTTTTTAACAGACGAGTTTCCGTATGAAACCCTGATACTTCGAAAGAGATTGTCCGTTTTGTACACGAAGTGCATCCATTTTTTGTCGTAACCCACTCAGCTTTCTCGCACATGCTATGTGGGTGAAATGATGATACCATGCCAACTTGGAACCTTTTCAGAGTTCATTTCAAATGTTTTTCAATTTCATGGTCTTATAGCAGAAAATAATCAATAAATGCATGAAAAATAACAAATGAAGTCTTGAAGGGTTGTAAATTGATGATGTGGCTTTGAATGGTGCATTTTGAACACAGAAAAACTATGGAGTTCAAATAAGTTTAAAAAAATGAAATCCCTTTGTAACATACGAGTTCCGTATGAAACTCTCCTACTTCGAAAGAGATTGTCCGTTTTGTACACGAAGTGCATCCAGTTTTTGCCGTAACCCTCTCAACTTTATGGCACATGCTATGTGGGTGAAATGATGATACCAAGCCAACTTGGAACCTTTTTCGAGTTCATTTCAAATGCTTTTCAAATTCATGGTCTTATAGCGCAAAATAATCAGTAAATGCATGAAAAATAACAAATGAAGTCATAAAGGGTTGTAAATTGATGATGTGGCTTTGAATGGTGCATTTTCAACGCACAAAAACTATGGAGTTCAAATAAGTTCAAAAAATGAAATCCCTTTTTAACAGACGAGTTTCCGTATGAAACAGTGATACTTCAAAAGAGATTGTCCGTTTTGTACACGAAGTGCATCCAGTTTTTGCCATAACCCTCTCAACTTTCTCGCACATGCTATGTGGGTGAAATGACGATACCATGCCAACTTGGAACCTTTTCGGAGTTCGTTTCAAATGCTTTTCAATTTCATGGTCTTATAGCTCAAAATAATCAGTAAATGCATGAAAAATAACAAATGAAGTCATAAAGGGTTGTAAATTGATGATGTGGATTTGAATGGTGCATTTCGAACACATAAAAACTATGGAGTTCAAATAAGTTCAAAAAAATGAAATCCCTTTTTAACAGACGAGTTTCCGTATGAAACCTTGATACTTCGAAAGAGATTGTCCGTTTTGTACACGAAAATGCATCCAGTTTTTGTCGTGACCCTCTCAACTTTCTCCCACATGCTATGTGGGTGAAATGATGATACCATGCCAATTTGGAACCTTTTCAGAGTTCATCTCAAATGCTTTTCAATTTCATGGTCTTATAGCTCAAAATAATCAGTAAATGCATGAAAAATAACAAATGAAGTCATAAAGGGTTGTAAATTGATGATGTGCCTTTGAGTGGTGCATTTTGAACACAGAAAAAGTATGGAGTTCAAATAAGTTCAAAAAGATGAAATCCCTTTGTAACAGACGAGTTTCCGTATGAAACCCCGATACTTCAAAACAGATTGTCCGTTTTGTACACGAAGTGCATCCAGTTTTTCTCGTAACCCTCTCAACTTTCTCGCACATGCTATGTGGGTGAAATGATGATACCATGCCAACTTGGAACCTTTTCAGAGTTCATTTCAAATGCTTTTCAATTTCATGGTCTTATAGCTCAAAATAATCAGTAAATGCATGAAAAATAACAAATGAAGTCATAAAGGGTTGTAAATTGATGATGTGACTTTGAATGGAGCATTCTGAACGCAGAAAAACTATGCAGTTCAAATAAGTTCAAAAAAATGAAATCCCTTTGTAACAGACGAGTATCCGTATGAAACCCCGATACTTCGAAAGAGATTGTCCGTTTTGTACACGAAGTGCATCTAGTTTTTGTCGTAACCCTCTCAACTTTCAAGCACATGCTATGTGGGTGAAATGATGATACCATGCCAACTTGGAACGTTTTCTGAGTTCATTTCAAATGCTTTTCAATTTCATGGTCTTATAGCTCAAAATAATCAGTAAATGCATGAAAAATAACAAATGAAGTCGTAAAGGGTTGTAAATTGATGATGTGGATTTGAATGGTGCATTTTGAACACAGACAAACTATGGAGTTCAAATAAGTTCAAAAAAATGAAATTCCTTTGTAACAGACGAGTTTCCGTATGAAACCTGATACTTCGAAAGAGATTATCCGTTTTGTACACGAAGTGCATCCAGTTTTTGCAGTAACCGTCTCAACTTTCTCGCACATGCTATGTGGGTGAAATGATGATCGATACCATGCCAATTTGGAACCTTTTCATAGTTCATTTCAAATGCTTTTCAAATTCATGGTATTATAGCTCAAAATAATCAGTAAATGCATGAAAAATAACAAATGAAGTCATAAAGGGTTGTAAATTGATGATGTTGCTTTGAATGGTGCATTTTGAACGCACAAAAACTATGGAGTTCAAATAAGTTCAAAAAAAATGAAATCCCTTTGTAATAGATGAGTTTCCGTATGAAACCCTCATACTTCGAAACAGATTGTCTGTTTTGTACACGAAGTGCATCGAGTTTTTGCCGTAACCCTCTCAACTTTCTCGCACAAGCTATGTGGGTGAAATGATGATACCATGCGAACTTGGAACCTATTTCAGAGTTCATTTCAAATGCTTTTCAATTTCATGGTCTTATAGCTCAAAATAATCAGTAAATGCATGAAAAATAACAAATGAAGTCATAAAGGGTTGTAAATTGATGATGTGGCTTTGAATGGTGCATTTTGAACATAGAAAAACTATGGAGTTCAAATAAGTTCAAAAAAATGAAATCCCCTTGTCACAGACGAGTTTCCATATGAAACCCTTATACTTCGAAAGTGATTGTCCGTTTTGTACACGAAGTGCATTAAGTTTTTGCCGTAACCCTCTCATCTTTCTCGCACAAGCTATGTGGGTGAAATGATGATACCATGCCAACTTGGAACTTTTTCAGAGTTCATTTCAAATGCTTTTCAAATTCATGGTCTTATAGCTCAAAATAATCAGTAAATGCATGAAAAATAACAAATGAAGTCATAAAGCGTTGTAAATTGAAGATGTTGCTTTGAATGGTGCATTTTGAACACAGAAAAACTATGGAGTTCAAAGAAGTTCAAAAAAATGAAATCCCTTTGTAACAGATGAGTTTCCGTATGAAACCCTCATACTTCGAAATAGATTGTCTGTTTTGTACACGAAGTGCATCCAGTTTTTGCAGTAACCCTCTCAACTTTCTCGCACATGCTATGTGGGTGAAATGATGATCGATACCATGCCAATTTGGAACCTTTTCAGAGTTCATTTCAAATGCTTTTCAATTTCATGGTCTTATAGCTCAAAATAATCAGTAAATGCATGAAAAGTAACAAACGAAGTCATAAAGGGTTGTAAGTTGATGATGTGGCTTTGAATGGGAGCAGTTTGAACACACAAAAACTATGGAGTTCAAATAAGTTCAAAAAAATGAAATCCCTTTGTAATAGACGAGTTTCCGTATGAAACCCTGATACTTCGAAACAGATTGTCCGTTTTGTACACGAAGTGCATCCAGTTTTTGTCGTAACCCTTTCAACTTTCTCGCACATGCTATGTGGGTGAAATGATGATACCATGCCAACTTGGAACCTTTTTAGAGTTCATTTCAAATGCTTTTCAATTTCATGGTCTTATAGCTCAAAATAATCAGTAAATGCATGAAAATAACAAATGAAGTCATAAAGGGTTGTAAATTGATGACGTGACTTTGAATGGTGCATTCTGAACGCAGAAAAACTATGGAGTTCAAATAAGTTCAAAAAAATGAAATCCCTTTGTAACAGACGAGTTTCCGTATGAAACCGTGATACTTCGAAAGAGAGTGTCCGTTTTGTACATGAAGTGCATCTAGTTTTTGTCGTAACCCTCTCAACTTTCTCGCACATGCTATGTGGGTGAAATGATGATACCATGCCAACTTGGAACCTTTTCAGAGTTCATTTCAAATGCTTTTCAATTTCATGGTCTTATAGCTCGAAATAATCAGTAAATGCACGAAAAATAACAAATGAAGTCATAAAGGGTTGTAAATTGATGATGTGACTTTGAATGGTGCATTCTGAACGCAGAAAAACTATGGAGTTCAAATAAGTTCAAAAAAATGAAATCCCTTTGTAACAGACGAGTTTACGTATGAAACCGTGATACTTCGAAAGAGAGTGTCCGTTTTGTACACGAAGTGCATCTAGTATTTGTCGTAACCCTCTCAACTTTCTCGCACATGCTATGTGGGTGAAATGATGATACCATGCCAACTTGGAACCTTTTCGGAGTTCATTTCAAATGCTTTTCAATTTCATGGTCTTATAGCTCAAGATAATCAGTAAATGCATAAAAAATAACAAATGAAGTCATAAAGGGTTGTAAATTGATGATGTGGCTTTGAATGGTGTATTTTGAACACAAAAAACTATGGAGTTCAAATAAGTTCAAAAAAATGAAATCCCTTTGTAACACACGAGTTTACGTATGAAACCCCGATACTTCGAAAGAGATTGTCCGTTTTGTACACGAAGTGCATCTAGTTTTTGTCGTAACCCTCTCAACTTTCTCGCACATGCTATGTGGGTGAAATGATGATCGATACCATGCCAATTTGGAACCTTTTCAGAGTTCATTTCAAATGCTTTTCAAATTCATGGTATTATAGCTCAAAATAATCAGTAAATGCATGAAACCCTCATACTTCGAAAGAGATTGTCTGTTTTGTACACGAAGTGCATCGAGTTTTTGCCGTAACCCTCTCAACTTTCTCGCACAAGCTATGTGGGTGAAATGATGATACCATGCGAACTTGGAACCTATTTCAGAGCTCATTTCAAATGCTTTTCAATTTCATGGTCTTATAGCTCAAAATAATCAGTAAATGCATGAAAAATAACAAATGAAGTCATAAAGGGTTGTAAATTGATGATGTGGCTTTGAATGGTGCATTTTGAACACAGAAAAACTATGGAGTTCAAATAAGTTCAAAAAAATGAAATCCCCTTGTCACAGATGAGTTTCCGTATGAAACCCAGATACTTCGAAAGAGATTGTCCGTTTTGTACACGAAGTGCATTAAGTTTTTGCCGTAACCCTCTCATCTTTCTCGCACAAGCTATGTGGGTGAAATGATGATACCATGCCAACTTGGAACTTTTTTAGAGTTCATTTCAAATGCTTTTCAAATTCATGGTCTTATAGCTCAAAATAATCAGTAAATGCATGAAAAATAACAAATGAAGTCATAAAGCGTTGTAAATCGAAGATGTTGCTTTGAATGGTGCATTTTGAACACAGAAAAACTATGGAGTTCAAATAAGTTCAAAAAAAATGAAATCCCTTTGTAACAGATGAGTTTCCGTATGAAACCCTCATACTTCGAAAGAGATTGTCTGTTTTGTACACGAAGTGCATCCAGTTTTTGCAGTAACCCTCTCAACTTTCTCGCACATGCTATGTGGGTGAAATGATGATACCATGCCAACTTGGAACCTTTTCAGAGTTCATTTCAAATGCTTTTCAATTTCATGGTCTTATAGCTCGAAATAATCAGTAAATGCATGAAAAATAACAAATGAAGTCATAAAGGGTTGTAAATTGATGATGTGACTTTGAATGGTGCATTCTGAACGCAGAAAAACTATGGAGTTCAAATAAGTTCAAAAAAATGAAATCCCTTTGTAACAGACGAGTTTACGTATGAAACCGTGATACTTCGAAAGAGAGTGTCCGTTTTGTACACGAAGTGCATCTAGTATTTGTCGTAACCCTCTCAACTTTCTCGCACATGCTATGTGGGTGAAATGATGATACCATGCCAACTTGGAACCTTTTCGGAGTTCATTTCAAATGCTTTTCAATTTCATGGTCTTATAGCTCAAGATAATCAGTAAATGCATAAAAAATAACAAATGAAGTCATAAAGGGTTGTAAATTGATGATGTGGCTTTGAATGGTGTATTTTGAACACAAAAAACTATGGAGTTCAAATAAGTTCAAGAAAATGAAATCCCTTTGTAACACACGAGTTTACGTATGAAACCCCGATACTTCGAAAGAGATTGTCCGTTTTGTACACGAAGTGCATCTAGTTTTTGTCGTAACCCTCTCAACTTTCTCGCACATGCTATGTGGGTGAAATGATGATACCATGCCAACTTGGAACCTTTTCAGAGTTCAATTCAAATGCTATTCAATTTCATGGTCTTATAGCTCAAAATAGTCAGTAAATGCATGAAAAATAACAAATGAAGTCATAAAGGGTTGTAAATTGATGATATGGCTTTGAATGGTGCATTTTGAACACAGAAAAACTATGGAGTTCAAATAAGTTCAAAAAAATGAAATTCCTTTGTAACAGACGAGTTTCCGTATGAAACCTGATACTTCGAAAGAGATTATCCGTTTTGTACACGAAGTGCATCCAGTTTTTGCAGTAACCGTCTCAACTTTCTCGCACATGCTATGTGGGTGAAATGATGATCGATACCATGCCAATTTGGAACCTTTTCAGAGTTCATTTCAAATGCTTTTCAAATTCATGGTATTATAGCTCAAAATAATCAGTAAATGCATGAAAAATAACAAATGAAGTCATAAAGGGTTGTAAATTGATGATGTTGCTTTGAATGGTGCATTTGGAACGCACAAAAACTATGGAGTTCAAATAAGTTCAAAAAAATGAAATCCCTTTGTAATAGATGAGTTTCCGTATGAAACCCTCATACTTCGAAAGAGATTGTCTGTTTTGTACACGAAGTGCATCGAGTTTTTGCCGTAACCCTCTCAACTTTCTCGCACAAGCTATGTGGGTGAAATGATGATACCATGCGAACTTGGAACCTATTTGAGAGCTCATTTCAAATGCTTTTCAATTAGATGGTCTTATAGCTCAAAATAATCAGTAAATGCATGAAAAATAACAAATGAAGTCATAAAGGGTTGAAAATTGATGATGTGGCTTTGAATGGTGCATTTTGAACACAGAAAAACTATGGAGTTCAAATAAGTTCAAAAAAATGAAATCCCTTTTGTAACAGACGAGTTTCCGTATGAAACCCTGATACTTCGAAAGAGATTGTCCGTTTTGTACATGAAGTGCATTAAGTGTTTGCCGTAACCCTCTCATCTTTCTCGCACAAGCTATGTGGGTGAAATGATGATACCATGCCAACTTGGAACTTTTTCAGAGTTCATTTCAAATGCTTTTCAAATTCATGGTCTTATAGCTCAAAATAATCAGCAAATGCATGAAAATAACAAATGAAGTCATAAAGGGTTGTAAATTGATGATGTGGCTTTGAATGGTGCATTTTGAACACAGAAAAACTATGGAGTTCAAATAAGTTCAAAAAATGAAATCCCTTTGTAACAGACGA
The DNA here is from genome assembly GCF_904849725.1 of Hordeum vulgare subsp. vulgare. Classification (NCBI taxonomy): domain Eukaryota; kingdom Viridiplantae; phylum Streptophyta; class Magnoliopsida; order Poales; family Poaceae; genus Hordeum; species Hordeum vulgare. The sequence continues at coordinate 136,161,695 of NC_058522.1, read as the reverse complement.
GTTTCCGTATGAAACCGTGATACTTCGAAAGAGATTGTCCGTTTTGTACACGAAGTGCATCCAGTTTTTGTCGTAACCCTTTCAACTTTCTCGCACATGCTATGTGGGTGAAATGATGCTACGATGCCAACTTGGAACCTTTTCATAGTTCATTTCAAATGCTTTCCAATTCATGGTCTTATAGCTCAAAATAATCAGTAAATGCATGAAAAATAACAAATGAAGTCATAAAGGGTTGTAAATTGATGATGTGGCTTTGAATGGTGCATTTTGAACACAGAAAAACTATGGAGTTCAAATAAGTTCAAAAAATGAAATCCCTTTGTAACAGACGAGTTTCCGTATGAAACCCTGATACTTCGAAAGAGATTGTCCGTTTTGTACACGAAGTGCATCTAGTTTTTGTCGTAACCCTCTCAACTTTCTCGCACATGCTATGTGGGTGAAATGATGATACCATGCCAACTTGGAACCTTTTCAGAGTTTATTTCAATTGCTTTTCAATTTCATGGTCTTATAGCTCAAAATAATTAGTAAATGCATGAAAAATAACAAATTGAAGTCATAAAGGGTTGTAAATTGATGATGTGGCTTTGAATGGTGCATTTTGAACACAGAAAAACTATGGAGTTCAAATAAGTTCAAAAAATGAAATCCCTTTGTAACAGACGAGTTTCCGTATGAAACCCTGATACTTCGAAAGAGATTGTCCGTTTTGTACACGAAGTGCATCTAGTTTTTGTCGTAACCCTCTCAACTTTCTCGCACATGCTATGTGGGTGAAATGATGATACCATGCCAACTTGGAACCTTTTAAGAGGTCATTTCAAATGCTTTTCAATTTCATGGTCTTATAGCTCAAAATAATCAGTAAATGCATGAAAAATAACAAATGAAGTCATAAAGGGTTCTAAATTGATGATGTGGCTTTGAATGGTGCATTTTGAACACAGAAAAACTATGGAGTTCAAATAAGTTCAAAAAAATGAAATCCCTTTTGTAACAGACGAGTTTCCGTATGAAACCCTGATACTTCGAAAGAGATTATCTGTTTTGTACACGAAGTGCATCCAGTTTTTGCAGTAACCCTCTCAACTTTCTCGCACATGCTATGTGGGTGAAATGATGATCGATAACATGCCAATTTGGAACCTTTTCAGAGTTCATTTCAAATGCTTTTCAATTTCATGGTCTTATAGCTCAAAATAATCAGTAAATGCATGAAAAGTAACAAATGAAGTCATAAAGGGTTGTAAATTGATGATGTGGCTTTGAATGGGTGCATTTTGAACACACAAAAAAATGAAATCCCTTTGTAACAGACGAGTTTCCGTATGAAACCCTGATACTTCGAAAGAGATTGTCCGTTTTGCACACGAAGTGCATCTAGTTTTTGTCGTAACCCTCTCAACTTTCTCGCACATGCTATGTGGATGAAATGATGATACCATGCGAACTTGGAACCTTTTAAGAGGTCTTTTCAAATGCTTTTCAATTTCATGGTCTTATAGCTCAAAATAATCAGTAAATGCATGAAAAATAACAAATGAAGTCATAAAGGGTTCTAAATTGATGATGTGGCTTTGAATGGTGCATTTTGAACACAGAAAAACTATGGAGTTCAAATAAGTTCAAAAAAATGAAATCCCTTTTGTAACAGACGAGTTTCCGTATGAAACCCTGATACTTCGAAAGAGATTGTCCGTTTTGTACACGAAGTGCATTAAGTTTTTGCCGTAACCCTCTCATCTTTCTCGCACAAGCTATGTGGGTGAAATGATGATACCATGCCAACTTGGAACTTTTTCAGAGTTCATTTCAAATGCTTTTCAAATTCATGGTCTTATAGCTCAAAATAATCAGCAAATGCATGAAAATAACAAATGAAGTCATAAAGGGTTGTAAATTGATGATGTGGCTTTGAATGGTGCATTTTGAACACAGAAAAACTATGGAGTTCAAATAAGTTCAAAAAATGAAATCCCTTTGTAACAGACGAGTTTCCGTATGAAACCGTGATACTTCGAAAGAGATTGTCCGTTTTGTACACGAAGTGCATCCAGTTTTTGTCGTAACCCTTTCAACTTTCTCGCACATGCTATGTGGGTGAAATGATGCTACGATGCCAACTTGGAACCTTTTCATAGTTCATTTCAAATGCTTTCCAATTCATGGTCTTATAGCTCAAAATAATCAGTAAATGCATGAAAAATAACAAATGAAGTCATAAAGGGTTGTAAATTGATGATGTGGCTTTGAATGGTGCATTTTGAACACAGAAAAACTATGGAGTTCAAATAAGTTCAAAAAATGAAATCCCTTTGTAACAGACGAGTTTCCGTATGAAACCCTGATACTTCGAAAGAGATTGTCCGTTTTGTACACGAAGTGCATCTAGTTTTTGTCGTAACCCTCTCAACTTTCTCGCACATGCTATGTGGGTGAAATGATGATACCATGCCAACTTGGAACCTTTTCAGAGTTTATTTCAAATGCTTTTCAATTTCATGGTCTTATAGCTCAAAATAATAAGTAAATGCATGAAAAATAACAAATTGAAGTCATAAAGGGTTGTAAATTGATGATGTGGCTTTGAATGGTGCATTTTGAACACAGAAAAACTATGGAGTTCAAATAAGTTCAAAAAATGAAATCCCTTTGTAACACACGAGTTTCCGTATGAAACCCTCATACTTCGAAAGAGATTGTCCGTTTTGTACACGAAGTGCATCTAGTTTTTGTCGTAACCCTCTCAACTTTCTCGCACATGCTATGTGGGTGAAATGATGATACCATGCCAACTTGGAACCTTTTAAGAGGTCATTTCAAATGCTTTTCAATTTCATGGTCTTATAGCTCAAAATAATCAGTAAATGCATGAAAAATAACAATTGAAGTCATAAAGGGTTCTAAATTGATGATGTGGCTTTGAATGGTGCATTTTGAACACAGAAAAACTATGGAGTTCAAATAAGTTCAAAAAAATGAAATCCCTTTTGTAACAGACGAGTTTCCGTATGAAACCCTGATACTACTAAAGAGATTGTCTGTTTTGTACACGAAGTGCATCCAGTTTTTGCAGTAACCCTCTCAACTTTCTCGCACATGCTATGTGGGTGAAATGATGATCGATACCATACCAATTTGGAACCTTTTCAGAGTTCATTTCAAATGCTTTTCAATTTCATGGTCTTATAGCTCAAAATAATCAGTAAATGCATGAAAAATAACAAATGAAGTCATAAAGGGTTGTAAATTGATGATGTGGCTTTGAATGGAGCATTTTGAACACACAAAAACTACGGAGTTCAAATAAATTCAAAAAAATGAAATCCCTTTGTAACAGACGAGTTTCCGTATGAAACCCTGATACTTCGAAACAGATTGTCCGTTTCGTACACGAAATGCATCCAGTTTTTGCAGTAACCCTCTCAACTTTCTCGCACATGCTATGTGGGTGAAATGATGATACCATGCCAACTTCGTACCTTTTCAGAGTTCATTTCAAATGCTTTTCAATTTCATGGTCTTATAGCTCAAAATAATCTGTAAATGCATGAAAAAATAACAAATGAAGTCATAAAGGGTTGTAAATTGATGATGTGGCTTTGAATGGTGCATTGTGAACACAGAAAAACTATGGAGTTGAAATAAGTGCAAAAAAATGAAATCCCTTTCTAATAGACGAGTTTCCGTATGAAACCCTCATACTTCGAAAGAGATTGTCCGTTTTGTACACAAAGTGCATCTAGTTTTTGTCGTAACCCTCTCAACTTTCTCGCACATGCTATGTGGGTGAAATGATGATACCATGCCAACTTGGAACCTTTTCAGAGTTCATTTCAAATGCTTTTCAATTTCATGGTCTTATAGCTCAAAATAATCAGCAAATGCATGAAAATAACAAATGAAGTCATAAAGGGTTGTAAATTGATGATGTAGCTTTGAATGGAGCATTTTGAACACACAAAAACTACGGAGTTCAAATAAATTCAAAAAAATCAAATCCCTTTGTAACAGACGAGTTTCCGTATGAAACCCTGATACTTCGAAACAGATTGTCTGTTTCGTACACGAAGTGCATCCAGTTTTTGTCGTAACCCTCTCAACTTTCTCGCACATGCTATGTGGGTGAAATGATGATACCATGCCAACTTCGAACCTTTTCAGAGTTCATTTCAAATGCTTTTCAATTTCATGGTCTTATAGCTCAAAATAATCTGTAAATGCATGAAAAAATAACAAATGAAGTCATAAAGGGTTGTAAATTGATGATGTGGCTTTGAATGGTGCATTGTGAACACAGAAAAACTATGGAGTTCAAATAAGTGCAAAAAAATGAAATCCCTTTCTAACAGACGAGTTTCCGTATGAAACCCTGATACTTCGAAAGAGATTGTCCGTTTTGTACACGAAGTGCATCCATTTTTTGTCGTAACCCTCTCAGCTTTCTCGCACATGCTATGGGGGTGAAATGATGATACCATGCCAACTTGGAACCTTTTCAGAGTTCATTTCAAATGTTTTTCTATTTCATGGTTTTATAGCTCAAAATAAACAGTAAATGCATGAAAAATAACAAATGAAGTCATAAAGGGTTGTAAATTGATGATGTGGCTTTGAATGGTGCATTTTAAACACACAAAAACTATGGAGTTCAAATAAGTTCAAAAAAATGAAATCCCTTTTTAACAAACGAGTTTCCGTATGAAACCCTGATACTTCGAAAGAGATTGTCTGTTTTGTACACGAAGTGCATCCAGTTTTTGCCGTAACCCTCTCAACTTTCTCGCACATGCTATGTGGGTGAAATGATGAAACCATGCCAACTTGGATCCTTTTCAGAGTTCATTTCAAATGCTTTTCGATTTCATGGTCTTATAGCTCAAAATAATCGGTAAATGTATGTAAAATAACAAATGAAGTCATAAAGGGTTGTAAATTGATGATGTGGCTTTGAATGGTGCATTTTGAACACAGAAAAACTATGGAGTTCAAATAAGTTCAAAAAAATGACATCCCTTTGTAACAGACGAGTTTCCGTATGAAACCCTGATACTTCAAAAGAGATTCTCCGTTTTGTACACAAGTGCATCCAGTTTTTGCCATAACCCTCTCAACTTTCTCGCACATGCTATGTGGGCGAAATGATGATACCATGCCAACTTGGAACCTTTTCAGAGTTCGTTTCAAATGCTTTTCAATTTCATGGTCTTATAGCTCAAAATAATCAGTAAATGCATGAAAAATAACAAATAAAGTCATAAAGGGTTGTAAATTGATGATGTGGCTTTGAATGGTGCATTTTGAACATAGAAAAACTATGGAGTTCAAATAAGTTCAAAAAATGAATTCTCCTTGTAACACACGAGTTTCCGTATGAAACCCTGATACTTCGTAAGAGATTGTCCAATTTGTACACGAAGTGCATCCAGTTTTTGCCGTAACCCTCTCAACTTTCTCGCACATGCTATGTGGGTGAAATGATGATCGATACCATGCCAACTTGGAACCTTTTCAGTGTTCATTTCAAATGCTTTTCAATTTCATGGTCATGTAGCTCAAAATAATCAGTATATGCATGAAAAATAACAAATGAAGTCATAAAGGGTTGTAAATTGATGATGTGGCTTTGAATGGTGCGTTTTGAACACAGAAAAACTATGGAGTTCAAAAAGTTAAAAAAATGAAATCCCTTTGTAACAGACGAGTTTCCGTATTAAACCCTGATACTTCGAAAGAGATTGTCCGTTTTGTGCACGAAGTGCATCCAGTTTTTGCCGTAACCCTCTCAACTTTCTCGCAATGCTATGTGGGTGAAATGATGATACCATGCCAACTTGGAACCTTTTCAGAGTTCATTTCAAATGCTTTTCAATTTCATGGTCTTATAGCTCAAAATAATTAGTAAATGCATGAAAAATAACAAATGAAGTCATAAAGGGTTGTAAGTTGATAGAAAAAATAATTATCATAAAAGAAAATAAATAAGTAATTAGAAACAAAAAAGAAAGCAAAAAATGAAAAAAAATGGCGAAAAAGTGCCACCTACATGGCCACCACGGCGTGCATACGACTAGAAACCCATTACTAGGGCGAGGATGCAGGCCCGTAGTAGACCCAATAGGCCCACAAGCACACAGATTGGTTTTAGGACCGTAAGCTTGCTGGAGAGACAAAAAATAAATAAGTAATTAGAAACAAAAAAGAAAGCAAAAAGAACCTGTATCAAAAAATGCCTTTGTAACAGCCTTAGAACTAGTACTAAAGGAATCAACTCAAAAGCTTTTATAAACCTCTAGTATTATTGAAACTGAAATTATATAGAATTGATGCAACTAAAATTATCAAAGTATTTTCTGTTCAAAACATTAAAAGCAAAAAGAACTATCATAAAAGAAAATAAATAAGTAATTAGAATTTTGTTACAAACTTTAATAGCAAAAAGAATTATCATAAAAGAAAATAAATAAGTAATTAGAAACAAAAAAGAAAGCAAAAAAACTGGATTTTTTTAAAAAAAAAGTGCCACCTACAGGGCCACCACGGCCTGCATACGACTAGAAACCCATTACTAGGGCCAGGATGCAGGCCCGCAGTAGGCCCAATAGGCCCACAAGCACACACATTGATTTTAGGCCCGTAAGCCTGCAGTAGAGAGGAGCTCGAAGTGGTTGGTTCGGCAGGGCTTATAAACCACTCTGAGGCCCTCTCGGCCAGCGAGGTCGGACTAAACATAGCACCGCACCGCGCAAAGGCCTTTGGTCCCGGTTGGTGGCACCAACCGGGACTAAACGGTGGCATTGGTACCGGTTGGTGCTACCAACCGGGACCAAAGGCCTCTGCTTCCCGCCCTTCGGGCTGCTGAAAAGAGACCTTTAGTCCCGGGTAGTGGCACCAACCGAGACCAATGCTATCATTAGTCCCGGTTGGTGCCATCGCATTGGTCCCGGTTGGTGCCACCACCTGGGACCAAAAGCCTCTGCTTCCCGCCCTTTGGGCTGCTGAAAAGAGACCTTTGGTCCCGGTTGTTGACACAACCGGGACTAAAGGTGTGGCTACATAAGCGACAGTTTAGAAATTTTGATCTCTCCCCCTCTCTCCATTCGATCCCGACGCCGATGCTGCCCCTGCCTCCCCGACGCTGCCCTTGCCCCGTCGACACCGTCCTCGTCGTCGCCGCCACCTACGCTGGCCGCCTACGCCTCCTCCATCTGCGGCCGCTGACGAGCAACGCCCGGCCCTTCTCCCACGATGAGATCCGCCGCCGCCACTCCTCCGTCTCCTCCTCTAGATCCGGTGCCAGCCGGCTGATGCATACGTGCATGCCATCTCTGATTTTCAAATCAGTGATGAGATAAATCTTGTGTACCGGTGCTTGCAGCTAGCGAAATGCGACTGGTGGTTTTCATCTGTATGTAGATAGCTTCCTCATTGTGTGGTTGTTGTGTTTAATGTATCACATGAAGTTGGTGATGGAGACACAATGAAGTCATATCAGACTATATTATGTCTAGCATGTATTGTACGACATGTATGACGGTGCCATTGTCAAATAAGGCCGGTGGGAGGATTTGTCAATCTATTTCATGGTCTTGTTATAGGTTGGAGTTAGGTTATGTAAACATTTTGCACAACATCTGTTGTCTAGAAGAAGTTTTTTCTATGTTGGCTTGTTGTCCCATTTTTTAGGCAACATTAGCACAAGTATCTTACTTTCGTATGTGGTTCTAATTGTTCTTTCATTGTTCCCAGTTCTCCTTTTGGTAGGATCGAAGTTCATGTAATCTTCAATAGCAATATTATGAATGGGAGTTCACGATGTGCAATGGCAGTGGTGTCACTTTTTTTCGTTTGAAAAGTAGATATTGTAATGATATAGAATCAAGTATCATATTATAGTTATTTGTGGCTATTTTTTTAATGTTCAAAAGTATCTTTGGAGGAAAATTATTCATTGGGATTTAGATCCATACAAAGCAGGGGTGGGAAGAAATGGAGGAGGTTATGATGCCTTAACTTCTTGTGTTATAAGGCCCAAGAGATATAATATTTAAAACAATAGTTTGGGGGCCAATAAATCAAGGGTAAATACATATTCTATGTTCTAGAATAAAATGATTATTATTTACTCCCTCCGTCCAGAAATACTTGTCATAAGAATAGATGTATCTAGATGTATTTTAGTTCTAGATACATCCTTTTTTATTCATTTTTCCGACAAGTAATTCTAGACGGAGGGAGTATTTGTTTAGTATGCAATCAAGGTGCTCACCATAGTTGTAGCGGTGGATGTGAAAAGAAGTTCGACAATATCAGTTGATGTGTATAATGATTCACAAGGACATATAGATGTTAAACCACTATAATATTTATGTCTCCGTAGCAATGCACATGATTTAATTTGGGTAATGAGGCATGCATAATCAAGTGTACAATCCTGAAACTAAAATCAATTTTCGTAGAGAGTAAGCAACTCACTTCTATGACACACCAACAATAAACCAACACTGCATTTTGTGGTATATCGCTGGGTTGTGGCGACAACCCAAAGTTACGATGGAATCATGCTCTAAATACCATCGTGCTGGTATGTACAATCTAGAACGTGTACATGGACTTGTAATGAGGATGCAAAAAGGAGTAAAATCGGTCTTTGTACCTCAAGGTATCTATATATATCTAATTAAAATTCATATTTATTTTTTTGCCAGTGAATTCATATATCCTTTAAGTGTGTAAAACTGAACCAAAATGCCATGAGTACACTACAACGAGCCCACAACCAAAATTCCATCTCTCCCAAGCTCCCGACTCCCGTTCCATAGCCATCGCCTCGACCCCATACTCCTCAGCTGCACACCACCTCCTAGCCCATGTCTCAAACTGCCATCGTTCCCCTCTTGTTTGCTTCGTGGTTGTGGTGGCCACAGACCTGGTCGTTGGCACCCCGTTCGCCGCCCCGCTGGCATCTCGACTACTACCATCGTAGCTTGAGGGATTAGTACTCCCACGACGTGTCACGCTAGGAGTATCATCACGAGCGCCAACCTGGTTGCTACTCTCGCACATATCTCCTCGTACCTCGCTGTCGGTAGGCAATTTTAGCTTTGTGAGTTTCTTCAGCGATGTGAGACGCATTGTTAAACATGTGGTTTTGGTTCTGGCTAGCTTGATCATTATCCGTCATTTGTGATGATGAGCAACGCCAAATGGAGTGGCTCTACTTGCCCGTGCGTTGACACAATTTACTCGATAGTTAGCACGAGTAAATTGGATGTATGACATGTTCTTTGTGGAAGCAATAGTAAGTGCTTAGTAGTTGAACTAGTTGATTTAATAAAACTACTTTATTAAATTTTACTATATATAGAAGTGGTTTATTTTTAGTAAGAACTACTTTATTTTATTTATTTATAGTAAGTGCTTATTGTTGAACTAGTTGATTTAATAAAACTACTTTATTTTACTATATATAGAAGTAGTTTATTTTTAGCAAGAAAATTAATAGAACTAGTTTATTTTTTTAGTTCATTTTACGATGTCTATCCCACATCCTCATCGTCGACTCGGCGGAGGACACATGCTTGATCAGAGGGGCCCTGTCCGGGGTTGGGCTCCGTCCGGCTGATATTGGGAGGTGCTACCTTCCGGGGGGGGCGTAGGTTGGTGAGGAGCCAGCCCGTTGTTGACCCGATCCTTGTTTGGTGGCGGTCGCGTGGGCCAGTGACGCTGCCGAGGCTTCCGGACACCGTGGAGGTGATACGTCACCGTGTGAGCGAGGAGGACGAGCACGTCCGTCGCTACATGGTTGCGTTGGAGGGCAAGTTCTACAATACCTGGCAGGTTCTTTAGGGATCTCACTGGAGCTATGATCCTGTGATGGTTCCTTCTCTTTGGGTGTCCACCGCCTGCGACGATACCCGTCGGGAGCTACGGTTCTAGCAGTATTAGTAATGCTATATGTATGATAGTATTCGAGGTGTATTAGTGATAATATTCGACGATGTACGGACACAAGAGATGATGTAGTTTTGCTTATAATTGAATGCATGCTAATTTGAATATTACTTTATTTTATGATTTGGTTTTGCTTATTGGTCCTACCTAATACAGATGATCATGTGCTAAGAACAATTAAGTAGGGTTGGTTCGATGACTATGAGGATGATGATCATATGACTTGTTATTAATAACGAGTAGAAGTTGTATGATGATGATTAATTAGTAGGACTTGTTATTTTATATGATGATGCATGATGCGAGGATGAAGAGTTATTATATATAGATGTTCAATTCTTTCGATATATATAGTGTGTCACGATTATATTGTTGTTTACACACATTTACCACATTAAAACAGGAAATGTCTGACGATGGATATTGCGAGTGTGAATATTGCGGCGACTCTCGGGGTATGTGCGACATGCCTCACCTGCGAGACGATAGGTTCTTCAGCATGAAGCTTGACGAGAATGATGATATGTGCTTCCCTTGCCATGCAAGAAGATATGTGTTGGAGAGGCTCGGTTTCGAAGACAACGAGAAAATTGAGACGAGGAGCGCTAAGCTGAGGACTATACATGGTCACACATTTGTTATCCAAGTATTTAATTCAGTTTTTCAAACAGAATTTGGGTGCCCAAAATGGGAAGATCTTTGCAAGGCATATGGACTTCAGAAGGGAATGGAAATCACCTTCGATCTTCGTCCTGAAGATAATATGCCAGACAACATCGACATTTGGGTGGTTGTCGATGATATGCTTCCTGTTTTACCTCCATGTGAGTTTTTCAACCATATTTTTCAAGTAATTTGCATTTATATTTAGAAATAGTTGGTGTAGTCAACCTGTTTTCCTCGCGCAATTTACATGTCATGTGGTTTTCATCGTCTATTAAAACTTTGGCCACACGTTGCAGGTTCCTAGTTATTGGGCCATAGTTATAATTTTCTCATGTTACATGTTGTACAAACAACAACAACAACCCAAATTGTCTTTTGAATGATCGTAGCACATGTGGTCGTTTTGAATGGTTTATATAATGCCCACATTGTGTGGAACTGTTTAGAGCTCAAGGTGTACTATTACAAAATTGAATTTGATGTTTTAACAAGTTATACTCATATCTTGTGGACAATTACAAAATTTCTAAGTATTTTTGAAACATTAAATTATTACAAAATTTGGGTGGTTGTCGATGATATGCTTCCTGTTTTACCTATGTGAAGTAATTTGCATTTATATTTAGAAATAGTTGGTGTTCATATATATACTAAATTTTTTAAATTATAATTTACAGCTTATTTCATTGCTTCGACTGAATTACGGATATTAATTGACACGGCACACTACACGTTTGGATCACATCTAACTTGGGAGGAGAAGGATGATCTTCTCCACTTTCTTGTTGCCGGTGTTCTAGCTTCTAGGGATACCTTCCCGTATAATTTTGGAATTGGCCAAAATTATTCATTTTACATGCCACTAGTGCATAGGTTGAGTCCATATGACATTCACCGAAATGTCTTGGTAAGAGTTTCCTAATTAAGTACGCTCCACTATTGCATAAATGGTGTTGATTACATTGCTAACTAGGTTATTATTATGTTCTTCAACAGCAACTGCCACATGATGTAGTGCCTCCGTTAATGGACCCAGAAGGTCAAATGAGAATTAGAAGCCCGTTGAGGGCTGAGTTCTATGCTCCATACTTGATTAACATCAAATCAAGATAAAAATGATTCCAAATTGAAGCATGGAGAGAAATAAAGAAGGTTCGCAAGCCACAAGCTGGAGACCATTGGATCTCTGTGATTCATCATGGAGCCATAGGTCTTATTCTGTTTTATGACATTATATCTAAGAGTGAGGACTAGGTCTTATGAGAGACAAGTTATTCTAGTTTATATTATTACTTGACATGATCGATTAATTAGGATGCATGATGCATATGATGACTATATATATTATGATGTTTCTCTGTTTTATTTTATGTGTATCATATGATAACTTGGTATATGATTAAGTTGATGATGAGTTGTTAGATGATCGATTAGAATACTATTGCCATTCGACGGAAATGATATGAAATGATATAGTGTAAAAAAGATGCATATATGTGCATGTAACTCGTGTCTACATTTTGTAAATATGTTCGACAAAGAACGACGGATGACCAAGCATGGAGATATATAAGAGAGGACACTTTTCTCTATTAGTTAGCTAATAACAACCTAAATTAACCCCTAAACCAGCCCCTTTCAAAAAAAACTCAGCTCCAGCCAGGTGCTGACGCGTGGATGCCTTTTGGTCCCGGTTGGTGTCACCAACCGGGACTAAAGGCCCCTGCCTGGCCTGGCCACAGCGGCCACGTGGAGGCCCATCTATCTGGGTTCGTGTAAGAACCAGGACTAAAGGCAAAGGGCATTAGTAACGACCTTTTTGTCCCGGTTCCAAAACCGGGACAGAAGGCCCTTACGAACCGGGGCAACATGCCCTTTTTCTACTAGTGAGTGCTCTGTATGCATTGAGAAATCTTGGATGGCGTTTGCGTAAACCATGGTTCATTGGCCAAAGTTAAAGACAAATGAAATGGCCACTGGACCTCCGCCGCCCAAAAAGGAGCATAGGCGCCCTGAGTTATATTTTCCCACTATTATGGTTGGTGCTCACGCAATAGAAACCCTATGCTCAAAGGATCTAATTCCTGAGTGAAAATACTTTCCTGTATTGAACTTTTGTGTGTTATAATGTTGTTGCTTTGCATGGTATATCATGCTTTACTTTGTTTTAATTTTGACTCATGTGTGGACGTTTTAATCTGGAAGTTACGAGTGGTCGACTTCAGCCCCCTAGTAGATGTTACCCAGGGTGTTTTCTACTTCCGCACTATTACCCTTAGCCAACGTCTTGGTGACCGAAGGCGGTCGTGTGGAAGGAAACAAGGCAATTAGACTATGCGGCTTTAATGCTTTCACTTAGACGTAGGAGCTTGACTGCACGGGCTAGTTACTAGCCCCCTATATTTTGTGATGTTCAGATATACCAAGGTTAAAAACCATTATCAATTGGTTTGTGTAACTTCAAACCCTTCGCATAACATGGTAGACCACAATTGATTCTTGGTATGACACTTGTCATCGGATCACATATTGACTTGCGCTTATCATGCCAGTCAGTTTTCGGCTTTCTCCATTGAGGTACCAAACAGGGCGAGCTAGAAGTACAATCACAGTGGTTCTCCGTTTACCATTTTAGCCGAACATGCAACTTAAAATGGAAAGCACACAAGCCGGTCAACCCAACTATTGACCCAAGATATAATTCAGAACTAATCCATATAATGCCATATCCAAGATGCCAAACACATAGGGTTGAAAATGGTGTCAGGGTGATGCCTAGGGCAAGCTTTATGGTTGATCCCCCGATCGCATGTAAAATATGAATTGAACTCGATTGTTTTGGTGTCAAAGAGAGAAAAAATATAAAAGGAAAAGTCTATGCAACATGAATGACTACCATGGGACCATAAAAATTGGTCTATTTCCGATGAACTCGTGACGTCTATCCATACAATTCGATTTGCCCAAGCAACTCTTAGAGATACTTAAATAAATTTATAGAGGAAAGGTTTACACATGGGACTTTTCAAATGGCTTGATGTCCTTTACTACACCCTGTTGCACGTATGCGCCTATGCTCTCGAGAAAGTTCTGTTTAGAGGAGGTAGTAGTCGGCGAGCGGGCCTTTGTAAGAGAAGGTCTTGAGAAGTTGCTGAAGTTTGTTAGCTTAATGCTGAGTAGGTCCTTCATGGCACCTGATACTGTGTGAAGACATGTGTTACCATAGCTCAGTCAATCCTAATACTTGGTCCTTATGTATTCGGTCCTCACAGCTACTAATGGTATCTTGAGCGCGAAATTGTGCCTCCGGGGCACGTATTTTACGGCTAGCAAGGCCATGCTGTGGGGAGCTTATCTCTATTTGTTTGAGCATGGGAAGAATCTAGGAACTGTTGTGAGACTCAGGCTCGTTTATTCACACCTTGTTCCTTAACGGTGAGATGGGGTTTTGGAGCTGAATTGCTGGTCTAGACTTCGGTTGCCAGAGTCGTTGCATGTTCCTCGGTTCGGACTGATCCCTTAGTATTACCATTAATAGTGATAACACCCTTGGGTCCTACTGCCTCTTGAGCTTGCGTTGGTTTTCCCTTGAAGAGGAAGGGGTGATGCAGCACAGGAGCAGTAATATTTCCCTCAGTTTGACAACCAAGGTATCAATCCAGTAGGAGAATCAAGCCAAGTGTCCAGAGTACCTGCGCAAACACAACGAGCTTGCACCCAACGCTATAAAGGGGTTGTCAATCCCTTCAAGATTGCTTGCAAAGTGAGATATGAAGGCGGAAAGTGCAACGAAGTAAAAGTGTAAGGCTGGAAATATGATGTGAAGTAGACCCGGGGGCCATAGTGTTCACTAGAGGCTTCTCTCAAAATAGCAAATATTACGGTGGGTGAACAAATTACAGTCGAGCAATTGATAGAACCGCGCAAAGTCATGATGATATCTAAGGCAATGATCATACATATAGGCATCACGTCCGAGACAAGTAGACCGATACTTTCTGCATCTACTACTATTACTCCACACATTGACCGCTATCCAGCATGCGTGCCTCGCTACCCCTTCTGTCACTGGGTGAGGTCACCGCACGCTATGAACCCAAAACCAAGCACTTCTCCCATTGCAAGAATCATAGATAAAGTTGGCCGAACAAAACCCACAACTCGAAGAGAATTACAAGGATATGAAATCATGCATATAAGAGATCAGAAGAAACTCAAATAAGATTCATAGATAATCTGATCATAAATCCACAATTCATCGGATCACGACAAACACACCGCAAAAGAATATTACATCGGATAGATCTCCATGAAGATCATGGAGAACTTTGTATCGAAGATCCAAGAGAGAGAAGAAGCCATCTAGCTACTAGCTATAGACCCGAAGGTCTATGGTGAACTACTCACGCATCATCGGAGAGGTCATGGTGTTGATGAAGAAGCCCTCCGTATCCTAATCCCCCCTTCGTCAGGGCACCAGAACGGGCCCCAGATGGGATCTTGCGGAGACAGAAGCTTGCGGCGGCGGAAAAGTATTTTTGTTGATCTCTCTCGCAGTTTTTGGATTTTTCGGGAATTTATATGCGGAAGAGGTAGGGAAGACGAGCCACAGGGGGCCCACAAGCCTGCTAGGCACGCCCCCCTGGCCATGCCTAGGGGGCTTGTGGCGTCCCCTGGTGGCCTGTGCCTTGGTTCTCATGTCCCATTCGTATCTTCTGTTCCGAAAAAAATCTTTTCGGAAGTTTTATTCCGTTTGGACACCGTTTAAAATCCTCCTCTCAAAAGGGTCAAAAACATGGAAAAAACAGGAAGTGGCACTTGGCACCGAGTTAATAAGTTAGTCCCAAAAAAGATATAAAAGGCATACAAAACATCAAAAGTTTGACAAGATAATAGCATGGAACCATAAAAAATTATAGATACATTGGAGACGTATCAGGCCCCGCATAATAAGGAACGTCGTTAAAGCGAGCGAACGATGTACGACCAAGAAGTGCATGATAGCCGCTGCGAAAAGGGATGATGTCAAAGATCAAGTCATAGGTGCAAAAGTTATCGGGCAAGCCGAATATTACTTCCAAAGTGATGGTCCCCGAGCAGTGGGCTTCGACGCAGTGGATTATTCCTTTAAAGGTGGTGTTTCTATGGTTGATCCTTGATGGATGGATACTCGTTTTCCTTACTGTATCTGCGTAAATCAGACTGAGGCTATTGCCTCCGTCCATGAGGACTCTAGTAAGGTGGTACCCATCTATAATGGGGTCAAATACCAGGGCTGCTGAACCCCCATGATGAATATTGTCGTGTGGTCCGAGAAGTAGAAGGTGATGAGGCATGCCGACCATGGATTGAACTTCGGGGCCATAGGCTCTATGGCATAGATACCGTGAAGTGCATGCTTCCTCTCCTTATTTGGTATATGTATGACATGGATCATGTTCAGAGTTTTGACCTCAGGAGGGAACTGCTCTTGACCGCCATTGTTCGGCCTGCAAGGTTCGTCATCGTCCTTGCTGCACGGACCGTTGCCTTGGTCCTCGGCTCTGGGTTTGCTCGCTTGTTTGATCACCCAACAACTATGGTTGGTGTGGGTAGAAGGCTTGTTTGAGGTGTCGTGAACCTCGCAGGGCTTGTCCAATATTTTGTCCAGCGTGGTCGGTTCATCCCGGTTCCCCTTATAGGGCTTCTTTCGCGGTCCGGACCTTGAGTTGCTGAATTCGTCTTTGACTGTCGGGTCTTTGGCTTCACCGCCATTGTGTCGACACTTGTTCTTCTTGCGTTGTGGGTTCCCATTTCCGTCCCAAACTTCATAAGTGTCGGGGTTTCAGGGAGGGTTGTTTTGATGGGCTAACCAGTTGCCCTCGCACATGCAAAAGAGTGTCATAAGCGAGGTAAGGGGTGACATTGTTCTCGGCTTATCATGCCCAAACGTCCGAGCTGGGCCATTCGTCCCGAGTATTGTTTATGAAGAAGGCTAGTGCCTCGGTGTCCGTACAGTAGTCAATTTGAAATTTCTTGATCAGGAATTGATTCCAGAATTGTCGTCATTACTCACTGGCTTGCTGGACGATGTGGTTGAAGTCATCGTCATCCGAGGGCCGGACATAGGTGCCTTCAAAGTTATCTCAGAAAGCATGTTCGAGCTCTTCCCAACTCCCAATGGAGTGTCGTGTGGTAAGTATGGAGGTCGTCTCCTCAGGCCATATGAACGTGGAGAAGAAAGTCTTCAATCGCTAGTGCAGAAAAGCCTAGCTATGGCACGTCAAAAAGGGACCTTTTGGCGTGGACACCCGACGCCACCAATATGGCGCCACTGTTAGAATATAGTGGTGGCATTGGAGACTATGCTAGCAGTATTTTGAATACCTATGGCATTGGACAGAGTGGAACACCAACATTGTCATATTTAGCTAATAAAAAAAGTACCAGCTTCACAAACTAAATGTTTAAGTTGTTCACAAAAGATGCTACTAGCTCCACAAACTAAATTTTTCACGAAATTCACAAAAGAAAAGTACCAAATTAACTTCTCACTGTACAATGTATCTATTTTTCCCTCTCAACACTACCCAGTATTTTCCAAGGACTGACTTAAGCTCACAAAGCTTATTCTTGTTCATGACCCCCTGCATCATGTAATGGGATTTCTCCGTCTTGTAATGGGCTTTCTCCGTCTTCAATTGAATGTTTTTGGACTACAAGACTTCTATTTCCTTCTTGTAATGACCTATGCTAGTCCTTAGCAACTCGACCTGATGCTCAAGACTATAAATCTTATGAATGACCATAGCATTGTCATCAATAATCTTGTCCCTCTCCTTCTTTTGGGAAGCATTAAACTCCTTGAGGGCCTTGACACTACTCTCACCTGACGTGATTAGCTCGTGATTGAGCATGTCGAAATCACATGTATTCTGCTCTTTGGGTGATGGAGAAGGTGGAGCTCGTACGTATGCCTGGCAAGGGTTTCAAAACATCAACAATTAATTACCTGGTTACATATATTGATGATTGCAATGTGCCCATGCATATTTTTTCTAATAATTACCTGGTTGGTGCTCACTTCGCCTTTATCTTTGGCAAACACTAACCAGTGCTCAGAGGAGCCTTCCCTGATGCTAGAGTCAGCCATGTTGTAGCATCAAAAATGAGAAGAACTAAATTTCTCACTGAAACTATCAAATGTATGTCAAAGAAGAACAAAGTTTCTACAAATGTTTAGATGACTTTTTTATCTTCTCCATTTTTCACTATCATGTTTCCAAATGAGAAACTAATTATAAGTGTGTTGGCTGCATAAAAGGAAGGGGTTGATCAATTGTGTTGATACCTATTTTTTTCTATACCAGTTTGAAAGCTTGATAGATCAATAATCACAGAGATGTCGATTTGTTAATTCAATCTCACTAAAACCTATCAAATGCATGCCAAAGAAGAACTAAGTTTCTACAAATGTATAGATGATTTTTTTTAGCTTCTCCATTTTTTCTATCATGTTTCCAAATAAGAAACTAATTATGAGAACATGTTTGGTTTTTACAAAAGGGATTGATCCAAAGCATATATTCAGCTAACCAACAGTCCTGAATTAATAAGCATTGAGCTCCAGCTAGCAGACTAGACCGACTGCAGTATTCTCAGAATACTTTAAAAATGTTGTTCTATCAAACGGGGCCTTAAGAAAACCCATAAATGTAGAACAATACGACGAGACAACAGACCTGACCATGTGTATTCACTAGTGGAGAAATGGCTAGCCACTACTCTTGTTTGTGGCGTGCCATTTCTAACCAACACCTGCAATAATATTTTCAAATAGTGTTTTCGTTGGACAAATTTGAATGCCATAGCTATCTGATTAGTGCTGGCGTTGAACATTAGCTCCGGTGTTGCATGTTAGGCCCATTGGGCCCACACGAGCACTAATATGTCTAATCCCCGCCATTCCACCTACTCCCCACACTCTCAAGCCCCAACTCCCTCATCCTACTCTGGATCCCCTCTGTCGCTCCGCCCAACGCACCGCCTCACGCCGCCAAATATCACCCGACACGACGCCCCGCCGGATGCCGCTAGTAGGTGTCGCGCCCGCCGCTGGTGCTCCATCACCTCGTTTGTAAAACAAATTCGGTGAGTGGCGCCCCTAACCCAAGCTACATCATGCTGGAGGTTGAATGGAATCCTAACCCGGTGATGTTCCCAAACTCTTATTGATCCAAGCTTGGTACCCATCTCGTCTAGCGGGAGCGCGACCTCTGGATCCATAGATGGTTCTTGTTTGTCCTGCTCTAGCATTCAAATTGTGTTGTAGGTTGAATGAGTCTCTGGGATGCGTTGTCTCTTTCCTTCTTCTACGAGGGGGTTCGGGTCTGTCTCTTGCTTCTCCGGACGTCATCTCCCATCCTCGAGGGGGAGGTCCCACTGGTTGCCCTGAGTGTGTCTGGGGTCTGTTGGTTCAAAGGCCTCGTCAACAAATTTTGGCAATAAACGACAACGCGGGTAACTTTTGTTTTGTCCCTGTCGTTCCTAGTCGTACCGTTATTCAGCGGCTAGGACTTGCATCCATCTGTCATTAAGGATGTCTTGTTCTTCTTTTATTTGCTTTTGTTTCATCTTGAGGCTTCGAGCAGTGGCTATGTGTTTCCGCTTGAACCGTTCTTGCTCCTGCATGTCTTCGGGCATGATGAAATACTCGACTCCGAGGCTCTCCTTCTCTTTGTAACGAGGGAGGTAGTTGTTGTCTTCGAAATTGTTGAGGTCCTTGGGTTTTTCCAGATCTGTACGCCCCTCCGAATCATCGAGTCATTGTTCGGGAGCAAAAGGGTTAACGGCGTTTTCTGGGCTATACGGGGTAGCATTTTCTTCAGTTGCGCGTATTGATTTCCCTGTGCTTGTGCGCCTCGGGTTTTTTGCACTAGCGTCAGCGCTTGTGTGGATCGTTGCCACTGTTTTAATGAGGGCATCCCGACCGCTCTTGTCTTTGGTGAGGTCGTTCTTATCAACATGGGTGTCCTCCATGTACACATCATAGGTGGAGGTGGCTGTCCATTGTCCAGATGTGGGTGCAGCACGTGCATTGGCATCCACATATGTATCTTCGACATCATCCAAGGAGAAGTCCAGCATATAGGTCAAATATTCGTTAGTGGCTATCAAGTGGGTGGTGGGTGGGAAACAAAATTCCCTGTGACCGACCTTGAGAACAATCTGAACATAGGTCGAGGACAAGTCATCCATAATTTCCATAGTTTGGATCCATGCCAGCGTTTCGTTTGATAGTGAGAGGTCAGCCAGACTAGTCTTTAAAGTTTTGGCGGAGTTGATCTCCGGCGCATCAGTACAAGGAGTGTGCTTGGCTAGGTTTGACCCCTGATCTTTGAACGCCATGGTCGGATCCATGCTCGAGGCCGGATCCGAGGTGGGTGTCGCCCCGAACACAAGGTCGGGGAGGAGACCTAAAGTCAAGGCTTTGGGGTTTATGGGCTCATCAGATGGAGTCGAGAGCCTAGTGAGGACCAGATCACCTCGGGCTTCAGTGGCATAATCTAGGTCATCGAACTTTATTCCCTAGCCCGGGGCAAACTCGTCAATCTGGCCGAAATGACCGGCCGCCTCGACATGCGGAACAACGTTGCCGAACATAAAGAGCTGGTCGGGGACGAAGATATCCCTGGTGGTGATGCCATTGCTCGTGACCAAGTTAGCCATCGATGCTTCTCGCGATCCTAGAGCCAAACTCTCAATGGAAGCACCAATGTTGGTGTCAAAACCAAAAGATCTCAGGTAGGGGTCCCTAACTATGGATCTTGGATCGATGGGTAACATGAGACACGGGAGACGATATTTACATAGGTTCGGACCCTCTTGATGGAGGTAATACCCTATGTCTTGCTTTGTTTGTATTGATGATGATCTATCAAGTACAAAGTTGATCTACCTCGAGATCGTATGATGTGGTCTGAAACCCTAGGAGTATTGATTTTAATCTGCCCTATGGACAAAAACCCTCTGGTTTATATAGATACCAGGGGTACCTAGGGTTACACAATGTCAGTTATGTTACGGAGTAAACATGCTGATATGATCATATTGACTTGGAGCATACACCAAGTCCTTAGAAGATTCCGTTCCGGAGACGGTGTCATTTTGTAATTCGGCCCTTCAACGATAATCATAGGGCGGCCCATGAGTCCGGCCCATGAAGACATGTTAGTGGCCTGAGGACCCCTTAGTCTCGGACTCCCTCACAAGACACAACATTAACATCATACATATGTTTGGGACACATATGCACGCGATGGTGGTTATCCCTCGGACACTCGCTCATGTATTATTAGTGTCGCACACATTCGTGGGCCCGCATGGTTTATGACTTTGAACCACAACGACAGGGGTTTGATCAACGTGGATTCATTTTGGTCGGTGTTGCGGTACATCATGGTGAGATTCGACACCAAAGTTTGATGCGTGCGTACTCATGACTCCCTCTTGCTTATCTAAGTTGAGGGGGTGATAGGGGACATGTTGCACGTAGTCAATTTTAGTGTGGGGACTATCCAATTTGTGAAGTAGGCATCGCATCAAAGTCGTACAGTGGGCATCTTGACACCAAAGAAACACACTCATACATATGCTTGGGTCACATATAACTGGTTGTGGTCCCTGTTGGAAATATTCCCTAGAGGAAATACTATATTAGTTATTATTATATATCCTTGTTCATGATAATCGTTTATTATCCATGCTATAATTGTATTGATAGGAAACTCAAATACATGTGTGGATACAAAGACAACACACTGTCCCTAGTGAGCCTCTAGTTGACTAGCTCGTTGATCAAAGATGGTCAAGGTTTCCTGGCCATAGACAAGTGTTGTCATTTGATAACAGGATCACATCATTAGGCGAATGATGTGATGGACAAGACCCAAACTATGAACGTAGCATATGATCATATTGCTACTGTTTTCTGCATGTCAATGTATCTGTTCCAATGACCATGAGATCATGCAACTCCAGGACACCGGAGGAATACCTTGTGTGTATCAAACGTTGCAATGTAACTGGGTGACAATAAAGGTGCTCTACAGGTATCTCCGAAGGTGTCTGTTGGGTTGGCATGGATCAAGACTGGAATTTGTCACTCCATGTAACGGAGAGGTATCTCGGGACCCACTCGGTAATACAACATCACAACAAGACTTGCAAGCAATGTGACTAAGGAGTTAGTCACGGGATCTTGTATTACGGAACGAGTAAAGAGACTTGCCGTAACGAGATTGAACTAGTTATGGAGATACCGACGATCAAATCTCGGGCAAGTAACATACCGAAGGACAATGGGAACTGCATACGGGATTAACTGAACCCTTGACATAGAGGTTCAACCGATAGAGATCTTCGTAGAATATGTAGGAGCCAATGTGGACATCCAGGTCCTACTATTGGTTATTGACCGGGGAGTGTCTCAGGTCATGTCTACATAGTTCTCGAACATGGAGGAATGGTCTGGAGGTAAAGATCGATATATAGGAAGTCCTGTTTTGGTCACCGGAAAAGTTTCGGGCTCATCGGTAGTGTACTCAGAGTTCCGGTAGGGTACCGGGGGACCACCAGGAGGGGTGTGACGACCCAAAGGCTTCATGGGATGTGAGAGGAGGTAGACCAGCCCCTAGTGGGCTGGCCAAAGCCTCCCCTAAGGGCAGATGCGGTTGGAGTGGAGGAATAAGGCAAAAACGCCAAAAGGTGGAAAGAGTTCCCAAGTGGAAGGAATCCTAATCCTAATAGGATTGGAGGACGACTCCTCCTCTCTTTCTCGTGGCCAAGGAAAAGGGCCAGCCCTAGGGTGCAACCTCTTTCCTCCCTCCTCCTATATATACTAGTGGTATTGTGGGTTTTTGGACATAGAAATCAGCCATGGCTGCCCCTCTCTCTAGATTTGTTTCCCCTCTAGTCTAGTTCGGCAATTCTTAGGCGAAGCCCTGCTGGATTAATTCACCACGACCACCACCACGCTGCCGTGCTGGAGAACTCATCTACCTCTCCTCTCTTCTTGATTGATCAAGAAGGTGGGGATCGTCATCGAGCTGTACGTGTGCTGAACGCGGAGGTGTCGTCCGTTCGGCACTAGATCAGGATGGATCGTGATGGGATCGCGGGATGGATCATGATGAGATCATGGGACGGGCTGCGATTTGGATCGCGAATATGTTCCACTGCATCAACCGCGTTATAAACGCTTCCGCTTAGCGATCTACAAGGGTATGTAGATTCACTCTTCCCTCTCGTAGATGATCATCACCATGGATAGGTATTGCATGTGCATAGGAAAATTTTTGTTTCCCATGCAACGTTCCCCAAAAGTGGCATCATGAGCTAGGTTCATGCGTAGATGATATCTCGAGTAGAACACAAAAGAGTTTGTGGGTGCTGATGTTCAATTTGCTTCCTTCCTCGGTCTTTTCTTGATTCGGAGGCATTGTTGGATTGAAGCGGCCCGGACAGACTTTACTCATACGCTTATGAGAGTCCGGCTTCATCGACTGACATGCAACTTGTTGCATAAAGATGACTGGTGGGTGTCTATTTCTTCAACATTAGTTGAATTGGATTTGACCGAGGCGGTCCTTGCAGAGGGTTCAATAGCAATTTCCATATCACTGTTGTGGCTTTGCGTAAGTAAGATGCGATCATACTAGATACCCATAGCAGCCACGTAAAACATGCAACTATAAATTAGAGGACATCTAACTTGATTTTGCACGGTATGCTTGTGATGTGATATGGACAATGACATGATATGATATATTGGATGTATGAGATTATCATTTTGTAATAGTTAAATATCGACTTGCACGTCGATGCTACGGCAACCGGGACGAGCCATAGGGTTGTCCTTCCATTTATTTTGCGCTTGCAGATGCTCTTGCTATATCGCTAGGCAGTAGCTTTAGTACTAACAACATAGATATCGCGACAACCTCGATGGCAACACGATGATGGAGATTATGGTGCAGCACCGGTGACGATGGAGATCATCTCGGTGCTTTGGTGATGGAGATCAAGAAGCACAAGTTCATGGCCATATCATGTCACTTCTGATTTGCATGTGATGTTAATCCTTTTATGCACCTTATTTTGCTTAGGACTTCGGTAGCATTATAAGGTGATCCCTCACTAAAATTTCAAGATAAAATTGTGTTCTCCCCGATTGTGCATCGTTGCGACAGTTCATCGTTTCGAGACACCACGTGATGATCGGGTGTGATAGACTCAACGTTCACATACAACAGGTGCAAAACAGTTGCACATACGAAACACTCGGGTTAAACTTGACGAGCCTAGCATGTACAGACATTGCCTCGAAACATAAGAAACCGAAAGGTCGTGCATGAATCATATAGTTGATAAGATCAACATGGAGATGTTCACCATTGAAACTAATCTCAACTAACGTGATGATCGGACTTGAGTTAGTGGATTTGGATCATGTGCCACTCGTATGACTAGAGGGATGTCTATTTGAGTGGGAGTTCTTAAGTAATATGATTAATTGAACTCATTATCATTGACATAGTCAAAATGTCTTTGCAAATTATGTCGTAGCTTGCGTTGTAGCTCTACTATCTTTAATATGTTCCTAGAGAAAATTGAGTTGAAAGATGATAGTAGCAATTATGCAGACTAGGTCCGTAAACTGAGGATTGTCCTCATTGCTGCATAGAAGGCTTATGTCCTTAAGGCACTGTTTGGTGTGCTAAACCCCGAGCATTGTTTGTAAATGTTGCGAACATCTGACATACACGTTTTTGATGACTACGTGATAGTTCAGTGCATAATGCTTAAACGACTTAGAATTGAGGCGCTGAAGACGTTTCGAACGTCGCGGGACATACGAGATGTTACAAGGATGAAATTGGGTTTTCAGGCTCTTGCCCTTGTTGAGAGGTATGAGACCTCCGACAAGATTCTTTGTCTACAAATTAAGGGAGAAAAACTCAATCGTTGAGCATGTGCTCAGATTGTCTGAGTGCTACAATCGCTTGAATCGAGTGGGACTTAATCTTCGAGATGAGATAGTGATGGTTCTCCAAAGTCACTGCCACCAAGCAACTAGAGCTTCCTGATGAACTATAACATATCAGGGATAGATATGATGATCCTTGAGCAGTTCATGATGTTTGACACCGCAAAAGTAGAAATCAAAAGAAAGCATCAATTGTTGATGGTTAGTAACACCACTAGTTTCAAGAAGGGCAAGGGCAAGAAGGGATACTTCATGAAATGACAAACCAGTTGCTGCTCTAGTGAATAGACCCAAGGTTGAACCCAAACCCGAGACTAAGTGCTTCTGTAATGAGGGGAACAATCAGTGAAGAGGAACTACCCTAGATACTTGGTAGATGAGAAGGCTAGCAAAGTCGACAAAAGTATATTGGATATACATGATATTGATGTGTACTTTACTAGTACTCCTAGTAGCACCAAGGTATTACATATTGGTTCGGTTGCTAAGTGTTAGTAACTCGAAATAAAAGCTACGGAATAAATAGTGACTAGCTAAAGGCGAGGTGAGGATATGTGTTGGAAGTGTTTCCAAGGTTGATGTGATTAGACATCGCACCCTCCCTCGACCATCGGGATTACTGTTAAACCTAAATAATTTTTATTTGGTGTTTGCGTTGAGCATAGACATGATTAGATTGTGTTTATCGCAATACAGTTATTCATTTAAAGAGAATAATGGTTACTCTGTTTATTTGAATAATACCTTCAATGGTCTTGCACCTAAAATGAATGGTTTATTGAATCTCGGTCGTAGTGATACACATTTTATAATATTGATGCCAAAAGATATAAAATAGTAATGATAGTACCACTTACTTGTGGCACTTCCACATGAGTCATATTGGTATAAAACGCATGCAGAAGCTCCATGCTGATGGATCTTTGGACTCACTTGTTTTTGAAAAGTTTGAGACATGTGAACCATGGCTATTGGTATAAACGCATGAAGAAACTCCATTCAGATGGATCGTTTGGACTGACTTGGTTTTGAATCACTTGAGACATGCAAATCATACCACATGCGCAAGATGACTGAAGGCCTCATTTTCCAATGAAATGGAAGAAGAAAGGAACTTATTGTAAGTAATACATTGTGATATATGCAGTCCAATGAGTGTTGAGGCACTCAGGGGATATCGTTATGTTCTTACTTCACAAATGATTTGAGTAGATACTAGTATATTTACTTGCTGAAACACAAGTCTGAATTATTGAAAGGTTCAAGTAATTTTAGCGTGAAATTGAAGATCGTCGTGACAAGAGGATGAAATGTCTACGATATGATCGTAGAGATGGATATCTCAGTTGCGAGTTTGGTACACATTTAAGACAATGTGAAAATTGTTTCACAACTCATGCCACCTCGAACACCATAGTGTGATGGTGTGTCCGAACTTCATAGCCGCGCACTATTGGATATGGTGCATACTATGATGTCTCTTATCGAATTACCACTATTGTTTTGGGTTAGGCATTAGAGACAACCACATTCACTTTAAACAGGGCACCGCGTAATTCCGTTGAGATGACACCGTACGAAGTATGGTTTGGAGAAACTTAAGTTGTCGTTTCTTAAAAGTTTGGGGCTGCGACGCTTATGTGAAAAAGTTTCAGCCTGACAAGCTTGAACCCAAAGTGGATAAATGCATCTTCATAGGATACCCAAAACAGTTGGGTATATCTCCTATCTCAGATCCGGAAGCAAAGTGTTTGTTTCTAGAAACGGGTCCTTTCTCGAGGAAAAGTTTCTCTCGAAAGAATTGAGTGGGAGGATGGTGGAAACTTGATGAGGTTATTGAGTCGTAACTTCAACCAGTGTGTGGCTGGGTGCGGGAAGTTGTTCTTGTGGCGCCTACACCAATTGAAGTGGAAGATCATGATAGTGATCATGAAGCTTCATATCAAATTACTACAAACCTCGCAGGTCGACAAAGTCACGTACTGCTCTAGAGTGGTACGGTAACCCTGTCTTGGAGGTGATGTTTTTGGACAACAATGAACCTACGAGCTATGGAGAAGCGTTGGTGGGCCCGGATTCCGACAAATGGCTGGAGGCCATGAAATCCGAGAGAGGATCCATGTATGAAAACAAAGTGTGGACTTTGGAAGAACTACTTGATGGTCGTAAGACTGATAAGTAAAGATGGATCTTTAAAAGGAATACACACAATGATGGTGAATGTCACCGTTAAGAAAGCTCGACTTGTCGCAAAGATGTTTTCGAAAAATTCAAGGAGTTAACTATGATGAGACTTTCTCACTCGTAGCGATGCTAAAGTATGTTGGAATTATGTTGGTAGTTGTTGCATTATTTATGAAAACTTCCAGATAGGATGTCAAAACATTGTTTCCTCGACGGTTTGCTTGAGGAAAGGTTGTATGTGATATAACCAGAAGGTTTTGTCAATCCTAAGGATGCTAACAAGTATGCAACCTCCAGTGATCCTTTTATGGACTGGAGCAAGCATCTCGGAGTTGGAATATACGCTTTGATGAGATGATCAAAGTTTTTGGGTTTATACAAGGTTTGTGAGAAACTTGTATTTCCAAATAAGTGAGTGGGTGCACTATAGAATTTCTGATGGGTATATGTGGTCGACATATTGTTGATTGGAAATAATGTAGAATTTCTGGAAATCATACAGGGTTGTTTGAAAGGAGTTTTTCAATGAAAAACCTAGATTAGGCTACTTGAACATTGAGCATCAAGATCTGTGGAGATAGATCAAAGCGCTTAATAGAACTTTCAACGAAATGCATGCCTTGACAAGTTTTTGCAGGAGTTCAAAATAGATCAGCAAAGAAGGAGTTCTTGGTTGTGTTGTAAGGTGTGAACTTGACTAATACTCAAAGCCCAACCACGGTAGAAGAAAGAGAAAGGACGAAGGTCGTCCCCTATGCATTAGCCGTAGGCTCTATAGTATGCTATGTTGTATACCGCACCTGATGTGTGTCTTGCCATGAATTTGTCAAGCGGTACAAAAGTGATCCAAGAATGGATTACTCGACAACGGTCAAAAGTTATCCTTAGTAACTAGTGGACTAAGGAATTTTTATCGATTATGGAGGTGATAAAAGAATTCGTCGTAAAGGGTTACGTCGATGCAAGCTTTGACACTAATCCGGATAACTCTGAGTAGTAAACCGGATTCGTATAGTGGAGCAGTCATTTGGAATAGTTCCAAATGGCGCGTGGTATCAACATCTATAGGATGAAATAGAGATTTGTAAAGCACACACGGATCTGAAAGGTTCAGACCCGTGGACTAAAACCTCTCTCACAAGCAAGACATGATCGAACCCCAGAACTATATGGGTGTTAGATTCATTGCAATCACATAGTGATGTGAACTAGATTATTGACTCTAGTGCAAGTGGGAGAGTGTTGGAAATATGCCCTAGAGGCAATAATAAATTCGTTATTATTATATTTCCTTGTTCATGATAATTGTTTATTATCCATGATGTAATTGTATTGATTGGAAACTCAAATACATGTGTGGATACATAGACAACACATTGTCCATAGTGAGCCTCTAGTTGACTAGCTCGTTGATCAAAGATGGTCAAGGTTTCCTGGCCATAGACAAGTGTTGTCACTTGATAACGGGATCACATCATTAGGAGAATGATGTGATGGACAAGACCCAAACTATAATGTAGCATATGATCGTGTGAGTTTATTGCTACTGTTTTCTGCATGTCAATGTATCTATTCCAATGACCATGAGATCATGCAACTTTCGGACACCGGAGGAATACCTTGTGTGTATAAAATGTCGCAACGTAACTGGGTGACTATAAATATGCTCTACAGGTATCTCCGAAGGTGTCTGTTGGGTTGGCATGGATCAAGACGGGGAGTTGTCACTCCATGTGACAGAGAGGTATCCCGGGGCCCACTCGGTAATACAACACCACAACAAGCCTTGCAAGCAATGTGACTAAGGAGTTAGTCACATGATCTTGTATTACGAAACGAGTAAAGATGCTTTCCGCTAACAAGATTGAACTAGGTATGGAGATACCGACGATCGAATCTTGGGCAAGTAACATACCGAAGGACAAAGGGAACATCATACGGTATCAACTGAATCCTTGACATAGAGGTTCAACGGATAGATATCTTCGTAAAATATGTAGGATCCCATATGGACATCCAAGTCCCGCTATTGGTTATTGATCGGGGAGTGTCTCAGGTCATGTGTGCATAGTTCTCGAACCCGCAGGGTGTGCACACTTAAGGTTCGGTGACGTTTCCGTATAGTTGAGTTATAGGTGTTGGTGACCGAAGGTTGTTCGGAGTCCGGATGAGATCCTGGGCGTCACGAGGAGCTCCGAAATGGTCTGGAGGTAATGATTGATGTATAGGAAGTCCTGTTTTGGTCATCGGGAAAGTTTGGGTTCATCGGTAGTGTACCGGGAGTGCCTGGAGGGTAACGGGGGACCACCGGGATGGGTGTGACGACCCAAAGTCTTCATGGGCTCTGAGAGGAGATAGACAAGCCCCTAGTGGGATGGCAAAAGCCTCCCCTAAGGGCCCATGCAATTGGAGTGGAGGAATAAGGCAAAAAGGCCAAAAGGTGGAAAGAATTTCCAAGTGGAAGGAGTCCTAATCCTAATAGGATTGGAGGAGGACTCCTCCTTGCTTCTTTGCGGCCAAGGCAAAACGGCCATCCCTAGGGCACAGCCTCCTCCCTACCTCCTCATATATATACTAGAGGTATTGAGGGTTTTTGGACACAGAAAACAGCCACGACTGCCCCTCTCTTTCTCTCGAGATCTGTTTCTCCTCTAGTCTACTTGGGCAGTGCTTAGGCGAAGCCCTGCTGGATTAGTTCACCACCACCACCATCATGTCGCTGTGTTGGAGAACTCATCTACCTCTCCGCCCTTCTTGCTGGATCAAGAAGGCGGGGGTCGTCATCGAGCTATACGTGTGCTGAACGCGGAGGTGTCGTCTGTTCGGCACTAGATCGGGATGGATCGTGATGGGATCGCGGGACGGATCGTGATGAGATCGTGGGACGGGCTGCGATTTCGATCGCGGAAATGTTCCACTACATCAAACGCGTTATATACGCTTCTGCTTAGCGATGTACAAGGGCATGTAGATTCACTCTCCCCTCTCGTAGATGATTATCACCATGGATAGGTATTGCGTGTCCGTAGAAATTTTTTTTGTTTCCCATACAACATTCCCCAACAGTCCTTAGTGGCTCCCTCACATGCATGGTCATCGGTGACGTACGCGTCCATTTATGGGACCCATGTGGACAATCACTCGTGACCTATTATGGTTTTGACCAAGGTGGATCATTTTCGGTATGCGTTATAATATGCCAAGACAAATGTTTGAGATCATTCATACCCACAAACCAAGGAACACCCATCCCACCATCTCGAATTGGGGAGGGGGGCCACATACGCGTTGTGTGATCCTTCATAAGCAGGTTACATTTAAGTTGTCCATTAGATATGAATTAAACAATCACTTAATTACATATATGCATATATATATATATGTTTGTGCCTCATGCATTCATTGTTTTTTTGTCAAACACCCTCGCACGTGGTTATCAGCGTCACACCCAACCATGATCAAGTGGGCTTTCACTTTTACCGGCGTTGGTAGAGAGAGGTTAATTTGACCAAGGTGGATTCTTCTTGTTGGTATGTTATTGTACGTAGTTGACATGCATTGAGATTCCACACAAAAACTCGAAAACATATGTACACACTAAATCACTCGCACCGACTCGAAGTGTGTGGGTTGCGGCATACTATGGGTCATGAACTTCCCTACGGAGGACATTCTTGTTTTTTGGACACATGTGATAAAAGTTGTGCATTTGGTATTTGAAAACATCGAATAACGCTTTCATACATATATATGTGTGTTTGGGTCCACATGCATGCGTTGATGTTGTCTCTCCCTCGTGTGGTTGTGGACGACATGCCAATTTGTGGGCCCGCGTGGTCTATCACTTAAACCAGCGCATATGTACTACGATTTAATTTGACCAAGGTGAAGATAGTCTTCCCGGTATTCGTTACAATATATTCATGGTGATATTCAAGATGAAAGTTTGAGCGCATGTATGTGTGTGTGTGTGCGCGCGCGTGTGTCTGTGTGCGTGTGTGTGTGTGTGTGTATGTGTCACATTAAAGTTGTGTACATTTGGTATTTCAACATCCCATGCCACATTCATAAGTACACCCTCTAGATATTTTAAAGTGGAAAAGAAGTGTTGTTATGGACCACACACTATCTGTGTGCCCACGTGGCATGTCACTTTAGTTTTCATCGAGGGTAGTATACTATATATACATCACATATATGTGGCCTCTGGATCGATGGCTCGAAGTCCGTGGGGCAGGGGTAATTTGACCAACCTATCTAGGTCTTCGTATGTGTTATGATATAGCTAAGTCATGCTGACATATATATATATATATATATATATATATATATATATGTATGTATATATATACATATATATATATATACATACATACATACATACATACATACATACATACATACATACATATATATATAGAGACACACACACTCACACACACATAAACTCTATTCATCACCGAGGGTGCAGAATAGTTTATTCTTCACCCGAGATAATCTTACGGTCAATTTATAAATAAATTACATTTGAAATACAAATAGTTACATTAGTATTGAATCACTACATAAAATTTGACAACAGAAAAACAAAAATATAGGCCACAAGACCAAAAAAATGAATTTATTGTATTTTTTGCAGTATTTTCATGTGTTCGTAATTTTACGTGACATAAAATATTTTTACATTGATTATATTTTTTAGGTCTCTTTTTACGTATAAAATAAAACAAAATTTACAGAACATAAAATTACGGTGCATTGATGTTAAAATAGAGGGGGTGAAGAAGAACTATTCCTCACCAAGGGTGACGAATAGCGCGACCCTATATATATACGCCCTCCCGGCGGCTCAAAGCGTGTATGCGTGGGGAGGGAGTGAGGCCGGAGGTGACAAAACCTTTGCGAGGTCATGTAATTTCCTTGTTGTGAGAGAGGCATGTGCCACATCAAAAACTTATGAATATGGTATTGAAATACCACACCACCTTAATTACTTGGGCCACACGCAGGAGGTTGCGGTCTCACCCATCTCCTGAACTTTTCGAGATGCGCCCATCCATGGGCCCACATAGTTTATACCTCCCACATAAATCACAATGGGTGATCATGATGTATTCATATTGGTTTGTGTTATGGTTGGGTGAGATTGGAGTCCTATTTTTCATACGTTCATATATTGGACCTACCATTCTCTCCCCGGTGAGTCAAAGTGGGGGCGCCCAGACCAACTATACCATGCGCTCTGCGAGATATGTGTGTCACATGGAAGTCGTGCATTCCGTATTTGAACATCACAACAACTTTTCAATACACACATTTGGTCCACATGCATGTGTGTTTGTGCTCTGACCCTAGGTTTCTCGCGTTTATTTTCAATGTTGCTATACAAATGGCACAAGAGTCTTTTTTTAAACTTAAATAGCGGACGAATCAAAGGACACAACTGTGTGCGATTGTGGAGCGAGTAGACATGGTTCCGGCATTCTAACCGTGTGCCATGCCAGTGTAGAGTCTACCTTTGCACCAATCCCGCCTCGATAAATCTTAAAAATAGCTACCTTCCTTGATCAATTTAAAATTTGGTGATTTCGCTGGTTTTTCTCTTTGAATTGCACATATGTATTATGTTTGGGTTTTGTGACATGTTTGTACCTCCCGCGCCACTTCAAACACTTCATATAAATTTCATTTCTCCCGGCTTTTCGCTCCCTCCAAGTAAAATTTACTAGTGGTCGCGACATTTAACCAAACAACACCTTGGCCCCTCCTATACCTCCACCCCCACCCCCACCCCCCACACACAACTCCTCCCTTGCTCGGATCCTAACTAGCTCGCCCCCGCCATCGCCTCGGTTCCACAGTCAACCTCTCCTGCTCTCCCCGTGCGGGTTACTGATATCTACTACACAACTTTATTCTTGTAGACTATGTTGGGCCTCCAAGCATAGAGTTTTGTAGGATAGTAGAAATTTTCTCTCAAGTGTATGACCCGAGGTTTATCAATTTGTGGTAGGTGTAGGATGAAGATGGTCTCTCTCAAACAACCCTGCAATCTAATAAAAAAATCTCTTGTGTCCCCAACACACGCAATACAATGGTAAATTGTATAGGTGCAATAGTTCGGCGAAAAGATGGTGATACAAGTGCAATATGGATGATAGATATAGGTTTTTGTAATCTGAAAATATAAAACAACACGGTAGAAAGCCTAAAACAACGAGCAAAACGGAGTATAAATGCTTGGTAATAATGCCTAGAGTTCATACTTTCACTAGTGCAATCTCTCAACAATGCTAACATAGTAAAATCATATGAGAATCCCTCAACGTGCAACAAAGAATCACTCCAAAGTTCCTATCTAGCGGAGAACAATAAGGTGAAATTGGTGTAGGTAGTAGAACCACATCAAAGCTATTTTTTCTGATCAATGTTTTGAGCTATTCATGTAAGTGTCACAAACAACTCTAGAGTTTGTAGTAGAATAATACCCATGATACATATCAATTAACCCTAATGTCACCCAGATACTCCAATGCCACCTCAAGTATATATGGGTAAATTATCTGACATGCATCAAACAATTTCAAATCTATCATACTCAACATAATACAAAGAACTTCAAGGAGCACCCCAAGATTTCTATCGGAGAACATAGTATGAAAACATGCAATCAACCCCTATGCATAGATCCCTATGGTCACTGGAATCCTCAAGTTGATGCCATAACATATATCAAGTGAATCACTTGGATATCCCAATGTCACTACGGGTATCCGCATGCAAGACATACATCAAGTGTTCTCAAACCTGAATATTCGATCCAACATAACGAGGTCTTAAAGTGAAAGATTTAATTCATCACAAGAATAGCAAGGGACAAACATCATATGATCCAACTATATTAACAAAGCCCATGGTACATCAAGATTGTGACATCTCAAGCACACAAGAGAGAGAGATTAAATACAAACCTACTGGTACAAAACCTAAGCCCCGAGGGTGATCTACTCCCTCCTCGTCATGGCCTCCGCCGGGATGATGAAGATGGCCACGGGAGATGGTTTACCCTATTCGGCAAGGTACTGGAACATCTCTAGATTGGTTTTTCATCGATACAGAGAGTTGCGGCGATGGAGCGGAAGTTCTCTCTTTATTTCTGGAGTTTCTAGTATATGTATGATTTTTCAGCATTGGAATCACGCCAAACGGAGCCACGTGGGCCTCACCACCTATCATTGCACGACCTAGGGGCACTCCCTGCTACTTTGTGTCCCACGGGTGGCCCTCCTCTAGCAACCCTTCGCTCCAATATTGCCTATTTCCTCCAGAAAAAAATATAAAAAAGTTTCAGGTGATTCGGAGAACTTGCATTTTCTACACTAAAACAATACCACGGTAATTGTGCTGAAAACAACATCAGTCCGGGTTAGTTCTAAATAAATCACAAAAGGTGCATCAAAGGCATATGAAAATATTGTAAACATAGGTGAATAAGGAAAGAGTACTTCATATATTATCGATACGTTGGTGACGTATCAGCATCCCCAAGCTTAATTCCTACTCGTCCTCGAGTACGTAAATGATAAAAGAAATAATTTATGAAGCGTGAATGCTAGCGTAGTATATAAGTTTGATAAATGATAATCCCAATTGCTTTTCAAGCATCATAACCAGCAACCTCTTCATAAAACTCGTCAGGGTTAAGTAGCAATTAATTCACATGTCATGGTTCAAACAATGCATTCTCTTGGAACTCAACAACTCATGTTCTTAGTCCCCAAACAACTTCAACACATCATTAAGTCTAAGTAAGAGTTCCACATACTCAACTATTATATAGTCTTATATGATTGCTAATACTCAAGGCATATTTTTAGAAGAAACAACATCCATCGAACACAAAGAAAGATAGGGGCTTAAAGTTTCGCCTCCCAACATACTTATCATAAAGAAAATTGTCAACAATAATGAATCATGATCAAATATATTTGACTGGATATATATGTTTGGATATTTTCCACCACACAATGCTTTCTAACTAATTGATTGAGGTTGAAATAAGAAGTTGACTCAACATGAAAAGTAAGTAACATGAAAGTAAATAGATTGTCCCTTCGCACACGGAAGCGGGATTTGCAGAGGTGCCATAGCTCATTGTTTTAAAATAGAGATGAATATGTAATTTTGGGTTGTGTGACTTTCCTCTCACTGTTACAATAAGAGTTTTCAACATCTTTCGTGCTAATGACATTATTGGCGGTGTCCAAATAGAATTGAAATTTTACTTCCCCTCAACCATTCAATCGCATTCCATCGATAGTCGTATCCGCGGGTGCCCTCCAAACAATCAATTTTCAAGGGGGGGTTCTTGTTTATTTATTTTTGTATTATGCAGGACTAGAAATCCCTTTTACTAGCCTCTCTTCTGCAATAACAAGTGAATAAACACTCATCTTGAGAATAACTCGCTTAGCATGGAAGATAATGATTGCCCCGTCGCTCCATGGGTGGTGTGACACACAAAACATATGTTTATTTGAATGTTTAGAGGTGGCACATGCAAATTTACCTGGAATGGCAGTGAAGTACCATATATATGTAGGTATGGTGGACTCTCACGGAAGAAATTTTCCTCAAGGATTTGGATGCACAAGTAGTATTTCTACTTAGTATGAAGTTTTGGCTAGAAAAAGGTTCTAAACAAGCACCACATGTTGGAGGATCCAAAACAATATAACCTCTATGCAAATGTTCCCAAACATAACCATTACTTTTTCTTCCTTGTCCAATTTCAACTATTTGATCAAGTTTGAAATTAACGAATGGGTATTCACAATCATAAAAGATGTCCATGGTAATATATTTGTATGTGAAAGTTCTCTTTCTTATACTAGTCATTCATGAATTGTATGTATGACCAATATTGTGATTATCAAACTTCAATATATTTTAATTTCTAGAACCAAATGTTCAATTACTGCTAAGAATATAGAGCATTGGTAATTTCATATTTATGATATTTCATTCATTCACAATTTACTCTTAGGATATAAGTGAAGATCAATGAGTAGTCAAACAATTAAGTAGCTATGTGAGGAATCTCTCTCAATAAAGATTTTCAAATCTGATATTTTATTTCAAACAGCAAAGGAAGCAAAAATACACTCCAAGAATAGCACATATCATGTGGACAAATAAAAATTTAGGCTCAACATAGGCTAAGTGATAGTTGATGATGAAGAGAGGTGGGACGCGTAGCATCCCCAAGCTTAGATACTTGAGACTTCTTGTAATATTTACTTAGAGTGCCTTGGGTATCCCGAAGCTTGAGTTTTTGTGTCTCTTTGAATCCTCTCATATCCTGGTTTCACCTAACTCTCAAAAGCTTTATCCATAGGTTAGTGCACATAGGAATAAATCAACACTTCATGTACTACCTAGACAAGTTGCATAATAATTTTCAAACAATAGGTATTGTTTACTATCATTTCCACAATTTATATCTACCAATATAAGCTATGGAAACTATAGAATAAGTAGATAACAGAACTATGCCAACAATCTATCTAAAGAGGACAGTCCGTAGCAATTAATTCGAAACGTGTTCCTATGTAACTGGAAAAATTCTGACACTTCAGTACATGATAAACATTTTGCAGTACTGCACTTTGTAAAGAATTCATAAACTTGCCATGTTCTAGTAAAATTTAATAATTCAAATACTATAGCAGAAGTTTCTCTTTTTGTACAACACACATAACACATGCAATTCAAGCATTCTAAAGGCAATTCTTGGAACTTTTTATTGAAAAAACAAGAATATAAATAAAATCTAACATAGAATAAAAAATAAATGACATTCCAAGAAAACACATATCATGTGACGAATAAAAATATAGCTCCAAGAAAGATATACCCAAAATGTTGGAGACGAAAGGGTGGATGCCTTCCGGGGCATCCCCAAGCTTAGACGTTTAAGTCTTCCTTGTATATTACCTTAGGGTGACTTGTGCATCCCAAAGCTTAGGTTCTTGCTTCTCCTTATTTTCCTCATATTGGTATCTCACCCAAAACTTGAAAACTTCAATCACATAAAACTTAACGGAACTTCGTGAGATGGGTTAGTATGATAAATATAGATAATTCACTTACATACTGTCAAGACAAGATTCATAATTGTTCTCACATAATAAATACTGTATTCTATCATTCCCATAATTTATATCACCAAATATAAGCAATGGAAACATTAAAGTAAGCAAACTATGCATGCAAAACAGAATCTATCAAAAACAGAACAAACTGTGAAGATCTGAATGGACACCATACTTCCATGACTCTAAAAATTCTGAAACATTAGGAAACTCAGATAATTTGCATGGAATTTTTATGTAAAATTTTCAGAATTTTTTGACTCTCCAATATAATCATAGAAATTCTGCACTTGACGTAAAAGTTTCTGTTTTTGCACAGAATCAAACAAATAAGTATCCACACTATCCCAAAGGCTTTACTTGGTACTTTATTGAAATAAAAAAATGATTAACACGGTAGCTTAATCATTTGAACACACAAAAACAGAAAGTAAAAGTGTTGGGTTGTCTCCCAACAAGCACTTTTCTTTAATACCTTTTAGCTAGGCATGATGGTATCAACGATGCTCGTATAGGAACAATAGTTGAAACATGCAAGACAACATCATGAATCACTTGGCAAGCACATTTAAGTCTAACCCACTTCCTATGCATAGGTATTTTGTGAGCAAATAATTTATTGTAGCAAGAATCAATTTGCATAGGAAGGCAAAACAAGAATAACTTCATAATCTTGAGCACATAGAGAGGACACTTAATATTATTGCAATACCTATAAGCACATGTTCCTCTCTCATAATAATTTTAAGTAGCATCATGAATGAATTCAACAATATTACTATCACAAAAGCATTCTTTTCATGATGCACAAGCATAGATTTTTTTGACTAAATATTGTAGGGAAAACCCCCCACGGCCATTTATATTAAAATGAACTTTTACAGAATATACAAAGGTTACCACATGCAACCAGGAAAAAAAAGAGAGAAAAGCTTACCTAATACAAATTAAAGAATGGAAAGACCCTCATAGGGGAAGGAAATAAACCCGTCTAACAAGATCCTCTTTATGCCTAGCCTTAAACCTATGAGAAAGAAGATACATTTCATGGAAAAAAGACCCTCTCCATTTATTAAAACTGGGCCTCTCTTGCCTAAAATCTTTCCCATTCCTGATGAGCCAAATATTCCAGCATGCTGTGAAAACCACCTCAGCAAAGAAAGGTTTACCAAAGTACCTTCTAGCATTTAGGGCAATCTACCCCATTCCATTGCCAGTAGACCAGTCGATCTGTAAGAAGTTCCAAATCTTGTTGCTAAAATTGCAGTTAAAGAGCAGATGATCTCTATCCTCCCTTGAGTGTGGGGCAGAGCACACAATTAACCACATCATGAATATGCCAGTGTCTTCTTTCCACCATGTCCTTGGTGTTTAATTTGTCTATTATGAGCATCCAAGCAGAAACCTTAATTTTCATAGTACAATAGCTTTTCGAGATGCAAAGCATAAGAGGGTTGAAAGTATGGTTCGAGTACATGGATGTGTAAAATTGCTTGGGAGTGTAGGGTTTGCAAGTGCTATGCCAGGACCAAACATCCTGAAAATCAGGTTGCCAGTCATGGGACTGAAGTAGAGCTTGCAAGGACTGAAGCTCGTGATAGGCTTGCCTAGATAGGGGCAAATTAAACCAGGACAAAATGTTTTGACACTTTAGGCCATCTTTCACAGATACAAATGTGTCCTTTGCATAGGACAACAACCGTGGGAATGTGTTTTACAAAGGCAAAACTGAATCACCAACCTTCCATTTATCTTTCCAAAACAAGGCAGTATCCCCTTGATTGATTTCAACGAAAGAAACCTCTCTGAACCAATCAAATAGTTTGAGGTTGTCCTTCCACCAATAGGATCCACAGGAAGCTGTACCTTGGGGCACAAGCCCATGATAATAGGAATTCCGAATGAGCTACACCCATTGAGTATCTGCTCTATTAACAAACTTGTTAACATGTTTCATTAATAATGCAACATTCTGAATCCAAAGATTGAGGATGCCTAAACCACCTTTATTTTTGGGTCTACATGTTAACTCCCAGGATGCCAATGAGGGGCCCGACTCTTGCTTGTTTTTCCTCCAAAGATAGTGCCTCTGGATTTTCTGAAGTTCCTTAAGGATACGAGGAGGGAAGAACAAGTTGTAGAGAGTGAACGTTGGCACAAATGATATTGCAGAATTCAGGTATTGCACTCTTCCACCCTGGGCAAGGAAAGAAGAACTAACAGTCATTCTCATCTCCATGCAATTGACCAGGGGCATCAAGTCGAAGATTGTAGGTCTTGTAGTTCCCACACGCAGGCCCAAGTATGTAAATGGTAACTTGCCCACCTAACACCCAAAGATTGAAGCTAGCCTCTCAGTTTATTCATGTGTGACATTAATGGGAACCATAGATGATTTATGATAATTAACATCAAGGCCAATTGATTGTGAAAAGACCAACAACATTCTCTTAAGGGCCAGTAATTGATGTTCATCTACTAGAACAATTATCAGAGTATCATGTGCATATTGCACAATTGGGTAATCATTGTCATGACAAGGAATGGGTAATTGTAACTCTCCTCTCTGGTGCATATCATTAACTAGAGTGTGCAATAAATCAGCAGGCAGGACAAAGAGGAGTGGGGATATAGGATCTCCTTGTCTAACCCCCTTTTTGCATAAAAAATGCTTTCTAGGCACCCCATTCAAAAGTACAGAAGAAGTACCAGTAGTTAAAAATTCTTTACGTAGTGAATCCATTTTGCATTAAAACCTTTGTACTTCATTATCTCAAAAATAGCAGAATGCTCAATGGAATCAAAAGCCTTCTCAAAGTCAAGTTTAAGAATTAATATGAGCCTTTTAGGTTGGTGACATTGGTGCAAATATTCAAGAGTCCAACCAATACAATCCTGATTGGTCCTGGATTTGATAAATTCATACTGATTTTTATGAATGCACTCCATGATCACCTCGTGGAATGTGTTAGCAGCCATTTTTGAAATGTTTTGCTTCACATACCAGTCAAAGAAGTGGGCCCATAATCACCTAGAACTTCATGTGCGAACTTCTTAGGTATGAAAGTTATATAGGACCCATTGATATTCTCCAACTTAGCTTTTCCATCATAAAAATCTTCCGCCAAAGTATATAACTCCTTGTAGATGATGGGCCACCCCTTTTTCAAAAAGAGACCATTGATGCCATCAGGGCCAGGGGCTTTATCAATAGGTATGTGCTTGACTACAAGATCCGTCTATCTTATATTATCTACTAAAAGTAAAATACGGATGAAAAATAGAGAAATATACAAGAAAATCACATGTTAATCAGAGACATCCGGCCGTCGGTTCACTTAAATAGCAGATAACAACTGATGGATCCCTAAAATAGTTTGTTACCATTAAAGTTCAGTTAAATTACCCACCAACGCCAGTAATAACGTTTCCATAACAAATATAGAGTCCTCCATTAAAAGAAAAAATGATACGTACAGAACTCTGTCTCTGCCAAACAAAGTTACGTACACCTAAAAAACTACTAGGTACAACCCTAGCCGCATCCTTTACCGTAACGCATGACGCTTTAGAATTGTCCTCGGTAGGTCGACCTCCTTTGACGAAGTGCACGCACATCATCAACGATTGAGGCACGCGCGCATCTCTCAAGCCTAAGCGGAAGCTAGTAGCTACCAAGGGAGATGTGCATCAGCTAGCTAGCCAACAAAGATGCCTTTATTGATTCAAAACAACCAACAAAACTAGAATTTTCTTCTTCTCCCATGGTCGATTGACAGGACAAAGCAAGCACCATAGCGACAAGCCATGGAATACCTAGCTAGGTGACTATGATGTCATGACCAATTGACACACAAGTACAACATGC
Source organism: Hordeum vulgare subsp. vulgare (assembly GCF_904849725.1). Classification (NCBI taxonomy): domain Eukaryota; kingdom Viridiplantae; phylum Streptophyta; class Magnoliopsida; order Poales; family Poaceae; genus Hordeum; species Hordeum vulgare. The sequence continues at coordinate 136,120,837 of NC_058522.1, read as the reverse complement.
AGGCATGCACGCACGCGCGTGCACACAGACACACACACACACGGTATAACAGCCAGCAAGGCTGATTGATATGGTGACCGCCGAAAAACAGGCTCTATGTCATTCTCGTGAAGCTCGGTATTATTCAGCTCCTCCTCTCATATGTTGGCATGGCTTCCTTGCTTAGTTCGAATGTGTGCTACACCCATGAGTTGTAGAGTAAGTAATCTGGTGCTAGTTGCCAAATGTGACGAATAGGTATCATGAGGCTGGCAACCATAACGACATATGATCTCCTCTTACACATCACGTATAATTTATATACTAACTAGTTGTTGGGGCGCATCATGGCGCGCCGCCTAGGTGGCAGCTGGTGCGGTGCCAGGTGTTGGAAATATGCCCTAGAGGCAATAATAAAATGGTTATTATCATATTTCCTTGTTCATGATAATCGTCTATTGTTCATGCTATAATTGTATTAAGAGGAAATAGTAATACATGTGTGAATAAATAGATCACAATGTGTCCCTAGCAAGCCTCTAGTTGGCTAGCTCGTTGATCAATAGATGATCATGGTTTCCTGATCATGGGCATTAGATGTCATTGATAACGGGATCACATCATTGGGAGAATAATGTGATGGACAAGACCCAATCCTAAGCATAGTACTAGATCGTATTGTTCGTATGCTAAAGCTTTTCTAATGTCAAGTGTCTTTTCCTTCAACCGTGAGATTGTGCAACTCCCGGATACCGTAGGAGTGCGTTGGGTGTAAGAAACGTCACACCGTAACTGGGAGACTATAAAGGTGCACTATGGGTACCTCTAAAAGTGTCTGTTGGGTTGGTACGAATCGAGATCGGGATTTGTCACTCCGTGTGGCGGAGAGGTACCTCTGGGCCCACTCGGTAGAACATCATCATGAGCTCAATGTGACTAAGGAGTTATTCACACGATGACGTGCTACGGAACGAGTAAAGAGACTTACCAGTAACGATATTAAACAAGGTATAGGTATACCGACGATCGAATCTCGGGCAAGTTCTATACCGATAGACAAAGGGAATTGTATACGGGATTGATTGAATCCTTGACATCGTGGTTCATCCGATGAGATCATCGTGGAGCAAGTGGGAGGCACCATGGGTTTCCAGACCCCGCTGATGGTTATTGGCCGGAGAGGTGTCTCGGTCATGTCTGCCTGTCTCCCGAACCCGTAGGGTCCACACACTTAAGGTTCGATGACGCTAGGGTTATAGGGAATTGTTATACGAGGTTATTGAAAGTTGTTTGGAGTCCCGGATGAGATCCCGGACATCACGAGGAGATCCAAAATGGTCCGGAGGTAAATATTGATATATAGGACAGATGGTTTTGTACACCGGAAGTGTTTTGGGCGTCCCCGGTAACGTACCGGGACCACCGGGAGTGGCCCCGGGGGTCCACCGGAAGGGGGCCACTACCCCGGGAGGCTAGATGGCCCAAGTGAGGGAGGGAACCAGCCCCTAGGTGGGCTGGTGCGCCCCCCATACTCAGCCCATGGCGCAAGAAGAGGGAGAGGGGGAAAACCTAGCGCAGGTGGACCTAAGGCCCACCAGAAGGGTGCGCAAACCCTCCTCCCCTCCTGGCCGCCGCACCTCCTCCCATCTAGGGCTGCCGCCCCTCCCAGGAGAGGGAAACCCTCAAGTGGGGCGCAGCCCCTCCCTCCCCCTATATATAGTGGGCACTTTGGGCTGTCGGAGACACCAATCTTCCTCTCCCTCGGAGCAGCCTTCCTCTTCCTTCTGCTCCTCTCTGCCGATGCTTGGCGAAGCCCTGCCGGGAGACCTCGTCTCTCCATCGACACCACGCCGTCGTGTTGTCGGAGATCTTCCCCAACCTCTCCCTCCTCCTTGCTGGATCAAGGTGCGGGAGACGTCACCGGGCTGCACGTGTGTTGAACGCGGAGGTGTCGTGGTTCAGCACTAGATCAGAATCGCACCGCGATCTGAATCGCCGCGAGTACGACTCCATCAACCGCGTTCTAGCAACGGTTCCGCTTAGCGATCTTCAAAGGTATGAAGATGCACTCACCCCTCTCTCGTTGCAGGTCTCTCCATAGGAAGATCTGAATATGCGTAGGAAATTTTTGAATTTATGCTACGTTCCCCAACACCAGGAAGATGAGCGTCCTTTCAGCTGGTTGCGGCTCTAATTGATAGCATATATGCAAGTATAGATTGGGATTTTTTTTGGTTGTCGCTCTAATTTATAGCATATATGCATGTATAGCTTGGAAATTTTTGAATGAATGACAGCAATCCTTAGGCCCAGCGCGCGGGCGCAAACGGACAATTATCTGTTTTCTGTCCGCTTTCGACCCGTACCTTGCCCAAACTTGGTCCAGTTTTGAGGTGAAACGGACAGCGCGCGGACGCCGCAGGGACGGGCGGGACACGCACGCTTGTCCTCCCTTGTCCCGCCCGTCGATGGCACAAAGCAGCACAGCCTTCCTGCCCCCACGCCCCATTCCATTTCATTTCCCCCCAAACCCGTCCCACGCCCCGCCCTCCCCTCTGCCCGCCACCCTCCCGCCATGGTCGATCCCCGCCGAATTTCGGCGACCCGGCCATCATCCCGTCCACCAAGGCGAAGAAGAAGAAGGCGCCCTTATGAAGAACCGCGGTCGGAGCTCAGGCCGGAGGAGATCGCAAAGTGGACACGGAATCGGCCAAGAGGCGGAACCGGCGGGCGGAGGCGAAGAGGAAGGATGTCGCGGTCTCCATCGAGCGTGCTGCGTTGGAGGCAGCGCGGTAGAAGGCATGGAGGAGGCGGCCAGGCAGAGGGAGCTCGACATCGAGGCCGCCAATGTCGCGGCTAGGCAGAGGCAGCTGGACATCGAGGCAACCAATGCCACAACCAAAGCAAAGGAGGTGGCGCTGGCGATCATAAGCATGGACTTGAGCAAGAAGACAAGGAGCTGGTTCGAGCCCCGACAAAAAGAAATGTTCGACACCGTTGGCCGGAACTAGGGTGTCAGATCCGCCGTGGCCGTTCTTTTTTTAGGCTGGCATGGTGAGCCGGCCGCTGGCTGTGTTGCCGGCGAAAAACCTATTCTTTTTTAGAGGCCGACTATATTGCTGGCCGCCGGCTGTGTTGCCGGAAAGGATGTGTAGGCTGGCTGTGTTGCTAGCGTGATCTAGGGCCGCTTGCATGAACTATGGGCCGTGGCTATTCGAATGCTTGTGTTTGAAAATGAGGCGGACATGTTGCGGTCAAGGATGCGTCCGCGCGTTGGACACACGACCACCGCATCCCAGAAGTGGCCCGGACACGACCCATCGCCCGCCCCAAACAGACAGAATCCAAACAAGACGGACGTCCAGATGGGGTGTCGCGCTGGAGTTGGCCGTAGAGGAGAAACTATAAACGAAGGGGAGTAGCAGTGAGCTATCTACCTGCTTACTAGATGCATTACACATACAGTGGCTTGTCCAAAAGATTGTTAAACTCGGTAAATAAACAAGCAATCTTAGGACTGTATCTAGCACCTCTCCATGTCATTGTATTGCAACCATGAGGACTTGCCATTACACAGCAGTTGCTCATCCGCCCATTGTTGAGGTTCTCCAGGTCATACTCATTTTTCTCGCCATCGTGGTAGTCCTCGATGCAGTTCACATCCCTCTCACAGCATCAAAGAAGTATAGACTATTGCCATAGATGCCAGGGAGAGTGTTCGGGGCTAAGGGTGTGATACAGAGGATAAACTGGAGCACGTGCATGCAGGGGAATTCTAGTTCGTCATAGTGCCCAGTTGTTGCGCCTGCTGTCGAGGCAGACATGGTTGTGTCACATCTTGAGCAGGTGGAGGAGTTCCCCTTGCGTGCCCAGAGCACCACCAGCCGCAACAGCCACCACATCTGATCAAGACCTTCCACATCGTCTTACATCCAATTCTCTTAAACCTAAAGAAGACCATGTAATTTTGATAAACTTGCCATCATAGACCCAAATATATATGACCCACCAATCCAATCTACTGTAGCAGCAAGGAACAATTACTAAATGAGAACTACAGGAAGAAGAAAGAAGCTCATTTGGCAGTGATTTTGATCAACTTGGTCATCCTAGAACCAAATATCTCCCACCAATCAAATCTACTACGGAAGCAATGAACATATACTCAGTAAGAATTGTGGGAAGGAGAGAAACTAATTAGGCGGAAAACGATGTCTTACATCTAGTGGACGCAAGCATCTTGGAGTTGCCATGCGACGAGTTGCTGACGATCTTAGGTGCCCTCCTATTCCACTGCAGCACAGATCATCAAATCATGAAGTTGATGATTGCATATACCTCGATGCACAGTTATTCCATCAAGAGAGAAGTGCATTATTTATTTTCACATATTTATGTCATAAGCACAAATGAAACATGGCCACCCTACCTGCAAAAATAGCATGAAACAAATATTATCGTGTGAGGCAATCATGCTGATACATCTACTAACATTTGTATTTGTTGCATGTATTGGAGCACACGCTACATCAGAAAAGTTGGATTTTGCATGTAATGTTGTAGCCTAATATGACATGTCTAATATACCACATGTGTCTATGCATATTTTGCTATAAGGTGATCATTTTAGTATAGTAATGCCATTCCAAGGAAATTTTAGTCTTCAATTTAAATACTCCAATCTTTCGATAAATTCCAGTTATGGTTTCCTTTGTGTAACTGACCATATAGGAACTAAAATGATATGAATAGAGCACTGAAAATTCTTACTAAATTATAACATGTAAGCCCATGAAAATATGACATTTGAAGAACGTTTAGCTATCATGTCACCTAGTGAACAAATTGTTCATGAGTTCGCTTCTTTTTTTTGCTCGGCATCCCTGCGTGCGGCCTACCACTGCAGACTGTTTCTTATTCAAGGAGACTCGTCAACATTCACTTCATGAGATTATCTGGGTACTTGATTGAAAAGATATAAGTAAGTTAGTTAATCATGAAAATAGAACAAGAGAGAGGAAGTGCAGACAGGCAGTGCCCACACCTTATTTTTGACTTAATGAAGCATATCGTTTTCACCTTTCATCATTTATCTTTCCTAAAAATGTAGTGAATGAAATAATGCCGGAATGTCCCTTCTTGTCATTGATGTTTTGCCAGAATGTCCGAGTGGCCTATGTTTTGCCGGAATATTGATTCATTTCCGTTTCGGCAAATTTCACGTGCTCCATGTGTCCACTTTTTAGCAAAGGTCATGCCAAAAATTTCTGTGAATTTCGGCATGGCTTGTGCTAGAAACTAGGACATATCGAGTGCCCGGGAATTTTGGAAGGGCAATGAATCAACATTCCGACCAAATATAGGCCCCTTTTTATTATTCATTTTATTCGGCCTAGAATTAAAATATTATACTTAAATACTCGTAGGAAATATTTGGTCGGAATGCCACACCCCTTGGCGGAGTTCACCCACCCGCAGGAGCAAGACTGGATCAAGGCCTGTGACAATTGGGACCCGTCAATAAGATCTTTTACACGGACGCGAACACGAGAGAGTTCATGAGACTACTGGTAATTGTTATATTACCACCTTATATTAGCTTCAAATAAATTCGACAACAAGTTTTTTCACATTTGTAAACCATCCACGTTCCTTTTGCAGAAAGAGCAGCACCAAAAGGAAGTCAAAACCTACGAGTCGTCTCAGTCGTCAGCGAGGCCCAAGTGGGACAACCCATTCAACCGGGCCCTGAACATACTGAAAAATGACTCGGTGGACAAACCTCTATCATATGGACGTGTGCACGGCGTCGGGGATGGCGCCTCGTGGAAGAAGGGCTACCATGAGAAGCTGCAGGAAAAAAGGCAGAGACGTATTCTTACTCAACTGACCATCGACGAGAAGGTCGCGCTTGCGGTCGATAAGAGCAAAGATATGACCAAAGAAGAGTTGGTCAATTCAGTCGAAGAAAAGGTCAATGTAGTTCTGGTAGCTTCCTTTAGCAGCTTGGTTCCGGTAGTTTGGGATTGGACGAAGAAGAATCCGGAAAAAGGGGCAGAGGACGTTCCCCTTCCCAGCTTTATTGGGAGCAATTCGGTGAACATCCAACCACCAGCACCTTCTCATTCAACCGCACATGCTCCTGTACCAGGTCTCACTCCCGTTCATAGCATCCCATCCTCCGTCGCTGGCGTCATCGGCGAGGCTTCGTCTTTGGTTGAGCTTGACGCCATCGCGGTAATTACACGTCATACACTCTAAACCAGCATATCTATAGTCTTTTATTTCAGTTGCCTTTTGGATGTCTGATGTCGTAGACATGTCTTCACAGGCCGACGAAACCCCGTGCACCCTACTGTACAACTTCAACAGCCAGAAGGTGGACGTGGGAAAGGCAACGATCGTGAAGCCGAAGGACCGCATGCTCCACAACCGACAGATGCCCCATAGCATATTCAAAGTTTGCGTGGCCAGTGTCAAAGGGGGCTTCTAGGATTTGCCTCTTCTGGTATTAGTCAATGACGACGAGACCCCTAAACAGATTGGCGGATGCAAGAGCTGGTTCTTGCCTTGGCCGAAGACTCTTCTTCATGTGGAGGCGCCTGGTAGCACACCAACGACAACTCCCCAACAAGGTAGGAACACCACCCCACCTACCCATTTACCCCCACCTGTCGTGGTTGATGATAGTGGACGATGTGGTGAGGGAGAACCTTCATTAGTGCTAGATGATGTCGCCCCCGTCAAAGAAGCAAATGCTAATGATGTCATGGAGGAGGAGGATGATGACCCTAACCAGTATATCAATACCGCCTATGATGATGCTCGGGACTATGAATCAGGCTATGAGCATGGAGATGACTTGATGTTTCCTGATTTGCGGGAGCGAGAATGTCCTATGGATGATTACAAAAAGTCTCTCTTCATGCGATCCTCACAGGAGAAGCCTCTAGATGCCGCCTCTACCCAGCAAGAGCAACGCGGGGGTCGTCCACTAATTAGCCTGACGACTCTGGGGGTGGTGATTAGGAAAGGTATGGTGGGATCACTACCGCCACCCGCCAAGAAGCAAAGGAGGAGACCAGACAGGAAAGGCTCTAAAGGCGCCAGAGCTGCTTCAAGCAGCCAGCCGCCTCTGAAGCCTCAAGAGGTAGACAGAATACCTATCACAGGTGCCGATCGTTTCCATGTCGCCGGCCACCCTATCCTACCTTAGAAAGCGCTAGAGAACATACTGAACAATGATCTAAGGAGACTTCATGATGATGTGCTCGCCATAGGAAAGATTTCTCAGCACGGAAAACCAGGATACCCGCTTTACGCGGCTCAGGTTCCGGGTGCGATGTCATACGTGGACATATGGCTCGCGTATAAGTTCATCCTACGATTTGACTAGATCTACCACATGTTCCACATAACCAACCTGGATTTTGAATTCATCCGCCTATATGTGTTGTATCTCAACTACATCATCACGTGCGAGAACATAGAATATATTTGCTTCACGGACATGTACTATATGCACGAGAGCTTCTTGGAAGTCAACAAAGAGCACCATGACTATGCGAGCAAGTAAATCAACGAGTTCATGATCGCTAATAAGGACAAGGAACTGATTTTCTAGCCTTATCATTTGTCGGTGCACTAGAGACTGGGGTCCCTAATGCCCCAGACTTGTGCACGAGCACCAGCAACGCCCCCCGCAGCAGCACACGAGGAAGGCTGGCGGGAAGACCAACCAAGACCCACCGAGTCCACACCATCCCCTCTCTCCGAGGGTGTGGAGTACGAGGGCTCCAGATGCAAGGCCCTGGCAAGACCTCCTTGCCGGTAAGATTCGCGAGGCCCCCTGTAAGCCCTCTTTGCCGGGAAGACTCCACCTCGCATGCCCGATAACTTAAGCGGCCCACCTCGCATGCCCCTTCCATTTAGAGAGCGTGCTCGACAGCCTATGGGAAAATCCAGAGGGAAGCAAGGTACTTTGTCGGCATTGACGACTCCGGCAATAGACACCCCTCAGGAGCGCTTGCAGCAAAGCCAATTGAGCTGGCGAACCCTCAGCGGAACACAAGGGCGAACCATGCAAAAAGTGCAAGGGAGAAAAGTAATACTCATGAAAGAACATTTTAGTATTTTGCAGTACTAACAGTATTGAACAAGATACAACAGCTCTCGGTTGAGAATCACAACAGCGGAAGAACTAATCCCAGCGCGGGCCTTGCACCCTGTTGATCTGGTTCACCTTGTCGACGATAGGCATGACCAGATTCTCGAGTTCCTTGAGGTTCGCCTCTTTTGGCAGATGCCCCAGGATGAGGTCAATGTCGGGATTCTTGTATGCCAACTTGATGAGGACCTTGAGGAGGGCGCCCCGGCACAACCTTCGAGACTCGTTTTCCACGCGCGCTGCCTCGCCGGCTCGAATCTTCTTCAAAGTGTCGGTCACGCTTTCGAAGAACATGGTCAGCTTGGTGCTTGAAAGCACCTCCTGGTCCAGAGAATAACCGAAGCCCTGGAGATCCATAGAAGATAGCTGCACCGCGATCCCTTCCAGGACGTTGACAAGACGCTCACTCCACAACTCCATACCGCGCGTATAGCCCTCGCGGGCGGCGGAGGCGGCCTCGAGCTGCTTCGTCCCGTCAAGGAGTTTTTGGTCCAAGACCTCCTCATGGGCCTTGCTTTCTTCAAGAGCCCGCTCCAGAGGATCCAGTTTATCCTGCAAGGCAGCAAGGGAGGCGTTGGCCAGGCAAAGTTGAGCACTCTTGTAGGAAACGGCAGCTTGGATCTCCATCAAGTTAGAGAGAGCCTTCTCTCTCTCTCTACTGTGAGGGCGGAGATCTTCTTGCCAAGGCCTTCAAGATCCTCTTCCAGTTTCTTCAACTTGCCGACAAGCTCCTCCCTGGCAGCTTCAGCATGGGCAGCCATGTCGGCAACCTCCTACAACTCACCGGCGTGCTCCAAAGCCTGGGCGGCAAGGGCGTCCTTATGCTGATCTGTGAGCTCTTGGGTATGCCACGCCACGAGCTTCACAACTTCTTCGTCTTTGGCGTGGAGTCTGCCATTGAGCGCCTTCTCGCGATCGGCAAGTTCCTCCTCAGGGGACTAGAGGCTGGTCCGAAGCGCATTAAGGCGAGCGTCTTCATCGGAGATACGGCGTCGAGCCTCTTCCTCCTCCTTCTGGATGTGAGACGACTTCAAGAGGAGCTCGTCTTGCTCGGCCCTCAGCTTTTCGCGATGCACTTTCAACCCCTGATGAGCCTCCGCGAAGTGGGCCTGCATCTCCTTGAAACATTTCTCAAAGGCCGCCTCTGCTGCCTCGACAAACGCCGCCCGGGAGTCCAGTTTCTCCTTCTGGGCCAGATAAAGGGCCTCAAGCTGGCTAACGTTGTCCCTCATCGACTGGAAGAGCTGCTCTTTGCTGAGCTTCTCGCCGCGAGCCTCCGATCCGTCCACGATCTCGAGCCCCGCACTGGGGGAGACTTCGGCGTCAAAGCTCTCCCCCTCCATGGCTATCCTGGTGAGGCACACCCCTAGAGGACTGATGTACCGACCCTCGGTGACGCGGACATACTCGCTGACTCGCGGAGGCCCAGACATACGACGTTGGTCGCCGCCAATATCCTCACTGGCTGGTGGAGGCCCTGGCGTGGGAGGCTGGTCGCCACGAACACCCTCGCCGACAAGAGGGGGATCCTCATCCAGTGCTGCCCCCACACCTTCGAGGGCAGGAGAATCTCCGGCGTGCGCTCCGGGTGCCTCGGCGAACTCCTCTGTTAGTTCCTGGGTGTCCTGATCCCACACCTCCATAGCAGACTCACTCGCGGCAACCTCATCGGCCTCAGCGGCCACGTCCCATGTGGTCTCCTAGATGACGGAGTCGACATTCATCTCCTCCGCCAAGGAGAAGCCTGGAGTACAAGATAAATAAAAAGACTATCAGAACGAGGCGAACATCCGGGAAGATAAGAGGAAAAACTTTTGGACGTCCTTTGCCGGGACACTCACCCTCGTCAAGCTGGTGAGGGGCTGTTGTCCCCTCTCAGACAACATCGGTTGTCGGAACTCATCCTCGAGCGTCACGGGCCTCGGCGACTCCCGCTGGGGGCTCTGCCGGGGGATGAACTCCAGAGCGGTGGAAGCTACTGGCGGTGCCTCTGAGGCACTTGTCGAAGGACCGCCTCCTGTCGACACCTTGGCCCTCTTCACCATCCTATGGGCCAACGTCTTCGTGTCCCTGAGAAGAAGAGTCGGCACCTGATGAGTAAGAACACAAGGTGAGGGGTTCGAAGAGGGTAAAACGTAGAACACTTACTCTTCCTCCTCCCCCGAGCTGAAGGCCGAGAAATCAAAACCCACGTCCTCCTCGGCATCCGCCGGGGGAGACGTGGCTCTAGGACGCTTGGCGGGCGTGGCAGGCGGAGTTTGCCAGACGGGGATGTTGGAGCCGGCATGTCGAAGCACTCGCCTAGGCCTCCGGCGGGCTAGAGGCTCCTCCTCTTCCTCCTCCTCCTCCTCCTCTGCGTCGGGTGCCCGTCCCTCCGAAGGGCCCCCAGTCGCCGAGCTACTGGGCTCTCCAGTGAGCTCCTCCTCCTGCAGCGCCTCTTCATCGGACGCTCACTCGTCATAGAAGCCGATCCTCCCTGCCGCCTTGGCAAGGGCCCGCTCCTCAGCCCGGTTGGCAATGTACGCCACTTCCTTGTCGGTGGTCTCGCGGACAAGGCCGGTCTCTTCTCTAATGGGCATCTCCGACAAGCACTCGAAGAAGGACAGGACATCGTCCTCCTTGGGCTCGATCCAAGTCGCAACCACGCCATGAGCATTACACTCTAGCATCATTGCCATGAGTGAGCCTAAGGCAGTAATTGGGTAAAACGAGATCCAATTGGTGGATGTAAAAAAGCAATGAAGTTGTTCCAACAAGGGGGAGTCATGCATGTTTCACCATGTGAAAGATCACCCTTAAGTGGCAATTCAAGAAGATCAAGGTGTCCAATGATCTCATTAAAGATAAAAATATCATTGATATCTCCTCCACACAGGTTTCTATTGTCAGTAGATCAGATAAAATTGAAGTCCCCTATGAGCAACCAGTTGTCATCACCTAGGATATTTAAATTGTATAACCAAGAGACAAAATTATCCCTGGCCTCCCCCTCACAAGGCCCATAGACTGTCACCAAAGTCAATTGCTCATGATTTTGCGTGGAAGTGAAATGGATTATGACAGCAAAATGTTGAACTTACACTAGGATACCATGGAGGATAGCAGAGTTCCAGACCACCAAGACTCCTCCAAAAGCACCCACAACATGTGCAAAGGCAGAAGTATCAAACTGCTTAGGGTAAAAGTCTCTAATTTCTCTCATATCAAAATTATTACATTTTGTCTCTTGGAAACAAGCCACCACACACCGACTTTTATCAATTTTCTGCTTAACAGCATGTTTCCTAGAAGGGGAATTGAGTCCCATCACATTCCAGCAAAGAACACTCTAGCTTTTGCAATTTTTATTAATAAACAACACTAGGTAATAAGAAAAGAAGTACTACATAATAGTACCACGGACAATGCACGCACATAACAAACCAAAGTTCACAACCTAGGATATTACAGAGATCATAGAGTGCCAACAGTTCAAAGCAAAATAACACAACCACTTTATGGGCTTGCCAAACCCTGATGATCATATGGGAATTAGTCATCACTTGCAGTTGTCTTGTCATCATCAGGATTGGACATCAGCTTCTCCACAACGAGCTATGCATCCGAGATCCCTAGATCCTGACCCATCTCCTGGATTAGTTTGATTAGAGTTGGGGGTGGCACACCATCTGTGCCCTCTGCTTCCTAATCTTCCTCCAAAAGTGATGCATTGAGGGGCTTACACCTTGGCTTCTTCTTCTTAGGCTATTGAAGGAGTTCCTGAAAAACAGGTTTATAGCCATCACATTTAGATTAACCATGAGTGCTCCTATGAACCAAAGTATCCATTATAGGTGTTGGAGCAACCTTCTTACAACGTTGAGTCCTCTTCCTATCACATTCTGCTGTGAAGGAGAAAAATTCATTGGGTTGAAAGAAGAAGGATTAACAAGTTTCACCAGGCGATCAGTAGCACTGCCCGAACAACTAATAGAAGATTCAGCAAGTCTATCAGTGTCAAACACAACCGGGTCAGTGAACAGGGCACGAGCAATAGGCCAAGGCTTGGATGTGCTCGACAGTTAGGCCTCTATCCACTACAGTTTTGATAGCACCTAGACATCATCGAATGCAAGGGCCCAGCTACGCTTGGAAAGCAGTATGGGCTTCATATCCACCACGGACATCTCAGGAAGGATTTCGAAGGTGGGGCAGAACTGCATGAGAGTTTCAAAAGATCTTCTCTGGGCCAATTCAGGCGGCAAAACTGGCTCGTAAACAACCTTGACTCAACCCACAATAATTTTATCATACTGAATAATTGGTGGCTGGTATGGGTCAATTGCCCAAGCATTGGCATCAAAGAACTGTTGTGGAGGGACAGGCATGTGAATTTCAGATTCAGATTACACAGAATTGTCTATAACCATAGACTCCTGGTCTTGAACAGGTGGATCATGAAGGTGTTGCTAATATTCCTGCTAAGCTTCATTCTCATCACCCCAATGACCATGGCCCCAATTATCAGGGTCAACATGATGAGGCATTGGAGGCGACATTGGTGGGAGGTCATTCCAACCAAGGACAGGATAAGGTGGCAACACGAAATATGAACATCTTGAACAAAATTACCTGAGATGGGGTGTGGATTTCCATCCAATGGCATTGGGTCCTCATCTGCTGGCATCTAATCAGCAAAGTTTGCACCTAAAATGTAACAAGGCGCAGTCCAGGAAACCTTGGCACCACCATAGGTAGCTTAATCAGTGAAAACCACATCCCGAGGGACCAGGATGTCCCGTGGTAATAAAGCAAACACTATTGATCTCACCAAATAAGGATCATCTTCCACCCATATGTTGGAACTTGCCAAAGGTGTTGACTGCGGCACAAATATTCTTAGTATTGTGCAAAACAAGAGGAATACCCAGAAACATAAGACATACATCACGAAAACCATGAGTGCCCCTAAAACCAACCCCTTCAGCATAGAATTTTCATTACTCTCCACATAAGGAAACTTCTCATTCATAGTAGTGGGAGCAAACTCAACAAAATACTCCATCCGTTCCTAAATATTAGCCTTTTTAGAGTTTTTACTAGAATACTACATACGGATGTATATATACATACTTTAGAATATAGATTCACCCATTTTGTTTCGTATGTAGTCCCCTAGTGAAATCTCTAAAATACATATATTTAGGAACGGGGGTAGTAGCTATCATGAGACACTTGATTGGCATAATCCAAATAAAAATAAAAATCATGATGACATGTTTCATGGTTATCATTACTCTTTATAGCATACGTTTTATCACAATAATCATCATAAATAGGAGGCATGATTTCATCATAATAATATTGCTCATCAAAACTTGGGGGACTGAAAATAGCATCTTCATCAAACATAGCACCCCAAAGCTTGTGGCTTTGCATATCATTAGCATCATGGATATTCAAAGAAGTCATACCAACAATATTGCTATCATGCACATCTTTCAAGGATTTCACATTAAGAATTTTCATACATTCTTTGTCTAGCAACTGAGCACAATTTTCCGAACCATCATTTTCCTGCAAGGCATTATAGAGACGAAGCAAAAGAGGCAACCTAAATTCCATTGTTTGTAGTTTTATTTTATAAAACCAAACTAGTGAAAAGAAGAAACTAAAAGATTTAATTACAAGATCTAAAGATATACCTTCAAGCACTCAAATTCCCCAGCAATGGCGCCACAAAAGAGCTTGATGTCTACTACACAACTTTATTCTTGTAGACTATGTGGGCCCTCCAAGTGCAGACTTTTGTAGGTAAGTAGCAATTTCCCCTCAAGTGGATCACCTATGGTTTATCAATCTATAGGAGGTGTAGGATGAAGATGGTCTCTCTTAAACAATCATGCAATGAAATACAAAAAATCTCGTGTGTCCCCAACACACCCAATACAATGGTAAATTGTATAGGTGCACTAGTTCAGCGAAGAGATGGTGATACAAGTGCAATATGGATGATAGATATAGGTTTTTGTAATCTGAAAATATATAAACAACAAGTAAGAAAGTGTAAAACAACGACCAAAACATTGTATAAATGCTTGGTAATAATGCCTAGAGTTCATACTTTCACTAGTGCAATCTCTCAACAATGCTAACATAGTAAAATCATATGAGAATCCCTCAACGTGCAACAAAAATCACTCCAAAGTTCCTTTCTAGTGGAGAACAATAAGATGAAATTGGTGTAGGTAGTAGAACCACCTCAAAGTTATTTTTTCTGCTCAATCTTTTGAGCTATTCCTATAAGTGTCACAAACAGCCCTATAGTTTGTACTAGAGTAACACCCACGATACATATCAATCAAACCTAATATCACCTAGATACTCCAATGTCACCTCAAGTATCCATGGGTAAATTAGGCGACATGCATCAAACAATTTCAGATGTATCATGTTCAATCCAACACAAAGAACTTCAAGGAGCAGTCCAAAATTTATATCGAAGAACATAGTATGAAAACATGCAATCAACCCCTATGCATAGATCCCCAAGGTCACCGGAATCCGCAAGTTGATGCCATAACATATATCAACTGAATCACTTGAATACTCCAATATCACTACAGGTATCCGTATGCACGACATACATAAAGTGTTCCAAAACCTGAATATTCAATCCAACATAACGAGTTCTTATAGTGAATGACTCAGTTCATCACAACAATAGCAAGGGATAAACACCATATGATCCAACTATATTAACAAAGCCCGTGATACATTAAGATCGTGACATCACAATAACACAGGAGAGATAGATTAAACACATAGCTACTGGTACAAAACTTCAGCCTTGAGGGTGAACTACTCCCTCCTCGTCATGTCCCTTGCCGGGATGATGAAGATGGCCGCCGGAGATGATTTCCCCTCTCCGACAGGGTACTGGAACATCTCCAAATTGTTTTTTGTTTATACAGTGAGTTGCGGCGATATAGCGGAACTTCTCTCTTTATTTCTAGAGTTTCTTGTATATATAGGATTTTTTAGTGTTAGAATCATGCCGAACGGAGCCATGTGGGCACCAGAAGCTATCAGGGTGCAACCTAAGGTGTGTGTGCCCTGTTAGCTTGTGGCCCATAGGTGGCTCTTCTCCGGCGGTTCTTCGCTCAAATATTTCTTATTTCCACCAAGAAAATTATAAAAAAGTTTTGGGAGATTCTGAGAACTTTCATTTTCTACACAAAACAACACCGCGGTAATTTGTTGAAAACAACATCACTCCGGGTTAGTTCTAAATAAATCACGAAAAGTGCATCAAAGCCATAAATTTTTTTGTAAACATAGGTGAAAATGCATGAATACTTCACAAATTATCGATACGTTGGAGATGTATCAGTTACCAACCCATCTCCGTACCCTCGCCGCCTTGAATTTCTTAGATGGCGCGTGCTAAACACCCCCTTCCTTGTAGATCCCATCCCCCACAACAGACCATCGCAACCTAATCCGTGTCAGACTTCCACGGCAGCTCGAGGAGTGAATGGCCAAAAGGAGGTATATCACGGCATGGCCACTGGACGATGTCGAGGTGACCGTTGAGGTCACCGGGGAAGTTGCCTACGGTGAATAGGTGGCCTCCAAAGCTTGTCGGGAATCTAACGATGTCATGTCTGCAAGACAGCGGGCTCCCATATGGATTCATATTGACGCTGCCAGCGACGACATCAAGTTCATCAACCGTGACGGCTTAACGCAGGCTATCTCGTAGGTTAAGTGTCCCACCCAAAACCCTCGGATTCAAACCCTGTCGACCTCATGCAAGGCCCAGCCGTTGATCACCTCTGCTTCACTCTCAAGAATTTGCCTTCCTTTATCGCCATGGAGCCTCTTTCTTCATGTCTGAAGGACACGTTCTATGGCGGTAGCTCGGCATCGTCAGCTGACAAGTCAGTCCTCATCGACTACACCAATAAGGGCACCCTATCCATCTCTTCCAAGGGGAAGATCCCATCCATGACAGGGAGGGCACCCTGCAGCCGTGCTCTTCCAAGACGAAGGATCCCATCCGCGACATCAAGGAGGGTACCCTGCATCCATACTCTTCCAAGAGGAAGGAGCACATGTGCGACAACAAGGAGCACACCCAGAATCCGTGCTCTTCTAATGGGAAGGAGCCCATCTATGACAGGTAAGGAAGCCCATGTCATGCTTAATTATTTCACCCATGCTAAATGTATGGACTGTGAAGTTGATTTCATCAATACCTATTTCACTTCTATCACATGTGATGTTCAGTTATACAATTTGATCTTTAAGCACCACCTATGATCTATGCAATTTCAACATTACAATATGAAGGCCTATTTTTGGTTGCTATTAAGCCTGTTGTAGTGAGCACATGTCTTATTTAAATGTTTTTCGTTGCTCGGTTGTTTGTCGTGGGCATATGTCCAAATTCAATTGCTATATAGTATGCCTTGTTTATTTTAGTTATTTCACATTGTGAAGTTCTATATGTGCAAGTATGAACTTTCCAGCCCTATTTCATCGTACCAGTTTCAACCGCCATATGTGGTTCCTGTTAAGCCTGGCGTAGTTAACACCCCCACTGTTTATTTCAGTGTCTCCATAATGTGATGCTCAATGACACAGTTTGATGTTTAAGCACCAATGCCCCCCCCCCCCAATGATTTTAGTTCAAGCTCCGCCACTGGGTGGGAGTACTATATATTTTCCCCAGCTACATTATATCCAATTTTAAGAGTACCATTATGATTGACTATATTTCTTGTTGTTAAGCTTGTTTTAGTGAGCATATGCCTTTCCATTTTTATGTAACAATAACTAGTGTGCTTCCTAGTTTGAATGACTATATTTTGTTATTGTTAAATGTTAAGCCTATTGTAGTTAACACACCTCTCCACTTCTTATTGGCTTAGCTAGCATGCTTAAACCTACACGCTGAAGCTATCATATTGTGATCATGTTGTTTACCATGCATATATTTGGTTGATGTTTAGATTGTCTTACTTAACATGCCTTTCGATGTACTTACCCAGTACAATGTTGGGAACGACTCTTGTTCTCCATCGAAGTTAGTTTCATCACATGGTTTATATATACTCCCTCGACCCCATAGTATAAATACATCAAATATGTGAGTATTTTGGATGTAATAAGATCTTACATACTGGGAAAAGGAATACTCTACTACATCATTGTGCAATTTCAGTTTACCTTCTAATATTAACTTGTTGCTTGTAGGTACGTATGTTAGTGGTAAGATCCACGCGTTGACCTTTTTTGCGTATGGGGTAGTGAGATATTCATGAACCAGCCTCAAGTGAGGAAACTAACAAAGATTGTTAATAAAATGGTACAAAATTGGCCAATTAAACTATTTATGTATACCTTATCCAAGACAACAGTAAACTGCAGGATGGTAACTAAGAACTCTCTACCCTTCTTTTACTATCCATAATGAGTCATCACCTTCCAAATTTACAATGTCTGAAACTTTTTTGTTTGTAGTGGTACCCAAAGCAGTTTACTCAAGATTACCTCTTAAGCTACATGATTAGTGGACGTGTACAATTTAAAGTATATCTACCACGCCACGATAACTATCGAGATGTCCTCATCAATATAGTGAAGGATGGGCGGTCCAACATCACAAGGGGCTGGCCTCGAGTGGTGTATGCATTCTGCATGGTTGAGTACACAATATAGGCATTCCGCTTCACCATGTATAGCTCCGAGAATGTCTTTCGCCTCTTTTTTTACCATATTTAATACAAGTATGCAACAGAGGTTCATCATTCTTTATTTGGTTATCACGTAGTTAATATTTCTTAATGTAATTCTTGAACATATGTACTTGTGAATGGAATAATGCATTGGTTGTTGAACCTATATCTACATCAGATGGATATGAAAAAAATTTATAGACTCTTTCTGTCACACCATTTTTTCACATCACTTTGTCTCTGTTGTCTTCTTTCAAAAATTGGTATAAATTAAAAAACTTGAAGTACATGTCATGAGTGCCTTGATTGTCATTGTTTGTATGTGTGTTTGTGAGTAGATCTCTAAAAACAGTTTTTATAAAATATTATTTCCATAAAAATCATTTTTAATTATTTTTAATAACCCAAATTAAAACCTTGCTTTGGGATTGCACTACAAGTCCGTGAATAAAAGCGGGTGCTTTCACCCAAAGATTGTATTTTGTTTCTAATATTAAAATAACTCTTCAAAATCATAAAATATTATTTTATAAGTTATTCTTCTATTTTATTTATATGTCCTTTTCTAAGGCCAGGAATGGTATTTCTGGGTGAAAATTTATTTTTCTACCTTAGAAAATCTATGAAAACTTGGGAATACTCGCAGGACATATATTTTCCATACAGAAGAGTTTCAACCCTTAGTCTTGTTCTAAATATTAGAGCAAAGCCTTGAAAACCAATTCTATGAGTTTTGACATTTTGAAATATTTACAAAGGAATTATTCTCAATAAATTTCCAGAAAATTCTAGCATGTCCCACATGCTATATTTGGTGACTATGCCAAGTTTCACCTCCATCCAATGTGATTTGATTCACCAAATAATCTAGAAACCCTCTCTGATCACAATCAAGTTGGACCAACTCTACATTGCCAAGTTTGTCCATTTGGTATCAAACTTTGCAGGAGTGCTCCATACCAAAAATAAGGAGATCATGCCAAGATTTGGATTTGTGGGAGTTGATTTGCTCACATCTTCTCACAAGATGGCAGGTCTACCGATTTGGAGGTATTTTCAAGTTTACATTGTAAAACTTGTCCAATGGAGCTCAAATTTGGTAGAGCCTCCTAATTATATCCAAAACTAAATCATGTTAATTTTCAAAGCCATTGGAGGAGGTTAACTTCCCCAAACCAGCATCAAACACCTTCTCCCAGAATTGAAAACCAACACCTAGCACCCTCTAGGCTTACTCCCTTCACTCCAAACTCTTGACACACACTTCCTGTGACCCCCCTTAGCTGCAGACGAGAGGCCCAACATTGGTTCAATGAGAGGGAGACAAAGTCCCCATTTCAGCTCCTCGATGAAGACTGACTGCATCAGTTTATCTCTCTCTCTCTCTCTTTGGCCAGCTTGATTCCTCTCGGTCCCTAGCATCGAAGGAGCATCTCCCCCATCTCCAAGAAACCCCCAGGCACGGCCAAGATGCGCTAGAGCTCGCTAGCATGTCGTGGCAGGCCAAAACTTCACTCTAGACGCGCTACAGGGCGCACACGTGTCCAAGGGGGGCAGCGCCGGCCAGATCATGCCTCCCCCCGTTGCCCCTCCTTCACCACACCAACGACCAAGCTCAGGGCAGCGTCGGGCACAGCTGCCCCCGCTCCTCCCGAAGATGTTGCACAGTCCTAAACCACGTTCTCAAAACCCCGGTTTCACTCCCGAGCCCTCTCTCCCTCTCCTTCCGCCGTAGCAAAACCACCGGCTCACCACCACTCGGTGACTCGTCTCCAGCCTATAAATAGGGCACCCCCGACTCTCCCATCACATCAAGCCTCTCCCTCCTACCTCCAATCGACCACCCGAGTGCCCCATTTGAGCTAAGAGAGCCCGGGTACTCGAGATTGACCGAGGCGCCGCCGCGTCGAGGCTCCGTCGATCTCGGGCTACAGGCACGCTCCAAAGCCCCATTCAAACCCCTTGTGACCGCAAAGACCTCCCGAGCCTTCTCCACCACTCCCCCATCCTTCTCCCTTCTCGGAGCACCGATTCCTACACCTTCCCGAAAGGTTTTCATCGCGGCTTCGTCGTCGCCGACAACACAGGCCACCTCTGTCGTCCCTTCGACCATCATCTGGTAGGCGGAGGAGCCATGAGTCCATTCCCATACTAGTCTGACCTCGAGAGCCTTGGAGGTGTCGCCGGTGAGCTTTCCCTCCTCTTTGCCCATAGGTAGAAGACGACCCCGACACGGGGACCCCACCTGTCGGCGGCTGTCTCGTCCCTCTCTGTCTCCCCACACATGCTGGCCACACGGCCCCGCGCGTCAGGTTTAAACCTGACGGCACCCGCCGAGCCAGGCCAGTGAGCTGGTCTTTTCCCATTTATGTTCTTCTGGATTTTAAAATAAATCCACACGATAAATTCTTCATCCAAATTTAAATATTTTTCCATCATAGTTCTTGTATAATTATGTAGTATTTAACAGTACTGTTTGTGGAATTTTTATAACAACTTTTATGCATAGATTTATTTTAAAACCTAGTTTAAGTATTTTTAACTTTTGTTAAGAAGACTTTAAAAATACTTTTTCACTCCAAAACCAGAAACAAATAGTTTTATAAATAATAATTGGATCTTACAGAATAGGGTAACATTTTTCATGTGAGTTGTACTCTGTTTTGGTTGTGGTCCTTATTATTATTATTATTATTATTATTATTATTATTATTATTATTATTATTATTGCTATTACGACGATAGGTCACATGTTTGACAAAGGACTTAGACCCGAAGACCTCGAAGACCCCAGATACCTAGCTGATCAAGGCAAGCAGCCCTTTCACCATGTCTCAGAAAATATTTTTGCATGCCATGTTGATTACTTTAGTCTGATACGTGTGATCATGATTAATCGGTAATCCTTCGAGGCGGTGTGACCCATGGCTCCTCTGGTGCACTTGCATTTTAGCATAACCTTACCACCTATGAGGGTCATGCAAATGAAAGTTGACAAGCAGTAGTAGTGCTACGTATAGGATGAGCATATGCATGGTGATGGTAACACAGAGGAGATATGGATGACCACTAATACCCGTCGGGTGCCACTAATACCCGAGGGTGATGGTGTTGAGCTGGATGACCACTTGAGAAAGAAGTGGTGTGCGAGGAAAGGTTTTGTGTGAGTGGTTTCGGAAATGGGATTAGATTTAAGATTTGTCGACCGTCCCAACCTTACATGTGACACCACGATACCTTTTTTATGGGACGGGGCTTTGTTGATTACTGCGGTCGTGCTAGCAATGAGCACGCATTACTAGTGGCGGGAGTGATATAGTCACTCTCATGACGGGGTCGTGCCAGGTAGGGCGACTATGCCGTTTTTATGTGTTCCAGGCACACTATTGGTCCTTGCATGGATGATACGGTCTAGAGTTAGTGCTCGTAAGACATACATCATGTGGGATGGTACCAATCGAGTGGACTCTTTGTTTAGCTTCGTTAGGGGAAAGACAACGATCCGATAGTTACCTCGGGTATGTTATATACCGCGAGTCGTGGATGACACGGAAGTTTCCCGGATCTCATGGGTACAACATACAACCTCTGTAGAGTGTAAAACTATTCGCATAGTCGTGTCCATGGTCAAGGACAGTTGGGTGGTGCTGCTTAAACTACGTCTAGTAGTTTCCACATAAACCAAGTGTGTGTGTGTATAAAGGTGTTAGATGAGAAAATGATTACCTGGGTCAAGTCTGGTGACTTGGCATGGAGGGTGAACATGAGGTGTTCAGCCCTCGGAATTTTCGTGTTGATGCTTGTAACCTATTTTCGTGGTTACTTCATGCCTAGGAATGTGTGACCATCTAAACACTTGACCATGTTCATGCATTAATAAAATATGCTTTCCCCAAAGGCTACATTATACTTCATATTGCACTCTATTACATAATCCAAAATATGGGCTGTTTGCGAGTACATTCAAAGCACTCATTGGCTTGCCACTGGTTATTTTATTGACCAGACATGGAGGAACCAAAATATGGAGAATAATTTGTCGTCGGAGACAGACACGCGAACTAGGATGCTTCCTAGTCAGAATGCCTATTGGTTAAGGCTGATGGCATGGGTTCACATTTCTACCAAGATTTCCGCTAGTAGTTGAGTTGGTGTGATTAGCCTTCATGGCCCTATCTTTGTAAGACTTGACCATAATGGTCCTTGTTTCTATCAAACATTATTCATGGATGTAAGACTCTTGTTATTCAGTATTTGTGTGTTCATTGAGCATTGATCTCTAGGATCACTGTACACGTTCATTCCGCGATCTCGACTCGTAAGTCGGGGTCCCCAAAGAGCTGGTATCAGAGGCATCCTGAATGTAAGAAGCCTTAGGTAGCATGGATGCTAGCCGGGACGAATAGCACACTTAGTCCTTACACTTGGGATTTTATACACCCTTACTACCTTTCCATACCATTCACAACTTTCTGACCCTCTCCTAAAACCTTGTAGATGGTCGTCGTACCTAAGACACTCTTGGAAACTGCCTTTCCCCTCCTTTTGGGGGACAACTTGGAGAAGTGTCGAGTACGCCGAACCCCCGTTTACCTCTACCACGAGTAGTGGGTCAATGCCAGCACAAAAGAATATCACGTGGATGTGATTGTGAAGGCAAATGACTCTCCAACTAGTTGGTTCTTTGAAGGGCCACAAATGGAGACTCTGGTATTGGCAGTTGAGACGGCAACACGAGAGGCGCTCGTTCACCTCCGTGACTTCCTTCCAGAGATTGCCGACGAGCCGGCTACCCACCACCTGCCTTTTGTTAAGGATGAGGCTGATGAGATTTGGACGCTAGATCCATCTCCAAACGAAGGGACGCCACTTAGGTTTCAGACCTAATTCAGCCTTTGTGCTGAAAGCCTAGCTCACAACCTGAGTAAGGACTTAGTGATGCTTCGCCAAGAACTCCATCATGTCCAAGAGATGTTATGCCAAGATAATATGAAGACAAGCAAGATCAAGAAGGAAGGAGCAATCAGTGGACAGACTGCTATCACATACAGAGGAGGAATACCACCACTTAAGGTCACCCCTCTTCGGAGTCGCCACATGACCGCCGAGGAGTATAGGGAACTCCTCACTGCTTCTCCGACGAAGCGTCGTCATAATGGACCTCTTTGTTCCCCCACACCCTTCACAAGAGATGATGCTGGTACAGATGACGATGAGGAGGAAGACCCTGAGGAGCGTGAGTATGAGACCGAGCAGTCCGCCACTTAGGATGGACGTCTTAGGGAAAGTTAGGAGTCCTTGTGCGAAGTCGAGTCTGTGTAATGGTTCACATGAAACCATGCGTTCTTGTTGTGTGTCTTTCTGTTTGTGTCTCGATGCAAACCGTGCTTTCGCCTTAGGCAACATTTAAGCGACTACATCGCATCTTAAGTAATGTATTTTCCTAGGGTTCTTCGACCCTTCTTATTTGACACACTTGCACCATACCCCAAAACCCCCTATGTAGGGACGTTTTCCCCTTTTATACTTTTCTCTCTACCATTTTGGAGTATTGACCTAACTGCTCCAAACAGGATGGTGGCTGCTACTCGCACCATTACCTTCGGCAACCCCGGCACCGGCGAATCTAGCCAGTAGCCAGGAGTCGGTGAGTCTGCCCAAGCTAGAGTTCACCAGGAGCCGCAGCAAGGCGACATTCCCCCGCCACTGCCTCCTTTGGAGAACCTGACTGTGGATTAGTTCATCCAGGCTCTCTGGGAGGAACGCCAAGCCAACAACGCTGCTATCTAGCAGATAGCTCATGCCTTAGTGAACAACCCGCCGCAGGGCAGAAATGGCAATGGTCGCTCTACGCTATCGGAGTTCATGATGACTACGCCTCCAATATTCACTGAGACAACTAAGCCCATGGATGTCGATGACTCGATCCACACCATTGAAGACCTCTTCGCACTGGTTAATTGCACTGACGACCATGGAAAGGTTCTCTATGCCTCTCACTGTCTTGGAGGCACTACCAGGGCTTGGTGGGACAGATTCCAGATTATGTAAGGGGCAGAGGTTATCACTTGGGCTGCCTTCAAGGACAAGTTCTGCGCTCACATTCCCCCAGGGATGATGACTATCAAGAAGAGGTAGTTTCGTGCACTTAAGAAAGGCATCGGCTGTTGGAGAACGTCGCATGGGAAACAAAACTTTTCCTACGCACACGAAGACCTATCGTGGTGATGTCCTTCTACGAGAGGAGATTAGATCTACGTACCTTTGTAGATTGCTAAGCGGGAAGCGTCAAAAACGCTGTTGATGTAGTGGTGCGGCTTCGTGATTCAAATCACCTTCGTCCCATGATCCGTCCCACGATCTGTTCCGATCTAGCGCTGAATGAATGTCACCTCCGCGTTCAGCACACGTACAGCTCGATGACAATCTCGGCCTTCTTGATCTAGCAAGAGAGACGGAGAAGTAGATGAGTTCTCCGGCAGCATGACGGCGCTCCGGTGGTGGTGATGATCTACTCCTGCAGGGCTCCGCCCGAGCTCCGCAGAAATCCGATCTAGAGGTAAAACTGCGTGGTATAGGTTTGAGTTGTACGTGGCAAAGTTGTGTCTCAAAAACCCTAAAAACCACCAGTATATATAGGAGGAGGGGAGGCGCTAGCCTTGGGGCTCAAGGATCCCCTTGGTGCGCCGTCCGAAGTGGAGAGGAGGACTCCTACTCTAATTCGGTTTGGGGAAGGAGGAGTCCTCCTCTCCCTTCCCACCTCCCTCTTTCCATTTTTTTCTTTCCTTTGGTGTTTTCCACTTGTGGCGCCAGGGCCGTATTTGGCTGGCCTCAACAGCCTACTAAGGGATGGTGCGCCACCCTAGGGTCACTGGTCTCACTCCTGGGTGGGTGGGCCCCTCCCGGTGAACACCCGGAACCCATTCGTCACACCTGGTACACTGCCGCAAATGCCCGAAACTTTCTAGTGACCAAATGAAACCATCCTATATATCAATCTTCGTTTCCGGACCATTCCAGAAACCCTCGTGATGTCCGTGATCTCATCCGGTACTCCGAACAACATTCGGTAACCACACATATAACTCAACTATACTAAAACATCGAACCTTAAGTGTGCAAACCCTGCGGGTTCGAGAACTATGTAGACATGACCCGAGACACTCCTCGGTCAATATCCAATAGCGGGACCTAGATGCCCATATTGGATCCTACATATTCTCTGAAGATCTTATCGGTTGAACCTCACTGCCAAGGATTCATATAATCTCGTATGTCATTACCTTTGTCCTTTGGTATGTAACTTGCCCGAGATTCGATCGTCGGTATCCGCATACCTATTTCAATCTCTTTACCGTCAAGTATCTTTACTCGTTCCGTAATACAAGATCCCGTGACTTACACTTAGTCATATTGCTTGCTAGGCTTGTGTGTGATGTTGTATTACCGAGTGGGCCCCGAGATACCTCTCCGTCACACGGAATGACAAATCCCAGTCTTGATCCATACTAACTCAACGGACACCTTCGGAGATACCTGTAGAGCACCTTTATAGTCACCCAGTTACGTTGCGACGTTTGATACACACAAGGTATTCCTCCGGTGCAAGTGAGTTATATGATCTCATGGTCATAGGAATAAATACTTGACACGCGGAAAACAATAGCAACAAAATGACACGATCACATGCTATGTTCAAAGTTTGGGTCTAGTCCATCACATGATTCTCCTAATGATGTGATCTAGTTATCAAGCGATAACACTTGCATATAGTGAGAAAACCTTGACTATCCTTGATCAATTAGCTAACCAACTAGAGGATTGCTAGGGACATTGTTTTGTCTATATATCCACACGTGTATCTATGTTTTCATTCAGTACAATTATAGCATGGATAATAAATGATTATCTTGAAATAGGAAATATAATAATAACTATTTTATCATTGCCTCTAGGGCATATTACCAACAGTCTCCCACTTGCACTAGAGTCAATAATCTAGTCTTCACATCGCCATGCGATTTACATTGTAATAAATCCAACACCCATACAGTTCTCGTGTTGATCATGTTTTCCCCGTGGAAGAGGTTTAGTCAGCGGATCTGCTACATTCAGATTCGTGTGCACTTTGCAAATATTTACGACCTCTCCTTCGACGTAGTCATGGATGAGGTTGAAGCGACGTTTGATGTGCGTGGTCTTCTTGTGAAACCTTGGTTCCTTTGCTAAAGCAATGGCACCAGTGTTGTCACAGAACAGAGTTACTGGATTTAGTGCGCTCGGCACAACTCCAAGATCCGCCATCAACTACTTCAACCAGACACCCTCCTTTGCTGCCTCCGAGGCAACCATGTACTCCGCTTCACATGTAGAATCTGCTACGACGCTTTGCTTGGAACTGCATCGGCTTACCGCACCCCCATTAAGAATAAATACATATCCGGTTTGAGACTTAGAGTCATCCGGATCAGGTACAAAGCTTGTGTCGACGTAACCCTTTACGACGAGCTCTTCGTCACCTCCATAAATGAGAAACATTTCCTTAGTCCTTTTCATGTACTTCAGAATATTCTTGACCGTCGTCCAGTGATCCACTCCTGGATTACTTTGAAACAAGCCTGCCATACTTATGGCCAAGCTGACGTCTGGTCTAGTGCACAACATTGCATACATGATAGAACCTATGGCTGAAGCATAGGGGACGGAACTCATTTGTTCTCTATCTTCCGCAATTGCTGGGCACTGAGTCTTACTCAATTTTATACCTTGTAACACTGGCAAGAACCCTTTCTTGGATTGTTCCATTTTGAACTTCTTCAAAACTTTATTAAGGTATGTGCTTTGTCAAAGTCCTATCAGGCGTCTCGATCTATCCCTATAGATCTTAATGCCTAGTATGTAAGCAGTTTCTCCTAGGTCCTTCATAGAGAAACTTTTATTCAAGTAATCCTTTACGCTCTCCAAAAACTCCACGTTGTTTCCAATCAGCAATATGCCATCCACATATAATATTAGAAATGCCACAGAGCTCCCACTCACTTTCTTGTAAATACAAGATTCTCCAACCACTTGTATAAACCCAAATGCTTTGATCACCTCATCAAAGCACTTATTCCAACTCCGAGATGCTTGCACTAGTCCATAAATGGATCGCTGGAGCTTGCATACTTTGTTAGCATTCTTTGGATCGACAAAACCTTCGGGTTCCATCATATACAACTATTCCTTCAGAAAACTGTTACGGAATGCCGTTTTGACATCCATCTGCCAGATTTCATAATCGAAAAATGCAGCTATTACTAACATGATTCGGACGGACTTAAGCATCGCTACCGGTGAGAACGTCTCATCATAGTCAACTCCTTGAACTTGTGAAAAACCCTTTGCCACAAGTCGAGCTTTATAAACGGTCACATTACCGTCCGCGTCCGTCTTCTTCTTAAAGATCCATTTGTTCTGAATAGCCTTGCGGCCTTTAGGTAATACTTCCAAAGACCACACATTGTTTTCATATATAGATCCTATCTCGGACTTCATGGCCTCCAGCCATTTGTTAGAATCTGGGCCCACCATTGCTTCTTCATAATTTGCAGGTTCATTGTTGTCTAACAACATGATTGATAAGACAGGATTAACGTACCACTCAGGAGTAGTACGTGATCTTGTCGACCTACGAGGTCCGATAGGAACTTGATCCGAAGTTTCATGATCATCATCATTAAGTTCCTCCTCAACCAGCATCACTTCGACAGAGGTTTGCCCCTGCCCTGCGCCACCATCTAGAGGGATTAGAGGTTCGACAACCTCATCAAGTTCTATCTTCCTCCCACTCAATTCTTTCGAGAGAAACTCCTTCTCAAGAAAAGCTCTGTTCTTACAAACAAACACTTTGCCCTCGGATTTTGATAGAAGGTGTACCCAACTGTCTCCTTTGGGTAACCTATGAAGATGCACTTTTCCGCTTTGGGTTCTAGATTTTCAGGCTGAAGCTTTTTGACATAAGCATCACATCCCCAAACTTTAAGAAACAACAACTTTGGTCTTTTGCCATACCACAGCTCGTATGGCGTCATCTCAACGGATTTTGATGGTGCCCTTTTTAAAGTGAATGCAACTGTCTCTAATGCATAACCCCAAAACGATAACGACAAATCGGTAAGAGACATCATAGATCGCACCATTTCTAACAAAGTATGATTACGATGTTTGGACACACCATTATGTTGTGGTGTTCCAGGCGGTGTTAACTGTGAAACAAATCCACATTGTCTTAAGTGAGCACTAAACTTGAAACTCAGATACTCACCTCCACGATCAGAACGTAGGAACTTGATCTTCTTGTTACAATGATTTTCAACTTCACTCTGAAATTTCCTGAACTTTTCACACGTTTAAGACTTGTGCTTCATCAGTTAGATATATCCATACCTACTCAAATCGTCAGTGAAGGTGAGAAAATAACGATATCCGCCGCACGCCTCCACACTCATCGGACTGCACACATCGGTATGTATGATTTCCAACAAGTCACTTGCATGCTCCATTGTTCTGGAGAACGGAGTCTTAGTCATCTTGCCCATGAGGCATGGTTCGCACGTGTCAAGTGATTCAAAATCAAGTGACTCCAAAAGCCCATCGGAATGGAGTTTCTTCATGCGCTTTACACTAATATGACCTAAGCGGCAGTACTACAAAAACATGGCGCTATCATTGTTAACTCTACATCTTTTGGTCTCAATGTTATGTATATGTGTATCATCGCTATCAAGATTCAATATGAACAATCCTCTCACATTGGGTGTATGACCATAAAAGATATTACTCATAGAAATAGAATAACCATTATTCTCTGACTTAAACGAGTAACCGTCTCGCAATAAACAGGATCCAGATATAATGTTCATGCTTAACGCACGCACTAAATAACAATTATTTAAGTTCATAACTAATCCTGATGGTAACTAAAGTGAGACTGTGTCGACGGCGATTGCGTCAACCTTGGAACCATTTCCCACGTGCATCGTCACTTCATCCTTCGCCAGCCTTCGTTTATTCCGCAGTTCCTGCTTCGAGTTGCAAATATGAGCAACAGAGCCGGTATCGAATACCCACGCACTAGTACGAGAGTTGGTTAAGTACACATCAATAACATGTATATCAAATATACCTGATTTTTCCTTGGCCGCCTTCTTATCAGCCAAATACTTGGGGCAGTTGTGCTTCTAGTAACCCAGTCCCTTGCAATAACAACACTTTGTTTCAGGCTTAGGTCCAGCCTTGGGTTTCTTCGTCGGCTTGGCAACAGGCTTGCCGCACTTCTTGGAGTTACCCTTCTTGCCTTTGCCGTTTCTCTTGAAACCAGTGGTCTTATTGACCATCAACACTTTATGCTCTTTCTGGAGTTCTGACTCTGCGATTTTCGGCATCGTGAATAACTCGTCGGGTGACTTGTTCATCCCTTGCATGTTATAGTTCAACACAAAGATCTTTTTTTGACCGGCTACTGTAGGGAAAACCCCGCCACAGCCTTTTTAATTTTATTCCCATATGCAAGAGCTATATGTACAAGAAGAGGTTAGAATGTACAAAGGGGTTGGGTAGCTGTGGATACAAACCTCAAGGAGGCAAAAAGGAAATCCATTTAAGGAGATCATCCCTGAAACTAGCCTTATTTCTATGAGCTAACAAGGAAATGTCATGGATGAAGCTGGATCTCCATTTTCTGAACCT
Organism: Hordeum vulgare subsp. vulgare; assembly: GCF_904849725.1. NCBI lineage: Eukaryota > Viridiplantae > Streptophyta > Magnoliopsida > Poales > Poaceae > Hordeum > Hordeum vulgare. The sequence continues at coordinate 136,091,239 of NC_058522.1, read as the reverse complement.
TGGCTGCTCCTGGTGAAACACCTTGGCATTCCTGATAGTCCAGATGTTCCAACATGCAGTGAAGACCACCTCAGCAAAAAAGGGGTTGTGGAAGTCTCTCTTAGCAGCTAAAGCAGAGCTCCACATGGATTGACCCTGCCATGTGATTTGCAGGTAGGTCCAAACCCTGGTGCTGAAAAGACAGTTGAAAAATAAGTGATCTCTGTCTTCTTTAACTCTGGCATGGCATAGAACACAGAGATTAGAGTCTGAAACATTCCAGTGACGCCGTTCAAGCATGTCTTGGGTGTTAAGCCTATCCATGATAAGCATCCAGGCAAACATCTTGATCTTCATTGTACAACAGCTCTTCCAGATCCAATTCAGCAAGGGGTTTGGGGTAATAGTGTTGTGAATATGAGTATAGTATCTCTTGGCTGTGTAGGCCTTAGCATCTTTACCCCATACCCATCTATCACAGGCCTGGGGATTGATTTCCAGGTCTTGAATCAGGGAGTTGACCGAAAGTAGCTCCTGGTAAGCTTATCACAGAGGGGCAAGTGGAACATGGAGAGCATACTTTCATCGTGAAAGCTTTAAAAACCTCCTCAGCTGTGCAGAAAGGATCAGTAACAAAGGAGAATAGCCTTTGGTATCTAGCAGTCAGAGGCCTAGTAGAGTTTCCAACCAACCAGGAGTCAGACCAAAACAAGAAAGTGTCACCCTTGTTAGGCTGAACATATGTAACTGATCTGAACTTGTCAAGCCTTTTGCAGATATCCTTCCACCAAAATGAACCACAAAGAGCAGTTCCCTGAGGGATTGTGTTATGGTAGTAAGAGTTCCAGATTAAGTGAACCCATGGGATATCAGCTTGATTCAGGAATTTATCAACATTCTTGAGCAGCAGGGCTTCATTCTGGATTGCCAGATTCATAATGCCTAAACCCCCTTTATGTTTGGGTCTGCACACCAGATCCCAGGCAGCAAGAGAGGGTGCATGATCTTGCCCATTTTTCCACCAGAGGCATTGCCTCTGAATTCTTTCTAGCTGTTTTAGTATGCCTGGTGGGATATCCAAACTGCATAGAAAGAAAATAGGAACAGATGACAGTGTTGAGTTTAAATATTATAACCTTCCCCCTGGGCCAGGAAAGATGAACTAGCACTTAGTCTTCTTTCCATGTTGTCTACCAGTGGCATGAGATCAATAATTCTTGGTTTAGTTGTCCCAACTGGAAGGCCAAGGTATGTGAAGGGCAAAGATCCTACTTTACGGCCAATGGAGTCAGCTAGGTCTTGGAGATGCTGTGGAGAAATGTTGACAGGCAGAAGGGCAGATTTATGATAATTCACTTGTAGTCCAGTGGATTGGGAGAAGAGCAAGAGCATTTTCTTGAACTGCAACAGCTGAGTTTCATCAGCAGGGAGGATGGTAAGGGTACCATCAGGATATTGGACTATAGGGAAATCCTTATCATGGCAAGGGATGGGCAGCTGACCAGTCCCTCCACCAGCAGCTTGTTAACCAAGGTCTGCAAAAAATCAGCAGCAATTGCAAAAAGCAGTGGGGACATGGGATCTCCCTACCTGACCCCTTTCTTGCACATAAATTTCTTTCCAGGCACACCATTGACCAGGACAAAAGAAGAGCCAGAAGTTAGGAGCTGTTGTACCCAAAGTATCCATTTATCATTGAATCCTTTGTGTTTGAGAATCTGAAAGATGAACTCATGTTCCATAGAATCAAATTCCTTTTCAAAATCCAGCTTGAGTATAACTATAGGTTTCTTGGATTGATGACATTAATGCAGGTATTCCAGAGTCCAGCCAACACAATCTTGAATGGTTCTAGACTTGATAAAGCCATACTGATTCTTCTGAATACACTTCATGATCTACAACTGCAACCTGTTGGGTATCATTTTAGACAGAAACTTGAGGCCCATCCCAGTGAGGGAGATGGGTCTATAGTCTCCCACTTGCGCAGGTGATCTCTTTTTGGGAATTAGAGTAATATATGAAGAATTCATGTTCTCCAGTTTAGCAGTACCAGCATCAAAGGCAGCAGCAAGTTGATAAAACTTAGGACAAATAATAGACCAGCATTTCTTAAAGAAAAGGCAGTTGAAACCATCAGGTCCAGGAGCTTTGTGAATGGGCATTTCCTGAACAGTTCTGTCCATTTCAGACTTAGAAAAAGGTTGTGTGAGAACATCAAGACCATCCACCTTCTGAATCAGAGATTGTAACTCAAAGGCCATGTTAATTACAAGGGAAGTTCCCATTCTATCCTTAAAGGATGCCCAAAAGCATGCAGCAATTTGATCATGGTCAGATATGATGGATCCATCATTTAACTTGAGAGAGGCAATGGAGTTCCTCCTATATCTGTCAGTTGCCATAGCATGGAAAAATCTGGTGTTTTCCTCACCAACTTTGACAAATCTGATAGTGGCTCTCTTTTTCCAGTACAGGAACTTAAGATGCAATAGGTGCTCCAGGTGCAACTTAATAATGCTCCTGAAGTTAGCTTCAGGTCTGAAAAGGGGCCTTAATTCCTCAAGTTCATCCAAACATAACACAGCTTGATTGCATCTGGAGATGAAAATCTTCAGCTGGGATAAGTTTGTCTGCCATCTCTTCAGAGCTGCCTGAGATGTTTCATCTTATGCATAATGACAGCAGTAATATGGGCCTTCTTAGAAGGAAAGACCCAGGACTGTTGGACACAGTCCATGAAGCCCTCCATTTCAACCCAGTAGTTTTCAAAACGAAAGATGTTGCACTTAGGGATGGAAGTGTTGACAGTGACCACACATGGAACATCATCAGAAGCTATCTTTGCAAGGGGGAGCACTTGTGTAAGAGGATATGAAGAGATCCAGTTGGCAGATGTGAAGAACCAGTCAAGTTGCTCAAGAAGAGGGGAATCTTGCATATTGGACCAAGCGAAAGATCTGCCCTTAATGGGTAGTTCCAGTAAGCCGAGATGACCAATAATTTCAGTGAAGATGAACATATCATTTACATCAGCCCCAGGGAGGTTTCTGTTGTCAGGTGATCTAATGAAATTAAAGTATCCAAGAAGCAACCAGTTAGCATCAGCAGGTATATGGAGATTATATAGCCAGCTAATAAAGAGATCTCTAGCTTCACCCTGACAAGGACCATAGACATTCATCAAAGTCCAGGATTCTCCAGTATGATTTGAGGTGAATGAGATGATTAATCCAAAAGGTGTGCATTCCACTAACAGACCAGTAAGAATGGATGAGTTCCAGAGTGTGATAAACCCCCAGATGCTCCCTTGGAGGGGGAGTAAGCAAATTGATCAAAACGTTTAGGACAGAAACACTTGACTGTCCGGAAATCAATGGACTGCATTTTGGTTTCTTGCAAGCACATGACAGCAGCCAGGTTCTCATCAATCTTGTTACGAACTGCACACTGTCTATGGTCAGAATTTAGGCCACGCACATTCCAACACAGCACACGCCAACTTCTCATAGAACGACTATCCATTGGACGATATATATAAAGCAAAAGCAGGGATATGTAATAGCCCTTGCAACCGAGGTTCAGTTATCCAAAAGACAGAGCAAACAGTAGTCTGACGGTACATGGAGCTAGTACAGCAACAAATAAACATAAGAAGACTAAACATCTGCAGATGATGGCTTGGAATCAGCTCGATCATCCATAAGACGATCCACAGTCAGCTTCTCAGGGGCGATGCGAAGCGTCTGACCGACAGCCTGAATCACCGGTATAGGAGTGGCAGGAGAAATTTGCTATTGTGGATCAGCAGACTCCTGCGCCGGAGAAGGCATTGATTTAAGAATTATGTCAGTGATAGCCTCTTGCGGGAGTTCAATCCCCAGCTCAGCTAGATGGTTTGAGTACCCAGACATTTTGAGCACATGTTCACTGACAGACGAATTCACCTCCATCTTGTAAGCATAGAATTTATCGGAGGTCTCATACCTCTCGATCCGGGCGTTCTTCTGAAAGATAAACTTCAATTCCTGGAACATCTCATATGCTCCATGACGCTCAAAGCGACGTTGAAGTCCCGGTTCCAAGCCATACAAGACTGCACATTGAACAACTGAGTAGTCCTCCTTACGTGTTAACCAGGCGTTCAAAACATCTTGGCTAGACGTAGCGGGTGGTTCATCTCCTAGCGCAGAATTATGGACATAATCCTTCTTCCCATCTTGCAGGAGCAGCTTTAGATTATGAGCCCAGTCTACAAAGTTGCTTCCATCATCTTTCAACTTAGCTTTCTCTAGGAACGTATTAAAATTCAAGGATGCTACTGCGTGAGCCATTGATCTACAACACAAATATTGCAAAGTGGACTTAGACTATGTTTAAGATAATTAGATTTTAACTAGTCAAATTACTGATAAACTCCCACTCAAAAAGTACATCTCTCTAGTCATTTGAGTGGTACAAGATCCAAATTCACTAACTCAAGTCTGATCATCACGTGAGTTGAGAATAGTTTCAGTGGTAAGCATCTCTATGCTAATCATATCAACTATACGATTCATGCTCGACCTTTCTGTCTCATGTGTACCGAGGCCATGTCTGGACATTCTAGGCTCGTCAAGTTTAACACCAGTGTTCCACGTGTGCAACTGTTTTGCACCCGTTGTATGTGAACGTTGAGTCTATCACACCCTATCATCACTTGGTGTCTCGAAACGACGAACTGTCACAACGGTGCACAGTTGGGGAGAACACAATTTCATCTTGAAATTTTAGTGAGAGATCACCTTATAATGCTACCATCATTCTAAGAAAAATAAGGTGCATAAAAGGATTAACATCACATGCAATTCACAAGTGACATGATATGTCCATCATCTTGTGCTTCTTGATCTCCATCACCAAAGCACCGGCATGATCTTCTTGTCACCAGCGCCACACCATGATCTCCATCATCGTGCCGCCATCGAGGTTGTCATGCTATCTATGCTATTACTACTAAAGCTACGACCTAGCAATATAGTAAACACATCTGCAAACACAAACGTTAGTTTAATGACAACCCTATGGCTCCTGCCGGTTGCCGTAGCATTGACGTGCAAGTTGGTATTAACTATTACAACATGATCATCTCATACATGCAATATATCACATCACGTCATTGGCCATATCATATCACAAGCATACCCTGCAAAAACAAGTTAGACGTCCTCTAATTTGTTGTTGCATGTTTTACGTGGCTCCTATGGGTATCTAGTATGATCGCATCTTACTTACAGAAAAACTACAACGGAGATGTGCAAATTGCTATTTAACCTCTCTCCAAGGACCGCCTTGGTCAAAACCAATTCAACTAAAGTTGAAGAAACCGACACCCGCCAGTCATCTTTATGCAACGAGTTGCATGTCAGTCGATGAACCCAGTCTCTCGTAAGCGTACGAGTAATGTTAGTCCGGGATGATTCAATCCAACAATACCCGCGAATTGAGAAAAGACTAAGGAGGGCAGCAAATTGAACATCAACGTCCACAAAACCTTTTGTGTTCTACTCAAGATAACATCTACGCATGAACCTAGCTCATGATGCACTGTTGGGGAACGTTGCATGGGAAACAAAAAAATTCCTACGCACACGAATACCTATCATGGTGATGTCCATCTACGAGAGGAGATTAGATCTACGTACCCTTGTAGATCGCTAAGTGGGAAGCATTAAGAAACGCAGTTGATGTAGTGGTACAGCTTCGTGATTCAAATCCCAGTCGTCCCACCATCCGTTCCGATCTAGTGCCGAACGGACGGCACCTCCGCGTTCAACACACGTACAGCTCGATGACGATCTCAGCCTTCTTGATCCAGCAAGAGAGACGAAGAAGTAGATGAGTTCTCCGGCAACGTGACGGCGCTCCGGTGGTGGTGATGATCTACTCCTGCAGGGCTCCGCCCGAGCTCCGCAGAAATCCGATCTAGAGGTAAAACTGTGTGGTATAGGTTTGAGTTGTACGTGGCAAACTTGTGTATCAAAAACCTTAAAACCACCAGTATATATAGGAGGAGGGGAGGGGCTAGCCTTGGGGCTCAAGGAGCCCCTTGGTGCGCCGGCCGAAGTGGAGAGGAGGACTCCTACTCCAATTTGGTTTGGGGAAGGAGTACTCCTCTCCCTTCCCACCTCCCTCTTTCCTTTTTTTTCTTTCCTTTGGTGTTTTCCACTTGTGGCGCCATGGCCCTATTGGGATGGCCTCACCAGCCCACTAAGGGATGGTGTGCCAAACTAGGGCCACTGGTATTACTCCCGGGTGGGTGGGACCCTCCCGGTGAACACCAGGAACCCATTCGTCACACCCGGTACACTGCCGGAAATTCCCAAAACTTTCCGGTGACCAAATGAAACCATCCCATATATCAATATTTGTTTCTGGACCATTCTGGAAACCCTCGTGACATCCGTGATCTCATCCGGGAGTCCAAACAACATTAGCTAACCACACATATAACTCAACTATACTAAAACATCATCGAACCTTAAGTGTGCAGACCGTGTGGGTTCGAGAACTATGTAGACATGACCCGAGACACTCCTCGGTCAATATCCAATAGCAGGACCTGGATGCCCATATTGGATCCTACATATTCTCCGAAGATCTTATCGGTTGAACCTCGGTGCAAAGGATTCATATAATCCCGTATGTCATTCCCTTTGTCCTTCGGTATGTTACTTGCCCGAGATTCGATCGTCGGTATCCGCATACCTATTTCAATCTCGTAACCAGCAAGTCTCTTTACTCGTTCCGTAATACAAGATCCCGTGACTTACACTTAGTCATATTGCTTGCAAGGCTTGTGTGTGATGTTGTATTACCGAGTGGGCCCTGAGATACCTCTCCGTCACATGGAGTGACAAATCCTAGTCTTGATCCATACTAACTCAACGGACACCTTCGGAGATACCTTTAGAGCACCTTTATAGTCACCCAGTTACGTTGCGACATTTGATACTTGACACGCAGAAAACAATAGCAACAAAATGACACGATCACATGCTATGTTCATAGTTTGGGTCTAGTCCATCACATGATTCTCCTAATGATGTGATCCAGTTATCTAGTGACAACACTTGCATATAGTCAGAAAACCTTGACTATCCTTGATCAACTGGCTAGCCAACTAAAGGCTTGCTAGGGACATTGTTTTGTCCATGTATCAACACATGTATGTATGTTTTCATTCAATACAATTATAGCATGGATAATAATCGATTATCTTGAAACGGGAAATATAATAATAACTATTTTATCATTGCCACTAGGGCATATTTCCAACAGTGGCATAGTCAAGGAGTACTTGCAGAAGTTTAACATCTTGTCGAGATATGCGTTGGATGATGTGAGGACTGAAGCCGCTAAGGTGGAACGCTTCATGGAAGGGCTTCAGCAGTTGCTGCAATATGAGTTTGTTGTCTATGACTGCGGACCATCTATGATCTTGTGAATAAGGCTCTCATGCTTGAAGACAAGCGTCGTGCTATGGATGATACTCACAAGCGCAAGCTGATGGGCAATGGTAGTTCCAGCAATCAGAAGGCTCGTCTGTGGCAGACGGCCCCGGCAAGGCCCAACTACCAGCAGCAGCAGTATAAAACTCATGCAACTTGGCCAAGCTTTCAGTGTCAGCAGTATGTCAACCCCAAACCGGGGAACAACCCACCCAACAACAGTGGGGGAAAGCCCAACAACCCTGGGAGGGTCACCTGCTTTGGGTGTGGTCAGCCTGGGCACTAATCCACGCAATGCCCCAACAAGAAGCCCAATACACCGCGCCCCAATGCGCCAAATCCAGGACAAGGTCTTAGAGAACCAAACAAGAATCAAGCTTTCCGCAACCAGCAATACCACAGCAGGGGACGCGTGAATCACATCTCCGCTGAGGAAGCCCAGGAAGACCCGGACTGCATTCTGGGTACGTTCCTCGTCAACTCCACTCCAGCAACAATATTGTTTGATTGTGGTGCTTCACATTCTTTTGTCACCCAAAATTTTGCTACAAAGAGTGGGTTGAAACCTACATTCCTAAATGGTCAAATGGCGGTACAGACCCCGGGTGCAGTATCAAGGACCAACATAGGATGTAGGGGGTTGGAATCAGCATTAACGGAGTAGACTTCATAGCAGATCTCATCGTTCTTATGTCGCAAGGCTTGGACGTGATCCTTGGCATGGACTAGTTGGCTAAGCACCAGAGCATACTGGACTACGCTAATAGGGCTATCTCCATGACCAGTGACCAAGGAATCAAAGTCAAGTATGTCCCTGAGCCTACCTCCGCTCAAATCCCTCAGGTTAACTGCTTTTTGGGAAATGGGTTGGACCAAGTACTAGTGGTATGTGAATATCCAGAAGTCTTTCCTGATGAACTGCCTGGGATACCACCTGATAGAGACATCGAGTTCATCACTGAACTCATGCCTAGATCAAGGCCTATCTATAAGAAGCCCTGTAGGATGGGATCCAACGAATTGGCAGAGTTCAAGAAGCAGCTAGCCGAGCAGCTCAGGAAGGGATTCATTCGTTCTAGTGCCTCTCCTTGGGGATCACCTGTTCTATTTATGTCCAAGAAGGATGGAACTATCAGGCTCTGTGTTGATTTCCATTTCCTCAATGAAGTCACAATAAAGAACAAGTATTCAGTCCCCAAGATTGAAGACTTATTCGACTAGTTGAATGGTGCCAAGGTAGTCTCCAAGATCAATCTCAGATCTGGGTACTACCAACAAAAGATTCGGCCCGAAGACATACCCAAGATGGCATTCGTGACCAGGTATGGCCTGTACGAGTGCACAATCATGTCATTTGGGTTAACCAATGCCCTAGACTACTTCATGTACCTCACGAACAAAGTCTTCATGGAATACCTGGACAAGTTTGTCGTCGTCTTGATCGACGACATACTCATCTTCTCCAAATCCGAAGAAGAGCATGAGCAACACTTGAGGATGGTGTTAGAAAAACTTCAAGAGCACCAACTTTATGCCAAGTTTATCAAGTGTGAATTTTGGCTACACGAAGTTGGATTATTGCGTCATACCATGACGGCAGATGGATTGGCCGTCGATCCCGCCAAGATTACTAAGGTAAACAACTGGGAGTCGCCAATCGATGTGAAGGAAGTTAGAATCTTTCTTGGACTCGCCGGATACTTTCGGAAGTTTGTGGAGGGGTTCTCCCGCATCGCCCGACCAATGACTCGGCTCCTGAAGAAGGGCAAAAAGTTTGAATGGACGCCGGAGTGCTAAGAAAGCTTCCAAGAACTGAAGAAGAGGTTAACCACAACGCCAGTACTGGCTACTCCAGATATCAACAAGGAGTTTGTGATATACTGTGACGCATCCAAGATCGGGCTCAGTGGCGTTCTGATGCAAGATGGCAGGGTCGTGGCTTATCTGTCACGGCGACTGTGCCCTCATGAAGAGAACTACACCACTCATGACCTCAAGTTGGCAGCCGTAGTTCATGCCTTGAAGACATGGCGGTATTACCTTTCGGGGAAGCGATGCAAAATATACACCGACCACAAGAGTGTGAAGTGTATTATTACCCAGAAGGAATTGAATATGAGGCAACAAATGTGGTTAGAATTGATTAAAGACTACGACATCAGCATTCAATACCATCCCGGTAAGGCCGATGTGGTAGCAGACGCCTTGAGCCGAAAGGCTTGCACCTTGAATGCTACGATCAAGGAAAGGCTACCGACACTATATAAAGAGTTGGAAAGCTTCGGGTTGGAGCTAGTTGAACAAGGATTCCTAGTGAACCTCGAAGACAAACGCACGTTGGTGGACGACATTAAAGATGCCCAGAGGGGACACGAGAGCATCAAAGGCATTAAGAGGAAGATCAAGGAAGGCAAGGCCCCAGGATTCTGAGTGGATGAACAGGGAGTTGTATGGCTTGGGAAACGCATATGCATACCCAACAAGGTGAACTCAAGAACCTAATCTTGCTAGAATCCCATGACACTCCGTACTCAATCCACCCTGGTGGGACCAGGATGTATCAAGACCTCAATGAAATATTCTGGTGGCATCGCATGAAGAGGGAAATAGCTTCATATGTCGCCAAATGCGACATGTGCCAGTGAGTCAAAGTTGAGCACTGGCGACCTGCTGGGCTACTACAACCCCTCGAGGTGTCTGAATGGAAGTGGGATAAAATCAGTATGGACTTCATCACTGGTCAGCCTAAGTCACGCAAGGGACACGACTCCATATGGGTCGTTGTTGACCATCTGATCTAGCTAGCCCACTTCATTCCTGTCATCACCACGTATGCTTGTAGCTAGATGGCCAACCTGTACATCCAGTGTATCGTGAGTCTTCATGGGGTTCCCAAAGAGTTGTGTCCGACCGAGGAACGCAGTTCACCTTGATAACCCACAAGTATAGGGGATCGCAACAGTTTTTGAGGGTAGAGTATTCAACCCAAATTTATTGATTCAACTCAAGGGGAAGCGAAAGAATATTCTCAAGTATTAGCAGTTGAGTTGTCAATTCAACCACACCTGAAAGACTTAGTATCTACATGAAAGTATCAATAGCAAAGTAGGGTGATAGCAGCAGTAGCAACAGTAACCAGTAGCAGCAAAGTAACAACAGTAGCAACAGAGTAACGTAGCAAGGACCAGTAGTAAAAGACTCGTAGGCATTGGATCGGTGATGGATGATTATGCGGGATGTGGTTCATCATGTAACATCTGTAACACGAAGTGATAAGTAACTAGCTCCAGTTCGTCAATCTAATGTAGGCATGTATTCCGTATGTAGTCATACGTGCTTAGGGAAAAGAACTTGCATGACATCTATTGTCCATCCCTCCCGTGGCAGCGGGGTCCTAATGGAAACTACGGGATATTAAGGTTCTCCTTTTAATAAAGAACCGGACCAACGCATTAACACTTGGTGAATACATGAACTCCTCATACTATGGTCATCTCCGGGAGTGGTTCCGGCTATTGTCACTCCGGGGTTGCCGGGTCATAACACATAGTAGGTGACTACAACTTGCAAGATAGGATCTAAAACACACATATATTGGCAAGAACATAATAGGTTCAGATCTGAAATCATGGCACTCGGGCCCTAGTGACAAGCATTAAGCATGGCAAAGTAGTAGCAACATCAATCTCAGAACATAGTGGATACTAGGGATCAATCCCCGTCAAAACTAACTCGATTACATGATAGATATCATCCAACCCATCACCATCCAGCAAGCCTACGATGAGATTACTCACGAACGGTGAAGAGCATCATGGAATTGGCAATGAAGGAAGGTTGATGATGACGATGGCGACGATTTCCCCTCTCCGGAGCCCAAAACGGACTCCAGATCTGCCATCCAGATGAAGAACAGGAGCTGGCGGCGCCTCCGTATCGTAAAACGCGGTGAACTCTTCTCCTTGATTTTTTTCCGAGCGAGACAAACTAAATAGAGCTGGATTTGGAGGCGGTGGAGCAACATGGGCCCCACAAGCCTGCCAGGCGTGGCCAGGGGGGCCGCGCCTGGTCGGCTTGTGGGCTCCACTCTCCACATCCTCCACTGATTCTTGCGCCAGTATTTTTCATTAATTCCAGAAAAATTCTCCGTAAATTTTCAGGTCATTCCGAGAACTTTTATTTCTGCGCAAAAACAGCACCATGGGAATTCTGGTGAAAACAGCGTTAGTCCGGGTTAGTTCCATTCAAATCATGCAAATTAGAGTCCAAAACAAGGGCAAAAGAGTTCGGAAAAGTAGATACGACGGAGACGTATCACACCTCAAGATTCAGGAAGAAGTTCCAAGAATCTCTGGGAACCAGACTCTCCTTCATCACCGCCTTCCACCCGCAGACCGACGGGCAGACAGAACGAGTAAATCTAATACTTGAGGATATGCTCTGCGCCTGTGTATTGGCACACGGAACCAAATGGGAAGACTGTCTGCCTTTCGCTGAGTTCTCTTACAACAACAACTATCAGTCCAGCCTCCAGATGGCCCCATTTGAGGTGTTGTATGGATGTAAGTGCCGCACTCCCCTCAACTGGTCTGAGACTGGTGAAGGATTGATATTTGGGCCATACATCCTGCGTGAAGCCGAGTAGAAGGTGCAACTCATCAAGGAACACCTAAAGGCTGCCAAGTCGCGACAAAAGAGCTACGTGGATTCCCACCGCCGAGAAGTGGTGCTTAACCCTGGAGACCACGTGTACCTCCACATCACGCCTCTCAAGGGGACAAAGCGTTTCCACATCAAGGGAAAACTTTCTCCAATGTACATTGGACCTTTTAAGATCACAAGAAGGCGTGGAGAAGTTGCTTACCAATTGGAGCTACCTCTCGAACTTTTGGGTGTGTAAAACGTCTTCCACATGTCACAACTCCGGAAGTGCCTTCAAGCGCCAAGATGTCCAGATCTTTATAAGGACATCGATCATCGAGCTATTGAACATCAACCAGACCTCACTTATCGCGAGAGACCGATCTGCATTCTCGACGAAGCCGAGCGTTGTACCCAAAGCCGCACCATCAAGTATTTCAAGGTCAAGTGGAACAACCACACCAAGGTGGAAGCAACATGGGAATGTAAGACTACCTTCGATCCGAGTTTCCATACCTTTTTAGCACCTAGCTTAGGAATCTCGGGGATGAGATTCTTGTAAGGGGCGTAGGCATGTCACACCATGTTTCCACATAACTTTGTCTGTGCTCTCTTGTTTTCAAAAATTGGTATAAATTAAAACTTTTTAAGTAAATTCCATAAGTGCCTTGATTGTCATTGTTTGTATGTGTGCTTGTGAGTAGATGTCTAAAAACAGTTTTTATAAAATATTATTTCCACAAAAATCCTTTTTAATTATTTTTAGTAACCCAAAACCTTGCTTTTGGATTGCACTACAAGTCCATAAATAAAAGGGGGTGCTTTCACCCAAAGATTGTATTTTGTTTCTAATATTAAAATAACTCTTCAAAATCATAAAATAATTATTTTATAAGTTATTTTTATATTTTATTTACATGTCCTTTTCTAAGGCTAGGAATGGTATTTCTGTGTGAAAAATTATTTTTCTACCTTATAAAAATATGAGAAAACTTGGGAATACTCACAGGACATATATTTTCCATACATAAGAGTTTCAACCCCTAGTCATGTTCAAAATAGGGAAACACTCCCGTATAGAAGTTTGACCAGAAGCATTGGTCAGACCAGTCCTACATCGTCGATTAGTTATTTATCTCACGGCTGAGAAATGCACTCAAATCATGCAATAGAATCCGACACCTCATGATTTTCTGGCCCATCCCCATAATATCTCATTGAATTAATTTCCTGAAACTACTCTCCACGACTCTCCTGCCCGTTGCGTAGAGATCGCCTAGCTCGCCATGCCCCGCGTTGTTCTTGCTTTCTCCTCTAACTGTATTACCTCGTCCGACAACCCCGTGGGGACTGACCCACCATCTACTCATCGACGGACACGTAAACTCCGTCGTCACCGTGTACTCCACTAGGATCAAGCCTGCTCCATCTGTAATTTTGGCCTTTGATCCGCCTTGCTGGAGGGATTCTCAGTTTGGGATAGGCTCTCATGACACCCAGGAGGGTGACTCTCAGCATCATATGCACAGGTAGGTGATGCGAGTGAAGCATATGTGAGGCCCGATTGATGCATTTACTTAAATCTGGATTACATCGTATCCTTCATTCGTCATGCAATGGAGGAACATTGCTTCTACCGATCCTTTTTTTCATTGGGAGATTTTCATTATTTTAAGCATTATAGATTTCTTCACTGCAGTCGCATGATCATGTCTTAGATTGTAGGAAGCAGAAAACAAGATAGTAAGATGCAGCACGTCTTTCCACAGTCCATGGTGCAGGAGACGATGTTTCGCTTGCGGTTCATGTCACTATCATAGGTGGTGCCGTGCTCCGAGATCACCATGAAAGCAAATTCTCCGTTTAACTGGGACAAAGGTTTCACCGTTGTGGAAACATATCCCCATGCAGTTGAAAATATCTATTTTTCCCCTTTCATGGAAACTAATATATGTTCTTATGGGAGCAATCATTTGATACATAAAATTTAGTATCATAATTATTTGGAAGCAAGATGTATATCTTTGGAAGCAAATCCTCATCATATGCATCATTTTGTTGTATGGAAGAAAATCTTCATTTTTTAGTATGCAAGTGCCAAATTCTTTGGAAACAATTTCCCATTTAGTTTCATGCAAATACCATATTCATTGGAAGCAAATTGCTAATTTAATTTGATTGATGGGAATTCCAAATTCCATGGCATTGCCAGCTTACCCTATGTTGCCGTTGCTGTTGTCAACCTACCTTGCCCAATTCTGGTTGTTGTGATCGTAGAAGCAATTTATTTGAGCTGTCGAACTATTAAATTCTAAATAGATTGAAACAATCACTGCTAACAATGGAAGCAATATTTTATGAACGACTGAAATACGCAAACTCTAACTAGATCGAAGTGATTGCCGGTTACCATGGAAGCACTTTGTGTGATCCATCGAAGCAAAATTTCGACCAGATGGAAGTAATTTCGCGTTGCTTCGGAAGCAAATTATAATCTTCTATTAAGAGCAGTTTGTAACGGAAACTAATTTTAATCTTGTCAAGATCTCTTTTATATGCTACACTCAATATAATTTTCTAGATGCTTGAAACTATTTTTGTTTGCGTACACTGGACACAAATACGATCTAACCAGATCAAAGTGATGGTCAATTGTCGTAGAAGCAAAATTTTCGGCTCACTAAAGCAAACATATCCTAAACTGCTGGAAGCAAAAGTTTCGGCTAACTGAAGCAAAGAAGTTCTAAGCCGATGGAAACAATCTCTATCAGCTTTCCATGGAAACAAATTCACAAGGTGAAAAAAAAGATCATGTATACGAGACGATTAACGTTCAATCTGAAATAAGGATTGGAAACAAATTTATGATAGCAAATCTCCTGCATGAAAAGCATGGAGCCTAATCAATTTCATATTCCCTGATTTACAGGAGTGGATGTTAGGAAACAAATTGATGACAATTAATGTGGAATCACGCAAGAAACATGCAAACTACGTTATAATGCACGGTAATGTATTGCCGGATCCGATGGTCACCGTGCTTTTCATCCTACGGTCAATGACTAGTTTGATACAACACAAGGGATCTATAGTCTGATCCTTAGCGATTCCCTTCAAAATATTAGAGCAAACCCTTGAAAACCAATTGTGTCTGTTTTGACCTTTTGAAATATTTCCAAAGGAAATATTCTCAATAAAGTCCCAGAAATTTCTAGCATGTCCCACTTGCTATATTTGGTGACTATGCCAAGTTTCACCTCCATCCAATGTGATTTCATTCAGCAAATAATCCACAAACCCTCTCTGTCCAGAATCAAGTTGGAGCAACTCTACATTGCCACGTTTTTCCATTTGGCCTCAAACTTTGCAGGAGTGCTCCATACCCTAATTAAGGAGATCATGCCAAGATTTGGATTTGTGGGAGTTGATTTGCTCACATCTTCTCACAAGATGGTAGATTTGCCCATTTGGGGGTATTTTCAATTTTACATTGTCGAACTTGTCCAATAGAGCTCAAATTATGTAGAGCCTCCTAATTATATCCAAAACCAAATCTCTTAATTTTCAAAGCCATTCGAGCAAGTTAACTCCCCCAAACCAGCATCAAACACCTTCTGCCAGAATTGAAAACCAGCACCTAGCACCCTCTACACTTACTCCCTTCAGTCCAAACTCTTGACACAGACTGCCTGTGCCCCCCCCCCTCAACTACAGACGAGAGGCCCAACATTGGTTCTATGAGAGGGAGCCAAAATCCTCATTTTAGCTCATGGATCAAGACTGACAGCTTCACTTTACCTCTCTCTCTTTGGCCAACTTGATTCCTCTCGGTCCCTAGCATCCAAGGAGTATCTCCCCCATCTCCCAAACACCCCAGGCACAGCCAAGACGCGCCAGAGCGCGCCAGCATGTCGTGGCATGCCAAAACCACGCTCTGGACATGCTACAGGGCACACCCGAGTCCAAGGGGGCCAGCGCCAACCAGATCATGCCTCCCTGTTGCCCCTCTTTGACCACATCGACGACCAAGCTCAAGGTAACATCGGGCCCCTCTTCTCCCCCTCTCCTTTGCCCCTGGCAACGCATACCCACGCGCGTCGGAACCGGCCAAAAGAGCTCGGCCCTGTGCTGGGCCAGCAGAGCTACCCCCTCCCCTCCTGAAGATGTTGTGTGGTCCTAAACCACGTCCGCAAACTCCAGTTTCACTCCCGAGCCCTCCCTCCCTCTCCTGCCGCCACAGCAAAACCACCAGCTCACCACCACTCGGTGACTCGTCACCAGTCTATAAATAGGCCACCCTCAACACTCCCAGCACCTCAAGCCTCTCCCTCCTACCTCCAATCGACCACACCAGTTGTAACGACTAAGGTGTGGTCCTTTCTGATTTAGGGAACGAGGCCCCAAAATGGAAAGAAGCGCATCTAAGCGTTTCGCAAGCACGGTAACATAGCACATACATAATAATAGAATGACAAATAGGGAATCATCTGTCATCTCATAGATAATATCAGAGTTTTACATCACACATTTATTCAGACAAGGTAGTTCCTCTACGGACTACATAACATGAGAAAAGGCTATGCTACCTTGCATGCTTGCCCATGATCACGACCACGCCTCAGTCTTCTGGATAGTTCACGTATAGGTTGTCGTTCTCCTCATCGTACTGCCACACCAGCTGCGTGCCGTCAGGAACACCTGTGTCGGGCGTACATGTACCTGTTGGTGTGTTGAAGTAATCTGTGAGTCACGGGGACTCAGCAATCTATGACCTCGGTGCCAGAACTAGTCAAGTTTTTAGGTAAGGAAGGTTCAGTGTTTAGGTTGCAGCATCCTAAGCTTTTATGGTGGCTAACTTACGTAGAACAAGTTATTGATGGTGGTCTATACTAGAGGGAGAAGACTAGCTGATCAATAAGTGATCCTGAACACCTACCTACGTCAATCATAACCCCACCGTGTTTCCGATCGAAGAGAGGTCTTCGAAGGGGACAGTCACGGTTACGCACACAGTTGGAAATTTTATTAGATTTGTTCAAGTTATCTATAATCGGATGTTAACAAATATTCCAAGTTGCCACAGAACCGCGGGCACGGCTTTCCGAAAGATTTAACCCTGTAGGGGTGCTCCAACTAGTCCATCACAAACAGTCACGGGCCGCAAAGTAATCCTCTATCACGAATCTCGTGATCTCGTCGAATTCCTTAGAGGAAAACCTCAACTCTGGGGAGAACCAAAGCCTCACCGAGATTCATATACGCAAGATATATCGCTAAGGAAAGACAACTCTAGCAGGACCTCCCGTCCTGTCGACGACCCCGATAAGAGCCGCGTATCTCAGTCTCAGGACACGACGGATGGAAAAGCCTACAGGAACCAAACCTCAAGTTTCACTGTGGTGGCCCCACAGTCTGTCCACTTTGGACCAACACTCATGAGGAGCACTGGCCCGGGTTGTTGATTAATTCCTCGGGGTATCTATTCCCTATGCAGATTATTATTAAGTGATTAGCAAATTAACACCAATGTTGGGTCCTGCCGGACAAGTCTTAACACTACGCGATTTATCAAGGGGGTCCCCATAACAACCCCGAACGTGTTAGGAGCGATCAGTTATGGAATCAAACACCGGTAGTCGGAAACTGTGGCAGAAATAACGAAACAAAACACCCGGCAAAAGGCTAGGCCTTCCGTTATTTACCAAGTATATAGGTGCATTAATTAATAACAGATTTAACATAATGATAACAAACTCATGTTATCACATGAGACAATTGCACCTGCAACTAGCAACGCTAACATTAGGAGCTGAGCAAAGCCTACTTAGCCATTCAATATTTGCTAGGAAGGGGTAAGTGTTTGGGTTTCGTGGCAATATCAGGAGGCAATTATTTAAGTGGTAGGCAGTGAGCATATGACGAAAGAAATGTGAATCTAGCATAACAAGTCTAGAGATGGAATCAAGGTCATATCATCTTGCCTTTGATGTCCTCAGCTTGGAACTGCTCTTGCTCGTCCTGCACGTACTCTCCCGGATCCATGTAATCGCTCTCCGATCCCAGTGCTACTCAACATAAAAAATTGCATCCAATGAACAACAGCACATCAAGATGCAACAAGCACATGATGCATGAGATGAAAATGAACATGCATCTCTATTCTAGTCACTTGCACATGCATGAGAAGACAATACAAGCTTCTGGATAGAAATGCACTCTAAGCTATCTTAACATGCATGAGAATGACATGAACAGATGCGTCACGCGAAAACGATGCGAAAACATATAAAGAACGTTATAGACGGAGCTACGGATCAACTGGAAACAACAGAACAAGAAATGGAGTCATGTGGATCAAATCCAACACAACACACTCCAATGGCATACTTCTGGTATTCCCAGGTTGCCAAAACACAAAACAACCAAGTATGGATGGGGTGGTGCAAGGAATATCACCACACCATCAACTATGCATTCACAAGCATCAAAACATCAAAACTACACATTCTGTCCTAAACAGCATCATAGCAGTTTGAGAGCTACATGCAAAGCATCTAAAGCCACCCAATTGTGCCAAATAAGATATGTGGCAGAAGCTATTCAAAATCTCTACAAGCATGAGCAAAAAGATAATACAAAGAAGTTTCACACAGAAAGATCTACAACTGCTAACTTGGACAAAAATATCAGTTTTCAGGGACTTAGTGAAAATATCAGATTCTCACTAGTTGTTCATGCTCTGAAGCATTTTGACAGCTCCCAAAACAATATCTACAGGAAGCCAAATGGAATGAAAATTGACAGAGAGCTAGACAAACACAAAATCTACAGCTTCTCAGTTGATTGCAGGGGCTGATTCCCAACACATAAACTTGTACAAGCACAACTACAAGGGAAGAAAATAACAGCAGTTTCTCACACTTAGAGAAAATCACAGATTTTCACTAAACTGAAATTTCCAGCCACATGCCTACTTTGACTAGGCACAACTTGCACATATGAACTCCTAAGCATGAAACAAACACAACATGCTATAGAGGGGTTCACCCTCTACTGCCACAACAAGGAATCAACCTCTTGGGCTCATCACATCACATGGAACCAAGCTCTAAACATTGAACAAAAGAGAAAAAATGACATTCCCAGAAAGTGTTCCAAAGTGGAATCTGATTCCACCATTGGATTCCTGGGATTATTCTACCCCAAAAACATATATAATACATAGGCACTTGCATAGAACAAATGGGCACAAACTTGAAAGGAAAATCTACATGGAATCACATTGAGGTGAATAGTGCATCACCACATGTGCTTTCACTAGATTAACACCTACACATCCACTTGCACACTATCAATACTACAATGGTGCACATGAGGGTTAGACCTCATGTTCATGTGCCTTAGCACACCACCACACACACACTTACATCATGCACACATATAACAAGCACCTACACATGCTAGTCATAACACACACACTATCTTACACTCATATCAAGCATTCCTACACATACAAACTTGCACATGTGCTTATCAAGGCACATCATGCCTTGGGCATGTGTGTGACACACACACACACAAACATCACATGATCATCTATGCACACATCAACAAGTATGTGGGGGGGATCCACACACACATACACACACTTGCACTAATTAGTGCTTGAGTTCATCACTCAAGCATATAAGTAACACACACACACATGCATGGGACATGCACCTACACATACATCCCTAGTGCATCACACACTTACCTACACATACACATACATGAGCTAGCTCACACCTATACACATGCACACAAAGCCTACACATGCATATTTACACTTACTAACAAAATAACTAGGCAACCTGCTGGTTGTGAGCTAAAAATAAATACCACATGAGGTGGCCAAGCATACCATAGCACTATGCAAGCAAACAAATACAAAACAGTAGAAGAAATGCAAAAGAAATAAAAGGGTTGTGGGAGGGATTCGAACCCAAGACCCCCTGGTCACCAACACACAAGCAAACCACTCTGCTACTGTCCACTTGCTCGACAGAACAGGGAATAGGGGTTCCCAGGGTTCCATTTTACTAACTATCATGCCACGAGACGGCCTACAGCTACGGCTCCTCGTTGCGCGGCGGCGCCGGCGACAGAAAGGGGAACGGCGACGAAGCTACGCCCTATGTGGTGGATCTATCGACGGGAAGGAGAAAGGAAGGCTTGGGCTCACCCACTGGACGAGGGCGTCGTGCCTCTCGGCGAGGACGTATAGGAAGGAGTGGAAGAAGCCATGTCGGGGAAGAACGTCGGGGAGGAAGCCGCCGTCGTCGAAGAAGGGGAAGCAGAGCAGACCCGCTTCTCCTAGCTGCGGTAATGGGTTCCTTGGAGGTCCCGCATGCACGCCGAGGGGTTGGAGAGGACGCAGGGGTACGACAGCGACGGCGAGGACCTCCTCAACTTGCGGCCATAGCGAAGGAGCTCATTCCCTTACCTGATGCCGACAAGAGAGAGGGAGGAGGAGATGGGGAAAGAGGTGGCGGCGCAAGGAAGGAACCCTAGCCTTGCACGGACACCAAGGGGGTTTATATGGAGAAGGAGGAGGCGAGGGACGCGCGGCCTCGACGTCCGTGAGACGGCGTTTCTTGTTGGCGCGCTGTCTCTGTCTCTCTGACGAAGTGACGGAGGAGGAGGAAGGGGAACGCCGTCTACAAGAAGGGGCTGCGCGCGAGGGAAGTTGGGCCAGCTTGTGGGAGGAAGCCCACTAGGTGGCGCCAGATAGGAAAAAGAAACCCTCTCGGGTTTTCTAATTTAAAACAAACAGAGAAAAGATATAAAAAATAGGCAAATCTGTTGGAGTTAAAAATAAAACAAAATACCCCTGGTCATAAGGGAATTATGACCCACTTAAATAAAATGGAAAAGGAATATTTGGAGCATATAAATATTTACAGAACAGAATTTAATAGACCTGTTTTGTGAATATTTGCACCACCAAAACATGGTTTCCAAAACAACAAATTCATAGCATCACATCCACCACAAATAATACCAAAGCATGGGCATTTTGAAACAGGGAAGGAGCAATTGAATCTTGAGCTTGAGATAAATAGAGAAAGGGAAAGTTTTGAATTCTATTGCAATCCACATAGTGCTTCCTACTTTCAAACCACACCCACCTCACTTGACATATCAACATCACATCATCACATGACACACCACAACATGGATCACAAGAACAACAAATACAAATAGGCATGGATGAATGGATGCATGAATGCAAAGGAAAACAAGACAAGGTGACACATGAAATAACACATGCATTGATCTCTCATGGCACTGACAAGATGGACCCACATAGAGAAGGTTCCAAATAAGGCAAGTTACACTCTTGGGGCATTACACCAGTGCCCCATTTGAGATAAGAGAGCCCCGGTACTCGAGATCGACCGAAGTGTCGACGCGTCGAGGCTCCGTCGATCTCGGGCTACAGGCATGCTCCAGAGCCCCATTCACTCCCCATGTGACCACAAAGACCTGCCAAGCCTTCTCCACTACTCCCTCGTCCTTCTCCCTGCTCGGAGCACCGACTGCGACACCTTTCCGAAAGGTCTCCGCCGCTGCTTCGTCGTCGCCGGCGACATAGGCCACCTCTGTTGTCCCTTCGACCATCATCTCGTAGGCGGAGGAGCCACGAGTCTGTTCCCGTACTCGCCTAACCTCCAGAGCCCCGGAGCTGCCGCCGGTGAGCTCTCCCTCCTCTCTTTCTAGAGGTAGAAGATGACCCCGACAGGGGGACCCCACCTGTCGGTGGTCGTCTCGTCCCTCTCTCTCTCCCCCACAGTCGTTGGCCACACGGCTGCGCGCGTCAGGTTTAAACCTGACGGCTCGCCCAGAGCCAGGCCAGTGAGTTGGCCTTTCCCCATTTATGTTTTTCTCGATTTTAAAAATAAATCCACACGATAAATTCTTTATCCAAATTATATATTTTTCCACCATAATCTTGTAAAATTATGTAGTATCTAACAGTACTGTTTGTGGAATTTTTATAACAACTTTTATGCATAGGTTTATTTTAAAACCTAGTTTAAGTATTTTTAACTTCTCTTAACAAGACTTTAAAAATACTTTTTCACTCCAAAACCAGAAACAAATATTTTTATAAATAATAATAGTATTTTACAGAATAGGGTAACATTTTTTATGTGAGTTGTACTCTGTTTTGATTGTGGTCATTATTATTATTGCTATTACGATGATAGATCGCGTGTTTGACGAAGGACTTGGACCCGAAGACCTCGAAGACCCCGAGTACCTAGCTGATCAAGGCAAGCAGCCCTTTGACCATGTCTGAGAAAATATTTTTGCATGCCATGTTGATTACTCTACTCCGATGCATCTGATCATGATTAATTAGTAATCCTTCGAGGCGATGTGACTGATGGCTCCTCTCGAGCACTTGCATTTGAGCATGACCTTACCACCTATGAGGGTCATACAAATGAAAGTGGACAAGTAGTAGTAGTGCTACGCATAGGGTGAGCATATGCATGGTGATGGTAACACAAAGGTGATATCAAAGGCTTTTTGAAAACCCCATCGGGTTCCACTAATGCCCGAGGGTGATGGTGTTGACCTGGATGGCCACTTGAGAAAGAAGTGGTGTGCCAAGAAAAGTTTTGTGTGAGTTGTTTTGGAAATGGGATTAGATTTAAGATTTGTCGATTGCCCCAACCTTACATGTGCGACCACGATACCCTTTTTATGGGACCGGGCTTTGTTGATTACTATGGTCGTCCTAGCAAAGAGCTCGCATTACTAGTGGCGGGAGTAATATGGTCACTTTCGTGACGGGGTCGTGCCAGGTAGGGCGAGTATGTCGTTTTAACGTGTTCCGGGCACACCGTTGGTCCGCGCATGGATGATACGGTCTAGAATTGGTGCTCGTAAGACGTACATCATGTGGGATGGGTACCAACCGAGTGTACTCTTTGTTTAGTGTCCTCACAGGAAAGGCAATGATCGGGTACTTACCACGGGTATGTTATATACCGTGAGTCGTGGATGACACGGAAGTTTCCCGGATCCCGTGGGTACAGCGTACAACCTCTGCAGGGTGTAAAACTATTCGAATAGTCGTGTCCACGGTCAAGAACAGTTGGGTGGTGCTGCTTAAACTACGTCTAGCCGTTTCCGCATAAACCAAGTGTGTGGGTATAAAGGTTTTACCTGATAAAATGATTACCTAGGTCAAGTCTGGTGACTTGGAATGTAGGGTGAACATGAGGTGTTCAGCCCTTGGAATATTCGTGTTGATGCGTGTAACCTGTTCCTATGGTTAATTCATGCCTAGTGATGTGTGATCATCTAAACACCTGATCATGTTCATGGATTAAGAAAATCTGCTTTCCGCAAAGGCTGCATTATACTTCATATTGCACTCTATTACATAATCCACATCATGGGCTATTAGCGAGTACATTCAAAGTACTCATTGGCTTGCCACTGGTTATTTTATTGACCAGACATGGAGGAACCGGAATATGGAGAAGAATTCGTCGTTGGAGACGGGCACACGAAGTAGCACGCTTCCTGGTCAGAATGTCGGTTGGTTAAGGCTGATGGCATGGTTTCACATTTCTACCAAGATCTCCGCTAGTAGTTGAGTTGGTGTGATTGACCTTCATGGCCCTATCTATGTAAGACTTGACCATAATGCTCCTTATTTGTATTAGACGTGATTCATGGATGTAAGACTCTTGTTATTCAGTATCTGTGTGTTTAGTGAGCATTGATCTGTGGGATCACCGTACATGTTCATTCGGCGATCTCGACTCATAAGTCGGAGTTCCCACACTTTCAAATTCAAATATGCAAAAATTTAAATTGCGGCGATTAAATTAAGAGGAGAATATGCTCCGAGGTCATTACACCCACACAGTTTATAAAGCAGAACGTGTGTGATATACCTCATGATTTGACACGTTTCAAATAGAAAAATCATGTGCGACAATGCACACAATTGTCATCTACAAAACTGTGTGTGATGTTAAACAATATCAGGAATGCTTAAACTGACCTAAATGTTTGTGATAGTATCCTTATCATACATGCTTTATAATGTTTCACTATTTGTTATGTCATATACATCCTACACAATTACGATAGTTCGACCGTTTGGGAATCTTGGTATATCGCAAATGACATCGTAGGACAAAATGTGTGTGATAGTGTCCTTATCATACACGGCTTACAGTTACAAACTGTTTGTGATGTGGCGCACATCATAAATGGTGCACCACAGAGTAGCGTGTGCGATGGTAATGCGATCTCACATGAGTTGCAAAGATGGGTTGTATGGGAAATATGACATATCTCAAACGGTTGTCTCATAACTCTCATTTTTGATATATGCGGACATCCCATATGTCTAGTTTTGTGAAACATTTACGCCCATAAATCACCATCACCGACGATTTTTCCATGTCGTGTGGGATGGACCCCCCTATCCCTCACACACGCAAGGCGACAGTTTAAAACTACGTCACGGAAAGGGGTTAAAACCCGTTTGTATAGCACATCACTGCACCGGTGTATTAACTCTAGTACGAATATAAGTGAAGAACGAGAGTGCAATTATTTCTTTGAAATATATGCGTTGTGTGCTCTAAAAGATATAAGTGGAGTACTAGAGCAACTGCTAAGCTCGTAAGATATAAGTGAAGCACAAAGAGTACTCTAAGAAATCATGGTGATCTTGTGTCTCTCTCAAGTGGATGTGTCTAGCAAACAATGATTGTAGGGAACTAAATAAGAAAAAATAAAATGAAAGCAAACGAGGCTCCAAGAAAAACTCATATCATGTGATGAATAAAAATACATCTCCAAGTGACATCCCGATGGATCGAGACGAAAAAGGAGACGCCGGGAGGGGCCTGCACATATCAGGGGATCAGCCACCCCCTGGGCGCACCCTTTTGTGTGATGCCTCTCTCCTGCATCCTCTAGTATCCACCTGAAGCTTCCATATCTTCTTTTGGTCTAGAAAAATTGTCAAAAAGTTTTGTGGCAATTGGACTTCGTTTAGTACTAGAACGTGAGAAGCCAAAAACATGCAGAAAACAACAACTGGCACTAAGCACTGGGTTAATAGGTTAGTGCTAAAATATAATATGAATTGGTAAATAAATACCCAAAAATTATCCTAGAATAATAATATTTCAGCATGGAACAATTAAAAATTATTGATACGTTGGAGAGGTATCAGAGCCGCCGCCGCTTGTTGGTTTTTCCTCAGAAGGGCTGATCTGGAGTACGTTTGGGGCTCCAAAGAGGGGGATTCGTTGCCATCGTCATCACCAACCCTTCTCCATCAAGAATTCATTGATTCTCACCATCGTGAGTGACTAATTCCTTTGTAGGCTTGTTGGACGGTGATGGGTTTTTGATGAGATTGATCATGTAATCGAGTTAATTGATAGGGCTTGATCCCTAGTATCCATTATGTTCTGAGATTGATATTGCTATAAATTATCTATGCTTAATGCTTGCACTAGGGCCCGGGTGCCATGATTTCAGATATGAACCTATTATATTTTCTCTGAACCAATATGAAACTTACCCAAAACGAGTGTGTGGGGAAAACTGAGTACGACTAAGGAACCAGGGGCATCTGAATAAAAATCCCTTCTGGTGAAGGTCGTAGTTTGAGGACTTCATGTATTTACCATGTGTTAATGCTTTCTTATAGTTATATATTAAAAGGAGGCCTTAATTTTGCTTAGTTTTCTTATGGACCCCGCTGCCACGGCAGGGTAAGACAAAAGATGTCATACAAGTTCTTACCGGAAGCATGTATGACTATATACGAAATACATTCCTACATTATATTTATGAATTGGAGCTAGTTCTTTGTCACTCTAGTGTGTAACTATTACATGATGAATGTCATCTATATCTATACATCGCTAATCTATGAGCTTACGCTTTACATATACTGAATCTTGCTAAAGTTACTACTACTATTGCTACTGTCACAACTGCTACAAATTGTTGCTATCACTGTTAGAGTTACTACTATTGCTTGTCGTGCTACTAAATCCTTGTGGCACAGAGCTATCCTAGCTGTGGTTGAATTGGCAACTCAATTACTAAGTCTGAAAAATATTCTTTGGCTCCCCTTGTGTCGAATCAATAAATCAGGGTGAAATACTACCTGCGAAGACTGTTGTGATCCCCTATGCTTGTGGGTTATTAGCAGCAAAGAGGAGGCCGGTGGCGAGGGTTTTCTGGGCAGTGGAGAGGAGGTGGGGAGTGGGAAGCCCGAAGCAACGCGAGAGGAAGTAGTGATGTGAGTGCTGAGTGGAGAGGTGGGTGTGTCTTAAACCTGCCCCGTGGAAATTGTACCGGCACAACAGAACACATCATGGGATTGCACTCCACGTATCTATGTAAGCTAGCTGGTAGCACTAGTACAAGTCACTAGTACTACCCCAATGGCATTACACCCATCGTTTCTATCGATAGGTCTTGGGTTAGAGACCCAGGCCAAACTTTTTGTGTTCTGTTTTTTAATTACTTTAGTATATTTTTTAATTAACTGGATATCACATATTCAGTCATTTAGTTTAAACAACTAATATCCAATAATTGAGGCCAAACTTTTTTCTCTTTTAATTATGTTTAATTTAACGGATATTCACAAATTCAGCTAACATCAAAATATCACATTCAGGCATTTAGTTAACATCAAATATGGACATTTGGACATTGCATCAAATCCATTCAAATATATTCAAACCATAGGTTGAGAAAGTGAATGAGCCACTGAATGAACCAAGTTTAAATTTTCAGTTTGCATCAGGCAACTGAATGAGCCACATTTTTAGTTTCAAACACTAAGATAGAAGTGTTTGCCAAAAATCACATAGGCACAAGTGCAAAGGCACTGGTTCATCTAAACTCATCAAACAAGTTCACTCTTTTGTGCTTCCTGGGCACGTACATATCCACGTGGCCCCTTTGATTGCTTACTGTGCTCATCTCTTATTATTTTTGCCTCTTCTTGTTGTTTCTTATTTGCTTCTTGATGTTCTTTCCTCTTCAGTGCTGCAATAGCTATCTTTGCTTCTTGATCTTCTTTTTCTTCAAGGCTGCTTCTGCTCTAGCTAGAATTGCTTCAATTGCACTAGGCTCTTTCTCTTGTTGCAGTGTTGCTTTTCTTCTTGTTGTACCTTCCTGCTTTGCAGTTGTTTCCTCAGCCTTCTTCTCTCTTGGTACTCTAATTGTTCTTGATGTCTACTCAGCTTTCATCATACTGATTTCTTGCCTTGTTGCCTATGCCTCCTCTGCTATCCCATTCAGTGCCTCAAGTGTTGCATCTCTTCTGGCTACCATCTGCCTTTCTTTGTCTCTTTTTATCTTCATCAACTTCATGGTCAGGTTGCCATCATTTTTAGCTATAGATGTTTGTGTTAAAGCTTGAGAGCTTGATGCCCGTGAGATGAAAGATGAATCTGGCACAGTGCCCTCGGCATTTTCTCTAGGAATAAGTCTGGAGAGCGGCATCCTATGAAGCATTGTACATCCAAAGTCATGAACATGTAGAAATCCATTCATCATCTAGTACAATCAGTACATTTTTCAATTTTTAAGTGCAAGTCAAAAGAAAGGGACAAAAGATTAGAATTTTCCTGGAAAATGACTCGTGTATCATAGTCATAATCATCCTGTTGGGCTTGTGCATCATCTTGTGTGACATGGACCTGCTCTTGAGTTACTTGGTCATCATATTGTGTGACATGGGCCTGCTCCTGAGTGAATTGGTCATCATCCAGTGTCACTTGGCCATCATCATCTGACACAGAATCAGGTATAGCCTTTGGCCCCCTTCTAACTTATAGCTTTGGCCTTGGCAAAATGCTAGCTTTTCTCTTGCCACATCCTTTCAAGTTGTGTTCTTGTTCATTGCAGTATGTACATTTTATTGTACCTCCTTGTCTAGTTCGTACCTTTGTTCCATCTTTTTTCTCAATATCGTAAGATTGCATTCTCTTGCTCTTGTTGGAAGGCCTCCCTACCTTTCTTTCATAGAGTGGTGGCTTGATTTCACACCCATTCATCTTCCCCAACTTACTCCTATCTCTATAAGGCTTGATAATGGGTTTGTAAGCTAGCTTGAGAGCTTCTATACTATAACAGGAGTGCACCAAAGTCTCACGTTCAATTCTCTCTTATCTGTAGCATGCAATTGCATGGTGACAAGGAACTCCACTTCATCCCACCTTTTACATGTGCAACTCTCCTCCTTTATGCCAACAATGTATGTCCTATTCTTGTTGTAAACCTGAAAAATGACATCACCAGCCCCTAAAACCATGCACGTAGTTGATAGCTCTATATTGTTTTCTATTATTTTCCTTATTTTTGGGCATATGGTTCCAAGACAGGTCTCTGCCTCTTTTCTCTTGTTGTAGAATCTGACCATTAGCTGGGTTTTGATCTTGTCAATCATTGATCTGAGGTGCATCTCCCTATCCTCAAGAATATATTCGTTGAAAACCTCAAAGTTGTTGTTTAGAAGGATATCACACTTGGGCGAGACTCTACCGAACCCTTTAACCCAAGTGTTTGGTGGAAGTTGCTCAAGCCACCTGTAGGATGCTAAGATGATGGCCTCATTTCTTCCATGTTTGCAGCCCACAGTTCTGATGTTGTGCTCCTTGCACACTTCCATAGTTGGTTCTTAAGCACATCTCCTTTGTGCGTCTGCTGGAAGTTTTGCGAGATATGCCTAACATAGTGTATGTCCTATGCATCAGGAAAGTGTTGCCTCACTCCCATGATAAGTCACTTTTGCTTGTATGACATTATAGTCCATGTCTCTGTATTCAGAATTCTCAAGTCACTCTTCAAAATTGACAAGAACCATTTCTATTTGTTAGTGTTCTCAACCTCCACAAGGGCAAATACTATAAGGTAGATGCAATCATTGGGATCCATCACTACAGCACACAACATAACACCTCCTTACTTGGTCTTCAAGTGGCATCCATCTAAACATATGACAGGCCTGCAAGCTAGCATGAAACCCCTTTTGCACGCATCTAGAGAGAAATAAAAACTTCCAAATATGCCATCATTGACTCTCACATAGAAAGAGTTGCATGGGTTTGATCTTCTAAATTCTTGTGCATAATCACACATACTATTGTACTTCTCTAACTCATCTCCTTCAGTGTCTTTCTTGACTAATCTCTTAGCCCTTTTCACTTTGATCCTTGATGATGTCATATTCAGTCCTAATGAAACACTCTTGAAAAAATCTTCATGTTCATATTTTCATCAGCTCTGAAGGAATCAAGGCATTTTCCAACCATAAAAGGAGCAGTGAATGACCTAACACTCCATTTCTTGATGCATGTATGCTTTGGTTGTATTTCTTGACCATGAATCAATTACTTTCGGTGTCATATGATGCAAACAGAGACCAAGGGCACCCATCTTCACAACTAGCCTCCATTCTTTTCCTATCATTTGTGGGGCACTTAATGTCAACTCTTTCCTGATAGTCGTACTCTCTGATTGCTTTCCTTAGTAACTCAACAGTGCCAAAGGTTTGACCAACTTGGAACTCAGGTTTAGTCAGGTCTTCATTTTTGAAAGATTTGAAATTCGGCTTAACCTTATCTTCATCAGAGTCTTGCAAACACATGTCCCCATCTTCACTAGGATCATCACGTTCTTCTTGGACTGCTTTACCTTTCTCAAAATCAACATTGTTGTCAAACAAGTCATTGTCATCTTGAAGATCAATGTGTGAATCAACAAGCTAGGGGTTATAATCATCATCTCAGTAATGAACTTCGAAATCAAAATATCCATGTTCGAAGCCGTGCAAGTTTTTCTGCCCCTATGCTCAAACTAAAATGAATGGACATAATATCCTTGTTGAAGTGGTCCTGGTATGTAATCATCTTTTGACTCTTCCTCACTTTCACATAGTGCATCTTCCTCACTTGGATCTTGATCACCCTGTTGGTTAGGCTGCTCCTCTTGCTATTTACCAGTGTGTTTCTCTATCTGGTGATGTGACTACTCCTCTTGAACTTGCTCCTTATTTGGTATCATGCCATTGAATTTGACCATAGGAGGATCCTCATCATCAGAATAATCAGGAATAGTACTAAGATATGATCTCAGGTTGTTATCATGATCGAGATAAATCTACTAGAACTGGGTCCCGTTAGAGCACAGTCTTTCATGTTTTCAGTCATAGTGTTATCCCCCATCTTAATATCTCGCAATCCATTCTTGTAGACTATAAATTCTGGAACACACCAGTAAGCCTTGATCCTTCCCTCAAACTCATAACCTATTTCCTCCACTAAACCAACAACAGTAGGTGTCCAGTTATCTATATCACAGTAGTGATATGAAATGGAGTGGCCCTTGTGGTAACCCCTATGCTTGCTTGAACAAAGGAAATAGCCACCATGTATGACTTCAATAGAGAAAAGGTTGATGTTGGCTTCTGCAAAACAGTCACATTGACATTGTTCAAACAAATAAATTACAAGCATATTCACGCGGTAGAATTATGCATTGCAATCTTCAAACATTTCTGACAGTAAAAACAGATAATGCAATCTTCAGACATTTCTGACATTTTCTTGCAAAACTCAATCTTTTGTAGAATAAAAGAGGGGAATTATGTCCTCCACTAGACAAATACATGATGTGTCAGGTCCAACATCAATTTTTTGGGTATCTAAGATGAACAAGAGACATTTGATCAACACAAGGTCGTATTAAAGCGCACATTTTTTGCGAATTTAAAAAGAATTGGCCTTTATCTCGCACTACACCCCTCTTGTTTAACCCTCTACCCCCCCCCCCCCCAAAAAAACCCTAATTTTGATTTGACGCTGCTAAAACCCTACTTGGAACAATCAAGTAGCTAAAACCCTACAAGAAGACAATTCGATCCAGGACGACACAACCAAAACCCTCACATGTGAGCGCAATTGAACCCAACACGGATTCATTCCAGGAGCTAGTATCAAAGGATCTAGCGCACAAGGGTGAGACTACGATGATGTACCGTAAAGGAGCAGGTCAGCATTGCATGGGACGCCATGTTGGAGCAAGAGGGGCGTTCCACAAGGCTCTCCCAAAGGGTGCGGACGGTGGCAGCTCGGCGGCCAATGACGAGCTCATGTCACCGTCGCCGCACGCGGGCACACCGGCAACCTTGAGGCCACCACCTCGGCAATAACAACAAGCAGGGGAGCGAGCGAGGAGGAACAGGGGAGCGAGCAAGGAGTAGCAGGGGAGCTAGCAGGTGCGGTCTAACCAGGTGCATCCGACTAGGTGGGGAGGTATTCTAATTCATCCGATTTTGCAAGAAAAACCATGGTTTACTTGCGTATTGCACCGGTCTAAGGGCCTAGAGCTGACTTGGCAGTAACCGCACACGTGGACACGTGAGTCAACCGCCAAATCAGGGTGTATGTAGACAAAACCGTAGAATGGACCTTATGTGAACTCCCAAGACAAGTTGTGTGTCGTATTTTGGGTATTTCTAACTACGTGGACAAAAGTGACCATCGTGAAAAGTTTGGGGACCTACATTAATCTTTCGTCTTTAGAAAATGTTGTCGATCCACAACAATGGAGGATAAAATCAGTTATTTTCCCTTACGAGGCATTTAACCGAATCACTGAACCGAATAGTAAAGGAAAACTTATCCCCTCCCACAAAAAAATCCTTCCCAATCTCCTAAAATAACCTTCCTCCCTCCACGGCCAAGTAAAAGTGACAGCCTTTCTTTCTCCCACCCTCTCATTGCCTTGTCTCCTACCACCTAGCCATTGTGCTTGACGGTCACCACCGGTGACCATCCCTCCAAACGAAATGGATACCTCGGACCCTTCCCTCGCCCCGCCGACCACTGCCGTTGGCTTGTCGCTGAAGGAAACCACCCACGCGTCGCCGCTTGCGCTGGAGAAAAGTTTGGGCATAAAAATCCACCGGGTTCAAGCTCCGCCTCTAGTCGAGGCAATGGCCTCTAGGGAGGCGACCGCCTCTCCAGCAACCCGCTCTCCTGTCGGAACCAAAATCACAAGAAAACCAATGGAAATGACGAAGACCCTCGTCGAGGAGTTTACGATGAAGACGAAGAAGAATAAGTTGCCGCCCCATCCAAGGTTGGCTCCTCGTGCAGCTACTATGACGGCCACTATAGCCACTGCTCCGATACTAGCGGCGGTAGCGGCCGACAATAAGTGTCACGGCTGCCAAGTGTTCGATGAAATTCCCACTCGATAAACTTCTAATCTTTTTTTAAATTGGGCAATGATTGTTGGTGGCCGATGGTGATGTAGTTTGTTTAGTTTCTTATAGTTGTGTGAATATAAACACAACTAAATTCTTACTATCTTTGGAGTCTTCGGCAACAATGGGACTTGATGAGCTCAACTACGACTCCATTTGGCATTCAAAGGTGGCCCAGGACATGGATCAAGAGGATGTGGCCAAAGAGGAGGAGGTGGTCAAGGAAGAGGAGTACGCCGAGGAGGTGGTGGATGATAAGGAGGTGGGTGATTAAGAGGAGGTTGTGGAGGTGACCAAAGCAAGCACGCGCTCGTCAAGGTCACACACCGCCAACTACAATTACAAACAAGATGTTTCTCTTTAAGATGCTTGGATGAACATCTCCATGGATGCAACAA
This sequence comes from Hordeum vulgare subsp. vulgare, assembly GCF_904849725.1. NCBI lineage: Eukaryota > Viridiplantae > Streptophyta > Magnoliopsida > Poales > Poaceae > Hordeum > Hordeum vulgare. Next base: position 136,058,405 of record NC_058522.1, on the reverse strand, counting down.
TTGACTCAAACCAAGACTATGTTTTGGGAGAGAATTACGGACCAGTACAACAACTCCATTGACGTGCAATCAAGTCGCACGCGAGATTTTGCAATAAGACATGTACGGGGTTTGGATATCTTAGAGAAATAAACAATGTATAGATCACTTCTACGGAAACCAGTAAAGACGATTTTATGATCGTCGCTGCAAAACACTTGGCATTCTACTTTCGTAAATAGCACATCGAAACCGAAGTCTGTTAGTCTACATAGAGAAAGGAGATTGTAGCCAAGAGATTCAACAAGCATGACATTCTGAATGGAACTATCATGAGATACGACCACCTTACCAAGACCAAGTACCTTACCCTTGGAGTTATTTCCAAAAGTTACATACCTTTGAGGTCCACGATTCAGTGTGATCTCATGGAACATGTCTTTATCTCGAGTCATGTGTGCATCCACTATCGAGAACCCACTCCTTATCACCGGCCATGTAGTCTCTAAGGTTTGCCATAAGTCTAAGGTTCCTCATGGTCTTATCATACTCGATATCAAAGTCACCATCTTCATTGTAGTAGCCACGCTCCACATAGTCATCATCGGATGAAGTTCCCTCATAAGAAACAAGAGTTTCATCGGAAATTTGACTATGACAATGTTCATGTTTATGCACTTGAATGGCTTCAACAATGATATTGTTAATAGTAATGACATCTCCTTTGTCACGCATGAGGTCACGAAGCTCAAATAGGCATTTATCAAAATTAGGATAAGCTGACTTCATTTTGTGAAAAAGCAATGTATTTGTGGACAAGGATATCAAGATTTTTCAAGGAATAATGTGGATATCTTTTCTATAGGTCTTTCCACAAGGTATGAGCACACTCAAAGTTTTGCAACTGATTAAGCACATTTCTTGGTAAACCTCTAATGATTAGATTGATAGTGTTAAGGTTACCAAGCATATCAACTTCATCATCATGAGAAGGATGTATGGGATCAATGGGAGGCGCATAGGGATATTCAACATACTTGCACAAATGTAACTCATCAAATATATCAAGCATTTCATTTTCCCATTGTCTAAAGTACTCCCCATCAAGAATAGGCACTCTACAACTAAAAATCCAGGAACTAGTCACATTCATCTTCCTCCAACGGTGATTAAACCAAGGTTTTGGAGACCTTGCTCTGATACCAGTTGAGGGATCGGTAGAAGATGTGTCTAGAGGGGGTGAATTGACTACTTGTCAAGATAAAATTTCTAGCCTAACCCAATTTCTAGGAGGGCATAAATTCAACAGTTCAAAGAAGTCTAGTACACCCTACACATGCATTTCTAAGAGTATAGCAGCGGAATGTAAAACATGCAAATGTAATGTAGAGGGGTAAGGTAGGGAGATCAAACGCATGAGGTTGACATGGGCATTTTTAGCATGGTGCCGATAGGTGACGCTATCGTACGTCCATGTTAGTGGAGACTTCAACCCACAGAGGGTAACGGTTGCGAGAGTCCATGGAGGGCTCCACCCATGGAGGGTCCACAAAGAAGCAACCTTGTCTATTCCACCATAGCTTCCGTCCACGGAGGACTAGCCTTACTCACGGTAGATCTTCACGAAGTAGGCGATCTCCTTGCCCTTACAAACATCTTGGTTCAACTCCACAACACGAAGTAGGAGGCTCCCAAGCCACCCCTAACCAATCTAGGAGGCACTACCCTCCAAAAGGTAATAGATGTGGTAGATCAATGAACTCCTTGCTCTTGTGCTTCTAAACATAGTCTCCTCAACACTAAATCACTCTCTCACAGAATATGCATGGGTAGGAGAGATTGATTTGGTCGAAAGCAGTTTGGGGACGCTAGAAATCAAGTTTCAAATGATTGGACTGGAATATCTTGGTCTCAACACATGAGTAGGTAGTTCTCTATCAGAAAATGGATCTGGCAGTGAAGTGTGTGTTCAGATTGCTTCTCCCACAAATGTGAGGTGGGTGAATGGGTATATATAGGAAGCACACAAAATCCAATTGTTACACACAAAGTGACAAACTCGGTGACACCAAAGTGAAGAACTCCATGGTACCAATTAGCACAACGGTAGAAAATTTTGAATCTCGGTGAGACCGATATATGAAACTCGGTGGCACCGAAAAGATGGCTAATGGTCAGATGGACAAACTCGGTGGCACCGATACTCAAACTCGGAAATTTCGATTTTGTGTATCGAGGCACACGAAATTTGGTCACCCAAACTCGGTAGCACCGACTTGGTTTCGGTTGCACCGATTTGGTGGGAATGGCTAGGGTTTCTATCTGAGGTCAAACTTGGTGGGCCCGATATGGAAATGTTGGTGACACCGAATTTGTGTATGTGGAATTTGATAGAGTGGATATGTGGGAAAATGACTGAGTATCTTGGTGACTAACTTTGAGCACTTTGAGCAATCAATTCATTTTACTACCTCACCCTTTTTAATAGTATTGGCTTTCCTATGGACTCAAAAGTGATTTCTCACAAATATAAAATGAAGAGTCTTCTAGCTTGAAGCTTGAGCCAATATCATTCCTTTCTTGCATCAAGGGCCATCTCCACGTAAACCTTTAACCATAGCTCTCCATGGACTATTCCTGAAATATCTAGGTAAAAGTGTTAGTCCAAGAGAAAATGTATGTTGTCATGAATTATAAAAATCACCAAGGGAGCATATGTTCTTTCATTCCTTTGTAGGGATCATTAGTTGTTCCCGAGGCATCTTCGGCTTAAACAAAGGTTATCGAGCATTTATCAAAGTATCTGTATTAAATGAAATGGCCAAGTAGCACCTATGGGCTTCCTCAAGAAGTTGTTCAATGTATTTGTTATACCTACTTATTTATGTATACACCTTGACTTAAAAGCATCGATTCTTGCCATTTTATGCAACAATTCAACTTTCGATTTTAGCAATGATGGGTTGCCTCGCTCTTGTGCTTACTCTCTACGTTCCTGATATATTCGGCTACAGGGTGAAGGGAGCATGCTGGGATTGTTACGACCAGTTCACCCGGATATGTACCTCAGATGGTAAATCCAAAAGCTAGCATTTATTGAGATACAAATTGTTTGGCTAAAACGATGCCCATCAACTTTGCAATTTCGCGTCTTAAAACTGCTGGTCGTGTTGCACGGAGAAACAGCCATACCGACTAAAATATGTAGCAACCCGGAAAAAGGAATCCATCAAGGAACAATTTTTTCGAGAAGATGTTTCTTACATCTCGTCATAATATAACATAATCCCCTCGTACATTTTTTTTCTGTTAGTACCATATGGCCGGATAGCCTAGTTATCAGAAATTAATTTCTACCTTCATAGGATACAAAGTATGAAACACTGCCCAGTTGATAACAGGGGAGGTAGAAGTCGATGGCCGGTTAAAGACAAAATTTTCAAAATATGGAGGGAAGTGCCTTAATGCACAAATATCATTACATATGATCACACGCTTGGCGATTGGTCTAGTTGATCTATTATAACATCTAACATGCAGTCCTCCTGCGACACGCGTGCGACGGGCATCACTTGATCGTACACCAGGTGTAGCAGAATCTCCTTCCCATCTGGCCCCGCTGGTCCAACCCGGGCCATGTGCTCGGGATCTAGACGAGTAAAGCGGGTCTTCACCATAGCCCACGCCTCCCGAGCTCCTTCTTGGCAGGTCGAGGTCTTCCACAATTCAAAGCGACTTCGGGCTCCTTTAAAATACTCAACAAGCTCAACCATCCCTTCGGGAGGGTTTTGGTTCGTCCATAAAGCTCGAACCATACTCCACATAGCCTTCTGAGCCCGCTCATGCACAATGGATAGTTCCTTCAATAGGCCCCCAAAGGAATTGGCCTCCTCTTGAGGACGCCCAGTCAGGAGACCCGATAAAAAAGAAGCGCACATTTTCATGATCAACACAATAAAACTTGGATCAGTTACAGGTCACGGGTTTACTTACAGAATAGGCCGCCTTTTAATTTTTGGTTCTCTTCTCGAATTTGCACCAACTTAGTTTCCAAACTCTCAACTTACTCAACTTGTTGTTTATTCTCTTCCTTGAGATTGTTGTTTTCCTCGCGGCATCACTTCAATACGTGATGACCGGCTTCAAGCTGAGATTCGGCATACCGCTGAGACTCTCAAGAGGCATCGAGATCCTTTTGCATTTGGCCTATTGATTCACCTGATATAGCAAAAAAAAATGGTTATGAAAAAATGTTTTACAAAAAATTAGTATATCACAAATAAACTCCCTTACCATGGACTTCTCTGGTGAATTTGTTCACATCTTCCAGCTCGGCCCTACTGGCTTTTAAATCGGCCTTGCTCTATTTGAAATCTTTGGATAATCTTTCATTTTCCTGCTTTAAAGCCTGCAGATTAAAAGGTAATTACAATCGACCCTTAATTTAGCCGCCCTGCCCAAATTAAGGCTCGGGGGCTACTGGGTCCAAACTGTTGTTTGGATATAATGATGTCGATGACCCACCTGGAGATGGGCACACACCTGCCTGACTACTTCTTTAAGACTGGCTCGCGCGACTCTGAGGTATGCACCGGCCGAGTTGAGAGCATTAAACCATTGCTCGGAAAATACAGGATGACGAAGTGACTCCTTCCGCTGCCGATGATTCATTGCACTCTCGTATTCAGATTTAGTTACCGATAGCCCGTCCAAACCCTCTAGGAGCGGGCCCGTGTTTGGGACTCGGGCGAGGAGGGTTGCGCGCGTCTCCTACATTGGTCGGTCAAGGGTCATAAAAGTATAGAAGGACAGTTATTATCGTAAGGGATATAAATTGATTCGTGTACCTTTTGGTTGAAGGAGCAGTGGATGAGGTTTCTCTCACCACCTCTGGCTCGGCAATTCTATCCTTGCTTGACAGTACCCTGCCCGGTCTAGTCTGAGGAGTGGTCTGGCGTGCACTCTGACGACCCCCTAGGCACGACCCCTAGTCAGACAGCCTTTTTCTCTTACTCCTTGAAGGGGGAAGGGACCTGGGGGTTGTCGGCTATATGGTCCACCTTCTGCTCATTGACGCCCTCTTGATAAAACACCCCATCCTCAAAGATGATCGAAAGCTCCAGGTCTTCATGAAACCGGGGATCATCATTACGGGCAAAGTCTTCGGGCTGAGGCGCGGGACAGTTTACCGTCTCGATCCAGTGCTTCCAGGGCTGCGAGGAAGGGGTAGGAGTTATTAATCAAATAATAACGGGCATGAATGCCCAAAACTTTGAACATGAATACACTTACCCATTCGAAGGGGTTGTATGCCTAATTGCCGTCCTTGGGGATGAGGCAGGCAAAATCTTCTTTTCCCCATTGAAGAAATCGACCAAAATGGCCGCTAAGGCCTTTTGGTCGTCCGACCCTTGCCTTCTGGATTGGGTGAAATTGCATGTCCCGCTATAATGCCATAAATGATGTGTGCTCTGTTGGAGCAGTTGGATGCACCAGGTAATCACCGCGGCCATCACATTGATGATAGTTATCCCACTGTGAGTAAGCAGCCTAACCTTGGCGGATAGACGCTTCACTTAAGAGCTCTCCTCTTGGGAAGAGCTCTTCGGCCTCCAACTGAACCACTTCTTTAAAGGATCCATAGAGTATTCGGGAAAGCCTCTTCGAATTGGCTCGAATAGTGGGAGATCCTCAATATAAAACCACTCCGAGGGCCATTCATCAAGCTCCTTCTTCGGTGTCCCAATTGGGTATCATGTGGCGGCTATGCGCCCTACTTCGGCTCCGTCCACTTCCCAAACTGTTGTTCCTCTAGTTCAGGGGAAAATGCAGAAGTACTTTCTCCAAAGATCAAAGTGGGGCTCTCAACCCAAGAACATCTCGCATAAGGCCACGAAGCCTGAGATATGAAGGATGGAATCGAGGGGTGAGATTGTGGAGATGCAGCCCGTAAAACTCCAATAACCCCCTTAAGAAAGGGTGAATGGGGAATCCCACTCCCCGCAGTAGGAAGGAAAAAAAGCAAACCCGTTCTCCCCTTTGTGGGGAACGGAAGCTTTCCGCGAAGGCTTTCCCATCGATGGAAGTCACACCAGCGTGAGTAGGTACGACATCCGATTGGGGAAGATATCCCTGCATTTCAAGCTAACGCATACGGAGTAGGGAAAGGGAGCAACTGGCCCAGTCCCCCGGGAGGGGGCAGAGAGGGCGTGAGGAGGAACCTGCCTTGACCCTTGAGGTGTTGAGAGCTCTAGGGTTTCTTGGCGGGGCTGAGAGGCGATGGAGCCTCAGAACAGATTTTGATCTATTTATAAAGGGCGTTACCCCCTCTTGCTATAGGGAACAGTTTGGTCAGGGATTGCTAAAGGTGTCCGCCTCTACAAAGTCATGTGAGAATCCAGAATTATTATTAATCTTTGTGCAGAGTTAAAAGTTGTGGGCCCCGCGATGTTTCCGTAATCGAGAATTGGCCATGGACGAAATCATCATTTCTTGCTCGGAGGAAACAAAGGAACTCGCCTTGCAAACCGAACACTTTGGGCGTGATCACCCGAAGACCCTACACATCGGCATTGAAGGCTAGTTTGGGGCTACTGAGGGAGTGTGGCATTAAGGGGTGATACGGCTCAAACGTATCTATAATTTTTGCTTGTTCCGTGATCTTTGGGGTGACATTGTTATATGTTTTGCTACACTTTATATCATTTTACACATATTTGGACTAACCTACTAACTCAGTGCACCCAGTGCCAGTTTCTGTGTGCTGATGTCTATTTTGCACGGGGGATTACCCAATTTTCCGAAGCCCGAAAAATTCCAGGAAAAAAAATCAGCGCAACAGAAGCTTCCGGATCACCGAAGATGGGCCAAAGGGGGGCTAGGGGCTGCCCAGTCGACCTGCTGGCGCGACCAGGCCCTAGGCCGCCTGGGTGGGCCCCACCTCCTCCGGTGCCCTCATTTGGCCTATATTTAGAGTCCCAAGAGGAAACCCTTCCACAACTTCTAGAATCACGAAGTTCTCCATCGTTCCGCCGCCGCAGCGCTTCCGAGATCGGGAGCGTCACGAGACCTCTTCCCGGCACCTTGTCGGAGGGAGGATTGACCTCCGAGAGCTTCTCCACCGCCATGGACGCTTCCCGGACGTGCCGTGAGTAGTCCTCCTTGGACCATGAGTCCATGACCAGTAGTTATGTGATGTCTTCTCTCCAATCTTGTGCTTCAATGGTTAGTCGTTGTGAGCTTCCCTACATGATCAAGGCATCTATGTAATTCTCTTGCTATTACTATGCTCAGTTTGTTGGGATTCGATGGATTATGAGATTATGTTCATATTGTTATGAGTTATATATTGGATTATCCTTTTATATTATGTTCCTTAGTTATTCATGCATGTTCTCCGTTGCTATTTATTGCTTTGGTCGAGTAGTAGATTGTAACTACAAGAGGGAGGGTTATGCATGATTGTGGGTTCATGCCCCTCGATGCCTAGCTTGAGTGACAGAAACATGAGACTAGGGGATGTGTTATTGCCACTAGGGAGAAAACAAAGGTGCTTGTGACCACAGTTGCAAGGATTGTTTACCTTATGCATAGTTCGTTAATGCAGTTGTCTCTTGCTTTGAGTTTACACTTTGGGTGGGGCTCACAACTTAATACCGGAGAGATGTTCTGGATAGATATCTCAAGGTGGATGATTAGTAAGTAGATGCTGATGAATAAACCGTCTACTTGTCTTGCGTACTGCCCATTACTATTGAACTTCTAACTATCAAGTAGCATAATTAGCATTGTGGTGCGTTCATAATTCTGTCAATTGCCCAACTGTGATTTGTTTACCCAAGCATAGTTGTTTATCGTCTTTTGGGAGAGAGAGATCACTAGTGAATAGCATGTGACTCTGGTCCATATCACCATCATTGTTTACACCTCCACTATTTACCACTGTCATTTACTTTCCCGTTGCAATCACTATTACCTTCCCGCTTGTGTTCTGATCCTTTGCAAACTACAAGTCCGGAGAGATTGACAACCTCTTTGTACTCATTGGGAGCAAAGTTATTTTTTGTGTGTGCAGGTCCACATCTTCTGCTAGCGCCAGGATGGAAGACACCTGCTTGTTGATCCTAGGAGTCCTCCTGGTTCGATAAACCTTACAGTTCCCGTGTGAGGGAAAACTTGCTGCTCACTACATCTCAACCTTCCACTTGGGGTAACCAACGGGGTGCGAGAAGTATATACATCATCTCATCATCAAGCAAAGTTTTCTGGCGCCGTTGTCGGGGACTCCAGTCTTCAAGATAGGGGAGTTGCACGCTATCCTTTACCTTTGCTTTTAAGTCTTGTTAGTTTCTTTTTAGTTATTGCTTTAGAGTCTTATACCAAAAAAAAACACAAAAATTAGTTGCTTTGCTCTTGCTTGTTGCCGCTGCTATGGGTTCCACTGAGAATACCAAGTTGTGTGACTTCACTAGTCACAACAACAATGACTTTATCTGAACTCCTATTGATGCTCCCGCCACTGGGGCCACGTCCTATGAGATTAAACCTGCTTTACTGAACCTAGTTACGAAAGATCAATTCTTCGGTGATGGAGATGATGCTGCTTTGCACTTGAACAATTTTGTTGAGATTTGTGATATGCAAAAATATAAAGAAGTAGATGGTGATATTTCTGAAATCCAGGGAAAGGTAAAAGATGTCCAGGTTACATTCTCTAAAAGGAATGCAACGGTTGATTTCTTCATCATGGAGCCCAACAAAGGGAATATAGTGCTTGGAAGGGACTTCCTCCGAGCCATGAGAGGCTTCATTGATATAGGTAAAGGACACATATGCTTACATGGGAAAGCGAAAGGTACGTACCCGTTCCCTAGGAAAAATAAGGATGAACTTGTTGGTGATCCGTTTGAAGGTCTTTATAATTCCGATGACCTCGGAGAATCTTGATCCTCCTTCATTATGCCTAGCTCAAAGGCATAAAAGAAAGCGCTTGTTGGGAGGCAACCCAATTTGTTTTTACTTTCTATTTTAGTGGTCTTGATGCTTGTTACTACTATAGCAACATCATTGTATCTTTATTTTTAAGCTTTGTGCCAAGTTATAGCCTCTCATTGCAAGAAAGTTCAAAAGTTGTGACATGTTGTCCAGAAACAGATTATGTCTGCTTGATGGAAAAATTTGCCAAATATCACGAGATCATCCTTTTGATCTGAATTGTTTTGACAGCATGCTCTATATAATTTCCTTTTTGGCATTTGTTCTGAGTTTTTTGATTTGAGTTGCAGAAGTGCCCCTAATAAATTATTTACTACCTTTTTTCTGTTTTTCACAGATTCTGCCATGTTTTGCGTTCCCATTGTTTTGCGAATACTAAGCTTGCTTTTTATTTGCAAAAACCTTTTGGAAATCATGAGAAGCAATAGCTTTTCATGAAAATCTTTATTTCTAGCAGGTAATGAATTATTTTATTAAGGGTACTAACCACTCTAATCAGCTTATGATGAGTTTCGTATGAAGGGAGTTTTCAAGTATGCGATGGGAGATGATGAAAGAAGATACATGAGTGTCAAGCGCTCAAGCTTGGGGATACCCCCATGCACCCCAAGAAATATTCAAGGAGACTCAAGCATCTAAGCTTTGGGATGCCCCCGTCCATCTCCTTCTCTGTCAACAATCATTAGTTCGTCCATCTCCATACTATATTTTTATCACTTCATATGTTATGTGCTATGCTTGGAGCGTCCCGCTATTTGCTTTTTAGTTTGTTTTAGTTTTTATTGCTGTTAATAACAATTCGGAACCTAGCCTACCTTGTTTGGGAGAGAGACACGCTCCATTCCACTCTAGAACACAACATAGGTTTTCATGCTTATCCTTTTTGTGTGTTCTCTATCTTTCCATAGCTATTATCATGCTTAGCTCTTAGTTTTCATGCGTATCTTTTTAAGAGCTTTTATTTAGGTTGGTTTTGGAACTCTCTTGAGTTAGCATGCTTATCTTGTTTAGAGAGTTGGCTCGTTACAGTGAGTTGTGTGTCTTGCATGAGTAGGTAATTGAGGTTGCTATTTAAGTATAGTAGTAACTTGCAATAGTTTTGAGGTATTGATTTGAGTAATGTTTGGACTATTGGTGCCAAGAGCTTGAGCGTATTAGTGATAGGTGTTGTATTTTGGGAAATCCATGTGCTTCTAAAAAACTAAAAAATTAGTTGAGAACTCTAGCTACTAAATTGATCGCTAACCTCTGGAGGGGTTGGAATATATAGAGTACCCTCACGTTACCATGAGTCAAGGATGCGCAAGGATAACCAAACCCCCAAACACTCCTCCTCGGGGTACTTGTTTCTTTGTGAATTTCCTAACTAGATAGAGAGTTACCGATAGTAAGTGTATGAGGTTTCGCCAAGGAAGGGCTTGGGTTCAACCCAAGCACTGTCAAGAAAAGTGCATCTCCTCTCAAGTGTACCACTCCTCTTAAGGAAATATTTGTACCAGAGGGACACACGGAGAAAGGTAAGGTTGTGAGTCGATCAGCCACTAGGGGTTCGTCTACTCACAACAAGACAACCGAATTCATGCCGCCATCCTATGTACTACGCAAATCAAAGGAAGGAGAGGTCTATGCTAAATTCGTTGGTCCTCGTAATGCATTTCGATTCTATGCTATTTGGGTCCCTAAGACTCTTGTAACTAATGTGAAAGGCCCCATGACAAAATGGGTACCTCAAACCAAGTCTTAATTCGTTACAGGTTGTTTTCTCCGGTGGAGCCAAATGGGTGATCGATAGTGGATGCACCAATCATATGACCGGAGATAGTAACTTGCTCTATGACTTCATGCAAGCCATTCGACCATATATGAGCATTGTATTTGGTGGAGGGTCGAAAGGGCAGGTAATTGGGTTGGGCAAGGTGGCAATCACTAATGACATGTCTATTGCAAATGGCATGCTTGTCCAATCTCTTCAATATCATTTACTTTTAGTTCGCCAATTGGCTTCCGTCGGTTATGACACACTATTTGGACTAACGGATGTGAAAGTCTTTAAGAGAGACACTCTTGAAGTGGCTTTTGTTGGAGAGTTGGATGGCAACCTTTACACGGTTGATTTCTCGAAAGAGAGCACTTTCCATACAACTTGTCTAATAGCCAAGGCCGACATGGGATGGCTGTGGCATCGCCGGCTCGCCCATGTTGGCATGAAAAATCTTCAAAATCTCTTAAACGGAAATCACATTCTTGGACTAACAAATGTATCTTTTAAGAAAGATCGTGTGTGCAGTGCATGCATAGCTGGGAAACAACATCAATCAAGACATCCACCCAAGAACATTGTATCCACTTCGAGGCCGTTAGAGCTCCTTCATGTGGATCTATTTGGGCCTCCTTCATGGGCAAGTCTTGGAGGGAAAAAGTATGGCCTCGTCATTGTTGATGATTACTCAAGATATACATTGGTGTTCTTTCTCAAGTCCAAGGACGAGACGAAGATCACTTTCATTGACTTTGCTAAACAAGCCCAGCGAAAGTTTGACAAGGACATCAAGGCAGTAAGAAGTGATAATGGCTCTGAGTTCAAGAACTACACCCTAGAAGAATTTCTTAGTGATGAGGGGATTGAACATCAGTACTCTGCACCTTACACCCTCAACAAAATGGTGTGGCAGAGAGGAAGAACCGGACACTTGTGGAAATGGCAAGGTCCATGTTAGATGAATACAAGTCACCACATAGTTTTTGGGCTGAGGCCGTCAACACAGCATGTCATGCATCAAACCAACTCTTCCTCCGATCAATATTGGAGAAAACTCCATATGAGCTCCTAACTGGGAACAAGCCCAATGTTAAGTACTTTCGTGTGTTTGGATGAAAATGCTTCATCCTCAACAAACGGGAACGGTTAGGGAAATTTCAATCCAAAACAACTGAAGGGATTTTTGTTGGCTATGGGTCAAACTCTCACGCCTACAGAGTCTACAACAAATCCACTGGATGTGTTATAGAAACCTGTGACGTGACGTTTGATGAATTTAACCGCTCCCATGGGGAGCAAGTTGATCTAAATGATGCAGGTGAAGAAGACTCCCCACAAGATATCTTAAACATGGGTGTAGGTGCACTTCTGCCTATGGAACAAAGACCCCATGATGATGATGAAGATGATGAGAGTATCTAGCATCCTCAAGACAGTTCACTGCCTGTACCTCCACAAGATATTAACATACCCATCATGCCAGTTGTTGAGGATCAAGTGGGAGAACATGTCTCTCACCCTGATGACACTCAAGAACAAGTTGATCTTCACGAGGTAGACCAAAATATGGGTATGTTTGATGATGAACCTCAACAGGTGCAACGGGAAGAGGAATATCTACCCCCGCACATAAATGATCCATATGTTGAGGACGTTGATGATGGAAACGAAGTTGAACCTCGTGAAACCTTGACCTCCATCATGCCACGTGTGGCCGGTCGTGTTGATATTGATCAAATCCTCACAGGCGTGTGGGAAGGTAGAGTGACTCGTAAACAATTAACAAACTTTTGTGCTCACTTTTCGTTTGTCTCTAGTACCGTGCCACACAGGGTTCAGGATGCATTATGTGACAATGACTGGCTACTTGCTATGCAAGAGGAGCTAAACAGTTTTACACGCAATGAAGTATGGTCATTGGTAGAACGACCAACTGAGGAACATAATGTCATTGGAACTAAATGGATTTTCAAGAACAAGGAAGATGAGAACGGGACTGTCCTACGCAAAAAGGCAAGGTTAGTAGCACAGGGGTACTCCCAAGTTGAAGGTTTGGACTTTGGTGAAACTTTCGCCCATGTTGCTCGTCTTGAGTCCATTCGCATTTTATTGGCCTATGCTGCTTTCAATGGTTTTACTTTGCATCAAATGGATGTGAAAAGTGCTTTTCTTAATGGTCCTCTACAAGAAGAGGTATATGTATCACAACCACCTTGGTTTTTTGACCCTCATCACAAAGGCCATGTATATAAACTTCACAAGGCACTTTATGGTCTTAAACAAGCACCCCGTGCTTGGTACGATCATCTTAAGAAGTTCCTACTCGATGATGGCTTTGTGGTGGGGGTGATCGATCCCACTCTTTTTACTAAGAGGGGAAATGGTGATTTGATCTTATGCCAAATCTATGTAGATGACATCATCTTTGGCTCTCTTAACATCCATTTGTGCAAGAAGTTTGCGGCCTCCATGACCAAGACCTTTGAGATGTCACTCAACACGGACTTGAAGTTCTTCCTTGGTTTTCAAATACAACAATTTCAAGAAGGGATTTTCCTGTCTCAAACTAAGTATCTCAAGGACATTCTTGAGAAATTTGATATGACAAATGCTAAACCAATGAAGACACCCATGGCCACCGATGTAGTTCTAAATGAAGACTCAAACGGTATTCCTTTTGACCCATCTACTTACCGCTCCATGATTGGTTCGCTGCTTTATCTTTACGCATCTAGATCGGACGTCATGTTAAGTGTAGGAATATGTGCTAGATTTCAAGCTTCCCCTATGGAAAGCCATCACACAACGGTTAAGCATATTCTTAGATACCTTGTTCACACCCCAAAGTTAGGCTTATGGTACCCTAAGGATGCAAAGTTTGATCTTATTGGGTATTCTGATGCGGATTGGGCCGGTGATAAAGTGGGACGGAAATCCACTTCCGGTGCATGTCAATTTCTTGGACGCTCGTTGGTAAGTTGGTCCTCGAAGAAGCAGAACTGTGTTTCTCTCTCCACGGCCGAGGCCGAATATATTGCAGCCGCAAGCTGTGCTACTCAATTGTTATGGATGAGGCAAACACTAAAGGAATATGGTATCACATATCGACACGTTCCCCTTCTCTGTGATAATGAAAGTGCCATAAAGATCTCCGTGAACCCAATTGATCACCCTCGCACAAAACATATTGATATTAGGTATCATTTCTTGAGAGACCATGTGCAAAAGGGTGACACTGATATTACCCATGTGGGTACCGACATGCAGTTAGCCGACATTTTCACCAAGCCACTTAGCATAGCTAGGTTCTGTTAACTTAGGCGTGAACTTGGTATCTTGGAGCTTGACAACATATCTTGAAATCTTGCACACATACATACACTCACTTTATGGTTGTGTCTTGATGTGCGCATATATTTAGGGGAGTGAGTCGTAACTCTATCTTTTAAGCTTACAACGTATGCAATGCTTCTAGGAAAACAGTGTTCATATTTTGTTTGCAATACCATGCAAGTCATCATCATCAAAACAAAAATTATCAGAACTGGCCTCTCCCTTCTCCTCTTTCTCGGACGTCCGGCCACGCTCGGACGTCCGGCGGCACAACCTCCTCCGGTCGTCCGACCAGTGTCGGTCGTCCGACGCCAGAACAACCTCCGGTCGTCCGGCTCCCTCCGGACGTCCGACGCCTCGGGGCCTCTATATAAAGCTGGGCGCGGGGCTGGGCTTTTGCCCTAACCCCCTGCGCCCCTTTTGCCCCAGCCGCTGCCGCCAGCTCGAGGAGCTGCTCGTGGAGCTCCTGCCCAGCGCCGCCATCCTCGAGATCGGGCCGATCTCCTCCGCGGATCTCTCACCTCTTTCTCCGTATTCTTCACGGGATCCAACCTCAGGTCGCTCCTCCGTCTCTCTCCGTGTTGGATTTGATTTCTCCCATGTATCTCCATGTTTCGTTCCTCATTTGGGGATTTTTCATCCGCGTAGGTGTTGCGCTTCATGGGCAAGACCAAGCACACCGCTCGGAAGACCGTGGCCGGCTCATCCTCCCGCACCCCTATGAACGCCGGGTCGGACTCGGTTGAGCCAATCCGTCCTTTCAAACGGACTGCCCGGCGTTCTCTGCCCCGGCGTTTGCCGTCTCCCTCATCGTCTGATGGTGCTGACCCCGACTTCGAGGAGGAGCTTGCCACCGAGGACCTTCCTGAGCACGTCACTCGAAGGTCCAAGCCAAAGCCCGGGACTCGCAGGGCGTCCTACATGCCGCCACCGCCTCATGCCCAGCCTGCAGGTGAAGCTCGCCGCATCTCACTTGAGCCTCCTGCCACGTTAGGTCGTGATATCACAAATTTCACCATACTTGGCGCAGCTTCCTATCTCACTTTCCGCCGCGACATGGATCAATACGAGGTCGTTCGTGATTCTATGGATTCATGTTTCCGCACAAACGTCCAGGCGGACATCTTTACCACTGTCATAGGTCCTAAGGGGTTATCTAATCATCTTTTTATTGATGTTGAGCATATTCGCATGCACCCGGCGAAATATCCGGGTGCCATTGAGCTTATTGAGGCATCGGGGCTTGCCGCCCCGTTTGCTTTTCATTGCGACTATAGTGCTGCTGCCATTCACCAGTTCTATGCCACATGTTATTTTGGCTCCGACAACACTGTCAGCTGGATCACCTCTGACGTTCGCTTCAAAGCCTCTTATGCCACTTTTGTTGTCGCACTGGGTTTCCCCAATTCCGACTACAAAATACATAAGGATGATCCTAACCATGCGCCTAAGACTATTGACGTGTGTGGACATCTTCTCAAGCCACTCCGTGAGCTTGATGCGGATGAGCGCCTGAAGGACCTTAACGAGGTATCCATCTGGCGCTCCCCTTACTTCATTATTTTTCAGTGTCTCATCCGCACCATCTATCCCAAGATGGGTGATAAGGGCTCTTGCAGTGGCTATTGTATCGACATCATGTATCACTTGTTCGAGAACCCCAAGAGCAAAATCAATGTGCCCCATTTCCTATGGCATGAGATTCGGCTTGCTAGCTTTCAGTACAAGCGAGCCTTTCCTCACGCTCCTTTCATCCAGGCACTTATTAACCACGTTGCTGATTTCTTTGTGGCTGCCACTCAACCCATCGCAAGTGGGTCATTCCCGCTCACATGGCGGATGACTTTGCTCCCAAGAAAGCCCCTTCTTCCTCCACATCCACTCGCTGCACTGCTGCACGGGCCGCCACCCCCTCATCTAGCTCCGCTCCTCTCGGTCGCATTGCCAAGTTCCTTGGCAAAGCTCATTCTGCTTTGATGAAGGTTGTCTCCTTTCAGTGTGGTCAAACCCATGACGTGGTTTCCCGCCTAGTTTCCTCCAAGAATGCCCTCAAGGCTCGTCTGAGAGCCTCGGGCGCTCTTGATGTGAGTGATGATGAGGCCCCTCCTACTACTGATTTTGGCTTCCCGTTTGGTCCTGAGTGGTCTGAGTTCTTTGACGAGGCTGGGGGCAGTGGCTTGGCTGATGATGCTGATGATGATGGTGATGAGCTTTGAGTTTGATTCGTGCTGTTGACGGCTCCCTTTTTGGTACTTGGTGCCAAAGGGGGAGTAATGTATCGTAGTTAAATTTTTATTATCGTCATTTTTAGTCTTTGGAGATTTAATGTAATGGATAAAACTCATGTATGGCTACTTATGAATGGTTGTGACTCGCTATGATATCATCATAGACTATTATGTCTTGCTTCCTTATTTCTATGATGATTTATTATCCTTCCATGTTGATCCATTGGAGCTTCAATTTCTTTATCATGCATATCTTAAGGGGGAGCTCCGTACTAAATATCTCCTAGACTATAACGTATGTTTAATCTTTTTGAGACCTATGTATATGTTGTCATCAACTACCAAAAAGGGGGAGATTGAAAGTGCATGCTATGCCCCTAATTGTCTTTTGGTGTTAATGACAACACATACATAGGAAACTAATCCTATTTGTTGAGTGTATCTCAGGACGGCAAGTACTTTAAGTAGATTGAGATTTATGTGCCAAAGGTTGTCTGAAAAGATTGGTGATTTATATTTCGAGAAGGCTCGGGATTAAGAAGAGATGATGAAGAGTAGTCTTTTTAGTTTACTGATATTGAGTATAGGGATCCCGCACTATTAAGAGGGGATCACAGGTTCTACGATAAACTTGCTCATACTACATCTCTACTATCATACCAAACACCACATACTATCCACTCTGTCTTCAACTCAATGCATGTCCAATTGCCTCGGACATCCGGCTCCCTCCGGATGTCCGAGGGCCGGACGTCCGGCTGGCTTCGGAAATCCGTAGCCAGCCACCAGAAGTTTGTGAGGTATATAACTCGGAAATTCGGCTTCCTCTGGACATCCGAGGGCCAGACGTTCGGCCAAGCTCCGGAAATTCGGAAGTCTTCACCAGTAGAATGTGTGCTCTATATCTCGGAAATCCGGCTACCTCCGGACGTCCGAGCGCCGGACGTCCGACCCCCATCGGAAATCCGGAAGCCACCACCAGTAGAAATTGTGTTGTATAATACGGATTTCCGGGCCACTCCGGACGTCCGTACGCTGATGAATTCAAATATGTTCAGGCGCATCTACAGGCCTCGGACGACCGACCCCTGTCGGACGTCCGGTCGCTGATGAATTCAGAAGAGTTCCAGTCGTGCCTACAGGTCTCGGACGACCGACCCCTGTCAGACGTCCGACATGTGTCGGACGTCCGGACCCTGTGTGACTTATTGCACCTCCAACGGTTGGATTTCAACCCACACTATAAATACTCTTCTCCCACCTCGTGTAAGGGTGTTCAACACAACTAGAATACACCCAAGAACACCTTTCCTCTCACTCACTCTTGTCTACACCAAATCCTAGATCCCAAGAGCATTTGTGAGCCCCTTTGAGTGTTGTTCCAATCAAAAGATAGATCGTCTCCCTCTCCTCCTTCCCACCAAAGTGATTTGTGATTTGAGCAAGTTTTGAGCAATCCCCATGATCTTGTTACTCTTGGAGGTTGGAGACTCCTAGGCGGTAGGAGTCTTCGGAGAGGAATCAAACCATTGTGATATCCCCCGGAAAGTTTGTGAAGGTTTGGAAGCCACCTCAAGGCTTACCACTAGTGGTTGAGAAACGCCTTCATGGAGTTATCTCAAAGGGAGAATAGGGTGAGCCTTCGTGGCGTTGGTGTGCCTTCGTGGTAACATCCGCCCCTCTAACGGTGACGTAGCTTCCCTCCAAGGAAGTGAACATCGGGATACATCCTTGTCTCTCTCGGAGTTTCGGTTATTCCTAACCCTAACTCTCTACTTGTGTTAATCCTTATTACATACTTGTATTTGATTATTGTTTACCACTTGCCTTGCTTCACTCCTAATAGCTTACTCTTTGTCTTAGCAATTATTAGTCTTACACTCATATTCCGCACTTTAGCCTAAAATTGCTAAGTAATTATTAAAATTTGGATTTGTACCTATTCATCCCCCCTCTAGGTCCATCTTGATCCTTTTCACCCACGATCACGACCACGGCCTCAGTCTTCTGGATAGTTCACTTACATGCGGTCGTTCTCCTCATCGTACTACCACGCCAGCTGCGTGCCATCTGGATCACCTGCGTCGGGCGTACCTATACCTGTTGGGGTGTTGAAGTAATCTGTGAGCCACGGGGACTCAGCAATCGATGACCTTGGTACCGAAACTAGTCAAGTTATTAGGTGAGGAAGGGTTGGTGTTTAGGTTGCAGCATCCTAAGCATTTATGGTGGCAAAGTTACGAAGATCAAAGTTATAGATGTGGTGGTCTACGCGAGCGGTCGAAGTCTAGGTGATCACTAAGTGATCCTGAACACCTACTTACGTCAAGCATAACCCCACCATGTTCCCGATCGAAGAGAGGTCTTCGAAGGGGACAGTCACGGTTACTCACACAGCTGGCAGTTTTATTAGAGTTAGTTCAAGTTATCTATAACCGGATGTTAACAAATTATCCATGTTGCCACATAACCGCGGGCACGGCTTTCCGAAAGATTAAACCCTGCAGGGGTGCTCCAACTAGTCCATCACAAACGGCCACGGGCCGCAAAGTAATCCTCTACCACGAATCTCGTGATCTCGTCGGATTCCTTAGAGGAAAACCTCAACTCTGGGGAGAACCAAAGTTTCATCGGGGTTCCTATACGCAAGATATATCGCTAAGGTAAGACAAGACTAGCAGGACATCCTGTCGTGTTGACGACCCCGATAAGAGCCGCGTATCTCAGTCTCAGGACACGACGGATGAGCTAGACGTGGGGATGGCTAAACCACTGGGTGACCAGGGGGGCCCCGGACATCGCTCAGGTGGGACCAACACTCATGAGGAGCACTCGCCCGGGTTGTTGATTAAAATCCTCAGGGTAGCTATTCCCTGTGCAAATTATTATTAGGTGATTAGCAAATTAAAAACCAATGTTGGGTCCTGCCGGACAAGCCTTAACACTATACGATTTATCAAGGGGGTCCCCATAACAACCCCGAACGTGTTAGGAGCGATCAATTATGGAATCAAACACCGGTAGCCGAAACTAAGGCAGCAATAACGGAACAAATCACCCGGCAAAAGGCTAGGCCTTCCTTCATTTACCAAGTATATAGGTGCATTAATTAAATAGTAGTTTAATCATAATGATATCAAAATACTCATGTTATCACATGAGACAGCTGGCACCTGCAACTAGCAAAGCTATCATTAGAAGCTGAGCAAGCCTACTTAGCCAAATAACATTAACTAGGAGGGGAAGGTGTATGGGTTTCATGGCAATATCAGGTGGCAATTACATCAAGTGGTAGGAAGCAAGCATATATCGAAGGAAACGTGATTCTAAGCATAACAAAGCTAGATACGGTATCAAGGTCACCGTCATCTTGCCTGTGATGTCTTCAGCTTGGAACTGCTCTTGTTCGTCCTGCACGTACTCTCCAGAATCCACGTACTCGCTCTCCGATCCTGGTTCTACCCAAGATAAAAATAACAGCCAATGAACACCAACACAACTTGATGCAACAAGCACATGATGCATGAGATGAGAATGAAGCATGCATCTCTATTCTAGTCACTTGCATATGCATGAGAAGAGAAGACAAACTTCTGGCCAGAACTTCACTCTAAGCTATCTTGACATGCATGAAGATGGCATGAACAGGTGCATCACGAGAAAATGATGCAAAAGCATATGAAGAACGTTGAGAACGGAGCTACGGATCAACCGGAAACTACGAAACAAGATATGAAGTTATACGGATCAATTCCACCACAAGCACACTCCAATGGCACTCTTCTGGTATTCCCAGGTTGCCACATGATCAAACAAACAAATATAGGTGGGGTGGTGCAAAGAAACTCACCACACCAGCAACAATACTAACACAAGCTTCAAAACAACTAAAACATGCAATCTATCCTAAACAACATCATAGCAGTTTTGTGAGCAACATGCAAAGTACCTACAACCACCCAAATGTGCCAACCAAGATATGTGGCAAAAGCTATTCAAAAGCTCTACAAGCCTGAGCAAGAAGATAATACAAAGGAGCCACACACACAAAAAGATCTACAGGCACTAACTTGGACAAAAACAACAAATTTTTGGGACTTAGTGAAAATCTCAGATTTTCATGAGCTGCTTATGCTTTGAAGCATTTTGACAGCCTCCAAAATAATATCTACAGGAAATGAAAGTGCATGAAATTTAACAAAGAGCTAGACAAACACAAAAGCTCCAACTCTCTAGTTGATTGCAAGGGCTGATTCCTAACACATGAGCTTTTGCACCCACAACAACAAGGGAAGAAAGTAACAGCAGTATCTCAGACTTAGTGAAAATCACAGATTTTCACCAAGCTGACAATTTCAGCCACATGTCAACTTTGACAAGGCACAACTTGCACATACAAACTCCTAAGCATAAAAAACTACCATGTTGTAGAGGGGTTCACCCACTATTGCCACATCAAGGATTCATCCTCATAGGCCCATCACACCACATGGCACCAAGCTCTAAACATAACATCAAGACAGAAAAATGACATTTTATGAAGTTGCTCCAAA
The DNA here is from genome assembly GCF_904849725.1 of Hordeum vulgare subsp. vulgare. Classification (NCBI taxonomy): domain Eukaryota; kingdom Viridiplantae; phylum Streptophyta; class Magnoliopsida; order Poales; family Poaceae; genus Hordeum; species Hordeum vulgare. Next base: position 136,037,559 of record NC_058522.1, on the reverse strand, counting down.
GTAAAATCTGATTCCACCAGTGGATTCCTGGAATGATTCTACCCCAAATCCATATATAATACATGGGTACTTGCATGGAACAACTAGGCACAAAGCTAGCTCAAAAAATCTACATGAAATCAACATAAGCATATACAAGCATCATCACATGTGAAGAACACATACATGGCATTTCTACACCTTCCTATGCACACACACAAGGTTCCACACCACCTACACCATCACAAACAACATAAGGGCAAGCATGAGAGGTGAGCCCTCATGCTCAAGTGCTCATTGCACTCATGCCCACACACACATGCATGAGCATCTACACACCTACACATGCTCCTACACCCTACTCACATACACAAGAGGTGCAACAAGAGGGGTGACCTCTTGCACATGTGCAAATGCCAACACAAGCACACACACATCCTCTCACATAGGTGCACAAGCATCCATGTGCACACACACACACAACTACACATGGTTATGAGCACACACTTTCAAGTGCACCCACACAAAGACATACACACACACATGTATATGCTTACAACCACATACACACACTACTCCTATACCTCTTACACTAGTGCACATATACACAAGCACACATACACACAAACCCACCTACACCCATGCACATATACAAGAACTTGCCTACTCTCCCACATGCACACAAGCAAAAAAAAAGAAGAAAACCTACTTATTTGTGATGAAGCACAAATCAACTTGCTGGCCAAGGCATGCCAAGTGCATTTACATAGCCATATCAGTGCAAAAAAAAGGCAGCCCTGGGATCGAACCTAGGTGCTCCCTGGTGCAACACCAACGCCTGCACCACTACACCATCCCAACCTCTTCGATAGAGAGGAGGAGGAAACAGGGTATGTTTCCTGTCGAGCTACTGATCCAAAACACAACAATTAAAAAAGGGGGCGCCACTGGGATCGAACTCACGACCTACTGTTGCGCCAAAACACCTCCTACCACTCTGCTAGACGTGCGGTACTTAACAGGGAGGGGGGCTTTGCTCTTTTGAGCATCCCCCTCTGGACCTGATACATGACGACGGTGGGCGGAACAGGGGACGGCTGCCGGCGATGCTACGGTCTAAATCAAGGAGTGACTAGTTGTGGGTTGGAAGAGGGACTCACGGCGGATCCATTTCACACCTAAGACCCATGAGAGGGCCACTGCGGCGACCTATCTACGTACACGGCGGCGCCGGCGATAGAGAGGAACCACGGGGCACATCTACGGCTCTAGGCGAGATCCTACTGACAGGGGAATGGGAGGAGATCGACTGCTCACCCACTCGCCGAGGAGGACGCGCTTGACGGAGAGGAAGAAGGGGTCAACGAGGAAGAAGACGTTGCGGAAGCAGTCGTCGGAGCAGAGGAGGAAGAAGGGGTCGTCGTTGACGTCGAGGAAGCAGAGGCGATCGACGTCTCCTAGCTGTGGGAACGGACTCCCCTGGTACTCTGCGTGCTCCTGGATCGATTGGAGAGGAAGAAAATGAACTGCATGGATGGCGGCGACCTCAGCAGGGGTCGGCCATGGCGGAGGAGGAGCTCGGACCGCCTCCTAGCGACGCCAGGGAGAGGGAGGAGGAAGATGGAAAGGAGGTGGCAGCGGCTAGGAGGAACCCTAAAGGCCCAGACGTCGAGGGGCTTTATAGGAGGAGGAGGAGGAGAGGGACGCGCTGTCGGTGCCCATGTGCGTCAAGGAGGAGCATCGGTGAAAAGGGGAATGAGAGAGAGAGGCTGACGCGTGGGGTCGGTGCCTCGCTAGAAAGGAGGAGGATGACGGACACGGGAGTTGGGCTGACTAGCGAGAGGAGAGGGGAGATGGGCCAGCGAGGGGGAGGAAGCCCACTTAGTGGCGCCAGATAGAAGAGAAGAAAACCCTCTGGGTTTTTTATTAAAACAAAATCACAACAGAAAATAAACTCCTAGTTAAATCTAGGCTTGAAAAAAAAATGTCCCTGGTCATAAGGGAAATAAGACCTATTTAAATAAAATGAAAAGAGGATTTTTGGAGCAAAGAAATATTTACAAAACAGAATTATATAATCTGTTTTGTGAATAAATACCCCTCTGAAGATAAGTTTTAAAATCCCTAGACATAGCACCACATCCACGAGGAAATACTCTAAATGGACTACATTTTTCAAACAGGGTTAAAGCAAGTAAAACTTGAACTTAAGGAAAAATAAGAAGAAAAGGTTTAGTTGAAACCTAGCTTTTGGCTAAAAGAGCAAAGTTGGAACCCAAGCTTTCCTCATCACTTCACACACCACATACTCATCACAAACACACATAAAGATCAACACCACAACACACAAACAAGGTATGTATGCTATGGATGCATAAATGCAAAGGGGAAGACAAGGGAAGACCACATGAAATAACACATGAAATGATAACACCATAGAATGACATCATGGATCCAAACATGGCAAGGTCCAAATATGGCAATGTTGCACTTGGGGCATTACAGAGGAGACGATCGAACTGAGATCGATGCACCTCGCCTCAGAAGTGTACTCGATGTATCGAACTCCTATTTGGTGCCCTCGTCGCTAGTTATAGGCTTACCCACAAACTGGTGCACTCGCTCTCTCCGTTTTGGCCTTGACCCTTTTAACTTTCTTTTTCATTTTATTAAAATTCAAAAATAATGCACGAGTTAAGATTCAAAATCCAAACCTCATGTTTTATTTCCAACGGGGGGAGTAACCACCCGGTACATATCACTTGTTGTGCCTACTTCTACTTTTTTCTCTTTTTGTTGTGCACATTATCGGTTCACTTACCCAATGTTTTCTCGGTCTTTTTTGATTTAGTTTTTTCATTTTGTTTTTTTCACGATTTTTTTTAATTTGTTCGTTTTTTTACTTGTGAACTTTTTTAAAATTCGTGAACCATTTTTCCAATCCGCAAACCTTTTGCAAATTCCTGAACTTTTCCAAACTTGTACTTTTTAATTCTTACAAACATTTTAAAATTTGAATGCAGAAAAGACTCACACACATTTTAAAATTCGAATGCAGAAACAATTTTCAAGTTCACAAACATTTTTTCAAACTCGTTGACTTTTTAAATATTCACGAACATTTTAAAATCCAAATACAGAAACAATTTTCAAGTTCACAAACATTTTTTCAAACTCGTGAACTTTTTTCAATTTTGTGATTTTTTTGCAAATCCGTGATATGTTTTCTAAAATTCACTGACCTCCTCCAAATTCTGTGAAGTTTTTTCCTATTTATGAACCTATTTACCTTTTTTGTGATATTTTTCATTTTTGTGAACTTCTTTCAAATAACGAACCTTTTCAAGTTTTGCATTTTTTTCAGTTCTTTGATGTTTTTCATGTTCATGAACTTTTTGAAATCAATGACTTTTTTTTTCAAAATCGATAAACATTTTTCATAGCCACAAACTTTTTTTCAAAATCTGTGAACTTTTTTCATTTTTCATAAACTGCTATAAAAATTTGTTTTTCTAAATTCATGTACTTTTTCAAATTTCACAAACTTTTTCTTAATTTCGTAATATTTTATACCTTTTCATGTACTTTATCGAATTCATATTTTTTTCTCAACGTCACGAAATAATACAATATACTCCCTCCGTCCTAAAATAAATGTCTTAAGCTTAGTATAAATTTATACTAGAACTAGTACAAAGTTGAGACAGTTATTTTAGAACGGAGAAAGTACTATATTACCTACTAAGCAGGCTCTTCTCCGGTGTAATTCCAGTGGTAAGCGATGGACCCCTCCTGGTTGAGACGTGTTTGCCCATTTTTCTTTTTTCCTTTGTTTTTATTATTTCATCTGACTCGGAGATATTACCGTTAGAGGCCATCAAAATATCTCCAGCTGGGCCCCATTATCCACTGTCAATCTTTCGTTCTTTCCTTATTCTTCAGGCGTACAGAGAAAAAACAGAGCACGCCATCCGCCGCCGCCTCCGGCACATCCCTCACAGGCGAGCATCACCCGTTCGTCGCCGACATCCCTCGCTGTCCGTCGTGGACGAACCATCTCTCAGCTGCCCCCCCCCCCCCCCCCCCCCCGATGTGGTGTGTCGCTGCTTTCCTGGAGATGGCCGAGAGGCGACAGTCACCGGAAGTCGGACCGTACGTGGAAGCAGCTGCCCTACCGGCGGTGCACCCACGAGGTCTGCGTCTTAGGGCCCCATCCGTTGTACTGCGCCAGTGGCCGTCTCTCGCGAAACCCGTCAAGTCTTGTGCAGGGGTCGCCCCCGGCGTCCACATACAAGAACACATCATACAGGTCTGCGGTAATGGGCTAATGGCAGACTTGAAGTCCAGCAGGATCCGTTTCCAAAGCCTATTGTGGTGATGCATCGGAGGGTTTCTTCCATGGCGCTCGAGCAGACACAACAAGTGGCAGCTTAGGTGGCGAACAAGCCGAGTTGAGGACTTGAGGTGCGTGAAGTTTTTCTGTGGCTTTATTTGTGTTCATCTCATGCCCCCCTGCTCTTGCTCTTTGGTATAATGCTGAAAATCAGTGCACTCTAATTTAACTTACCAACATGAATGCTATTTCAAAATTTCTCTAAATTTGGTGAATTTCGTTCTGTGTTTCTGTGTTTCTAAGATTCTCCAGGGTATGTTGGTGTGTATCGCAGGAAATAGCAGTTTCGTATTTCATTAATGCTCTGATCAAAATTAGGTGCAACCAAGATGGGTTTCCCCAGTGGATAATAGATTGCAGTTTCCTGGTATCATCTAGAATGCTTTTGTTTAGAATGTTCTGATCTAGAGTAGTTCAACAATCTATTTAAGAAGCTGGAGTTGAGGAATTATTGACCACATTTGCAAAACTAGATGATTATATGTGCACGCTTATGTTTTAGTGGATAGTAGATTGCAGTTTCCTGGTATCATCTAGAATGCTTTTGTTTAGAATGTTCTGATCTAGAGTAGTTCAACAATCTATTTAAGAAGCTGGAGTTGAGGAATTATTGACCACATTTGCAAAACTAGATGATTATATGTGCACGCTTATGTTTTAGTTTTGTAATAACAATATATATGGCAAGGCAAGATCCGCTGTTTTTTGCTTTGCATTTTTAAATTCCTCTTTTTTGGCACACTAGGCTGTATGCATCCACTCTTTTGTGAACCTGAGCTTAGTTTTACAGGTCTAAAATCATGAAAGGCTCAGTGAGACAGCATGTAGAAGTCTGTAACTTAATATGGGCTAAAGGGAACTCAGGAGGTACAAAATAACTTGGCTAATTTTCCTTGCTACATTCTGGGCATGTCTATAGTTATTGGATTAGCTTATATGTTTTTATAAGCATTAGGTTGGACCTGGCTGACTGTTTTCCGTCTGTTCACATATTTTAGTCTGACAAAACAACATAGATGCAATAATGATCAATAGGCTTTTCCTAATTGAACTTTCTTTCTTCCTTCGACTTCATTGGCTGTTCTCGAGTCCATGTGGTAGGTATATATAATGTGGATTTTTGGAACCTATGTCAGGAGTGCATGGCTTTAGTATTGAAATATAGCTTTAGAGGTAACTCCACCATTCACTTGATATGTTAGCTCTTCTCCCTAAAAATAATATTTTTTGGATGGATGGATCTTCTAATCTCATGATCCCTTTACCATCTTTGTTTTTGTTGACATGCAATTTACCTTAAAAAATACTTTCTGATATATGCTGGTCACAATATATCTTTTTTTATGATATTGTGAATGAATTGGTCATGTGAAATTAAACTTGAGAAAACATTGTTTCGTCTGCATTTTTAGTTCAAAAAATATGTAGTGTGGGGTTTTTGAACCAGTGACAGGGCGACATGGTTGCTTCTTGGCTATTCATTTTTCAGACTTTGAGATACATACTCATAGGCACTTCTTTATCTCACACAGTTAACATTTTGTAAATAAAGAAGGCATGAGAAATATTAATTTAGTGAAGGAACTACCTTTCTTTTTGGCGATTACTCGGCCCTTAAATTTTTCATCTCATTAGTGGACAAGTAGTGAAGAAATATCATGTGAGTGTGCAGTTCATCATCTCCTTTTTCTCTCTCCAGCCGCCAAGTGGGCCTTAGCTGTTGAGTACTACTATGCGATTTAGCGATATGTTTAGGAAGCAATGGAAGAAAATAGCCCGCCTAAGTGAAGCTTAACCATACTAGGATCTAGGCAACAAGAAAACGCCCAGCAATTCCTTTATCCTCGCTAGGAAGTTTAGATCTCCATATAATGAGCTCCAATATTATCACGGGCTTATAAGGATGGCTAGTAGAGTTTGTTAATAATTCTGGCAAATATATCTTGTGTAGATGATCAATAGTATTCATAGTTTGATTCTGCTATATCATGTAATATTTTATTCAATGTCTTGTGGAACTGGCCCCTGTCTGCTAGATGCGACAAATGACAATAGTTTATGTGGTTCCTTTTTAACATGCAAAAAAGGGTAACATACTGCATTGATGATTGTCTATCGGCACAGAGCCAAATATTTGATTATCTCATGTAGTACATAAATGATGTGATTTCCAGTAATATTTTCAGTCAGCTCTGAATGTTATTAGTTTATTATTTATGTACTGACATTATTGTCCTATTTTATGTTGTTCACATGAAGCTTGTTCTTCTCACTCAACAGATCTGCAACTATCAGTAATATAATGAGTTGTTGTTTTGTTTCCACGCCATGGTTCTTCCATCCCACCCTTATCTTCTCAAGGAAACACACATCAGTATTCTTCTTATGGTGATTGATACCAGAGTGGTAGTACAACAAAAAAGATTGATATCCCAAATGGAAGGTATGCTACTTGGGAGTTTACTCGTTTGGTTTCTGCGTTCTTGCAGTTGATACAAGGTTGCATGAAGTGTAGTTTTTTTGCTCTGCTAACTGATAATGTTCGTAACTTCTTTTAGGTTGGTGTTATCATTGGAAAAGCTGGAGAAACTATAAAGCATATCCAACTTCAGTCAGGGGCAAAGATCCAAGTAACAAGGGACATGGATTTTCAACCCTGGTCACAGACAAGATTGGTTGATCTTTCGGGCACTCCTGACCACATAAGCAGAGCTGAGCAGTTGATAAGTGATGTTCTTGCAGAGGTACTGTGATATCTTTCTTATGGTCACGACTTCAGATTTAGTTGTGCATCCATTTATTCAACCATACTTGTCATGTGACCTTCTGCAGGCTCATGCTGGCTCATTTGGCACTATCCCTAATTGGAAGTACAATGCACCTCAACCTAGTGTTGAGCAATTCCAGATGCAAATTGCTAACAACAAGGTAAACTGACTGCTTTCTAGAATTGGGTTTGTTTGTCGGACTTCGAAAATCATACGACGCCCCAATATAGCAATGGGGGTTTCTTGTAAGCTTCCCAACTGATATTATTTCACGGATTTCACTTTCTTTGATGGTGAAAACCTTGCCTATTAATTCCATGTCCGACTATTTTTTGGCGAGACAAAAAAAATCAATGCAGGCCAAATCTGGAGCTTGTATACAGGTTTCCTAACATAAATTTGCTGGCTGAACCTGGCATAACTTACCATTGAATTTCCCTAATAACTTAGCACTGTGTAATGTGTTTTTTTGTTTTTTTTTTCATTTTTCTTATGATTTACCAAGTAAATTAACATCCAAGTTCTAATTTTGCTCAACTAGAAGTAGAACTCATGCTCCTTTCATCTTCATAATTATCTATTTTATTATTCTCCCTTTTCTCCTTGTTAGTTAGTATTATATTTCGTATCATCTTCATCATTACCATCGGTAATAACAATAGTAATATTTGATTTGTCCTCAAAAATCCTTCTGCAGGTCATTCCTTTCCATTTCCCTCCTGGTGATACTTCAACTGAAAGAACATTGTATATTGATGGTACTACAGAGCAAATTGAAATAGCAAAGCAGCTTGGTTACGAGTGAGGTCAACTTTCTTTCTCTTTTCACGCACCTCCTAACTGCTGCAGCTATTTGTTATTTCTCAGTGTTGTTAAAATCATGTGGGTTTAATTATCAATTTTTTTATATGTTAATGTATTTTTTGTCTCAGAACTAGTTACTTGACCTTCCTTTTCCATTGTTTGCTTTTGAAACTCTTCTCTTTATTTATGATATACCCTATATTCTTGTCAAATGTACATGTCCAAAACGTTATCTCAATGGGTTGTCTTGTAAAACAAGGTGGTGATGGAGCAGCAGCAGTATGGCTTTGAGATGATTGTATACCTTATACAATTGTGTGCTTGCTTCTGAGATGTTTAGGGACGCACAACCAATCTGAAATTATATTTGTAATTTGCGCGGTCTCTTTGTTTAGCTGCTATGCTCTGTGTAGTTTCTCTGATGAAGGTACTAGAAATATTTGAACAATCATAGTTAAATACTGGCAAATCCATACTTCCAATGGGAGGTTTATATACCCTATCACAACGTCTTCACTACATATTATACCGGTGCTTGTGGTGTTATTGACATATCCTAGACCATACTGTCTGTTGATCATTATCTTGACATAAGACCAAATTAGTGTGAGTAACTAGTTCTGAGGCCTGCACACATCAATCCTGGAGGCAGATTTGTTACTACCTAATTTTAATATACTTGATGCTGATGGATGAAAGATAAAATTATGAACTACTCCCTCTGTTTCGGTATAGAAGTCCCATGTGTATCATTGAAGTATACCATTAGAATATAATACATACATCCAGGAACATGTGTGGTCTTTCTATGTCGGAACAGAAGGAACTAGTCGGTGCAAACCTCTACGCAGGTGATCTCTATTATTAAAGCAGAATCGAACGTGATTATGGTTGGACCACCTCCTCCTATCCATCACCACATGCTGCTGATTTTCTTTCACTACGCCTCCCACTTCCACCTCCGGTTTACAGGAAAAAATTGACCCCCAAACTCCCACAGGTACTGGCATCCACGCCAGAAAGATCGGCGCTAAAATAACCCACGCGTAGAGAAAACGCCTCCACCCACCTATGACCAAAAAAATAAGGACGCTGGTACCCAACGGGCACGCACTGTGCGGTAGGAGCTCGCGGCCGCCCATTTTAGGAAGATGCCCACGTACGCCCCCCCCCCCCCCCCCCCCCCGATCAAAAAAAGGAAGTTTGCCAACAGAAAGAAAAAAAAGAAGAATGACAGTGATCCCTCCCCCACGCACGTGATCTCGCCTACCACCTCGCAGCCAAGCAAAAATCACTGGAGAACGCACGTTCGTCTGCAACTCTGTGTTGCGGATGAGGCCACGCTTTGAAGAAACGACTGCAAGAAATTGTGAGGAGCTGGGAAAATTTCTCCCCCATGAGTCACACCCAGGTAAGGAGCTCCATTACCACTTGAGTAATACAAAGTTCACACACAAAACAGAAGGACCACCATTTTTGGCAAGAGAAACAAAGGCATGGTTGTGTTTAAATTGTGAGCTAGTGAAACTCTCTGTTCCTCCCATATGATGTACTAGTTTGCAAAATGTCTCCTGTACACCCATGAGTTGCAAACTTGATGTGGATGGATCTTGCAAAATTTTTTTTGCATGTTTCTTGCCTCTCCCTCCCATGTTGAACCTGGATGCTAGAGAAGATGCTCAGCGATTTGTGTTGTTTATCATCTTGCCTATTGTATTGCACCTGGCCTTTGTAAAAGAAATGAGAACATATTATTTTGATTATAAAAAATCGGGGAAACAAAATATTGCAGGGTTCAATAGGGAAGAAATGTTCAATACAAAAAACACTAAGTCGCCCAATTGATTTGCAAAAAAAGGTGTTTTCCTTCCCTCCCACTTCATTACTGATTGTCTTCCCCCTGATTCGTACTTTAGAGGTCGGCGACTACCTAGTTTAGAGGTAGGGGACTTCGTGCGTTTGGTGATTGTGTTACTTTGCCCCCTGCCCCACACCACGTTTAGATTGGGCCCAACCCCCCGGGCTTTCGACGTCTTATGTCGGATGGATGTGAGCGACTATGTTGGTAGGCGACTCCATGCCCCCATGAGTTTTGGTCGTGTGCGACTTGGTTAGCTTGGTTAGACTAAATTGGTGAAAGGAAGAAAAGAGAAAAAGTGAGGCGCCTACATAGTGATGAGTAGGCAACTCCATGCGTCGTGGCTGTCCTGGTGTGCCCCCCCCCCTCACACACACACAACAACTCCCTTGTTTTTTCACGACTTGTGCCCGTCACGGTGAGACTTTGCTATGGGATGATGGGCGACTCCATCCACCTATTGAGTTTCGTGGTGTGATGTGAGTATGGTGTTCTTGCTTTAAGAAAAGAAAACCAAGGCGACTATACGTTGTGACCGTATGCGACTATATAGTTTGGACATGAGCGACTTGGTGTGGGCTACTTAGTTGGGTGAGTTTGGTTCATTAGGTGCTTGTAAAAAGAAAATTGGGCAGTGATACGACGGTCGAAAGAAGACGACTGCCTAGTTGAGAGGCATGCGACTCCATACATTGCATGCCTTATGTCGGTATGGATGTGGGCGACTACTTAGTTGGGTGAGTTTGGTTCATTAGGTGCTTGTAAAAAAAATTGGGCAGTGATACGACGGTCGAAAGAAGGCGACTGCCTAGTTTAGAGGCATGCGACTCCATACATTGCATGCCTTATGTCGGTGTGGATGTGGGCGACTATGTTATTGCATGGTAGGCGTCTCCATCTTCTCATGTGTTTTGGTCGCGTGCAACTTGGTAAGCTGGTTAATTTAAGTTTTTTGCTTATTTGTGGAAGGAAGAAAAAGGGAAGAGAAAACGGAAGGCGGCTACATAGTGATTGTAGGCGACTCCGAACGCGCGGTGGCCGTGGGAGACTTAGTTCAAACCGGTCGGCTCGTTCTGTAGGACGGGCATGCGACTATGTATTGGGGTTTAGGCAACTCGATCTGTGGATTAGGCGTGTGGGCAACATGGTGTATTGGATTTGGTCGCGTTGGGCGTGGATGGTAGGTGACTCCGTCCGTTCGGTGGTCGTGGGTGACTAAGTTCAACCCGGTCTGCTTGGTTTGTCGGATGGGTGGGGCGACTACGAATTGAGGTTTAGGCGACTCTGTTCGTGTATTAGATATGTGGGCAACTTAGTGTATTAGATTTGGTCAAGTTGGGCGTGGGTGGTAGGCGATTCATCGTGCGTGTGTTGGCCGTGGGCGACTTAGTTCAACCTGGTCGGCTCAGTTTATAGGAAGCGCAAGGCAACTATGAATTGGGGTTTAAGCGACTTCAGCTGTGGATTAGGGCGTGTGGTCGACTTAGTGATTGGATTTGGCTGAGTTGGGTGTGGGTGCGGTGACTATATGGTTGGATGCTAGGCGACTCCCGTGTGGTCTTGGCCGTGGGCGACTTAGTTCAAACCGGACGGTTCGTTTTGTAGGACGGGCGGGCGACTATGTATTGGGGTTTAGGCAACTCGATCCATATGTGGATTAGGCGTGTGGGCGACTTAATGTATTGGATTTGGTCGAGTTGGGCGTGGATGGTAAGCGACCCCGTCCGTTTGGTGGACGTGGGTGACTAAGTTCAACTCGGTCTGCTTGGTTCATGGGATGGGTTGGGCCACTATGAATTGGGTGTGGGTGCGGTGACTATATGGTTGGATGCTAGGCGACTCCCGTGTGGTCATGGCCGTGGGCGACTTAGTTCAAACCGGACGGTTCGTTTTGTAGGACGGGCGGGCGACTATGTATTGGGGTTTAGGCAACTCGATCCATATGTGGATTAGGCGTGTGGGCGACTTAGTGTATTGGATTTGGTCGAGTTGGGCGTGGATGGTAAGCGACCCCGTCCGTTTGGTGGCCGTGGGTGACTAAGTTCAACTCGGTCTGCTTGGTTCATGGGATGGGTTGGGCCACTATGAATTGAGGCTTAAGCGACTTTGTTTATGTATTACACATGTGGGTGACTTAGCGTATTAGATTTGGTCAAGTTGGGCAAGGGTGGCAGGTGATTCCTCATGTGTGTGTTGCGACTTAGTTCAGCCTGGTCGGCTCAGTTTGCAGGAAGTGCGAGGCAACTATGAATTGTGGTTTAAGCGACTTCATGTGTGGATTAGGCATGTGGGCGACTTGTGCTTGATTTGGTCGAGTTGGGCATGGGTGCGTCAACTATATAATGGAGTGTTAGTCGACTCCATACATTTGGTGGTCGTTGGTGACTTGGTTCAACCTGGTCAGCTTGTGTGTGGGACGGACCGGGCGACTATTAATTAGGGTTTAGGGGACTATTTGTGGATTAGGCATGTGGCCGACTTAGTGATTGGATTTGGCTGAGTTGGATGTGGGTGTGCTGACTACATGGTGGGGTGGTAGGCGACTCTCGTGTCTGAGGTGGTCGTGGGCGAGTTGGTTCAAACCGGTCAGCTCATTTTCTAGGATGGGCGGGCGACTATGTATTGGGGTTTAGGAGACTTCATCTATGGATTAGGCATGTGGAAGACCTAGTGTATTGGATTTATTCGCGTTGGGCGTGGATGATAGGCGACTTCGTCCGTTCGGTGGTCGTGGGTGACTAAGTTCAACACGGTCTGCTTGGTTTGTGGGATGGGTGGGGCGACTATGAATTGAGGTTTAGGCGACTCCGTTCGTGTATTAGACATGTGGGCGACTTAGTGTATTAAATTTGGTCAAGTTGGGCATGGGTGGTAGGCGATTCCTCATGGGTGCATTGGCCATGGGCGACTTAGTTCAACCCGATCGGCTCAGTTTGTAGGAAGTGCAAGTCAACTATGAATTGGGGTTTAAGCGACTTCATCTCTGGATTAGCATGTGGGCAACTAAGTGTATTGGATTTGGTCGAGTTGGGTGTGGGGTGTGGCGACTATATAATGGAGTGGTAGCCGACTCCATGCATTTGGTGATCACGGGTGACTTGGTTTAATCAGGTTAGCTTGGTGTGTGGGACGGGCGTGGCGAGTATTAATTAGGGTTTAGGGGACTCCATTTGTGGACTAGGCATGTTGTCGACTTAGTGATTGGATTTGGCTGAGTTGGGCGTGGTTGTGGTGACTATATGGTGGGATGGTAGTCGACTCCCACGTGTATGGTGGTTGTGGGTGTCTTAGTTCAACCCGGTTGGCTTGGTTTGTGGGATGTGCGGGGCAACTATGAATCGGGGGTTTAGGCGACTCCATCCATGGGTTAGGCATGTGGACAACCTAGTGTAGTGGATTTTGCAGTGTTGGGTACGGATGCGGTGACTACATAATGGGATGATAGACGACTTTGGCGTTCGGTGGCCAAACTAGCCCAATATTAAGCGAAAAATGCCCGAGAGACATCCTTCCTCGCTTTCCCGTCACCACTATAGTCTCCCTAAACAACATTAACACATGGCCAAAAACTAGTGAAAAAGATCCAGCATCCACTGGCCGAAACCATGGAGGTGACTCACCTTGTGATATCCAAGATCCAGCATCCTTTTGCTCCATAGTTTTTTTGTGCACACGGTCGACCATCACGCCGTGCACGCATTTGTTTCCTCTGTTGCGCCTGTCGATGCATACAGAGCAGAAGTGATCGCGGGTGACTTGGTTTAACCAGGTTAGCTTGGTGTGTGGGACGGGCGTGGCGACTATTAATTAGGGTTTAGGGGACTCCATTTGTGGACTAGGCATGTTGTCGACTTAGTGATTGGATTTGGCTGAGTTGGGCGTGGTTGTGGTTACTATATGGTGGGATGGTAGTCGACTCCCACGTGTATGGTGGTCGTGGGTGTCTTAGTTCAACCCGGTTGGCTTGGTTTGTGTGATGTGCGGGGCAACTATGAATCGGGGGTTTAGGCGACTCCATCCATGGATTAGGCATGTGGACAACCTAGTGTAGTGGATTTGGCAGTGTTGGGTACGAATGCGGTGACTACATAATGGGATGATAGACGACTTTGGCGTTCGGTGGCCAAACTAGCCAAATATTAAGCGAAAAATGCCCGAGAGACATCCTTCCTCGCTTTCCCGTCACCACTATAGTCTCCCTAAACAACATTAACACATGGCCAAAAACTAGTGAAAAAGATCCAGCATCCACTGGCCGAAACCATGGAGGTGACTCACCTTGTGATATCCAAGATCCAGCATCTTTTTGCTCCACAGTTTTTTTGTGCACACGGTCGACCATCACGCCGTGCACGCATTTGTTTCCTCTGTTGCGCATGTCGATGCATACAGAGCAGAAGTGATGCATAGAGAACATAATGTTTCACGTTTTTTACTTCGGTGTTTGCCTCCTTGGGCGGCTGCTCGTATGTCTAGTTTTGAAAATAAGAAAAAAACAGTAGAAAATGACTTCTCTGTCTAGCGCGTAATTGCCTGACTGATGCATGTAAGATTGCAAGCAAATTTCAAATATTTTTTTCCCCGTATGATGACTGAAAATGCTCCTGCTATATTACCCCTGGGCTGATTAGCTGATATGTCATTTACAAAGTCATCTCATCTTGACAGGAAAATATCATCTATTTAGTATACATAATTGCCTTAACTGATGCATGTAAAATTGCCAGATAAAATCAATAAAATAGTTCTTGCATGATAAACAAAAAAATGTTTATTCGTTGCATGCAAAAATGTCTTATCTCTTAATCCTCCCATGAATCCACATGGTTACACCCTGTCTGAATTCCCCACAAAATTGCCCAGCCCACCACAAAATCCCCTCTGATGGATCGGTAACTCGCCTCTCAATCCTTCCCGTGGATCCACGTAATTGACTAGCTACGTGAATGCCCCTCAAATTTGCCAGCAATGCAAACAAAATCTGCAGTGATGGATATGAAAAATTGCCTCTCAATCTCCACATGAATCCACATAACTCCCTAGCCCCTGGTTTTTGTTGGGACTTACCTTGCGACTGTTGATTATAAGCGGCTTAGCTTTGTCGCCGCGCGGACTTGCCTCCTCCCCTGCCGCGGGCGCTCGAGCTGCTGGCGGCGAGCTCCGTCACCACGCGGATGCGTCTCCTCCCCTGCGCGGTAGCGCGGCGACCTCCTCCGCTACAACTATCGATATCGAGCGGCCGACAACCCGCCGTGGATCCACCTCGACTCCTCCATACCTCATCACTGCCGCATCAACACCGATATGCGGCGAAAATCTTACCACTGTGGCGGAAAGAGGAAAAGGGCTGGAGGAGGAGGACGAACAGATGGGTGGGGAAAATGGAGTTTCAGAAGGAAAAAATCCCAAGGAAAACGACAAACCCTGCCGTTTGGGTAACTGCTGTATCACGTCGCGCTTGTTTGTCTCGTACAGATCCTACGACTCTCGTGCAGCCGCTCGGAGCAGAAGGATCGCGCACGCGCACTCCTTAGGACTTGGGAAAAAATAAATCAAAAAGGAGAACCGCCACACACGTCCACTGGTCCATGTCACCCATATTTCCCAAGCCCCTGACTCCCATTCCCTCGCAGCCGCCTCGAGCCCTTGACCCCGTACTCTTTAGCGCACCACCTCGATCCGCCGCCGTTCGCCTCATGGTCCGCCTCGTGGTCGCGGTGGCCGTGGATCTCGTCGTGGACGATGCCACCCCAGCGCCACTCTCCTCTGCACGCCGATCCGCGCTTCTCCACCGCAATCACGATGTCGACGTCTAGGTTTCCGTCGCGCCACCCATCGGAGGCTCGTCGCCATCACCAATTCACCATCACTTTTCTGTATGTCGTGCCGTCCCTGTACGCCCTGCTCGCGTTCGCCTCCGCCGCGCGCACCTCTACTGCTATCGTGGCAGCTTGATGGATTTCTACTCCGACGATGACCCACACCCAGAGTTCGAGGAAGGTCTCCGAGAGGACCTCAAACTGGTCCACTTCCCCTGTATCATCACGAGCGCAACATCGACGCTGCTCTCGCACATGTCTCCTCCTACCTCGCTGCCGGTAGGCAATTTTGGCTTTCTGAGTTTCTTCAGCAATGTTAGACGCATGGTTAAGCATGTGATTTTGGTTCTGGCTAGCTTGATCACCTGTCATGTGTGATGATGCACAACGCCCAATGGAGTGCCTCTACTTGTCAATATGTTTTTTGGAAGTTAATTTCGCAGGCGCCCCTAATTTCTTGCTTAGTGTGATCAATTAGTTTTTGTTGTATGTTACTTAATGTTATTTCCTCGCGATTTTCACTGCAAAAATTACTTCTCTATGAATGTGGTTTAGCCGTGGTCAGGTCCATGTGCTATGGATGCTAAATCTTGAGTTGTGATTTCAACATGTTTATTAGGCGGATGCCGTGATAGTTGCCCGTACTATGACGGTGATCATTGATCCGTGTAACTGATACTAAGACGGTGTATGGTTCTTGAGGTGTGTCCTTTGTCCCCAGTGTAGGCTTGTAGGGGCGTCCCAAACTCGCTGACAGCAATAAGTTGCTAAGTGAAGTGATTATGTTCTCTTTCAAGAGACGGGCTCCTTCTTATGTCTCTTAATGGGCAGGTTATGTTGGATTTGGTGCTGATTGGTGGAGATTTAGCATCTGTGTGTTTAATAGTGTGGTTGTTTTTGTCTTTCACTCCAACAACTCGTGTTGTGCCCTTTGTATCTGATTTATTGACTGAATTTTCTAATTAATTAGAAAATCTTCCTTGCCCCTTTCAAGGTGCTATATGAAAAAAATCGAAATATATTTCAATAGTTTTATAGACCTTCTAAATTACAGGGATGTTCAATCGATATTTGTATGTCTAATTTTATTTGCCCGTGGCAACACATGGGCATTCAACTAGTCAGTCTACACACTTCAACGATGGATCGTGCACTGTAGTAGCTGGTATTTAGGCTATTGATATTTTTGCTCATTCAGGGGATAATTCTTGATGCTTAATTTTCAGACCATTCTATCTGTTGCTAACACCACCCTCTGGGAGCAACATGTAACAAATAAGAATGTTACAGTTTATTGACTGGGCAAGGAAGTTTGTATGTGCTATGTATAGTTTGGAAAGATTATGCAGGATATTTCGCATGAATCTATTATCTTTGGTTTGTTTGTATATATTTTCTCCCTCTGTTGACTCTTCAGGTTACCATGACCAAAAGCTTCCTTACACTTTGCTTAAATATTTCCTTTGGCGTTCTTCTGTTCACCTATAATATATTTTTTGGAGAGACTTGCCGAAAGAACTGCTGTTGGGTATGTTGTGTCATTTAGCAATATAAGTGGATGTTGCACAAAATTATGGATCACTCTGTCACCATCCGTTATTGCTGATTTATCAACATCTACAAACTCGCAAGGCAATCTTTTATTGCTATTCAATATATACGTGTGTCTATCTAGCTGCCCGATCTTCATTAGGTCCCATAGTTCTGCACATGGTAGACGCTAGATGGGCATCACCAATGTTACTTGAGAATCTTGCTTCATGAGTTGATCCCTCCATTTTTCTTGGTGGTTCTGAAATTACTGTATACTAGTTAGCTGCCCGTGCGTTGCCACGGAATAAAGTATATAATAATAATATACAATTTTTTTTAATTCAGCAACTACCGGATAATTCAAAATAATGTAGTTTTATTTGTTTATTTGAATAGTTTGTAGTACATGGCAATCATCTTGCAATCCACAAAGCAAGTGTCCTAATTTTATCTATTTATTTGAATAGTTTGTATATTTTATCTATTTATTTGAATAGTTTGTACGTGATACGTGGCTTATTTCTATTATTGCAATAAATATGATCTTGCGCTTAGCTTTCATTTAAGGTGATATCTTACGCTATGTATGTCTGCAGATCATTATCAAAGCGCACAAGATAAAAAGAAAAAAGAAAAATTATCAGTACAGTGCTCCTCACATCTGGCATCTTTAGCATTGATTACTACAGAATCACCGAACAAGCATACATATATAGTGAACGACGGGAAGGCATATTAGAGAATTTTCACCACATGAAGCCATGCAAGGTCCACAACAAACAAACAATACTTAAGAATAGAATGACATTTTCTAAATATTTCCCGTGTTTCAATTTATAAGATGTTCTAACATCTTTCTGATTCAGATGTATATAGACGCATTTTAGTGTGCTTCATTCAGTTCAGTCTGTATGTAGTCCATATTAACATATCCAAAACATTTTGTAATTTAGAACGAATGTACTGTAATTTATTTTATATTCATAACCATACTACTTTTTTTATACATGTATGTCCATAAAATTCTTGGTAAATTACCACTATGTACTACACACTCTACTGCATGAATCTCTATGATCGATCTTCTTTTTATGTTTTCTCCAAGACATCGATCTATTTCTGAACGTGCTCGACTCGAAATAAGTCAACCTTTTTGGAAAAGGAAAATATTGTAATTAATACCTACGTCCATAAGAAATTTAGAATCCAACACAAACAAGATGCACATTCTATTAATCCAGTTAGGAGTCATAGGAATTTGCCAGCGTAGGAAATTTGAGTGGAGGCGTAAACAAAACAATCTACCCATTGAATGTAATGTCAGCATAGGAATTAAGTTGTGTAACGATGGGCAAGAGTAATAAATGACATGGCATATTCAAAACTCTTTTGTTACAATATTTCCGTTAAACAATCCTGAAGGCTATCTCGTCAGCCTCCATGGTGACTCACTCTGATCTAAGATTCTACATAATCAGACGATAAAGGACAAAGTAAATAGTTGAATTGGACTAACGTCCGCCATATGTTGCTCCATTTCTTCATATCCAAGCTGCTCCATTTCTTCATATCCAAGCGCATCTCAGGCTGTGTAGAAACATATCCAAGGACTCAGGGGTGATAGTCAATAAGGCAATTATCCATGTTAACCACTGTAGAAAACTTTATCTCACAGAGTCACATTTGCAGGGACAACCATAGTCTTGAACCTCCTCCATTTATCACAAGATAAATTCCTTCTCTGAAACATAAGTAATGGAGGCAATATCTCAGAATAATCCCAAACATAATCAAGATGCATGCGTGATGATTTATAAAATGGTTTCTATAAACCTCCAAGTTCCTAATTTTTTACGATGGGAGCAGATGCTCGACCAAGTACTCTTATTCCCGTTCTACGCCTCGCCTTGGTCGCTGCTCGTAGATTTTGATTGGAGACGGTGCTACATGCCAAAAATGCTAAAGTTGCCTTTCATGACTTAGAAAAGGAACACCAAAGCCAGTTGCTTACATGAAACCCATGCTCATACTTGAAGAACCTTAGTTTTCATTCTTAACCCTTCTGCTAAAAAACGACATCATGGTGTAAATATACTGGGAGAATCAGCTGTTTAATATTTACAAAGTACAAATTAAGACAAAATAAAATAAAAAAAGTTATACATGAAAGAAGATGCTCCAGTTTTACTGTTTCCCTCATCGTAGTTGGGACGTTCAGAGACAATGCGAATGTTCAATATTCAGATGGACAAAGAAGATAAGATTCAGCTTCTGGGAAATGGGGAGTACTGTCATCCACAACAAAATAAAGATAATGAACAATAATGAAACATAAAAAATAATAACAGCGCCATGTTCCAAGGAAGCAACTTCAGAAGACCACAAAACAGACGTGTTGTGAGCAAATGTTCTCATAGGCAGGCAGATGGGCATATTTAATGACTTTGAGAACTCTCCTGTGGTACAATGGTAGGCATAGGCACACACATAGGACTCGCTTCTACCAAACCACATTAAGTTGAAGGAGGGAGCTTCCCCCTTTAACCGTGTTTCTTTCTCATATTTATTGATTTGTAAGCAAGTATGAGATTATTTCTGAATACAAAGCCTGAAAGATTATGATCCATTTTCTAGTTGGCATTCAAACTGACAATCATTAAGTTTTTATTGACAAATAGATGTTTATTTCATTTATGTACCAGTAAGAAAACCACGCATTACTACTACATAGTGAAGGTCCTTTTACACACTTTTGTAGACAACTTTTGCTTGAACAGCTACAGTGTACATACGTGAATAGGTTGTGCCAGTAAGCTTTAACAAATGCATATTACTACTACATAGTGGACTTCCTTTCCTCAAGTTTACAATCACCTAACATAACATAACACAACACAAGAATTGAGAGTATAGGAGAGATGGAAATCTCATAAACCTAGTTTTCTGTACAAGGAAGTGGAAGAGGGAGGATGCAGGTATACTTACAAGAGAGAACAATGCATCCGCCATCACAGTCGATCATGTCACTGATGGGTTGTGTATAGAAATGGGTAGGTGGGCGGCATCGTACGTCTCGGCTCAAAACAAGTATTAAGCTTGTAGTATAGATATGGTCAAAACAAATAAATTTGGAGTCGATATGAAAATCGAAAACACAATGATTCGCCTCTCCATATATGGGGGCATAATATATCTAAATTCAAATAACTAAATTATGTATGAAATGTAAGCAAATTCGAGCATCTATTTACCATGGGAGAATAAATTGACACATACTCATGTAAATCAATGGAGAGGGGCTCTTGTGGTGAATACATGGTTGCTGATCGCCGTGGTGGGAGGAGATGCAAACCACATTGAGAAACATGCCAACGACCACCGTAACCTGATGCCGATGAACACCGATGACACTACATGACTGCTCTGCCCTGCTGCGAACCCCCATTGTAGTGTAAAAATTGGAGGGGTCCAAAAAAATACTAATATCTACAGAAAAGCTAACTAAATCAATTCCTCATAGGTGCGTTTGTTGAATCAACAAGCCTAAAGTCCAAACCAAGTCAAACAAATATTGTTAATTAATTTCAAAACATGTAAAAAGTTGAATGATTTACCTTAGGCCTAGCGGACTAAAACAAAACTGCAAATCTTCATCATGGACCAAGAACTTAGCACTTTAAACCACAAACCAAATATTCTTCCAATCACCTTACTTCTACCTAACAAAATCTTAGCCATTACGTAGCATTGGATGATTCCAATCACAGAGCACAATTTTTTTACACAAGCGCTGCTCCATCTCAGCATGGACTGATTGACTGGAACAGACGGCAGATAGAAAATTCCCAGTCTAAAAGGACATACGCCCAAACTACTTGGAGATGGAAAACAACAAGAATCAGATTACTTCTTCTGTCA
Source organism: Hordeum vulgare subsp. vulgare (assembly GCF_904849725.1). Classification (NCBI taxonomy): domain Eukaryota; kingdom Viridiplantae; phylum Streptophyta; class Magnoliopsida; order Poales; family Poaceae; genus Hordeum; species Hordeum vulgare. Next base: position 136,016,487 of record NC_058522.1, on the reverse strand, counting down.
GGACGTACACTCTAGTGATCTGTCCGGTCTGCAGCCTCCGCAAAAAGTGAACACCAATTTAACAATCTGGGAAGAACAAGGCGAAGCAAAACAAAGTGAAAATTGACTGAAGCTGAAAGGATTAGGATCGGGGATGCTCACTTTCAAGAGTGCTTAGTGATAATGATGCTGCTGCAGGCAACCCACCCACATCTACAAGAGAAGAGCATACCACATGTGAGCATGGGGGATTAGAGAGAGAAATGGAGAAGGGAAGACGGACCTTGTCGAGCACACTGAAGAGCTGCATCCGGGAGGCGGCGGCTCGTGTTCCTCCTGCCAAGCGCCGGCAGTTAGGAGGAGGAGAAGGGGCCTGGATGCGCGAAGCGCAGGCCTCCACCACCCACAGCATCTCCTGGTACGCCCCCGCCTCCGCCGCCACCTCCATCGCCGCCGCCGTGCGCATCCAACGGCGAGGGGAAGCAATGTTTTTAATTCTATTATAAACCCACACTTTTCCTGATTGACATAGATTGCAATACGACTATACGGAGCACGTGATGGCTGATGAGAATGAGTGTGGAAGAAAGTTAAGCAACCCTACTAACTGGTTTATGCAGTCAGCACATGAGCCCTCAGACGAGAGACTGAATCCTGAACCATCCAATCATGAGGGACGGGCAATGAAACTACATAGAAAGAAATGAGGATCTGATATTGCATATAGATTAAGGAAAAAATATACTTGGAAGTGCACAACAATATACAACAAATAAATGACATCAAGCAGAGAATAAAACATGTACAGTTATATATGCAACCAGACAGTTCTGACAGTAAAAATGTATCACTGTATGTATTATCTTGTCTACTCCCTTACATTAGGTCTCATCAAGCATATGTTTCAATCAGATAGTTCATCAAGCTTGCAAGGCACAACCACAATCAGATTTACTCATAACGAAATAATAACAAGAAAGAGCTATTAACAGCACGCATGAGATCAAATCAATCAAAACAATAACAAATTCATAATCACAAGTAGACTTAATTCAAGGCAAAAAGAAGAGAGAAATTAGCTGATTAGGTCAAATGTGCAAGGCGGGTATTACCTCTCCAGCAACATCGACATTATCCAATGCAAATCCCATAGCTGCCCTTATCTGACTTCTCTCTAATGTTAATGCACGCAGCATGTCCTCAAATTCATCATGTTGTGCCTCAGTCAATGTGCGTTCCACTTCAACACGGCGGAGAATGGAACACAAATTAATTGTGTAATAGACACCATCTAAAAGATGGCAAAGTAAAAAAGAGCATGTGACAAGGTCTGACTAAACCTTACCCTGGTTCTACCAGCTGCAAAAGTAGATCCTTTTTTACGATCAGGACTTCGACTGGATGGCAAAGCAGGTGGAACCCATCTAAAATGACACATTTAATACAAAATTGTCAGATCATCGATAAACATGGTTACAAACACATAACTGCACTGTGCACCGCTATTACCTTCCACTTCCTATAATCATGATAAATGGTTCTGTTCGCCATCGTTGTAAAGTATCGCCCTGCGTTCCAATGTACAGTGAAGCAATCAATCATGTCATGTGATGTGTTCTAGACAAATCATTCGGTAATTTTATTTGAGAAGTTAAGTTGGAATCTATTATTGACAAGATTAACTGTCATCAACACCAAGAATTCCAATTTCATTGTCCGTTGAGTGCAACAATTAACTACACAAACAAGGCTAATTGGTGGTGACTGTTGTTTTAGCAGCAGACACATACCGACATACAAATCTAGAAGGAGGGAGAGCAACCAGCTTACCAGGGGCAATGTGGAGGAGCAGCAAAGAACAACATCCCACTCTTTCTGTACAATCCAATGGCCCTTTTCTTCCTGCACATCTACAAGAGAAGAGCATACCACATGTGAGCATGGGGGATTAGAGAGAGAAATGGGGAAGGTAAGTAAATCTTCCTTTCATTGAACCAAAATTATCATTTAAACAGAAAAGTAAATCGGCACCTCGAGCACGTCCAGCGTGAAGGCGTCCTGCCTGCACAAAGAGCCAAAACAGAAACCCCAAGCTTCTTCGCGTCAGGCGCCGGCCAAGGCGAGAGCAATGGAGGCGCCCAGGGAAGGGGGCGGGTGAGAGAGAGAGGGAGGGGATCGGCCCGGCCGTACCTGACGGCGAGGTTGGTGATGTAGACGACGGAGGGGGTGTTGTCCTTGAAGAGGCGCACGGTGGCGAGCTCGTCGGCCTGCAGCTTCCACGGCGTGGCGATGACGAACGCGGATGCGCGCCCGACGTCCCCGAGGATCAGCGTGCCTCCTTCCTCGCCGCGCCCTCCCCGCTCGCCCGCCCGCCGCGCCCGCGCCGGCCGGCCCCCTCGCGCCCCCCCCCCCTCGGTGACGCGGCCCGCCTAGGACATCCTAATAAAACCGCACTCAAAAGCTCACCAAGTTGGTTTTGCACAGTTGAACCTCGACACTTAGCAGAGGACATCCTAATGTCAAAGTTTGTCTCTAGTTTGACATGATCAGCACTACATTCAGAAAATGGCAAACAATGTCAGACACTGGCTGGGTTATCCGCTTAAGTTATATATACAGAACTGATGGCTCTAGCAGCCTTGGTCAATTTTTTGCGAGCCGTGATGAGCTGCATTTATTTGGAGAAGAACTTCCAGATCTCCTCTCGGGGGCTCGACGACGAGGTGCACACCGTAGGCGCCCTCCTCATCGATCAATGCTCTGAGCTACCGCGCCGAACTGCTGGAGCCAATGTAGCTCTTTTTCGCCGCGAGATACATCACTCCATATGGTGGCTGCAGGCACTGCAAGGGCAGGAACAAACTGAAATGAAGGTCAAAGTTAAGCAGGTTCAGTTTCGATGTAGATGGCGAATCCGCATAATGCGCCCCAGGAAAGTACTCGCTGCCTTTATTGGGCATCTCATGGCAAGAGAGAGTCTTCTCTGACAAAATGACACTGGAGAATAGCATTACAATTTTAGTAACTAACCTTTTTGATGAACGAATGAAGGTTTTGAAGAGAGCTTGCAGAGTAAGGGATCTCATTCAATAACACTATGTCATATCCACCCTCATCTCCTGAATATGCCTCGTTTCCCCTCTCCCATCTGCCAGTGCCTGATAGTTTTGTTGATCGTCTCGATTGGCAGATATTATTCCCATCCTGGCTGCTGTAACCATCCAAAAGATCATCTTCACAGAACCCTAGTCCCACTCCCGAAAATGCGTCCACCTCATCCTCCAGTATCACCGACAGGACCGTGTGAAGCTCCTCCCAATCCCCAGCATAGAAATGAATGTCTTGAGGCAACTGTTGCCAGGATGGTGTAAGAGGGCTTCCGTGTTGATGACTCTGTTTGTCTCGAGCTTGCTCGAGATTTGCGAGCACATTGGGGATTGTTCTTCACCTTATTATTTCAGCACTGGGATCCTGAAAATGCACTGTTGAAGCTCCCTAAAAATTGTTTGGAAGGAGGATATTAGAAAAATAAACAGATTATTTTGTGTTCTTTTTTTCAGAAAGGAAAGGATATTCATTGCAAGTGCATCAGCCAAACAGAGTACAGGTACTATAGTTTTTTGTACATGGACACAACAATAATGAACAGTAATATACCAGATAGATATGTCACCATGGTAAATGACATGGGAGACTGATGGTAAGTGAAATCTGAGGTTACTTTGTTGAAATAATAAATAAAGAGAAAACAAGGATCAGTACCTTCAGGCAAGAAAATATCCCAGGAAGCCCATATCCGCAGCCACGGAAGCAAACAAAATATCTGAATATGGTACAATTTATAGTGAATACTTTCCTGTGTTGTTTTCTGCTTTTTGAAGATCCCATGGATAAAGAATCATCTCCAATTTCTTGTTCATGTGCTTCAAGCTCCACACAAATTCTGAATAAAATCAGATCTCACACAACTGAGGGCCTCCACTACGCGCCGCAACGATGGATCCCAACCCGGCTGGATGCCAAAATATGTCAAAAAACTGTTTATTACAAGCCTCGAACAAATGATGGATCTCTATCATAATAACAAGCAAAGCGTAATGGTTAAATCATGGACTCGATACATGAATAAGATGTATGGATGTATGGATGTATCTCTCTGCTGTGTTTCACGTTCACCACGCTAGCGACAGCAGCAGCGCGGCCATGGCGGCGGTCTGCACGACGATCCCCCAGCGCCCGTACTGCCGGCCGCTCCCGCTCTGCACCAAGAACAAATTCAGAAACGTTCAACTCAGATCACCATTAGTTGCTGCCGCTCTTCTCTAACAAAAAATAAGAGAGTGATGGATTACCAGATCATTGGCGGATGGTGCGGGGCCGGAGACGTCCTCCACGGTGGTGGGCTCGGGCGCGATGGGGGTCGGCGGGCTGCGTGGCTCCGGCGCGGGGGCGGGCGACTTCTTCTTGCCGCTCCTCTTTCTCTTGTGCTTGTTCTTGCTCTTGGACGGAGCCTTGGCCGGAGGCAGCACGGCGGGTGCCTCGGCCACCGGCGGGGGCGTCGCCATGGGAGGGAGCACCGCGGGCGCCTCGGCCGGTGCGGCCGCCGGCGGGGGAGTCGTCGCGGGCGGAGGTGCGGTGACCGGTGGTGGCGTCACGGGAGGAGGCGCCTTCACGGGCGGTGGTGACACGGGAGGAGGCGTCACGACGAGCGGCGGCGCGGACACGGGCGCGACAACCGGAGGCGGCTTGACCGGCGCGACTGTGGGTGGCGGCTTAGCGGGCGCGACGGGGGTGGCGGTGGGCGCGGGAGTAACGGGGGTGGCGGTGGGCGCGGGAGTAACGGGGGTGGCGGTGGGCGCGGGCATGGCCGGCTCGGGAGGTGACTGAGCGGGCGCCGTTGGCACTGCCACCGGCGTGGGCGTGGCCGGCGCCGCTGCGGCCGTCCCCCACCTCCCGGATCCCTTCTGCCATCATCCTGCATCATGCCCTGATCGGATCGGCGCCACCGCCGTCAGTCGGTCGGTCGGCATGGCCGGCGGCTAGGGTTCCCGTCGGGAGGAGAGATGGAGGATCTAACCGTGGGCTTCGATGCTTGAGAGGATCTACGAGCAGGGAAAGGAGGGGAGGCGGCGCCGGCGGTGGAGTGGAGGCCTCCAGGCCGGGGTTGGGGGAGACCACGGAGGCCGAGAGGAGGGGATCGTGAGAGCGTGGGGGGAGGCAGGTGCGTTCGTGGGTCGCGTCTTTTTTTTTTTTTTTGCCTTTTGACGGTTTGGGTGGACGTGGGTGGACTTCTCTTCTCTCTAACGATAGAAGGGAGGTCGAACCATAGCTAGGTTGAACCATCACGACGTTCGATCCTGCTTTAATAGTAGAGATTACATTGTTTTGTCTTTGGATATGTTTTGTCTGGTTTGCACTTGTTCTGCATGGTACATTGTATGTTGTGTTCTATACCTATTCTGATGTGAAACTATATTTTTGCAGAATCGCGCCAGAAATCCAACAGGGCTACCATCCTCTCTGCCCTCAGGCAAACTGGGCTGCGCCTGATGCACCAGCAACACAACAGCATGTTTACATGCAGCCTGGAGCTTATCCTGGCGCACCACCATAGTATGGCCAGCAACCTTATGGCACAGCAGCTCCCCTTGGCACTGGCTATGACTACTATAACCAACAGCAGCAATCCCAACAACAACAGTCTGCCACTGGAACTGCTGTGCCTGCTGGTGCTAGCAGGTACAATTACAGCCAGCCTGCTACTCATGCTTCACAAGGGTATGGTACTGCACCGAGCTACGGTGGTCCAGGTGGAGCTGGTCAAGCATCTTCAGGGCAGCAAGCTTCAACTCCAGCCACTGGAGGCCAACTGGGTTATCCTAATCAAGCACCTATACTAGTGCTGCTGCATCAAGCTAAACGGCGCAAGGTTTTGCCCCTCAATATGGATACATTGCTCCACAGACACAGCCTGTCTATGATATGCAGCCACCACCACTGGGCACGTATGGCCAGGGTGCTTATGGGTAGCCTCTGCATGCTCAGAAGCCGCCTTCATCTGCTCCGTATGGACAGGCACACTCAGGCTGGTTATGGGCAGTATGGATACAGTCAGCCAGGCTATGGCCAGTAGCAGTCATACTGTGATTGTTATGCTACTGGTAGCTATGGGCAGCCTACAGCGTATTCTACTGAAGTTACAACACCTGCTGCGTCCCAGGATCAATCCACCGCCGGACCTGCGTCTACCACAACAACTGCCATTCCTGCTCCTGCTAATAGTGCCCCCCCCCACACACACAAAAAAAAAAACTCTCCGAATTAAGCTACCTGCTCCTGCTTCAGCTGCATTCTGGTTTCCTTGGCGCAGCCACTTGAAGTAATATCCTCTAGTTTGTCCATATAATCTTGTTTGTTATTGCCTGATTGTGAACTTTATATATTGTTTGATTATTCTGGTTTTGCTGCTCATGTGTGGCTTGTGTGATCGCCCCAATGCAGGTTTAAATCGGCGCGTAAGTGAAGGTGTATTTCTCCTTAATGACTTCGACGCCGACCCCCCTTCCCGGGTGTAGTACTGTTTAATCAGGCAGACTCGTTCTGGCCCACAATACTATTTCTCTTTTTCTAAAATCCAGGGTACTTCCAAAATTCATCTAAAATTTCCCTCTTTCCAATGATACTACTTCCGTAAATTTTCGAGCATTTTGCACATATTGTTTATTGATTGTGTGTTAATTTTATTTTTCCAATCAATAGGAATCATTATCTTTCGTAACATTGAAAGATTCAAGGACGCTCAAGGAATGACCAGAACCATTGAAGACTTTGTTGAGCAAGGCAAGCAAACTACTTTGATCATGTTGAACCCATATTTGCATTACACCTAGAATTATTTTTCATGCATCAAGTATTATTTACTAGTATTTCTATGTTAAGTAAATTAGCTAGGGTTTATCTATGCCCTATGTGCTTGATATTGATGTCGTTGCGAAATCGAGCGAGAGAGGGAGAGTATTTTGCGCTGGATGAAGCTGACAGCTTTTCTGTTCTACATTCTCATCTCTGTCAACTGAAAAACTGAACGCTACTTTGCTACATGCCCTGGCCAACCTGCTGCCGATCCGATTCCGCCGCGCCATCCCACGACGTCCGGATCTCCAGCTTGCCACACCGACCAGGGCCTATCAGAAAAAAGAAACTGAGGGCGAGGTGGATGATAGTGCACGCAGGCACTCCTCCTCCTCCTACTTGCACGCTGCATGAGTCCATCACTACCACGGACATGCAGGTGCTTATTAACAGGAAAAAAATAATCTATACTAGTTGGGTGGAGCTTAGGCTAACAATTGACACCCCTTTCTCATTCTTATGCTAAGTAAATTAGCTAGGGTTTAGCTATGCTTTATGTGCTTGATATTGACACCCTCCTTTGACATTCTTAATACCCCTCCTTTCTAACCATGTAGTGGTGACAGATAAATTTGGGCCATATGTGCAAGTTTAATAGTAACGCTTAGCCATGCTAGTTGCATAAATCATAGGACTTGGGAAGAATCTTTGTTACTCTTATAAGTTTTACAGAAACCCAAGGGTGTCACTAATGCCCATGGGATGATTCTGAAAATAAGGTTTTACAAAATGGAGTGTAGTGGAGATATTCAAAGATGTTCCGTGGGTTATAAAATTTATGTCTAGTAAATGAGCATGGTGGATTTTGATGCATTTATTTAGTTCATTGTGATCTTGAGGAGATAGTCAAAGATGTTTAGTGGATCAATTAGTCTTGGTTAGTTTAGATTTAGTTAGGTGATTGTGATATTGAACCGTATTTCGTGATGGATTATGAGAATTTTTTTTCGAAAAAATGCAAGAGATTTTGCGTTTCGTTGCATTGAACAGATAGAGTTTGATTACAACCCTCCTAGGAGAGCAAGTTCAAGAAGGGACATGAATACGAATTTAATGTACATCCCAGGTGGTAGGCAAGATGACTTTAAGCCCACGAGCACCAGCGCGTGCCCATTGTTCGGCTTTGTCCTTGATCTTAGAGACCAGTACATGGACGAGGGGATTTAGTTACGTGATTTAATCTTGAGAAGATAGTCTAAAATGTTAGGTGGATTACGAGATTTTAGATATGATATATGACCATGGTGATTATTATATTGATGGATAAATAGATCTTTAATTTTGTTTGGAACATTTTGGATTTAGTTAGGTGATTGTGATCTTACATCAAATTTCATGATGGATTACATCAAATTTCATGATGGATTATAAGATTTTGGTTGAATTTAGTTAGGTGATTGTGATCTTGATGAGCTAGTAAAAGATATTTGGTGGATTATGTGAATTTTGGTCTAGCATGTGAACTTGGTAGTTATTATATTGGTTAATAAGTATTTTTTTAGTAATTTGAGAAAAAATGAATTTAGTTAGGCGATTATGGTCTTGAACCAAATTTCATGATGGATTACGAGATTTTAGATGAGTTTAGTTAGTTGATTGTGATCTTGAGAAGATACTCAAAGATATTCGATGAATTAACTAATCTTGCACAATTAGTATTCAGTTAGGTTATTGAGATATTGAAACGAATTTCACGTTGATTTATGATCTTGAGAAGATGCTAAAAGATGTTTGGTGAATTTTAAGATTTTAGGTCTAGTACATAAGCATGGTGACTATTATATTGGTTGATAAACCGACCTTTCATTTAGTTTGAAACAATTTAAATTTAGTTAGGTGATTGTGATCTTTTAACCAAACTCACAGTAGATTTTGATGTTTGGGTTGGATTTAATTAGGTGATTGTGATCTTGAGGAGATAGTCAAACATGTTCGATGGATTATATGAGAATTTATGTCTAGTAGGTGAGCATGGTCGTTATTATATTGATCGATAAATGGATTTTTAGTAAACTTGGCGTAATTTGGTTTTAGTTAGGCGATTATATTGATGGATAAACAGATCTTTAATTTAATGATTATTATATTGATGGATAAACAAATATTTAATTTAGTTTGAAAGAATCTAGATCTAGTTAGGTGGTTGTGATCTTGACGAACTAGTAAAATATGTTTGGTGACTTACGTGGATTTAGGTTTAGTAGGTGAGCATGTTGGTTATTATATTGATAAATAAATGTTCTTCTAATAAATTTGGAAAAAAATGGATTTAGTTAGGGGTTGTGATCTTGAACAAAATTTTATGGTGGTTTATGAGATTTTTGATGGTTTTAGTTATTTGATTGTGATCTTGAGAAAATAGTCAATGATGTTTGGTGGATTAATTAATCTGCACCAATTTGGATTTAATAGGGTGGTTGTGACACTTAACCAAATTTCACGAGGGATCATGAGATTAGGTGGATTTAGTTAGGTGATTATGTCTCGAGAATATAGCCAGTGATGGTTGTTGGACTATGAGATTTTAGGTTTAGGAGATGAAAATGGTGATTATTACATTGGTGCATAAATAGATATTAAATTTAGTTTGAAACAATTTGGATTTACTTAGGTGACTGTGATCTTTAACCAAATTTCTCTTTAATTTATGAGATTTTAGTTGCATTTAGTTAGGTGATCGTGTCTATGAAGATAATTGAATATGTTTGGTGGATTATGAGATTTTAGATCTAATAAATGAGCATGATGATTATTATATTAATGGATAAAAGGATATTTGATTTGGTTTAGAACAATTTGGATTTAGTTCGGTGATTGTGATATTTTAACCTAATTTTACACTGGATTATAAGGTTTTGGTTGGATTTAGTTAGGTGATTATGATTTTGACGAGCTAGTAAAAGATGGCCGGTGGATTATGTGAATCTAGGTTTAGAAGATGAGCATGTTGATTATTATATTGGTGGATAGAGATGAGAGCCACACAAGTGACTCAAGGTGATGATGCCACTACTGAAAATAGCTGATAAACAAGGCAAGAGAGCTGGAGAGACTGGGGATAATGGCAGCAGATGGACTTTATCCAGCATCCCACGTTCCCGTGCATTCTTTGTTCCCCGTTGATCTGGCTTGATGTCCTTGTCCTGTTTGCGGTTTTGTGTCACGCACTTGATTAAGCATCCCACGTTCTCCTACTGTGCGCCCTTGGCCTTGACGATAGGTATCGCGTGTTCTCGGGCGCGTCCCGTGTATAAAATCCAGGTATGCGCCAATTGTCCTAGCTCTTGCTCGCCATTGGTGGTGCTTGAGCGTGCGGTTACGGTGTCGACCAGCAAGGGAACATGGGATGTGGGATCAAGACAGCACACATAGCAACCCGTCATCAAGCAACAGACACACATCCAGATTTACAAGGAGCGGAGGTGGACACAAAAGTGGATGTTGAGTTCCATAGGAGTCTCAATAGTGTGCTCATCAAAGCAGCATGAGTAAGAAGATCCTAGATATACTTCTCTTAGGAAATAAAGAAGCCATTAGAGATAGAAAAAAGCTCAATCTCCAAGAAAGTAGCGACTTCTTTAGTAAACATGGAACAATTTGGATTTAGTTAGGCGATTGTGATCTTGAACAAATTGCATGATGGATCACGAGATTTTTCAATGGATTTAGATGAATGTGATCTTGAGGAGATAGTCAAAAATGTTTTTGGATTAATTGATCTTGAACAATATGGATTTAGTTAGGTGATTATGATATTGAATTATTTTTTTGTGATTTATAAGATTTTAGTTGGATTTAGTTAGGTGATTGTGTCTTGTGATGATAATCAGAGATGTTTGGTGGATTATGAGATTTTAGGTCTAGTAGATGAGCATGATGATTTATATTGGTGGATAAACAGATATTTAATTTAGTTTGAAACAATTTGGATTTAGTTAGGTGATTGTGATCTTTTAACCTAATTTTACGGTGGGTGTTTTGGTTGGTTTTAGTTAGGTGTTTTTGATTTCGATGAGTTAGTAAAATATGTTCGGTGGATTATGTGAATTTAGGTCTAATAGGTGAGCATGTTGATTATATTGGTAAATAAATGAATCTTTAATAAATTTGAAACAATTTGGATTTAATTACACGATTGTGACCTTGAACCAAATTTTATTGTGGATTATGAGATTTTTGATGGATTAGTTAGTTGATGGCCATTTTGAGGAGATACTCTAAATATGTTTGGTGGATTAATTAATCTTGGACAATTTGAATTTACTTAGGTGGTCGTGATAGTAAACCGAATTTCATGCTGGATTATGAGATTTTACATGGATTTAGTTAGATGATTGTGTCTTGAGAATATAGTCAAAGATGTTTGCTTGACTATGGGAAGATGAGAATGGTGATTTTATATTGGTGGATAAACATATCTTTAATTTAGTTTGGAACAATTTTGATTTAGTTAGGTGATTGTTTTTTTTCAACCAAATTCATGATGGGATTTTGAGGTTTTGTTGGATTCAGTTAGATGACTGTGATCCTAAAGAGATAGTCCGAGATGATTGATGAAATATGCTAATTTAGGTCTAGTAAGGGACCACAGTGGTTATTATATTGGTGGATAAATGGATCTTTAGTAACATGGAGCAATCTGGATGTAGTTAGGCAATTGTGATCTTGAACAAATTTCGCGGTGGATTACGAGATTTTCAATGGATTTAGTTAGTAGATTGTGATCTTGGGGAGATGTCAAAGTTGTTCGGTGGATTAACTAATTTTGAACAATTTGGATTTAGTTAGGTGATCGCGACATTGCGCCAAATTTCTCGGTGATTTATGAGATTTTAGTTGGATTTAGTTAGGTGGTTGTGTCTTCAGAAGATAGTCGAGGAAGTTTGGTGGATTATGAGATTTTTGGTCTACAAGATAAGCATGAGGATTATTATATTGATGGATAAACAAATATTTAATTTAATTAGGAAAAAAATGGATTTAGTTAGTTGATTGTCATATTTTGACATAATTTTATGATGGATTATGTGGTTTTGCTTGGATTTAGTTGGGTGATTGGGATCTTGACGAGCTTGTAAAAGATATTGACACCCTCCTTTGACTTTCTTAATACCCCTCCTTCCTAACCATGTAGTGGTCGCAAATAAATATGGTTCATATGTCCAAGTTTAATAGTAATGCTTAGCCATGCTAGTTGTGTAAATCATAGGACTTGGGAAGAATCTTTGTTACTCATAGATGTTTTATAAAAACTCAAGGGTGTCACTAATGCCCATGGGATGATTCTGAAAATAAGGTTTTACAAAATGGAGATGAAGTGGAGATTTAGTTAGGTGATTGTGATCTTGACGAGATAGTCAAAGATGTTCGGTGGATTATGAAAATTTATGTCTAGTAAATGAGCATGGTGGTTACTATATTGATGGATAAATGGATCTTTAATAAACTTGAAGCAGTTTGGATTTAGTTAGGCAATTGTGATCTTGGACCAAATTTCATGGCGGATTACGAGATTTTGATGCATTTATTTAGTTCATTGTGATCTTGAGGAGATGGTAAAAAATGTTTAGTGGATTAATTCTTGTAAAATTTGGATTTAGTCAGGTGATTGTGATGTTGAACTGTATTTCATGATGAATTATGAGATTTTAGGTGGATTTAGTTACGTGATTTAATCTTGAGAAGATAGTCTAAAATGTTCGGTGGATTATGAGATTTTAGGTATGATAGATGAGCATGGTGATTATTATATTAGTGGATAAACATATCTTTAATTTTGTTTGAAACATTTTGGATTTAGTTAGGTGATTGCAATCTTAAATCAAATTTCATGATGGATTATAAGGTTTTGGTTGGATTTAGTTAGGTGCTTGTGATCTTGACGAGTTAGTATAAGATGTTTGGTGGATTATGTGAATTTAGTTCTACTGGTGAGCTTGGTGGTTATTATATTGGTGAATAAGCAATTTTTTTAATAAACTTAAGAAAATTTAGATTTAGTTAGGCGATTGTGATCTTGAACCAAATTTCATGATGGATTATGAGATTTTAGATGAATATAATCAGTTGATTTTCATCTTGAGTAGATACTCAAAGATATTCGATGGATTAATTAATCTTGAACAATTTGAATTTAGTTAGTCTTTTGCGATATTGAATCGAATTTCATGATGGTTTATGTGGATTTAGATAACTTATTATGATCTTGAGAAGATGGTCAAAGATGTTCGATGGATTTTAAGATTTTAGGCCTAGTACATGAGCATGGTGACTATTATATTGGTGGATAAACCGACCTTTCATTTAGTTTGAAACAATTTGATTTTAGTTAGGTGATTGTGAACTTTTAACGAAATTCACAGTGGATTTTGATGTTTGGGTTGGATTTATTTAGGTGACTATGATCTTGGTGAGGTAGTCAAAGATGTTCGCTAGATTATGTGAGAATTTATGTCTAGTAAGTGAGCATGGTCGTTATTATATTGATGGACAAATGATTTTTTAGTAAATTTGGCGTAATTTGGTGGATTATGTGAGAATTTATATCTAGTAAGTGAGCATGGTCGTTATTATATTGATGGAAAAATGGATTTTTAGTAAACTTGGCGTAATTTGGATTTAGTTTTTTTTTTCGAGAAAACGCAGAGAGTGCGTTTCTTTGTATTGAAAAGATAGAAAGTCAGTCTCAGAGGAGACGGTTACAACGGATTACACGCAATTCAGTGGACATCCCAGGATGGGGGCAAAACTACCCTAAGCCCCTTGTCCCCAGCTCTAGCCCAACATCTCATCTCATCTTTGATCCCATCCGCGAGCTCGGGGAGCGACGGAGTGGCATGATCAAATACACACGCATTCCTATGTTTCCAGATCATCCATGGGACTAGCAGTGTGGTGGACCTCAGCGCCTTGCGGAGTGATGGTGGTGTTGCATCTCTCGCCCTGATCCACCAGTCCTGAATGGAGATATCCTGCTCCGGTGCGGGGGCTGGTAGGCGCAGCCAGGAAAGAGCCTCATGCCAGGCTTGCCGCGAGAAGGGGCATGCCAGCAGCAGGTGGTGAATGGTCTCTGGCTCCTGATCGCAAAGCAGGCATCGAGTGTGGTGAGGTAGGCCGCGGCGGGCGAGTCTGTCCGCGGTCCAGCATCGGTCTAGGCTCACTAGCCAGTGGAAAAACTTGACCTTCGGCGGAGTCCATCCCTTCCAGATTAGCTTCCAGGAGTGGCAAGTGAGGGGTCCGTGGAAGGTGGCCTGATAGCATGATTGCGCCGAGTAGTCTCCATTAGCAGTCCATTTCCAGACGAGCCTGTCTGGCTCGGCGGACAAGGCAGTGTGCGTGACGCGCTGCCATGTCGTCAAGTATTGGCCAATCTCTTGCAGCCCCACTACACCGCGGATGTCTCGAGCCCACGCGTTGCCGGCGAGGCCATCTGCCAGCGTCCGCACCCTCTTCCTGTTCTTGGGAATGCATCGGTACAGCATGGGTGCTAGCTCGCGGATCGACTGCCCATGCAGCCATCTGTCTTCCCAGAACAGCGCTGTGTGGCCATCGCCTAGCACCATGAAGGTGGAGGCATAGAAGAGGTTGAGCTCCTCACTGGAGAACTGCAGGTCCATACCTTTCCAGGCCCTGTCGGCGTCCGTCTTAGATAGGCAGAGCCACCGCAGCCTAAGTGCTAGCCCAGTCCGCTCCAAATCTCGGATGCCCAGCCCTCCCAGAGCGAGAGGCCGGCTGACCGTGTGCCAGTTAACATGACAGTGCCCTCCCTGAGCAGCCGCACGGCCAGCCCAGAGGAAGCCGCGCTGTATCTTCTCTAGTTGTTTCAGGGTCTTCTTCGGTGGTGTCAGGGTGAGCATCTGGTGGATTGGGATCGCGCTGAGGACCGATCTGACCAATGCCAACCTCCCAGCTTTGTTCATGAGCCATGCTTTCCATGTCGGGAGGCGGCCAGCCACAGCATCGACTAGCGGCTGCATCTGAGCTGGTGTGGGTCGTCGGGTGGTGAGCGGTATGCCCAGGTAGGTGATGGGCAGTGTCGCCGCCTGGCAGCCCAATGCCTCTATCAGGGCATCGCTCTCCTCGTCGCCGTGTATGGTCGTGGCCGAGCTCTTGCCATAGTTAACCCGCAAGCCCGACGCGGCCTCGAAGATACCTAGGATGCCCTTCACCGCGAGCACCTCATCCATCTCAGCATGGCAAAACAGCATCACGTCATCGGCGTAGAGCGAAACGGCCGGAACAGTACGTCGGGGGTGCAGCTGCCGGAGTATGCCGGCCTGGAGAGCCCGATGCATGAGGCGGCCCAGCGCGTCGACAGCGAGGACGAATAGCTGCGGTGATGTGGAGTCCCCTTGACGCAGCCCGCGACAGTGCCAAATCGGGGGGCCAGGCACGCCATTGAGCATGACCCGCGTGCTGGCCGAGGAGAGTAGTATGGCTATCCACTCCCTGAACCTGTCCCCAAACCCATATTGGCGCAACATCTCGAAGAGGAACGGCCAAGATATGGAGTCGAAAGCCCGAGTGAGATCGAGCTTGAGCATGATGCACGGGGCGCCCAAGTGGTGAAGCATCCGGAGAGACTGCCTGACTAGCATGAAGTTGTCGTGGAGGGAGCGGCCGGCAATGAATGCGTTCTGGTTGCGGCTGACTAGGCTGTCCAGCTTGGGGGCGATGCGCAATGATAGAACTTTGGCTAATAGCTTGGCCATGATGTGGATCAGGCAAATAGGCCGGTAGTCGCCCAGTTTTTGCGCATCCGCGCGCTTAGGCAGCAGGGTCAGGAGGGCTTGGTTGAGCTTAGCAAACCCTCTCCCATGCAGCAGGAATAGCTGGTCAAAAACATCCAGGATATTCTGCCTAATAACGCCCCAACAGGCCTGTAAGAACTCAGTGGAGAACCCGTCTGGCCCTGGTGCCTTATGCGCCGGCATGTGCTGCACCGCAGCCCAGATCTCCTCCGGGGTGAAGGGTGCATCCAGGCTGCCAAGGTCATCAGCCGTGACGAGCTGCTCGAGGTCCAGAGTGTGCTCACGGTCCACAGCAGTGCCCAGCAGCCCGTCAAAGTGCCTGAATGTCGCGTGGGCCATCTCGTCATGCTCACATAGCACATGTCCGTCAACTAGGAGGCTGTGCACGCGGTTTTTCTGACGCCTGAACGTACACTGCTTGTGGAAGAAGCTCGTGTTGGCGTCGTCCTCGGCCAGGAAGGAAATGCGGGCACGCTGCCGCGCGATGGTGCGCTCCAGAGAAGCCAGCCCAAGGTACGCCACCTTGAGCTGCTTGCGCAGCCAGTCCTCTGCCGGGGCGAGCAGGCGACTCTCCATCGCGTGGTCGAAGCGGGCGATCAGCTCTCGGCATATGGCCAGTTTGTCCCGGACATTGCCCGTGGACCTAGCACTCCAACTCGTCAGGGCGCGGGCGGTGGCCTGCAGTCGTCGGACCAGCCGCTGGAAGGGGTCGGGGTCATCCACCGAGCTCCAGGCTGTGGCGACCGTGTCCTGAAATCCATCGCGGCTGGGCCAGAAGGCCTCGAAACGGAAGCGTCTGCGGGCCGTGGGCATGGGGGAGCAGTCCAACAGCAGGGGGCAATGATCCGACACGACAGATGCAAGGCATCTGAGGTGGCACTCTCCGTGGTAATCCTCCCAGTCTGAGGTGCAGAGAACTCGATCGAGGTGCACAAGCGTCGGCGGGGTCTGCTCATTAGACCAAGTGAAGCGGCGCCCATTCAGGTATACCTCCTTCAGGGCAAGATCGTTAATGGCGCGACGGAACCTTCCCATCATGCGGCGGTTCAGGGTACCGGCGCTCTTGTCGGCGTCCTGGTAGATGAGGTTGAAATCGCTGCATAGCATCCAAGGGCCCGGGCAAGCAGCCCGGATGTCCCGCAGCTCTTGCAGGAATAGTATCTTGTCTGGGTCGCTTTGAGGGCCACACACCGTGGTAAGCCACCACGGTGCACCACTAGGTGCGCACACTTTAACCGTGATCGCGTTTTGGGTGAATAGGGGATCGGAGATGGTGACAGCCCTACTCTTCCATGCGATGAGAATGCCGCCGCGGGTGCCGTCGGCAGGGAGATAAGTAGAGCCATCGAACTCAGACCCGAGGGTGTCTAGCACAATCAACGAGCAGACCAGCGTCATTTTAGTTTCCTGGAGGCATACAATGGACGCACTGGTGGTACATATCAGAGAGCGTATGGCGCAGCGCCTAGCGCGCGAGTTCAAGCCCCTGACATTCCAAACCACTATCTGGGGTCCTGGATACATGAGCACGAGGTCGACAACAGGCACCACCAGCCTAGCGCGCGCAAGCCATGGCATCACCAGCCGGCATAGACAGGCCTGCAGGGATCGCACGGTCTACGAGGGTGGCTATGGCATGCAGCGCTGGAAGCTTGATCGGCGCGGCGAACATGTCGTCGTATGCTTTCATCTCGACGGGGGTGATCTGCTGATGCGCGCCGACGATCCCTAGAGTGCGAAGAATCTGCACCACCGCCCTCCTGTCCGTAGTGCAGGCCGCGGGTGCCGGAGCAATGACGGCGGCGGAACGCCCCCTCCTGGGGCTGAAGTTGAGAGGGGGCCGCTGGCGTTTCCCGGGAGATGGCAGCATCGCATCAAGCTGCTTAGTGGCTGATTTAGTTAGGCGATTGTGTCTTGAGAAAGTCAAAATGTTGGTGGATTATGAGATTTTAGGTATGAAAATGAGCATGGTGATTATTATATTGGTAGATAATCAAATATTTAATTTAGTTCGGATCAATTTAGATTTAGTTAGGTGTTGTGATCTTTAACCTAAATATAGGATGGATTATGAGATTTTAGCTGGATTTACTTAGGTGATTGTGATCTTGATAAGATATTCAAAGATGTTCGATGAATTAATATCTCTAGTAAGCTAGCATGAAGAATATTATATTGGTGGATAAGTGGATCTCTAATAAACTTGATGCAATTTGTATTTAGTTATGATTGTGATCTTGAACCAAATTTCATGGTGGATTACGATGTTATGGATGGATTTGATTAGTTGATTGCGGTCTTGACGATTCGGTGGATTAATTAATCTTGAATAATTTGGATTTAGTTTGGTGATTGTGATATTGAACCAAATTTTTCAATGCTTTATGAGATTTTAGGTGGATTTAGTTAGGTGATTTAATCTTGAGAAGATAGTAAAACATGCTTGGTGGATTATGAGATTTCTAGGTATGGTAAATGGGCATGGTGATTATTATATTGATGGATAAACAGATCTTTAATTTAGTTTGAAAGAATTTAGATGTAGTTAGGTGGTTGTGATCTTGACGAGCTAGTAAAAGATGTTTGGTGACTTACGTGGATTTAGGTTTAGTAGGTGAGCATGTTGGTTATTATATTGATAAATAAATGTTCTTCTAATAAAGTTGGAAAAAATTGGATTTAGTTAGGCGGTTGTGATCTTGAACAAAATTTTATGGTGGTTTATGAGATTTTTGATGGTTTTAGTTATTTGTTTGTGATCTTGAGAAAATAGTCAACGATGGTTGGTGGATTAATTAATCTGCACCAGTTTGGATTTAATAAGGTGGTTGTGACACTGAACCAAATTTCACGAGGGATCATGAGATTAGGTGGATTTAGTTAGGTGATTATGTCTTGAGAATATAGCCAGTGATGGTTGTTGGACTATGAGATTTTAGGTTTAGTAGATGAAAATGGTGATTATTACATTGGTGCATAAATAGATATTTAATTTAGTTTGAAACAATTTGGATTTACTTAGGTGACTGTGATCTTGAACCAAATTTCTCTTTGATTTATGAGATTTTAGTTGCATTTAGTTAGGTGATTGTGTCTATGAAGATAATCGAATATGTTGGTGGATTATGAGATTTTAGGTCTAATAAATGAGCATGATGATTATTATATTGATGGATAAAAATATATTTGATTTGGTTTAGAACAGTTTGGATTTAGTTCGGTGATTGTGATCTTTTAACCTAATTTTACAGTGGATTATAAGGTTTTGGTTGGATTTAGTTAGGTGATTATGATTTTGACGAGCTAGTAAAAGATGGCCGGTGGATTATGTGAATCTAGGTTTAGTAGATGAGCATGTTGATTATTATATTGGTGGATAGAGATGAGAGCCACACAAGTGACTCAAGGCGATGATGCCACTACTGAAAATAGCTGATAAACAAGGCAAGAGAGGTGGAGAGACTGGGGATAATGGCAGCAGATGGACTTTATCCAACATCCCACGTTCCCGTGCATTCTTTGTTCCCCGTTGATCCGGCTTGATGTCCTTGTCCTGTTTGCGGTTTTGTGTCACGCACTTGATTAAGCATCCCACGTTCTCCTACTGTGCGCCCTTGGCCTTGACGATAGGTATCGCGTGTTCTCGGGCGCGTCCCGTGTATAAAATCCAGGTATGCGCCAATTGTCCTAGCTCTTGCTCGCCATTGGTGGTGCTTGAGCGTGCGGTTACAGTGTCGACCAGGAAGGGAACACTGGATGTGGGATCAAGACAGCACACATAGCAACCCGCCACCAGGCAACGGATACACATCCGGATTTACAAGGAGCTCCATAGGAGTCTCAATAGTGTGCTCATCAAAGCGGCATGAGTAAGAAGATCCTAGATATACTTCTCTTACGAAATAAAGAAGACATTAGAGATAGAAAAAACCTCAATCTCCAAGAAAGTAGCGACTTCTTTAGTAAACATGGAACAATTTGGATTTAGTTAGGCGATTGTGATCTTGAACAAATTGCATGATGGATTACGAGATTTTTCAATGGATTTAGGTGATTGTGATCTTGAGGAGATAGTCAAAAATGTTTGGTGGACTAATTGATCTTCAACAATATGGATTTAGTTAGGTGATTGTGATATTGGATTATTTTTCTGTGATTGATGAGATTTTATTTGGATTTAGTTATGTGATTGTGTCTTGAGATGATAATCAGAGATGTTTGGTGGATTATGAGATTTTAGGACTAGTAGATGGGCATGATGATTATTATATTGGTGGATAAATAGATATTTAATTTAGTTTGAAATAATTTGGATTTAGTTAGGTGATTGTGATCTTTTAACCTAATTTTACGGTGGGTGTTTTGGTTGGTTTTAGTTAGGTGTTTCTGATTTCGATGAGTTAGTAAAATACGTTTGGTGGATTATGTGAATTTAGGTCTAATAGGTGAGCATGTTGATTATTATATTGGTAAATAAATGAATCTTTAATAAATTTGAAACAATTTGGATTTAATTAGGCGATTGTGGCCTTGAACCAAATTTTATTGTGGATTATGAGATATTTGATGGATTAGTTAGTTGATGGCGATTTTGAGGAGATATTCTAAAGATGTTTGGTGGATTAATTAATCTTGGAAAATTTGAATTTACTTAGGTGGTCGTGATAGTAAACCGAATTTCACGCTGGATTATGAGATTTTACATGGATTTAGTTAGATGATTATGTCTTGAGAATATAGTCAAAGATGTTTGCTTGACTATGGGATTTTAGATATAGAAGATGAGAATGGTGATTTTATATTGGTGGATAAACAGATCTTTAATTTAGTTTGGAACAATTTTGATTTAGTTAGGTGATTGTTTTTTTACAACCAAATTCATGATGGGATTTTCAGGTTTTGTTGGATCTAGTTAGATGACTGTGATCCTAAAGAGATAGTCCGAGATGATTGATGAAATATGCTAATTTAGGTCTAGTAAGGGACCACGGTGGTTATTATATTGATGGATAAATGGATATTTAGTAAACATGGAGCAATCTGGATGTAATTAGGCAATTGTGATCTTGAACAAATTTCGCGGTGGATTACAAGATTTTCAATGGATTTAGTTAGTATATTGTGATCTTGGGGAGATGTCAAAGTTGTTCGGTGGATTAACTAATTTTGAACAATTTGGATTTAGTTAGGTGATCGCGACATTGAGCCAAATTTCTCGGTGATTTATGAGATTTTAGTTGGATCTAGTTAGGTGATTGTGTCTTCAGAAGATAGTCGAGGAAGTTTGGTGGATTATGAGATTTTTGGTCTACAAGATAAGCATGAGGATTATTATATTGGTGGATAAACAAATATTTAATTTAATTAGGAAAAAATGGATTTAGTTAGGAGATTGTCATATTTTGACCTAATTTTATGATGGATTATGAGGTTTTGCTTGGATTTAGTTGAGTGATTGGGATCTTGACGAGCTTGTAAAAGATATTGACACCCTCCTTTGACTTTCTTAATACCCCTCCTTCCTAACCATGCAGTGGTCGCAAATAAATTTGGTTCATATGTCCAAGTTTAATAGTAATGCTTAGCCATGCTAGTCGTGTAAATCATAGGACTTGGGAATAATCTTTGTTACTCATAGATGTTTTATAAAAACTCAAGGGTGTCACTAATGCCCATGGGATGATTCTGAAAATTAGGTTTTACAAAATGAAGATGAAGTGGAGATTTAGTTATGTGATTGTGATCTTGACGAGATAGTCAAAGATCTTCGGTGGATTATGAAAGTTTATGTCTAGTAAATGAGCATGGTGGTTACTGTATTGGTGGATAAATGGATCTTTAATAAACTTGAAGCAGTTTGGACTTAGTTAGGCAATTGTGATATTGGACCAAATTTCATGGCGGATTACGAGATTTTGATGCATTTATTTAGCTCATTGTGATCTTGAGGAGATGGTAAAAAATGTTTAGTGGATTAATTCTTGGAAAATTTGTATTTAGTTAGGTGATTGTGATATTGAACTGTATTTCATGATGAATTATGAGATTTTAGGTGGATTTAGTTACGTGATTTAATCTTGAGAAGATAGTCTATGTTGAACTAGTATGGCCCAGCCCATCCAGTTATCTCTTAGGGCCCAGGCCCATGTAGTGGGACTGACCTAAAAAGAGGCTCCCAGCCATCCCGTTCCCAGTCTGAGCCGCCACACACAAACACACGAGCTGGAGGTACTTCTCTCTTCCTCCCGTTTCTACATGGTATCAGAGGCCAGGTCCGGCAAGGCCTGACGGACGGCGGCGCCGGCCGGCGTGGCTGCGGGGTCCGGTGGGGATCGATGGCGACACTGCGCGCTGGAGAGGAGGCGGCTGTGCGCAGGCTGTGCGTGCGCACGAGGAGGAGAAGCGGCTGCGCGGGCGACAGGGCGACGGCTGGTGCTGGTTCCTTCCTGCCCTGGCTCTCTTATCTCTCTCTGTTCTGCTGTGTTTCTGGAGGTGGAAGGGAGAAGGAGAGAGGAGGAAGCGAAAGAAGGGCAGCTGCTGGAGTTTGCTGTTGTGGCTGCATCTGGGGTTGCGGCTGCTGCTGTTTGCCCGAGAAGGAGGTTGCAGCTGCTATTGCTGGTGGTGGTGGTGTGTACTAAGGGGAGACCGGGAGCTGGGTGCTGCTGCTAGAGGAGAAGGTGTTGGTGGTGGTCTGTTCCTGGAGCTGCTGTTGTGCTGTTAGTGGAGTTGTTGTTGTGTTGTTCCTGCTGCTGTGCATCTGAGTTGCTGTTTTGCTGCTGCTGTGTTGGTTCTGCTGTGGAGAAGAAGTGAGGCTGTGGTGCTGCTGGAACACCAAAGATGGCTGAACCAAATGCTCTCGCTGCTGCTTTCGAGAAGCTCGCTAAGATCCTCGCGGAGTCCAACTCCAACTCTGGGGCCATCGTTCCTTGACAGGAAGTGGCTCAGAAGCTCGAAATGTGACCCCTCGACATGAAGCTAGAGGGAGCCACAAATTATTTGAGCTGGTCCAGAAGGGCATTGCTGGCTGTGGAACAGAAGAAACTTGATGGGCACTTATTGGGTGCGGTTGATGAACCTGGAGACAAGACTAACGCGGAGGGAAAGCGGTGGAAGGTCATAAACTCTGTGCTTGTTGGCTGGTTGTTGAACTCAGTGGTGCCCTCCATTGGTCGCTCTGTGGAGGGACTATCCACGTCCGCCGAGATATGGAAGACTCTATCCACCCAATACTCAGACAAGGGTAATTTCATGCTAATTGCTCAGATTGAGGGTAAGATCAGTCGGCTGCGCCAAGGCGATGACATGTCAGTGATGGCATATGTAGCAGAGCTGCAGGCTTTGTGGGCGGAGCAGGATAACTGTGATCCTTTGGAACTCTATGATGCGGCGTGCATCGAGTCAGGGCGCAAGTGGATTGCACGCAGGCATGTGTTGAAACTGTTGGAAGGCCTCAGAGGTTGCTTTCATGGCAGGGGAGCTTCCCTGTTGCACCAACCTCTCCTGCTAACTATTGAGGAGACTATTGCAGCAATGTCTCAAGAGGAGGTGAGGCTATCTCTTGAGCATGCAAACGTGAAGTTTGTGCCGGCTTCGACATTTGCAGTCACTGAGCGCATGGAGTGGGGTGATCCCAACAAATGTCATATTTGTGGGGAGGTAGGTCATTGGAAGAGGGAATGTCCAACTCGTGGTAGAGGCAGGGGATACAACATAGGGGGCACTGGCAGAGGCGGGTATGCTCGAGGCAGGGGTGGATACCCATGGAACTCAGGGGGTCAACTTTCTAGGGGCAGAGGTGGCTACTCAGGAAACTCAGGGGGCAGGGCGCATATGGTAGTTGAAGAGGACACTCGGACGTCATAGGGCAAGGGAGTTGATGAGGCTGCCTATGGAGACTTTGCTCACTGGGCCTCCACTGATGAAGGTAATTCGATGAAGGCATTTCTTACTCCTAATGAGAGTGCTTCAGAGTGGGTCTTAGACTCTGGAGCATCTAAGCATGTTGCGGGTAATTCCTGTGTGTTTGAGTCTTACCATAAGCATGCTCCTATTCACAAGGACACTATACAAACTGCCGATGGTACCAATCAGCCTGTCGTAGGGGTTGGCAAGTCAAATGCACTTCAGCCATCTCCTTATCGTCAGTTTTGCATGTGCCAGCTTTTCCTGTCAATTTGGTCTCTTTCAGTGCTCTCATTGATCAAATAGACTGTTGTGTGATCCTTGACAAGTTCGGTTGCTTGATTCAGGAGCGACAGACGAGCCAGACGGTTGGGACTGGCACCAGGCGTAGGGGGCTCTGGTACATGGACCAGGAGGTGCAACCGGACTTGGTGTGTGCTGCGACCATGGAGGACAAGGAGAAGCAGGCGATGATCCATCATTGTAGAATGGGTCATATATCTTTTTATAAGACGAGCAGAGTCTTTCCGGATGTTATGTGTGGAATAGGCAAGGGCAAGTTGACATGTGATGCTTGCGAATATGCAAAACACACACGAGCCTCATATGTGAGTAAGGGGCTTAGGAGCATATCTCCTTTTATGCTCATTCATTCGGATGTATGGACTAGCCCGGTAGTGTCAATGAATGGAAAGAAGTATTTTGTTACCTTTATTGACTGCTATTCTCGTATGACTTGGATTTACTTGATGCGTCACAAGGATGAGGTGTTTAGCTGTTTTCAGAACCAGTTTCAGGTGCAGGTCAACGTGCTCAGGACTGACAATGGTACAGTGTATGTGAACAATATTTTTGGGGATTTCATGGCTAACCAAGGGATACTTCATTAAACTTCATGTCCGGACACCCCACTCAGAATGGAGTGGCCGAAAGGAAGAATCGTCATATTCTTGAGGTTGCTCGGTCAATATGTTTACCATGAATGTGCCTAAGTTCTTATGGGATGAAGCAGTTATGACAGCCACCTGATCAACCGGACACCTTCCAGGATGTTTGGTATGAAATCTCCATCTGAGTTGCTCATTGGAGATAATAAGTTTGTTGTTTCCCCAAAGTTGTTTGGCACTACTTGCTTTGTTCGTGATCACCGACCATCTGTTGGAAAGCTTGATCCTCGGGCAGTGAAGTGTGTCTTCCTGGGATACTCTTCTAGTCAGCAGGGGTATAAATGTTGGTCTCCCTCTGAAAAACGCAGGTTTGTGAGTATGGATGTTACCTTCAGGAAGTCTGAGTCATTCTATGGTACGCCGACTGATATCAGTCAGCTATTTGCAGAGCTTGACCACCTACATCATGTGCAAGATGGTCAAGAGGGGGAGAAGGATGTGTCTCATACTCAGGGTGATTTTGTGGGCAATAACACTGCTAATGATGTGCAAGTTCAGGTCCAACCAATAGTGGGGACAATTCCGGTTAGTACTCTCACTAATGATGATGTGCAGGTTCATGTCGAGCCAACCGTCGATACACTTAAGATTGGTGCTCTTCGGGTTCCTGTTCGGGATCGATGGCAGACGAACACCCTAGTGTACTCTCGACGGCAACCACACGTGCAAGGGGAGCAACAAGGCAATGAGATAAGAGTGCAAGGGGAGCAGCAAGGCAATGAGGCAAGAGTGCAGGGGGAGCAACAAGACAGTGAGACGAGCTCATCTGACACAGTGGAGCTGCCCATTGCATTGCGAAAGGCTACACGTGAAGCGGCAAGAAAGGGTGAAGTAGCAAGGAAGGCTCTACCGAAGGATGATGCTTGTGATGACCTTGATATTGGCAATTTTGTGTCTTATAAGGCTTTGTCACCCACATATAAGGCGTTTGTTGCCACCCTTCAAACTGTGTCAATTCCAAAGGATTGGAAGGCTGCAAAGCAAGATCCGAGGTGGCGTGAAGCGATGATAGAAGAGTTGGAAGCACTAAGGAAAAACAAGACATGGGTGACCACATTGCCGGCAGAAAAGGAAGCAGTGAGTTGTAAGTGGATCTATACAGTGAAGCAGAATCCTGAAGGGAAGGTGGAACGGTATAAGGCCAGATTGGTTGCCAGAGGATATAGCCAAACTTATGGAATTGACTATGATGAGACGTTTGCTCCCGTGGCAAAGATGAACGCAGTAAGGATATTGGTCTCCTGTGCTGCAAACTTTGGGTGAAAGTTGCATCAATTAGATGTCAAGAATGCCTTCTTGCATGGTGAGTTGCAGGAAGAAGTGTACATGGAAATACCACCAGGTTTTGGTACTTCAGAGACTACGGGGAAGGTATGCGGGCTGAAGAAATCCTTGTATGGACTGAAGCAATCACCAAGGACCTGGTTTGATAGGTTCAGACGTGCTGTCCGTGGTATGGGGTATGGTCAGTGTAACGGTGACCACACGATGTTCTACAAGCACTCTGATCGGAAGATCACCATTCTTGCTGTTTATGTGGATGACATTATCATCACTGGAGATGATGAGGAGGAAATAGAGAGATTGAAGGGTTGTTTGAGCAAGGAGTTTGAGGTAAAGGATCTGGGTAACCTAAAATACTTTCTTGGCATTGAAGTGGCTTGGACAGAGAAGGGAATCTCTTTGTGCCAACGAAAATACACCTTGAATCTCTTGAGTGACGTGGGCATGATGGGATGTCGTACTACCCCTACTCCGATTGAACAAAATCACCAAGTGACAGCACAATTAGGAGAGCTAGTGAATAAGGAAGAGTATCAGAAACTGGTTGGAAGGTTGTTGTACTTGTGTCATACCAGGCCTGACATTACGTATGCTAGGGGGGTGGTGAGCAGATACATGCATGAACCAAGGAGTGGGCATCTTGATATTGTGCACAGAATCCTGAGATATTTGAAGGGGACTCCGGGTAAAGGGTTGTGGTTTGGAAAGAGTGGACATCTTGAGGTGGATGGCTATAGTGACTCTGACTAGGCCAGTTGTCAAGATGATAGAAGATCAACTTCTGGCTACTGCGTGTTTGTGGGAGGAAATTTGGTATCATGGAGAAGCAAGAAACAGCCGGTTGTGTCTAGATCAACAGCAGAAGCTGAGTATAGAGCATTATCTCAAGGGTTGTGTGAGATGCTCTGGGTGAAGTACCTACTGAGCGAGTTGAAACTTCTGAGGAAGGGGCCCTTGAAGGTGTGGTGTGACAATCAGTCAGCTATAGCCATCGCTAATTACCCGGTTCAACATGATAGGACAAAGCATGTGGAAATTGATCGGTTCTTCATTAAGAAGAAGCTTGATGCCGGGGTCATCAGCCTTACTCATGTCAGTTCTGGACAGCAGTTTGCAGATTGTTTGACAAAGGGTTTGGGAACAAAGGATTGTAAGTTGGCATGTGACAAGATGGGAATGATAGATATCTACCACCCATCTTGAGGGGGAGTGTTGAACCGGTATGGCCTAGCCCATCCAGTTATCTCTTAGGGCCCAGGCCCATGTAGTGGGACTGACCTAAAAAGAGGCTCCCAGCCATCCCGTTCCCAGTCTGAGCTGCCACACACAAACACACGAGCTGGAGGTACTCTCTTCCTCCCGTTTCTACAGTCTAAAATCTCATACCAAGGTAGGTGAGCTTGGTGGTTATTATATTGGTGAATAAGCAATTTTTTAATAAACTTGAGAAATTTTGGATTTAGGTAGGCGATTGTGATCTTGATCCAAATTTCATGATGGATTATGAGATTTTAGATGAATATAGTGAGTTGATTTTCATCTTGAGAAGATACTCAAAGATATTCAATGGATATCTACCACCCATCTTGAGGGGGAGTGTTGAACCGATATGGCCTAGCCCATCCAATTATCTCTTAGGGCCCAGGCCCATGTAGTGGGACTGACCTAAAAAGAGGCTCCCAGCCATCCCGTTCCCAGTCTGAGCCGCCACACACAAACACACGAGCTGGAGGTACTCCTCTCTTCCTCCCGTTTCTACAGTCTAAAATCTCATACCAAGGTAGGTGAGCTTGGTGGTTATTATATTGGTGAATAAGCAATATTTTAATAAACTTGAGAAATTTTGGATTTAGGTAGGCGATTGTGATCTTGATCCAAATTTCATGATGGATTATGAGATTTTAGATGAATATAGTCAGTTGATTTTCATCTTGAGAAGATACTCAAAGATATTCAATGAATTAATTAATCTTGAACAATTTGAATTTAGTTAGGTTTTTCCAATATTGAATAGAATTTCATGATGATTTATGTGGATTTAGATAACTTATTATGATCTTGAGAAGATGGTCAAAGATGTTCGGTGGATTTTAAGATTTTAGGCCTAGTACATGAGCATGGTGACTATTATATTGCACCCTCGAGAACCAATTGATGATCGGGATCGCATGCAATCGTTGTTCACGTAGTAGTACGAGTACGGACCGACGACGACCAACAGTATCCAAATTGACCACCACCAACAACTCTCTACTGATGCTGATTAATCCAGATACTACGTACTACTTTTTTCGAGAAAACGCAAAGAGCCTTGTGTTTCTTTGTATTGAAGAGAAGGGGGATTACAACCTCCTAAGAGGCAATTACAACATTGTTACAAGAGGATTAGTGAACATCCCAGGATGGGGGCATGACTACCCTAAGCCCTATGGACCCGGCTCTCGCCCAACACCTAGTCTCATCTTTGATCCTATCCAAGAGCTCGTCGAGCGATGGAGTGATATGGTCAAAGACACACGCATTCCTGTGTTTCCATATCATCCAGGGCACCAGGAGCGCGGCTGACCTTAGCGCCTTGCGTAGCGATGGTGGTGTGGCATCCCTCGCCCTCATCCACCAGTCCTGGAGTGAGGCATCATGCTCCGGCGACGGGGCCGTTAGGCGCAGCCAGGATAGGGTCTCGTGCCAAGCCTGCCTCGCGAAAGGGCAAGTGAGCAGCAGGTGCCTGATGGTCTCCGGCTCTTGATCGCATAGTAGGCAGCGGGTGTGATGAGGAAGGCCTCGACGAGCGAGCCTTTCTGCGGTCCAGCATCGGTCCATGTTGGCAAGCCAGTGGAAGAACTTGACCTTCGGCGGAGCCCATTCCTTCCAGATGAGCTGCCAGGAACGGCATGTCGACGAACCGTGGAAGGTGACCTGGTAGCAGGACCTCGCCGAGTAGACACCATTGGTCGTCCATTTCCAAACGAGCTTGTCCGGCTCGGTGGACAGTATAGTGTGCGCCACAAGCTGCCATGTCCTCAGGTATTGGCCGATCTCTTGCAGACCCACAACTCCGCGAATGTCCCGGGCCCAGGCATTGCCGGCGATGCCCTCCGCCACCGTCCGCGCTCTTCGTTTGTTCTTGGGGTATGCATAGGTATAGCAGAGGCGCGAGCTCACGTATAGACTGACCGTGCAGCCAGCGATCTTCCCAGAATAGGGCAGTCAGGCCATCTCCAACCATCATGGAGGTGGAGGCATAGAAAAGGCCAAGCTCCTCATGTGAGAACTGCAGGTCGAGGCCTTGCCATGCACGGTCAGCGTCCGTCCTCGATAGCCAAAGCTATCGGAGTCTGAGTGCAAGCCCCGTGCGCTCGAGGTCTCGGATGCCCAGCTCGTCATACGCGATCGGCCGGCAGACCGTGCGCCAGTTCACGTGGCAATGCCCTCCAAGCGCAACCTCGTGGCCAGCCCAGAGGAAGCCGCGCTGGATCTTCTCTAGTTGCTTTAGAGTTTTCTTCGGGGGCGCTAAAGCAAGATACTACGTACTACTCACTAGCTTGTCCTGAGAAAAGAAATGCTGCTTAAATTGATTGTTTTTTAAAATCCCATAAATTGACAGTTAAAGTCCACTACAATGCTTTAAGATATTCATTTTAACATGTTCTGGGTATCCCACGTAGATTCCATGTTGATTAAATTTACCCATTCTCTACGTACAATTGGCAATTCCTTGTTCACATCTTTGTTATACAAGCTCATCATGTTCTTGGAAGGGAATTTCTTTTCATTTTGGGTGCTTAACATTTTGCATGTTTGATGGATGTTTACTCCTTTGGTATAATATGGTTACCTGAATCTCCCGTACTAGACTACCAGTGGTGTAGATTTTTGATATTGAGGTTCAGAAAATTAACTTTGGTTAGCTAACTTATGGAGGGTTGTTTTTGGAGGAAAAGAAGACAAAGATCGACGGATCACCGCATACAGCCTGCTAGATAGCACAGCTGGGACAAACCTGATGATGAACATCACTATTTTCCTGAGAAGGTTATTCGTCATTCGCTGCTTACTATATTGCATATGTGATGTTGACACTTAATATTATTATTCATGACAGATGTGCTTGTCCAGGATCCAGCGTGTTGAACCGAAAAAAGATGGTACTATAATTGGCCAGTGACTAAGTTGTACCATTCCTTGAACAAACTTATATTCGCTCGCGATAAGATGTCTATGGCTCATCTACAAGATGGGAACAAAAGGAACAGCTTCAGCATAGTATGCTATCTTAACTGCCACTGCACCTATCAAGCATATAAACTAATTTGAAGAATGCAGGCCACTGAAAAATTAAGCCTCTGTAACATAGGGAGTCTCAGTGATGAACCTTTGTGTGTTCTCGATTTTTATTTTGAGAGTGTTGTTTATTTGAAATGACAGTGGAGTTCTTGCTCCTCCCCATTCCCAAACTCCTCATGTAACTGTATGCTACTCTCTGTAACTGCTTGATGCTGTGATAATATATGTTCAGGCTGGCGTAAGCCTACCGTTGTGATAACTGCTCTATATTATTCTTATTCAGTCAGAAACTGTAATTAGGAGTCATAAACTGTAGCTACTACACTGCTCACATCGATCTTCCTATTTGGTTTCCTTGTGTATATTCAGTTTTGATGTACAGAAACTACAGCGAACCATATTCAATTTTGATGTTCAGGTGCCTACTAATTTCACGAGGCTGATCTTCAGGTGCCTACTAATTTCACGAGGCAGTGTAACTACCATGTGCCTAAAACTGACCCTGCATAGTTTTTTTATTGCTCAACTAATCTAATTTTATTTTGTTGTTCCTTGTTTTCTATTTTTATTTCAATCACTCGCTGATTACAGTCTTAATTAGTGGGATGAGGAGAAAGTGGAAGCAAATGATTGTTGGTACATTCTTCTGCAATCGGCACCGCGCTATTCCGAATAAGGAGATGCGTCAAGTTTAAAGCAACAAATGCATGTCTATATATAAAAGCAACCCAGGTTATGAATTAATAAGGTAATTTTGTTGCTATCTGTTCCAATGAAATCTTGGCAAAGATTTGCTTTCACATACACAACCAATCATGAATGTAAGCATACCCATCTTTATAGCCCTACATAATTATTTATTTTCTGTTGTTGGGCAAAGTTCTCTACAAAATCATGCTACTATATACCACATGTTTTAATTTTCTTGTAGATGGTAGGTAGGTCCATGCATTGAGTGTCTATCTGGTTTTGGAGTACACTACTACAGGAGATGATGAGATTAGAGCAGCAGGAGATGATGGAATTTTCTTAAAGTTGTAGACTGAGATATAGATTACTAAATTTATCTTAATTGATTACTTCAGTTTTGCAGATTTGGATACCGTATATGTTTGATTGAATCAGTGCTCATATCGTCCATCTCATTTTGAAGCAGGTAAATGTGCATTAGTTACAGTTTTGTTATCGTCGATATGCAAATCAATCAGACTTTAGGTTGAGTCGTTCATATGATTTTCTATTTCACCTTTCGATCATAGATTCCTTGCTTTTCTGTATTACAATCACATAGTATCAATTGGCCCACCAAAGAAGCCATTATAGCTGTTACTAGGTTACAAATATACCAAGTTAATAGGGAACAATTATTCATAGTTGTTCAGCTACAACATATGCCATGAGCTGACTTAGTGAAATCCGTTTATTTTGGGGTACTTAATTAAACCATGATTAGTAATGGAAGGATAGATATGGTTGTGTTGCCACACCAGCTTGAGGAAAAAATTGCGGCTGGAAGAGGGGACATCAAGGGGACCAGAAGCTACAGCGTATGATGCTGGATATGCTGGCCTGCGGCAGCGCGACTATGCCATGTACCATCCACACTCGAAGGGATCTAAAAATGGTACGATCCAGTCAAGCCTCTTTTACTTTCAGCCCAAGCTTCAAGTGCAAGCCAGCAGTTTTTCTTATTTACTATCCAGCTGAGTGGGAGGTGTTCTGAACTAACGATTGCAGTTTCAATCAGACTGGGTGGCCGCTGGCATCCATGAGGCTGCGACTAAAGGAACTATGGCGGGTTGTTGTTGAACCTACTGACATCTTTGATATTCGTTGACAGTCCTTCCTAGGCCCACTCAGCAGGCAAGTAATTCCACATCCTTAAATTTATAGCCTGACCTACTCATATAACTATCTCTAATACCCTATCCTAAACGTTGATGTTACATCCAAACTTCGTAAAGCTAGATATTTTGTGAGTGAAGAACGTACTGAAATAAATTTGGATGGATTAACTCGAGTTTTTCAATCAAGTTATTTTACTATAAATCTTCAGTATAGAACCGTACAACAGTTCTGAACCGTATGTAGTTCTAAATTTTTTGGCGAGAAATATGTAGTTTCTAATTTTCATATGCCTGAAATATGTACAGTAGACATCATGGTTCGAGTCGACTAATGCCATTGCACAAGTTTGGTTGTAGCATGTCGATAGTCAAGATGGTGGCAGCATGCTGGGTCAAGCCATCGGCATGAACGACCAAGACTGTGCACATGCACAAGGACTCTACATTGATATTTTTGAGCTGTTCGTGCGCTGGCAGTTCTGTCGACGCTTCACATGGTTGCATCTTACAGGTTATGACCGTCTCGTCGAAGATGCAACTATCCTCCCGTTGCATTGGTGTGGACATTGCCTCCTTTCAATGCTTTGGATGTCAAATTGCAGTAGTGATTTGCTTTCAGGGGAAAATTAGTATATGCTCGACTAATTCATCTTTCGCCTCAGGCAAACAAAAAGGTCAAATCTTTTGAAGACTGTAAGAAATAGTTTCAGAGTAACACTGGTCATAATATATATGTGGCTATTTGCTGATTTGACTAAGTAAAGTTCTACTCAACATATTCACTTGTGCCTTTGCAGAATCATGCATACCAGGCATGTTAATCTACTTCATATTATCTACTGCTTACAAAATTAGTATACACTCGGATGGAGCCCATATTAGAGCCCAAAAATAGTACCATGCCAACAGCACCTAATATATTGCCTTTCGGAAAAATCACACACAAGTATATGATTGATCAGGTTCAAAATAAGGTCACATTAAATACTACTCCCTCCGTCCCAAAATAAGTGTCTTAAGCTTACAGTTGAGACAGTTATTTTAGGACGGAGGGAGTATGTATTATCCCTCACAAAAAAAACATGTATTTCTCTCCACACCGATTATTGCCGACTCAAGGTCATCCTCCTTAGATTCGTTAGGCCGTGCTCAAGTAGGACTAAACTCTTCTGGTCATCTCAGGCTATTTGTTTCTGCAAGAGATTGACCAATACCTGACGACATGGCAGCGCGTCGCGCACACTACCTTGTCCGCTGAGCCAGACAAGCTTGTCTGGAAATGGACGGCCAATGGAGTATACTCGGCGAGATCCTGCTATCAGGCAACCTTCCACGGATCCTTCACTTGCCATTCTTGGCAGTTAATCTCGAAGGGATGGGCTCCGCCGAAGGTCAAGTTCTTCCACTGGCTTGTGAACCTGGACCGGTGCTGGACCGCGGACAGACTTGCTCGCCGTGGCCTCGCCCATCACGCCCGCTGCCTGCTTTGCGACCAAGAGCCGGAGACCATCCGGCACCTGCTACTAGCCTGCCCCTTCGCGCGGCAAACTTGGCACGAGGCTCTTTCCTGGCTGCGCCTACCAGCCCCCACGCCGGAGCAGGATATCTTCATTCAGGATTGGTGGATAAGGGCGAGAGATGCCACACCACCATCGCTCCGCAAGGCGTTGAGGTCCACCACGCTGCTAGTTCCATGGATGATTTGGAAACATAGGAATGCGTGTGTA
Organism: Hordeum vulgare subsp. vulgare; assembly: GCF_904849725.1. Classification (NCBI taxonomy): domain Eukaryota; kingdom Viridiplantae; phylum Streptophyta; class Magnoliopsida; order Poales; family Poaceae; genus Hordeum; species Hordeum vulgare. The sequence goes on along the minus strand of NC_058522.1, from coordinate 135,982,855 downwards.
TTTGATCATGTCACTCCGTCGCTCTCCGAGCTCTCGGATAGGATCAAAGATGAGATGAGGTGTTGGGCTAGAGCCGGGGACAAGGGGCTTAGGGTAGTCTTGCCCCCATCCTGGGATGTCCATTGAACTACTTGTAACCTGCTGGGCTTAGGGTAGTCTTGCCCCCATCCTGGGATGTCCATTGAACTACTTGTAACCTGCTGTAATCGTCTCCTCGGAGGCTGACTTTCCCTCTTTTCAATACAAAGAAACGCATATCTCTGCGTTTTCTCGAAAAGAGAGAGAGAGAGTCCCACCTGAGAGGATCCTCCCTCCCTCGATTGGGGCCGTCGTTGCTGGTCTCCTCCTTGGCGGACAGGGGCAAGTTGGGGCCGAGGCGGACGGGGGCGAGCTAGGGTCGAGGCGCGGCGAGGAGATGGCGGACGGGGGTGAGCTGGGGTCAAGGCGCGGCGAGAAGGAAGTGGCAGGGGGCGGACGACGGCCGGCGGGCGGGGAGCGGGCAGACCTTCGGGGTGGTAGGGCCCGCTGGTCTTTTTGCCATCAGCCTGGCACTTCTTTGTCGTCCGCTACACACTGATGGCAAACAATATATTTGTCATCAGTACGTTCTATGCCGTCCGTTTTTCTGGCAGCTGGCAAAGAGTTTTTCTTTGTCATCTGCCAGCAGACGACAAAGATGAGGCTGATAGCAAATTCTCTAATTCCAGTAGTGTTTCACTCTTTTGTCAGATTAACAATTTTCATTGACCTTTTGTTGCACCTTTGATTGTAATTAACATCGAATGGTTGTCTGGCTATGCTTTGCATTATTACAGATCGTATATGCTGCTGCTACTTAATTATGCTCCCATGTAATCATGCAATTGCATTCATTTTTTAATGTTTCCTAGTGATGGAAAAGCGCCGACTGATATGAAGCTAAGAGGAAGAAAAATAAGAGGCAACTGAACATGCTTTCCTCGACAGAAATAATTTAAAGGCCTAAGTAGGAAACTGGATTAGGCTGACTAATCTTACCTGACTAGCTTAGCTCATGTTGGAGTGGCCTGATTCACAAGGGGTGCAGTTTCACAGTAAGGCGGAGAACATGATGTTTCTGAATAACTACAAAATCTGTACAAGCTATAGTGGTGGCCGTTTTTTTTGTCATAGATAGTTGAATACGCTGCTTATGTGGTGCAAACTGGAAACTTGCAGGTGACTCAGACATTCATTCAGCCATAATGATTCACTCATATTCAGTTAGTTTACAAATCTAGAGATCATAATTTCTCTCTAAAAATGGTACTTCTATCTTTTATTCAGAGGGCCCGGTCATAGATGACAATTTTTCTGGACTGTGGTGAAATACTTTTGTTTTCTGGAAAACATGTGCTCTAACTCAAGAGTGTAAATAAGCATGCTTCCCAGACATTTTGGCACTCAGTTCAACTCAACTCACAATATGTAACCCCTGTGTTTAACTCTCCTAACTGAACTAACTTATCTCAAAATTAGGACCAATTAATTTTTTCGTGAATGCTTGTGATGCTTGATGTGATGTTTGCTTGCTTGCCTATTGCTTGTGTTTGAATTCAATGCTCCTGCTACTCTCCAAACTCAGCTCCTTAACCCAAACCTTTGCCTAATGATCATGTCATGTGTGTAGGACCAAAAACTATTTTTACCAAACCTTATTTTCACCAAAAGGCATTTTCTTGATTTAAGCTTTCAAAAACCCCCTGAGTTGGAATTTGTACTACAAGTCCTCAAATTAGGAAAGTTATTTTGCACAAATTATTTTACTTGAAACCCATTATCAAAATGTATTCCCAAAACCATAATATTATTATTTTAATAGTTATTTTACTATTTTATTTAAATACCTTTCTGAGAGGCCAGAAATGGTCCCTTATGAAAGAAAGTTACTTTATTGTTTTCAAAATATTTGAATTTTTTTAGGGAAACTCAGTGGACATATATATTCCATATATATGAGTTTCAACACATGGTCATGTTCAAAATATTGGGCAAAATCTTTCAAAACCTTCCTGCCTATTTCAAGCTTTTGGAATATTTCTTATTCCAGTAAAATTCTAGAATGTCACATATGATATATGTGATGATCTTGCCAAGTTTCATCTCAAGCCAAGTTGATTTGATTCCCCTAATTATTCTAAAACCCTATCTGTCCAGATCCAAATTTAAGCAACTCTACATTGCCAAATATTTCCAATTGTGTTCAAATTTGGTGGACATGTTCTGAAACTCCAATAATGCATCCACACCAAGTGGTGCATTAATGAGAATAGAAGAACTTGTCCCAAGCCCCTCAAAATCCTCTCGTTGATTTCTGACTTTGGGAAACTTTACATTATAAAGTTTCTCCAATTGATCCCAAACTTTTTCGACATGCTTTAATGCTCAAATAACCCCCCCCCCCCCCCACACACACACCAAATATTGGATTTGTGGGAATTGATTTGAATAGTGTTGTAAGCAGAAGGTCATTTTTGTCCATTTCAAGGGTTTTCCAAGTCTACATTCGAAACTTTGTCCACCAAATCCCAAATTTGGTGTCCAGGCTTATTTTCATCTATTATGAGATCCTGTTAAGTTTCATATCAATTGGAATCCATCTGTTAGACCTAACATCCATCAAACACCTTGTGTGTGCACTCACGAAAATTGCTACTTTGGCCCCTTCCACTATTTCCGTTGAGCTTAAACTTTTACCACAACTCTGTATAGTTACATTTTACCTCAAGTAACTTTGCCACGACCACTGGTCAATTATTGGAGGATGACTCCATGTATCTACCTTTCAATTTCTACCTTGGCAGCATCATATTTACCCCTCTTCCTATACTTATGCTTAACCCAAAGCCCCCACATTCTTCCAGGGCATCTCTAGCATGCTAATGCACCATTTCATATCAAAATATAGCATGCTCATGTGGGAAAAATGAGCAGCACATCTGAAACTTGATTTCTGGCAGAACTGTAGCTTTGAACTACAACTGATAGCTAGACTCATCCCACTGAGCTGAAAATTTGTAGGATAGTAGTTCTTCCATGCTAAGACTACTAGACATTGTTTCACCCCATTAGCTCTCCAGTAAGTGCCCTCATCATTAGCCCTAAGTTTCCTGCTGCAAACTAAACTACAGTCAAAACCAATTCAAATCAGCTCCATTCGAGGCCAAACTCCACCATCAGCTTCCTGCAGGCATGCCCTGCATGTTTCACACCTTGGCCTGGCCAACGGACGCCTATGGACACGTAGTGGGGTGGTGACCACCTCCCTGGCGTGCACAAACGACGCTCTACGCCTTGTCCCCTTCCCGCAGCCCGTCTTAGGCGGCAACAACACGTCTCAGTGCGCCACTAGACCCCCTTTGACCAGTCCAGCCCCTGCCTGACGTGAGCTCACCTCCAAAACGCCCTAGGGACGCGTGCCCTCCCGTGCCAGAGCGTGCCCGCCATGCAGCCGAGCTCCTCCTCGTCGGCCCCCTCCTTTTGAACGTGCCCCCGAGTCTCTGCTGCCTCTTGTCTCCTTCCCCCTCTCCTCGGAACCCCCCGAGCTCATTCCCCCTCTTCTCCCGCACCCCATTCCCCTCCTACATCCGCCATGGCTCCGCTTCGGCCTTGCTCGCATTCGAGCTCTCTCGGCTCCCTCCTTCCCTTCTGGCACTTCCCAGAGCTCGCCAGGCCCTCCGCAGGATCCTCCCTGCGCTCCCTTCCTTTCCCCGACAGCCGGAGTGCCCTAGCCGCGTCCAGCCCACCGCAGCCGCTGCCACGGCCTTGGCCGTCTCCCCATGGTGCTCCCCGGCCAAGCTAGCCTCCCTAGAGGGGTGCGGCAGTCGCCCCGCGGTCGTTGGTGGCCGGGCCGTCGCTGGAAGTTGCTGGAGCAGCCGGAGCCAGCCCCTTCACCGGCTGGCCCTGCCTCCCCTGCCTGCTCTCAGATCGAGCGGGAGGAAGAGGAAGGACCCGACAGGCGGCCCCCCTGGTCAGCTTCATATCGGTCGAGCCCCCTGTTTTAAGTGGTAGTGCCCTGGCTGGTGGGCGTCTCCCTCGCGCAGAGGCGTATGCGGAGGAATACGCCTTTGGCGTAGCAAGTTGCTTGCGGCTGGAGCCGTTGGGCCGACCCATCTGCTTATCTTGCGCCCTAAGCGCACTATAAGCCCCTGGTAAAGCCTCTTTTCATTTTTCAGAAACTTCATAAATCCATCAAAAATTCATCTGAGCTCCAAATCTGATGATTCAAAATCCTGCAGGTTCCTAAAATCAAGGTCCATCCAAAGATGTGCTTTATACGTTTTTACAAACAAATTTTATATGGTATTAATATTCAAATGCATATTTGAATATATTTAGCCCCACCTTGCAAAAATCCTATGGGGTTCAAATCAACTCCAAATGGAGTGGTTCCAATTTCGAGAGTCTCCTAATATCTTGCACTATTTTTGAAGCCTTAGTCAACATTGCTATTTGGCATGATTCTATTGCATTAAATAAATAGCTTCCTTTTGCTATTTATCTAGTATTAGAAAATCCCTAGAATATTCATATCAACTTCAAATCCAGTGAAACAACTTCCTAAATGTTTCTAAAATTACGCTATGTTAAATGAGTGCCTCCAGTCATTTTTATCAAAATGTCTTCTGTAGGCTTCTTTAAGGATCACCTATTCCTCCTTTCGTCCATTCAAAAATCCCCGATGGTGCAAATCTCCTAGGGCAAGCTTCGGGCATTTTTCTTATGACTAAAGGGGTCCAAGAAAAATAGAAGTTCCATTTATGTAGCAATTGTTTTTCTGCTTACTGTGTGGCTTACTATGATTGTTTCGACGATAGATGATGGGTAGACGGGATACTCGGAGTTGAACCAGAGTTTCCGATAGCTCCTCTGGAGCACTTGCATTGAGCATGACCCTATCATCTATGAGGGTCATGCTGATAATATATTGGCAAGTAGACAGTAGTGCTACGCACAGAAACAACATGTGCATGATGATGGTAACACAAAGTTGATATCAAAGGTTTTACAAAAACCCCGTCGGGTGCCACTAATGCCCGAGGGTGATGATGTTGAGTTAGGTGACCACTTGTGAAAGAAGTGGTGCAACGGGAATGTTTTGTGTGAGTGGTTTCAAAAATGGTATTAGATTTATGATGTGTCGACCGTCCCAACCTTATATGTGCGACCACGATACCCCTTTATGGAACATGGCTTTATTGATTACTTTGGTCGGTGCTAGCAAAGGGCCACATTACTAGCGGCGGGAGTGATATGTGGTCACTCTCGTGATGGGGTCGTACCAGGTAGGTCGACAATGTCGTTTTTACGTGTTCCAGGCATACCGTTGGTCCCCGCATGGATGATATGGTCTAGAATCGGTGCTCGTAAGACGTACATCATGTGGGTTGGGTACCAACCGAGTGAACTCTTTGTATTTTATCATCAGGGGAAAGGCAATGATCGGGTACTTACCTCTAGTATGTTATATACCGTGAGTCGTGGATGACACAGAAGTTTCCCGAATCTCGTGGGTGCAGCGTACAACCTCTGCAGAGTGTAAAACTATTCGAATATCCGTGTCCACGGTCAAGGACAGTTGGGTAATCCTGCTTAAACTACGTCCATTTGTTTTCACATAAACAAAGTGTGAGTGTGTATGTTTAAAGGTGTTTTCTCCGGAAGATGATATGACAAGTTCGGTGACTTGGCATATAGGGTGAACCTGTGGTGTTCAACCCTCAACATATATGTTGATATCTGTGACCTGTTCTCTTGAATACCATCTAGCTTATGATGCATGTCCATTCAAGCAATTGATCATGTTTATTTACAAACAAAACCTGCTTTCCGCAAAGGCTTCATATTACTTTATTATCGTACTAACTGCACTATCCATATCATGAAGAGTACATTCAAAGTACTCATTGGCTTGCCACTGGTTATTTCATTGACCAGCCATGAGAGAGCAGGGAATGGTGAAGAGTAACTTGGTGACGTTCCTGCGAGCTAGGACGCTTCCCAGTCAGAATGCCTATAGGTTAAGGCTGATGGCATGGGTTGACGCATATCTCCGCTATTGGTCAAGTTTGGTGTGCGGGCCTTCAAGGCCCTATATATGTAAGACTTGACCGAAATGGTCATTTATTGTATCAAACAATATGTATGGATGTAAGACTCTTGTTATTCAATTTCTGTGTGTTCGGTGAGCAATGATCTCTGGGATCACTGAGCGCGTTCATTTGGCGATCTTGACTCGTAAGTCAAGGTCCCCACACTATAGTTTTCATTTAGTTTAGTTCAAGTTTAGTTTTGAGTGCCATTCAGTCAATTCTGGGCAATAATTGTCATTTAAGTCGGCTCAACTCAACTCTAGGTAATAGTTGCCATTTAGTTCAGTTCAAGTTAAGTTTTGTATGCCATTTAGTTAAGTGGTAGGAGCAACAAGTGGAATCCAGTTCAGTTTTATTCTTAATTCTGCATAAGTTGTTCTGTTCGATTCTGAAATGCTCAAAGCTTACCAGAACACTCATTGGACACCCATCTAGTCATAACGTTCAAGCAAACACTGGAACATTTTACCACATATACAGGTAGCAACTCGAACTCTTATTAAATCATAACATTCAACCAGAACTACAATATTATTTATCTTAATCTTCCCCTCCATATTCAGTTAACATGAGTGACTCAGTTGAATGCTGCCTGCACTTTGCAGCATTTTGGCATGATTTTTTATGCTAACCCACTCAAGTCTGCTCAGAACACAAACCGTAGGATGCGTCGAGGTAGCCTTGTCTTCCGGCTCCCTGCGATGCCACTAGTGTACGACGACGGAGCCTTGGCTGGTGATGACGAGTTGATGGATATACTTCTCACCCCTCGTTGGTTACCCCAAGTGGAAGGTGGAGATGTAGTTAGCAGCAAATTTCCCTTACACGGGGACTGTAAGGTTTATTGAACCAGGAGGACTCCGAGGATCAACAAGTAGGTCTCCGCTGCTCTAGCGCTAGCAAAAGACGTGGACCTGCACACACAACAAATAACTTTGCTCCCAACGAGTACAAAGAGGTTGTCAATCTCTCCGGCCTTGTAGTTTGCAAAGGATCAAAACAGAAGCGGGAATAGAGATAGTGATTGCAACGGAAAAGTAAATGAAAACGGGAAATGGTGGAGGTGTAAACAATGGTGGTAATATGGACCTCGGTCCCATGATGTTCACTAGTGATGTCTCTCTCCCAAAAGACGATAAACAACTATGTTGGGTAAACAAATTACAGTTGGGTAATTAACAGAATTATAAACGCATCGGAATGCTAATCATGCTACTAGAAAGTTAGAGGCTCAAAAGTAATGGGCAGTACGCCAAGACAAGTAGACCGTTTATTCACCAACATCTACTTACTAAGCATCCACCTTGAGATATCTATCCAGAACATCTCGCTGGTATTAAGTTGCGAGCCCCACCAAAGTGTAAACTCAAAGCAACGGTCAACTACATTAACGAACTTTGCGTAAGGTAAACAATCCTTGCAACCGTGGCCATAAGCACCGTTGTTTTCTCCCTGGTGGCAATAACACATCCCCTAGTCTCATGTTTTTGTAACTCAAGCTAGAAATCAGGGGGCATGAACCCACAATCATGCATAACACTCCCTCTTGGAGTTACAATCTACTACTCGGCCAAAGCAATAAAAAGCAACGGAGAACATGCATGAATTACCTAAGAACATAATATAAAAGAATAACCAAATATATAATTCATCACAATCTGAACATAATCTCATAATCCATCGGATCCCAGCAAACCAAGCATAACAATAGCAGGAAAATTACATAGATGCCTTGATCATGTAGGGCAGCTCACAAGGGCTAAACATTGAAGCACATGATTGGAGAGAAGACATCACATAGCTACTGGTCATGGACTCATGGTCCAAGGAGGACTACTCACAACATGTTCGGGAAGCGTCCATGGCGCTTGAGAAGCTCCCGGAGGTCAATCCTCCCTCCGGCAAGGTGCCGGGAAGAGGTCTCCTGGTGTTCCCGATCTCGGGAGCGTTGTAGCAGCGGAACGACGGAGAAACTCGTGATTCTCGATCTCCTGGAAGGGTTTCCTATCGAAGAGGTAAATATAGGCCGAAGGAGGGCATGAGAGGAGGTGCCCCCCCCCCGGCGACCTGGTGGCGCGACCAGGAGGGGGGACGCGCAAGGGGGCCGCCTGGGCTGGCCCTGGCTCCCCTTTGGCCCATCTTTGTGCTTCGTGAAGCTTCAGTTATGCTGATTTTTATATATTTTTCTCGGGATTTTTGGGGCTATGTATATTTGGGTAAAAGTCCCTGCAAAAAAGACATCAGCAGAGAGAAACTGACACTGGGTACACTGATTTAGTAGGTTAGTCCAAATATTGGTAAAAAGGTATGAACGTGTAGCAAAACATATAACAATGTCATTCAAAAGATCATGGAACAAACATAAATTATATATTCGTTTGGGACATATCAGCTGGTGACTGTTGTCATGAGACCTTGAAACTGGACATGAGCAGTGTGTTCCAGGGTGGTGGCGGCATAGAGGATGAGTACGATGGCCCTGAAGTCGGGTGCAGTCTGTGAATGAAGATATGTCAAAAGACACTACATCTCTTGAAGCTCACCGATAAGTGGAGACCGTAGGCCGTAGCCAAAACTAAGGTTAGTGACCTAAATTGTTGTCACATGAAGAAACCTAGAGCAGGAAAATGTAAATGTAATAATCAACTCGGGGTGGCAAACACTACCAGCCGGAAACATTTTAAGGGTTGGTTCGTTGCAGCAAGGTATGCGACATTATAATGCTAAGCTACTCACTTGGACAATGAGATCATGAATCCAGCTCTTATGAACACTAGATGACCTGTTGCGCCGATGGCGTAAAGGGCGAGAGCAAACCAAGAATTCAAATGATGCAGATAAAAATATTTAGACACCGATAGAAGCATAAGTAAATATATGTTTAGGTATGATGTCGATATAGAGCGTAATAACAAAGCCATGAGATCAGTTCATGATACCTTATTTACATTGCTTTTATCAAGCGAGATCAGATTATGATAGCTTTTTTACATTGCTTTTATCAAGCAGGCTACATTGGTAGAGATGCATCATATAGATAGCTCTAGTCATTTAGCTTATGGTGAGTAAGGTGTGCACCATGAATATCGGGTAGGGTCAAGCGAGTTGAGTGGTAGAAATGAAAACAACCTATAATACTACATATGAACTTTAAACTGTAACCGAGTCGTAGACATTATAGTACATTGATGTAGGCAACAATATATCGCTTCTAATATGCTAATCTTTGAATCAATATTTGAAAGAGAGAAAAAAATTGGGTGTAAGAATAAATAAACATGAAAGTAGACTGTCCATTGAACGTGCATGGGAAAGGCATCGTACCATATTTATCTATGGCATGCCAATATCTATATATATTAAGTAGAACATATTATCTCTTTTGTCCGTGGAAAAGATAAGACCATTTGATACTGATACTGAAGTTATTAGATATTGTGCACCTAATTCTATATTGGCTTACAATCTCTATATCCCCTTATCCTGGTGTCTAAACTCTATCTCTACCCATATGTTAGATGGCCTAAGCAAACACACTGCGGTACCAATGGCCTATGTAGATAGCTGGGCAGTGCCAGCGCATAACTAATTTGAAAGCTCACGGAAAATCAGGTAACACCAAAATAACTAATAGCTTAGCAGCATTACATGATACTCCATCATCATCTTGTTCCCTTGATCTGCACCCGAAGTTTCCGACTGGATTGTACTGTTAGAGTATATATAATATAGCCATGTACCCCTTCGTACTTATCCCATTGTATAAGGGGTTTCCTGCATATAGACCACACCTGTACATGTATGTATATCGACCTATGGCCTCATGGGAATACAAGTTGCATATTCCTAACATGGTATTAGAGCCCTAGGTTTTTTTGCACGCGCAACTCGTGTTTTTCCTCCTAGCCGACGCTCGAGCTGCAGCTTCTCTCGCCGACGCTCGCGCTTAGCTACCTTGGGCTAGCCCTTTATTCGTCCCGACCGTGTCGTGCTCGTGCTGCAGCCTCGGCATCTTCAGGTCAAAGCTTGCCTCGTCTCCAGCTCATGGCCACGTCGGCTCCTCCTAGTCTCGGCGTCTTTCGAAGCCGGATCGAGGCTCTGCTCCCGCCCTCGCCCTCCACCTCGGCTGCGTTGGCTCCTCCCAGTCTCGGCGTCTCCCACCGATGGATCGAGGCTCTGCTCCCGCCCCCGCCCTCCACCCTGGCCGCGTCGTGCTCTCCAGATCGAAGCTAGGATCGCGGCTCCTCCCAGTCTTGGCGCCTTCAGATTGGATCAGCACTCCAGCCAGGCCGCTTTCTGCTCTCCAGATCGAAGATTCCCGCATCGCGCGGCCTTCTGCACTACGAATCGGATCGGGTGTTCACCTGATCGTTGACCTAAAAAAATGTCTGCAGTATCTGGCTATGTTGCTGTTCCTCGCCGTTCGGTGATTTTTTATGGCACCAACTACACCGAGTTCATTGGCTTTATGCGCATTCATATGCGTGGCATCTGTCTATGGGGTGTTCTTTCTGGCGAGGTGTGTTGTCCGCCACGTCCGGTTCCTCCTCTGGACCCTACTCCGCCGACTCCACCAGTTCTTCCTGTGGATGCTAATCAGGCCGCAAAGGATGCGACTAAGCTTGCTGATGAGGCTGTTGTTTGTGCTTATGATGAGAAGTTTTTGACTTATGAGGAGGCTCTTCAGGCGTATCATGGTGCACTATCTATTTACACCTAGTGGCTTGATGATGATGCTCGTGCTGTAGCTCTTCTCACTGCTAGTGTCCTGCCCTAGTTTGCCTCTGAGTTTCTGGGCCTTCCTACTGTCTTTGAGATGTGGACCCGTCTTCGTCAGTGCTGTGAGCCCTCTGGTGATGTCTTATACCTCTCTGTGGTCCGTCAGGAGCATGCTCTTCAGCAGGGTGACTCCACTGTTGATGATTTCTATGCACAGAGTTCTGCTATCTGGCGCCAGCTTGATTCTCTCCGCAGTGCTGGTTGTCGTACTTTCCCATGTTGCCAGGCCGTACAGGCCAATTTGGAGTTTCATCGTGTCTACGAGTTTTTGTCTCGGCTCCGTAAGGAGTTTGACCGCCGGCGTGCTGAGTTGTTTGCTTGTCGTCGTATTTCTCTCATGGAGGCACTTTCTGAGATCCGTGCTGAGGAGACTCGCTTGCGTGGTGCTGGTTTACTAGAGATTCCCTCTATGCTCGCTGCTCGAGCTCGTGCTACGCCACATGCTGCACCGACTTTGGCTTGCTCGAGTGCTCCGTCACTCTTGCCCACTACTCCTGGCGGCACAGGACGCCCCCGTTCACATTGCGGCTACTACAACCTGAATGGTCATGTCGAGTTTCAGTGCTTCCAGAAGAATAAACACTTGCGTAAGGCGTGATCATCATCTTCAGGGACTTCGTCTATTACCTTGACATCTTTAGCCACCGCTTTGACTGAGCAGGATATTCTCAGACTTAAGCGTCTACTTGCTGCTTCAGGTTCTTCCTCGATGGGTACTACTGGTTCTGTGACTCATGCTTCCCGCACTGAGCAACCACCTTCTACACAGTCAGGTACATCCCCATGGGTTTTGGACTCCGGAACTTCTTTTCATATGTCTTCTCATTCTTCCACTTTGTCCTCTCTTCGATCGCTTGATTTTCCTGTTCATATCCTCACTACTTATGGTACTCCTCTTTATGTTGCTAGTAGAGGCAATCTTACCACTCCTTCTTATTCTGTCCCTGATGTTCCTCATGTTCCTCGACTTACCATGAATCTGTTTTCTGCTGGTCAACTTACTGATTCTGGTTGTCGCGTCATCCTTGACATTGACTCTTGTTCTATCCAGGACCGTCGCACGCACAATCTGGTTGGGGTTGGCCCTTGCCGCCGTGATTCTCAGGGTCTTTGGGAGTTAGGCTGGCTTCATGTTCCTTCCACTGCCACCACTATCGCCAGTTCCTCCGCTTCGGTCGCCTCCGCTATCGGTTCCTTCCAGAAGTGGCATCATTGACTTGGTCATCTTTGTGGTTCTCGTTTGTCGTATTTAGTTCGTCGAAGTCTTCTGGGGTCTGTCTCAGGAGATGTCTCTTTAGAATGTCAGGGTTGTTGTCTTGGCAAACAGATTCAGTTACCATATTCACATAGTGAGTTAGTGTCTAAGCGTCCTTTTGATTTAGTCCATTCTGATGTATGGGGTCCGGCTCCCTTCACTTCGAAAGGGGGTCATCGATACTATATTATTTTCAAAGATGATTTCTCTCGTTATACATGGCTTTATTTTATGACTTCTCGTAGTGAGGTGTTGTCTATTTATATGCATTTTTCTGCCATGGTTCACACTCATTTCTCTTTGCCCATTCGTGTGTTTCGTGCTGACTCCGTTGGCGAGTATATTCCTAAAATGTTGCGTGGTGTTCTTGCTGAGAAAGGGACTCTTTCTCAGTTCTCTTGTCCTCGTGCTCATGCTCAGATTGGTGTGGCTGAGCGCAAGCATCGTCACCTTCTTGATACGGCTCGTGCGTTGATGATTGTTGCCTCTCTCCCACCTCATTTTTGGGTTGAGGCTGTCTCCACCTCCACCTATCTCATCAATCTATAACCTTCTGCTGCTCTACAGGGTGGTGTTCCTTTCGAGCATCTTTTTGATTGTTCTCCCGATTATTCGAAGCTTTGCTTGTTTTGTTGTGTTTTCTATGTTCTTCTTGCCCCTCGAGAACGCACCAAACTGACCGCTCATTCTGTTGAGTGTGTCTTCTTAGGCTATAGTGATGATCATAGGGGCTATCATTGTTGGGATCCTATCGGTCGTCGGATGTGTATCTCTCGGGATGTGACTTTTGATGAGTCTCGTCCCTTCTACCCGCGCCCATCTTCCTCGACCTTTTTAGTGGAGGATATATCTTTTCTCACTTTTCCTGACACACCTCTCACCCCCATCGAGCCTTTCTCTATTAGTTCTGCCACCTCTGCTTCTCCACCTCTTGCCGATTTGCCACCACCATCTCCCACAGTTTCCTCCCCTAGCATGTCAGCAGATTCTGCACCTTCATCTCCGGTGACTTCTTCGTCTTCACCCCCCGATTCTACCTTCGTGATCCCTCCTTGCATTGTTCAATCTTTTCCTCAGTGTTACACTCGTCGTTCATGTTATGTGGATGCCTCTACAGATGTGTCATCATCCTCGTCTTAGCCTACCTATGGCTTGCATTCTCGTCCTCATCCACCTGTTGATCGCCTTGGATTTCCCATCGCTGGTGCTGCTATTCTTGAGCCGACTTCCTATCGTCAGGCTATTGTTCATCCTGAATGGCAGTTTGCGATGGCAGCGAAAATTGCTGCTCTTGAACGCAGTGGTACATGGGATCTTGTTTCCCTCCCCCCCGGTGTCTGTACCATCACTTGTAAGTGGGTCTACAAGGTTAAGACTCCCTCTGATGGTTCTCTTGAGCGTTATAAAGCTCGTCTTGTGACTAGTGGCTTTCAGCAGGAGCATGGTCGTGATTACGACGATACTTTTGCTACTGTGTCCCATATGACCACTATTCGTACACTTCTTGTCGTGGCCTCTCCACGCCATTGGTCTGTATCTCACCTTGATGTTAAGAATGCCTTTCTTAATGGTGAGCTACGTGAGGAGGTGTACATGCAGCCACCACCTGGGTATTCTGTTCCTGATGGCATGGTATGTCGTCTTCGTCGCTCTCTCTATGGCCTTAAGCAAGCCGCCCGCGCCTGGTTTGAGCGTTTTGCCTCTGTGGTAACTGCCGTTGGTTTTTCAGCCAGTGCTCACGATCCAGCATTGTTTGTCCACCTTTCTCATCGTGGCCGGACTCTTCTTCTTCTCTATGTTGATGACATGATCATCACTGGTGATGACCCCAAGTTTATTTCCTTTGTAAAGGCCCGTCTTAATGAGCAGTTTCTTATCTCTGATCTTGGACCTCTTCGCTACTTTCTTGGGGTTGAAGTCTCTTCTACCTCTGATACCTTTTTTATATCCCAGGAAAAGTATATCCAGGATCTTCTTTGCTCGTGCTGCTCTTACTGACGAGCGCATTGTTGAGACTCCCATGGAGCTCAATGTTCACCTCCGTGATACTGATGGTGACCCCCTGTCTGACCCGGCGCGTTATCGTCATCTTGTTGGCAGTCTTGTCTATCTAGCTGTCACTCGTCCGGATATCTCTTATCCGGTTCATATACTAAGTCAGTTTGTCTCTGCTCCCACCTCGGTTCACTATAGACACATCCTTCGTGTTCTCCGATATCTTCGGGGCATGATCTCTCACCGTCTATCCTTTCCTTGCTCCATTTCTTTACACCTTCAGGCCTATTCGGATGCTACGTGGGCTAGTGATCCTTCAGATCGCCGTTCACTTTCTGCTTACTGTGTTTTTCATGGTGGTTCTCCCATTGCCTGGAAGACGAAGAAATAGACCACAGTTTCACGTCCGAGTGCAAAGGCTGAGTTGCGAGTGATGGCTCTTTTGACGGCAGAGGTGACTTGGTTATGGTGGTTACTTCAGGATTTTGGTGTTTCTGTCACTACACCGACTCTGCTCTTATCTGACAGTATAGGTGCTATCAGCATTGCGCATGATCTTATGAAGCATGAGCTCACCAAGCACATTGGTGTTTATGCTTTCTATGTGTGTGCTAGTGTGCAGGATCAGGTTATTGCTCTTCAGTATGTGCCTTCCGAGTTACAGTTGGAGGATTTCCTGACGAAGGTCGAGACTAGAGCACAACATGGCTTCTATCTCTCCAAACCCAGTGTTGTTCATCCACCATGAGTTTGAGGGGGGTGTTAGAGTATATATAGTATAGCCATGTACCACTTCGTACTTATCCCATTGTATAAGGGGTTTCCTGCATATAGTCCACACATGTACATGTATATATATCGGCCTATGGCCTCATGGGAATACAAGTTGCATATTCCTAACATGTAGCACGTCCGTTAGTTGTGCTGGTTAAAGTACGTGTATGTGGTAAATAGCATGTTTGGGAAGAATTTAGCTCAAATAGAAGATGAAATGTAATGTATATCAAAATAGCCAAGCAAATGTATAGAAAGACCTTAGTATAAAAGCACCAATTAATTAAGGTTGTGACTCCTCAAAATGAAGGTTTCTGTAACAGTTCTATCAATGGATCATCATCATATATCACAACTACTAATAAAGGGTTAGTGTTGAGTTCTCTACGAAATATTTTCCAACAAAAGGTTAAAAGAAAGAGTGCTCTCCAAACATAGAATGAATCTGAATAATAGACTCCTATCAAGTCCACTCTATGGTAGTGTCCAAAGTGGGAAATGTTGCGAGAAGGATGACGCTTTTTTAGTCGATCATGTTTACGGTTCTAGTAGTAGGTAATCATATATTAATTTTCTAAACTGGGATGTTAGAAAAAGTACTTCCATCCAGTAGAGTTGAATACTGTCGAGTAGTAGTACCAGAGGAAACAAAAATCATCATGAAAAGTACTTTGCTATTTTGATCTCTTAACAAATACTCCCTCTATCCCAAAATAAGTAGCGTTGGTCTAGTACAAAATTTGTACTAATTTAGTATTAAATCCGTGACACTTATTTTGGGATAGAGGGGGTATTATATAGAGACTTCCAATAAGCACATGCTATTATAAATTAATATTCACAACATGTACATCATATCCACCTGATGGTATAGTAATAGATCAGGAACCTGTCATGGCGATGGTGCATATTTTCTTATCAAAACTATGCATATAACCTAGAACCTTGATGCATATGTCCCTAACCTGCATATGAAGCTTTTCTGATTAGGAACTATATGGAAAAGAAACATACTTTACCTGATTGAAGCTCAAATGTGACCAAACTGGACCATATTCTAAATCGATCAAAAGTGACCAAATTGGAGCATATCCAAAATCTATAACTTATGTGCCGGTACAGGTGTGCACACGATCACCTATGGGACCTTTGGTCACCTTTGTGGTTCGATGGGGATGTTGTATCGCACAAAGAGTAGAGACTATGAAGCAACGCGATGATGAGACTCGAGGATTTTACCCAGGTCCGGCCCGCTGTGAAGCGTAAAACCCTACCCCTGCTTTTGTGAATTGATTGGGGAAGACAAAGTTTGCATGAAGCTATACCCCGGCAAGGATTGCCGGCGAGAGCTAGCACATGCGTGCACTTACACTTGGCCTTAATCCCCTAGGGACCTAAACTACCAAGTGTCGAATCTCCAAGTGTTAGAATACCCAAAGATCTGAATTGCTTGCTAGGTTGCCTCGGGCCTCCTTTTATAGCTCAAGGGGCATCCACAGTGGCAACTGACATGATCAGATAGACAATAGTGCTATCATACCTAACTCTGGCACTTAAGACAGAGCGCCATAAATGTGGCCTTAGGTGGCGAGCGGGGGTGCGTCCCCGGCAGGCTTCTGCCATGTATGAGCTGGCCATGGCTTGGGGTCTTGATACGCCTTTGGATGGGTGTCAACAGGTTGTAACCTGTCTTCCGTCACGCCGCCATGTAGCCAGCAAGAGACACCTAGCCATCTGCGAGCTCGGCACCTCATCGATAAGTGACTGGTGTAGTGATGTGGTGGAGCTGTGGCAGGTTGGCCAACGCTTGCCGGGGAGGCGCCTTGCCGGGTCTTGGTGAGGATGGTTGCACCTTCGCCCCCGGCAAGTGCCAGGGGTTCTTGGCATGTCTTGGGCTTTTGGCACTGGTCTTGCCGGCGTCTGGTTCCGGCTCTTCGCTTGGGTTGGAGGTTGCTCTTGAGGGGCTACGCCCTCAACGCATGTGCACAAGTGAGGGGCACTAAGTCCCCAATTACTAGTGCACCGACACAAGCCCCCGGGCCTGGCACATACATGCTTGCCTAGCGATGTTGGGTTAGGGCCAAAGTTCATGCACGGACATGAAATTCGCAACGAGGTAACCGCCATCCCACTGCTCCGCGCCGTCCACCACTTCAGGCCATTTCCGCCACATGCACCGCATGCATTGCGCGAATCTCGCGGAGGGTGCGCGTGGCTTAAAGTCCTCGTCATGATAGAATCCGCAGCGTCGTGGATTGGATTGATGGGGCGGTTACCTGTTCGCCCGTGATGGTGGGCAACGACATAAGTGGAGATGGGCGGCGACCCTTGGAGCGTAGGAGAGCCAGCCCCTAGCGCCCTCCCTATAAAAGCAGGAGGGGTGCGGTAGACGATGCTCATCCATCGTTATCATCTTCTCCAACCTAGGGTTACCCGGTTTGCTCTTCTCTTTTGGTCCTTTGAGGTGGCTTCCGTTCTTGGCCATGGTGGAGAAGCGTGGGGACAACAAGAGCTTCCCGTTCGGATCATGCAACCGCTTCAGTCGTGGTGCCGGAGGTTGGCACCAGTGCTCGAGGCGGGGGCGCTGGAAGGGCCCGGGGCCGTCGAGGAGCTCATTATGTGATCCGGTCATAGGTGGAGGAGTGATTCATATTTCAGGAGCCATGACCCGTCACATCACTCACACCCCCTTACTTGTACGATGCTGCAGAGCTACTATCGAGTACCGAGGGTGACACCTCGTTACGTACTCCTATGTTAGCGTTGTAGTCTAGTTGACTGACGGTGGTTCTCGGAGGCTGATTCCTCCTTGACCACCTCCGATAACGACTCTATCATACAACCCATCAAGTGTGGTCCAGAAAGGGTGATTCCTCACTGACCACCTTGACGGTTACATCATTCAGAATCCATCGAGGGTGATACCTCGGATCCCTCTGATGTACAACCACAAAGCTACTTGACCTGGTTACTGGGAACTTGATGAATGTTGTGTTGCGGGTGGATTCTCGTGTGGATGAGATGATGAGTTAATTAAAATGGTAATGGATTTGGGTATTCGTTCTGAGTTGGTCAGGAGACCTTTATGCACTAACCTTCACGTGGGAGAAGTTATGGGTACTTGACGTCGTAGTATCAGCTGAAGCTCTTCAGACGTCGGAAATGGAGCGGCGCGCGCCCGAGTGGCCCGGATAAGCATCATTCTTGTATAAGAGGTGCCATGACTGACATCGGCCGCCCACGCATCATGCAAGAGCGCAAAGGGTTATGGGCCCATGACCCCTGCGCGCTTAGGATTTAGACCGGCGGGCTGGTGATACGTCCATTTTGCATCATGCTTTTATGTTGATATTTATCGCTTTATGGACTGTTATTACACTTCACGGTACAATACTTATGCCTTTTCTCTCTTATTTTATAAGGTTTACATGAAGAGGGAGAATGCCAGCAGCTGGAATTCTGGTCTGAAAAGGGAGCAAGTTTGAGTTACCTATTCTGCGCAACTCCAGAAGCCGTGAAAATCAATGGGGAATTATTTTGGATTTTATGAAAAATACTGGGCGGAAGAAGTACCAGAGGGGCGCCACCAGGAGGCCACAAGCCTGCCAGGCCGGGCTACCCCCCTGGCCGGGCCTGGGTGGCTTGTGGGCCCCCTGTTGCCCCTTCGGCGCTCATCTTTTGCTATATGAAGGGTTTCGTTCCATAAAAAATCATAAGGAAGCTTTCGGGAGGAGCCACCGCCGCCACGAGGCGGAACTTGAGCAGAACCAATCTAGAGCTTCGGCAGGGTTGTCTTGCCGGGGAAATTTCCCTCTCGGAGGGGGAAATCACCGCCATCGTCATCACCAACACTCCTCTCATCGGAGGGGACTCGTCACCATCAACATCTTCATCAACACCATCTCCTCTCTAAACCCTAGTTCATCTCTTGTAACCAATCTCTGTCTCGCAACTCCGATTGGTACTTGTAAGGTTGCTAGTAGTGTTAATTACTCTTTGTAGCTGATGCTAGTTGGATTGCTTGGTGGAAGATTATATGTTCATATCTTTGTTGCTACTCATTACCTATCTGGTCATGAATATAATTATGGTTTGTGAGTAGTCACTTTTGTTCCTGAGGACATGGGATAAGTCTTGCTATAAGTAGTCATGTGAATTTGGTATTCGTTCGATATTTTGATGCGTTGTATGTTGTTTTTCCTCTAGTGGTGTTATGTGAACGTAGACTACATAACACTTCACCATTATTTGGGCCTAGAGGAAGGCATTGGGAAGTAATAAGTAGATGATGGGTTGCTAGAGTGACAGAAGCTTAAACCCTAGTTTATGCGTTGCTTCGTAAGGGGCTGATTTGGATCCACTATTTTAATGCTATGGTTAGACTTTGTCTTAATTCTTCTTTCGTAGTTGCGGATGGTTGCGAGAGGGGTTAATCATAAGTGGGAGGTTTGTCGAAGTAAGGGAAGCACCCAAGCACCGGTCCACCCACATATAAAACTATCAAAGTAGCGAACGCGAATCACATGAACATGATGAAAACTAGCTTGACAGAAATCCCCATGTGTCCTCGGGAGCGCTTTACCTCCTATAAGAGTTTTTCCAGGCTTGTCCCTTGCTACAAAAGGGATTGGGGCACTTTGCTGCACCGTTGTTACTATTGTTACTTGCTACCCGCTACGAATCATCTTATCACACAACTATCTGTTACCGATAATTTCAGTGCTTGCAGAGAATACCTTGCTGAAAACCACTTGTGAGATCCTTCTGCTCCTCGTTGGGTTCGACACTCTTACTTATCGAAAGGACTATGATAGATCCCTTACACTTGTGGGTCATTAGCTGATCTCTTTGTTGAGCCTTGGTAGGGTTGCGATGTGTTGATGTTCCGAGGCCGAGCATGACCCAGGAAAGTGTGTCCGCCAGAGTTTATCAAGCGTGTTGGGTACTGTGGTGCACCCCTGCGGGGATGAAAGTTAACTATTCGAATAGTTGTGCCCACAGTTACACGATGATTTGGAGTTGTCGCCTGATCTTATACAACTTGAACTATTACTTAACTGGAATGTTTGCTCCGGGATTGCTTCCTCACACGGAGTCGAGGAAGAATCTCTCGATGTGAATTTAATTAATATTGCTGCAACAATATGACTATTAATTGTGTTACTTCCTCTACTCTCGTCTATTGCTGCAAGACCCCTCAATATGCTAGTCTTCGATAGGACTAGTCCCCTCTCTCTATTCTCGCATTGTTGTAGACCGTCCACGTATAACCCCTTCCTTTGATACTGATGCATACTTATCATAGTTCTGATGTCAGTCTTACGAGTACTTTGGATGAGTACTCACGATTTCTTTGCTCCCCCTTTTCCCCTTGATCCGTTGCTGTGACCACATGATGGATCCTAGAAGATGGCGTATCCCGCCGATGATGTCTACTACCCCGACGGTGCCTACTACTATGTGGAGGCCGTTGAAGACCAGGAGTAGTTTAGGAGGTTCCCACGCAGGAGGCCTCGCCTCGTTCGATCGTTGTATCTTTTGTGTTAGCCTTCTCTAAGGCATTATCATGTTTCATGTCTCTACTCAGATATTTCTTGGTTCCGCTGACTCGTGTTTTTTTTGAGCTTCTGTATTCTAGCCTTCGAGCCCCCTGGCTTGTAATACGAAGCTTGTATGTTTTATATGTGTCTAGAATTGTGTTGTGACATCTTCTCTTGAGTCCTTGAGCTTGGTCGTACACATTTGCGTGTATGATTAGCGTATGATCAAACTAAGGGCGTCACAAGTTGGTATCAGAGCCGACTGCCTATAGGTAGCCCCCTTTCCAACTCCTTGGCCGAAGTTGAGTCTAGTATTTGGAAAACTTACTAACATTGTTGTGTGGCTTACGGGCCCACATCTCAATCGGGTGGTATTAGTATCTTCTACTCCTTTTCTATACTCTTGGTTCTACTCTCTCTTCTCTTTCGGGTTAAAGATTTTGCTAACTCTAACATTAGGTTCTCATAATCACATCGACCCGGAGACCTGGATTATATATTGTTGTTCTTCTCAGAATATGTTACACGCACTGTCACTTGACGTGCTTGATGTTTCCTTTTCAGATGCGTCCCGCAAGGCAGATTGTATGCCTGACTATGGCTGTCGATGCGACTGGGTTCCCAGCCATTCTAGTCGACCTCTTCACCAGGCTGTGATATCGCTAGTACCCCGAGTATACTGTGTATGAGGACTTCCGCAAGTTCAACCAGTACCAGTACCAGGCTGAAGTTCGCATCTTTGATCGGACGGTCACCTCCACCCACGACCTCCACACCTTCTACGGTGTTGGGTTGTCGATCGATATGGTTGGCCATGATGCGGACTATATCACTATGACCCACCTCCATGGATCGTACCCTTACTTGGAGGAGACTGATACGTCCATTTTGCATCATGCTTTTATGTTGATATTTATCGCATTATGGGCTGTTATTACACTTCACGGTACAATACTTATGCCTTTTCTCTCTTATTTTGCAAGGTTTACGTGAAGAGGGAGAATGCCGACAGCTGGAATTCTGGCCTGAAAAGGGAGCAAGTTTGAGATACCTATTCTGCGCAACTCCAAAAGCCGTGATAATCAACGAGGAATTATTTTGGAATTTATAAAAAATACTGGGCGGAAGAAATACCACAGGGGAGCCACCAGGATGCCACAAGCCTGCTAGGCGCGGCCTACCCCCTGATCGCGCCTAGGGGGCTTGTGGGCTCCCTGTTGGCCCTTTGGCTCCCCTCTTTTGCTATAAGGAGGGTTTCGTTCGAGAAAAAAAATCAAGAGGAGGCTTTCGGGAGGAATCGCTGCCACCACGAGGCGGAACTTGAGCAGAACCAATCTAGAGCTCCGGCACGGTCGTCTTGTCGGGGAAACTTCCCTCCCAGAGGGGGAAATCGTCGCCATCGTCATCACCAACACTCCTCTCATTGGAGAGGACTCATCACCATCAACATCTTCATAAGCACCATCTCATCTCCAAACCCTAGTTCATCTCTTGTAACCAATCTCCGTCTCGCGACTCCGATTGGTACTTGTAAGGTTGCTAGTAGTGTTAATTACTCTTTGTAGTTGATGCTAGTTGGATTACTCGATGGAAGATTATATGTTCAGATCCTTGATGCTATTCAATACCTCTCTGGTCATGAACATAATTATGCTTTGTGAGTAGTTACTTTTGTCCCTGAGGACATGGGATAAGTCATGCTATAAGTAGTCATGTTAATTTGGTATTCGTTCGATATTTTGATGCTTTGTCTGTTGTTTTTCCTCTAGTGGTGTTATGTGAACATCGACTACATACCACTTCACCGTTATTTGGGCCTAGAGGAAGGCATTGGGAAGTAGTAAGTAGATGATGGGTTGCTAGAGTGACAGAAGCTTAAACCCTAGTTTATGCGTTGCTTCGTAAGGGGCTGATTTGGATCCACTAGTTTAATTCTATGGTTAAACTTTGTCTTAATTTTTTTTTCGTAGTTGCGGATGCTTGCGAGAGGGGTTAATCATAAGTGGGATGCTTGTCCAAGTAAGGGCAGCACCCAAGCACCGGTCCACCCACATATCAAACTATCAAAGTAGCGAACGCGAATCATATGAACATGATGAAAACTAGCTTGACAGAAATTCTCATGTGTCCTTGGGACCGCTTTACCTCCTATAAGAGTTTGCCCAGGCTTGTCCCTTGCTACAAAAGGGATTGGGCCATCTTGCTGCACCTTTGTTACTATTGTTACTTGCTACGAATCACCTTATCACACAACTATCTGTTACCGACAATTTCAGTGCTTGCAGAGATTACCTTGCTGAAAACCACTTGTCACATCCTTCTGCTCCTCGTTGGGTTCGACACTCTTACTTATCGAAAGGACTACGATAGATCCCCTACACTTGTGGGTCATCAAGACTCTTTTCTGCCGCTGTTGCCGGGGAGTGAAGAGCCTTTGGTAAGTGGAATTTGGTAAGGAAACATTTATATAGTGTGCTGAAATTTATTGTCACTTGTTACTATGGAAACTAATCCTTTGAGGAGCTTGTTCGGGGTATCTTCACCTCGAACAGAAGCACAAGGAGTTGCTCCTCAACCTGTTGCACCTACTGAAAATATTTGCTATGAATTTCCTTCGGGTATGCTTGAGAAACTGCTGGCTAGTCCTTTTACAGGAGATGGAACATCACATCCCGACTTGCATCTAATCTATGTAGATGAAGTTTGTGGTTTATTTAATCTTGCAGGTTTGCCTGAGGATGAGGTCAAGAAGAAGGTCTTTCCCTTATCTTTGAGGTATAAAGCATTGACATGGTATAGCCTATGTGATGATACTGGATCATGGAACTACAACCGATAGAAATTGGAATTTCATCAAAGGTTTTATCCTATGTATTTGGTACATCGTGATCAGAATTATATTTATCTTTTTTTGCCTCATGACAGAGAAAGTATAGCTCAAGCTTGGGGGAGGCTTAAATCAATGTTATATTCATGCCCCAACCATGAGCTCTCGAGAGAAATTATCATTCAGAACTTCTATGCTCGGCTTTCTCATGATAATCGCACCATGCTTGACACTTCTTGTACCGGTTCTTTTATGAAGAGAGATATTGACTTCAAATGGAATTTATTGGAAAGAATTAAACGCAACTCTGAAGATTGGGAGTTTGATGAAGGTAAGGAGTCAGGTATGAATTTCAAGTTTGATTGCGTTAAATCCTTTGTCGAAACAAATACTTTTTGTGATTTTAGCGCTAAATATGGACTTGACTCTGAGATAGTAGCTTCATTGTGTGAATCATTTTCTGCTCATATTGATCTCCCTAAAGAGAAGTGGTTTAAATATCATCCTCCCTTAGAAGTCAATGTAGTTAAACCCAATCCAGTTGAAGAGAAAGTCATCGCTTATAATGATCATGTTGTTCCCAGTGCTTACATTGAGAAACCACCTTTACCTGTTAGGATAAAGGATCATTCTAAAGTTTCAACTGTGATACGTAGGGGATACATTAGAACACCTACACCCCCTGAGCAAATTAGAGTTGAACCTAGCATTGCTATTATCAAAGATCTCCTGTCCGACAATGTTGATGGCCATGATATTCACTTCTGTGAAGATGCTGCTAGAATTGCTAAACCACATGTTAGAGACAAACATAGGCCTGTTGTTGGCACGCCTGTTGTTTCTGTTAAGATAGGAGATCATTGTTATCATGCTTTATGTGACGTGGGTGCTAGTGTTAGTGCAATACCTCACTCCTTATATGATGAAATTAAAGACGAGATTGCACCTGTTGAGATGGAACCTATTGATGTCACTATTGAGCTTGCCAATAGAGATACTATCTGCCCTTTGGGAATTGTTAGAGATGTTGAAGTCTTGTGTGGTAAAACAAAGTATCCTGCTGATTTTCTCGTTCTTGCTACCACACAAGATAGCTTTTGTCCCATCATATTTGGTAGACCTTTCCTCAATACTGTCAATGCTCATATTTACTGTGAGAAGCAAACTGTCACTGTTGGCTTTGAAGGTGTGTCACATGAGTTTAATTTTTCCAAGTTTGGTAGACAACCTCATGAAAAAGAGTTGCCTAGTAAGGATGAAATTATTGCCCTAGCTTCTATTGCTGTGCCTCCTACTGATCCTTTAGAGCAATACTTGCTTGAGCATGAAAATGATATGCATATGGATGAAAGGAATGAGATAGATAGAGTTATCTTTGAACAACATCCTATCCTTCAGAATAATTTGCATGTTGAACTGCTTGGAGATCCACCCCCACCAAAGGGTGATCCTGTGTTCGAGCTTAAACAGTTGCCTAATACTCTTAAGTATGCTCATCTTGATGAAAAAGAGATATATCATGTTATTATTAGTGCTAGCCTCTCAGAGCATGAAGAGAAGAAGTTACTAAAAACTCTGAGGAAGCACCGTGCTGCTATTGGATATACTCTTGATGATCTTAAGGGCATTAGTCCCACTCTATGCCAGCACAAGATTAACACCGATCCTGATTCCAAACCAGTTGTCGATCATCAACAGATATTAAATCCTAAGATGAAAGTGGTAGTAAGAAAATAAATACTAAAGCTCCTGGAAGCAGGTATTATCTATCCTGTTGGTCATAGTGATTGGGTAAGTCCGGTGCATTGCGTCCCTAAGAAGGGAGGTATTACCGTTGTCCCAAATGATATGGATGAATTGATCCCTCACAGGATTATTACTGGCTATAGGATGGTGATTGATTTTAGGAAATTGAATAAGGCCACTAGGAAGGATCATTACCCTTTGCCTTTTATCGACCAAATGCTAGAAAGACTATCTAAACACACACACTTCTGCTTTCTAGATGGTTATTCTTGCTTCTCCCAAATACTTGTTGCACAATTTGATCAGGAGAAAACCACTTTCACCTGCCCTTTCGGTACCTTTGCTTACAGACGTATGCCTTTTGGCTTATGTAATGTACCTGCTACCTTCCAAAGATGTATGATGGCTATATTCTATGATTTTTGTGAAAAGATTGTTGAGGTTTTCATGGATGACTTCTCCGTTTACGTGTCTTCTTTTGATGATTGCCTCAGCAACCTTGATCGAGTCTAGCAGAGATGTAAAGATACCAATCTTGTCTTGAATTGGGAGAAGTGCCACTTTAGGGTTAATGAAGGCATCGTCTTAGGACATAAAATTTCTGAAAGAGGTATTGAAGTCGATAAGGCTAATGTTGATGCGATCGATAAAATGCCATGCCCTACAGATATCAAAGGTATAAGAAGTTTCCTTGGTCATGTTGGTTTCTATAGAAGGTTCATTAAGGACTTCTCTAAGATTTCAAGGCCTCTTACCAATCTCTTGCAAAAGGATATTCCTTTTGTTTTTGACGATGATTGTGAGGAAGCCTTCGAAATACTTAAAAAGGCCTTGATAATTGCGCCTATTGTTCAACCACCTGATTGGAACTTACCTTTTGAAATCATGTGTGATGCTAGTGATTATGTTGTTGGCGCTGTTCTAGGACAAAGAGTTGATAAGAAGTTCAATGTTATTCACTATGCTAGTAAAACTCTAGACAGTGCCCAAAGAAACTATGCTACTACTGAAAAGGAATTTTTAGTAGTCGTGTTTGCATGTGAAAAGTTCAGATCTTACATAGTTGGTTCCAAAGTCACTATTCACACTGATCACGCTGCTATTAAGTACCTTATGGAAAAGAAATACGCTAAACCTAGACTTGTCAGATGGGTTCTCTTGCTACAAGAATTTGATTTGCATGTTGTCGATAGGAAGGGTGCTGAGAACCCCGTAGCAGATAACTTGTCTAGGTTGGAGAATGTCCTTGATGACCCACAACCTATTGATGATAGCTTTCCTGATGAGCAATTGAATGTCATCGATACTTCACGTAGTACACCGTGCTATGCTGATTATGCAAATTATATCATTGCCAAATATATACCACCTAGTTTCACATACCAGCAAAAGAAGAAATTCTTCTTTGATTTGAGACATTACTTTTGGGATGATCCTCACCTTTATAAGTAAGGAGTAGATGGTGTTATTAGACGTTGTGTACCTGAACATGAACATGGACAGATCCTACAGAAGTGTCACTCCGAGGCTTACGGAGGACACCATGCGGGAGATAGAACTTCACACAAGGTATTGCAATCATGTTTCTATTGGCCCACTCTCTTCAAGGATGCCTGTAAGTTTGTCTTATCTTGTGAGGAATGTCAAAGAATAAGTAATATCAATAAACGTCAGGAAATGTCTATGAATTATTCACTTGTCATTGGACCATTTGATGTTTGGGGTTTTGATTATATGGGACCTTTTCCAAAATCCAATGGGTATACTCATATCCTAGTTGCTGTTGATTACGTTACTAAGTGGGTAGAAGCTATCCCAACTAGTACTGCTGATCACAACACCTCTATCAGGATGCTTAAAGAAGTTATTTTCCCTAGATTTGGAGTCGCTAGATACCTAATGTCTGATGGTGGTTCACATTTTATTCATGGTGCTTTCCGTAAAACGCTTGCTAAGTATAATGTCAACCATAGAGTTGCATCTCCCTATCATCCTCAGTCCAGTGGTCAAGTAGAGCTAAGTAATAGAGAGATTAAACTAATTCTGCAAAAGATGTCAATAGATCTAGAAAGAATTGGTCTAAGAAGCTCGATGATGCACTGTGGGCTTATAGAACTACTTATAAGAATCCCATGTGCATGTCTCCGTACAAAATGGTTTACGGTAAAGCATGTCATTTACCTCTTGAGCTAGAGCATAAGGCTTATTGGGCAATCAAAGAGCTCAACTTTGATTTCAAACTTGCTGGTGAGAAGAGGTTATTTGATATTCGCTCGCTTGATGAATGGAGAGCTCAGGCATATGAAAATGCCAAGTTGTTTAAAGAAAATGTTAAGAGGTGGCATGATAAAAGGATACAAAAACGTGAGTTCAATGTAGGTGATTATGTCTTGCTATATAATTCTCGTTTAAGATTTTTTGCACGCAAGCTTCTCTATAAATGGGAAGGTCCTTACATTGTTGAGGAAGTATATCGTTCCAGTGCCATCAAGATCAACAACACGGAAGGTAATTTTGTAAGAGTGGTAAATGGGCAAAGAATCAAGCATTATATCTTAGGTACTCCCATAAATGTTGAAAGAAATATTATCAATACCATAACTCCGGAAGAGTACATAAGGGATATTTATCAGCCTATTTCAGACTCCGAAAACGAAGAGGTATGTGATTCGGTAAGTAAACCGACTCCAAAACTTTTCGAGTAGGAATTTTTCTCCGTTTTGGAATTTTTAGAAAATTAGAAAAATTTAAAGCAGTCCGGAAAGCACACGAGGAGGCGACAAGCCTGCCAGGCGCGGGCCACCCCCTGGCCGCGCCTGGGGGGCTTGTGACCACCTCGTGTGCCTCCCGGACTCTGTTTTCTTGCGGAGTACTCCTTCTGATCGAAAAAAATCATTATATATTCTCTCGAAAGGTCTGACCCTCGTATCACGCAAATTTCCTGTGTTTTCGTTTCGAGCTGTTGTGCAGACAAATCTAGATCGCTATGGCGTCCCCAAAAGCTCCAAAGGACAAGTTCTTTGAGAAGGTCATCAATCCCTACCTCGTGGGAGTGCTGCAACACCCTCAATCTATCGAGATGTGTGAGGGGGTGCTGCACATCCGTGATGTTGAGGGCCCCAAGAAGACCGGAAGCATGGAGGGGAGTCTCGAAGAAATGGAGCAACAAGTCTTCAAGTGCCAAGGGATGGTGGAACACGGACTCAACGCCAACCACATGATGATCACAGAGTTCACCAACAAGCACAAGATCGATGCCAATGACATCTGGAAACACCTCTCCAGGCTCTATGATAGAATTGATCACCTCCAAGCCCAGATCTATGACCCGCAGAACCAAAACTGTGAGTATGAGTATAGATTTAAATCAATACGGTTGGCTGCAGATTTGAGGATTCCGGAGACTCGAACATCTTTCCATGATGGAGCACCTATGCCTTGGAAGACGGAGGATCAAACCCAGGATGCAAAAACTCCACCACCATCACCTCCAAAGGAAGACAACTAAGCACGGGTATGGGCAATCCCCTTGGCTTGTGCCAAGATTGGGGGAGTTGCCCCGGTATCGTATCACCATCACATCTTTTGCCTTTACCTTTTCTTAGTTCAATCCTTTTTGGTTTTATCTTTCTCTAGTAGAATAAAGTTCTTAGTATTTTAGGCTTGAGTTTTGCTTTGTGACACCCCCGATGTATTCGAGTTCGTGAGTCATATAATAAAGAGTGTTTTAGTTAAGGGCCTTGCTTCATGCCATGATCTAATGAAAAGAATGACAAAAGAACAAAAGCATAAAAGATCATGTAATGATCTTATGGGAAGTGATGGCTCCACATATAAAAAGAATGATGATTGAAACTTGTTGTGGGTGAAAAAATGTAGACCTTGGTCATTGCTGAAATTAATAGGAAGTAATAAAGTAAGAGAGGTTCACATATAAATATATCATCTTGGGCACCATCTATGACTGTGAACACTCACTAAACTATTGCATGCTTAGAAGTAGATGTTGGACAAGGAAGACAACATAATGAATTGTGTTTGCTTGGTTCCGAACAATGATTATATGACTAGAGATCCCTTAGCATGTGACGATTGCTTCCACCCCATATCAGCCAAAACTCCCGCACCAAGTAGAGATACTACTTGTGCATCCATAAACCTTCAACCCAGTTTTGCCATGAGAGTCCACCATACCTACCTATGGATTGAATAAGATCCCTCAAGTAAGTTGTCATCGGTGCAAGCAATAAAAATTGCTCCCTAAATATGCATGTTCTATTAGTGTGTGGAAAATAAGCTTTGTACGAACCTACGATGAGGAAGACATAAAAGCGACAGACTGCATAATAAAGTTCTTTATCACAGAAGGCAATATAAAGTGACGTTCCTTCACCCTAAGAGGACACACATCCAAACCTCAAAAGCGCATGATAACCTCTGCTTCCCTCTGCGAAGGCCCTATCTTCTACCTTTACTTGTTTCCCTTGAAAGAGTCATGGTGATCTACATCAATTCCTTATTTTGCCTTTATCTTGGTTAACGTCATATGCTAGGGAAAGATCTATATTCACATGTTAACTTGGAAGTAAGTATTCATGAATTATTATTGTTGACATTATCCTTGAGGTAAATAGTTGGAAGGCGAAACTATAAGCCCCTATCTTTCTCTGTGTCCGACTGAAACTTTGATCTCATGAGTACCACGTGAGTTGTAGCAATTGTAGAAGACGAAAGGATGATTGAGTATGTGGATTTTCTTTACAAGCTCTTATTTGACTCTTTCTGATGTTATGATAAATTGCAATTGCTTCAATGACTAAAGCCTATTGGTTGTTAATTCTCAATAAGGTTCTTGATCCATACTTTACTTTGTGAAGGAATTATCACTTTAGCATAAGAGATTATATGATGATATTGTTGTTCTAATTATGATCATGATGCGTGCATGTTCGTATCTTGTTTTGTCGACACCTCTCTCTCTAAACATGTGGGCATATTTATTGATCTCGGTTTCCGCTTGAGGACAAGCGAAGTCTAAGCTTGGGGGAGTTTATACGTCCATTTTGCATCATGCTTTTATGTTGGTATTTATCGCTTTATGGGGTGTTATTACACTTCACGGTACAATACTTATGCCTTTTATCTCTTATTTTGCAAGGTTTACATGAAGAGGGAGAATGCCGGCAGCTGGAATTCTGGCCTGAAAAGGGAGCAAGTTTGAGATACCTATTCTGCGCAACTCCAAAAGCCGTGAAAATCAATGAGGAATTATTTTAGAATTTATAAAAAATACTGGGCGGAAGAAGTACCAGAGGGGAGCCACCAGGAGGCCACAAGCCTGCTAGGCGCGGCCTACCCCCTGGACGCACCTAGGGGGCTTGTGGGCTCCCTGTTGGCCCTCTAGCTCCCCTCTTTTGCTATAAGGAGGGTTTCGTTCAAGGAAAAATCAAGAGGAGGCTTTCGGGAGGAATCGCCGCCGCCACGAGGCGGAACTTGAGCAGAACCAATCTAGAGCTCCGGCAGGGTCGTCCTGCCGGGGAAACTTCCCTCCCGGAGGGGGAAATCGTCGCCATCGTCATCACCAACACTCCTCTCATCGGAGGGGACTCATCACCATCAACATCTTCATCAGCACCATCTCATCTCCAAACCCTAGTTCATCTCTTGTAACCAATCTCCATCTCGCGACTCCGATTGGTACTTGTAAGGTTGCTAGTAGTGTTAATTACTCTTTGTAGTTGATGCTAGTTGGATTACTCGGTGGAAGATTATATGTTCAGATCCTTGATGCTATTCAATACATCTCTGGTCATGAACATAATTATGCTTTGTGAGTAGTTACTTTTGTTCCCGAGGACATGGGATAAGTCATGCTATAAGTAGTCATGTGAATTTGGTATTCGTTCGATATTTTGATGCGTTGTATGTTGTTTTTCCTCTAGTGGTGTTATGTGAACGTTGACTACATAACACTTCACCATTATTGGGCCTAGAGAAAGGCATTGGGAAGTAGTAAGTAGATGATGGGTTGCTAGAGTGACAGAAGCTTAAACCCTAGTTTATGCGTTGCTTCGTAAGGGGCTGATTTGGATCCACTAGTTTAATGCTATGGTTAGACTTTGTCTTAATTCTTCTTTCGTAGTTGCGGATGCTTGCGATAGGGGTTAATTATAAGTGGGGTGCTTGTCCAAGTAAGTACAGCACCCAAGCACCGGTCCACCCACATATCAAACTATCAAAGTAGCAAACGCGAATCATATGAACATGATGAAAACTAGCTTGACAGAAATTCCCATGTGTCCTCGGGAGTGCTTTACCTCCTATAAGAGTTTGTCCAGGCTTGTCCCTTGCTACAAAAGTTATTGGGCCATCTTGCTGCACCTTTGTTACTATTGTTACTTGCTACTTGCTACAAATCACCTTATCACACAACTATCTGTTACCAACAATTTCAGTGCTTACAGATATTACCTTGCTGAAAACCACTTGTCAGATCCTTGTGCTCCTCGTTGGGTTCGACACTCTTACTTATCAAAAGGACTACGATAGATCCCCTATACTTGTGGGTCATCAGAGACCGCCTTCAGATACATCCCGTATGTTCCTGCTGGGGATGGGACTCGATCTGATCTGACTGCCTACGCTGCTCGCGTTCGGGAGCGCAACGATCGGTCCTACGTTGCTGTCTGTACCCCTACGTGAGGCATCCCTACGACCCACAGGTTTTGGTGTAGTACATGGAGGCGCTGGATCGTGCCTTCCGAGCTCAAACTATGGAGATGTACGCCACGTGTACCCGTCTTTACGACGCGTCGACACAATTGCAGCCATCAGTCGGTGCGAGGATCCACCCTTCGTTCATCCTTCACCCGTGCAGGACAGAGCTACCACCAGGTCTTGAGTGGCCTGCTGTTGGAGGCCATACCCCTGCACTTGGACCTCTGCTCATTTATTCAAGGCGGTACGAGCACATCAGTTGCCACGGGATGCAGAATCCCGCCCCTAGGTTCACTGTGGTATGCTGATTATGCAAATTACATTGTTGCCAAATATATACCACCTAGTTTCACATACCAGCAAAATCAGAAATTCTTCTTTGATTTGAGACATTACTTTTGGGATGATCCTCACCTTTATAAAGAAGGATTAGATGGTGTTATTAGACGTTGTGTGCCTGAGCATGAACGGGGACAGATCCTACAAAAGTGTCACTCCGAGGCTTACGAAGGACACCATGCGGGAGATAGAACTGCACACAAGGTATTGCAATCCGGTTTCTATTGGCCTACCCTCTTCAAGGATGCCCGTAAGTTTATCTTTTCTTGTGATGAATGTCAAAGAATAGGTAACATCAGTAAACGTCAGGAAATGCCTATGAATTATTCACTTGTCATTGAACCATTTGATGTTTGGGGTTTTGATTATATGGGACCTTTTCCAAAATCCAACGGGTATACTCATATCCTAGTTGCTGTTGATTATGTTACTAAGTGGGTAGAAGCTATCCCAACTAGTAGTGCTGATCACAACACCTTTATTAGGATGCTTAAAGAAGTTATTTTCCCTAGATTTGGAGTCCCTAGATATCTAATGACTGATGGTGGTTCACATTTCATTCATGGTGCTTTCCGTAAAATGCTTGCTAAGTATGATGTCAACCATAGAATTGCATCGCCCTATCATCCTCAGTCGAGTGGTCAAGTAGAGCTAAGTAATAGAGAGATTGAACTAATTTAGCAAAAGACTGTTAATAGGTCTAGGAAGAATTGGTCTAAGAAGCTTGATGATGCATTGCGGGCTTATAGAACTGCTTATAAGAATCCCATGTGTTGGGGATATTATCTACTGTGTGACCCGCCCTAGCTGGGCTGGGTCACCAAGCGGGCGACTCATCTTTTGGCGATTCAAGATTTGGCCCTGTAGGCCCAGGAGTTGGATGGCGGTTCAAGATCCTCGTGGAGGATCAATCATCAGGGAGTTATCTAGTCTTGGAAAGCATGATGACTTAAAGATAGAAAGAATCATGACTTGTATGATGGCGAGGACTCTTGTAAACCCTAAGGGCTCGACCTGTATATAAAGGCGAGTCCCAGGGAAGGAGAGGGCAGCTTAGAAATCATCGAAAGCTAGGTCAGGCGAGTTACGCCCTCCTTGTAACCGAAACATCATCAATACAACACAAAGCAGGATGTAGGCTTTTACCTCCTCACGAGGGGCCGAACCTGGGTAAATCTGCGTCTTGCTCCCGTTCAACCCCTTTGAGTCACCACCAAGGTGCGATGGCTCCAACACTAAGTCCTTTCACGAGGACATCAGCCGTGACAAAACCACGACAGTTGGCGCCCACCATGGGGCCTACGCACGGTGGAGTTGAGTTCTCAAAGGGAGCCCTACCAGGGTCAGGGAGCTACGCGGCTGGGCTCATGACCCGGAGCCACCGCAGAAAGTACAACATCAACAACTCGCTGTGGGGGCCCGAGGCCGATTCAATCGAATCCGGCTAAAGAGTCCCCTTCGGCAAGATCAACATCTTTGTCGGCATGGTTGGATCGCCCGTGCCTGAGCTGGACATCTCCACCGACATCGTCGAGCTGGCCAGGTATGTCCGCCCTATCGCGATGCCAAACCTGACACACCCGGTCTTCGTTGGCTTCACACAGGGATCTGATGAACCAGAGCAATCGGCAACTCAGGAGACTATGCCGGTCAACACTGATGATGAGTCATCCATGGGCGACACAGATTCAATTCAGTCTCTGCACGGGGGCTGCCTCGGAGACCTGTCACTGACAATGGATCCCGAGGTCCTCGACTGGACCCGCCATCAAATCGCCGTGTACATGGCAGGGGCGACTCAGTCCTAGCAAAACCCTGCAGGTGACAATGGGGCTGGCGAAACATCCAAGAGCCCAGCTGCGATCTTGGTGGACTTGGCGGCGGAGATAACAAGGATCATGGCGACCCCTGTAATGGCAGAAAACCAGGGCATGATAAATGCCGAGTTGGCAAAGCTACGAGATGAGATGGCGAAGGTTCAGCGAGATGCTGAAGCAGAAGCCGCCAGGATTGAGACACGACAAGCTTAGATCACCGCTGAGACAACCCGTTTGAACACCGAAAACTGGCGACTCGAGAGGCATCAGCGCGCATCCGACGCCGTTCATCAGAGGAGGCACCATGGACGTTTATGTTGGAAATATGCCCTAGAGGCAATAATAAATTAGTTATTATTATATTTCTTTGTTCAAGATAATCGTTTATTATCCATGCTATAATTGTATTGATTGGAAACATAGTGCATGTGTGGATACATAGACAAAACACTGTCCCTAGTAAGCCTCTAGTTGACTAGCTCGTTGATCAAAGATGGTCAAGGTTTCCTAACCATAGGCAAGTGTTGTCACTTGATAACGGGATCACATCATTAGGAGAATCATGTGATGGACTAGACCCAAACTAATAGACGTAGCATGTTGATCGTGTCATTTTGTTGCTACTGTTTTCTGCATGTCAAGTATTTGTTCCTATAACCATGAGATCATATAACTCACTGACACCGGAGGAATGCTTTGTGTGTATCAAACGTCGCAACGTAAATGGGTGACTATAAAGATGCTCTACAGGTATCTCCGAAGGTGTTCGTTGAGTTAGTATGGATAAAGACTGGGATTTGTCACTCCGTATGACGGAGAGGTATCTCGGGGCCCACTCGGTAATACAACATCACACACAAGCCTTGCAAGCAATGTGACTTAGTGTAAGTTGCGGGATCTTGTATTACGGAACGAGTAAAGAGACTTGCCGGTAAACGAGATTGAAATAGGTATGCGGATACTGACGATCGAATCTCGGGCAAGTAACATACCGAAGGACAAAGGGAATGACATACGGGATTATATGAATCCTTGGCACTGAGGTTCAGACGATAAGATCTTCATAGAATATGTAGGATCCAATATGGGCATCCAGGTCCCGCTATTGGATATTGACCGAGGAGTCACTCAGGTCATGTCTACATAGTTCTCGAACCCGCAGGGTCTGCACACTTAAGGTTCGACGTTGTTTTTATGCATATTTGAGTTATATGGTTGGTTACCGAATGTTGTTCGGAGTCCCGGATGAGATCACGGACGTCACGAGGGTTTCCGGAATGGTCCGGAAACGAAGATTGATATATAGGATGACCTCATTTGATTACCGGAAGGTTTTCGGAGTTACCGGGAATGTACCGGGAGTGACGAATGGGTTCCGGGTGTTCACCGGGGGGTGGGGGGCAACCCACCCCGGGGAAGCCCATAGGCCTTGGGGGTGGCGCACCAGCCCTTGGTGGCTGGTGGGACAGCCCAAGAAGGCCCTATGTGCCAAGGATAGAAAATCAAAGAGAAAGAAAAAAAAGAAGAGGTGGGAAAGGAGAGAAGGACTCCACTTTCCAATCCTAGTTGGACTAGGATTGGAGGAGGACTCCTCCTCCCTTGGTGGCGCAGTCCTTGGGGCTCCTTGAGCCTCAAGGCAAGCCTCCCCTCCCTCCTCCTATATATACTGAAGTATTAGGGCTGATTTGAGACAACTTTTGCCACGACAGCCCGACCACATACCTCCACGGTTTTTCCTCTAGATCGCGTTTCTGCAGAGCTCGGGCGCAGCCCTGCTGAGATTAGATCACCACCAACCTCCGGAGCGCCGTCACGCTGCCGGAGAACTCATCTACCTCTCCGTCTCTCTTGCTATATCAAGAAGGCCGAGATCATCGTCGAGCTGTACGTGTGCTGAACGCGGAGGTGCCGTCCGTTCGGCACTAGATCGGAGCGGATCGTGGGACGGATCGCGGGACGGTTCGTGGGACGGTTCGCGGGGCGGATCGAGGGACGTGAGGACGTTCCACTACATCAACCGCGTTTCTTAACGCTTCTGCTGTGCGATCTACAAGGGTACGTAGATCGGAAATCCCCTCTCGTTGATGGACATCACCATGATAGGTCTTCGTGCGCGTAGGAAATTTTTTGTTTCCCATGCGACGTTCCCCAACAGTGGCATCATGAGCTAGGTTCATGCGTAGATGTCTTCTCGAGTAGAACACAAAAGTTTTTGTGGGCGGTGATGTGCGTTTTGCTGCCCTCCTTAGTCTTTTCTTGATTCCGCGGTATTGTTGGATCGAAGCGGCTCGGACCGACATTACTCGTACGCTTACGAGAGACTGGTTTCATCGCTACGAGTAACTCCGTTGCTCAAAGATGACCGGCGAGTGTCGGTTTCTCCAACTTGAGTTGAATCGGATTTGACCGAGGAGGTCCTTGGATGAGGTTAAATAGCAATTCATATATCTCCGTTGTGGTGTTTGCGTAAGTAAGATGCGATCCTACTAGATACCCATGGTCACCACGTAAAACATGCAATAACAATTAGAGGACGTCTAACTTGTTTTTGCAGGGTATGCTTGTGATGTGATATGGCCAACGATGTGATGTGATATATTGGATGTATGATATGATCATGTTGTAATAGGAAATATCGACTTGCACGTCGATGGTACGGCAACCGGCAGGAGCCATAGGGTTGTCTTTAAACTAACGTTTGTGCTTGCAGATGCGTTTACTATATTGCTAGGACGTAGCTTTAGTAGTAATAGCATGAGTAGCACGACAACCCCGATGGCGACATGTTGATGGAGATCATGATGATGGATATCATGGTGTGACGCCGGTGACAAGAAGATCGTGCCGGTGCTTTGGTGATGGAGATCAAGAAGCACATGATGATGGCCATATCATGTCACTTATGAATTGCATGTGATGTTAATCCTTTATGCACCTTATCTTGCTTAGAACGACAGTAGAATTATGAGGTGATCTCTCACTAAAATTTCAAGACGAAATTGTGTTCTCCCGGACTGTGCACCATTGCGACAGTTCTTCGTTTCGAGACACCACGTGATGATCGGGTGTGATAGACTCAACGTTCACATACAACGGGTGCAAAACAGTTGCACACGCGGAACACTCGGGTTAAGCTTGACGAGCCTAGCATGTGCAGACATGGCCTCGGAACACATGAGACCGAAAGGTCGAGCATGAATCGTATAGTTGATATGATTAGCATAGAGATGCTTACCACTGAAACTATTCTCGACTCACGTGATGATCGGACTTGAGATAGTGGATTTGGATCATGTACCACTCAAATGACTAGAGAGATGTACTTTTTGAGTGGGAGTTCTTAAGTAATATGATTAATTGAACTAATTGTCATGAACATAGTCTAATGGTCTTTGCGAATTACGATGTAGCTTGCGCTATAGCTCTACTATTTTTTATATGTTCCTAGAGAAAATTTAGTTGAAAGTTGATAGTAGCAAACTTTGCCGAGGATTGTCCTCGTTGCTGCGCAGAAGGCTTATGTACTTAATGCGCCACTCGGTGTGCTGCACCTCAAGCGTCGTGTGTAGATGTTGTGAACATCTAACATACACGTTTCTGATGACTAGACGATAGTTCAGTACAAAATACTTAATGACTTAGAAGCAAGGCGCCGAAGACGTTTTGAAACGTCACGGAACATAAGAGATGTTCTAAAGAGATGAAATTGTGATTTCTTGCTTGTGCCCTTGTTAAGAGGTATGAGACCTCCGACAAGATTCTTTGTCCACGAGGTAAAGGAGAAAAGCTCAATCGTTGAGCGTGTGCTCAGATTATGTGAGTACGACAATCGCTTGAATCAAGTGGGAGTTGATCTTCCAGATAAGATAGTGATGGTTCTCCAAAGTCACTGCCACCAAGCTGTGAGAGCTTCGTGATGAACTATAACATATCAAGGATAGATACAATGATCCTTGAGCGATTCACGATGTTTGACACTGCGAAAGTAGAAATCAAGAAGGAGCATCAATAGTTGATGGTTAGTAAAACCACTAAGTTTCGAGAAAGGCAAGGGCTAGAAGGAATACTTCGTGAAACGGCAAAGCAGTTGCTGCACTAATGAAGAGACCCCAGATTAAACCCAAGCCCGAAACTAAGTGCTTCTGTTATGAGGGGAACGGTCACTGAGGCGGAGCAACTCTAGATACTTGGTAGATAAGAAGGTTGGCAAAAGTCGAAAGAAGTATATTTGATATACATGATGTTGATGTGTACTTTACTAGTACTCCTAGTAGCACGAGGGTATTGGATACCGGTTCGATTGCTAAGTGATTAGTAACACGAAATGAAAGCTACGGCATAAACGGAGACTAGCTAAAGGCGAGGTGACGATACGTGTTGGAAGTGTTTCCAAGGTTGATATGATCAAACGTCGCACGCTCCCTCTACCATCGGGATTGGTGTTAAACCGAAATAATTGTTATTTGGTGCTTGCGTTAAGCATGGACATGATTGGATCGTGTTTATTGCAATACGATTATTCATTTAAAGAGAATAATGGTTACTCTATTTGCTTGAATAATCACCTTCAATGGTTTACTGAATCTCGATCGTAGTGTTACACATGTTCATGATATTGGTGCCAAAAGATACAAGGTAATGATGATAGTACCACTTACTTGTGGCACTGCCGCTTGAGTCATGTTGGTATAAATTGCATGAAGAGGTTCCATGTTGATGGATCTTTATACTCACTTGATTTTGAATCACTAGTGACATGCAAATCATACCACATGAGCAAGGCCTTGTTTTCATTGAGATGAAACAAGATAGTAACTTGTTGGAAGCGATACATTTTGATGTATGCAGTCCAATGGGTGCTGAGGCACGCAGTGGATATCATTATGTTCTTACTTCAATGACGATTTGAGTAGATACAAGAGTATTTACTTAATGAATCACAAGTCTGAAATATTGAAAAGTTCAATTCTGTTTCGGAGTGAAGTTCGTCGTAACAAGAGGATAAACTGTCTACGATATGATCATAGAAATGAATATCTGAGTTACGAGTTTTGGTACGCAGTTAAGACAATGTGGAAATTGTTTCGCAGTTCATGCCACCTGGAACATCATGGTGTGATGATGTGTCTGAACGTCATAGCCACGCACTATTTGGTATGGTGCATGCTATGATGTCTCTTATCGAATTACCACTATCGTTTATGGGTTATGCATTAGAGACAACCGCATTCACTTTAAATAGGGCACCGCGTATTTCCGTTGAGATGACACAGTATGGACCGAGGTTTAGAGAAATCTAAACTGTCATTTCTTGAAAGTCTGGGGCTTCGACACTTATGTGAAAAAGTTTCAGTCTGATAAGCTCGAACCCAAAGCGGATAAATGCATCTTCATAGGATATCCAAAACAGTTGGGTACATCTCCTATCTCAGATCCAAAAGCAAAGTGTTTGTTTCTAGAAACGGATCCTTTCTCGAGGAAAGGTTTCTCTCGAAAGAATTGAGTGGGAGGGTGGTAGAACTTGATGAGGTTATTGAACCATCACTTCAACCAGTGTGTGGCAGGGCGCGGGAAGTTGTTCCTGTGGCGCCTACACCAATTGAAGTGAAAGCTGATGA
Organism: Hordeum vulgare subsp. vulgare; assembly: GCF_904849725.1. Classification (NCBI taxonomy): domain Eukaryota; kingdom Viridiplantae; phylum Streptophyta; class Magnoliopsida; order Poales; family Poaceae; genus Hordeum; species Hordeum vulgare. The sequence continues at coordinate 135,943,338 of NC_058522.1, read as the reverse complement.
TGGTGATCATCGAGCATCGGATCAAGTTCCTACAAGCCTCGTAGGTTGACAAGGTCGCGTACAACTGCAGAGTGGTACGGTAACCCTGTCTTGGAGGTCATGTTGTTGAGCAACAGTGAACCTACGAGTTATGGAGAAAGCAATGGTGGGCCCGGATTCTGACAAATGGCTGGAGGCCATGAAATCCGAGAGAGGATCCATGTATGAAAACAAAGTGTAGACTTTGGAAGAACTACTTGATGGTCATAGGACTATTGAGTAAAGATGGATCTTTAAAAGGAAGACAGACGATGATGGTGATAAGTCACTATTAAGAAAAGATCGACTTGTCGCAAAGATGTTTCCGACAAGATCAAACAGTTGACTATGATGAGACTTTCTCACTCGTAGCGATGCTAAAAGTCTGTTAGAATTATGTTAGTAGTTGCTGCATTATTTATGAAATATTGCACATAGGATGTCAAAACATTGTTTCCTTGACGGTTTCCTTGAGCAAACATTGTATGTGATACAACCAGGAGGTTTTGTCGATCCTAAGGATACTAGCAAGTATGCAAGCTCGAGCGATCCTTCAATGGACTGGTGCAAGCATCTCGAAGTTGGAATATACACTTTGATGAGATGATCAAAGATTTTGGGTTTGTACAAGGTTTATGAGAAACTTGCATTTCCAAAGAAGTGAGTGGGAGCACTATAGAACTTCTGATAAGTATATGTGGTTGACATATTGTTGATCAGAAATAATGTAGAATTTCTGTGAAGCATAAAAGGTTGTTTGAAAGGAGTTTTTTTCCAAAGGAATACCTGGATTGCTCTACTTGAACGTTGAGCATCAAAGATCTATGGAGATAGATCGAAAGCGCTTAATAGAAGTTTCAACAAGATGCATGCCTTGACAAGTTTTTGAAGGAATTCGAAATAGATCAGCAAAGAAGGAGTTCTTGACTGTGTTGTAAGGTGTGAATTTGAGTAAGACTCAAAACCCGACCACGACAGAATAAAGAGAATAGACGAAGGTCATCTTCTATGCCTTAGCCGTAGACTCTAAAGTATGCCATGCTGAGTACCGCACCTGATGTGTGCCTTGACTCAAAGTCTGTTGAGAGGTGCAGAGAGTGATCCATGATTGAATCACTAGCAACGGTCAAAATTTATCCTTAGTAACTGACGGACTAAGGAATTTTTTCTCGATTATGGAGGTGGTTAAAGGGTTACGTCGATGCAAGCTTTGACACTAATCCGAATAACTATGAGTAGTGAAACGGATTCGTATAGTAGAGTAGATATTTGGAGTATTTCCGAATAGCACATAGTAGCAGCATCTATAAGATGACATAAAGATTTGTAAAGAACACACGAATCTGGAAGTTTCAGAACCGTTGACTAAAACCTCTCTCACGAGCAAGACGTGATCAGACCCCATAACTATATGGGTGTTGGATTCGTTGGAATCACATGGTGATGTGAACTAGATTATTGACTCTAGTGCAAGTGGGAGACTATTGGACATATGCCCTAGAGGCAATAATAAATTAATTATTATTATATTTCTTTGTTCATGATAATCGTTTATTATCCATGCTATAATTGTATTGATTGGAAACACAGTGAATGTGTGGATACATAGACAAAACACTGTCCCTAGTAAGCCTCTAGTTGACTAGTTTGTTGATAAAAGATGGTCAAGGTTTCCTGACCATAGGCAAGTGTTGTCACTTGATAACGGGATCACATCATTAGGAGAATCATGTGATGGACTAGACCCAAACTAATAGACATAGCATGTTGATCGTGTCATTTTGTTGCTACTGTTTTCTGCGTGTCAAGTATTTGTTCCTATAACCATGAGATCATATAACTCACTGACACCGAAGGAATGCTTTGTGTGTATCAAACGTTGCAACGTAACTGGGTGACTATAAAGATGCTCTATAGGTATCTCCGAAGGTGTTCGTTGAGTTAGTATGGATCAAGACTGGGATTTGTCACTCCGTATGACGGAGAGGTATCTCGGGGCCCACTCGGTAATACAACATCACACACAAGCCTTGCAATCAATGTGACTTAGTGTAAGTTGCGGGATCTTGTATTACGTAACGAGTAAAGAGACTTGCCGGTAAACGAGATTGAAATAGGTATGCGGATAATGACGATCGAATCTCGGGCAAGTAACATACCGAAGGACAAAGGGAATGACATACGGGATTATATGAATCCTTGGCACTGAGGTTCAAACGATAAGATCTTCGTAGAATATGTAGGATCCAATATGGGCATCCAGGTCCCGCTATTGGATATTGACCGAGGAGTCACTCAGGTCATGTCTACATAGTTCTCGAACCCGCAGGGTCTGCACACTTAAGGTTCGACGTTGTTTTATGCGTATTTGAGTTATATGGTTGGTTATCGAATGTTGTTCGGAGTCCCGGATGAGATCACGGACGTCACGAGGGTTTCCGGAATGGTCCGGAAACGAAGATTGATATATAGGATGACCTCATTTGATTACCGGAAGGTTTTCGGAGTTACCGGGAATGTACCCGGAATGACGAATGGGTTCCGGGTGTTCACCGGGGGGGGGGGGCAACCCACCCCGGGGAAGCCCATAGGCCTTGGGGGTGGCGCACCAGCCCTTGGTGGGCTGGTGGGACAGCCCAAGAAGGCCCTATGCGCCAAGGATAGAAAATCAAAGAGAAAGAAAAAAAAGAAGAGGTGGGAAAGGAGAGGACTCCACTTTCCAATCCTAGTTGGACTAGGATTGGAGGAGGACTCCTCCTCCCTTGGTGGCGCAGTCCTTGGGGCTCCTTGAGCCTCAAGGCAAGCCTCCCCTCCCTCCTCCTATATATACTGAGGCATTAGGGCTGATTTGAGACAACTTTTGCCACGACAGCCCGACCACATACCTCCACGGTTTTTCCTCTAGATCGCGTTTCTGCAGAGCTCGGGCGGAGCCCTGCTGAGATTAGATCACCACCAACCTCCGGAGCGCCATCACGCTGCCGGAGAACTCATCTACCTCTCCGTCTCTCTTGCTGGATCAAGAAGGCTGAGATCATCGTCGAGCTGTACGTGTGCTGAACGCGGAGGTGCCGTCCGTTCGGCACTAGATCGGAGCGGATCGTGGGACGGGTCGCGGGACGGTTCGTGGGACGGTTCGCGGGGTGGATCGAGGGACGTGAGGACGTTCCACTACATCAACCGCGTTTCTTAACGCTTCTGCTGTGCGATCTACAAGGGTACGTAGATCGGAAATCCCCTCTCGTAGATGGACATCACCATGATAGGTCTTCGTGCGCATAGGAATTTTTTTGTTTCCCATGCGACGTTCCCCAACAGTTTACCCCCTGATCTCAACCCTACCCAGCTTTTCGACACTCCACACACCCCCGGGGCAGGAAACGCTCCAGGAGGAGGGCCGGCTCAGCCACGAAACCCGCCGCTTTTCCAAACGCCTCAGGGCCACTTTTCCAACCCCGTGGACAACATGCTCGCCGCAACTCGCCACTAAGAATCCCTTCCAATTTGTGGCAACACTCCGGCCGAAATAGAAGCAAGAAACGCCATTGAGATGTTGAAGACGGCGGTGGTTCAAAACGCGCAATTCTTGCACAGCCTCGATCGGCTACACTCCACCCCCAAGCGAGCCGCACCAGAAGCCGGCCAGAGGACCATCCCGCCATAACCAGCGGGCCGCGACACCTGCCTCAGGTTAACCCGCCTAACCATCGGGACCCGCCAGGCCGGGATCACCCAGACATTCAAACCTGCCCAGCGCCACTTATTGGAGGCGGCACGCAAGTAGGGGTGCCATGCTTGGTCCCTTCCCTTCGCAATGAGCGGATGCCGAAAGATTTTAAAGGACCAAGGAAGGTGCCCAATTACACCCCGGACCTTGAGCAGACGTCATGGGTTGAGAGTTACGAAATCGCCATGGACATGCTCGATGTAAGTGAAGCGGTCTGTGCCAGGTACTTCACAATGATGCTCGAAGGGACGGCGCACACTTGGTTGAAAAACCTGCCACCCAACTCCATCCAGACTTGGCCTGAACTGAAAGAACGTTTCGTCAAAAACTTACGGGGAACTTGCAAACGCCCAATGACGATAGTCGACTTACAGCACTGCATTCAGCGCCCCGATGAGTCGGCACACCACTGGACGCGGCGGGTCGCAGAAATCATCCACTCATCGGACGGCATCACGGCGGCTCAGGCTGTGTTGATCCTGGAGCAAAACTGCCACTATGAGCCCTTGGTGCAGAAGCTAGGGCGACTCAAGCGCAAGGTCCAGGATATGGGCGAATTGATGGACACCCTCACTCGGTACACCGAAGCGGACGATACCAAAGATCCAGGAGAGGACGGCAGCAAGGCCAACTCGCCGAGGAAAGGCGAGTCATCCAAAAATCACCCCCGGTTTCAGGGACACGCCCACCATAATCACAGCGAAAACATCAACAGAAGGCAGCAGGAAGGGTCCACGGACTTCGTCGCCAACACCAATGCTAATAATGGCAACCAGCGCTAGAAGAAGAGGGGTTACAGTGGCAAGAAGCCGCGCAATTATAATGAGATACTTAAGGGCCCCTGCCCACACCATGCCATGGCGGACGGACCGACGACTCACTCTTGGGAGGACTGTTACGTGATGCAGGAATTTTGGGCGGAGGCAATCAAAAAGGGCCAAACCGGTGACCAGGGCGAACGACAGGAACAGTTCGGTGCACCTAACCAACGTCAGAACCCGTTCGGCGGCTTCCCCGAACCAGGGGCCCAGGGCGTCTCACAACCAAGCAGTGGCCAGTATCCGGTGCATAACCAACAGCGCTATAACCCGCCCGGAGTGTTTCAACAGCCACCCCCGCAGGGGGCTTCGCAGGGGCAAAATGATCATGGCGGGTTCCGTAGCAATCCCAAACAATTAAGCAGCGGGCAATACCACGTGTTCACCACCAGTGCCTGCAAGCGAGATAAGGAGGTGAAGCACCGAACGTATAGTGTATCTGAGCCGACACTCCCCAGGTACCTCCACTGGTCTGAGCAAACTATCTCGTGGAGTAGGGAGGATCACCCGCCCAGAATCGACAACCCCGGCGACTTAGCATTGGTCGTGGCCCCCCAAGTCAGAGGATACACCTTATCGAAGGTGCTTATGGATGATGGCAGCAGCATCAACATTTTATACTTCGACACCTTTTGAAGGATGAACCTACTAGAGAAAGACCTAATGCCGTCAACCACGGTATTCCAAGGTATCGTCCCAGGTAAGTCGGCATACCCAATTGGGCGGGTCAAACTCACTATGGTTTTTGGTACAACATCCAATCACAGGAGCGAGTCACTTATATTTGAGGTGGTCAAGCTAAAGAGCCCTTAACACGCGTTGTTTGGGCGACCGGCTTGCACCCGTTTCATGGCTCGCCCCTGCTATGTTTACCTTAAACTCAAGATGCCTGGTCCTAAGGGACCCATCACGGTCGATGGTGACAGGAGGATAGCAAGGGAGTGTGAGGAAGGAGATGCGGCTTACGCAGAAATTGCTTGTGCTGCAGAAGAACTCAAGTATCACCAAGCCAATGTTGATCCGGCAGATATGTCGCCCCTCAAGAAGCCAACAACAGATGCTGAGCCGCCCCTCAAGTTCAAACCAACGGATGACACTAAGATGGTGGACTTCGTTCCTGGCGACTCATCCAAGCAGTTTACTATCGGGGTGGGTCTGGATCCCAAATAGGAAAGCGCGCTCATTGAATTCATCCGTGAGAATTGGGACATCTTCGCATGGAAAACTTCTGACATGCCTGGTGTACCAAGAGAATTCTCTGAGCACCACCTTAATGTTGACCCTAAAGCAAAGCCGATTCAACAATATCTTCGCAGGTTCGATGAGGAGTGACGCAAGGCAATCGGGGAAGAAGTCGCCCGTCTTTTGGCTGCCGGATTCATCGTAGAGGTCTTCCACCCCAAGTGGTTGGCTAACCCGGTCCTGGTGCTCAAGAAGAACGGCACTTTCCGCATGTGCATTGACTACACCGACCTCAACAGAGCTTGTCCAAAGGACCCTTTCGCCCTTCCCCGCATTGATCAAATCATTGATTCAGTGGCGGGCTGCGAGCGTTTGTGTTTCTTTGACGCCTACTCCAGATATCAGCAAATCACAGTGGCTATGGGAAATCAGGAGAAGACAGCTTTCATAACCCCATTTGGGGCTTTTTGCTATGTGTCCATGCCGTTCGGGCTCAAGAGCGCCGGGGCGACTTACGAGCGCTGCATCGAAAACTGTCTCCGTGGCCAAATCGGACGCAACGTCCACGCTTACGTTGATGACATTGTGGTTAAAACTTGTAAGAAGGAGACGCTCTTGGAGGATCTCAAGGAAAATTTTGACAATCTGCGGGTGTATCAGATGAAGCTCAATCCCACCAAATGTGTCTTTGGCGTTCCCGCGGGAAAGTTGTTGGGTTTCTTGGTGTCCGAACGCGGCATTGAGGCCAACCCGGACAAAATTGAGGCAATTACTTCGCTTCGGAAACCAGCGAATATCAATCAAGTTCAACGCATGGCAGGTCGTATTGCGGCTTTAAGTCGCTTTATAAGCCGCCTGGGGGAGAAAGCTATTCCCCTCTATCAGTTGCTTAAGAAAGCTGACCGTTTTGTTTGGACAGACGAGGCCAATGATGCTTTTGAAGCCCTGAAGCAGCAGCTGGTTAACCCGCCAGTTTTTGCCGCCCCGACTGAAAAGGAGCCCATGCTTCTATACATCACGGCGAACTCCAAGGCGGTGAGCGTGGCAGTAGTTGTCGAACGGAAGGAAGAAGGAAAGGAATATCCGGTACAACGCCCGGTGTACTTCATTAGCGAGGTGCTAACCCTCTCCAAACAACGTTACCCGCACTGGCAGAAGTTGGTTTATGGGGTCTTTATGGCGAGTCGGAAGCTCAAACACTATTTCCAAGAGCATCCCATCACGGTGGTTAGCTCCGCCCCTCTTGGGGACATCATCCAGAACTGAGAAGCAACGGGGCAAATTGCCAAATGGGCCATTGAACTTGGGCCGCACCACGTGCGGTACACCCCTCGTACGGCCATCAAGGCCCTGGCATTGGTCGACTTCATCGATGATTGGACCGAATTGCAGATTTCGGAAGACAGGCGTGACCTCACTTACTGGACTATTTATTTTGATGGGTCTAGGCAATTGGAAGGCTCGGGGGCTAGCGTGGTGTTGATTTCACCCCAGGGAGACAAGTTCTGTTATGTTCTCCGACTCATGTTCCCGTGCACCAACAACGCTGCTGAGTATGAAGCCTTGCTTCATGGTTTGCGACTCGCCAAGGAGGTGAACCTCACGCGCGTCAGATGTCTTGTCGATTCTGATTTGGTGGCTCAACAAGTTTCAGGTACATGGGATTCCCGGGACCCCTTGATGGCGGCTTACAGAAGGGCCGTGTCTGATGTGGCGGGTCATTTCCATGGCTACCAAGTTGATCATATCGACCGACGACTTAACGAAGCAGCTGATGCCCTCTCACGCCTCGGCTCACAACGTAAGCCGGTCCCTCCTAATGTTTTTCTGGATATTCTGCATAATCCTTCCACGAGGTTGCCCTGAGAAGAGGAGTTGGCGATACCAGACCCTGAGTCCCAGCTGGTGGCGGTTCTCCGTGTTACGCCGGATTGGACTCTTCCTTATTTGGCGTACCTTACACGAGGCGAGTTGCCTCCGGATGAGGTGTTGGCTCGCCAAATCGTCCGTCGGAGCAAGTCCATGGTCATCATCAACGACGAATTATATAAGCGAAGTACCTCTCGGGGTATTTCAAAGATGCGTTTCTTTCGATGAAGGGTGGCGTAATTCTAAACGAGATCCATGCGGGAGATTGTGGGCATCACGCCGGGTCACGTTCCCTGGTCTCGAAGGCGTTCCGACATGGATTCTATTGGTTGACGGCTCATGCGAACGCGGAAGAGATAGTTCGTTGATGTGATGGCTGTCAACGTTATGGCCGACAGGCCCATGTGCCGGCTCAGGAGCTGAGGATGATCCCTATCACTTGGCCCTTCGCGGTCTGGGGGTTAGATATGGTTGGCCCCTTTAAAATGTCATCCAACAAAAAAAACTCATCTGCTAGTGGCGGTTGATAAATTCACCAAGTGGGTCGAAGCAGAACCCGTCGGCAGCTGTGATGCAGAAACGGCCGTCAAATTCTTGAAAAAGTTGATATTCCGGTTTGGATACCCACACAGTATTATCACTGATAATGGTACCAATTTATCACAAGGAGCGATGCAGGAGTTTTGCAACTGCGAGCACATCCGGCTTGATATATCTGCGGTCGCTCATCCACAATCTAATGGGCAGGCGGAACGGGAGAATCAGGAAGTACTGCGAGGAATCAAACCCCGACTCATGGTTCCCTTGGAGCACACCCCGGGGTGTTGGGTTGAGGAGTTGCCTTCAGTATTATGGAGCATCCGAACCACCCCAAACCGTTCTACGGGTTTTACCCCTTTCTTCCTGGTATATGGAGCAGAAGCCGTTCTTCCAAGTGACATTAGGCATGACTCGCCCAGAGTCGCTGCTTACGTGGAACAGGACAACGAGTTGGCACGTCAGGATTCTTTGGATGCTTTGGAGGAAGCACGCGATCTGGCTACCTCCCGATCGGCTATTTATCAGCAGGACTTGCGGCGTTATCATAGCCGCCGGGTCAAGAGCCGAGCTTTTCAGGAGGGCGACTTAGTGCTCCGTTTGATCCAAGATCGCACTGACATGCATAAGTTGTCACCACCATGGGAAGGACCGTCGTCGTTAGCAAAAACCTTCGCAACGGGTCATACTATCTGGTGGATCTTCGGCCTGATCGGCCAACCACGGAGGCTGAGTCAACTCGCCCCTGGAACATAGCCCACTTGCGGCGTTATTACACTTGAGCTATTGGCTCCATTTTTTCTTCTCTCATCTTTTGAAAATTGTAAGTCTTTCATTTATATAAAGCAATAAAGTTGATGCCCACGAATTCTGGGTCTTTCCTGCCACTTCATCTTATTGAAAGCATGGATCTTTATTGCTCTTCGACAAGTCGCCCAAGCATGGACGCTATCCATACCAGATAGCATAAGTGGCCATGCTGCGCTTATTACAACACTGGGTATCGATAAGCCAAAGAGGATCAAGTCGCTACAAGCGCGCGATTCAAACATGGGCGCCTTATATGATTCTATGGATTAGACCGGCTTACTTGGGGGCTATTAGCTCCCAAGTCGTTTTGTGGTAAGAGCATATACGCTTCTACAATCCTATGACCGGTCTTTCCCCTAATCATAGGTCACTTGGGGGCTTCCTCTCACTGAGATTACCTTACTACCCATTTGGCTAGCGAAAAATTACCGCATTACAAATGGTTATACTGGCCTGTGTGTTGGCCGAATCGCCATATGGACCAATGAACTCTTGGCGAGTTACTCCGCTCTATGGACCCTGAACTCGCCTTGGTTAAAACATGCATGGTACCGGCTAGCGCCCCACATGGAGAATAGAGAAACCATTGGTTCATTGAACCTGCTTCACTGAAGCTTGACTCGTGCCTGATCAGCCGGTCTAAATACTTGAGCTTTTTTACACAAAAAAGTCTCCCTCGGGCAGCACTTGAGTTTATCTAACTCGTCCTATCCTGACGCGACTTGAACGAGCCGACGAAATTCTTATTTTCACCTTCCTCGCACTGCCACGAGGTTTCACAAATTTTTATAACTCTCCGGATATTTTTGAACCAGGCTCTTCTACATATAATTCGCCAGAACACCTTGAGTCGGTTATTATTTATCATCCATTACTCATTGAGATGGTCTGATGTATGTTTTTTAGCCCAACAGGTTGATGATCAGAATCTCTACTGACATGGCGGGTCAAGCGTCATAAGGCGCCCCAGGGCGACACAAGGTTTTTAAAGATCACAGAAAGGGATTGTTTTCTACAATAAACCTATTACATGGCTCGGATGGCCAATTCAGTAAACATCTATTCTGCTGGTGCCTCCGGATCAGCTTGCCCTGAGCTCTGGCCGACTTCAAGTTGCAAGTCGCCCAACACCCAGTTGCACTTGGATAGAGCGGCAAATTCATCTTCATCATTCAAGAATGCCGAGAGATCCGCCTCCAAATCAAAAGGGTTTTTGCGCCGACGAGGAGTCAAGCTGGTTGTCACAAAGGTTGGCAGGTTTACTTTCTTATTCTTGTCGTCATAAGCAGCTTGGTACTTTGACAAATCCAAGCTTGTTGCCAGCTGAGTCGCCGCCGAGCGTGATTCTTTGACAACATGGTAATAATCGTCTTGAGTAAATTCTGACTCATCGTCCTTGAGATGTGGAAAGCCTGCTGCTACTTTTTCGGGTTTCAGTTCGGGAGCATATGCTAAACACCGACTCAATGTAGTGAGCACCCCTTTCCGGGCGGCGGATCGGGTTAGCTAACCTATCTGAGGCGGAAGGGTAGATAAGCAGCCAAGCATCGTTTTGATTGATGTTATGGGTTCCTTGGCGCCCATCACTGCCTTCACAGTCAGCATGCTTCCAGTATACAGTTGCTCCGTCAATGTGTAAATCGCCTTTAACTTCAAGATACAATCGTCCTGAAGATTGGCGGCTCTCGGACCTGTATAAAGGACAATAATGGTCACTACTTTCTTCATACTAAGTTTTTCTTTTTCAAAGTACAAGATCAGAGATTCCTTCTTACCAAAGATAGCTTGTGCCATGTTGGAGATATGTTGCTTTAAGCCGGCCAGCTCTTGCTGCATGGTTTCTAGTTTTGTTTCAGCTTTTTCCGCTCGCTTTAGCGCGACGGCTTGATCAGCTTGAGCCTTCTTGTTGGCGGCCTTCAGTTTTTCCATCTCAGCTAGGATCACCTGATATTTTTCTTCCGCTTTAGCACGCGCGTCTTGCTGGCCGGTGAAAATTTTCTTTAAGTCGCTCAATGTCGAGTCAGCTTGGGCAAGAGATTCCTGTCAAACATATTATCAAGGGACAAGTCTCACAATTATTGCAAGCAATACCCCTGACACTTGGGGGCTAACGTATAATTTTTTAGACAAAATTATACCACATCAAGACCCGGCTCATCTTTCAAAAGATGAGCCGGCCCTTGGGGGTTACAGGTCGAAAGTTTTTCTAACATCAAGACCCGTCTCATCTTTCAAAAGATGACCCGTCCCTTGGGGGTTACAAGTCGAAAGTTTTTCTAACATCAAGACCCGGCTCATCTTTCAAAAGATGACCCGGCCCTTGGGGGTTATAGGTCGAAAGTTTTTCTAACGTCAAGACCGGGCTCATCTTTCAAAAGATGACCCCGCCCTTGGGGGTTACAGGTCGAAATTTTTTCTAACATCAAGACCCGGCTCATCTTTCGAAAGATGACCCGACCCTTGGGGGTTAATGAGGAGGATATGCATTAAGGCGTACCTCATGTTTGTTCTTCATCATAAGGAGCAGATTCTTCTCCATCTCATAACTTGACTACAGGCGACTTGCGAAGCCGGAGCAGAGCTCTTTAAATTCAAGATTCTCGTACTGAGAAAGTTTGGCCTAGGAAATTTCATGTCTAGTAGAAGGCTGGGATGATGTTGATACATGTTTCAATAAGACTGCCGAAGCCGGCTTGGAGAAGCCAGTACCAGTGATGATTACAGCATCCGGATCTTCAGCCATTTTCAATGGACTTGGCGGGTTGGGCGTTTCCGTGCCTTCCTTGGTAGAACTTGGGAGGTCCGCCTGGTCATTAGGTTTATCCTTTGCCGGGTTAGCATGAGCCGGTGCCGGTTTTTCTTTAGGCTCTGGAGCCGGAGTGGAAGTTGATCCGCCAATTTTCCTCTTCTTCGCTTGTGCTCTAAAAAGAGAAGGGGTTATGCTTAAAAGCAAGCATCATCATCATCAGGGCAAATGTAAGTATTATAAGGACCTACCCTTGAACGCGAATCATTAGCAGAAGGGCTGACATCACTGAGTCGCCCGACGAAGGGGGAGAACTCTGCAAAAGTAATATCTCAAAATATGAGCAAGTTATAAGTATGATCCAAAAGGAAGCAAAGGGGGACGTTGCTAAAGGATACCTCATTCTGCCGCTTCTTGGTAGGAGTTTTCGCTTGTAACCCGGACACCAAATCTCCTGAGTGGCTCCGAGTCTTTCGATGGAAAGCATGTTGCGCCTTCTTCAAAAGGAAATTAGGATCCAGACAAGCATTCGGGTGAGACATGGGAACTTTCCCACAAACCCGCCTGGCCGGCTTAGGCGGAGAGAAGGTGAGTCGGAAGAAATAGAAATTACCTCTACACCGTTATCTTGGCTTTCGTTATCATCATTCTATACGTAAGAGATGTACAGATATAAGCACAAATCATAGCAACGGATGTCAAGACAAAGAAGATAGAATTTTACCTCTGAAGACACGTCGCCGATTTGGGATTCGTCCACATCGAACGATTCGGTGATGGAGGCTTTGCTTTTACTCTTGGTTTTCTTTTTTGGAGGCGGCGTGGCTTGCTTCAGGGCCATCTTCTTCAGCCTCTTGGACCAGAATCGGTCGCCTTTCTGAAGTGGAATTTTTATTATGCGAATCAGAATGCAAGTAAGTCGGAAAGAATGAACCAAAGGCGGGTTAAATTATTTACCTTAGGAGCCGGGTTAATCTTGCAGAATGGTTAAGCCCTATTTGGCTACACTTGGCCGTGGGCTCGCCGGTTAACTTCTTGATAATGGTCACAATATCATCCTCTGTGAGTGCTGTGCGGAAGTAGCATTGGGGATGGTCCAAAGTGCCATCAAACTCACACATCAAGCCGTCTCGGCGACTCAAGGGACGGATGCGCCATTCCACCCAGCAGCGGATCAGATCAACCCCGGGGAGACCATTGTTCGTTAGAGATCGTAACTCGGATAGCACCGGAATAAAATCCAACTCCTCTTCTTTGGTGAGCTTGTCTGGAAGTTTAAAGTTTGTAGGTAGGCGTTCCTTCCTATAGCCGAGGAGTTTGTTTTCACCCGGAGGAGAAGTTTCCTGGCAATAAAACCAAGACTCGCCCCAGCCTTTGGGATGGCTTGGCATGGCGAGTGATGGGAATGAGCTGTCCCTGCGACGTTGAACGTTGGCACCTCCAAGTTCTAAGCTAGGGCCATTGGCAAACTCGGTCTGGCGATTCAAATGAAAGAAGTACCAGAACAAAGGGATTGAAGGTTCGATCCGCAAGTAGGCTTCACAGAATACTTGGAACTGACATATGTTGCTAATCGAGTTGGGGCCCAGGTCTTGGAGGCGGACGTTCATGAAGGCCATAGCATCTCTGAGGAATTTTGACCCTAGCGGCTTAAACCCCCGTTCGAGGTGCTCAGCAAAAACAACTATTTCCCCTTCCTTCGGGTTGGGGATTTCTTCGCCTAACCCGGATCGCCATCCGATAACTTTTTCCGGGTCAAGATTCCCCGTCTTCACGCAGTCGTTGAGGAAAGCGTCGTCAACTTTGGGCAGGAGCCAATCGGCCTTGAAAACGGTACCCATAGCTACAGAGGAAAAGGTCACGGATAAATTAACTCGCCGAACGCTTGCTGAGTGGCTAAGAGGATCTATTAACTCGCCGAACATTTGTCAAGTGACTAAGGGAATCTGTTGACTCGCCAATAAGGGACCAGGTCTGGACACAAGGGCGACTTAGGAATTTCCTATTGTTTAGGGGAGACAATTCAGAGCCTCAGAGATGTTCATTAAAATGGTAAAGTGCGGATCTATAAACAGGTTTTTATATGGCAGGCAGTAAAATATAGATCTACGAGCAGGTAAAAATGAATAGAAAAAAGCCTCGATAAGGTGAAACAGCCTATGGCTAGGGTAAAAACAGTGAGGTTGATTTGACAGAAGCCTTTCTTAGTTCCTTGACAGGAGCTAATCGATTGAGAATATGGTCGATATTACCGCGCCTATCACTAGTGCAAATCAATCAACATATATGGAGGTATTCGAGGTGCTCCAAGGAACCGGCGGATGATGAACACCGAAGAGCTAAGATCTGCTTCTAATGACGAAGGGCTGACCTGATGATGGGGTCCGGAGGCGAACGAGAGAGATCTGCAGCGAGTGCTGCGTCCTTGGTCGGCCTGGAGACGTGTCGAACGCGGTGGCCGGAGATGGAGTTTCCTCGGGCGGCGATGGAGCTCTTGGTGCGGTTGCGAGGAAGAACAGACCAACGAAATGGGTAGGTGGAGATGTTCTCTGTCCCCTTTCCCGAGCCTATTTATTGGGTCGGGCGCTGGAATCGAGGCGTCTCGCGCAGGAACTGAAGACACGATAAAGATTCGCCATAATAGCGCCAAGATTTTCGGGATATATGTGCCGAGAGATCCGTTGGGGATTGCGTCATCATTTTTTCCGAGATCAAAGTGATAAGATGATGTCATCAAGAAACGGTTCGGCGACTTGGATGTTTCCGCAAAAGGTGGCGGTTTAGACGTATGATATATAAAAAAAGTAGAATGAGTCGCTCCTGCCTAGGTAAGAGTATTGGCGTGAACAGGTTCAAGTCAATCTGGGGCCTAATGTTGGGGATATTATCTGTTGTGTGACCCGCCCTATCTGGGCCGGGTCACCAAGCGGGCAACTCGTCTTTTGGCGATTCAAGATTTGGCCCTGTAGGCCCAGGAGCTGGATGGCGGTTCAAGATCCTCGTGGAGGATCAATCATCAGGGAGTTATCTAGTCTTGGAAAGCACGGCGGCTTAGAGATAGAAAGAATCATGACTTGTATGATGGCGAGGACTCTTGTAAACCCCAAGGGCTCGACTTGTATATAAAGGAGAGTCCCAGGGAAGGAGAGGGCAGGTTGGAAGTCATCGAAAGCTAGGTCAGGCGAGTTACGCCCTCCTTGTAACCGAAACATCATCAATACAACACAAAGCAGGACGTAGGCTTTTACCTCCTCACGAGGGGCCGAACCTGGGTAAATCTGCGTCTCGCTCCCGTTCAACCCCTTTGAGTCGCCACCAAGGTGCGATGGCTCCAACACTAAGTCCTTTCATGAGGACATCTTCCGTGACAAAACCACGACGCCATGGGCATGTCTCCGTACAAAATGGTTTACGGTAGAGCATGTCATTTACCTCTTGAGCTAGAGCATAAGGCTTATTGGGCAATCAAAGAGCTCAACTTTGATTTCAAACTTGCTGGTGAGAAGCGATTATTTGACATTAGCTCACTCGATGAATGGAGAACTCAGGCATATGAAAATGCCAAGCTGTTCAAAGAAAAAGTTAAGAGGTGGCATGATAAAAGGATACAGAAACGTGAGTTCAATGTAGGTTATTATGTATTGCTATATAATTCCCGTTTAAGATTTTTTGCAGGCAAGCTTCTCTATAAATGGGAAGGTCCTTACATTGTTGAGGAAGTATATCGTTCCGGTGCCATAAAGATCAACAACACGGAAGGTAATTTTCCAAGAGTTGTAAATGGGCAAAGAATCAAGCATTATATCTTAGGTACTGATAACCCACAAGTATAGGGGATCGCAACAGTTTTCGAGGGTAGAGTATTCAACCCAAATTTATTGATTCGACACAAGGGGAAGCCAAAGAATATTCTCAAGTATTAGCAGTTGAGTTGTCGATTCAACCACACCTGAAAGACTTAGTATCTACAGAAAAGTATCAGTAGCAGAGTAGTGTGATAACAACAGTAGCAACGGTAACAGTAGCAGCAGTGGCAGCAGTAGCAACACAGTAACAGTAGCAGCAGCGATAGCAGTAGCGACAAAGTAACGTAGCAAGGACTAGTAGGAAAACTTGTAGGCATTGGATCGGTGATGGATGATTATGCCGGATGGTATTCATCATGCAACAGTTATAACACAGAGAGATATGTAACTAGCTCCAGTTCATCAATGTAATGTAGGCTCTGTTTGATCTTGTTGTTGCAACTATGTCTAACTCATATCCAGAATTTCTGCAAGATCATAAGTTAACCACATAAGCAAATGACATCTAGGTCTCACGGTAAACTCATATCAATGGCATAATCAACTAGCGTGCAATAATAATAAGTTTCAAACGTCAACACTTCAATCAAAACAATCATGAAGCAGTATGAACAGGTGGTATCTCGCTAGCTCTTTCT
The DNA here is from genome assembly GCF_904849725.1 of Hordeum vulgare subsp. vulgare. Lineage (NCBI taxonomy): Eukaryota > Viridiplantae > Streptophyta > Magnoliopsida > Poales > Poaceae > Hordeum > Hordeum vulgare. Next base: position 135,927,187 of record NC_058522.1, on the reverse strand, counting down.
GAGACCGCAAAACATAAATGCAGAGCACCTTCAAAGACCAAGGGCTGACTAAACATTGTAATTCAGTCATAGTCATACTCAACATCAGTCAAAAGAAAAGCATAAAAATGACAGAGGTGCTCTCTAATTGGTGCTTTTATAAGAACAGGATGACTCAACAGGAACATAAATAGATAGGCCCTTCACAGAGGGATGCATTGATTTGCAGAGGTGCCAGAGCTCAAGCTTTTAAAACAGAGATAATAATTTTGGGTGGCATGCTTTCATTGTCAACGCAATGACAAAGAGTTTTCACCATCTTCCACGCTACACATGCTATAGATGGTTCCCAAACACAAAAGTAAAGTTTTGACTCCCCCACCACCGATCAATCACACTCCACGGCTAGCCGAATACTCGGGTGCCGTCCATACCAACATCAATCCAGGGGGAGTTTTGTTTGCAATTATCTTTTCGATTTGAGTATGGAACTGGCATTCCAATTACCGGCCCCTTTCTGATGAATGATAGTGAATAAACACATATCGAGGATAACACGCCTAGCGTGGAAGATACTGATCGCCCCTTGTCACCACGTGAGCGGTTCGGGCATGCAAAACAGATTATTTCTTGAAGATTTAGAGAGTGGCACATGCAAATTTACTTGGAACGGAAGGTAGATACCACATATAGGCAGGTATGGTGGACTCATATGGAACAACTTTGGGGTTATGGAAGTGGATGCACAAGCAGTATTCCGCTTAGTACAAGTGAAGGCTAGCAAAAGACTGGGAAGCGGCCAACTAGAGAGCGACATCAGTCATCAAAATGCATTGAGATTAACCAATGTTGAGTGCAAGCATGAGTAGGACATAAATCACCATGAACATGAATATCATAGAGGCGATGTTGATTTGTTTCAACTACATGCGTGAACATGCGCCAAGTCAAGCCACGTGAATCATTCAAAGGAGGATACCATCCTATCATACTACATCATAAGCATCTCAAGATTCATATTGGCATCCAAGACAAACCATTATAAGCTCCTAGCTAATTAAGCATGGCATCAGAAACTATGATCTCTAAGTTGTCATTGCAAACATATTTCTCTCGCAACAAAGCTGAATTGGGAATGATGAGCTAGTCATATTTACAAAAACAAAATAGATCGAGTTCATACCAGCTTTTCCAGGCTCAGTCACTTCATCATATATCGTCATTATTGCCTTTCACTTGCACGACCGAATGGTGTGAACAATAATAAGAGTGCTCATGCATTGGACTAAGCTGGAATCTGCAAGCAAACACAAAGGAGAAGACAAAGTAATATGGCTCTTTGACAGATAAACATATATGCATGCGAGAGCCACTAAACATTGTAACCATGGTCTTCTACCTTGATCCAAAGAAAAAGAAAACTATTTACACGGGAAAGCTCCCAACAAGCAAAAGAAGAACGAGAAATATTTTTGGGTTTTCTCAAAATAGACAAACACACGAGAAGAAAGCGAGAAAAAGAAATAAACTAGCATGGATGATATAGTGGCAAAGTGTGAACACCGACTAACAAAGTGAAAGTGTGAGCAAGAATATAAAGTCGGTGAGAAACACGTACTCCCCCAAGCTTAGGCTTTTGGCCTAAGTTGGTCTACTCCCAAGGAGGGAAATAACCAGCTCCGGGGTACTCCGGAGTGTACTGAGGGTGCCACTGTTGTGTGAGCTCCTCTCGCTCCCACTGATAAACTGACGTTTGGTACTCGACTGGTAGCTCGGTCACGGGCGCCTGTGGTGGTGCTATGCCCCAATATGCGTAGATGTCCGAGGGCATAATAATGTACCTGCCTAGATGAAGATTGAACAAAGAAGGAGCAGGCAAAGTAATAGTCTCACGAGTACCCTGACTAAATACCAGGTTATAAATCATCCTCCTATTTATATCTCTATGAAGAAAGTCATGGCGAACCATGCTATCATAATCTAGATATCTCTCAGGAAGAAGAATGTCTTCTTCCTCATCCAGTCTAATAGGTATCTCAAAATGTCTAGCAAGATGAGTAGCATAGATACCTCCACAGACAACGCCTTTAGAACAGTTTGTGTTCAACCGTTGAGCTACTATAGCGCCCAAGCTATAAGTTTTATCATTATAAAGGGCTTCGCGCAACACCGCAAGATCTAGGGAGCTAAGGGCCCCAGCTTTCCCACGGCCAATCAAACATTTTGCCACAAATAATGAGAAGTAGCGAAGCACGGAAAAAAGTATGCTAGCAGCTCTAGCGCAAGACACTCCTCTCTCCTCTCCGACAGCAATAGTATCTATGTAAGCCTCCAAGTCTCGTGGACGAGGTTCATGAATATCCCCAACATAAGGTAATTTGCAAACATTGCAAAAATCCTGAAGTGACATGCGCTGGGGGATATCATATAACTTGAACTCAACCATAGGAGGATTCTTCCTTGGATAGAAGTTAAAGCTTTGCACGAAAATATTAGTGAGGAGAAGGTATTGCGGACACTTATCTTCAACGAAGGCGGTAAGGCCTGCGTTCTCCACCAAGTAATAAAAGTCCTCATAAAGTCCGGCAGCGCATAAGAACACATCGCTTGGCCACTCGCACGCTCGAACTTCTACAACTCGGGGGACCGGATACTTGGGTTTCTTCTTCTCATGTTCATCATCCTTGGGGTCACGGCTTGAAGAGCCTCTTAAGAACCTCCTCATCTTTTCATTTTTCTATCTCTGAAAATTTCTGAAATTTTTAGTGATTCTAAGGAAAAGTGAACAGGGCTCAACGAAACTCATAGCAACTACTCCGACAAGTGCCTAGAGGCCATATCACGCATCAAAACTACTTGGGACCAGCTAAGATTAGCATGCAAAGCTCAAGAACAGGGTCATCAAGGCAGCAAAAATACGCGACGAATAAGGCACTAGAGCAAAAACTAATTGGACTAATGGAGGAGTCACATACCAAGGAGCAATTTCCCCAAAACAGTTTGGTGAATGGGGCTTTGCACAAGGAGATCGAAAATCGCAGCAAGAAGAGCAAGAACACGGGTTTGAGCTGCGAAACAATTTTTTCTGGAGGTAGGAGAAGCAGATGGGAGCTAGAATAAGTGGAGGGGGGTACACGTGGGCCCCACAAGCCTGGTAGGCACGACCAGGGGGTGTCCGCGCCTCTAGGGCTTGTGGACCACTAGTGCAGCCCCCTGACTAGCTCTCCGTCTCAGAATTTTTCAAAAATGCAAGAAAAAATCATACTTGATTTTCACGGCATTCGGAGAACTTTTATTTCTAGGGTATTTTTCTATGGGACGCTAAAAGCAGAAAACAGGAAAAACTAAAGCTAAATCCATTATTTTTCTTCTAAGCAACCGAAGGTGAAAACTTGGGGCAGAGGGTTGTGACTCCTCGATTCATCCGTCTCATGGTCATCAAAAGAAATCCGTCAATGAGGTTGGTCAAGTCTCCTTGACAAACTTTTTCGAATCGCAAAAGAAAACGGAGAATTTTTGAATAGTCACTAGGTTACCTCAATGGGGATGTGCATATCCCCAACAAGCAAATCATACTTCATCTTAACAGTAGGTATAGGGCATTCGAAGCTCCCAATAAGAATTGATGAAGTTTTTTCGATAGCATTGATGCAATGTACTCGATATTGTTTCTTCGGAAAGTGCATCGTATGCTCATTACCATTGACATGGAAATTGACATTGCCTTTGTTGCAATCAATAACAGCCTCTACAGTGTTTAAAAAGGGTCTTCCAAGGATGATCGCCATGGCATCATCCTCGGGAATATCCAGAATAACAAAGTCTGTTAAGATAGTAACTTTAGAAACCACAATAGGCACATCCTCGCAAATGCCGATAGGGAAAGCAGTTCATTTGTCGGCCATTTGCAGAGAGATTTTAGTGGGTGTCAACTTATCCAGTTCAAGTCTACGATAAAGAGGGAGAGGCATAACACTAACACCGGCTCCAAGATCGCATAAAGCAGTTCTAACGTAGTTTCCTTTAATGGAGTAAGGTATAGTGGGCACTCCGGGATCACCTAGTTTCTTAGGAGTTCCACCCTTGAAGGTGTAATTAGCGAGCATGGTGGAAATCTCAACCTCAGATATCCTCCTCTTATTAGTCACAATATCCTTCATGTACTTGGCATAGGGAGACATTTTGAGCATATCTGTCAAACGCATTTGCAGAAAGACAGGTCTAATCATTTCAACAAATCGCTCAAAATCATCATCATCCTTTTCCTTGGATGGTTTAGGAGGAAAGGGCATGGGTTTCTGAACCCATGGTTTCTTTACCATGCTTCCTAGCAGCGAAGTCGTTCTTATTGTATCTCTTATTCTTAGGCTGTGGGTTATCAAGATCAACAGGTTCAATCTCCACATCCTTATCATTGCGAGGTTGAGCATCAACATGAACATCACTATTGATATTATCATTAGGCTCATGTTCATCACCAGATTGTGTTTCGACATCAGAGACAAAGACATCGTTTGGACTCTCGGGTGTAACAGCAACAGGGTTGCTAGCGTGCAAGTTCCTATCATCTTTCTTCTTCTTCTTAGGATGACTAGGTGCATCAGTGCTAACTCCTTGAGAATCTTGTTCAATTCTCTTAGGATGACCCTCAGGATACAAAGGTTCTTGGGTCATTCTATCGCCTCTAGTGACGACTCTCACGGAATTTTCATTCAACTCATTGAGCAAGTCATTCTGAGCCTTAAGTACTTGTTCTACTTGAGTAGTAACCATAGAGGCATGTTTACTCAAGAGCTTAAGATCATTGCCGTTTCTGTCCACACAAGCACTTAAATGACTAACCATACGAGCATTCTGTTCCAATTCTCTGCTAACATAATCATTGAAACTTTTTGTTTGGCAACAAAGTTATCAAATTCATCCAGACATAAGCTAGCAGGTTTATCAAAAGGAATATCACTCCCAATGAATGTACGAAGAGAATTTACCTCTACTACCTGTATCGGGTTATCGAGACCATGGATCTCTTCGATAGGTGGTAGATTTTTGACATCCTCAGATTTAATGCCTTTCTCTATCATAGATTTCTTAGCTTCTTGCATATCTTCAGGACTGAGGAATATAATACCTCTTTTCTTTGGAGTTGGCTTTGGAGGTGGTTCGGGAATAGTCCAAGCATTCTCATTGCACAAGATATTATTCAATAGGATCTCAGCTTGTTCTATGGATCGTTCCCTAAAAACACAGCCAGCACAACTATCTAGGTGGTCTCTAGAAGCATCGGTTAGTCCATTATAGAAGATATCAAGTATTTCATTCTTCTCAAGAGGGTGATCAGGCAAAGCATTCAGTAGCTGGACGAGCCTCCCCCAAGCTTGTGGGAGACTCTCTTCTTCAACTTGCACAAAGTTGTATATTTCCTTCAAGGCAGCTTGCTTCTTATGGGCAGGGAAATATTTTTCAGAGAAGTAGTAGATCATATCCTGGGGGCTACGCACACAACCAGGATCAAGAGAAGTGAACCAAGTGTTAGCATCATCCTTTAGCGAGAAAGGAAACAACTTAAGGATATAGTAGTGGCGGATCTTTTCCTCACTCGTGAATTGGGAGGCTATATCGTGCAGTTTGGTAAGATGGGCTACAACCGTTTCAGACTCATAACCGCGAAAAGGATGATATTCGACCAAAATGATTAACTCAGGGTCGACAGAGAATTCATAATCCTTATCGGTCACAAAGATAGGCGAAGTAGCAAACTTCGGGTCGTATTTCATCCTAGCGTTCAAAGATTTTTCTTTCCACGTGCGCAGTAATTTCGCAACATCATAGCTATCCTTACAAGCAAGAAAGTCCTCAGCTATCTCTCCCTCCATAACATAACCCTCATGCATATCAGGCAATTCATATCTAGGAGAGCTATATCTAACATGCGAAATAGCAGGTTCTACTTCAATAATCCCAGCAGTTTCAGAAATATCATCACATCTAGCAGCAACTCTAGCAATTTGTGCATCAAGGAATGCACCTAGTGGCAAAGCAGTATCAAGCATAGCATTATCACAAGCATCATGGACAACAGAAGTAGCATCATCAAGCACAGGCGGCACATCAAAATTTCTAGTAGGAGGTGGTGTCGCAAACTTACTCATAACTGAAGGTGAATCAAGTGCAGAGCTAGATGGCAGTTCCTTACCTGTCCTCGTAGTTGAGGGCAAGACTTTAGTTCTTGGATCTTTCGGATTCCTCATAGTGATCAGCAGACGTAAATCCCAAGTGACTCAGAGAATATAGCTATGCTTCCCTGGCAACGGCGCCAGAAAAAGTTCTTGATAACCCACAAGTATAGGGGATCGCAACAGTTTTCGAGGGTAGAGTATTCAACCCAAATTTATTGATTTGACACAAGGGGAAGCCAAAGAATATTCTCAAGTATTAGCAGTTGAGTTGTCAATTCAACCACACCTTAAAGACTTAGTATCTGCAGAAAAGTATCAGTAGCAGAGTAGTGTGATAGCAACAATAGCAACGGTAACAGTAGCAGCAGTGGCAGCAGTAGCAACAGAGTAACAGTAGCAGTAGTGACAACAGTAGCGGCAAAATAACGTAGCAAGGACCAGTAGGAAAAACTCATAGGCATTGGATCGGTGATGGATGATTATGCCGGATGGTATTCGTCATGCAACAATTATAACAAAAAGAGATATGTAACTAGCTCCAGTTCGTCAATGTAATGTAGGCATGTATTCCGTATGTAGTCATACGTGCTTAGGGAAAAGAACTTGCATGAAATCTATTGTCCATCCCTCCCGTGGCAGCGGGTACCTAATGGAAACTACGGGATATTAAGGTTCTCCTTTTAATAGAGAACCGGACCAACGCATTAACACTTAGTGAATACATGAACTCCTCATACTATGGTCATCTCCGGGAGTGGTTCCGGCTATTGTCACTCCGGGGTTGCCGGGTCATAACACATAGTAGGTGACTAAAACTTGCAAGATAGGATCAACACCACACATATATTGGCGACAACATAATACGTTCAAATCTGAAATCATGGCACTCGGGCCCTAGTGACAAGCATTAAGCAAGGCAAAGTAGTAGCAACATCAATCTCAGAACATAGTGGATACTAGGGATCAATCCCCGTCAAAACTAACTCGATTACATGATAGATCTCATCCGACCCATCACCGTCCAGCAAGCCTACGATGAGATTACTCATGAACGGTGAAGAGCATCATGGTATTGGCGATGAAGGAAGGTTGGTGTTGACGATGGCGACGATCTCCCCTCTCCGGAGCCGAGAACGGACTCCAGATCTGCCCTCCAGAGGAAGAACTGGAGGTGGCGGCACCTCCGTATCGTAAAACGCGATGAACTGTTCTCCTTTATTTTTTCCGAACGAAAGGGACTAAATAGAGCTGGAATTGGAGGCGGTGGAGTTTCGTGGGCCCCACAAGCCTGCCAGGCGCGGCCAGGGGGGCCGCGCCTGGTGGGCTTGTGGGCTCCATGCTCCATTTCCTCGGTTGATTCTTGCGCCAGTATTTTTTATATATTCCACAAAAAATCCCCGTAAATTTCCAGGTCATTGGGAAAACTTTTATTTCTGTGCAAAAACAACACCATGGCAATTCTGCTGAAAACAGCGTTAGTCCGGGTTAGTTCCATTCAAATCATACAAATTAGAGACCAAAACAAGGGAAAAAGTGTTTGGAAAAGTAGATACGACGGAGACGTATCAGGTACTCTCGTAAATGTTGAAAGCAATATTATTAATACCATAACTCCGGAGGAGTGCATAAGGGATATTTATCAGCCTGTTTCAGACTCCGAAAACGAAGAGGTATGTGATTCGGTAAGTAAACCGACTCCAAAACTTTTCGAATAGCAATTTTTCTCCATTTTGAAATTTTTGAAAAATAGAAAAAATTTAAAGTAGTCCGAAAAGTGCACGAGGAGGCGACAAGCCTGCCAGGCCCGGCCTACCCCCCTGGCCAGGCCTGGGTGGCTTGTGGGCATCTCGTGTGCCTCCCGGACTCCGTTTCCTTGCGGAGTACTCCTTTTGGCCGGGAAAAATTCATTATATATTTTCCTGGAAGGTCTGACCCTCGTATCATGCAAATCTCCTATGTTTTCATTTCGAGCTTCTGTGCAGACAGATCTAGATCGCTATGACATCCCCAAAAGTTCCGAAGGACAAGTTCTTCGAGAAGGTCATCAATCCCTACCCCGCGGGAGTGCTGCAACATCCTCAATCTATCAAGATGCATGAGGGGGTGCTGCACATCCGTGATGTTGAGGGGCCCAAGAAGACTGGAAGCGTGGAGGCGAGGCTCAAAGCAATGGAGCAGCAAGTCTTCAAGTGCCAAGGGATGGTGGAATGCGGACTCAGCGCCAACCACATGATGATCACGGAGTTCACCAACAAGCTTGGGGGAGTTGATACGTCCATTTTGCATCATGCTTTTATGTTGATATTTATCGCCTTATGGGTTGTTATTACGCTTCACGGTACAATACTTATGCCTTTTCTCTCTTATTTTATAAGATTTACATGAAGAGGGAGAATGCCAGCAACTGGAATTCTGGTCTGAAAAGGGAGCAAGTTTGAGATACCTATTCTGCGCAACTCCAAAAGCCGTGAAAATCAACGAGGAATTATTTTGGATTTTACGAAAAATATTGGGCGGAAGAAGTACCGGAGGGGAGCCACGAGGAGGCCACAAGCGTGCCAGGCCCGGCCTACCCCCCTGGTCGGGCTTGGGTGGCTTGTGGACCCCCTGTTGCCCCTCCGGCGCTCATCTTTTGCTATATGGAGGGTTTCGTTCCATAAAAATCAGAAGGAGGATTTCGGGAGGAGCCGCCACCGCCACGAGGCGGAACTTGAGCACAACCAATCTAGAGCTCCGGCAGGGCCGTCCTGCTGGGGAAATTTCCCTCTCGGAGGGGGAAATCGTCGCCATCGTCATCACCAACAATCCTCTCATCGGAGGGGACTCATCTCCATCAACATCTTCATCAGCACCATCTCATCTCCAAACCCTAGTTCATCTCTTGTAACCAATCTCCGTCTCGCGACTCTGATTGGTACTTGTAAGGTTGCTAGTAGTGTTAATTACTCTTTGTAGTTGATGCTAGTTGGATTACTTGGTGGAAGATTATATGTTCAGATCTTTGATGCTATTCAATACCTCTCTGGTCATGAACATAATTATTCTTTGTGAGTAGTCACTTTTGTTCCCGAGGACATGGGATAAGTCTTGCTATAAGTAGTCATGTGAATTTGGTATTCGTTCCATATTTTGATGCGTTGTATGTTGCTTTTCCTCTAGTGGTGTTATGTTAACGTCAACTACATAACACTCCACCATTATTTGGGCCTAGAGAAAGGCATTGGGAAGTAATAAGTAGATGATGGGTTGCTAGAGTGACAGAAGCTTAAACCCTAGTTTATGCGTTGCTTCGTAAGGGGTTGATTTGGATCCACTAGTTTAATGCTATGGTTAGACCTTGTCTTATTTCTTCTCTCGTAGTTGTGGATGCTTGCGAGAGGGGTTAATCATAAGTGGGATGTTTGTCCAAGTAAGGGCAGCACCTAAGCACCGGTCCACCCACATATCAAATTATCAAAGTAGCAAAGCAAATCATATGAACTTGATGAAAACTAGCTTGACAGAAATTCCCATGTGTCCTCGGGAGCGCTTTACCTCATATAAGAGTTTGTCCAGGCTTGTCCCTTGCTACAAAAGGGATTGGGCCATCTTGTTTCACCTTTGTTACTATTGTCACTTGCTACTCGCTATGAATTATCTTGTCACGCAACTATGTGTTACCGATAATTTCAGTGCTTGCAGAGAATACCTTGCTGAAAACCACTTGTCAGTTCCTTCTGCTCCTCATTGGGTTCGACACTCTTACTTATCAAAAGGACTACTATAGATCCCCTACACTTGTGGGTCATCAACTACCTCTGGTAAATTTTAGTAGGATGGTTAGACTAGCTGGCCGCCCGCATGGCCCCGCAAATGATCGACCACCCCCGCCTCCTGAATATATGGCTGGGATGATCCAATAGTTTGAACTAAACATCCAGTTTATGCAAGGCTCATGGACCAGTTCCAAATGCCGAACATGAATCACCAGCAAGGCGTGACCCTCCAAGACTTCTGCCACCTCAACCCTGAGATCTATCGCAGCTCAACTCAGCCCCTTGATGCTGATGACTGCCTCTGTGGCATTGCTTATGAGTTGGAGTCGCCAATGTGCCCCTGGCGAGCTATGTCAACTTTGCAGCTTACTTTCTGAAGGGTACCGTTGCTCAATGGTGGGATAGTCACAGGCGCTCTGAGCCTGCTGGAACTATCATCACTTGGACCGAGTTCAAGGCTGCCTACCGTGCTTGCTACATTCCTCAGGGAATCATGGACCAGAAGAAGCATGAGTTCCGCAACCTTGTCCACGGCAACAAAACTATGGATGCTTATCAGTGGGAGTTTCTGGACTTATCCCGCTATGCTGAAGAAGACATTGCAACTCATGCTCGCAGACAGGAGAAATTACGTGATTGCCTCCACCCTGACATCAAGCTGGCGCTCCTTGTTCAGGACTATGCTGATTTCGCCACCGTGGTGAACAAGGCCATTCAGATTGAGACTGGTCTACAAGAATACAAGGATAGCAGCAAGTGCAACCGTGACATGGGCTCATCTTTGGGATCACTTTCTCAGAAGCGGAAGATCTGGATTCCACACAACATGCACTATGCACGTGCTCCTGCTCCAAGGCCGTCCTATGTTGCACCTCGTCTGCCTCCTCCACCACCTAGATAGTCGAGGCTTCCAGCTCCAACGCCTCGAGTTCCTCTTTCCTGTCTTAAGGAAGAGTTGTGCTTCAAGTGTGGATGTCTAGGTCACCATGCTAGAGACTGCAGGCAGAATCCGAACCAGCTGGCACTTCCCTCAACTGGCAGTGGCAACAATTAGAACCGCAACAACAATGTGAAGCATGCTTATGTTCGTGGTTAGGCCAACAACATTGAGATGGGTCTGGCTCAGGACCAGCGTGCTACCGTGATGGGTACACTTCTCGTGAACTCAATATCTGCTTCTATATTGTTTGATACAGGAGTATCACATTCCTTTATGTCAGAAAATTTTGCATACATGCATGACATTAGAAGCGAAGATATGAACCTTCCGATAGTGGTTTGCCCCAATGTTCGTGTAGAAATCGAAGGATTGGAATTCCTTGCCACTCCCATTTTACTGAAGGCTTCTAACATTGACCTTATACTGGGAATGGACTGGTTAAAGGCTCATACGACTTCAATTGTTTGTGCCACCAAAATTGTCCACCTCCTACACCCTTAAAAAGAATTAATAAGCTATCATGCTCATCTCGTCCAAGATGTTGAGGCACGGCTATATGCCTTGAATGCATTAAATGTGTCACCTCTTGAAGGGATTGAAAACATACCAATTGTCCGGGAATTCCAAGATGTCTTTCCAGAAGAACTTCCGGGGATTCCCATGCTCGAGTTGTCGAGTTTGTCATCGACTTGGTGCCCGGTACCACTCCTATCGCCAAGCATCCTTATAAAATGCCACCGCATGAACTTCTTGAACTTAAGCAATAAATTGACAATTATCTTCGTCTGGGTTTCATTCATCCGAGTTCCTCTTCTTGGGGAGCACCTTCTCTCTTTGTTAAGAAGAAGGATGGAACAAATCGTTTGGTTCAAGACTACCGTCCTATCAATTAGGCCACTATTCAAAACAAATATCCTCTTCCTCGGATAAATGATCTGTATGATCAACTTGATGGTTCCTGAGTCTTCTCTAAGATCGACTTGAGGTTGGGATACCACCAGATCCGTGTTTGCAAAGAGGATATCCCAAAGACCGCCTTTGTTACTCGCTATGGATCATACGAGTACACTGTCATGTCCTTCAGCTTAACGAATGCGTTGGCAACCTTCTCTCGATTAATGAATTATATATTCATGGACTACCTCCAAAAAATTGTCGTGGTATATCTACATGATATTCTGGTATATTCGAAGAATAAATAAGAGCATGTCGAACATCTTTGTCTTGTACTGGATAAGCTTCGGGAGCATAAATTCTATGTGAAGTATTCCAAATGTGAGTTCTGGCTGGACGAAGTGACGTACCTTGGTCATGTGATCTCCAAAGATGGTATTATGGTCAACCCCGAACGAGCCCAAGCTATTCTTGACTAGACTCCCCCGAAGAATGTCAAGCAAGTTAGAAGTTTTCTCGGACTCGCCAGCTATTGTCGTCGATTCGTCGAGAATTTCTCCAAGATTGCAAAGCCCTTAACCAATCTACTTCACAAAGGCATTAAGTATGAGTGGACTGATAAATGTCAGGAAAGTTTCCAGGCTCTCAAGGACAAACTGACGTCCGCTCCGGTACTTGCTCCTCCGGATACAAAAAGGGATTTCGTCATGTATTGTGACGCTTCTCGTCAAGGAATAGGGTGTATCCTTATGCAAGATCGCAAAGTGATTTCTTATGCATCACGTCAGCTGCATGCTCATGAAGAGAACTATCTAGTTCATGATCTCGAGCTTGTTGCGGTTGTACATTCACTAAAAGGGTGGCGACAATACCTTCTCGGTAATCGCTATGAGATCTACACCGATCATCAGAATCTGAAGTATCTGTTCACTCAGCCGAATCTGAATCCGTGTCAACAAAGATGGATGGAGCATAAAGCAGATTTTGACTGTGGTATATCGTGTACCCCCGACAAGGCTAGCATAATGGTTGATGCCTTGAGTCGCAAGTAGTACTGCAACAATCTCCACGTTCATAAGGTTCATGACATCTTCAAGAGGAATTTCGTAAGTTGAACCTCCATATTATTCCTTAGAGTTACCTTGTTCCCCCTCCTGAAGAGTTTCGCAAGATGAACCTCCGTGTTGTTAATCAGGGATCCCTCAGTAACCTGGTTGTTGAACCAGATCTAGTGGGCATCATCAAGACTATTCAACTCTGTGACGATGATGTAGAAAGAATTAAGCGCTATCTTGCAGAGGTTGATGACCCACAAGTGTAGGGTATATATCGTAGCCTTTTCAATAAGTAAGAGTGTCGAACCCAACGAGGAGCAAAAGGTACTCACAAGTGATCTTGAGCAAGGAATAACTGCAAATACTGGAAGGTAGCTTTTTATGGGTTTTCTAGTATAAGAAACAAGGAAATAAATGCAAGTAAACTAAATCGTGCCAAGGTGCAGCAAGTGGCCCAATCCTTTTGAACACAAAGGATAAGCCGAGGGACTAAACTTATAAAGACTAAGGCATTCCTCGGGACACACGGGAAAGATAGTCAAGTGCTTTCGCCATATTCCGTCTAGTACTATGTTTTGTATTGATAATTGTTATGTGGGTGGACCTTTACTAGTGCACCATCTAGGCTAAGACAAGTACACTCTTATGATTAATCCCTCTTGCAAGAATCCGAAAATACAAGAGAGAAATTAAGGAAAGGCCTAACCATAACAATAAGCTTTAGGATCCAATACTCCCTCATGGAAAAGTATGCAAACTAGGGTTTAGGTTTTTGTCACTCCGCAACCCACCATAAGCATTCTTTATACATGATGCATTCCCCTAGGTCCTTCAAGAGGCGAACTGTTATGTAGTCGACGTTCACATAACACCACTAGAAGAATAACACCTTAACTTAAATACCAATCAACACATATTACTTCAACATCATATGAGTACTAGCATCTAGACTTTTCCCATGTCCTCAAGAACTAATGGAACAACTCACAAGACATAAAAGAGATCATGATCATAGATGATCAAATTATGATTAACAATCTGGTCCTAACAATAATCCTCCAACAAAACTCAATAGCATTCACCACAAAAGAGTAATCAACACCGATAGAGTAGAGGGGGTGAATAGTGGAAGGTACAACTCCGATTGCAATGGTGAGGTAGATGGGATGAAGGTGCAGATGGTGCTGGTGTTGGTGATGATGGTGATGATGATCTCGATGATGCCCGTGACGATGGTGGTGACGATGAGGATGATCTCCCCTTCCGGGAGGAGTTCTCCCCGGTGGAATCTGCCCGCCGGAAAGGTCTTTTCTTCTATGTAGGTTTCCGCCACGGAGCGACGGTGGAAACGCGAAAACTCTTCTGTCCCCAGAATTTTTAGGTCAAGAGGGACATATAGGCCAAAGGGGAGTGCCAGAGGTTGGGCCCATCACCCAGGCGGCCTCCTAGCACGGCCTAGGGGGTCACGCCAGCAAGTCGCCTGGGTGACCTGTGGCCCCCCTCCGACCCCTCTTTGGCCGGTCTTCGGGATCCTTTCGGAAACTTCTTCCCTCCAGATTTCAGCGGAACTGGAGATGTTATGATATTGAAACTCTTTGTGCTATTTTCTCCACTGAATCCCGCGTCTGCTGTTTTGGCACCGGAAAGCTATAAATTGTGTAAAATAAGCCAAAACACTATAAGTACATCATCATAAAGTGAAATATATCAATGAATAGAGATACATTATGATACAAAATAGTGATGCATTTTGGACGTATCAACTCCCCCAAGCTTAGACCTTGCTTGTCCCCGAGCGAATACTGAGCTCGGTAAACCTGTCCACAAGTTTAGAGAGTGAAGTGTCAATAAATAAGAATACAAACAAGAAGCATCATAATTTCTCTACTAAACTCAACTATCCTCAACAACAATCTCAACTCATAAGGCCCTTATGAAAGAGTAATATCAATTACAATCAAAATTAGAGCTAAGAAAACTCATCAAACCATGGCAAACATGTCCTTGGTCAAAGAACAACTGATAACTTTTAACCTTTTCTCTTCCTCTTATGTTTTGATGAGATCAAGTGAAGCTTTTTGAAAGAACATGTTATTAGTCAAGAAGTGAAAATGCTAACACAAAGGAAGATGTTTGCTTTAGCTAGGCTTAACAAACAACTCACTTATCTTAATGATAAGGTCAACAAAGGTGTCATATGGCAAATCTCAATGAAACAATATAAATGCGTGCATCTTTGTCAACATAAAGTGTCTGCTCTTTTCAAGATAGAAAGAAGTAGGTTTTACTGACTCAACATAAAAGTAAAAGATTGGCCCTTCGTAGAGGGAAGTAGGGAAAACTCATGTGCTAGAGATTTTAGGGAGTTTGAAATCAACAAGATTGTAAAACAAGCTTTTGAGAGGTGCATAATTTGTCAAGAATGCTAGTAGATAGCCCAATACTTCTCATGATGGACAATTTTTGAGGAACGGCTCCCAAAGTGGGGACGATCACATCCCCTTAGTCTCCGTTGTTTATCACTACCAAAGTTTTCTGATTTCTCATCAACAAAGCATGAAGGAGGTTTTATTTGTTCTTATTATCTTCTACGAGCTGGGCACGCTCATGGCAGTCCCTCCTCGTATTAGCGGTTCGCAGATCACATGCAAACCCAAGATAAAACTTGTCCAGTATGAGAAGATCATGAATTACCTACCACTTCCTCATAGCTAAAGCAGAGGCACAAAACAGGGAGTAATATTTGAAGCTTTAAATATAGCACATGAGTAATATACTTTAGGAGTGGCGGTGAAATACCACATATAGGGAAGATATGGTGGACTCTAGGGAAGGTTGAGGTTTCAAGGTATGGTTAGTGCAAGGGTTGGTTAGCAAAGGCTTTTAAGAGCAGACAAATAATGTTGACTTGGTTGCAAAACAATATAAAGTTTAACATAAGGAATTAGTATAAAACATCAAGTTGTCTTCCTTGTCAGCGTAACACTTCAAGCATAAGAACATAAAGGTTTTGGCTATGTCGCTACTAGAAAAACTCATGCTTGTTGTTATGACCAATGCTATGTTTGCCAAGATTAAATAAAGTTTTCAAAGCCATACCTGATGTGTAAGATCAATACTCCCATAAGAATCATCATACAAGATCCATTGCATGAAGAGAATACCAAGTGCAACAAAGAAACCAATAGACATATCATTAATATTCCATCATAGACATTGCATGCTCACAGATACAATCTCTCCACAAAGGAGTGATAGACCTCAATGCAAACACCTATTTCATAAGATAACTTCCCTAGACATGATACGACACTAAACTTGACCAAAAATAAGTAAAGGATAAAAAATAAAGATACCGCACACTCCCCCAAGCTTGGAACCAGCTAAGGGAATACCGTTACCCATGAAGATTTTACTCTTCATCCTTGTTCTTATTCCTCAGGTAATCCTTAGCGAAACGCTTCCATGGCAGAGGTCCTCCCTCCACATAGGATTCTTCAGTCTCCAAGATCCTGCTTTCGGCAGAGAAGCCTATGCGCAAAAAATTAAGTCCATACTCATAGTTCTGGTTTTGAAGGTCATAGATGCGCCCTTGAAGCTCGAACACCTTGGTTCCTAGTGCGGATATGGTTGATCGCACTTATTTCATCTCCTCCTATGTTCCCTCTTTAGCTCGGCGATGATATCGTAGTTGGCCTCAACACCACGCTCGATCATCAACTTGTACTTGAAGACTTCTTACTCCACTTCTTCCAACCTGGCCTAGTGCTCCCCTCCTCGATAGGTCCCTTCAAATCTTCTTTGTGGAGGACACCATCCTCCACCCAAAGTATTTGAGGGTGTCTCTTTACCTCTGCGAGGTAAGGGTTGATGACGTTGACGAGGAACTTGTCCTTGGTAGATTTTGGGGAAGCCATGGCACCTAAGTTTGCTGAAAGTTTTCCTGGCACAAACAGATCGAAAAGAAAATGCACGGAATCGCAAGATACAAAGCCGGGACGATCCGGGAAAATATATAGGAAAAATTTCTGCACTGAAAGGAAGGTAACAAGCTAAAGTGGAGTCGAAGATGGACTCCAAGTTGTCCAGGCGGTCTTGTGGCGCGGCCAAGGCCTAGCCCATGCTAGCAGGTCGCATGGACGACCTGGAGATCTTCTCCGGCTCCGCTTCGGCTCGGAATTTTCCTAATTTTGCAAAAACACATAAAACAGAACTTTTATTGATGTTCGCGAAGTTTCCTTATCGTATGTCATACCTTTTCTTATTCTGCTTCTATCGGTGTCGGATACAGTGTTGCAATATGTTCTTCATGAGTGGCTACCTGTATCACATCCACCTCTACATTGATGGGGTCTCCAGCCATGTAATGCTTGAGTCTTTTCCCATTCACAACATGTGGTTTTGTGCCTTCAAAATTATTAATCTTGATTGCACCGGAGCGGTAGACTTCTTCGATATGGTACGGTCCTTCCCACTTGGAACATAATTTACCTAGAGAAAACCTGAAACGAGATCTATAAAACAAAACTTTGTCACCAACATTAAATTCACGTTTCAAAATTCTCTTGTCGTGCCACTTCTTTACCTTTTCTTTAAACATTTTTGCGCTCTCGTAAGCTTCACTTCTCAACTCATCTAGAGAAGTCAAGTTCATGAGACGCTTTTCACCAGCAAGCTTTGGATCAACATTAAGCTCTCTAACAACCAGAAAGCTTTGTGCTCTAATTCTAGAGATAAATGGCATGCCTTGCCATAAACCATCTTATATGGAGACATCCCCATGGGATTTTTGTAAGCTGTTCTATACGCCCACAAGGCATCTCCTAGCTTATTGGACCAGTCCTTTCTAGAACTGTTCACTGTCTTTTGCAAGATCAACTTGATCTCTCTATTTGTGAGCTCAACTTGCCCACTTGTTTGAAGGTGGTAAGGTGAAGCAATTCTATGATTAACATCATATTTGGCTAGAGCTTTTCTAAAAGCACCGTGTGTAAAATGTGATCCTCCGTCGGTCATGAGGTACCTAGGTACACCAAACCTAGGGAAGATTACATCCTTGAGCATTTTCAAAGATGTCTTGTGATCAGCACTCCCAGTGGGGATTGATTCAACCCACTTGGTCACATAATCTACAGCTACTAAGATGTGAGTGTACTTGTGTGAAGGAGGGAAAGGGCCCATAAAATCAAAACCCCGGCAATCAAAGGGCTCAATGACTAGCGAATAATTCATAGGCATCTCATTCCTCCTACTAATATTACCAACTCTCTGGCACTTATCATACGATAAAACGTAATTTCTAGCATCTTTAAAGAGAGTAGGCCAATAAAAACCTGATTGGAGAACCTTATGTGCGGTCCTCTCACCGGCATGATGTCCTCCATAAGGACTGCCATGACATTGTCTCAAAATCTCCTTCTGCTCATGCTCCGGTATGCATCTCCTCACAATTCCATCCGCACCTTCTCTAAAAAGATGTGGGTCATCCCAAAAGTAATACCTCAAGTCGTGGAAGTACTTCTTCCGCTGCTGAAATGTTAAACCTGGAGGCAAAAACTTTGCAACAATAAAGTTAGCATAATCTGCATACCATGGATCTGAATTAGATTTCACGTGTAAAACAGCTAATTGATCGTCGAGAAAACTATCATTGACCGGAATAGGATCATGTGGTATGTCCTCCATCCTGGAAAGGTTGTCTGCTACAGGGTTGCCTGCTCCTTTCCTTTCAATAATCTGCAAATCAAAGTCTTGAAGAAGAAAGACCCATCTGATAAACCTTGGTTTGGCATCCTTCTTTTCCATAAGATACTTAATAGCAGCATGATCAGTATGAATAATAACTTTAGAATCAACAACGTAAGGCCTAAACTTATCACAAGCAAACACTACCACTAAAAATTCTTTCTCAGTAGTAGCGTAATTATTTTGAGCAGTGTCAAGGGTTTTGCTAGCATAATTGATAACATTCAATTTCTTATCAACCCTTTGTCCTAACACAGCTCCAACAGCAAAATTACTAGCATCACACATGATTTGAAAAGGCAAATTCCAATCAGGTGGTTGGACTATAGAGGCGGTTATCAAGGCTTTGTTAAGAACTTCGAATGCTTCCTTACAATTTTCATAAAACACACAAGGAATATCCTTCTCGAGAAGATTAGTAAGGGGTTTTGAAGTTTTAGAAAAGTCTTTAATAAATCTCCTATAAAAACCAGCATGACCGAGGAAACTACGAATACCTCTGATGTCTTTTGGATAAGGGATTCTCTCGATTGCTTCAACCTTTGCCCTATCCACCTCGATTCCTCTTTGTGAAATCTTGTGGCCAAGAAAAATTCCCTCATTGACCATGAAGTGGCACTTCTCCCAGTTGAGTACCAAGTTCGTCTCCTCACATCTCTGCAAAACTTTATTAAGGTTGTGGATATAATGGTCAAAATAGGTTCCATAGACGGAGAAATCGTCCATGAAGACCTCCACAATTTCCTCAGAAAAACCATGAAAGATAGCACGCATACACCTTTGAAAAGTAGTAGGAGCATTGCATAAACCAAAAGGCTTATGTCTATAAGCATGAGTACCAAAGGGACAAGTAAAAGTGGTCTTCTCTTGATCAACAGTGTTAACATGAATTTGAGAGAAGCAAGAGTACCCATCAAGATAGCAAAAGTGAGTGTTTTTGGATAACTTTCAAGCATTTGGTTGATGAATGGCAGCGGGTCGTGGTCCTTCCTGGTTGCCTTGTTCAGCTTCCTATACTCAATACACATTCTATATCCAATAATAATTCTTTGAGGTATTAGTTCATTCTTCTCATTAGGAACCACAGTCGTACCTCCGTTCTTGTGACACAATGTACTGGACTTACCCACTTACTATCAGCTATAGGGTAGATAATACATGAGGCTAGAAGTTTGAGGATTTTGGTCCTCACAACATCCTTCATGTTCGGGTTTAACCATCATTGATGATCAACAACTAGTTTAGCATCAGGCTCAATATTGATAGTATGTTGACAAATAGATGGGCTAATCCCCTTAAGATCATCATGGGTATAACCAATAGTGCCTCAGTGTTTACGAAGGACTTCCAACAATCGCTCTTCTTCATATCCGGACAGGTTAAAACTGATAATGACAGGATATATTTTCTTTTCGTCTAAATAAGCATACTTAAGCGTACTTGGAAGAGGTTTAAGATCAAACATAGGGTCTTCTTTTGGTTTCGATAAAATTCCCAAAGGTTCAACCAGAAGGTTGTGCTTCAGATAGCAGGTTATCTCAAGAATATATCATCTAGCTCATTCCTTTCCTGCATATGCATATCATTCTTTTGGTTTTCCATAAATTGTTGCAAAGAATCGTTAGGAGGAATAGCAATAGAAGCAATCTCTTCAATAATTTTATCATTACTAGGTAGATCAGTACCACGAGTTTGCTTCGAGAATTTAGAAAAGTTAAATTCATATGGCTCACCATTAAATTCAACAGATACTTTTCATTTCCTGTAATCTATAATAGCTCCACAAATTTTGAGAAAAGGCCTACCAAAGATAATAGGGCAAAAATTATCTTGTATTGAACCAAGTACTAGAAAGTCAGTAGGATATTTTACCTTTCCACATAGAACTTCAACATCTCACACAATTCCAATAGGAGGGATAGTTTGTTTATTTGCAAGCTGAATTGTAACATCAACTTCTTCAATTTCACATGGTAGAATCTCATTCATGATCTCTTGATAAAGTGAAAAAGGAATAGCACTAGCACTCGATCCCAAATCACATAGCCCAAAAATTAGTGGAGACAGCACACAAATATATTCTTGGTTGTAACAAGGTTAGTGGAGACAACACAAAAATTTATCCTATTTTAATAGATACAACTGGAGTACCTGAAATTGGGCATCTATTCTTGGTTGTAACAAGGTTAGTGGAGACAACACAAATATTTATATTGGAATCCTCAATATTAGTAGTAACAAGATCCTTGACTAATGTAACTTGAGGATTGACTTTAATCAGGCCCTCATGCTCATCAGTCGTTCTTTCACTTTTATTCAGGATGTCTGTGACAAAAGAATGCTCCCTCATCCTTGCGGGAAAAGGGGGCTTTTCATATTCAACTGCAGGCAAGATAGGGTCAGCAACATTAATATCAACACGTAATTCCTTAAAGGGTTTATGGTGTTGATCCTCCTTCTCAGAAGAGTCAATATGAGAGGCAAAGTCTTTGGAAAAATAAATTAGAAGCTGGGAATCAAGACCAATCTTAGTGCAAAAGATATTGAAGTAATCACATAGCTCTCAATGTAATCACGTTCATAATGTATAACGAGTTCAATACCTTTATCAATCTCCCAGTCTTCAGTGTTCTTCTGGATCCTTTCAATAAGATCCTATTTAGCTTCAGTGCTTTTGTTGGAGAATGCCCCACTAGAGGAAGCATCAAGCATCTCTTTATCTTGACGAGAAAGCCTTGCATAAAAATTTGTAAGAACAATTTCTTTGGAGAGCTCATGATTGGGACATTTGGGCATTAAGGATTTCAATCTCCCCCAGGCTTGAGCGATGCTTTCTACGTCACGAGACCAAAAGTTATAAATATAATTCATGTCTCGGTGTATTTCATGAAGAGGATAAAACTTTGCGTAAAAGAGAGGCATAAGATCTTGCCAATTTAGTAAATGAGAGTCATCAAGAAGCCTATACCAATCCAAAGCCTTATATTTTAATGATAGAGAGAATAGTTTTCTCATAAAAAACTCCATCGATATACCTGCAAGCTTAAATAAGGAGCATATTTGTGAAAGATATTGCAAGTGTTCACCTGGATGTCTATCTCCTTCATATCGATTATCCAAAACACAATCAACAATACCAGTTGGTATTTTAAAAGGCACAATTTCAGTAGGTGGGGGAGGCTTCTCCACCGCAATAGCGTTGGAGCGGTTCCCCACAAGCAACAAACCAAGAGCAGAGTTGTCCATAGGAACAAAAAGTGGAAACAGTAAAACAAAAACAGCACGTACAGTGTAAAGGTTCCGTACCAATTTCACTTACCAATAGCGTTACACTCCGTGGCAACGGCGCCAGAAAATGGTCTTGATGACTCACAAGTGTAGGGGGTCTATCGTAGCCTTTTTGATAAGTAAGAGTGTCGAACCCAACAAGGAGCAGAAGGTATTGACAAGTGATCTTGAGCAAGGAAACTTCAAATACTAGAAGGTAGCTTTTTATGGGTTTTCTAGTATAAGCAACAAGGAAATAAATGCAAGTACAGTAAATCTTGCCAAGGTGCAACAAGTGGCCCAATCCTTTTGAACACAAAGGATAAGCCGAGGGACTAAACTTATAAAGACTAAGGCGTTCCTCGGGACACATGGGAAAGATAGTCAAGTGCTTCCTCCATATTCCGTCTAGTACTTTGTTTTGTATTGATAAGTGTGATGTGGGTGGATCTTTACTAGTGCACCGTTTAGGCTAAGACAAGTACACTCTTATGATTAATCCCTCTTGCAAGCATCCGCAAATACAAGAGAGAAATTAAGGCAAAACCTAACCATAGCAACAAGCTTTAGGATCCAATACTCCCTCATGCAAAAGTATGCAAACTGGATTTAGGTTTCTGTCACTCCGACAACCCACCATAAGCATTCTTTGTACACGATGCATTCCCCTAGGTCCTTAAAGAGGTGATGTGTTATGTAGTCGACGTTCACATAACACCACTAGAAGAATAACACCATAACTTAAATATCAATCAACACATATTACTTCAACATCATATGACTACTAGCATCTAGACTTTTCCCATGTCCTCAAGAACTAATGGAACTACTCACAAGACATAAAAGAGATCATGATCAGAGGTGATGAAAATATGATTAACAATCTGGTCATAACAATAATCCTCCAACAAAACTCAATAGCATTCACCACAAAAGAGTAATCAACACCGGTAGAGTAGAGGGGATGAATAGTGCAAGGTACAACTCCGATTGCAATGGTGAGGTAGATGGGATGAAGGTCGAGATGGTGCTGGTGTTGGTGATGATGGTGATGATGATATCGATGATGACCGTGAAGATGGTGATGGTGATGAGGAAGATCTCCCCTTCCCGGAGGAGTTCTCCCCGGCGGAATCTGCCCGCCGGAAAGGTCTTTTCCTCTCTGTAGGTTTCCGCCGCTAATCGCAAAAACTCTTCTGTCCCCAAAAGTTTTAGGTCAAGAGGGACATATAGGCCAAAGGGGAGTGCCGGAGGTTGGGCCCATCACCCAGGCGGCTTCCTAGCGCGGCCTAGGAGGGTCGCGCTAGTAGGTCACCTGGGTGACCTGTGGCCCCCCTCCGGCCCCTCTTTGGCCTGTCTTCGGGATCCTTTCAGAAACTTCTTCCCTCCAGATTTCAGTGCAATTGGAGATGTTCTGATATTGTAACTCTTTGTGCTATTTTCTCCACAGAATCCTGCGTGTGCTGTTTCGGCACCGGAAAGTTGTAAATTGTGTAAAATAAGCTAGAACACTATAAGTACATCATCATAAAGTGAAATATATCAATGAATAGAGATAAATTATGATACAAAATAGTGATGCATTTTGGATGTATCAAGCGTAACCCTCTAGCTTCACTATTGTTGATTATGGAGCCTTGTACTTCAAAGGTCGCCTATTCGTCCCAAATAAAAAGAAAACCTCACAATGACTGGACGGGTGATGAAAGAAGCTCATGATACCCCGATGTCTATACATCCGAGTAGTAGAAAGATGTACCAGGACATCCGTGATAGGTTCTCGTGGCCAAATATGAAACAAGAAATTGCAGGCTATGTTGCAGAATGTGATATTTGTCGGCGAATCAAAGCAGAAAATCAAAGGCCTGCTGGAACTTTGCAACCTATCTCTATTCCTGAATGGAAATGGGACCATGTTGAAATGGACTTTGTCACTGGTTTTCCTAGATCTCAGAAAGGTAATGATGTTATTTTTGTCGTCATTGACCGATTGTCCAAAGTTGCACATTTTTTGGCTGTCAAAGAAACAATTATTGCTAGTCAGCTGGTAGATCTTTATAAGTCCAGAATTGTTTCACATCACGGTATTCCGTTGGTAATTAGCTCGGGCCATGGCAGCTTGTTCACTTCAAAATTCTGGGAAAGTTTTCAGAAGGCTATGGGGACTCATCTATCCTTCAGCACCGCATTTCACCCTCAATCCCAGGGAAAAGTTGAACGAGTCAACCAAATTCTCGAAGACATGCTTCAAGCTTGTGTCATTTCTTTCGGTAAGAAATGGGAGGAATCTCTCCCGTGTGCTGAGTTCTCCTACAACAATAGTTATCAAGCTAGTCTGAAGATGGCCCCTTTCGAAGTATTGTATGGACGAAGGTGTCGAACTCCTCTGAATTGGTCAGAAACTGGGGAACAATCACTCTTCGGTCTGGATATTATCCAACATCCTGAAGATCAAGTCCACATTATTCATGAGAATCTGAAGGTTGTTATGTCTCGTCAAAAAAGTGAGTATGACTGTCATCATCAAGATATGGTCTATCAACCTGGCGAATAGGCTTATCTTCGTGTCACACCAATGAGAGGTGCACACTGTTTTGGGATCAAGGGCAAGTTAGTTCCTCGCTATATTGGTCCTTTCACTATTCTTGAAAGGCGTGGAAAAGTAGCTTATCAATTGGAACTGTCGGCGAACCTTTCTCACGTTCACGATGTCTTCCATGTGTCCCAACTGTGCCACTGCTTCAAAGACCATGTTCGAGCAGTGGACCATGATATGCTTGAGCTGCAACAAGACCTCTCGTATAAAGAGTATCCGATCCGCATTCTCGATCAGACTGAATGTCAGACTCGTCGCAAGGTCACCAAGTTCCTTAAGGTGCAGTGGTCAAATCATTCTGAAGATGAAGCCACTTGGGAACGCGAGGATCATCTTCGTGATGAATACCCTAGGCTCTTTCCTTCTACTTCTTAATTCTCAGGATGAAAATTCTTTTTAGTAGAGGAGAGTTGTGACGCCTTGGATTTGTGCTACAGCAATCTGTGTAATTAAGCTACGGTAATCCCATGCTAATGATGCCATGTCACCACGGTTACTGTTGTATATCTCGCGATGATTCAATCCCGTGCGAATTCGAAATTCAGAATTCAAACCAAGTCAAACGGCAAAAGTTTTCAAACATACAAACTAAAATGTATGGGATGCGATAAATAATGCATAAGTAATTGAGTTGTGGGAATCAACATTTTTGGAACTATTTAAATTCACAGAACTAAAAGAAAACAAAAACAAGAACTTATAAAAAAACCACCCCTATTTGGGCCGGCCCGAGCGAGCCTAACCAGTCCCCCCAACCGGCCCATCATACCCCCTCGGTATAAAAGACCCCCTCTCTCCCCCAAACCCTAAATCTCACCTACCCCTCATTTCCTCCCTTCCCAGAGCCACCAAGGGCTCGAGCCCACGCCTCATCGCCGCCGCCGACACCCCCCACCGCTAGCCCTCGCCGGAGCCGGCCGCTTCCATCGCCGGCCGCCCTCCTTCACTACGCCGGCTCCCTCAGACCTCCACATTGACCCTCTGCCACCCCTGCTTCCGAGGGTGAGCACCACCAGGGGGCTCCTCCCCTTCCACCTCTCCTCCCCTCAGCTCCGGCGACCGGATCCACTCCGGCCACCCCTCGCACCCATGCCGCCCCTCCGGCGACCCCCCTCCTCCCCTTTTCCCCGTGTGCACCCCCACGACCGCAGCCGCCGACGCGACCGACCACCACCGGTCATGGTTGTCACGCCCGCTGCGGACCCCTGACCCCCTTCGGTGCCCCGCGCCGTCCGTCACCTCATAGCGTGCATGCCGCTGCTCCCGTGTACGCTGCCGCTCCCCCGCCTACTCCCCGAGCCGTTGGCCCGTCCGACATGTTGGAAATATGCCCTAGAGGCAATAATAAATTAGTTATTATTATATTTCCTTGTTCATAATAATCGTTTATTATCCATGCTAGAATTGTATTGATTCGAAACTCAAATACATGTGTGGATACATAGACAACACACTGTCCCTAGTGAGCCTCTAGTTGACTAGTTTGCTGATCAAAGATGGTCAAGGTTTCCTGACCATACGCAAGTGTTGTCACTTCATAACGGGATCACATCATTAGGAGAATCATGTGATGGACAAGACCCAAATTATATACGTAGCATATTGACCGTGTCATTTTATTGCTATTGTTTTCTGCGTGTCAAGTATTTGTTCCTTTGACCATGAGATCATATAACTCACTGGCACCGAAGGAATGCCTTGTGTGCATCAAACGTCACAATGTAACTGGGTGACTATAAAGGTGCTCTACACGTATCTCCGAAGGTGTCCGTTGACTTAGTATGGATCAAGACTGGGATTTGTCACTCCGTGTGACAGAGAGGTATCTCGGGGCCCACTCGGTAGTACAACATCACACACATGCCTTGAAAGCAATGTGACTAAGTGTAAGTCAAGGAATCTTGTATTACAAAACGATTAAAGAGACTTGCCGGTAACGAGATTGAAATAGGTATGCGGATATCGACGATTGAATCTCGGGCAAGTAACATACCAAAGGACAAAGGGAATGACATACGATATTATATGAATCCTTGACACTGAGGTTCAACCGATAAGATCTTTCGAGAATATGTAGGATCCAATATGGGCATCCAGGTCCCGCTATTGGATATTGACCGAAGAGTACCTCCGTGCATGTCTACATAGTTCTCGAACCCGCAGGGTCTGCACACTTAAGGTTCGACGATGTTTTAGTATAGTTGAGTTATATGTCTGGTTACTGAATATTGTTCGGAGTCCCAGATGAGATCACGGACGTCACGAGGTTTTTCGGAATGGTCCAGAGATGAAGATTGATATATAGGATGACTTCATTTGGTTACCGGAAAGTTTTCGGGCATTACCGGGAATGTACCAGGAGCGACGAATGGGTTCCGGAAGTTCACCGGGAGGGGGCAACGCTCCCCGGGGAAGCCCAAAGGACTTATGGGTGGAGCACCAGCCCCTAAGGGCTGGTGGGACAGCCCAATAAGGCCTATGCGCCATAAGAGAAAAACCAAAGAAAGAAAAAAAAAGAAAAGGTGGGAAGGAAGAGAAGGACTCCACTTTCCAATCCTATTTTGAGAAGGATTGGACGAGTCCTACTCCTCCTCTTGGCCGGTGCACCTTGGCGTCTTGGCCCTGATACGTCTCCGTCGTATCTACTTTTCCAAACTCTTTTGCCCTTGTTTTGGACTCTAATTTGCATGATTTGAATGGAACTAACCCGGACTAACGTTGTTTTCAGCAGAATTGCCATGGTGTTGTTTTTGCGCAGAAATAAAAGTTCTCGGAATGACCTGGAAATTTACGGAGAATTTTTGTGGAATATATAAAAAATACTGGCGCAAGAATCAACGGAGGAAGTGGAGCGTGGAGCCCACAAGCCCACCAGGCATGGCCCCCCTGGCCGCGCCTGGCAGGCTTGTGGAGCCCACGAAGCTCCACCGCCTCCAATCTCAGCTCTATTTAGTCTGTTTCGTCCGGAAAAAATCAAGAAGAGTTCATCGCGTTTTACCATACGGAGGTGCCGCCACCTCCTGTTCTTCCTCTGGAGGGCAGATCTGGAGTCCGTTCTGGTATCCGGAGAGGGGAGATCGTCGCCATCGTCATCACCAACCTTCCTTCATCGCCAATTCCATGATGCTCTTCACCGTTCGTGAGTAATCTCATTGTAGGCTTGCTGGACGGTGATGGGTTGGATGAGATCTATCATGTAATCGAGTTAGTTTTTACGGGGATTGATCCCTAGTATCCACTATGTTCTGAGATTGATGTTGCTACTACTTTTCCATGCTTAATGCTTGTCACTAGGGCCCGAGTGCCATAATTTCAGATCTGAACCTATTATGTTGTCGCCAATATATGTGTGTTCTTGATCCTATCTTGCAAGTTGTAGTCACCTACTATGTGTTATGACCCGGCAACCCCGGAGTGACAATAGCCGGAACCACTCCCGGAGATGACCATAGTATGAGGAGTTCATGTATTCACTAAGTGTTAATGCGTTGGTTCGGTTCTCTATTAAAAGGAGAACCTTAATATCTCGTAGTTTCCATTAGGACCCCGCTGCCATGGGAGGGATGGACAATAGATGTCATGCAAGTTCTTTTCCCTTAGCACGTATGACTACATACGGAATACATGCCTACATTACATTGACGAACTGGAGCTAGTTACATATCTCTCCGTGTTATAACTGTTGCATGATGAATAACATACAGCATAATCATCCATCACCGATCTAATGCCTACAAGTCTTTTACTACTGGTCCTTGCTACGTTACTTTGTTGCTACTGCTGTCACTGTTGCTACTGTTACTCTGTTGCTACTGATGTTACTCTGCTGCTACTGCTGTTACTTTGCTGCTACTGGTTACTGTTGCTACTGCTACTATCACACTATCCTGCTACTGATACTTTGCTGCAGATACTAAATCTTTCAGGTGTGGTTGAATTGAAAACTCAACTGCTAATACTTGAAAATATTCTTTGGCTTCCCCTTGTGTCGAATCAATAAATTTGGGTTGAATACTCTACCCTCGAAAACTGTTTCAATCCCCTATACTTGTGGGTTATCAAGACCTTTTTCTGTCGCCGTTGCCGGGGAAGCACAGCTATATTCTCTGAGTCACTTGGGATTTACATCTGCTGGTCACTATGAGGAATCCGAAAGATCGAAGAACTAAAGTCTTGCCCTCAACTACAAGGACAGGTAAGGAACTGCCATCTTGCTTTGCACTTGATTCACCTTCAGTTATGAGTAAGTTTGTGACACCACCTCGTGCTAGAAATCTTGATATGTCGCATGTGCTTGATGATGCTACTTCTGCTGCCCATAATGCTTATGATGATGCTATGCTTGATACTACTTTGCCACTTGGTGCATTCCTTGATGCACAAATTGCTAGAGTTGCTGCTAGATGTGATGATACTTCTGAAACTGCTGATACTATTGAAGTAGAACCTGCTATTTTGCATGTTAGAACTAGCTCTCCTAGATATGAATTGCGTGATATGCCTGAGTGTTATGTTATGGAGGGAGAGATAGCTGAGGATTGTCTTGCTTGTAAGGATAGCTATGATGTTGCGAAATTACTGCTCAAGTGGAAAGAAAAATCTCTGAACGCTAGGATGAAATACGACCCGAAGTTTGCTACTTCGCCTATCTTTGTGACCGATAAGGATTATGAATTCTCTGTCGACCTTGAGTTAATCACTCTGGTCGAATATGATCCTTTTCACGGTTATGAGTCTAAAATGGTTGTAGCCCATGTTACCAAACTGCATGATATAGCCACCCTATTCACTAGTGAGGAAAGGATCCGCCACTACTATATCCTTAAGTTGTTTCCTTTCTCACTAAAGGATGATGCTAAGACCTGGTTCACTTCTCTTGCTCCTGGTTGTGTGCGTAGCCCCCAGGATATGATCTACTACTTCTCTGGGAAATATTTCCCTGCCCATAAGAAGCAAGCTGCCTTGCAGGAAATATACAACTTTGCGCAAGTTGAAGAAGAGAGTCTCCCACAAGCTTGGGGGAGGCTCGTCCAGCTACTGAATGCTTTGCCTGATCACCCTCTTGAGAAGAATGAAACACTTGATATCTTCTATAATGTACTTACTGATGCTTCTAGAGACCACCTAGATAGTTGTACCGGTTGTGTTTTTAGGGAACGAACAGTAGAACAAGCTGAGATCCTACTAAATAATATCTTGTGCGATGAGAATGCTTGGACTATTCCCGAACCACCTCCAAAGCCAACTCCTAAGAAAAGAGGTATTCTATTCCTCAGTCCTGATGATATGCAAGAAGCTAAGAAATCTATGAAAGTGAAAGGCATTAAATCTGAAGATGTCAAAAATTTACCACCTATCCAAGAGATCCATGGTCTTGATAACCCGATAGAGGTAATAGAGGTAAATTCTCTTCGTAGATTCAATGAGAGTGATATTCCTTTTGATAAACATGCTAGCTTATGCCTTGATGAATTTGATAATTTTGTTGCCAAACAACAAAGTTTCAATGATTATGTTAGCAGACAATTGGAACAGAATGCTCGTATGCTTAGTCATTTAAGTGCTTGTGTGGACAGAAACGTCAATGATCTTAAGCTCTTGAGTAAACATGCCTCTATGGTTACTACTCAGGTAGAACAAGTACTTAAGGCTTAGAATGACTTGCTCAATGAGTTGAATGACAATTATGTCAGAGTCGTCACTAGAGGCGGTAGAATGACCCAGGAACCTTTGTATCCTGAGGGTCATCCTAAGAGAATTTAACAAGATTCTCAAGGAGTTAGCACGGATGCACCTAGTCATCCTAGGAAGAAGAAGAAGGATGATAGGAATTTGCATGCTAGCAACCCTGTTGCTGTTACACCTGAGAGTCCAAACGATGTCTCTGTCTCTGATGCGGAAACACAATCTGGTGATGAACATGAGCCTAATGATAATATCAATAGTGACGTTCATGATGATGCTCAACCTAGCAATGATAAGGATGTGGAGATTGAACATGTTGATCTTGATAACCCACAGCCTAAGAATAATAGATACGATAAGAATGACTTCACTGCTAGGATGAATGGTAAAGAAAGGGAACCATGGGTTCAGAAACTGTAACATCCCAAATTTTGGAATGTTAATATAATAATTATTAGATTGTTTGTTGGTTGCCTGAGTGATTGAAACTTGTGTGAAATTTGAAACATTTCAAAAACTTTTGAATGAGAGGGAATAAAATGACTTTCCCCTTCTCTGGTGAATTCAAATTCAATCTTTTAAAAAACAAAGAGAGAAGATGACATTACTTCTTCAACTATAAAGAATTTGAACGGAGATATTTGCATTGAATTCTTTTGCATTTCCATTCGTTTTCTTCGTGCAAGAAATGCCGGGAAATACATTCTGTCAAACAGAAAAGAGAGGAGGAACATGACCCTCAAACCCACGGGCATTTTTAAAGTTATTTGAACCCTAAAACTTAGAGGGTCATTTGAAAATTATTTGCAAAATAAAATAAATATTTTAGGCAATTTTGTGAAAATAATTTTTTCTGAAGTTTTATTTTTTGCCGTGGAAAAATGCCCATCATCTATATTTTATTTTTCTGATAATTTTAGTATATAGAAACTCTTTATTCCGAATTGATTTGATTCCCTTTTATCGTTTTAGTTTCCTAGTTTTAAAAATAGGAAACAAATCACTTTTATTAGGAAACTCCAGGTGGCCCATTAAGACACTTTCCAAACTGGCCCAACACAGAATCATCTTCTTCCTCTGTCTCTCTCACGTCACAGCAAGTTTTTATTAGAGAAATACTTGAAGCAAGACTCCGTCATACCGAGGAATACCTGAGTGAAGTACGTGCGGAGATGATGGAGATGAAGCTCATGACCACCATGATGAAGCAAAAGATGGATGATTTCAAGGAGCACCTCAGAAAGTTCGAGTGGAACTAAAGTACCTCCAAGAGAGACAGATGAATAAATTTGGCAGAAATGCTTGACCATACCGAACAATGTGGATGGCAGCATTTGTAATAAATTACTTTTGAGTTGGAATTTTGAAGAAAGCAAGGATGTAATAAAGGATTGATTATGAAATGAATATGATTTATGGAAGAAGCTATGATGGATCAGCAAACGTTTTCTTAGGAACATACGAAAGCCAGAGAGTTGTGAAGATACGATAGATGTTTCGTTCAGCTTGCAGAACCAATGGATTATCCAAACTTCGTTCGTGGACAAGAGAAATTCTGCAACGCTTGTGAGGATGCCCAAGTGTTAGAATGCGAGATTCGCTAAACCTTATACAGAGAAATGATTTGGGTGCGGAATGGATTGATCACCATGACGACTTACTCTTATCATTTATCTTGCTATTCGGAATGGTAAATCTGAGAGACTTACCCATATAGAGAGACGATGTTCTTTGAAGCTTTTGTTTAAGCCTTAGAATGGTACAAGGAAAGCCCATGTACATGGCACCTGTTGTCACGCGTAGGAAATTTTACGTTGAGGATGAAACCAAGACCCCTCTCTCTGCAGGATAACCACAAATAGTAGACCACCATGAGAATCATCGATAGGTTAGTTAGAATTGATCACGAGACTGTCAGTTAAGAAGACCCAGTGACGGAAGAAGCTTATATCAACGGGAGAGCATCACCAAAGGATTTAATATGAAGACTGTGCGATGTCAGATGCCAAAAACCCACAGGATCGTTAAAGCATTTTGAGGGACTAGTATCTCTCATTTTAAGTGTGGTAGCATCCCACCTTGCCGGAGATTGGATTTGTTAGAAGACCCCCAAACCCTAACCTTTCTTTCTAGCCTCTTCGAATCTCGAGGACGAGATTCATTTTAAGTGTGGTAGTTTGTAACATCCCAAATTCTGGAATGTTAATATAATTATTATTAGATTGTTTGTTGGTTGCCTGAGTGATTGAAACTTGTGTGAAATTTGAAACTTTTCAAAAACTTTTGAATGAGAGGGAATAAAATGACTTTCCCCTTCTCCGGTGAATTCAAATTCAATCTTTTAAAAAACAAAGAGAGAAGATGACATGAATTATTCAACTATAAAGAATTTCAACGGAGATATTTGAATTGAATTCTTTTGCATTTCCATTCGTTTTCTTCGTGCAAGAAATGCCGGGAAATACATTCTGTCAAACAGAAAAGAGAGGAGGAACATGACCCTCAAACCCACGGGCATTTTTAAAGTTATTTGAACCCTAAAACTTAGAGGGTCATTTGAAAATTATTTGCAAAAGAAAATAAATCTTTTAGGCAATTTTTTGAAAATAATTTTTTCTGAAGTTTATTTTTTGCCGTGGAAAAATGCCCATCATCTATATTTTATTTTTCTGATAATTTTAGTATATAGAAACTCTTTATTCCGAATTGATTTGATTCCCTTTTATCGTTTTAGTTTCCTAGTTTTAAAAATAGGAAACAAATCACTTTTATTAGGAAACTCCAGGTGGCCCATTAAGACACTTTCCAAACTGGCCCAACACAGAATCTGTTGGAATTATGCCCTAGAGGCAATAATAAATGTATAGTTATTATTATAATTCCTGTATCAAGATAATAGTTTATTATCCATGCTATAATTGTATTGAATGAAGACTCATTTACATGTGTGGATACATAGACAAAACACCGTCCCTAGCATGCCTCTAGTTGGCTAGCCAGTTGATCGATGATAGTCAGTGTCTTCTGATTATGAACAAGGTGTTGTTGCTTGATAGCTGGATCACGTCATTGGGAGAATCACGTGATGGACTAGACCCAAACTAATAGACGTAGCATGCTGATCGTGTCATTTTGTTGCTACTGTTTTCTGCGTGTCAAGTATTTATTCCTATGACCATGAGATCATATAACTCACTGACACCGGAGGAATGCTTTGTGTGTATCAAACGTCGCAACGTAACTGGGTGACTATAAAGATGCTCTACAGGTATCTCCGAAGGTGGTAGTTGAGTTAGTATGG
Organism: Hordeum vulgare subsp. vulgare; assembly: GCF_904849725.1. NCBI lineage: Eukaryota > Viridiplantae > Streptophyta > Magnoliopsida > Poales > Poaceae > Hordeum > Hordeum vulgare. The sequence continues at coordinate 135,893,794 of NC_058522.1, read as the reverse complement.
ATCAAGACTGGGATTTGTCACTCCGTGTGACGGAGAGGTATCTCAGGGCCCACTCGGTAATACAACATCACACACAAGCCTTGCAAGCAATGTAACTTAGTGTAAGTTGCGGGATCTTGTATTACGGAACGAGTAAAGAGACTTGCCGGTAAACGAGATTGAAATAGGTATGCGGATACTGACGATCGAATCTCGGGCAAGTAACATACCGAAGGACAAAGGGAATGACATACGGGATTATACGAATCCTTGGCACTGAGGTTCAAACGATAAGATCTTCGTAGAATATGTAGGATCCAATATGGGCATCCAGGTCCAGCTATTGGATATTGACCGAGGAGTCTCTCGGGTCATGTCTACATAGTTCTCGAACCCGCAGGGTCTGCACACTTAAGGTTCGACGTTGTTTTATGCGTATTTGAGTTATATGGTTGGTTACCGAATGTTGTTCGGAGTCCCGGATGAGATCACGGACGTCACGAGGGTTTCCGGAATGGTCCGGAAACGAAGATTGATATATAGAATGACCTCATTTGATTACCGGAAGGTTTTCGGAGTTACCGGGAATGTACCGGGAATGACGAATGGGTTCCGGGGGTTCACCGGAGGGGGGCAACCCACTCCGGGGAAGCCCATAGGTATTTGGGGGGGTCACACCAGCCCTTAGTGGGCTGGTGGGACAGCCCACCAAATCCTATGCGCCAAGGAAGAAAAATCAAAGAAAGAAAGAAAAAAGGAGGGGAAGTGGGAAGGGGGAAGGACTCCCTCCCACCAAACCAAGTAGGACTCGGTTTGGGGGGGGAGAGTCCTCCCCCCTGGCTCGGCCGACCACTTGGGGTTCCCTTGGACCCCAAGGCAAGGTCCCCCTCCCTCCTCCTATATATATGGGGCTTTTAGGGCAGATTTGAGACGACTTTCTCACGGCTGCCCGACCACATACCTCCTTAGTTTTTCCTCTAGATCGCGTTTCTGCGGAGCTCGGGCGGAGCCCTGCTGAGACGAGATCATCACCAACCTCCGGAGCGCCGTCACGCTGCCGGAGAACTCTTCTACCTCTCCGTCTCTCTTGCTGGATCAAGAAGGCCGAGATCATCGTCGAGCTGTACGTGTGCTGAACGCGGAGGTGCCGTCCGTTCGGTACTAGATCGTGGGACTGATCGCGGGATTGTTCGCGGGGCGGATCGAGGGACGTGAGGACGTTCCACTACATCAACCGCGATCTCTAATCGCTTCTGCTGTACGATCTACAAGGGTACGTAGATCACTCATCCCCTCTCGTAGATGGACATCACCATGATAGGTCTTCGTGCGCGTAGGAATTTTTTTTTTTCCCATGCGACGTTCCCCAACAGTGGCATCATGAGCTAGGTTCATGCGTAGATGTCTTCTCGAGTAGAACACAAAAGGTTTTGTGGGCGGTGATGTGCGTTTTGCTGCCCTCCTTAGTCTTTTCTTGATTCCGCGTTATTGTTGGATTGAAGCGGCTTGGACCGACATTACTCGTACGCTTACGAGAGACTGGTTTCATCGTTACGAGTAACCCCCTTTGCTCAAAGATGACTGGCAAGTGACGGTTTCTCCAACTTTAGTTGAATCGGATTTGACCAAGGAGGTCCTTGGATGAGGTTAAATAGCAACTCATATATCTCCGTTGTGGTGTTTGCGTAAGTAAGATGCGATCCTACTAGATACCCTTGGTCACCACGTAAAACATGCAACAACAAAATTAGAGGACGTCTAACTTGTTTTTGCAGGGTATGATTGTGATGTGATATGGCCAATGATGTGATGTGATATATTGGATGTATGAGATGATCATGTTGTAATAGAAATATCGACTTGCACGTCGATGGTACGGCAACCGGCAGGAGCCATAGGGTTGTCTTTATACTAACATATGTGCTTGCAGATGCGTTTACTATTTTGCTAGGATGTAGCTTTAGTAGTGATAGCATAAGTAGCACGACAACCCCGATGGCGACACATTGATGGAGATCATGATGATGGAGATCATGGTGTGGCGCCGGTGACAAGAAGACCGTGCCGGTGCTCTGGTGATGGAGATCAAGAAGCACGTGATAATGGCCATATCATGTCACTTATGAATTGCATGTGATGTTAATCCTTTTATGCACCTTATTTTGCTTAGAACGACGGTAGCATTATGAGGTGATCTCTCGCTAAAATTTCAAGACAAAATTGTGTTCTCCCCGACTGTGCACCGTTGCTACAGTTCGTCGTTTCGAGACACCACGTGATGATCGGGTGTGATAGACTCAACGTTCACATACAACGGGTGCAAAACAGTTGCGCACGCGGAACACTCGGGTTAAGCTTGACGATCCTAGCATGTGCAGACATGGCCTCGGAACACATGAGACCGAAAGGTCGATCATGAATCATATAGTTGATATGATTAGCATAGGGATGCTTACCACTGAAACTACTCTCGACTCACGTGATGATCGGACTTGGGATAGTGTAAGTGGATCATGAACCACTCAAATGACTAGAGAGATGTACTTTTTGAGTGGGAGTTTAGCATATAATTTGATTAAGTTGAACTCTAATTATCTTGAACATAGTCTAAGTCCACTTTGAATATATTTGTGTTGTAGATCATGGCTCACGCAAGTGTCATCCTCAATTTTAATACGTTCCTAGAGAAAGCTAAGTTCAAAGATGATGGAAGCAACTTTGTAGACTGGGCTCGTAATCTTAAGCTAATCTTACAAGCTGGAAAGAAGGATTATGTCCTTAATGCTGCGCTAGGAGATGAACCACCCGCTACGGCTGATCAGGATGTTAAGAACGCTTGGCTAGCACGTAAGGAGGACTACTCAATAGTTCAATGTGCAGTCTTGTATGGCTTAGAGCCGGGACTTCAACGTCGCTTTGAGCGTCATGGAGCATTTGAGATGTTCCAGGAGTTGAAGTTTATCTTTCAGAAGAACGCCCGGATCGAGAGGTATGAGACCTCCGATAAATTCTATGCTTGCAAGATGGAGGAAAGCTCGTCTGTCAGTGAACATGTGCTCAAGATGTCTGGGTACTCAAACCGTCTAGCTGAACTAGGGATTGAACTCCCGCAAGAAGCTATCACTGACAGAATCCTCCAATCACTGCCGCCAAGCTATAAAGGCTTTGTGTTGAACTACAACATGCAAGGGATGAACAAGTCTCCCGGCGAGTTGTTTGCGATGCTGAAAGTCGCAGAGTCTGAACTCCGTAAAGAGCATCAAGTGTTGATGGTGAGCAAGACCACTAGTTTCAAGAGAAACGGCAAAGGCAAGAAGGGTAATTCGAAGAAGAGCGGCAAGCCTGTTGCCAATCCGCCGAAGAAACCCAAGGCTGGACCTAAGCCTGAAACAGAGTGCTTCTATTGCAAGGGTATGGGTCACTGGAAGCGCAATTGCCCCAAGTATCTGGCAGATAAGAAGGCGGGCAAAGAAAAATCAGGTATATTTGATATACATGTTATTGATGTGTACTTAACCGGCTCTCGTAGTGGTGCCTGGGTATTCGATACCGGTTCTGTTGCTCACATTTGCAACTCGAAACAGGAACTGCGGAATAGACGGAGGCTGGCGAAAGACGAAGTGACGATGCGCGTAGGAAACGGTTCCAAGGTTGATGCAATCGCCGTCGGCACCGTGTCACTTCAACTACCATCGGGATTAGTGATGAACTTAAATCATTGTTATTTAGTGCCTGCGTTGAGCATGAACATTATATCTGGATCTTGTTTATTGCGAGACGGTTACTCTTTTAAGTCTGAGAATAATGGTTGTTCTATTTCTATGAGTAACATCTTTTATGGTCATGCACCGAATGTGAGAGGATTGTTCATATTGAATCTTGATAGAGATACGCATATACATAACATTGAGACCAAAAGAGTTAGAGTAAACAATGATAGCACCATATTTTTGTGGCACTGCCGCTTGGGTCATATTGGTGTAAAACGCATGAAGAAACTCCATGCTGATGGACTTTTGGAGTCACTTGACTTTGATTCACTTGACACGTGCGAACCATGCCTCATGGGCAAGATGACTAAGACTCCGTTCTCCGGAACAATGGAGCGTGCAAGTGACTTGTTGGAAATCATACATACCGATGTGTGTGGTCCAATGAGCGTGGAGGCACGCGGCGGATATCGTTATTTTCTCACCTTCACTGACGATCTAAGTAGATATGGTTATGTCTACTTGATGAAGCACAAGTCTGAAACATTTGAAAAGTTCAAGCAATTTCAGAGTGAAGTGGAAAATCATCGTAACAAGAAGATCAAGTTCCTACGGTCTGATCGTGGGGGTGAGTATCTGAGTTTTGAGTTTGGTACTCACTTAAGACAATGTGGAATTGTTTCGCAGTTAACACCGCCTGGAACACCACAGCGTAATGGTGTGTCCGAACGTCGTAATCGTACTTTGTTAGAGATGGTGCGATCTATGATGTCTCTTACTGATTTGCCATTATCTTTTTGGGGTTATGCATTAGAAACAGCTGCATTCACTTTAAATAGGGCACCATCAAAATCCGTTGAGACGACACCATACGAACTGTGGTATGGCAAAAGACCAAAGTTGTCGTTTCTTAAAGTTTGGGGATGTGATGCTTATGTCAAAAAGCTTCAGCCTGAAAAGCTGGAACCCAAAGCGGAAAGGTGCATCTTCATAGGTTACCCAAAAGAGACCGTTGGGTACACCTTCTATCTCAAATCCGAGGGCAAAGTGTTTGTTGCTAAAAATGGAGCTTTTCTCGAGAAGAAGTTTATCTCAAGAGAATTGAGTGGGAGGAAGATAGAACTTGACGAGGTTGTCGAACCTCTCATCCCTCTGGATGGTGGCGCAGGGCAAGGGGAAACCTCTATCGTTGCGACGCCGGTTGAGGAGGAAGTTAATGATGATGATCATGAAACTCTGGTTCAAGTTTCTGTCGAACCACGCAGGTCGACGAGACCACGTGCTGCTCGAGAGTGGTACGGTAATCCCGTCTTATCAATCATGTTGTTGGACAACAATGAACCTGCAAATTATGAAGAAGCAATGGTGGGCCCAGATTCCAACAAATGGCTAGAAGCCATGAAGTCCGAGATAGGATCCATGTATGAGAACAAAGTGTGGACTTTGGAAGTACTGCCTGAGGGCCGCAAGGCTATTCAAAACAAATGGATCTTTAAGAGGAAGACGGACGCTGACGGCAATGTGACCGTTTATAAAGCTCGACTTGTGGCAAAGGGTTTTTCACAAGTTCAAGGAGTTGACTACGATGAGACATTCTCACCCGTAGCGATGCTTAAGTCCGTCAGAATCATGTTAGCAATAGCTGCATTTTCGATTATGAAATCTGGCAGATGGATGTCAAAACGGTGTTCCTTAACGGTTTCCTTAAGGAAGAGTTGTATATGATGCAACCCGAAGGTTTTGTCGATCCTAAAAATGCTGACAAGGTGTGCAAGCTCCAGCGATCCATTTATGGACTGGTGCAAGCATCTCGGAGTTGGAACAAACGCTTTGATGAGGTGATCAAAGCATTTGGGTTTATACAAGTGGTTGGAGAATCTTGTATTTACAAGAAAGTGAGTGGGAGCTCTGTGGCGTTTCTAATATTATATGTGGATGACATATTACTGATTGGAAACAACGTAGAGCTTTTGGAGAGCGTAAAAGGTTACTTGAATAAAAGTTTCTCTATGAAGGACCTAGGAGAAGCTGCTTACATTCTGGGCATTAAGATCTATAGGGATAGATCAAAACGCCTGATAGGACTTTCACAAAGCACATACCTTGATAAAGTTTTGAAGAGGTTCAAAATGGAACAGTCCAAGAAAGGGTTCTTGCCAGTGTTACAAGGTACGAGATTGAGTAAGACTCAGTGCCCAGCAACTGATGAACATAGAGAGCATATGCGCTCCGTCCCCTATGCTTCAGCCATAGGCTCTATCATGTATGCAATGCTGTGCACTAGACCGGATGTTAGCCTGGCCATAAGTATGGCAGGTAGGTTCCAGAGTAATCCAGGAGTGGATCACTGGACGGCGGTCAAGAATATCCTGAAGTACTTGAAAAGGACTAAGGAGATGTTTCTCGTGTATGGAGGTGACGAAGAGCTCGCCGTAAAAGGTTACGTCAATGCAAGCTTTGACACAGATCCGGACGACTCTAAGTCGCAAACCGGATACGTATTTATTCTTAATGGGGGTACAGTAAGCTGGTGCAGTTCCAAGCAAAGCGTCGTAGCAGATTCTACATGTGAAGCGGAGTACATGGCTGCCTCGGAGGCGGCTAAGGAGGGTGTCTGGATGAAGCAGTTCATGACGGATCTTGGAGTAGTGCCAAGTGCACTGGATCCAATAACCTTGTTCTGTGACAACACTGGTGCCATTGCCCTGGCAAAGGAACCAAGGTTTCACAAGAAGACCAGACACATCAAACGACGCTTCAACCTCATCCGCGACTACGTCGAGGAGGAGGACGTAAATATATGCAAAGTGCACACGGATCTGAATGTAGCAGACCCGCTGACTAAGCCTCTTCCACGGCCAAAACATGATCGACACCAGAACTGTATGGGTGTTAGATTTATTACAATGTAATTCACATGGTGATGTGAGGGCTAGATTATTGACTCTAGTGCAAGTGGGAGACTGTTGGAATTATGCCCTAGAGGCAATAATAAATGTATAGTTATTATTATAATTCCTGTATCAAGATAATAGTTTATTATCCATGCTATAATTGTATTGAATGAAGACTCATTTACATGTGTGGATACATAGACAAAACACCGTCCCTAGCATGCCTCTAGTTGGCTAGCCAGTTGATCGATGATAGTCAGTGTCTTCTGATTATGAACAAGGTGTTGTTGCTTGATAGCTGGATCACGTCATTGGGAGAATCACGTGATGGACTAGACCCAAACTAATAGACGTAGCATGCTGATCGTGTCATTTTGTTGCTACTGTTTTCTGCGTGTCAAGTATTTATTCCTATGACCATGAGATCATATAACTCACTGACACCGGAGGAATGCTTTGTGTGTATCAAACGTCGCAACGTAACTGGGTGACTATAAAGATGCTCTACAGGTATCTCCGAAGGTGGTAGTTGAGTTAGTATGGATCAAGACTGGGATTTGTCACTCCGTGTGACGGAGAGGTATCTCAGGGCCCACTCGGTAATACAACATCACACACAAGCCTTGCAAGCAATGTAACTTAGTGTAAGTTGCGGGATCTTGTATTACGGAACGAGTAAAGAGACTTGCCGGTAAACGAGATTGAAATAGGTATGCGGATACTGACGATCGAATCTCGGGCAAGTAACATACCGAAGGACAAAGGGAATGACATACGGGATTATACGAATCCTTGGCACTGAGGTTCAAACGATAAGATCTTCGTAGAATATGTAGGATCCAATATGGGCATCCAGGTCCAGCTATTGGATATTGACCGAGGAGTCTCTCGGGTCATGTCTACATAGTTCTCGAACCCGCAGGGTCTGCACACTTAAGGTTCGACGTTGTTTTATGCGTATTTGAGTTATATGGTTGGTTACCGAATGTTGTTCGGAGTCCCGGATGAGATCACGGACGTCACGAGGGTTTCCGGAATGGTCCGGAAACGAAGATTGATATATAGGATGACCTCATTTGATTACCGGAAGGTTTTCGGAGTTACCGGGAATGTACCGGGAATGACGAATGGGTTCCGGGGGTTCACCGGAGGGGGGCAACCCACTCCGGGAAAGCCCATAGGTATTTGGGGGGGTCACACCAGCCCTTAGTGGGCTGGTGGGACAGCCCACCAAATCCTATGCGCCAAGGAAGAAAAATCAAAGAAAGAAAGAAAAAAGGAGGGGAAGTGGGAAGGGGGAAGGACTCCCTCCCACCAAACCAAGTAGGACTCGGTTTGGGGGGGGGAGAGTCCTCCCCCCTGGCTCGGCCGACCACTTGGGGTTCCCTTGGACCCCAAGGCAAGGTCCCCCTCCCTCCTCCTATATATATGGGGCTTTTAGGGCAGATTTGAGACGACTTTCTCACGGCTGCCCGACCACATACCTCCATAGTTTTTCCTCTAGATCGCGTTTCTGCGGAGCTCGGGCGGAGCCCTGCTGAGACGAGATCATCACCAACCTCCGGAGCGCCGTCACGCTGCCGGAGAACTCTTCTACCTCTCCGTCTCTCTTGCTGGATCAAGAAGGCCGAGATCATCGTCGAGCTGTACGTGTGCTGAACGCGGAGGTGCCGTCCGTTCGGTACTAGATCGTGGGACTGATCGCGGGATTGTTCGCGGGGCGGATCGAGGGACGTGAGGACGTTCCACTACATCAACCGCGATCTCTAATCGCTTCTGCTGTACGATCTACAAGGGTACGTAGATCACTCATCCCCTCTCGTAGATGGACATCACCATGATAGGTCTTCGTGCGCGTAGGAAATTTTTTGTTTCCCATGCGACGTTCCCCAACAGAATCATCTTCTTCCTCTGTCTCTCTCACGTCACAGCAAGTTTTCCTTCCATGGACAGAGGATCTCCACCTCCGGGATTCGCGAAGCACCTTCCCTCCCAGCGCCTCCCGTCGCCTCTATAAGAACCCCCATGGCCTCCTCGTTCCATTCCCGTTGAAACCATCCCCTCTCCTCGCCTCTAGCTCGCACGCCACCCTCGCCGGAGTCAGTCACCAGTGAGCTCGCCGTGCACCTCCACATCGCCCCTGCAGCCCTCCCCACCTCGCTGCACCCCTCCCTGCCGAGCCCTCTCCACCCCTTCGGCCCCCTCCACCGCCGCCCCACCCCTCGCCCTTCCCCACCATCGCCAGAGCTACTGCCCATCCCCGACCAGGAGCTTTTCTCCAAGAACACCACCACGTCGCCCCCCCTGCACCATCTCCACCTCGCCTCCCTCCCCTCCCTGGAGCCCCACCGCCCCCCTGCCACCCCACCTCCTCCACCGGCCCCTTCCCCACTCCGCCGGAGTGCCCCTTCCCCACCCAGCCGGACCTCCCCATCGCTGGAGAGTGCCCTCGCCGTGCTTTCCTCTGGAGCACGAGGTAACCCCTCCTCCCTTCTCTTTTTTTTCTTTTACTTGTTCTGTTTTTTTTTGTAGTTCTGCCCTTAGATCTATTTTCAACGGTGTAGACTAGAGTAGATAACCTTTCGGTTTTTAAACAAAAACCGCACCGGTTTTTTTTCGCTTAACTTTTAGCCAGAGAACTTTTCTTATTTAGCGGCCATTCTCTGTTTAGCCTATGCAGCAAACACCCTTAGCCAATCAGTGGGCGCCACGTGCGTGTAGCAATTATTCTGTTTTTCTGTCTAGTTCCAAAAACAGCAAAGTTTCTGTTTTGTTTTGGCCATAACTTTTGATCCCGAAGTCCAATAATAGTGATTCCTTTTCCAGTAGCTCACAAATTTCCTGTAGTTTTTAAAAACATATAATTTGTCTATGTTTGAAATTTTCAAATATAAGTTAGATCAGATTTAGTTTAAACCTTGTTTTGCCTATTCCAGGAGTTTAAAAATAGCTTTTAATTTGATTCCTTTTTGTACTGATCACTAGTTATCTTATTTATCAGTGGTAAAAAGTTAAGATTTGTTTGAGTATTTGAGCTCACTGTTTCATGTGAAACAATTTCTGTTTCACCTCTTTTAGGATTTCGGTTAATTCCTTTTCTAATTTTGTTTTAAAATATTTTCTTTTATATTTCAGAAATATTATGTTTTGTTTCTGTTAGTTAAACAGTAGTTTTGCAACAAGTTTTTATTTTATTTTTATTTGTTTTCATGAAATCAATTCTAGTTCCTTAGTAAGTTGCAATTGGTTTCTCCACTGTTTCAAATCCCGTTTGTAAGTACTTTCAAATAGTTTTGTGAAAAATACTTTATTTTATCTTAGTTCCTTGTTATTATTTTCTGTTAGACAAAAACTATTTAGTGTTTGACGTAGTAGAAGACTCCCTAGTCTTATTTGAAGTTTCTTTCGGTTTCTTATTCGCTCTCTCTCTTTTGTTTTGATTGCTAGAATGATTGCTAGTATGAGTGCTTATGTGAATGGTATGTTTGCTATATAGATTTCATCGGAGAGTGACGAGTAGTCTATCAAGTTATTTTCTCGAGAAATTCTTCTTCGTCAACATCACCAGGCAAGTCACTTGATCATACTATCACCTATGTTTTATGCATCGTAGTTCTACCATCCTATGCCCAAATTGCATGTTGCTTAGGTACTTGGAAATTTTAGTATAAGTTGTAGTATCATGTGGTAGGCACACAACAACCCCGATACTTGGCCCCGGGACGACAAATTTCATATTGCTATGCTTGAGTAGACAGGATTTCGGTTGAGTGCATAACACGAGTGATGCAAGGTTGCTTAAATAATCAAGACCGGTTAAGACAAGATTTTCAAGACCTCGGACGCAATGCAACTCTGGGTGAAGGACGGTTGATCGGCTCCCTAGAGAACCCAGTGGATGACCCGGAATGCTGGAGAGGCCATGACATCATGCGGATAGCTTCACCCAGGCTCAAAGAGACGGAAGGATATTTTCAAGACCCAAGGCTTACCTGCACAGCCACAAGTCATTATGGGCTCTGGCTTGGTTGGACAACGCGGCGACTCTGGACAGGCGGTGCTAGCAGATGTAGACAAACGGTAGGAATGGATGGGCGCTGACAGGGATTCAGAGAGACCCGTTGAAAGACCATGTTTTGATCATCCGGTCTTCAAACACCCTGAAGTGCGAGGACATACACGGAGGCGATCAAATCTTGTGGGGAACGTGTGCAAAACTCTGCAGAGTACTCAAACCTAATCGATTAGCCGTGTCCACGGTCATGGACAACTTGAGCCAAAGGAACTGAAGTTATCTGAAATTCTCAACACAAATAATAATATTGATGTGGGAATTATTGACAACTCGGGTATGAGAACTGGTTGGCGGAACCATCTCATTAACAACCAACAGCGTAGTAATATTTTGCTTTTAGCCCCTCTTGATGTAGGAGAAAACTTGCTTTTCGCTAAAAAAACTTATAGCCCCACCTGCCATATATGCATATAGTATAGATGATTATTTTACCCCCTTTCATATGTGACTTGCCGGCATATTCAATATGCTGACCTACACGGCTGCAACGTCTTATGTTGCAGATATTTTCTTCAATGAGTAAGAGTACGATTCAGGGTTACGGTCTACACTCAACTTGACATCAGTGTTTATTGGCACTCCACTCCCTTGACTGCTTCCGCTGAGATATTTAAGGTATATATCAGTTTTACGCTATTTACATGTGATTGCACTTTGATATATACATTGATGTACTGTGTGTGCCAGCATACTGATCCAGGGATGGCACAGATACACAGAAGCTTGACTCGTTTTGAGTCGGGTCGCTACAGAAACCCATGCCCTTTCCTCCCCAACCATCCAAGAAAAAGGATGATGAGGATTTTGAGCGCTATGTTGAAATGATTAGACCTGTCTTGGAGCCGGTGTTAGTGTTATGCCTCTGTCTCTTTATCGTAGACTTGAACTGGATAAGTTGACACCCACTGAAATCTCTCTGCAAATAGACGACAAATCAACTGCTTTCCCTATCGGCATTTGCGAGGATGTGCCTGTTGTGGTTGCTAACGATACTATCTTAACAGACTTTGTTATTCTGGATATTCCCGAGGATGATGCCATGGCGGTCATCCTTGGGAGACCCTTTTTAAACACCGCAGGGGCTGTTATAGATTGCAACAAAGGCAATGTCACTTTCCATGTCAACAGTAAAGAGCATACGGTGCACTTTCCGAAGAAACAACATCGAGTACATTGCATCAATGCTATCGAAAAAACTTCATCGATTCTTATTGGGAGCTTTGAATGCCCTATACCTTCTGTTAAGATGAAGTATGATTTGCTTGTTGGGGATATTCACATCCCCATTGAGGTAACCTAGTGACTATTCAAAAATTCTTCGTCTTCTTTTGCGATTCGAAAAAGTTTGTCAAGGAGACTTGATCAACCTCATTGACGGATTTCTTTAGATGACCATGAGATGGATGAATCGAGGAGTCACAAACCTTTGTTCCAAGCTTTCACCTTCGGTAGCTTAGAAGAAAAATGATAGATTTAGTTTAGTTTTCCCTGTTTTCTGTCTTAGCGTCCCGTAGAAAAATACCCCGAAAATAAATGTTCTCCGAATGCCGTGAAAATCAAGTATGATTTTTTCTGGAATTTTTGAAAAATTCTGAGACGGAGAGCTAGTCAGGGGGCTGCACCAGTGGCCACAAGCCCTGTAGGCGCGGGCACCCCCCTGGCTGCACCACCCAGTCTTCTGGGGGCCACGTGCACTCCCTCCACTCATTCTAGCTCCCATCTGCTTCTCCTACCTCCAGAAAAAAATTGTTTCGCAGCTCAAACCCGTGTTCTTGCTCTTCTTGCTGGGATTTTTGATCTCCTTGTGCAAAGCACCATTCACCAAGCTATTTTGGGGAAATTACTCCTTGGTAAGTGACTCCTCCATTGGTCCAATTAGTTTTTGCTCTAGTTCCTTATACTTCGCGTATTTTTGCTGCCTTGGTGACCCTGTTCTTGAGCTTTGCATGATAATTTTAGCTGGTCCCAAGTAGTTTTGATGCGTAATATGGTCTCTAGGCACTTGTGGGAGTAGTTTCTACGAGTTTCGTTGGGCCTTATTCACTTTTCCTTAGAGTCACTGAAAATTTCAGAAAAAGGAAGATGTTCAGGAGAAACTATCATGGTGGTTCCTCAAGCAAGAGAGGTCCCCGTCTCGCGATTCGGGAACCCGATCCTTACCAACCAAGGAATGCACAGGTACAACCATGTGAATGGACTTCTGATGAATTCAAGATTGAGGCAGGTTTCAAAGATGAGTTTGATACACTTGTTCACAACGTCAGACTCGAAGAATTCATCTATGATAAATGTGAACAGTATGTCACTCTCACTGCCTCTTTTGTTCGTAGATTCAAATTTTCAGCTCATCGTGACACATCTGTACTGTTTGATCTCTATGACAAATCGTATACCATGGATTTAGAGGATTTCAATAGAATTCGCAAGATACCTGTTTGGGGTAGTCTCAATGATCCTCCTAAATCTTCGGTTAGGGATTTTTTCTCTGGTATAAGTGTCGGAGAAACTAGAGATATTACACAGGCTACCATGGGGAGCATTCATTTTCCTGCCTTGCATTACTTTGCCCTCTTCATAGGTAGATGCATTAACGGCAAGATTGAGCATTGTCACCTCTGTGCACCCGACCTTAGTATTCTTAAGAGCGCAGTAACGGGTGATAGAAGTTTCAACATGGGAGCTATAATAGCAAGGAGGCTGAATAATAATGCTAATGAAGGGGATTTCTTTGGTGGGATCTATGCCACTCGCATAGAAAATTTTCTTGGAGTACCCATCCGTGAAGGAGATCCCAGCTCCATACAGCTTTCCTTGATCGCACCGCTTTGACACGCTATCAGTTCCTTGAGAGGGATGACGAATCCCTCTTATACCGTTTAATATTTAACCGGCAACGTGTTTTCCATGTTACCCTTCCTGCTCCTGCCTTCTTTGACTTTCACGTAAAACGGAGATATTACAGAACCAGAGGAGAGGCAGAGGAGTATGAGAGGGAGGCAAAGGTTGCTCGTCTCCGTGAGGCAGCTATTCAGGCAGTAGCTGCAGTGCTCCCGTATAACCCCCATTATGATTTTGGGTATCTCCCGGACCATCCTTGGGAGTAGACCAACTTAGGCCAAAAGCCTAAGCTTGGGGGAGTACGTGTTTCTCATCGACTTTACATTCTTGCTTACGCTTTCACTTTGTTAGTCGGTGTTCACACTTTTCCACTGTATCATCCATGCTAGTTTATTTCTTTTTCTCATTTTCTTTTCTTGTGTTTATCTAGTTTGAGAAAACCCATAAATATTTTCATTCTTCTTTTGTTTGTTGGGAGCTTTCCCATGTAAATACTTTTCTTTTTCTTTGGGTCAAGGTAGAAGACCATGGTTACAATGTTTAGTGGCCCTCACATGCATATATGTTTATCTGTCAAAGAGCCATATTACTTTGTCTTCTCCTTTGTGTTTGCTTGCAGATTCCAGCTTAGTCCAATGCACGAGCACTCATTCGGTCGTGCAAGTGAAAGGCAATAATGACGATATATGATGAAGTGACTGAGCTTGGAAAAGCTGGTATGAGCTCGATCTATTTTGTTTTTGTAAATATGACTAGCTCATCGTTCCAGATTCAGCTTTGTTGTGAGAGAGACATGTTTTGCAATGACAACTTAGAGATCATAGTTTCTGATGCCATGCTTAATTAGTAGGAGCTTATAATGGTTTGTCTTGGATGCCAACATGAATTTTGAGATGACTATGATGTAGTATGATAGGATGGTATCCTCCTTTGAATGATTCAAGTGGCTTGACTTGGCACATGTTCACGCATGTAGTTGAAACAAAATCAACGTAACCTCTATGATATTCATGTTCATGGTGATTTATGTCCTACTCATGCTTGCACTCAATGTTGGTTAATCTCAATGCATTTTGATGACTGTTGTCGCTCTCTAGTTGGTCGCTTCCCAGTCTTTTGCTAGCCTTCACTTGTACTAAGCGGGAACACTACTTGTGCATCCACTTCCATAAACCCAAAGTTGTTCCATGTGAGTCCACCATGTTGGAATTATGCCCTAGAGGCAATGATAAATAAGTTATTATTATAATTCCTGTATCAAGATAATCATTTATTATCCATGCTATAATTGTGTTGAATGAAGACTTAGATACATGTGTGGATACATAGACAAAACACTGTCCCTAGCAAGCCTCTAAGTTGGCTAGCCAGTTGATCAAGGATAGTCAAGGTCTTCTGACTATGTACAAGGAGTTGTTGCTTGATAACTGGATCACATCATTGGGTGAATCATGTGATGGACTAGACCCAAACTAATGAACATAGCAAGTTGATCGTGTCATTTTCTTGCTACTGTTTTCTGCGTGTCAAGTATTTATTCCTATGACCATGAGATCATATAACTCACTGGCACCGGAGGAATGCCTTGTGTGTATCAAACATCACAACGTAACTGGGTGACTATAAAGATGCTCTACAGGTATCTCTGAAGGTGCCCGTTGAGTTAGTATAGATCAAGACTGGGATTTGTCACTCCATGTGACGGAGAGGTATCTCGGGGCCCACTCTGTAATATAACATCACACACAAGCCTTGCAAGCAATGTTACTTAGTGTAAGTCACGGGGTCTTGTATTACGGAACGGGTAAAGAGACTTGCCGGTAAACGAGATTGAAATAGGTATGCGGATACTGACGATCGAATCTCGGGCAAGTAACATACTGAAGGACAAAGGGAATGACATACGGGATTATATGAATCCTTGGCACTGAGGTTCAATCGATAAGATCTTCGTAGAATATGTAGGATCCAATATGGGCATCTAGGTCCTTCTATTGGATATTGACCGAGGAGTCCCTCAGGTCATGTCTACATAGTTCTCGAACCCGTAGGGTCTGCACACTTAAGGTTAGGCGATATTTTATGTGTATTTGAGTTATATGGTTGGTTACCGAATGTTGTTCGGAGTCCCGGATGAGATCACGGACGTCACGAGGGTTTCCGGAATTGGCTGGAAACGAAGACTGATATATAGGATGACCTCATTTGATTACCGGAAAGTTTTCGGACATTACCGGGAATGTACCGGGAGTGACGAATGGGTTCCGGATGTTCACCGGAGGGTGGCCAGCCCACCCGGGAGAAGCCCATAGGCCTTAGGGGTGCCGCACCAGCCCTTAGTGGGCTGGTGGGACAGCCCAAGAGGCCCTATGTGCAGGAATCAATGGAAAAATAAAAAAAAGGGGAAGTGGGAAAGTGGAGAAGGACTCCACCTTCCAATCCTAGTTGGATTAGGATTGGAGGGGGAGGACTCCCCCCTTTGGTTCGGCCGACCCCTTGGGGCTCCCTTGAGCCTCAAGCCAAGGCCCTCCCCCTCCCTCCTATATATACTGAGGTATTAGGGATGATTTGAGACAACTTTGCCACGGCAGCCCGACCACATACCTCCACGGTTTTTCCTCTAGATCGTATTTCTGCGGAGCTCGGGCGAAGCCCTGCTGAGAGAGATGACAACCAACCTCCGGAGCGCCGTCACGCTGCCGGAGAACTCATCTACCTCTCTGTCTCTCTTGCTAGATCAAGAAGGCCGAGATCATCGTCGAGTTGTACGTGTGCTGAACGCGGAGGTGTCGTCCGTTCGGCACTAGATCGGAGCGGATCGTGGGACGGATCGCGGGACGGTTCGTTGGAAGGTTCATGGGGCGGATCGAGGGACGTGACGTTGTTCCACTACATCAACTGGGTTTCTTAACGCTTCCTGTTGTGTGATCTACAAGGGTACGTAGATCGGAAATACACTCTCGTAGATGGACATCACCATGATAGGTCTTCGTGCGCGTAGGAATTTTTTTGTTTCCCGTACCACATTCCCCAACAGTGGTATCAGAGCTAGGTTCATGCGTAGATGTCATCTCGAGTAGAACACAAAAGTTTTTGTGGGCGGTGATGTTCGATTTGCTGCCCTCCTTAGTATTTTCTTGATTCCGCGGTATTGTTGGATCGAAGCAGCTTGGACCGACATTACTCATACGCTTACGAGAGACTGGTTTCATCGCTATGAGCAACCCCGTTGCTCAAATATGACTGGCGAGTGTCGGTTTCTCCAACTTTAGTTGAATCGCATTTGACCGAGGAGGTCGTTGGAGAGAGGTTAAATAGCAATTC
This sequence comes from Hordeum vulgare subsp. vulgare, assembly GCF_904849725.1. Lineage (NCBI taxonomy): Eukaryota > Viridiplantae > Streptophyta > Magnoliopsida > Poales > Poaceae > Hordeum > Hordeum vulgare. The sequence goes on along the minus strand of NC_058522.1, from coordinate 135,876,974 downwards.
ATACATCCCCGTTGTGGTGTTTGCGTAAGTAAGATGCGATCCTACTAGATACCCATAGCCACCACGTAAAACATGCAACAACAATTAGAGGACGTCTAACTTGTTTTTGTAGGGTATTCTTGTGATGTGATATGGCCGATGATGTGATGTGATATATTGGATGTATGAGATGATCATGTTGTAATAGTTAATATCGACTTGCACGTCGATGCTACAGCAACCGGCAGGAGCCATAGGGTTGTCTTTAAACTAACATTTGTGTTTGCAGATGTGTTTACTATATTGCTAGGACGTAGCTTTAGTAGTAATAGCATAGCATACACGACAACCTCGATGGCGGCACGATGATGGAGATCATGATGATGGGGATCATGGTGTGGCGCCGGTGACAAGAATATCATACCGGTGCTTTGGTGATGAAGATCAAGGAGAACTTGATGATGGCCATATCATGTCACTTATGAATTGCATGTGATGTTAATCCTTTTATGCACCTTATTTTTCTTAGAACGACAGTAGCATTATGAGGTGATCTCTCACTAAAATTTCAAGACGAAATTGTGTTCTCGCCGACTGTGCACCGTTGCTACTGTTCATCGTTTCGAGACACCACGTGATGATCGGGTGTGATAGACTCAACGTTCAAATACAACGGGTGCAAAACAGTTGCACACGTGGAACACTCGGGTTAAGCTTGACGAGCCTAGCATGTGCAGACATGGCCTCGGAACACATGAGACTGAAAGGTCGATCATGAATCATATAGTTGATATGATTAGCATAGGTATTCTTACCACTGAAACTATCCTCAACTCATGTGATGATCAGACTTGAGCTAGTGGAATTGGATCATGAACCACTCAAATGACTAGTGAGATGTACTTTTTCAGTGGGAGTTTAGCAAGTAATTTGATTAGTTAAACTCTAATTATCTTGAACATAGTCTAAGTCCACTTTGAAAATATTTGTGTTGTAGATCAATGGCTCACGCGATAGTCACCCTGAATTTTAATACGTTCCTAGATAAAGCTAAGTTGGAAGATGATGGAAGCAACTTTGTAGACTGGGCTCGTAATCTTAAGTTGCTCCTACAAGTTGGGAAGAAGGATTATGTCATAAATGCTGCGTTAGGAGATGAACCACCCGCTGCGGCTGAGCAAGATGCTAAGAACGCTTGGTTAGCATGCAAGGAGGACTACTTAGTAGTTAAATGCGCAGTCTTGTATGGCGTAGAGCCGGGACTTCAATGTCGCTTTGAGCATCATGGAGTATCTGAGATGTTCCAGGAGTTGAAGTTTATCTTTCAGAAGAACGCCCGGATCGAGAGGTATGAGACCTCCTATAAATTCTATGCTTGCAAGATGAAGGAGAATTCGTCTGTCAGTGAACATGTGCTCAAAATGTCTGGGTACTCAAACCGTCTAGCTGAGCTGGGGATTGAACTCCCGCAAGAGGCTATCACTGACAGAATTCTTCAATCACTGCCACCAAGCTATAAGAGCTTTGTGTTGAACTATAACATGCAAGGGATGAACAAGTCACCCGGCGAGTTATTCGCGATGCTGAAAGTCACAGAGTCAGAACTCCGTAAAGAGCATCAAGTGTTGATGGGGAATAAGACCACTAGTTTCAATAGAAACGGCAAAGGAAAGAAGGGTAATTCAAAGAAGAGCGGCAAGCATGTTGCCAATCCGACGAAGAAGCCCAAAGCTGGACCAAAGCCTGAAACAGAGTGCTATTATTGCAAGGGTATGGGTCACTGGAAGCGCAACTGCCCCAAGTATCTGGCTGATAAGAAGGCAGCCAAAGAAAAATCAGGTATATTCGATATACATGTTATTGATGTGTACTTAACCAGCTCTCGTAGTCGTGCCTGGGTATTCGATATCGGTTCTGTTGCTCATATTTGCAACTCGAAACAGGAACTGCGGAATAAGCGAAGCTTGGCGAAGGATGAAGTGACAATGCGCGTGGGAAATGGTTCCAAGGTTGATGCAATCGCCGTCGGCACAGTTTCACTTCAGTTACCATCAGGATTAGTTATGAACTTAAATAAATGTTATTTAGTGCCTGCGTTAAGCATGAACATTATATCTGGATCTTGTTTATTGTGAGACGGTTACTCGTTTAAGTTAGAGAATAATGGTTGTTCTATTTCTATGAGTAATATCTTTTATGGTCATGCACCCAATTTGAGAGGATTGTTCATACTGAATCTTGATAGTGATAATACACATATACATAACATTGAGACCAAAAGAGTTAGAGTTAACAATGATAGCGCCATGTTTTCATGGCACTGTCGTTTAGGTCATATCGGTGTAAAGCGCATGAAGAAACTCCATACCGATGGACTTTTGGAGTCACTTGACTTTGATTCAATTGACACGTGCGAACCATGCCTCATGGGAAATATGGCTAAAACTCCGTTCTCCGGAACAATGGAGCGTGCAAGTGACTTGTTGGAAATCATACATACCAATGTGTGTGGTCCGATGAGTGTGGAGTCACGCGGCGGATATCATTATTTTCTCACCTTCACTGACGATTTGAGTAGATATGGTTATGTCTACTTGATGAAGCACAAGTCTGAAACATTTGAAAAGTTCAAACAATTTCAGAGTGAAGTTGAAAATCATCGTAACAAGAAGATCAAGTTCCTACGGTCTGATCGTGGGGGTGAATATATGAGTTTCGAGTTTGGTGCTCACTTAAGACAATGTGGAATTGTTTCACAGTTGCCACCGCCTGGAACACCAGAGCGTAATGGTGTGTCCGAACGTCGTAATCGTACTTTATTAGAGATGGTGCGATGTATGATATCTCTTACCGATTTGCCGTTATCGTTTTGGGGTTATGCATTAGAAACATCTGCATTCACTTTAAATAGGGCACCATCGAAATCCATTGAGACGACACCATATCAGCTGTGGTGTGGCAAAAGACAAAAGTTGTCGTTTCTTAAAGTTTGGGGATGTGATGCTTATGTCAAAAAGTTTCAGCCTGAAAAGCTAGAACCCAAAGCGGAAAAGTGCGTCTTCATAGGTTACCCAAAAGAGACAGTTGGGTATGCCTTCTATCTCAAATCCGAGGGCAAAGTGTTTGTTGCTAAGAACGGAGCTTTTCTCGAGAAGGAGTTTCTCTCGAGAGAATTGAGTGGGAGGAAGATAGAACTTGATGAGGTTGTCGAACCTCTCATCCCTCTGGATGGTGGCGCAGGGCAAGGGGAAACCCGTGTCGTTGCGACACCGGTTGAGGAGGAAGATAATGATGATGATCATGAAACTCCGGATCAAGTTCCTGTCGGACCTCGCAAGTCAACGAGATCGTGTACTACTCCAGAGTGGTACGGTAATCCCGTCTTATCAATTATGTTGTTGGACAACAATGAGCCTGCAAATTATGAAGAAGCAATGGTGGGCCCGGATTCCAACAAATGGCTGGAGGCCATGAAGTCCGAGATAGGATCTATGCATGAAAACAAAGTGTGGACTTTGGAAGTACTACCTGAAGGCCGCAAGGCTATTCAGAACAAATGGATCTTTAAGAAGAAGACGGACGCTGACGGTAATGTGACCGTTTATAAAGCTCGACTTGTGCCAAAGGGTTTTTCACAAGTTCAAGGAATTGACTATGATGAGATATTCTCAGCCGTAGCGATGCTTAAGTCCATCCGAATCATGTTAGCAATAGCTGCATTTTTCGATTATGAAATCTGGCAGATGGATGTCAAAACAGCGTTCCTTAACGGTTTCCTTAAGGAAGAGTTGTATATGATGCAACCCGAAGGTTTTGTCGATCCTAAAAATGCTAACAAAGTGTGCAAGCTCCAGCGATCCATTTATGGACTGGTGCAAGCATCTCGGAGTTGGAATAAACGCTTTGATGAGGTGATCAAAGCATTTAGGTTTATACAGGTGGTTGGAGAATCTTGTATTTACAAGAAAGTGAGTGGGAGCTTTGTGGCGTTCCTAATACTATATGTGGATGACATGTTACTGATTGGAAACGGCGTGGAGCTTTTGGAGAGCATAAAGGATTACTTGAATAAAAGTTTCTCTATGAAGGACCTAGGAGAAGCTGCTTACATTCTAGGCATAAAGATCTATAGGGATAGATCAAAACGCCTGATAAGACTTTCGCAAAGCACGTACCTTGATAAAGTTTCGAAGAGGTTCAAAATGGAACAGTCCAAGAAGGGGTTCTTGCCAGTTTTACAAGGTACGAGATTGAGTAAGACTCGGTGCCCAGCAACTGATAAAGATAGAGAGCATATGAGTTCCATCCCCTATGCTTTAGCCATAGGTTCTATCATGTATGCAATGTTGTGCACTAGACCGGATGTTAGCCTGGACACAAGTATGGCAGGCAGGTTCCAGAGTAATCCACGAGTGGATGACTGGACGGCGGTCAAGAATATCCTGAAGTACCTGAAAAGGACTAAGGAGATGTTTCTCGTATATGGAGGTGACGAAGAGCTCACCGTAAAAGGTTACGTCGATGCAAGCTTTGACACAGATCCGAACGACTCTAATTCGCAGACCGGATACGCATTTATTCTTAATGGGGGTGCGGTAAGCTGGTGTAGTTCCAAGCAAAGCGTCGTAGCTGCTTCTACATGTGAAGCGGAGTACATGGCTGCCTCGGAGCCACCTAATGAGGGTGTCCGGATGAAGCAGTTCATGACGGATCTTGGAGTGGTGCCGAGCGCACTGAATCCAATAACCCTGTTTTGTGATAACACGGGTGCCATTGCCTTAGAAAAGGAACCATGGTTTCACAAGATGACCAGACACATCAAACGACACTTCAACCTCATCCGCGACTACGTCGAGGAGGAGGACGCGAATATCTGCAAAAGTGCACACGGATGTGAATGTGGCAGACCCGCTGACTAAACCTCTTCCACGGGCAAAGCATGATCAACACCAGAATTGTATGGGTGTTAGATTTATTACAATGTAATTCGCATGACGATGTGAGGACTAGATTATTGACTCTAGTGCAAGTGGGAGACTGTTGGAATTATGCCCTAGAGGCAATCATAAATAAGTTATCATTATAATTCCTGTATCAAGATAATCGTTTATTATCCATGCTATAATTGTGCTGAATGAAGACTTAGATACATGTGTGGATACATAGACAAAACACTGTCCCTAGCAAGCCTCTAAGTTGGCTAGCCAGTTGATCAAGGATAGTCAAGGTCTTCTGACTATGTACAAGGCGTTGTTGCTTGATAACTGGATCACATCATTGGGTGTATCATGTGATGGACTAGACCTAAACTAATGAATGTAGCTTGTTGATCGTGTCATTTTGTTGCTACTATTTTCTGCATGTCAAGTATTTATTCCTATGACCATGAGATCATATAAATCAATGGCACCAGAGGAATGCCTTGTGTGTATCAAACGTCACAACGTAACTGGGTGACTATAAAGATGTTCTACAGGTATCTCCGAAGGTGCCCGTTGAGTTAGTATGGATCAAGACTGGGATTTGTCACTCCGTGTGACGGAGAGGTATCTCGGGGCCCACTCGGTAATACAACATCACACACAAGTCTTGCGATCAATGAGACCTAGTGTAAGTCACGGGATCTTGTATTACGGAACGAGTAAAGAGACTTGCCGGTTAACGAGATTGAAATAGGTATGCGGATACTGACGGTCGAATCTCGAGAAAGTAACATACCAAAGGACAAAGGGAATGACATACGGGATTATATGAATCCTTGGCACTGAGGTTCAATCGATAAGATCTTCGTAGAATATGTAGGATCCAATATGGGCATCGAGGTCACGCTATTGGATATTGACCGAGGAGTCCCTCGGGTCATCTCTACATAGTTCTCGAACCCACAGGGTCTGCACACTTAAGGTTAGGCAATGTTTTATGCGTATTTGAGTTATATGGTTGGTTACCGAATGTTGTTCGGAGTCCCGGATGAGATCACGGACGTCATGAGGGTTTCCGAAATGGTCCAGAAACGTAGATTGATATATAGGATGACCTCATTTGATTATCGGAAAATTTTCGGACATTACCGGGAATATACCGGGATTGACGAATGGGTTCCGGATGTTCACCGGGGGGGCCAGCCCACCCAGGAGAAGCCCATAGGCCTTAGGGGTGCCGCACCAGCCCTTAGTGGGCTGGTGGGACAGCCCAAGAGGCCCTATGCGCAGGAATCAAAGGAAAAAAAAGGGAAGTGGGAAAGTGGAGAAGGACTCCACCTTCCAATCCTAGTTGGACTAGGATTGGAGGGGAGGACTCCCCCCCTTTGGTTCGGCCGACCCCTTGGGGCTCCCTTGAGCCTCAAGGCAAGGCCCTCCCCCTCCCTCCTATATATACTGAGGTATTAGGGCTGATTTCAGACAACTTTGCCACGGCAGCCCGACAACATACCTCCACGGTTTTTCCTCTAGATCGTATTTCGGCGGAGCTCGGGCGGAGCCCTGCTGAGATAGATCACCACCAACCTCTGGAGCACCGTCACGCTGTCGGAGAACTCATCTACCTCTCCGTCTCTCTTGCTGGATCAAGAAGGCCGAGATCATCGTCGAGCTGTACGTGTGCTGAACGCGGAGGTGCCGTCCGTTCGGCACTAGATCGGAGCGGATCGTGGGACGGATCGCGCGACGGTTCGTGGGACGGTTCGCGGGGCGGATCGAGGGACGTGAGGACGTTCCACTACATCAATCGCGTTTCTTAACGCTTCCTGCTGTGCGATCTACAAGGGCACGTAGATCGGAAATCCCCTCTCGTAGATGGACATCACCATGATAGGTCTTCGTGCGCGTAGGAAAATTTTTGTTTCTCGTACCACGTTCCCCAACACACCATACCTACCTATATGTGGTATCTACCTGCCGTTCCAAGTAAATTTGCATGTGCCACTCTCTAAACCTTCAAGAAATAATCCGTTTTGCATGCCCGAACCGCTCATGTGGTGACAAGGGGCGATCAGTATCTTCCATGCTAGGCGTATTATCCTCGATATGTGTTTATTCACTATCGTTCACGAGAAAGGGGCCAGTAATTGGAATGCCCAGTTTCATGCTCAAATTGAAAAGATAATTGCAAACAAAACTCCCCCTGGATTGATGTTGGTATGGACGGCACCCGAGTATTCGGCTAGTCGTGGAGTGTGATTGATCGGTGGTGGGGGAGTCAAAACTTTACTTTTCTGTTTGGGAACCTCCTATAGCATGTGTAGCGTGGAAGATGGTGAAAACTCTTGGTCATTGCGTTGACAATGAAAGCATGCCACCCAAAATTATTATCTCTGTTTTCAAAGCTTGAGGTCTGGCACCCGTGCAAATCAATGCTTCCCTCTGCGAAGGGCCTGTCTATTTATGTTCCTGTTGAGTCATCCTCTTCTTATAAAAGCACCAATTAGAGAGCACCTCTGTCATTTTTATTCTTTGCTTTTAACTATGATTGAGTATGACTGGATCTTCTTTGCCTTGAATTAAAATGATTAGTCAGCCCTTGGTCTTTGAAGGTGCTCTGCATTTATGTTTTGCGGTTTCAGAAAGAGCTAGCGAGATACCATCTGTTCGTACTGCTTCATGATTGTTTTGATTGAAGTGTTGACGTTTGAAACTTATTATTATTTGCCCGCTACTTGATTATGTCATTGATATGAGTTTACCGTGAGGCCTAGATGTCATTTGCTTATGTGGTTAGCTTGTGATCTTGCTGAAATTCTGGATATGAGTTAGACATAGTTGCAACAACAAGATCAAACAGAGTTTGTAAAAGTTTTTCTTTTGTCTCTTTCAGTTTGTCAACTGAATTGCTTGAGGACAAGCAAGGTTTTAAGCTTGGGGGAGTTGATACATCTCCGTCGTATCTACTTTTCCAAACTCTTTTGCCCTTGTTTTGGACTCTAATTTGCATGATTTGAATGGAACTAACCCGGACTAACGTTGTTTTCAGCAGAATTGCCATGGTGTTTTTTTGCACAGAAATAAAAGTTCTCAGAATGACCTGGAAATTTACGGAGAATTTTTGTGGAATATATAAAAAATATTGGCGCGAGAATCAACGGAGGAAGTGGAGAGTGGAGCCCACAAGCCCACCAGGCGCACCCCCCTGGCCATGCATGGCAGGCTTGTGGGGCCCACGAAGCTCCACCGCCTCCAATCTCAGCTCTATTCAGTCCATTTCATCCGGAAAAAATCAAGGAGAAGAGTTCATCACGTTTTACGATACGAAGGCGCCGCCACCTCCTGTTCTTCCTTTGGAGGGCAGATCTGGAGTCCGTTCTGGGCTCCGGAGAGGGGAGATCGTCGCCATCGTCATCACCAACCTTCCTTCATCGCCAATTCCATGATGCTCTTCACTGTTCGTGAGTAATCTCATCGTAGGCTTGCTGGAGGGTGATGGGTTGGATGAGATCTATCATGTAATCAAGTTAGTTTTGAAGGGGATTGATCCCTAGTATCCACTATGTTCTGAGATTGATGTTGCTACTACTTTGCCATGCTTAATGCTTGTCACTAGGGCCCGAGTGCCATGATTTCAGATTTGAACCTATTATGTTGTCGCCAATATATGTGTGTTCTTGATCCTATCTTGCAAGTTGTAGTCACCTACTATGTGTTATGACCCGGCAACCCCGGAGTGACAATAGCCGGAACCACTCCCGGAGATGACCATAGTATGAGGAGTTCATGTATTCACTAAGTGTTAATGTGTTGGTACGGTTCTCTACTAAAAGGAGAACCTTAATATCTCGTAGTTTCCATTAGGACCCCGCTGCCACGGGAGGATTGGACAATAGATGTCATGCAAGTTCTTTTCCCTAAGCACGTATGACTACATACGGAATACATGCCTACATTACATTGACGAACTGGAGCTAGTTACATATCTCTCTGTGTTATAACTGTTGCATGATGAATAGCATCCGGCATAATCATCCATCAGCGATCCAATGCCTACGAGTCTTTTACTACTGGTCCTTGCTACGTTACTTTGTTGCTACTGTTGTCAGTGCTGCTACTGTTACTCTGTTGCTACTCATGTTACTCTGCTGCTACTGCTGTTACTTTGCTGCTACTGGTTACTGTTGCTACTGCTGCTATCACACTACCCTGCTACTGATACTTTTCTGCAGATACTAAATCTTTCAGGTGTGGTTGAATTGACAACTCAACTGCTAATACTAGAGAATATTCTTTGGCTTCCCCTTGTGTCGAAATAATAAATTTGGGTTGAATACTCTACCCTCAAAAACTGTTGCAATCCCCTATACTTGTGGGTTATCAAGAGGCCCTCAATGCAAGTCCCTCCCCCTCCCTCCTATATATACTGGTGATTTAGGGCTGATTTGAGACAACTTTGCCACGTGCAACTCAGATCTAGACACCATAGTTTTGCCTCTAGATCGTATTTCTGCGGAGCTCGGGCGGAGCCCTGCAGGAGTAAATCCTTCACCACCACCGGAGCGCCGTCACGCTGCTGGATCAAGAAGTCCGAGATCATCGTCGAGCTATATGTGTGCTGAACACGGAGGTGCCGTCCGTTCGGCACTAGATCAGAACGGATCGTGAGACGATTCGTACAACGGATCGCGAGACGGTTCATGGGACGATCGCGGGACGGTTCGTGGGATGGATCGTGGGACGGTTTGTGGGACGGTTCGCGGGGCGGATCGAGGGACGTGAGGACGTTCCACTAGATAAACCGCGTTTCTTAACGCTTCCTGCTATGCAATCTACAAGGGTACGTAGATCCAAATCTCCTCTCGTAGATGGACATCACCATGATAGGTCTTCGTGTGTGTAGGAAATTTTTTGTTTCCCATGCAATGTTGCCCAACAGTGGCATCATGAGCTAGGTTCATGCATAGATGTTATCTCGAGTAGAATACAAAGGGTTTTGTGGACGGTGATGTTCGATTTGCTGCCCTCCTTAGTCTTTTCTCGATTCAGCGGTATTGTTGGATTGAAACGGCCCGGACCGACATTATTCGTACGCTTACGAAAGACTGGTTTCATTGCTTGACATGCAACCTCGTTGCATAAAAATGACTAGCGGGTGTCGGTTTCTTCAACTTTAGTTGAATTGGTTATGACCGAGGCGGTCCTTGGAGAGGTTAAATAGCAATTTGCACATCTCCGTTGTGGTTTTTGCGTAAGTAAGATGCGATCTACTAGATACCCATAGCAGCCACGTAAAACATGCAAAAACAATTAGAGGACGTCTAACTTGTTTTTGCAGGGTATGGTTGTGATATGATATGGCCAATGACGTGATGTGATATATTGGATGTATGAGATGATCATGTTGTAATAGTTAATATCGACTTGCACGTCGATGGTACGGCAACCGGCAGGAGCCATAGGGTTGTCTTTAAACTAACGTTTGTGTTTGCAGATGCGTTTACTATATTGCTAGGATGTAGCTTTAGTAGTAATAGCATAAGTAGCACGACAACCCAGATGGCGACACGTTGATGGAGATCATGGTGTGGCGCCGGTGACAAGAAGATCGTGCCGGTGCTTTGGTGATGGAGATCTGAAAGTGCGTTATATTGACTAGAGGGGGGTGAATAGGAGATTTTTAGAATTTCATCACTGAGGAAATTCCTTTTGAGGAAATTCCTCACTGATGACTAACTTACAGCGGAAACAGTAAAGGATCAAGAGTGCAAAGTTTCACTACAGCAGATTTTCAGTATGAGGAATGTGAAAACAGATTGCACAATAAGTAGGCACGCAGAAAACAGATGAGGATTAACTAGCGTGAAGAATTTGGGGTTGAGGAATTTTAGAGAAAGTCTTCAGCAAATTCTTCAAACAGTTACAGTGGAAATCATCAACATATAATCTGAGGAATATAAAGAGTTGAGGAATTAGAACCCGTTTCACAGCGAAGACAGTAGTTGATGACCCAGTTCCAACTGATGTGACAGTTGTACATCTGGTTTGGAGCGGCTTGGTATTGAAACCAAAAGACACACAGTCCCGGGACACACCGTCCCTACCGTATTCTCCTTGGGCTAAGAACACACAGTCCTCGCCCGACACTCGTGGTAAGTCTTCAGGGCAGACTTCCAAACCCTCACAAACTTGATCACCCGGCGATCCACAATTGACTGCTGGATTGCTCTAGACCATGACGCCTAACCGTCTGGAGGATGCACAGTCCTCAAAGGTAAAATGCTTGAGTCCCACACAGGAACAACTTCTTCAGTGATGCTCAATCACTTGGTTCTAGGTTTGTGGTTTGGTGTTTGGGGTATTTCCTCACTGATGAATTACTCTCGAAGACTCTGAGGAATTGGGTTGCTCTTATGACAAGTGTCAGTTTCTAACGGAGCAGCCAACCAGCTAATGGTTGTGGGGGCGGCTATTTATAGCCTGGGAGCATCTCGACATGATTTGACACTAATGCCCTTAAATAATATGACCGTTGGTGTGGATAAGACCAATGATGTGGCGTGGCTATCGAAACGGTCGGAACCCTCAACTGTGAGAGTCCTCATGTCACTCGTATTCCTCACTTGAGGCTTTTGGTAGGATTAGGCTTGGGTTGAGCATCATGAGGAAATTCATTCCAAAGTGTACCTTCGACCCCCTTTAATAGTACGGTGTTCCTATTACTCAAGTGTGAAGAAAACAAAATAGAAAGAGTAAATCTTCATGCTTCACAGTCTTCAAAATGATTTTCTGCAGGACACACCGAATTCCTCAAATTCAATATCTTCATGAGGAATATCAATTTCATCGCAGATTCTTCTTGATTCTATTCTTCAGCTTCAGAAAATTTTCTTCAACTGAAGATATATATTTTTAGGGATCGATATTCATCAACTAGTTCAAACTCCTCAGTGACTTATAGATCTTTTGTACACTTATGAACACGTTAGATACTTAACCTATAAGTCTTCAAACCACCAAAATCACTAAGGGGCACTAGATGCACTTACAAGATCAAGAAGCACATGATGATGGCCATATCATGTCAATTATGAATTGCATGTGATGTTAATCCTTTTATGCACCTTATTTTGCTTAGAACGACGGTAGCATTATGAGGTGATCTCTCACTAAAATTTCAAGACAAAATTGTGTTCTCCCTGACTATGCACCGTTGCGACAGTTCATCGTTTTGAGACACCACGTGATGATCGGGTGTGATAGACTCAACGTTCACATACAACGGGTCCAAAACAGTTGCACACGCGGAACACTCGGGTTAAGCTTGACGAGCCTAGCATGTGCACACATGGCCTCGGAACACATGAGACCGAAAGATCGAGCATGAATCGTATAGTTGGTACGATTAGCATAGAGATGCTTACCACTGAAACTATTCTTGACTCACGTGATGATCGGACTTGAGATAGTGGATTTGGATCATGTACCACTCAAATGACTAGAGAGATGTAATTTTTGAGTGAGAGTTCTTAAGTAATATGATTAGTTGAACTAATTATCATGAACATAGTCTAATGGTCTTTGCGAATTACGATGTAGCTTGCACTATAGCTCTATTGTTTTTATATGTTCCTAGAGAAATTTTAGTTGAAAGTTGATAGTAGCAACTTTGCGGACTGAGTCCGTAAAACTGAGGATTATCCTCATTGTTGCGCAGAAGGCTTATGTCCTTAATGCACCACTCGGTGTGTTGCACCTCGAGCGTCGTCTGTGGATGTTGCGAACATCTAACATACACGTTTTGATGACTACGTGATAGTTCAGTGCGTGATACTTAATGGCTTAGAAGCAAGGCGCCGAAGACGTTTTGAAACGTCGGGGAACATAAGAGATGTTCTAGGAGATGAAATTGAGATTTCATGCTCGTGCCCTTGTTGAGAGGTCTGAGACCTCCGACAAGATTCTTTGTCTAAAAAGTAGAGGAGAAAAACTCAAATTATTGAGCATGTTCTCAGATTGTCTGAGTACAACAATCGCTTGAATCAAGTGGGAGTTAATCTTCCAGATGAGATAGTGATGGTTCTCCAAAGTCATTGCCACCAAGCTGCTAGAGCTTCGTGATGAACAATAAACATATGAAGGATAGATATGATGATCCTTGAGCGATTCGCAATGTTTGACACTGCAAGAGTAGAAATCAAGAAGGAGCATCAATTGTTGATGGTTAGTAAAACCACTAGTTTCAAGAAAGGCAAGGGCTAGAAGGGATACTTTATGAAACGGAAAACTAGTTGCCGCTCTAGTGAAGAAACCCAGGATTGAACCCAAACCTGAGACTAAGTGCTTCTGTTATGAGGGGAACGGTCACTTAGGCGGAGCTACCCTAGATGCTTGGTAGATAAGAAGGCTGGCAAAGTCGACAGAAGTATATTTGATATACATGATATTGATGTGTACTTTACTAGTACTCCTAGTAGCACGAGGGTATTGGATACCGGTTCGGTTGCTTAGTGATTAGTAACTCAAAATGAAAGCTACGGTATAAACGGAGACTAGCTAAAGGCAAGGTGACGATAAGTGTTGGAAGTGTTTCCAAGGTTGGTGTGATCAAACATCACACGCTCCCTCTACCATCGGGATTGGTGGAAAAACCTAAATAATTGTTATTTGGTGTTTGCGTTGAGCATGAACATGATTGGATCGTGTTTAGTGCAATATGATTATTCATTCAAAGAGAATAAAAGTTGTTCTATTTGCTTGAATAATTACCCTTCAATGATTTATTGAATCTCGATCGTAGTGCTACACATGTTCATAATATTGGTGCCAAAAGATAGAAAGTAATAATGATAGTACCACTTACTTGTGGCATTGCTACTTGAGTCATGTTGGTATAAAATGCATGAAGAAGCTCCATAGAGATGGATCGTTTGGACTCACTTGATTTTGAATCACTTGAGACATGCAAATCATGCCACATGAAACAAGAGACTAACTTGTTGGGAGTAATACATTTTTTATGTGTGCAGTCCAATGAGTGCTGAGGCACGCAGTGGATATCGTTATGTTCTTACTTCACTGACGATTTGAGTAGATACGGGAGTATTTACTTGATGAATCACAAGTCTAAAATGTTGAAAAGTTCAAAGCTATTTCAGAGTGAAGATCGTTGATACGTCTCAAACGTATCTATAATTTTTTATGGTTTCATGCTGTTATCTTGTCATCTTTGATGTTTTATGTACCTTCTATATCTTTTTTGGGACAAACTTATTATTTCAGAGTGAAGATCGTTGATACGTCTCAAACGTATCTATAATTTTTGATGGTTCCATGTTGTTATCTTGTCATCTTTGGATGAATCACAAGTCTAAACAAGAGAGTAACTTCTTGGGAGTTCATGTTTTTTGTGTGTTTTTGGCTCTTTTCAAATCTGATTTTGGAACTGAGTCCAAACGGAATAAAATCCCCGAAATAAATTTTTCCCAAACGGAAGAAGATCAGGGGGCTTGAGGGCCAAGGCAGGAGAGCTACACAGGGAACACAAGCCCTGTAGCCGTCACCAGGGGGCGGCGGCTAGCAGGCTTGTGGCCTCCCTGGCGCCCCCCTGACCTAGCTCCTTTGCATATATATTCCCTAAAATACAGAAAAAAATCAGGGAATCCATGAAAACACTTTTCCGCCGTCGCAAGCTTCCGTTTCCGCGAGATCTCATCTGGAGACCCTTCCCGGCGCCCTGCCGGAGGGGACTTTGGAGTTGGAGGGCTTCTACATCAATATCATCGCCCCTCCAATGACTCGTGAGTAGTTCACTTCAGACCTACGGGTCCGTTGTTAGTAGCTAGATGGCTTCTTCTCTCTCTTGGATCTTCAATACAAAGTTCTCCATGATCTTCATGGAGATCTATCCGATGTAATCCTCTTTGGCGGTGTGTTTGTCGAGATCGGATGCAGATCGGATGAATTGTGGATTTGTGATCAGATTATCTATGATATATATTTGAGTATTTGCTGATTTATTATATGCATGATTTGATATCCTTGTAAGTCTCTCCGAGTCTTGGGTTTTGTTTGGCCAACTAGATCTATGATTCTTGCAATGGGAGAAGTGCTTGGTTTTGGGTTCATACCGTGTGCTGACCTTTCCCAGTGACAGTAGGGGCAGCAAGGCACACATCATGTTGTTGCCATCAAGGGTAACAAGATGGGCTTTTATAGTAGATATGAGATTGTCCATCTACATCATGTCATCTTGCTTAAGGCGTTACTCTGTTTTTTTGGACTTAATACACTAGATGCATGCTCGATAGCAGTCGACATGTGGAGTAATAGTAGTAGATGCAGAAAGTATCGGTCTACTTGTTTTGGACGTGATGCCTATAGATATAATCATTGCCATAGATGACGTCACGACTTTGCGCGGTTCTATCAATTGCTCGACAGTAATTTGTTCACCCACCGTCTACTTGCTTTCATAAGAGAAGCCACTAGTGAACACTATGGCCCCGGGGTCTATTCACACCTATCGTTTCCACTTTCGCTTTTACTTTGCTTTGTTACTTTGTTGCTTTCAGTTCTCACTTGGCAAACAATCTATAAGGGATTGAAAACCCCTTCATAGCGTTGGGAGCAAGATTTTTGTGTTTGTGCAGGTACTTGTGATACTCCTTCACTGGATCGATACCTTGGTTCTCAAAACTGAGGGAAATACTTACCGCCGATGTGCTACATCACCCTTTCCGCTTCGAGCGAACACCAACGCAAGGCTCGAAGGCCACGGGGGAAATCCTTTGCATATTTTCCTAGGAAGTCCCTAAAGGCGTAGCCGTAGCAGAAGGATTCCTGGTGCCGTTGCTGAGGAGTATCAAGACAAGAATAGTCTCCCGTCAGCAGGTGTTTCTGGCGCCGTTGGAAGGTCTTTTGTTGCAGTAGCAGAAGTATTTATGGCGCCGTTGCCGGGGAAGGAGAGATCTATCCAAGTAGGTCTCACAAACTCATCTCTTGCATTTACCTTTTTTTGCCAGTTGCCTCTCATTTTCCTCTCCCCCACTTCACATTTGCCGTTTTCATTTGCCTTTCTCCTTTGTCGTTTTCTTTTGCCTTTTGCCCTTTTTGCCTTTCTCCTTTGCCGTTTTTCTTTTGCCCGTTTCACTCTCCCTCTTCCTGCTCGTTTGTGCGTGAGATAGTCCATCAATGGCTAGACCTACCACTCCAAACGATACCCCTGAGAATGAAGTTCTCAATTTTAGGCAGAATGAGGAAGAAAATTTAAAGGACGCTTGGTACAGGATTTGCAATGCTCAAAGTAGATCTACTCGTAAGCAATCCACTACTGTTCTTCTTCACAGTTTCTATGTTGGAATTTCTCCTTGGAATAGGTATATCCTTGATACCATTGTAGGCGGGAATTTTTTGGGGAGCCATATTGTTGACTCCTATGGAGCTATCATGAATTTGGTAGGCTCACCCCCGCTCATGGTTAATGGAACTACCTTGACCTTGGAACACGTGATGCAAAGGCTTGACGCTATTGAAAACAAAATTGCCACATTTGAACTTATTGAGGGTTTGGATATAAAGATCCACAATCAAATTACTCAGTACAGATCCAAAGTGGGAATTTTTTGAAAAAATGAAGTGAGAAGGGACTTATAGTTAATGATTCTTCTAGAATTGGCAAAGTAGAAGATGGCATAACCAACTTGGGTTCCACTTTTGCCGCTATGCAAAATACTCCAAATCTCACTCTCAAAAAGACCGTCGAGTCTGTTTTTGTTCCTAAAGCTAGTGGTGAGTCATCCAATAAAGATGAAGATCTTAAGATGATAAATGATCACACTACTTATGGTTTGAGCACCAAAGATGACTATACGTGATTCCATCACCTTTTGCCTAGCTAAGGGCGTTAAACAAAAGCGCTTGTTGGGAGGCAACCCAACGAATCTATCCTTTTTTTTGTTTTGTGTTTTCCACACTTTCATAATTCTGTTATGATTGTGTTTTTTGTGTTTCTTTTTGCGTTTGTGCCAAGCAAAACCGTTATCATTAGTCTTGGGGATGATCGTTTGGTCATGCTGGAAAAGACATAAACTTTCTGCTCACAAAAAGAATTTTCATTTTTTTTTGTAAGAGCTTTTGAGTTGATTCCTTTTGCTGCTGATTGCTACGCAAATTCTTCACACTTTCGTAATTTTTCAGAATTTTTGAGGTACCAGAAGTACACGAAGTATACACATTGCTACACACTGGTCTCTTGTTAACAGATTCGGTTTTTGTTGAGTTGGTTGCTTATTTTCATGAAACTATGGATAGTATCGGGGGGTATTAGCCATGGAAGATTGAAAATACAGTAACCCAACATCAACATAAGTATAATTTAAGTTTGCTACAGTACCTAAGGAAGTGGTGGTTTGCTTTCTTATACTAATGTTATCACGAGTTTCTGTTTAAGTTTCGTGTTGTGAAGTTTTCAAGTTTTGGGTGAAGTTCTTATGGACAAAGAGATAAAGAGTGGCAAGAGCTCAAGCTTGGGGATACCCAAGGCACCCCAAGAGATTCAAGGATGCCGTAAAAGCCTAAGCTTGGGGATGCCCCGGGAAGGCATCCCCTCTTTCGTCTTTAAATCCATCGGTAACGTTACTTGGGGCTATATTTTTATTCACCACATGTTATGTGTTTTGCTTGGAGCGTCTTGTATCGTAGGAGTCCTTTATTTTTGTTGTGTCACAATCATCCTTGCTGCACACCTTGATAGAGAGACATGCACTCACCATGATTTTGTCGAGCTTCACTTATATCGTTTGGTTAGACAATTCAGCTCACATGTGTTTCACTTATATCTTTTGAGCTAGTTGATTTTGCTCTATGTGCTTCACTTATATCTTTTAGAGCACAGCGGTGCGTGGCTTGGTAGTTGATCTATGCTTTGAAAGTAGTCTCAAAAGGGTTAGTTATCCAAAGGGATATGAAAACTTCCACCTTCATGTGCATTGAATAGTTAGAGAAGTTTGATTCATCTCAATTAGTTTTGAGTTGTGGTTGTGGTAATATTGAAGTTATGCTAGTAAGGTGTTGTGGATCTAGAAATACTTGTGTTGAAGTTAGTGATTCTCGTAGCATGCACGTATGGTGAACCTCTATATGATGAAGTCTGAGCATGATTAGTCTATTGATTGTCATCCTTTGCGTGGCGGTCAGGATCGCGTGATGGTTTATACCTACCAACCCTTCCCCTAGGAGTATGCGTTGAATGCTTTGTTTCGATTACTACTAAAACTTCTGCAACAAGTATATGAGTTCTTCATGACTAATATTGAGTCCATGGTTTAGATGCACTTTCACCTTCCACCATCACTATCTTCTTAGTGTCGTGCAACTTTCGCCGGTGCACAAAACCCACCATTAGCCTCCCTCAAAACAGCCACCATACCAACCTACTATGGCCTTTTCAAAGTCATTCCGAGATATATTGCCATGCCACTACCACCATTACATGTGCCACCACTTCTACATTGCCATTGCATGATCGTAAGATAGCTAGCATGATGTTTCCATTAATGTCTATGCCATGCTAGATCATTGTCACGGTACACTACCGAAGGCATTCCATATAGAGTCATCGTCACTCTAAGTTTTGAGTTGAAAGTGTGATGATCATCATTGATGGAGCATTGTCCCATGTGAGGAAATAAAAGAGGCCAAAGATGCCCACCAAATAAGAGAGGCCAAAAGAGCCCACCAAAAAAATGATGAGAGAAAAAGAGAGAAGGGACAATGCTACTATCCTTCCACACTTGTGCTTATTAAGCACCATGATCTTCATGATTGAGAGTCTCTCGTTTTGTCACCACCATATAGCTAGTGGGAAATTTTCATTACATAAATTGGCTTGTATATTCCAATGATAGGCTTCCTCAAATTTTCCTTAGGTCTTCGTGAGCAAGCAAGTTGGATGCACACCCACTAGTTTTCTTTAAGAGCTTTCACATACTCTTAGCTCTAGTGCATCATTTGTATGGCAATCCCTACTCATTCACATTGATATCTATTGATGAGCATCTCCACAGCTCATTGATATGCCTAGTTAATGTGATCATCTTCTCCTTGTTTGTCTTGCAAGCTCCACCACACTCCACACCACTTATAGTGCTAAAACCATGGCTCACGCTCATGTATTGCGTGAGAGTTGAAAAAGTTTAAGAAAGTAAAGGTGTGAAAACAGTTACTTGGCCAATACCGGGGTTGTGCATGATTTAAATTCGTTGTGCAACGGTGATAGAGCATAGCCAGACTATACGCTTTTATAGGGATAACTTTCTTTTGGCCTTTTTATTTTGAAAGTTCATGATTACCTTGATAGTTTGCTTGAAGTATTATTGTTTCCACGTCCATAGCAAACTATTGTTTTGAATCTAATGGATCTGAACGTTCACGTCACATAAGAGGAGTTACAAAGGACATCTATGCTAGGTAGCATGAAAGCATCAAAAATTCATTCTTTATCACTTCCCTACTCGAGGACGAGCAGGAGTTAAGCTTGGGGATGCTTGATACGTCTCAAACGTATCTATAATTTTTGATGGTTTCAAGTTGTTATCTTGTCATCTTTGGATGTTTTATGTACCTTTTATACCTTTTTTGGGACTAACTTATTAATTCAGTGTCAAGTGTCAGTTCCTGTTTTTTCTGTGTTTTTGGCTCTTTTCAGATCTGATTTTGGAACGGAGTCCAAACGCAATAAAATCCCCGAAATATTTTTTTCCCGAACGGAAGAAGATCATGGGGCTTGAGGGCCAAGGCAGGACAGCTACAGGGGGCCCACAAGCCCTGTAGCCGCCACCAGGGGGCGGCAGCTAGCAGGCTTGTGGCCTCCCTGGCGCCCCCCTGACCTAGCTCCTTCGCCTATATATTCCCTAAAATACAGAAAAAAAATCACGAAATCCACGAAAACACTTTTCCGTCGCGGCAAGCTTCCGTTTCCGCGAGATCTCATCTGGAGACCCTTCTCGGTGCCCTGCCGGAGGGGACTTTCGAGTTGGAGGGCTTCTACATCAACATCATCGCCCCTCCAATGACTCGTGAGTAGTTCACTTCAGACCTACGGGTCCGTAGTTAGTAGCTAGATGGCTTCTTCTCTCTCTTGGATCTTCAATACAAAGTTCTCCATGATCTTCATGGAGATCTATCCGATGTAATCCTCTTTGGCAGTGTGTTTGTCGAGATCCGATGAATTGTGGATTTGTGATCAGATTATCAATGATATATATTTGAGTCTTTGCTGATTTCTTATATGCATGATTTGATATCCTTGTAAGTCTCTTCGAGTCTTGGGTTTTGTTTGGCAAACTAGATCTATGATTCTTGCAAAGGGAGAAGTGCTTGGTTTTGGGTTCATACCGTGTGGTGACCTTTCCCAGTGACAGTAGGGGCAGCAAGGCATGCATCGTGTTGTTGCCATCAAGGGTAACAAGATGGGCTTTTATCGTAGATATGAGATTGTCCATCTACATCATGTCATCTTGCTTAAGGCGTTACTGTGTTCTTTTGGACTTAATACACTAGATGCATGCTGGATAGCGGCCGACGTGTGGAGTAATAGTAGTAGATGCAGAAAGTATCGGTCTACTTGTTTCGGACGTGATGCCTATAGATATAATCATTGCCATAGATGACGTCACGACTTTGCGCGGTTCTATCACCCACCGTCTACTTGCTTTCATGAGAGAAGCCACTAGTGAACACTACGACCCCCGGGTCTATTCACACCTATCGTTTCCACTTTCGCTTTTACTTTGCTTTGTTACTTTGTTGCTTTCAGTTCTCTCTTGGCAAACAATCTATAAGGGATTGATAACCCCTTCATAGCGTTGGGAGCAAGCTTTTTGTGTTTGTGCAGGTACTTGTGATACTCCTTCACTGGATTGATACCTTGGTTCTCAAAACTGAGGGAAATACTTATCGCCGCTATGCTACATCACCCTTTCCGCTTCGAGGGAACACCAAGGCAAGGCTCCAAGGCCACGGGGGAAATCCTTTGCATATTTGCCTAGGAAGTCCCTAAAGGCGTAGCCGTAGCAGAAGGATTCCTGGTGTCGTTGCTGAGGAGTATCAAGACAAGAATAGTCTCACGTCAGCACGTGTTTCTGGTGCCGTTGGAAGGTCTTTTGTTGCAGTAGCAATCGTCGTGACAAGAGGATAAACTGTCTACGATATGATCATAGAGATGAATATCTGAGTTGCTAGTTTTGGTACACAATTAAGACAATGTGGAAATTGTTTCGCAATACATGCCACCTAGAACACCATAGTGTGCTGGTGCGTCCGAACGTCATAGCCACGCCCTATTTTGATATGTTGCATACTATGATGTCTCTTATCGAATTGCCACTATCGTTTATGGGTTATGCATTAGAGACAACCACATTCACTTTAAATAGGGAACCGCGTATTTCCGTTGAGATGACACAGTATAGACTATGGTTTGGAGAAACCTGAGCTGTCATTTCTTAAAAGTTTGGGGTTGCGACACTTATGTGAAAAAGTTTCAGTCTGATAAACTCGAACCCAAAGCGGATAAATGCATCTTCATAGGATATCCAAAACAAGTGGATACATCTCCTATCTCAGATCCGGAAGCAAAGTGTTTGTTTCTAGAAATGGGTCCTTTCTCGAGGAAAGGTTTCTCTCGAAAGAATTGAGTGGGAGGGTGGTGGAACTTGATGAGGTTAGTGAACCGTCACTTCAACCAGTGTGTAGCAGGGTGCAGGAAGATGTTCCTATGGCGCCTACACCAATTGAAGTGGAAGCTGATGATGGTGATCATTAGAGCTTCGGATCAAGTTACTACAAACCTCGTAGGTCGACAAAGGTCGCGTACTACTAGAGAGTGGTACGGTAACCCTGTCTTGGAGGTCATATTGTTGAACAACAATGAACCTACGAGTTATGGAGAAGCAATGGTGGGCCCGGATTCCGACAAATGGTGGAGGCCATGAAATCCGAGAGAGGATCCATGTATAAAACAAAGTGTAGACTTTGGAAGAACTACTTGATGGTAGTAAGACTATTAAGTAAAGATGGATCTTTGAAAAGAAGACAGACGATGATGGTGATTAGTCACTATTAAGAAAAGCTCGACTTATCGCAAAGATGTTTTCGACAAGATCAAAGAGTTGACTATGATGTGACTTTCTCACTCGTAGCGATGCTAAAAGTCTGTTGTAATTATGTTAGTAGTTGTTGCATTATTTGTGAAACATTGCACGTAGGAAGTCAAAACATTGTTTCCTCGACGGTTTCCTTGAGGAAAGATTGTATGTGATACAATCAGAAGGTTTTGTCGATCCTAAGGATACTAACAAGTATGCAAGCTCCAGCGATCCTTTTATGGACTGGTGCAAGCATCTCGGAGTTGAAATATGCGCTTTGATGAGATGATCAAAGCTTTTGGGTTTGTATAAGGTTTATGAGAAAATTGTATTTCCAAAGAAGTGAGTGGGAGCACTATAGTATTTCTGATAAAGTATATGTGGTGGACATATTGTTGATCGGAAGTAATGTACAATTTCTTTGAAGCATAAAAGGTTGTTTGAAAGGAGTTTTTCAAAGGAAGGCCTGGATAGAGCTATTTGAACATTGAGCATCAAGATCTATAGAGATAGATCAAAACGCTTAATAGAACTTTCAAATGAAATGCATGCCTTGACAAGTTTTTGAAGGAGTTCAAAATAGATTGGCAAAGAAGGAGTTCTTGGTTGTGTTGTAAGGTGTGAATTTGAGTAAGACTCATAAGCCCGACAACGGCAGATGAAAGAGAAAGGACGAAGGTCGTTCCCTATGCCTTAGCCATAGACTCTAAAGTATGCCAAGTTGTGTACTGCACCTGATGTGTGCCTTGCCACAAGTCTGCTAAGGGGTACAGAGAGTGATCCAGGATTGAATCACTGAATAGCGGTCAAAGTTACCTTAGTAACTTGTGGACTAAGGAATTTTTCTCGATTATGGAGGTGGTTAAAGAGTTCGTCGTAAAGGGTTACGTTGATGCAAGCTTTGACACTAATCCAAATAACTATGAGTAGTGAAACGGATTCGTATAGTAGAGTAGATATTTGGAGTATTTCCGAATAGCACGTAGTAGCAGCATCTATAGGATGACATAAAGATTGGTAAAGAACACATGGATCTGAAAGTTTCAGAATCGTTGACTAACACCTCTCTCACGAGCAAGACGTGGTCAGACCACAGAACTATATGGTTGTTGGATTCGTTGAAATCACATGGTGATGTGAACTAGATTATTGACTCTAGTGCAAGTGGGAGACTGTTGGAAATATGCCCTAGAGGCAATAATAAATTAGTTATTATTATATTTCCTTGTTCATAATAATCGTTTATTATCCATGCTAGAATTGTACTGATTGGAAACTCAAATACATGTGTGGATACATAGACAACACATTGTCCCTAGTGAGCCTCTAGTTGACTAGTTCGTTGATCAAAGATGGTCAAGGTTTCCTGACCATAGGCAAGTGTTGTCACTTGATGATGGGATCACATCATTAGGAGAATCATGTGATGGACAAGACCCAAATTATATATGTAGCATACTGATCGTGTCATTTTATTGCTATCGTTTTCTGCGTGTTAAGTACTTGTTCCTATGACCATGAGATCATATTGTTGGGGAACGTTGCATGGGAAACAAAAAAATTCCTACGCACACGAAGACCTATCATGGTGATGTCCATCTATGAGAGGAAATTTGGATCTACGTACCCTTGTAGATCGCACGGCAGGAGCGTTAAGAAACACGGTTGATGTAGTGGAACGTCCTCACGTCCCTCGATCCGCCCCGCGATCCGTCCCACGATCCGCTCCGAGCTAGTGCTGAACGGACGGCACCTCCGCGTTCAGCACACATACAGCTCGACAATGATCTCGGCCTTCTTGATCCAGCAAGCAAGACGGAGAAGTAGATGAGTTCTCCGGCAGCGTGACATCGCTCCGGTGGTGGTGAAGGATCTACTCCTGCACGGCTCCGCCCGAGCTCCGCAGAAATGCGATCTAGAGGAAAAACCGTGGTGTTTGTGGTCGGGCTGTCATGGCAAAAGTTGTCTCAAATCAGCCATAAAACTCCATTATATATAGGAGGAGGGAAGGGGAGGCTTGCCTTGAGGGCCAAGGCCCCCTTGGTGCGTCGGCTAGGGATACAAGGAGTCCTCCTCCAATCCTAGTCCAACTTGGATTGGAAGGTGGAGTCCTTCTCGTCCTTCCCACCTCCTTTTTTTTCTTTTCTCTTTGATTTCTTATCCTTGGCGCATAGGGCCCCCTTGGGCTGTCCCACCATCCCACCAAGGGCTGGTGTGCCACCCCTAGGCCCTATGGGCTTCCCCGGGTGGGCTGGCCCCCTCCCGGTGAACATCCAAAACCCATTCGTCACTCCCGGTACATTCCCGGTAATGCCCGAAAACCTTCTGGTAATCAAATGATGTCATCCTATATATCAATCTTCGTCTTCGGACCATTCCGGAAACCCTCGTGATGTCCGTGATCTCATTCGGGACACCGAACAACATTCAGTAACCACACATATAACTTAACTATACTAAAACATCGTCGAACCTTAAGTGTGCAGACCCTGCGGGTTCGAGAACTATGTAGACATGCCCCGAGGTACTCCTCGGTCAATATCCAATAGCGGGACCTGGATGCCCATATTGGATCCTACATATCCTCCGAATAACTTACGGTTGAACCTCAGTGCCAAGGATTCAGGCAATCCCGTATGTCATTCCCTTTGTCCTTCGGTATGTTACTTGTCCGAGATTCGATCGCCGGTATCCGCATACCTATTTCAATCTCGTTACCGGCAAGTCTCTTTACTCGTTCCATAATACAAAATCCCGTGACTTACACTTAGTCACATTGCTTGCAAGGCTTGTGTGTGATGTTGTGTTATCGAGTGGGCCCCGAGATACGTCTTCGTCACACGGAGTGACAAATCCCAGTCTTGATCCATACTAACTCAACGGACACCTTCGGAGATACCTGTAGAGCACCTTTATAATCACCCAGTAACGTTGTGACGTTTGACACACACAAGGCATTCCTCCGGTGCCAGTGAGTTATATGATGTCATGGTCATAGGAACAAATACTTGACACGCAGAAAACTATAGCAATAAAACGACGTGATCAATATGCTACGTTCATAGTTTGGGTCTAGTCCATCACATGATTCTCCTAATGATGTGATCCAGTTATCAAGCAACAACACTTTGCACATAGCCAGAAAACCTTGACTATCATTGATCAACTGGCTAGCCAACTAGAGGCTTGATAGGGACATTGTTGTCTCTATGTATCCACACATGTATCTATGTTTTCATTCAATACAATTATAGCATGGATAATAAATTATTATCTTTAAACAGGAAATATAATAATAACTATTTATCATTGCCTCTTGGGCATATTTCCAACAGTCTCCCACTTGCACTAGAGTCAATAATCTAGTCCTCACATCGCCATGCGATTTACATTGTAATAAATCGAACACCCATACAGTTCTGGTGTTGATATGTTTTGCCCGTGGAAGAGGTTTAGTCAGCTGGTCTACTACATTCAGATCCGTGTGCACTTTGCAAATATTCACGTCCTCTCCTTCGATGTAGTCACGGATGAGGTTGAAGCGTCGATTGATGTGTCTGGTCTTCTTGTTAAACCATGGTTCCTTTGCTAAGGCAATGGCATCAGTGTTGTCACATAACAAAGTCAATGGATCTAGTGCACTTGGCACAACTCCAAGATCTGTCATGAACTGCTTCATCCAGACACCCTCCTTTACGGCCTCTGAGGCAGCCATGTACTCTGCTTCACATGTAGAATCTGCTACGACGCTCTGCTTGGAACTACACCAGCTTACCGCACCCCCATTAAGAATAAATATGTATCCGGTTTGAGACTTAGAGTCATCCGGATCGGTGTCAAAACTTGCGTTGACGTAACCTTTTACGGCGAGCTCTTTGTCACCTCCATACACGAGAAACATTTCCTTGGTCCTCTTCAGGTACTTCAGAATATTCTTGACCGTCGTCCAGTGATCCACTCCTGGATTACTCTGAAACCTGCCTGCCATACTTATGGCCAAGCTGACGTCCCGTCTAGTGCACAACATTGCATACATGATAGAACCTACGGCTGAAGCGTAGGGGACGGAACTCATTGTCTTTCTATCTTCCGCAGTTGCTGGGCAATGAGTTTTACTCAATTTTATACCTTGTAACACTGGCAAGAACCCTTTCTTGGACTGAGCCATTTTGAACTTCTTCAAAACTTTATCAAGGTATGTGCTTTGTGAAAGTCCTATCATGCGTTTCGATCTATCCCTATAGATCTTAATGCCTAGAATGTAAGCAGCTTCACCTAGGTCCTTCATAGAGAAACTTTTATTCAAGTAAACTTTTATGCTCTACAAAAGCTCCACGTTGTTTCCAATCAACAATATGTCGTCCACATATAATATTAGAAACGCCAGAGAGCTCCCACTCACTTTCTTGTAAATACAAGATTCTCCAACCACTTGTATAAACCCAAATGCTTTGATCACCTCATCAAAACGTTTATTCCAATTCCGAGATGCTTGCACCAGTCCATAAATGGATCACTGGAGCTTGCACACTTTTTTAGCATTCTTAGGATTGACAAAACCTTCGGGTTGCATCATATACAACTCTTCCTTAAGAAAACCGTTAAGGAACGCTGTTTTGACATCCATCTGCCAGATTTCATAATCGTAAAAGGCAGCTATTGCTAACATGATTCAGACAGACTTAAGCATCGCTAACTGTGAGAAAGTCTCATCGTAGTCAATTCCTTGAACTTGTGAAAAACCCTTTGCCACAAGTCGAGCTTTATAAACGGTCACATTACCGTCTGCGTCTGTCTTCTTCTTATAGATCCATTTGTTCTCAATAGCCTTGCGGGCTTCTGGTAGTACTTCTAAAGTCCATACTTTGTTCTCGTACATGGATCCTATCTCGGACTTCATGGCCTCCAGCCATTTGTTGGAATCCGGGCCCACCATTGCTTCTTCATAATTCGCATGTTCATTGTTGTCCAACAACATAATCGTTAAGACAGGATTACCATACCACTCGGGAGTAGTACGTGATCTTGTCAACCTGCGAGGTCCGACAGTAACTTGATCCAAAGTTCATGATCATCATCATCAACTTGTTCCTCAACCGGCGCCGCAGCAACAGGGGTTTCCCCTTGCCCTGCGCCACCATCAAGAGGAATTAGAGGTTCGACAACCTCATCAAGTTCTATCTTCCTCCCACTCAATTCTTTAGAGAGAAACTCCTTCTCAAGAAAAGCTCCGTTTTTAGCAACAAAGACTTTTCCCTTAGATTTGATATAGAAGGTGTACCCAACTGTCTCTTTTGGGTAACCTATGAAGACGCACTTTTTCGCTTTGGGTTCCAGCTTTTCAGGCTGAAGCTTTTTGACATAAGCATCACATCCCCAAACTTTAAGAAACGACAACTTTGGTCTTTTGACATACCACAGTTCGTATGGCGTCGTCTCAACGGATTTTGATGGTGCTCTATTTAAAGTGAATGCAGCTGTCTCTAATGCATAACCCCAAAACGGTAACGGAAAATTGGTAAGAGACATCATAGACCACACCATCTCTAATAAAGTATGATTACGACGTTCGGACACACCATTACGCCTGTGGTGTTCCAGGCGGTGTCAACTGTGAAACAATTCCACATTGTCTTAAGTGAGTACCAAACTCGAAACTCAGATATTCACCCCCACGATCAGACCGTAGGAACTTAATTTGCTTCCTACGATGATTTTCAACTTCACTCTAAAATTGTTTGAACTTTTCAAACGTCTCAAACTTTTGCTTCATCAAGTAGACATAACCATATCTACTCAAATCGTCAGTGAAGGTGAGAAAATAACGATATCCGTCGCGTGCCTCCACACTCATCGGACCACATACATCGGTATGTATGATCTACAACAAGTCACTTGCACGCTCCATTGTTTCGGAGAACGGAGTCTTAGTCATCTTGCCCATGAGGCATGGTTCGCACGTGTCAAGTGAATCAAAGTCAAGTGACTCCAAAAGTCCATCGGTATGGAGTTTCTTCATGCGTTTTACACCAATATGACCTAAGCGGCAGTGCCATAAAAACATGGCGCTATCATTGTTAACTCTAACTCTTTTGGTCTCAATGTTATGTATATGTGTATTATCACTATCAAGATTTAATATGAACAATCCTCTCACATTCGGTGCATGACCATAAAAGATATTACTCATAGAAATAGAGCAACCATTATTCTCTGACTTAAACGAGTAACCGTCTCGCAATAAACAACATCCAGATATAATGTTCATGCTTAACGCATGCACTAAATAACATTTATTTAAGTTCATAACTAATCTTGATGGTAACTGAAGTGAAATTGTGCCAACGGTGATTGCATCAACCTTAGAACCATTTTCCACGCGCATTGTCACTTCATCCTTTGCGAGCCTTCACTTATTCCGCAGTTCCTATTTCGAGTTGCAAATATGAGCAACAGAACTGGTATCGAATACCGAGGCACTACTACGAGAGCTGGTTAAGTACACATCAATAACATGTATATCGAATATACCTGATTTTTCCTTGGCCGCCTTCTTATCAGCCAGATACTTGGGGCATGCTACGGCGACACAAATCTTCTGTCGTCTCTTGAGCTTGTGTTGGTTTTTCCCTTGAAGAGGAAAGGGCGATGCAGCACACGAGCAGTAAGTATTTCCCTCAGTTTGAGAACCAAGGTATCAATCCAGTAGGAGAATCTTGTCAAGTCCAGAGTACCTGCACAAACACAAAAGAGCTTGCACCCAACACTATAAAGGGATTGTCAATCCCTTCAATATTGATTGCAAAATGAGATCTGAAGGCGGAAAGTGCAATGCAGAAAAAGTGTAAGGCTGAAAATATGGTGTGAAGTAGACCAGGGGGCATAGTGTTCACTAGAGGCTTCTCTCAAAATAGCAAATATTACGGTGGGTGAACAAATTACTGTCGAGCAATTGATAGAACCGCGTAAAGTCATGACTATATCTAAGGCAATGATCATACATATAGGCATCACGTCCGAGACAAGTAGACCGATACTTTCTGCATCTACTACTATTACTCCACACATCGACCGCTATCCAGCATGCATCTAGTGTATTGAGTTCATGCGAACAGAGTAATGCCTTAAGCAAGATGACATGATGTAGAGGGATAAACTCAAATCAATGATGAAAACCCCATCTTTTTACCCTTGATGGCAACAACACGAAGCGTGCCTTGCTACCCCTTCTGTCATTGGGTGAGGTCACCGCACGGTATGAACCCAAAACCAAGCACTTCTCCCATTGCAAGAATCATAGATCAAGCTGGCCAAACAAAACCCACAACTCGAAGAGAATTACAAGGATATGAAATCATGCATAAGAGAGATCAGAAGAAACTAAAATAAGATTCATAGATAATCTGATCATAAATCCACAATTCATCGGATCTCGACAAACACACCGCAAAAGAAGATTACATCGGATAGATCTCCATGAAGATCATGGAGAACTTTGTATTGAAGATCCAAGAGAGAGAAGAAGCCATCTAGTTACTAGCTATGGAACCGTAGGTCTATGGTGAACTACTCACGCATCATCGGAGAGGTCATGGTGTTGATGAATAATCCCTCCGTATCTGAATCCCCCCTCCGGCAAGGCACCAGAACGTGCCCCAGATGGGATCTTGCGGAGACACAAGCTTGCGGCGGCGGAAAAGTACTTTCGATGGTCTCTTGATTTTTTTCTGGAATTATTGGAAATATATAGGCGAAAGACCTAGGGCAGAGGTGGCCCAGGGAGCCCACAAGCCTGGGAGGCGCGGGCCCCCCTGGCCGTGGCTAGGGGGCTTGTGGGGTCCCTATAGGCCCCCTTGCTTGGTTCTCAAGTTTTCCGATCTTCTTTTGTTTCGGAAAAAATCTTTTTGGAAGTTTCGTTCCGTTTGGACTCCGTTTAAAATCCTCCTTTGAAAGGGGTCAAAAACACAGAAAAAAACAGGAACTGGCACTTGGCACTGAGTTAATAAGTTAGTCCCAAAAAGATATAAAAGGCATACAAAACATCCAAAGTTTGACACGATAAAAGCATGAAACCATCAAAAATTATAGATACGTTGGAGACGTATCAAGCATCACCAAGCTTAACTCATGCTCGTCCTCGAGTAGGGAAGTGATAAAGACTGAATTTTTGATGTGGAATGCTACCTAGCATAGTTGTCCTTTGTAACTTATTTCGTGTGAGATGAATGTTCAGATCCGTAAGATTCAAAACAATAGTTTGCTATTGACATGAAAACAATAATACTTCAAGCAAACTAGCAAGGTAATCATGAACTTTCGAAATAACAAGGCCAAAGAAAGTTATCCCTACAAAATCATATAGTCTGGCTATGCTCCATCATCCCCACACAACTAATTTAAATCATGCACAACCCTGGTATTGGCCAAGTAATTGTTTTCGCACTCTTACTTTCTCAAACCTTTTATAACTATCACGCAATACATGAGCGTGAGCCATGGATATAGCACTATAAGTGGAATAGAGTTTGGTGGTGGTTGTGAGACAAAAAGGGAGGAGATGGTCACATTGACTCGGCGTATCAAAGGGCTATGGAGATGCCCATTAATAGATATCAATGTGAATGAGTAGGGATTGCCATACAAAGGATGCACTAGAGCTAAGTATGTGAAAGCTCAAAAGGAGAACTAGTGGGTGTGCATCCAACTTGCTTGCTCACGAAGACCTAGGGCAATTTTGAGGAAGCCCATCATTGGAATATACAAGCCAAGTTATATAATGAAGATTCCTACTAGCATATGGTGGTGACGAAACGAGAGGCTCTAAATCATGAAGAACATGGTGCTAAAGCACAAGTGTGGAAAAAGATAGTAGCATTGTCCCTTCTATCTTTTTCTCTTTTTTTTATTTGGGCTCTTGGGCCTCTTTTTTTCTCTTTTTTTTTATTTGGGCTTTTTGGCCTCTCTTTTTTCCTCACATGGGACAATGCTCTAATAATGATGATCATCACACTTTTATTTACTCACAACTCAAAGCTCAGAATGATGATGACTCTATAGGAAATGCCTCCTGCAGTGTACCGGGATGTGCAACGATCTAGCTTGGCGTATGACGTTGAATCATCTCGCTAGCTATCTTACGATCATGCAATGGCAATATGAGAGTGACGGCACAAGTCATGAGATGGAACGGTGGGAGTTGCATGGCAATATATCTTGGAATGGCTATGAAAATGCCATATTAGGTAGGTATGGTGGCTGTTTTGAGGAAGGCATATGGTCGGTTTGTGCACCGGTGAGAATTGCGCGGCACTAGAGAGGCTAGCAATGGTGAAAGGTGAAAGTGCATCTATACCATGGACTCACATTAGTCATGAAGAACTCACATACTTGTTGCGAAAGTTTTTATTAGTAATCGAAACAAAGTGCTAAACGCATACTCCTAGGGGAAGGGTTGGTAGGTGTTAACCATCGCGCGATCCCGACCGCAACACAAAGGATGACAATCAATAGATCAATTATGCTCCGACTTCCTAACATAGCGGTTCACCATACGTGCATGCTACGGGAATCACTAACTTAAACACAAGTATTTCTAGATTCACAACACCCTACTAACATAACTCTTAATATTACCAAATCCATGTCTCAAAACTAACTGAGAGGAATCAAAACTTCTCTTTCTACTCAATGCACATGAATATAGAGGTTTTTGTATCCTCTTTGGGTACCTATCACCTTTTGGGACTACTTTCATAGCACAAGCCAACTACCAAGTCACGCACCGCCGTGCTCTAAAAGATCTAAGTGAAGCACATAGAGAAAAATTATCTGGCTCAAAAGATATAAGTGAAGCACTATGAGCATTCTAGCAAAATCATGATGAGTGCATGTCTCTCTCAAAAGGTGTGCAGCAAGTATGATTGTGACACAACAAAAGTAAAAGACTCCTAAGATACAAGACGCTCCAAGCAAAACACATATCATGTGCTGAATAAAAATATAGCTCCGAGTAATTTTACCGATGGATTGAAGACGAAAGAGGGGATGCCTTCCTGGGGCATCCCCAATCTTATGATTTTTGGTGTCCTTGAATTTGGCTTGGGATGCCTTGGGCATCCCCAAGCTTGATATGTTTCCACTCCTTATCTCTTTGTCCATGAGAACATCACCCAAAACTTGAAAACTTCACAACACAAAACTTAAAACAGAAACTCGTGATAACATTAGCACAAGAAAACAAACTACAACCTCTTTAGGTACTGTAGCAATCTTGATTTCTATTTATATTGGTGTTAGATTATTGTATTCTCACTTTTCCATGGCTAGTACCCCCCGATACTATCCATAGTTTCATCAAAACAAGCAACCAACTCAACAAAATCAGAATTTGTCAAAAACAGACCAGTGTGTAGCAATTTGTATACTTTGTATACTTCTGGTACCTCAAATATTATGAAACATTACGACTGCCTGGTAAAAAGGCATATGAACCAGCAGCAAAAAGAATCATCTCAAAATCTCTTTCTGAATAAAAATGAAAAATAATCTCGTGAGCAAAAAAATTCTGTCTTTTTCCAGCAGGATCAAACAACCATCACCAAGACTAGTCATAAAAGTTTTGCTTGACTCAAACACAAAAAGAAACACAAAATACACAATCACAACATAATTATGATGGTGTGGACGCAACAAAACAGAAAGAAAAAGATAAATTCATTGGGTTGCCTCCCAACAAGCGCTATTGTTTAACGCCCTTAGCTAGGCATTGATAATTCAATGATGCTCTCATAAAAGACAAGAATTGAAGCACAACGAGAGCATCATAAAGCATGTGAAAATCACATCTAAGTCTAACATACTTCCTATGATAGGCATTTTATAGGAAAACAAATTGGCAAGACAACCAATAGTTACCAAATGCAAGGAAGAAGAAAGAGACAATAGCAATCTCAACATAACGAGAGGTAATTTGGTAAAATGAAAGTTTCTAACACAATATTTTCCTATTTCATAGCAATTACATGAGGGATCATAATTAAATTCAACAATATATCTATCACAAAGGTTATTCTTTTCATGATCCACATGCATGCAAAGTTGACGCTCTTCAAAAATAGTGGGATTATCATCAACTAAAGTCATGACTTCTCCAAACCCACTTTCAATATTATTGCAAATATCATAATCATCACGAGGGTTAAACAAATTTTCAAGATCATAAGAAAAATTATCGCCCCAATCACAATCATTGCAACAAATAGTGGACATAGCAAAACTAGCATCCCCAAGCTTAGGATTTTGCATATTTTTAGCATGATTGTCATTAATAGAATTTATAATGAAATCATTGCAATCATGCTTTTCATTCAAGGAGCCCTCGTGAATCACCTCATAAATTTCTTCATCACGATTTTCAGATTCACGCATCTCAAGAAAAACTCCATAGAGAAAGTCAAGTGCACTCAACTCACTAGCAATTGGATCAACATAGTTGGATTTCTTAAAGAGATTAGCAAGTGGATGAGGATCTATATCAATAGATTTTCAGCAAGCGAAGGTGCAAGCATATTGAAGGCACATAGCACACAAGCAAAGGGAAGGCAAACGAAAAAGGCAAACGAAGAAAAGGGCAAACAAAAAAGGCAAACGAAAAAGGCAAATATTTTTGTAATTTTTGTTTTTCAGAAGTGGGGGAGAGGAAAAGGACAGGCAAAAAAAGTAAATGCAAGAGATGAGTTTGAGACACTTACCTGGATGTGTTCTTGACTTGGAATTCCCCGGCAACGGCGCTAGAAATTCTTCTGCTACAGCAACAAAAATCTTCTGTCGTCTCTTGAGCTTGCGTTGGTTTTTTCCTTGAAGAGGAAAGGGTGATGCAGCACAGGAGCAGTAAGTATGTCCCTCAGTTTGAGAACCAAGGTATCAATCCAGTAGGAGAATCTCGTCAAGTCCAGAGTACCTGCACAAACACAAAAGAGATTGCACCCAATGCTATAAAGGGGTTGTCAATCCCTTCAAGATTGATTGCAAAATGAGATCTCAAGGCGGAAAGTGCAACGAACAAAAAGTGTAAGGCTGACAATATAGTGTGAAGTAGACCCGGGGGCCATAGTGTTCACTAGAGGCTTCTCTCAAAATAGCAAATATTACGGTGGGTGAACAAATTATTGTCAAGAAATTGATAGAACCACGCAAAGTCGTGACGATATCTAAGGCAATGATCATACATATAGGCATCACGTCCGAGACAAGTAGACCGATACTTTCTGGATCTACTACTATTACTCCACACATCGACCGCTATCCAGCATGCATCTAGTGTACTAAGTTCATGATGAACAGAGTAACGCCTTAAGCAAGATGACATGATGTAGAGGGATAAAGTCAAACCAATGATGAAAACCCCATATTTTTACCATTGATGGCAACAACACGATGCGTGCCTCGCTACCCCTTCTATCACTGGGTGAGCTCACCGCACGGTATGAACCCAAAACCAAGCACTTCTCCCATTGCAAGAATCATAGATCAAGCTGGCCAAACAAAACCCACAACTCGAAGATAATTACAAGGATATGAAATCATGCATAAGAGAGATCAGAAGAAACTAAAATAAGATTCATAGATAATCTGATCATAAATCCACAATTCATCGGATCTCGACAAACACACCGCAAAAGAAGATTACATCGGATAGATCTCCATGAAGATCACGGAGAACTTTGTATTGAAGATCCAAGAGAGAAGAAGCCATCTAGTTACTAGCTATGGACCCGTAGGTCTATGGTGAACTACTCACGCATCATCGGAGAGGTCATGGTGTTGATGAAGAAGCCCTCCGTATCCAAATCCCCCCTCCGGCAGGGCACCAGAACGTGCCCCAGATGGGATTTTCGGAGACAAAAGCTTGCGGCGGCGAAAAAGTACTTTCGATGATCTCTTGATTTTTTCTAGAATTATTGGGAATATATAGGCGAAAGACCTAGGGCAGAGGTGGCCTAGGGAGCCCACAAGCCTAGGAGGCGCGGGCCCCCCCTGGCCGCGACTAGGGGGCTTGTGGAGTCCCTGGTGGCCCCCTGCCTTGGTTCTCAAGTTTCCTGATCTTTTTCTGTTTTGGAAAAAAAACTTTTTGGAAGTTTCGTTCCGTTTGTACTCCGTTTAAAATCCTCCTCTGAAAGGGGTCAAAAACACGGAAAAAAACAGGAACTGGAACTTGGCACTGAGTTAATAAGTTAGTCCCAAAAATATATAAAAGGCATACAAAACATCCAAAGTTTGACACGATAAAAGCATGAAACCATCAAAAATTATAGATACGTTGGAGACGTATCAGGGCAGTTGCGCTTCCAGTGACCCATACCCTTGCAATAATAGCACTCTGTTTCAGGCTTAGGTCCAGCTTTGGGTTTCTTCGTCGGATTGGCAATAGGCTTGCCGCTCTTCTTTGAATTACCCTTCTTTCCTTTGTCGTTTCTCTTGATACTAGTGGTTTTATTCACCATCAACACTTGATGCTCTTTACAGAGTTCTGACTTAGCGACTTTCAGCATCGCAAATAACTCGCCGAGTGACTTGTTCATCCCTTGCATGTTGTAGTTCAACACAAAGCTCTTATAGCCTGGTGGCAGTGATTGAAGAATTCTGTCAGTGATAGCCTCTTGCGGGAGTTCAATCCCCAGCTCAGCTAGACGGTTTGAGTACCGAGACATTTTGAGCACATGGTCACTGACAAACGAATTCTCCTCCATCTTGCAAGCATAGAATTTATCGGAGGTCTGATACGCCCATTTTGCATCATGCTTTAATGTTGATATTTATCGCTTTTTGGGCTGTTATTACACTTCACGGTACAATACTTATACCTTTTCTCTCTTATTTTGCAAGGTTTACATGAAGCGGGAGAATGCCGGCAGCTGGAATTCTGGCCTGAAAAAGGAGCAAGTTTGAGATACCTATTCTGCACAACTCAAAAAGCCGTGAAAATCAACGAGGATTTATTTGGGATTTTATAAAAAATACTGGGCCGAAGAAGTACGAGAGGGGCGCCAGCAGGAGGCCACAAGCCTGCTAGGCGCGACCTCCCCCTGGCCGCGCCTAGGGGGCGTGTGGGCCCCAGCTGGCCTTCTGCCCCCCCCCCTCTTTTGCTACTATAAGGGTTTCATTCCAGAAAAAACCAGGAGGAGGCTTTTCGGAGGATTTTCTGCCGCCACGAGGCAGAACTTGAGCAGAACCAATCTAGAGCTCCGGTAGGACGATCCTGTTGGGGAAACTTCCCTCCCGGAGGGGGAAATCGTCGACATCGTCATAACCAACACTCCTCTCATCGAAGGGGACTCATCACCATCAACATCTTCATCAGCACCATCTCATCTCCAAACCCTAGTTCATCTCTTGTAATCAATC
Source organism: Hordeum vulgare subsp. vulgare (assembly GCF_904849725.1). Lineage (NCBI taxonomy): Eukaryota > Viridiplantae > Streptophyta > Magnoliopsida > Poales > Poaceae > Hordeum > Hordeum vulgare. The sequence goes on along the minus strand of NC_058522.1, from coordinate 135,840,526 downwards.
TCTGTCTCGCGACACCGATTGGTACTTGTAAGGTTGCTAGTAGTGTTAATTACTCTTTGTAGTTGATGCTAGTTGGATTACTTGGTGGAAGATTATATGTTCAGATCTTTGATGCTACTCATTACCTCTCTGGTCATGAATATGATTATGCTTTGTGAGTAGTCACTTTTGTTCCTGAGGACATGGGATAAGTCATGCTATAAGTAGTCATATGAATTTGGTATTCGTTTGATATTTTGATGTGTTGTATGTTGATTTTCCTCTAGTGGTGTGATGTTTGTTGTGTATCCCTTGCAATGGCGCCAGGAATAGTTGTGTCGACGGCACCAGGAATCCTTCAGCTACGGCTACGCCTTGAGGGACTTCCTAGGCAAGTATGCAAAGGATTTCCCCCGTGGCCTTGGAGCCTTGCGTTGGTGTTCCCTCAAAGCGGAAAGGGTGATGTAGCACAGCGACGGTAAGTATTTCCCTCAGTTTGAGAACCAAGGTATCAATCCGGCGAGAGAGTATCTCAAGATCCTTCACAAACACAAAAGCTTGCACCCAACGCTATGAAGGGGTTGTCAATCCCATATAGATTGTTTGCCAAGTGAGAACTGAAAGCAACAAAGTAACAAAGCAAAGTAAAGGGGAGGTGTAAACGATGGATGTGAATAGACCCGGGGGCCGTAGTGTTTACTAGTGGCTTCTCTCATGAAAGCAAGTAGACGGTGGGTGAACAAATTACTGTCGAGCAATTGATAGAACTGTGCAGAGTCGTGACGATATCTATGCAATGATTATTTCTATAGGCATCACGTCCGAAACAAGTAGACAGATACTTTCTGCATCTACTACTATTACTCCACACGTCGGCCGCTATCCAGCACGCATCTAGTGTATTAAGTCCAAAAGAACACAGTAACGCCTTAAGCAAGATGACATGATGTAGATGGACAATCTCATATCTACGATAAAAGCCCATCTTGTTACCCTTGATGGCAACAACACGATGCGTGCCTTGCTGCCCCTACTGTCACTGGGAAAGGTCACCACACGGTATGAACCCAAAACCAAGCACTTCTCCCATTGCAAGAATCATAGATCTAGTTTGCCAAACAAAACCCAAGACTCGAAGAGACTTACAAGGATATCAAATCATGCATATAAGAAATCAGCAAAGACTCAAATATATATCATAGATAATCTGATCACAAGTCCACAATTCATCGGATCTTGACAAACACACCGCCAAAGAAGATTACATCGGATAGATCTCCATGAAGATCATGGAGAACTTTGTATTGAAGATCCAAGAGAGAGAAGAAGCTATCTAGCTACTAACTACGGACCCGTAGGTCTGAAGTGAACTACTCACGAGTCATTGGAGGGGCGATGATGATGATGAAGAAGCCCTCCAACTCCAAAGTCCCCTCCGACAGGCTGCCGGGAAGGGTCTCCAGATGAGATCTCGCGGAAACGGAAGCTTGCGGCGGCGGAAAAGTATTTTCGAGGATCCCCTAATTTTTTGCGGAATATTTGGGAATTTATAGACCAAAGACCTAGGTCAGGGGGCGGCCAGGGAGACCACAAACCTGCCCACCGCCGCCTACCCCCCTGGTGGCGGAGTGGGGGCTTGTGGGCTCCCTGGAGACCACCTGGCTTGGCCCAAAAGCCCCTGGACTTCTTCCGTTCGGGAAAAAAATATTTTGAAGTTTTTCTTCCGTTTGGACTCCGTTCCAAAATCAGATCTGAAAAGAGTCAAAAACACGGAAAAAATAGGAACTGGCACTTGGCACTGAATTAATAAGTTAGTCCCAAAAAGATATAAAAAGATACACAAAACATACAAAGAAGACAAGATAACAGCGTGAAACCATCAAAAATTATAGATACGTTTGAGACGTATCAAGCATCCCCAAGCTTAACTCCTGCTCGTCCTCGAGTAGGGAAGTGATAAGAATGAATTTTTGATGCTTTCATGCTACCTAGAATAGGTGTCCTTTGTAATTCCTCTTATGTGACGTGAATGTTCAGATCCATTACATTCAAAACAATAGTTTGCTATTGACGTGGAAACAATAATAATTCAAGCAAACTAGCAAAGTAATCATGAACTTTCAAAATAACAAGGCCAAAAGAAAGTTATCCCTACAAAAGCATATAGTCTGGCCATGCTCTGTCATCATTGTACAACGAATTTAAATCATGCACAACCCCGGTATTGGCCAAGTAATTGTTTCACACCTTTACTTTCTCAAACATTTGCAACTCACACGCAATACATGAGCGTGAGCCATGGTTATAGCACTATAGATGGTGTGGAATGTGGTGGGGGTTGCAAGACAAAAAGGAGAAGATAGTCACATTAACTAGGCATATCAATGAGCTGTGGAGATGCTCTTCAATAGATATCAATGTGAATGAGTATGGATTGCCATACAAATGATGCAATAGAGCTACAAGTATGTGAAAGCTCTTAAAGAAAACTAGTGGGTGTGCATCCAACTTGCTTGCTCACGAAGACCTAAGGCAATTTTGAGGAAGCCTATCATTGGAATATACAAGCCAAGTTATATAATGAGAATTTCCCACTAGCTATATGGTGGTGACAAAACGAGAGACTCTCAATCATGAAGATCATGGTGCTCAAAATGCACAGGTGTGGAAAAATTGGTAGCATTGTCCCTTCTCTCTTTTTCTCTCATATATTTTTTTAATTTTGGTGGGCTCTTTGGCCTCTCTTTTTTATGGGCTTATTTGGCCTCTTCTATTTCCTCACATGGGACAATGCTCCAATAATGATGATCATCACACTTTCAACTCAAAACTTAGAGCAACTATGACTCTATATGGAATGCCTTCGGTAGTGTACCGTGGCAATGATCTTGCATGGCATAGACATCAATGGAAACATCATGCTAGCTATCTTACAATCGTGCAAAGGCAATGTAGACGTGGTGGCACATATCATGGTGGAAGTTGCATGGCAATATATCTCGGAATGACTTTGGAAAAGCCATAGTAGGTAGGTATGGTGGCTGTTTTGAGGAAGGCTAATGGTGGGTTTTGTGCATCGACGAAAGTTGCGCGGCACTTAGAAGATAGTGATGGTGGAAGGTGAAAGTGCATCTAAACCATGGACTCAACATTAGTCATGAAGAACTCATATACTTGTTGCAAAAGTTTTATTAGTAATCGAAACAAAGCATTCAATGCATACTCCTAGGGGAAGGGTTGGTAGGTATAAACCATCGCGCGATCCCGACCGCCACACAAAGGATGACAATCAATAGACTAATCATGCTCAGATTTCATCACATAGCGGTTCACCATACGTGCATGCTACGGGAATCACTAACTTCAACACAAGTATTTCTAGATCCACAACACCTTACTAACATGACTTCAATATTACCATAACCACAACTCAAAACCAATTGAGATGAATCAAACTTCTCTAACTATTCAATGCACATGAAGGTGGAAGTTTTCGTATCCCTTTGGATAACTACCCCTTTTGAGACTACTTTCAAAGCATAGATCCACTACCAAGCCACGCACCGTTGTGCTCTAAAAGATATAAGTGAAGCACATATGAGCTGAATTGTCTACCAAAAGATATAAGTGAAGCTCGACAAAATCACGGTGTGTGCATGTCTCTCTCTCTCTCTAGGTGTGCAGCAAGGATGATTGTGACACAAAAAAAAGACTCCTACGATACAAGACGCTCCAAGCAAAAACACATAACATGTGGTGAATAAAATTATAGCCCCAAGTAACGTTACCGATGGATTGAAGACGAGAGAGGGGATGCCTTCCCGGGGCATCCCCAAGCTTAGGCTTTTACAGCATCCTTGAATCTCTTAGGGTACCTTGGGCATCCTCAAGCTTGAGCTCTTGCCACTCTTTATCTCTTTGTCCATAAGAACTTCACCCAAAACTTGAAACTTCACAACACGAAACTTAAACAGAAACTCATGATAACATTAGTACAAGAAAGCAAACCACCACTTCCTTAGGTATTGTAGCAAACTTAAATTCTACTTGTGCTGATGTTGGGTTACTGTACTTTCAATCTTCCATAGCTAATACCCCCCGATACTATCTATAGTTTCATCAAAATAAGCAACCAACACAACAAAAACAGAATCTGTTAACAGCAGACCAGTCTGTAGCAATCTGTATGTTTCGTATGTGGTACTTAAACAATTCTGAAACATTACGACAGTCTGAAGAATTTTCTTAGCAATCAGCTGCAAAAAAATCAACTCAAAATCTCTTACAGAAAAAAAATGAAAATTCTTTTCGTGAGCAGAAAGTTTGTCTTTTCCAGCGTGACCAAACGATCATCCCCAAGACTAATCATAATGGTTTTGCTTGGCACAAACGCAAAAAGAAACACAAGGAAGACATTAATAACAGAATTATTAACGTGTGAAAAACACAAAACAGAAATAAAAAGGATAGATTCGTTGGGTTGCCTCCCAACAAGCGATTTTGTTTAACGCCCTTAGCTAGGCGAAAGTGATGGAATCACGTATAGTCATCTTTGGTGCTCAAACCATAGGTAGCCCTCATCATAGATTCATAAGGCAATCTTATTTTCTTTCTAGGAAAGTTCTCCATGCACTTCTTTAAGGGAAATTGAAATCTAATATTCCCTTCCTTCATATCGATGATAGCACCAATAGTCCTTAGGAAAGGTCTACCAAGAATAATGGAACATGAAGGATTGCAATCTATGTCAAGTACAATGAAATCCACGGGTACATAGTTCTTATTTGCAACAATAAGAAGATCATCGATCCTCCCCATGGGCTTCTTGACGGTAGAATCCGCAAGATGCAAATTAAGAGAACACTCTTCAATCTCATGAAAACCAAGAATATCACATAAAGACTTTGGAATCATGGAAACACTAGCACCCAAATCACACAAAGCATTGCACTCATAGTTTTTTATCTTGATTTTGATAGTAGGTTGCCACTCATTATGAAGTTTTCTAGGTATCTAGACTTCTAGTTCAAGCTTCTCTTCAAGAGATTTCATCATAGCATCTACGATATGCGCGGTAAAGGCTTTGCTTTGGCTATAAGCATGTGGAGAGTTTGGAATGGATTGCATCAAAGAAATGCATTCAAACAAGGAGCAATTATCATAATTGAATTCCTTGAAATCCAAAGTGGGAGTCTCATTACTACCCAAAATTTTGACTTCTTCTACTCCACTCTCCACACCTTTATCATCAAGATAGGTGGACTCCGAATCATTGGGGCGTTTTTCAACCAAAGTGGATTCATATCCAGCCCCTCCATAAGTAGGTTTGACACGCGAATACAAAGATTCAAGAGGAGACACACCAAGCACTTTAAGATCTTCGTGATTTGCATCACTAGAACGCACCCTTTTAAACCATTCATGTCTAGCGCGAATTTGGGCGGTTCTTTCTTTGCTCTCATTCATGGAGATACGCATAGCTTTCAAAGTTTCATCCAAGTTGATCTTGGGAGGAGCGCATCTAACTTTAAAGCATCAATATCACAAGACATCCTATCAACGCTCTTAGCCAAATCGTCTATTTTGAGTAGTTTTTCCTCTATGGACGCATTGAAAATCTTTTGAGAGTTGATGAACTCTTTGATATTGCTCTCTAGATCAGAGGGTAATTTGTTATGATTTCCATAAGTGTTGTCGTAGGAATTGCCATAATTGTTAGAGGAGTTACTAGGAAAAGGCCTAGGAACATAGTTTCCTCTAAAAGCATTGTTGTTGCCAAAATTGTTCCTACCAACAAAATTCACGTCCAAACTAGCATTGCTACTCTCAATCAAAGAAGATAGTGGCATGTCATTAGGATCCACGGTAGCGTTTCTACTAGCAACCAAATTCATCAACTCGTCCATCTTAGCACTAAGTGAGTTAATCTCTTCTATAGCGTGCACCTTTTTGCTAGCAGGCGACCTTTCAGTGTGCCACTGAGAGTAGTTGGTCATGATATTGTCTAGGAGTTTTGTAGCGTATCCTAACGTGATTTCCATGAACGTTCCACCTGAGGCGGAGTCCAAGATATTGTGAGAAGCGAAATTCAAGCTAGCGTAAAAGATTTGTATAGTCATCCACAAACTCAAGCCATGAGCAGGACAATTTCTAATCATAAGCTTCATCCTCTCCCAAGATTGTGCAACGTGTTCATGATCAAGTTGCTTGAAATTCATGATATCGTTACGTAAGGAGATGATCTTAGCCGGCGGAAAATACTTGGATATGTAAGCATCTTTGCACCTATCCCAAGAATCGATACTATTTTTAGGCAAAGAAGAAAACCAAGTTTTTGCACGATCTCGCAACGAGAAAGGAAAAAGTTTCAACTTAATCACGTCATTATCCACATCTCTTTTCTTTTGCATATCACAAAGCTCAATGAAGGTATTGAGATGAGATGTGGCATCTTCACTAGGAAGGCCAGGGAATTGCTCTTTCATAACAAGATTCAGCAAACCTGCGTTGATTTCATACGATTCCGCACTAGTGGCGGGAGCAATCGGAGTACTAATAAAATCATTATTATTAGTGCTCGAGAAGTCGCAAAGTTTGGTGTTTTCAGACATGATGTCTTCAACAAACAAACAAACAAGCACACAAGCAAGCAAGAAACCGGCAAAGGAAAACGGCAAGGCCAAAAGAAAACGACGAAGGACAAAGGCGAATGAAAACGGCAAATGTGAAGTGGGGGAGAGGAAAACGAGAGGCAACTGGCAACAAAAGTAAATGCAAGAGAAGAGTTTGTGAGACCTACTTGGATAGATCTTGATTTCTCCTCCCCGACAACGGCGCCAGAAATACTTCCGATGTTTGTCGTGTATCCCTTGCAATGGCGCCAGAAATAGTTGTGTCGACGACACCAGGAATCCTTCAGCTACGGCTACGCCTTAAGGGACTTCCTAGGCAAGTATGCAAAGGATTCCCCCGTGGCCTTGGAGCCTTGTGTTGGTGTTCCCTCGAAGCGGAAAGGGTGATGTAGCACAGCGACGGCAAGTATTTCCCTCAGTTTGAGAACCAAGGTATCAATCCGGCAGAAGAGTATCTCAAGATCCTGCACAAACACAAAAGCTTGCACCCAACGCTATGAAGGGGTTGTCAATCCCTTATAGATTGTTTGCCAAGTGAGAACTGAAAGCAACAAAGTAACAAAGCAAAGTAAAAGTGGAGGTGTAAACGATGGATGTGAATAGACCCGGGGGCCGTAGTGTTTACTAGTGGCTTCTCTCATGAAAGCAAGTAGACAATGGGTGAACAAATTACTTTCGAGTAATTGATAGAACTGTGCAGAGTCGTGACGATATCTATGCAATCATTATTTCTATAGGCATCACGTCCGAAACAAGTAGACCGATACTTTCTGGATCTACTACTATTACTCCACACGTCGATCGCTATCCAGCCTGCATCTAGTGTATTAAGTCTATAAGAACATAGTAACGCCTTAAGCAAGATGACATGATGTACAGGGATAATCTCAAACCAATGATAAAAACCCCATCTTTTTACCCTTGATGGCAACTGCTTGATGTGTGCCTTGCTGCCCCTACTGTCACTGGGAAAGGTCACCACATGGAAGAACGCAAAACCAAGCACTTCTCCCATTGCAAGAATCATAGATCTAGTTGGCCAAACAAAACCCAAGACTCGGAGAGACTTACAAGGATATCAAATCATGCATATAATAAATCAGCAAAGACTCAAATATATATCATAGATAATCTAATCACAAGTCCACAATTCATCGGATCTCGACAAACACACCGCCAAAGAAGATTACATCGGATAGATCTCCATGAAGATCATGGAGAACTTTGTATTGAAGATCCAGGAGAGAGAAGAAGCCATCTAGCTACTAACTACGGACCCGTAGGTCTGAAGTGAACTACTCACGAGTCATTGGAGGGGCGATGATGATGATGAAGAAGCCCTCCAACTCCAAAGTCCCCTCCGGCAGGGTGCCGGGAAGGGTCTCCAGATGAGATCTCGCGGAAACGGAAGCTTGCGGCGGCGGAAAAGTATTTTCGAGGATCCCTGATTTTTTGCGGAATATTGGGAATTTATAGACCAACGACCTAGGTCAGGGGGCGGCCCGGGAGGCCACAAGCCTGCCCACCGCCGCCTCCCCCTGGTGGCGGAGTGGGGGCTTGTGGGCTCCCTGGAGCCCACCCGGCTTGTCCCAAAAAGCCCCTGGACTTCTTCCGTTCGGGAAAGAATTATTTTGAAGTTTTTATTCCGTTTGGACTCCGTTCCAAAATCAGATCTGAAAAGAGTCAAAAACACGGAAAAAAATAGGAACTGGCACTTGGCACTGAATTAATAAGTTAGTCCCAAAAAGATATAAAAAGATACATAAAACATACAAAGAAGACAAGATAACAGCGTGAAACCATCAAAAATTATAGATACGTTTGAGACGTATCAAGCATCCCCAAGCTTAACTCCTGCTCGTCCTCGAGTAGGGAAGTGATAAGAATGAATTTTTTATGCTTTCATGCTACCTAGCATAGGTGTCCTTTGTAATTCCTCTTATGTGACGTGAATGTTCAGATTCATTAGATTCAAAACAATAGTTTGCTATTGACGTGGAAACAATAATAATTCAAGCAAACTAGCAAAGTAATCATGAACTTTCAAAATAACAAGGCCAAAAGAAAGTTATCCCTACAAAAGCATATAGTCTTGCCATGCTCTGTCATCATTGTACAACGAATTTAAATCATGCACAACCCCGGTATTGGCCAAGTGATTTTTTCACACCTTTACTTTCTCAAACATTTGCAACTCTCACGCAATACATGAGCGTGAGCCATGGTTATAGCACTATAGATGGTGTGGAATGTGGTGGGGGTTGCAAGACAAAAAGGAGAAGATAGTCACATTAACTAGGCATATCAATGAGCTGTGGAGATGCTCGTCAATAGATATCAATGTGAATGAGTAGGGATTGCCATACAAATGATGCAATAGAGCTACAAGTATGTGAAAGCTCTTAAAGAAAACTAGTGGGTGTGCATCCAACTTGCTTGTTCACGAAGACCTAAGGCAATTTTGAGGAAGCCTATCATTGGAATATACAAGCCAAGTTATATAATGAGAATTTCCCACTAGCTATATGGTGGTGACAAAACGAGAGACTCTCCATCATGAAGATCATGGTGCTCAAAATGCACAGGTGTGGAAAAAGTGGTAGCATTGTCCCTTCTCTCTTTTTCTCTCATATTTTTTTTTAATTTTGGTGGGATCTTTGGCCTCTATTTTTTATGGGCTTATTTGGACTCTGTTATTTCCTCACATGGGACAATGCTCCAATAATGATGATCATCACACTTTCAACTCAAAACTTAGAGCAACTATGACTCTATATGGAATGCCTTCGGTAGTGTATCGTGGCAATGATCTAGCATGGCATAGACATCAATGGAAACATCATGCTAGCTATCTTACAATCGCAAAGGCAATGTAGACGTGGTGGCACATATCATGGTGGTAGTTGCATGGCAAGAATCGTAGATCTAGTTGGCCGAACAAAACCCAAGACTCGGAGAGACTTACAAGGATATCAAACCAGGCATATAATAAATCAGCAAAGACTCAAGTATATATCATAGATAATCTGATCACAAGTCCACAATTCATCGGATCTCGACAAACACACCGCCAAAGAAGATTACATCGGATAGATCTCCATGAAGATCATGGAGAACTTTGTATTGAAGATCCAAGAGAGAGAAGAAGCCATCTAGCTACTAACTACGGACCCGTAGGTCTGAAGTGAACTACTCACGAGTCATTGGAGGGGCGATGATGATGATGAAGAAGCCCTCCAACTCCAAAGTCCCCTCCGGCAGGGTGTCGGGAAGGGTCTCCAGATGAGATCTCACGAAAACGGAAGCTTGCGGCGGCAGAAAAGTATTTTCGAGGCTCCCCTGCTTTTTTGTAGAATATTTGGGAATTTATAGGCCAAAGACCTAGGTCAGGGGGCGGCCAGGGAGGCCACAAGCCTGCCCACCGCCGCCTCCCCCCTAGTGGCGGAGTGGGGGCTTGTGGGCTCCCTGGAGCCCACCCGGCTTGTCCCAAAAACCCCCTCGACTTCTTCCATTCGGGAAAAATCATTTCGTGGTTTTTCTTCCGTTTGGACTCCGTTCCAAAATCAGATGTGAAAAGAGTCAAAAACACGGAAAAAATAGGAACTGGCACTTGGCACTGAATTAATAAGTTAGTCCCAAAAAGATATAAAAAGATACATAAAACATACAAAGAAGACAAGATAACAGCGTGAAACCATCAAAATTATAGATACGTTTGAGACGTATCAAGCATCCCCAAGCTTAACTCCTGCTCGTCCTCGAGTAGGGAAGTGATAAGAATGAATTTTTGATGCTTTCATGCTACCTAGCATAGGTGTCCTTTGTAATTCCTCTTATGTGACGTGAATGTTCAGATTCATTAGATTCAAAACAATAGTTTGCTATTGACGTGGAAACAATAATAATTCAAGCAAACTAGCAAAGTAATCATGAACTTTCAAAATAACAAGGCCAAAAGAAAGTTATCCCTACAAAAGCATATAGTCTTGCCATGCTCTGTCATCATTGTACAACGAATTTAAATCATGCACAACCCCGTTATTGGCCAAGTGATTTTTTCACACCTTTACTTTCTCAAACATTTGCAACTCTCACGCAATACATGAGCGTGAGCCATGGTTATAGCACTATAGATGGTGTGGAATGTGGTGGGGGTTGCAAGACAAAAAGGAGAAGATAGTCACATTAACTAGGCATATCAATGAGCTGTGGAGATGCTCGTCAATAGATATCAATGTGAATGAGTAGGGATTGCCATACAAATGATGCAATAGAGCTACAAGTATGTGAAAGCTCTTAAAGAAAACTAGTGGTTGTGCATCCAACTTGCTTGCTCACGAAGACCTAAGGCAATTTTGAGGAAGCCTATCATTGGAATATACAAGCCAAGTTATATAATGAGAATTTCCCACTAGCTATATGGTGGTGACAAAACGAGAGACTCTCAATCATGAAGATCATGGTGCTCAAAATGCACAGGTGTGGAAAAAGTGGTAGCATTGTCCCTTCTCTCTTTTTCTCTCATATTTTTTTTTAATTTTGGTGGGATCTTTGGCCTCTATTTTTTATGGGCTTATTTGGCCTCTGTTATTTCCTCACATGGGACAATGCTCCAATAATGATGATCATCACACTTTCAACTCAAAACTTAAAGCAACTATGACTCTATATGGAATGCCTTCGGTAGTGTATCGTGGCAATGATCTAGCATGGCATAGACATCAATGGAAACATCATGCTAGCTATCTTACAATCGTGCAAAGGCAATGTAGACGTGGTGGCACATATCATGGTGGTAGTTGCATGTCAAGAATCGTAGATCTAGTTGGCCGAACAAAACCCAAGACTCGGAGAGACTTACAAGGATATCAAACCAGGCATATAATAAATCAGCAAAGACTCAAATATATATCATAGATAATCTGATCACAAGTCCACAATTCATCGGATCTCGACAAACACACCGCCAAAGAAGATTACATCGGATAGATCTCCGTGAAGATCATGGAGAACTTTGTATTGAAGATCCAAGAGAGAGAAGAAGCCATCTAGCTACTAACTACGGACCCGTAGGTCTGAAGTGAACTACTCACGAGTCATTGGAGGGGCGATGATGATGATGAAGAAGCCCTCCAACTCCAAATTCCCCTCCGGCAGGGTGTCGGGAAGGGTCTCCAGATGAGATCTCACGAAAACGGAAGCTTGCGGTGGCGGAAAAGTATTTTCGAGGCTCCCCTGCTTTTTTGTAGAATATTTGGGAATTTATAGGCCAAAGACCTAGGTCAGGGGGCGGCCAGGGAGGCCACAAGCCTGCCCACCGCCGCCTCCCCCCTAGTGGCGGAGTGGGGGCTTGTGGGCTCCCTGGAGCCCACCCGGCTTGTCCCAAAAGCCCCCTCGACTTCTTCCATTCGGGAAAAATCATTTCGGGGTTTTTCTTCCGTTTGGACTCCGTTCCAAAATCAGATGTGAAAAGAGTCAAAAACACGGAAAAAACAGGAACTGGCACTTGGCACTGAATTAATAAGTTAGTCCCAAAAAGATATAAAAAGATACATAAAACATACAAAGAAGACAAGATAACAGCGTGAAACCATCAAAAACTATAGATACGTTTGAGACCTATCATGGTGTTATGTGAACGTCGAGTACATAACACTTCACCATTATTTGGGCCTAGAGGAAGGCATTGGTAAGTAGTAAGTAGATGATGGGTTGCTAAAGTGATAGAAGCTTAAACCCTAGTTTATGCGTTGCTTCGTAAGGGGCTGATTTGGATCCACTAGTTTAATGCTATGGTTAGACTTTGTCTTAATTCTTCTTTCATAGTTGCGGATGCTTGCGAGAGGGGTTCATCATAAGTGGGATGCTTGTCCAAGTAAGGGCAGTACCCAAGCGTCGGTCCACCCACATATCAAACTATCAAAGTAGCGAACGCGGATCATATGAACATGATGAAAACTAGCTTGACAGAAATTCCCATGTGTCCTCGGGAGCATTTTACCTCCTATAAGAGTTTGTCCAGGCTTGTCCCTTGATACAAAAGGGATTGGGCCACTTTGTTGCACCGTTGTTACTTTTGTTACTTGCTACTTGCTACAAATCATCTTATCACACAACTATCCGTTACCGATAATTTCAGTGCTTGCAGAGATTACCTTGCTGAAAACCACTTGTCAGATGCTTCTTCTCCTCGTTGGGTTCGACACTCTTACTTATTGAAAGGACTACGATAGATCACCTATACTTGTGGGTCATCAAGACTCTTTTCTGGTGTCGTTGCCGGGGAGTGAATCGCCTTTGGTAAGTGGAATTTGGTAAGGAAACATTTATATAGTGTGCTGAAATTTATTGTCACTTGTCACTATGGAAACTAATCCTTTGAGAAGCTTGTTCGTGGTATCTTCACCTCGAAGGGAAGCACAAGGAGTTGCTCCTCAACCTGCTGCACCTACTAAAAATATTTGCTATGAATTTCCTTTGGGTATGCTTGAGAAACTGCTGGCTAATCCTTTTACACGAGATGGAACATCACATCCAGACTTGCATCTAATCTATGTAGATGAAGTTTGTGGTTTATTTAAACTTGCAGGTTTGCCCGAGGATGAGGTCAACAAGAAGGACTTTCCCTTATCTTTGAGGGATAAGGCGTTGACATGGTATAGGCTATGTGATGATACTGGATCATGCAACTACAATTGGTTGAAATTGGAATTTCATCAAAAGTTTTATCCTATGCATTTAGTACATCGTGATCGGAATTATATTTATAATTTTTCGCCTCGTGACAGAGAAAGCATCGCTCAAGCTTGGGGAGGCTTAAATCAATGTTATATTCATGCCCCAACCATGAGCTCTCGAGAGAAATTATCATTCAGAACTTCTATGCTCGGCTTTCTCATGATGATCGCACCATGCTTGACACTTCTTGTACCAATTCTTTTATGAAGAGAGATATCGACTTCCAATGGAATTTATTGGAAAGAATTAAACGCAACCCTGAATATTGGGAGCTTGACGAAGGTAAGGAGTCAGGTATGAATTTCAAGTTTGATTGCGTTAAATCCTTTGTTGAAACAAATACTTTTTGTGATTTTAGCACTAAATATGGACTTGACTCTGAGATAGTAGCTTCATTGTGTGAATTATTTGCTGCTCATATTGACCTCCCCAAAGAGAAGTGGTTTAAATATCATCCTCCCTTAGAAGTCAATGTAGTTAAACCCAATCCAGTTGAAGAGAAAGTCATTTCCTATAATGATCCTATTGTTCCTAGTGCTTACATTGAGAAACCACCTTTCCCTGTTAGGATAAAGGATCATTCTAAAGCTTCAACTGTGATACGTAGGGGCGACATTAGAACACCTACACCCCCTGAGAAAATTAGAGTTGAACCTAGCATTTCTATTATCAAAGATCTCATGTCCGACAATGTTGATGGCCATGATATTCACTTCTGTGAAGATGCTGCTAGAATTGCTAAAGCACATGCTAGAGACAAACATAGGCTTGTTGTTGGCACGCCTGTTCTTTCTGTTAAGATAGGAGATCATTGTTATCATGGTTTATGTGACATGGGTGCTAGTGTTAGTGCAATACCTCAATCCTTATATGATGAAATCAAAGACGAGATTGCACCTGTCGAGATAGAACCCATTGATGTCACTATTCAGCTTGCCAATAGAGATACTATCTGCCGTGTGGGAATTGTTAGGGATGTTGAAGTCTTGTGCGGAAAAACGAAGTATCCTGCTGATTTCCTCGTTCTTGCTACCACACAAGATAGCTTTTGTCCCATCATATTTGGCAGACCCTTCCTCCAATACCGTCAATGCTCATATTGACTGTGAGAAGCAAACTGTCACTGTTGGCTTTGAAGGTCTATCACATGCGTTCAATTTCTCCAAGTTTGGTAGACAACCTCATGAAAAAGAGTTGTCTAGTAAGGATGAAATTATTTCCCTAGCTTCTATTGCTGTACCTCCTACTGATCCCTTAGAGTAATACTTGCTTAAGCATGAAAATGATATGCATATGGATGAAAGGGATGATATAGATAGAGTTGTCTTTGAACAATATCCTATCCTTAAGAATAATTGCGTGTTGAAATGCTTGGAGATCCACCCCCACCAAAGGGTGATCCTGTGTTCGAGCTTAAACAGTTGTCAGATACTCTTATGTATGCTTATCTTGCTGAAAAAGAGATATATCATGTTATAATTAGTGCTAGCCTCTCAGAGCATGAAGAAAAGAAGTTACTAAAAACTCTGAGGAAGCACTGTGCTGCTATTGGATATACTCTTGATGATCTTAAGGGCATTAGTCCCACTCTATGCGAGCACAAGATTAAAACCGATCCTGATTCCAAACCAGTTGCTGATCATTAAAGGAGACTCATACGTCTCCAACTTATCTATAATTTTTTATGGTTTCATGCTATTATCTTGTCAAACTTTGGATGTTTTGTATGCCTTTTATATCTTTTTTTAGACTAACTTATTAACTCAGTGCCAAGTGCCAGCTCCTGTTTTTTCCATGCTTTTGACCCCTTTCAGAGGAGGATTTTAAATGGAGTCCAAACGGAACAAAACTTCCAAAAAGATTTTTTCCGAAACAGAAGAAGATCGGGAAGCCTGAGAATCAGGACAGGGGGCCAGCAAGGACCCCACAAGCCCCCTAGCCGCGGCCAGGGGGGTCCGTGCCTCCCAGGCTTGTGGGCTCCCTGGGCCACCTCTGCCCTAGGTCTTTCGCCTATATATTCCCTAAAATCCCAGAAAAATCAAGAGATCATCGAAAGTACTTTTTCGCCACCGCAAGCTTCTGTCTCCGCAAGATCCCATCTAGGGCACGTTCTGGTGCCTTGCCGGAGGGGGGATTCGAATACGGAGGGCTTCTTCATCAACACCATGACCTCTCCGATGATGCGTGAGTAGTTCACCACAGACCTACGGGTCCATAGCTAGTAGCTAGATGGCTTCTTCTCTCTCTTGGATCTTCAATACAAAGTTCTCCATGATCTTCATGGAGATCTATCCGATGTAATCTTCTTTTGCGGTGTGTTTGTCGAGATCCGATGAATTGTGGATTTATGATCAGATTATCTATGAATCTTATTTGAGTTTCTTCTGATCTCTCTTATGCATGATTTCATATCCTTGTAATTCTCTTCGAGTTTTGGGTTTTGTTTGGCCAGCTTGATCTATGATTCTTGCAATGGTAGAAGTGACTAGTTTTGGGTTCATACCGTGCGGTGACCTCACCCAGTGACAGAACGGGTAGCGAGGCATGCATCGTGTTGTTGCCATCAAGGGTAAAAAGATGGGGTTTTCATCATTGGTTTGAGTTTATCCCTCTACACCATGTCATCTTGCTTAAGGCGTTACTCTGTTCGTCATGAACTCAATACACTAGATGCATGATGGATAGCGGTCGATGTGTGGAGTAATAGTAGTAGATGCAGAAAGTATCGGTCTACTTGTCTCGGACGTGATGCCTATATGTATGATCATTGCCTTAGATATCGTCATGACTTTGCGCGGTTCTATCAATTGCTTGACAGTAATTTGTTCACCCACCGTAATATTTGCTATTTTGAGAGAAGCCTCTAGTGAACTCTATGCCCCCCGGGTCTACTTCACATCATATTTTCAGCCTTACACTTTTACTTTGTTGCACTTTCCTCCTTCGAATCTCACTTTGCAATCAATCTTGAAGGGATTGACAACCCCTTTATAGTGTTGGGTGCAAGCTCTTTTGTGTTTGTGCAGGTACTCTGGACTTGACGAGATTCTCCTACTGGATTGATACCTTGGTTCTCAAACTGAGGGAAATACTTAGTGCTCCTGTGTTGCATCGCCCTTTCCTCTTCAAGGGAAAAACCAACGCAAGCTCAAGAGACGACAGAAGATTTCTGTCGCCGTAGCACAGACTAAATCCTAAGATGAAAGAGGTAGTAAGAAAACAAATACTAAAGCTCCTCGAAGCATGTATGATTTATCCTGTTGCTTATAGTGATTGGGTAAGTCCGGTGCATTGCATCCCTAAGAAGGGAGGTATTACCGTTGTCCCTAATGATAAGGATGAATTGATCCCACAGAGGATTATTACTGGCTATAGGATGGTGATCAATTTTAGGAAATTGAATAAAGCCACTAGGAAATATCATTACCCTTTGCCTTTTATCGACCAAATACTAGAAAGACTGTCTAAACACACACACTTCTGCTTTCTAGACGGTTATTCTAGTTTCTCCCAAATACCAGTTGCACAATCTGATCAGGAGAAAACCACTTTCACCTGCCCTTTCGGTACCTTTGCTTATAGACGTATGCCTTTTGGCTTATGTAACGCACCTGCCACCTTTCAAAGATGTATGACGGCTATATTCTCTGACTTTTGTGAAAAGATTGTTGAGGTTTTCATGGATGACTTCTCCGTTTACGGGTCTTCTTTTGATGATTGCCTCAGCAACCTTGATCGAGTCTAGCAGAGATGTAAAGATACCGATCTTGTCTTGAATTGGGATAAGTGCCACTTTATGGTTAATGAAGGCATCGTCTTAGGACATAAAATTTCTGAAAGAGGTATTGAAGTCGATAAGGCTAAGGTTGATGCAATCGAGAAAATGCCATGCCCCACAGATATCAAAGGTATAAGAAGTTTCCTTGGTCATGCTGGTTTCTATAGAAGGTTTATTAAAGACTTCTCTAATATTTCTAGGCATCTTACCAATCTCTTGCAAAAGGATATTCCTTTTGTTTTTACAATAAATGTGAGGAAGCCTTCGAAATACTTAAGAAGGCCTTGATAACTGCGCCTATTGTTCAACCACCTGATTGGAACCTACCTTTTGAAATCATGTGTGATGCTAGTGATCATGATGTTGGCGCTGTCCTAGGACAAAGAGTTGATAAGAAGTTGAATGTTATTCACTATGCTAGTATAACTCTAGACAGTGCCCAAAGAAACTATGCTACTACAGAAAAGCAATTTTTAGCAGTCGTGTTTGCATGTGAAAAGTTCAGGTCTTATATAGTTGATTCCAAAGTCACTATTCACACTGATCACGCTGCTATTAAGTACCTCATGGAGAAGAAAGACGATAAACCTAGACTTATCAGATGGGTTCTCTAGCTACAAGAATTTGATTTGCATGTTGTCGACAGGAAGGGTGCTGATAACCCAGCAGCAGATAACTTGTCTAGGTTAGAGAATGTTCTTGATGACCCATAACCTATTGCTGATAGCTTTCCTGATGAGCAAATGAATGTCATCAATGCTTCACGTAGTACACCGTGGTATGCTGATTATGCAAACTATATCGTTGCCAAATATATACCACCTAGTTTCACATACCAGCAAAAGAAGAAATTCTTCTTTGATTTGAGACATTACTTCTGGGATGATCCTCACCTTTATAAGGAAGGAGTAGATGGTGTTATTAGACGTTGTGTACCTGAACATGAACAGGGACAGATCCTACAGAAGTGTCACACCGAGGCTTACGGAGGACACCATGCGGGAGATAGAACTGCACACAAGGTATTGCAATCAGGTTCCTATTGGCCCACTCTCTTCAAGGATGCCCGTAAGTTTGTATTGTCTTGTGACGAATGTCAAAGAATAGGTAATATCAGTAAACGTCAAGAAATGCCTATGAACTATTCACTTGTCATTGAACCATTTGATGTTTGGGGCTTTGATTATATGGGACCTTTTCCAAAATCCAACGGGTATACTAATATCCTAGTTGTTGTTGATTACGTCACTAAGTGGGTAGAAGCTATCCCAACTAGTAGTGCTGATCACAACACCTCTATCGGGATGCTTAAAGAAGTTATTTTCCCTACATTTGGAGTCCCTAGATATCTAATGACCGACGGTGGTTCACATTTCATTCATGGTGCTTTCCGTAAAACGCTTGCTAAGTACGATGTCAATCGTAGAATTGCATCTCCCTATCACCCTCAGTCCAGTGGTCAAGTAGAGCTAAGTAATAGAGAGATTAAACTAATTCTGCAAAAGACTGTCAATAGGTCTAGAAAGAATTGGTCTAAGAAGCTCGATGATGCACTGTGGGCTTATAGAACTGCCTATAAGAATCTCATGGGCATGTCTCCGTACAAAATGGTTTACGGCAAAGCATGTCATTTACCTCTTGAGCTAGAGCATGAGGCTTATTGGGCAATCAAAGAGCTCAACTTTGATTTCAAACTTGCTGGTGAGAAGAGGTTATTTGACATTAGCTTGCTTGATGAATGGAGAACTCGGGCATATGAGAACGCCAAGTTGTTCAAAGAAAAGGTTAAGAGGTGGCATGATTAAAGGATACAAAAGTGTGAGTTCAATGTAGGTGATTATGTCTTGCTATATAATTCTCGTTTAAGATCTTTTGCACGCAAGCTTCTCTCCAAGTGGGAAGGTCCTTACATTGTTGAGGAAGTATATTGTTCCGGTGCCATCAAGGTCAACAACACGGAAGGTAATTTTCCGAGAGTGGTAAATGGGCAAAGAATCAAGCATTATATCTCAGGTACTCCCATAAATGTTGAAAGCAATATTATCAATACCATAACTACGGAGGAGTACATAAGGGATATTTATCAGCCTGTTTCAGACTCCGAAAACGAAGAGGTATGTGATTCGGTAAGTAAACAGACTCCAAAACTTTTCCAGTAGGATTTTTTCTCTGTTTTGGAATTTTTGAAAAAATAGAAAAATTTAAAGTAGTCCAGAAAGCACACGAGGAGGCGACAAGCCTGCCAGGCGCGGGCTACCCCCCTAGCCGCGCCTTGGGGGCTTGTGACCACCTCGTGTGCCTCCCGGACTCTGTTTTCTTTCAGAGTACTCCTTCTGGTCGGAAAAAAATAATTATATATTCTCCCGTAAGGTCTGACCCTCGTATCACGCAATTTTCCTCTGTTTTCGTTTCGAGCCTGTTTCTGTTGCAGATCTAGATCGCTATGGCGTCCCCAAAAGCTAAGAAGGACAAGATCTTCGAGAAGGTCATCAATCCCTACCTCGCGGGAGTGCTGCAACACCCTAAACCTATCGAGATGCGTGAGGGGATGCTGCACATCCATGATGTTGAGGGGCCCAAGAAGACCGGAAGCATGGAGGCGAGGCTCGAAGCAATGGAGCAACAAGTCTTCAAGTGCCAAGGGATGGTGGAGCGTGGACTCAACGCCAACCACATGATGATCACAGAGTTCACCAACAAGCACAAGATCGATGCCAATGACATCGGGAAGCACCTCTCCAGGCTCTATGACAAAATTGATCATCTCCAAGCCCAGATCTGTGACCTGCAAAACCAAAACTGTGAGTATGAGTATAGATTTAAATCAATACGGTTGGCTGCAGATTTGAGGATTCCGGAGACTCGGTCATCTTTCCATAATGGAGCACCTATGCCTTGGAAGACGGAGGATCAAACCCATGTTGCAACAACTCCACCACCATCACCTCCAAAGGAATACAACTAAGCATGGGTATGGGCAATCCCCTTTGGCTTGTGCCAAGCTTGGGGGAGTTGTCCCGGTATCGTATCACCATCACATCTTTTGCCTTTACCTTTGTTTTAGTTTGTTCCTTTTCAGTTTTCTCTTTCTCTAGTAGAATAAAGTTCTTAGTGTTTTAGGCTTGAGTTTTGCTTCGTGTCACCCCTGATGTATTCGAGCTCGTAAGCCATATAGTAAAGAGTGTCTTAGTTAAGGGCCTTGCCTCATGCCATGATCAAAAGAATGAGAAAAGAACAAAAGCATGAAAGATCAAGTAATGATCTTATGGGAAGTGATGGATTCACATATAAAAAAGAATGATGATTGAAACTTGTTGAGGGTAGACAAACGTAGACCTTGGTCATTGTTGCAATTAATAGGAAGTGATAGAGAAGGAGAGGTTCACATATAAATATATCATCTTTGACACCATCTATGATTGTGAACACTCACTAAACTATTACATGCTTAGAAGTAGATGTTGGACAAGGAAGACAACATAATGAATTGTGTTTGCTTGGTTCCGAACAATGTTATATGACTAGAGATCCCTTAGCATGTGACGATTGCTTCCACCCCATATTAGCCAAAACTTCCGCACCAAGTAGAGATACTACTTGTGCATCCATAAACCTTCAACCCAGTTTTGCCATGAGAGTCCACCATACCTACCTATGGATTGAATAAGATCCCTCAAGTAAGTTGTCATCGGTGCAAGCAATAAAAATTGCTCCCAAATTATGTATGATCTATTAGTGTGTGGAAAATAAGCTTTGTACGAACCTGTGATGAGGAAGACATAAAAGCGACGAACTGCATAATAAAGTTCTTTATCACAGGAGGCAATATAAAGTGACGTTCCTTCACACTAAGAGGACACACATCCAAACCTCAAAAGCGCATGACAAACTCTGCTTCGCTCTGCGAAGGGCCTATCTTGTACCTTTACTTTTTGCCCTTGAAAGAGTCGTGGTGATCTACACCAATTCCTTATTCCGCCTTTATCTTGGCTAACATCATATGCTAGGGAAAGATCTATATTCATATATCAACTTGGAAGTAAGTATTCATGAACTATTACTGTTGACATTACCCTTGAGGTAAGTAGTTGGGAGGAAAAACTATAAGCCCGTGTCTTTCTCTGTGTCCAACTGAAACTTTGGTCTCATGAGTACCACGTGAGTTGTAGCAATTGTAGAAAACGAAAAGATGATTGAGTATGTGGATTTGCTTTACAAGCTCTTATTTGACTCGTTCCGATGTTATGATAAATTGCCATTGCCTCAATGACTAAAGGCTATCGGTTGTTAATTCTCGGTAAGGTTGTTGATCCATACTTTACTCTGTGAAGGAATTATCACTTTAGCATGAGAGATTATATGTTGGTATTGATGTTCTAACTATGATCATGATGCATGCATGTTCGTATCTTGTTTTGTCGACACCTCTCTCTAAACATGTGGGCATATTTATTGATCTCACCTTTCGCTTGAGGACAAGCGAGGTCTAAGCTTGGGGGAGTTGATACGTCCATTTTGCATCATGCTTTCATGTTGATATTTATCGCTTTTTGGGCTGTTATTACACTTCATGGTACAATACTTATGCCTTTTCTCTCTTATTTTGCAAGGTTTACATGAAGAGGGAGAATGCCGGCAGCTGGAATTCTGGCCTGAAAAAGGAGAAAGTTTGAGATACCTATTCTGCGCAACTCCAAAAGCCGTGAAAATCAACGAGGATTTATTTTGGATTTTATAAAAATACTGGGCCGAAGAAGTACCAGAGGGGCGCCAGCACGAGGCCACAAGCCTGCTAGGCGCGGCCTCCCCCCCTGGCCGCGCCTAGGGGGCTTGTGGGCTCCCAGTTGGCCCTCTGGCCCCCCCTCTTTTGCTACAAGAAGGTTTTCATTCCAGAAAAAATCAGGAGGAGGCTTTTCGGAGGATTCGCCGCCGCCACGAGGCGGAACTTGAGCAGAACCAATCTAGAGCTCCGGTAGGACGATCCTGCCGGGGAAACTTCCCTCCCGGAGGGGGAAATCATCGCCATCGTCATCACCAACACTCCTCTCATCGGAGGGGAATCATCACCATCAACATCTTCATCAGCACCATCTCATCTCCAAACCCTAGTTCATCTCTTGTAATCAATCTCCGTCTCGCGACTCCGATTGATACTTGTAAGGTTGCTAGTAGTGTTAATTACTCTTTGTAGTTGATGCTAGTTGGATTACTTGGTGGAAGATTATATGTTCAGATCTTTGATGCTACTCATTACCTCTCTGGTCATGAATATGATTATGCTTTGTGAGTAGTCACTTTTTTCCTGAGGACATGGGATAAGTCATGCTATAAGTAGTCATGTGAATTTGGTATTCGTTCGATATTTTGATGTGTTGTATGTTGTTTTTCCTCTAGTGGTGTTATGTGAACGTTGACTACATAACACTTCACCATTATTTGGGACTATAGGAAGGCATTGGGAAGTAGTAAGTAGATGATGGGTTGCTAGAGTGACAGAAGCTTAAACCCTAGTTTATGCGTTGCTTCGTAAGGGGCTGATTTGGATCCACTAGTTTAATGTTATGGTTAGACTTTGTCTTAATTCTTCTTTCGTGGTTGTGGATGCTTGCGAGAGGGGTTAATCATAAGTAGGATGCTTGTCCAAGTAAGGGCAGTACCCAAGCGTCGGTCCACCCACATATCAAACTATCAAAGTAGCGAACGCGAATCATATGAACATGATGAAAACTAGCTTGACAGAAATTCCCATGTGTCCTCGGGAGCATTTTACCTCCTATAAGAGTTTGTCCAAGTTTGTACCTTGCTAAAAAAGGGATTGGGCCACTTTGCTGCACCGTTGTTACTTTTGTTACTTGCTACTTGCTATGAATCATCTTTTCACACAACTATCCTACCGATAATTTCAGTGCTTGCAGAGATTACCTTGCTGAAAACCACTTGTCAGATGCTTCTGCTCCTCGTTGGGTTCGACACTCTTACTTATCAAAAGGACTAGGACAGATCACCTATAATTGTGGGTCATCAAGGTCTCATACCTCTCGATCCGGGCGTTCTTCTGAAAGATAAACTTCAACTCCTGGAACATCTCATATGCTCCATGACGCTCAAAGCGACGTTGAAGTCCCGGCTCTAAGCCATACAAGACTGCACATTGAACTACTGAGTAGTCCTCCTTGCGTGCTAACCAAGCGTTCTTAGCATCTTGGTCAGCCGCGGCGGGTGGTTCATCTCCTAGCGCAGCATTAAGGACATAATCCTTCTTCCCAGCTTACAGGAGCAACTTAAGATTACGAGCCCAGTCTACAAAGTTGCTTCCATCATCTTTCAACTTAGCTTTCTCTAGGAACGTATTAAAATTCAGGGTGACTGTCGCGTGAGCCATTGATTTACAACACAAATATTTTCAAAATGGACTTAGACTATGTTCAAGATAATTAGAGTTTAACTAATCAAATTATTTGCTAAACTCCCACTCAAAAAGTACATCTCTCTAGTCATTTGAGTGGTACATGATCCAATTCCACTAGCTCAAGTCCGATCATCACGTGAGTTGAGGTTAGTTTCAGTGGTAAGCATCCCTATGCTAATCATATCAACTATATGATTCATGCTCCAACTTTCGGTCTCATGTGTTCTGAAGCCATGTCCGCACATGCTAGGCTCGTCAAGCTTAATCCGAGTGTTCCGTGTGTGCAACTATTTTGCACCCGTTGTATGTGAACGTTGAGTCTATCATACCCGATCATCACGTGGTGTCTCGAAACGACGAACTATAGCAACGGTGTGTTGGAAATATGCCCTAGAGGCAATAATAAAATGGTTATTATCATATTTCCTTGTTCATGATAATCGTCTATTGTTCATGCTATAATTGTATTAACAGGAAATAGTAATGCATGTGTGAATAAATAGATCACAATGTGTCCCTAGCAAGCCTCTAGTTGGCTAGCTCGTTAATCAATAGATGATCATGGACATTAGATGTCATTGATAACGGGATCACATCATTGGGAGAATGATGTGATGGACAAGACCCAATCCTAAGCATAGCACTAGATCGTGTTGTTCGTATGCTAAAGCTTTTCTAATGTCAAGTGTCTTTTCCTTAGACCGTGAGATTGTGCAACTCTCGGATACCGTAGGAGTGCTTTGGTTGTATCAAACGTCACAACATAACTGGGTGACTATAAAGGTGCACTACGTGTACCTCCGAAAGTGTCTGTTGGGTTGGTACGAATCGAGATCGGATTTGTCACTCCGTGTGACGGAGAGGTATCTCTCGTCCCACTCGGTAGAACATCATCATGAGCTCAATGTGACTAAGGAGTTAGTCACAGATGACGTGCTACAGAACGAGTAAATAGACTTACCGGTAATGAGATTGAACAAGGTATAGGTATACGGACGATCGAATCTCGGGCAAGTTCTATACCGAGAGACAAAGGGAATTGTATACGGGGTTGATTGAATCCTTGACATCGTGGTTCATCCAATGAGATCATCGTGGAACATGTGGGAGCCACCATGGGTATCCAGATCCTGTTGATGGTTATTGACCGGAGAGTGTCTCGGTCATGTCTGCATGATTCCCGAACCCGTAGCGTCTACACACTTAAGGTTCGATGACGCTAGGGTTATTGGGAATTGTTATACGAGGTTACCGAAGGATGTCTGGAGTCCCGGATGAGATCCCGGATGTCACGAGGAGCTCTGGAATGGTTCGGAGGTAAAGATTGATATATAGGATGGATGGGTTTGGACGCCGGAAATGTTTCGAGCACCACCGACAAAGTGTCGGGACCACCGGAAGGGTTCCGGAGGCCCACCGGGTGGGGACACAAGCCCCGGAAGGCTACATGGGACAAGTGCGGGAGGGAACCAGCCCGTAGGCGGGCTCGTGCGCCCCCCACACTCAGCCCAGGCGCACCAGAGAGGGAGGGAGGGGAAACCCTAGGCGCTGGTGGGCCTAAGGCCCACCTAGGGGTGCGCCACCCCCTCTCCTCCCTGGCCGCCGCCCCCTCTCCCATCTAGGGCTGCCCCCCCCCAAGGGGGAAACCCTAAAGGGGGAGCCACCCCTCCCTTCCCCCTATATATAGTGGGGGTTTTGGCCTTTGGAGATACGGTTTTCCATCTCTCTCTCTCGGCGCAGCCCTGCTCTTCTTCTTCCTCCTCTCCCACGGTGCTTGGCGAAGCCGTGCCGGGAGACCTCATCTCTCCATCAACACCACGCCGTCATGCTGCCGAAGATCTTCCCCAACCTCTCCCTCCTCCTTGCTGGATCAAGGTGCGGGAGACGTCACCGGGCTGCACGTGTGTTGAACGCGGAGGTGCCGTGGTTCGGCACTAGATAGGAATCACACCGCGATCTGAATCGCCGCGAGTACGACTCCATCAACCGCGTTCTAGCAACGCTTCCGCTTAGTGATCTTCAAATGTATGAAGATGCACTCACCCCTCTCTCGTTGCTAGTCTCTCGATAGGAAGATCTGAATATGGCGTAGGAAAATTTTGAATTTATGCTACGTTACCCAACAGTGGCATCCGATCTATGTTTTCTATGCGTAGATTCTATGCACGAGTAGAACACAAAAGGTTGTGGGTGCTGATTTGTCAATTTCTTGCCGCTACTAGTATTATTCTTTCCGGCGGTATTGTGGGATGAAGCGGCCCGGACCGACCTTACACGTACGCTTACGTGAGACAGGTTCCACCGGTAGACATGCACACCGTGCATAAAGGTGGCTAGCGGGTGCCTGTCTCTCCCACTCTAGTCGGATTGGATTTGATGAAAAGGGTCCTTACGAAGGGTAAAGAGCTTTGGCATATCATTGTTGTGGCTGTCACGTGGGTAAGAAGGCGTTCTTGCTAGAAACCCAAATCAGCCACGTAAAACTTGCAACAACAATTAGAGGACGTCTAACTTGTTTTTCCAGGGTATGACATGTGATGTGATATGGCCTAAGTTGTGATGTTACATGTGTGATGTATGAGATGATCATGTTATTGTAATAGGATTCACGACTTGCATGTCGATGAGTATGACAACACGCAGGAGCCATAGGAGTTGTCTTAATTTATTGTATGAGATGCAACGCCATGTGTTTACTACTTTTACTTCACTGCTAACGGTTAGCTATAGTAGTAGTAGTAGTAGTTGGCGTGACGACTTCACGGAGACACGATGATGGAGATCATGGTGCCACGCCAGTGACAATGATGATCATGCAATGCCCGAAGATGGAGATCGAAAGATCAAAGATGATAATGGCCATATCATGTCACTATATGATTGCATGTGATGTTTATCATGTCTTTCATCTTATTGCTTAGAACGACGGTAGCGTAATAAGATGATCCCTCTAAAAAAAATTCGAGAACGTATTCCCCTAAGTGTGCACCGTTGCAAAGGATCGTTGTCTCGAAGCACCACGTGATGATCGGGTGTGATAGATTCTAACGTTCGCATACAACGGGTGTAAGCCAGATTTACACACGTGAAACACTTAGGTTGACTCGACGAGCTTAGCATGTACAGACATGACCTCGAATACAAGAGACCGAAAGGTCGACATGAGTCGTATGGTTGAATACGATCAGCATGAAGTTGCTCACCATGACGACTAGTCCCTCTCACGTGATGATCGGACACGGGTTAGTCAACATGGATCATGTATCACTTAGATGACTAGAGGGATGTCGATTTAAGTGGGAGTTCATACTTGATTTGATTAAATGAACTTAATTTTCATGAACTTAGTCTAAAGGTTGTCTTTATAAATATTGTAGATGGCCAACGTCAACCTCAATTTCAACGCATTCCTAGAGAAAAACAAGCTGAAAGATGATGGTAGCAACTATGCGGACTGGGTCCGCAACTTGAAGCTCATCCTCGAAGCAGCTAAAAAGGCTTATGTCCTTGATGCGCCGCTAAGTGACCTTCCTGCTCCCGCAGCAGCCCAGGACATTCTGAACGTCTGGCAAACGCGGAGTGATGACTACTCTCTGGTTGGGTGTGGCATGTTATACAGTTTGGAAATGGGGCACGAAAGGCGTTTTGAGCAACACGGTGCATATGAGATGTTCCAAGAGCTGAAACTAGTTTTTCAAGCTCATGCCTGTGTCGAGAGATATGAAGTCGCTGACAAGTTCTTTAGTTTTAAGATGGAGGAGAACAGTTCTATCAGTGAGCATATACTCAAAATGTCTGGGTTACACGGTCGTCTGACTTCACTTGGAGTCGAACTTCCGGATGATGCTATAATTGACAGAATCCTCCAGTCTCTACCACCAAGCCACAAAGGTTTTGTGCTGAACTACAACATGCAAGGGATGGAGAAGACCATTCCCGAGTTGTACTCGATGCTGAAGTCTGCAGAAGTAGAAATCAAGAAAGAGCATCAAGTGTTGATGGTCAATAAGACCACCAGTTTCAAGAAGGGCAAGGGTAAGAAGAACTTCAAGAAAGATGGCAAAGCCGTTGCCGCGCCCGGTAAGCCAGATACCGAGAAGAAGAAAAAGAATGGACGCAAGCCTGAGACTGAGTGCTTCTATTGCAAGGGAAAAGGTCACTGGAAGCGGAACTGCCCCAAGTACTTAGCGGACAAGAAGGCCGGCAACTTAAAGGTATATATGATATACAAGTTATTGATGTGTACCTTACCAGCGCTCGTAGTAGCTCCTGGGTATTTGATACCGGTGTTGCTGCTCACATTTGCAACTCAAAGCAGGAACTGCGGAATAAGTGGAGACTGGCCAAGGACGAGGTGACGATGCGCGTCGGAAATGGCTCCAAGGTCGATGTGATCGCCGTCGGCACGCTGCCTCTACATCTACCGTTGGGATTAGTTTTAAACCTTAATAATTGTTATTTAGTACCAGCTTTGAGCATGAATATTGTATCAGGGTCTTGCTTAATGTGAGACGGCTACTCATTTAAGTCAGAGAATAATGGTTGTTCTATTTATATGAGTGATATGTTTTATGGTCATGCTCCGCTGGTGAATGGTTTATTCTTGATGAATCTCGATCATGATGTTACACATATTCATAGTGTGAGTACCAAAAGATGTCAAGTTGATAATGATAGTCCCACATACTTGTGGCACTGCCGCCTTGGTAATATCGGTGTTAAGCTCATGAAGAAGCTCCATACTGATGGACTATTAGAGTCTCTTGACTTTGAATCATTTGACACATGCGAACCGTGCCTCATGGGCAAGATGACTAACACTCCATTCTCAGGAATAATGGAGAGAGCGACCGACTTATTGGAAATAATACATACTGATGTGTGTGGTCCAATGAACGTTGAAGCTCGCGGTGGCTACCATAATGTTCTCACTCTCACCGATGATTTGAGTAGGTATGGGTATATCTACTTGACGAAGCACAAATCTGAGACGTTTGAAAAGTTTAAGGAATTTCAGAGTGAGGTGGAAAATCAACATGACGGAAAAATTAAGTGTCTACGATCTGATCGTGGAGGAGAATATTTGAGTCACGAGTTTGGCACACACCTAAGAAAGTGTGGAATTGTTTCACAACTGACACCGCCTCGCACACTGCAACGCAACAGAGTGTCTGAACGTCGTAATCGCACTTTATTAGATATGGTACGATCTATGATGTCTCTTACCGACTTATTGCTATCATTTTGGGGATACGCATTAGAAACTGCAGCATTCACTTTAAATAGGGCACCGTCTAAATCCGTTGAGATGACACCGTATGAACTATGGTTTGGCAAGAAACCTAAGTTGTCGTTTCTAAAAGTTTGGGGCTACGATGCTTATGTGAAGAAACTTTAACCAGAAAATCTCGAACCCAAAGCAGAGAAATGTGTATTCATAGGATACCCTAAGGAAACTATTGGGTATACCTTCTATCTTAGATCCGAAGGTAAAACCTTTGTTGCCAAGAACGGATCCTTTCTAGAGAAAGAGTTTCTCTCGAAAGAAGTAAGTGGGAGGAAAGTAGAACTTGATGAGGTAATCACACCCCCTCTCGAACCGGAAAGTAGCGCAACATGGGAAATTGTTCATGTGGCGCCTACACCAACTGAAGAGGAAGTTAATGTGATGATCATGAAGCTTCGGATCGAGTTACTACTGAACCACGAAGGTCCACAAGGGTACATTCCGCACCAGAGTGGTACGGCAACCCTGTGATGGAAATCATGTTGTTAGACAACGGTGAACCTTCGAACTATGAAGAAGCAATGGCAGGCTCGGATTCCAACAAATGGCTTGAGGCTATGAAATCCGAGATAGGATCCATGAATGAGAACAAAGTATGGACTTTGGTGGAATTGCCCGATGATCGGCGAGCCATAGAAAATAAATGGATCTTCAATTAGAAGACTGATGCAAACGGTAATGTGACCGTTTACAAAGCTCGACTTGTTGCAAAGGGTTTTCGACAAATTCAAGGAGTTGACTACAACGAGACTTTCTCTCCCGTAGCGAAGTTGAAGTCAGTCCGAATCATGTTAGCAATTGCCGCTTTTCATGATTATGAAATTTGGCAAATGGACGTCAAAACAGCATTCCTTAACGGGTATCTTAAGGAAGATTTGTATATGATGCAACGAGAAGGTTTTGTCGATCCTAAGAGTGCTAATAAGGTATGCAAGCTCCAGCGCTCCATCTATGGGTTGGTGCAAGCATCTTGGAGTTGGAACATTCGCTTTAATGAGGTGATTAAAGAGTTTGAGTTCATACAGGTTTATGGAGAAGCCTGTCTGTACAAGAAAGTGAGTGGGAGCTTTGTAGCTTTCCTCATACTATATGTGGATGACATATTATTGATGGGGAATAATATAGAATTGTTGGAGAGCATAAAGGCCTATTTGAACAAGAGTTTTTCAATGAAGGACCTTGGAGAAGCTGCATACATATTAGGCATCAAGATCTATAGAGATAGATCGAGACGCCTCATAGGTCTTTCGCAAAGTACATACCTTGACAAGATATTGAAGAAGTTCAATATGGAAAACTCAAAGAAGGGGTTCTTGCCAGTTTTGCAAGGTATGAGATTGAATAAGACTCAGTCACCGACCACGACAACAGATAGAGAGAAGATGAGTATTTTCCCCTATGCTTTAGCCGTAGGCTCTCTAATGTATGCCATGCTGCGTACGAGACCTGATATAAACCTTGCCATAACTTTGGTAGGGAGGTACCAAAGTGATCCCGGTATGGAACACTGGACAACGATCAAGAATATCCTTAAGTACCCGAAGAGTACTAAGGAGATGTTTCTCGTTTATGGAGGTGACGAAGAGCTCATCGTAAAGGGTTACGTCGATGCTAGCTTCGACACAGATCCGGATGACTCTAAGTCACAGACCGGATACGTGTATGTTTTGAATGGTGGGGCAGTGAGGTGGTGCAGCGGCAAGAAAGAAGTCGTGGCAGCATCTACATGTGAAGCGGAGTACATAATTGGTTCAGAAGCGGCTCATGAAGGAATTTGGATGAAGGAGCTCATCACCGACCTTGGAGTGGTCCCAAGCGCGTCGGGTCCGATGACACTCTTCTGTGATAACACTGGGGCCATTGCCAAAGCCAAGGAGCCCAGGTTTCACCGGAAGACCAAGCACATCAAACGCCGCTACAACTCCATCGAGGACCATGTCCATAGTGGAGTAATAGATATTTGTAAAGTGGACACGGATCTGAATATTGCAGACCCGTTGACTAAACCTCTTCCTCGAGCAAAACATGATCAACACCATACTGCTACGGGTGTTCGATACATCACAATGTAACTATATTATTCACTCTAGTGCAAGTGGGAGACTGTTTGAAATATGCCCTAGAGGCAATAATAAAATGGTTATTATCATATTTCCTTGTTCATGATAATCGTCTATTGTTCATGCTATAATTGTATTAACAGGAAACAGTAATGCATGTGTGAATAAATAGATCACAATGTGTCCCTAGCAAGCCTCTAGTTGGCTAGCTCGTTAATCAATAGATGATCATGGTTTCCCTATCATGGACATTAGATGTCATTGATAATGGGATCACATCATTGGGAGAATGATGTGATGGACAAGACCCAATCCTAAGCATAGCACTAGATCGTGTTGTTCGTATGCTAAAGCTTTTCTAATGTCAAGTGTCTTTCCCTTCGACCGTGAGATTGTGCAACTCCCGGATACCGTAGGAGTGCTTTGGGTGTATCAAACGTCACAACGTAACTGGGTGACTATAAAGGTGCACTACGTGTACCTCCGAAAGTGTCTGTTGGGTTGGTACGAATCGAGATCGGATTTGTCACTCCGTGTGACGGAGAGGTATCTCTCGTCCCACTCGGTAGAACATCATCATGAGCTCAATGTGACTAAGGAGTTAGTCACAGATGACGTGCTACCGAACGAGTAAATAGACTTACCGGTAATGAGATTGAACAAGGTATAGGTATACGGACGATCGAATCTCGGGCAAGTTCTATACCGAGAGACAAAGGGAATTGTATACGGGGTTGATTGAATCCTTGACATCGTGGTTCATCCAATGAGATCATCGTGGAACATGTGGGAGCCACCATGGGTATCCAGATCCTGTTGATGGTTATTGACCGGAGAGTGTCTCGGTCATGTCTGCATGACTCCCGAACCCGTAGGGTCTACACACTTAAGGTTCGATGACGCTAGGGTTATAGGGAATTCTTATATGAGGTTACCGAAGGATGTTCGGAGTCCCGGATGAGATCCCGAATGTCACGAGGAGCTCCGGAATGGTCCAAAGGTAAAGATTGATATATAGGATGGATGGGTTTGGACGCCGGAAATGTTTCGAGCACCAGCGGCAAAGTGTCGGGACCACCGCAAGGGTTCCGGAGGCCCACCGGGAGGGGCCACAAGCCCCGGAAGGCTACATGGGACAAGTGCGGGAGGGAACCAGCCCGTAGGCGGGCTCGTGCGCCCCCCACACTCAGCCCAGGCGCACCAGAGAGGGAGGGAGGGGAAACCCTAGGCGCTGGTGGGCCTAAGGCCCACCTAGGGGTGCGCCACCCCCTCTCCTCCCTGGCCGCCGCCCCCTCTCCCATCTAGGGCTGCCGCCCCCCCCCCCAAGGGGGAAACCCTAAAGGGGGCGCCACCCCTCCCTTCCCCCTATATATAGTGGGGTTTTTGGCCTTTGGAGATACGGTTTTCCATCTCTCTCTCGGCGCAGCCCTGCTCTTCTTCTTCCTCCTCTCCCACGGTGCTTGGCAAAACCGTGTCGGGAGACCTCGTCTCTCCATCGACACCACGACGTCGTGCTGCCGGAGATCTTCCACAACCTCTCCCTCCTCCTTGCTGGATCAAGGTGCGGGAGACGTCACCGGGCTGCACGTGTGTTGAACGCGGAGGTGTCGTGGTTCGGCACTAGATCAGAATCACACCGTGATCTGAATCGCCGCGAGTACGACTCCATCAACCGCATTCTAGCAATGCTTCCGCTTAGAGATGTTCAAAGGTATGAAGATGCACTCACCCCTCTCTCGTTGTTGGTCTCTCCATAGGAAGATCTGAATATGGCGTAGGAAAATGTTGAATTTATGCTACGTTACCCAACACGGTGCACAGTCGGGGAGAACACAATTTTGTCTTGAAATTTTAGTGAGAGATCACCTCATAATGCTACCGTCGTTCTAAGCAAAATAAGGTGCATGAAAGGATTAACATCACATGCAATTCATAAGTGACATGATATGGCCATCATCATGTGCTTCTTCATCTCCATCACCAAAGCACCGGCACGATCTTCTTGTCAATGGCGCCACAACGTGTCGCCATTGGGGTTGTCGTGCTACTTATGCTATTACTACTAAAGCTACATCCTAGCAATATAGTAAACGCATCTACAAGCACAAACGTTAGTTTAAAGACAACCCTATGGCTCCTGCCGGTTGCCGTACCATCGACGTGCAAGTCGATATTAACTATTACAACATGATCATCTCATACATCCAATATATCACATCACATCATTGGCCATATCATATCACAAGCATACCCTACAAAAACAAGTTAGACGTCCTCTAATTGTTGTTGCATGTTTTACGTGGCTGCTATGGGTATCTAGTTGATCGCATCTTACTTACGCAAAGACCACAACGGAGATGTGCAAATTGCTATTTAACCTCTCCTAGGACCACCTCGGTCAAAACCAATTCAACTAAAGTTGAAGAAACCGACACCCGCGAGTCATCTTTATGCAACGAGGTTGCATGTCAAGCGATGAAACCAGTCTTTCGTAAGCATACGAATAATGTCGGTCCGGGCCGCTTCAATCCAACAATACCGCCGAATCGAGAAAAGACTAAGGAGGGCAGCAAATCGAACATCACCATCCACAAAACCCTTTGTGTTCTACTCGAGATAACATCTATGCATGAACCTAGCTCATGATGCCACTGTTGGGGAAGGTTGCATGGGAAACAAAAAAATTCCTACGCACACGAAGACCTATCATGGTGATGTCCATCTACGAGAGGAGATTTGGATCTACGTACCCTTGTAGATCGCACAACAGGAAGCGTTAAGAAACGTAGTTGATGTAGTGGAACGTCCTCACGTCCCTCGATCCGCCCGCGAACCGTCCCACGAACCGTCCCACTATTCGTCCCACGATCCGCTCCGATCTAGTGCCGAACGGACGGCACCTCCGCGTTCAGCACACGTACAGCTCGACGATGATCTCGGCCTTCTTGATACAACAAGCAAGACGGAGAAGTAGATGAGTTCTCCGGCAGCGTGACGACGCTCCGGTGGGGGTGAAGGACCTACTCCTGCAGGGCTCCGCCCGAGCTCCGCAGAAATACGATATAGAGGAAAAACCGTGGTGTTTGTGGTCGGGCTGCCGTGGCAAAAGTTGTCTCAAATCAGCCCTAAAACTCCACTATATATAGGAGGAGGGGAGGGAAGGCTTGCCTTGAGGGCCAAGGCCCCCTTGGTGCACCGGCTAGGGATAGGAGTCCTCCTCCAATCCTAGTCCAACTAGGATTGGAAGGTGGAGTCCTTCTCCTCCTTCCCACCTCCTTTTTTTCTTTTCTCTTTGATTTCTTATCCTTGGCGCATAGGGCCCCCTTGGGCTGTCCCACCAGCCCACCAAGGTCTAGTGTGCCACCCCTAGGGCCTATGGTCTTCCCTCGGTGGGCTGGCCCCCTCCCGGTGAACATCCGGAACCCATTCGTCACTCCCGGTACATTCCCGGTAATGCCCGAAAACCTTCCGGTAATCAAATGAGGTCATCCTATATATCAATCTACGTCTCCGGACCATTCTGGAAACCCTCTTGACGTCAGTGATCTCATTCGGGACTCCGAACAACATTCGGTAACCACACATATAACTTAACTATACTAAAACATCGCCGAACCTTAAGTGTGCAGACCCTGCGGGTTCGAGAACTATGTAGACTTGCCCCGAGGCACTCCTCGGTCAATATCCAATAGCGGGACCTAGATGCCCATATTGGATCCTACATATCCTCCGAATAACTTATCGGTTAAACCTCAGTGTCAAGGATTCAGGCAATCCCGTATGTCATTCCCTTTGTCCTTCGGTATGTTACATGCCCGAGATTCGATCGCCGGTATCCGCATACCTATTTCAATCTCGTTACTGGCAAGTCCCTTTACTCGTTCCATAATACAAGATCCCGTGACTTACACTTAGTCACATTGCTTGCAAGGATTGTGTGTGATGTTGTATTACCGAGTGGGCCCCGAGATACCTCTCCGTCACACGGAGTGACAAATCCCAGTCTTGATCCATACTAACTCAACGAACACCTTCGGAGATACCTGTAGAGCACCTTTATAGTCACCCAGTTACGTTGTGATGTTTGATACACACAAGGCATTCCTCCGATGCCAGTGAGTTATATGATCTCATGGTCACAGGTACAAATACTTGACACGCAGAAAACTATAACAATAAAACGACACGATCAATATGCTACATTCATAGTTTGGGTCTAGTCCATCACATGATTCTCCTAATGATGTGATCCAGTTATCAAGCAGCAACACTTTGCACAAAGCCAGAAAACCTTGAGTATCCTTGATCAACTGGCTAGCCAACTAGAGCTTGCTAGGGACACTGTTGTGTCTATGTATCCACACATGTATCTATGTTTTCATTCAATACAATTATAGCTTGGATAATAAATGATTATATTTAAACAGGAAATATAATAATAACTATTTATCATTGCCTCTAGGGCATATTTCCAACACATATAACTCACTGGCACCGGAGGAATGCCTTGTGTGCATCAAACGTCACAACATAACAGGTGACTATAAAGGTGCTCTACAGGTATCTCCGAAGGTGTCCGTTGAGTTAGTATGGATCAAGACTGGGATTTGTCACTCCGTGTGACGGAGAGGTATCTCGGGGCCCACTCGGTAATACAACATCACACACAAGCCTTGCAAGCAATGTGGCTAAGTGTAAGTCATGGGATCTTGTATTACGGAACGAGTAAAGAGACTTCTCGGTAACGAGATTGAAATAGGTATGCGGATACCGACGATCGAATCTCGGGCAAGTAACATACCGAAGGACAAAGGGAATGACATACGGGATTATATGAATCCTTCACACTGGGGTTCAACTGATAAGATCTTCGGATAATATGTAGGATCCAATATGGGCATCCAGGTCCCGCATTTGGATATTGACCGAGGAGTACCTCGGGGCATGTATACATAGTTCTCGAACCCGCACGGTCTGCACACTTAAGGTTCGGCGATGTTTTAGTATAGTTGAGTTATATGCGTGGTTACCGAATATTGTTCGGAGTCCCAGATGAGATCACGGACGTCACAAGGGTTTCCGGAATGGTCCGGAGACGAAGATTGATATATAGGATGACTTCATTTGGTTACCGGAAAGTTTTCGGGCATTACCGGGAATGTACCGGGAGTGACGAATGGGTTCCGGAAGTTCCCCGGGAGGGGGCAACCCTCCCGGGGAAGCCCAAAGGACTTATGGGTGGCGCACCATCCCTTAGTGGGCTGGTTGGACAGCCCAATAAGGCCTATGCGCCATAAGAGAAAAACGAAAGAAAGAAAAAAAAGGTGGGAAGGAAGAGAAGGACTCCACTTTCCAATCCTATTTTGAGTAGGATTGGAGTAGGACTCCTACTACTCCTCTTGGCCGGCGCACCTTGGGGGATTGGCCCTCAAGGCAAGTCCCTCCCCCTCCCTCCTATATATACTGGTGATTTAGGGCTGATTTGAGACAACTTTGCCATGTGCAACTCAGATCTAGACACCATGGTTTTGCCTCTAGATCGTATTTCTGCGGAGCTCGGGCAGAGCCATGCAGGAGTAGATCCTTCACCACCACCGGAGCGCTGTCACGCTGCCGTAGAACTCATCTACTTCTCCGTCTTACTCGCTGGATCAAGAAGGCCGAGATCATCGTCGAGCTGTACGTGTTCTGAACGCGGAGGTGTCGTCCGTTCGGCACTTGATCGGAACGGATCGTGAGACGGTTTGTTCAACAGATCGCGAGACGGTACGTGGGACGGATTGCTGGACGGTTCGTGGGACGGTTCGCGGGGCGGGTCGAGGGACATGAGGACGTTCCACTACATCAACCTCGTTTCTTAACGCTTCCTATTGTGCGATCTACAAGGGTACGTAGATCCAAATCTCCTCTCGTAGATGGACATCACCATGATAGGTCTTCGTGTGCGTAAGAATTTCTTTGTTTCTCATGCAACGTTCCCCAACACGACACGCTCGCTCGCCTTGCCAGGAGCCCCTGGGCATGACCGGCTCGGCCTGGCCTCGCCCCCTCCCTATGGCCTCGGCCCTCCCTGGCCAGCCTCGGTGAGATGGGTTTAGTGGGGGATTACCCCCCCCCACACACACACACACACCGCACTACCCCCCTGAGCGGTCGACAGCAGGGTCCCACACCCCCTGCTAATTAGAACGGTTAAAAAATAATTAAATATATATAATGAATTTAAAATAATTATTAAAATTGTTAAGTTAATTAATTAATTAATTAAATGGTTAACTAAATAATAAAGATTAGTCGATGATTAATTAGTGGCCTTAATTAAACCCTCTAGTAATTTTGTCTAATATAATTATAGTACTTAATTAGAGTGATTAATTAGGTTAGTTAAACCCTAAGCTAAATAAATTAAAATCTGTTAAATTAATTAATTTGAGTAGAGGATGACAGGTGGGTCCAACCCCCCTAATTCAATCTAATTAATTATTAATTAAACTAAATTAAAATGTGTTTATGATGTATGGGACCCACTGGTCAGAGTTGACTAGTCAACTGGCTGTTGACTGTCGATGTCACAGTTACATCATGTCGATGTCATAAATAATTAATGAATTTAATTAAATCTATTAAATTCCTAAATAATTTATAAAACTTTAAAAAATAATATAAAATATTCTCTAATCCGGATGAAAATAATTTGTACATGAAAGTTGATTGGAAAAACGAGGCAAACCCGGATACGCTATTCGTTCGTTTGTCACGCGTCTCTATCATAGCGAACGTGAAAATTTTCCATCTGTTTCGCCTGTCCGGTAGTAGCCATAGACCCGGGAAATATCGTCAAATATTTTCCCGATCCGTCTATGATGGACGATACTGCGTTAGCTCATGCCTAGCCCTGCATATTGCCATGTCATGCATAGTGTTGCACTTGTGCCTTATATTTATTGTTTCTTCCCCCTCTTCTCTCTCGTAGACCCCGAGACCCACGCTACTGCCGAGTACGGCTACCCACCTGATGACTAGCCCTTTGCCGCAGAGCAACAAGGCAAGCAAAACCCCCTTGATCATTTCTATATCGCCTATTCTTTCTCCCTCATGCTTGCATTAGAATTTTGCTACTGTTGTACTTAGCTCCTATATCTAATGCATAGCCTGTTTTTGATAAACTGCTACTTTATTCTACTGCACCTTAAAACTGTTTAGTATAGGTGGAGCAGTGGTCCCCTTTATCCCTTAGTCCAGTTGCCCCCTGTAACGCCCAAGATGCGGTCCTATCCTTATTTTGGCACGAGGGCCTCGACACGGATAGAAACGCATCTTGTCGTTTCGCAAGAATGGATATCCTTACATGTACATGTACTGAAAAGATGAGTATAAGGAGTTGGCTTACACTTGCCACAAGCTACATCAGAGTTACAACAGTACAATACATACAATCATCATGAAGAAGAGCAGGGTCCGTCTATGGACGAAAACAAACGATAAAAGAACGACGACCATCCTTGCTATCCCAGGCTACCGGCCTGGAACCCATCCTAGATCTATGAAGAAGAAGAAGAAGAAGAAGAAACTCCAAATAGCACAATCAGCGCGCTCACGTCAAAGTAACTCTTTACCTGTACCTGCAACTGATGTTGTAGTAATCTGTGAGCCACACAGACTCAACTATCTCATTTCCAAAGGTATCAAGACTAGCAAAGCTTAATGGGTGAGGTAAGGTTAAGTGGTGAGGCTGCAGCAAGGGACTAAGAATTTATTTGAGGTGGCTAACTTACGAGTATAAGAATAAGAGAGGGGGATGATCCACGCATAGCGGACGTGAACTACTCATGATCAACTGAATGAACCTAAACACCTACGTACGTCAGACATAACCCCACTGTATCCTCGATTGGAGCAGAAGTTCACGAAAGAGACAATCACGGTTACGCA
The DNA here is from genome assembly GCF_904849725.1 of Hordeum vulgare subsp. vulgare. NCBI lineage: Eukaryota > Viridiplantae > Streptophyta > Magnoliopsida > Poales > Poaceae > Hordeum > Hordeum vulgare. Next base: position 135,801,711 of record NC_058522.1, on the reverse strand, counting down.
CTCAGTTGGCAAGTTTTAATTAAGTTTACTTCACGTTATCTAGAACCAGATGTTAAACAAAGTTTTCACGTTGCCACATAACCGCGGGCACGGCTTTCCGAAAGATTTAACCCTGCAGGGGTGCTCCAACTAGTCCATCACAAACTACCACACGCTGCGACGAAATGACATCAATCAGGGAAACTCGTGATCTCCTCGGGTTCCTATTGGAAAACCTCAACCTCGATATAGCCCAAAGTATCCTCGAAATCCCTAGCACAAGACGCTCGAGAAAGGTAAAACAAGTCCAGCAAGGCCGCCCGGCATGTCGATGACCTCGATAGGAGTTGCGTATCTCGTTAACAGGACACGACGGATAAGCGACGTGTATGGTGACCTCATAGAAATCACCCAAGTTTCCCTGGGTTGGTCCCGCATAGTGCTCTATTTTGGACCAGCACCATCAGCACTGGCCCTCCATGTATTATGTTGAATTACTCCTCGGGTTCATGACGCCCTAGGCTTTTCAGTATTAGCAAACTTATTATGTTGGGCAAATATAGTACCAATGTTGGGCCTTGCCAGACAAGCTTTATCCCAAAACAAAAGTCAAGGGGGTCCCATAACAACCCCAAGCATGTTAGTAGCGCTCATTTCTGGAAAATAACACCGGTAGTCGAAACTAAGGTGGCAAAGATGGAACAAAACACCAGGCTAGAAAGGTCAAGCCTTCCACCTTTTACCAAGTATATAGGTGCATTAAATTAATTAGCAATAATATGGTGATATAACAAGGAACCCATGTTTGCACATGGAAGCAACTTCACCTACAACCCGCAACGCTATCCAATGTTTAAGCAAGTGGTAACATAGCCAATCAATGGTTTGCTAGGATGTAGATAGGTTGAAGGTTTTCATGGCAATGTTGGGAGGCTGATATTAAACTGGTGGTAGGCAGCGAGACATGACGAAGAAACGAAACAACTAGCATGGCAATGATAGTAATGATATCTAGGGAAATGTTCATCTTGCCTGAGATCCCGCTTGGAAGAAGAACGACTCTGTGAAGCCGATGAACCGACGTAGTCGAACGGGTCCTCACATTCCGACACGCTTGCGGAACTCTATCAATACGAAGCAAACCGGAAAAAAGAATCAACACACAATATTCACCACGGCACATGCACGCTATGACGCAACACATATGATGCATGATCAGTTTAAAATATGCAAGGCATGGCATGGAAATTCACACAGTCAAACACTTATTGAGGGAACTCCACATTTAATTATTTAGTTCACTCCCGTTTAGGTACACGGCTATATTAAATGTTGCTAAACATGGCAAGGGGTGAATCACAAATAAATCTACCTATCTAGGCATTTTAAATGAGGCCGAAAACGACATATAGCATCTCCGAAACGACCCCACGCGTTAACTTTGTAATTTGTTCAGATTTGTCCTAATCACATTTTATGTTTGTTAAAGGGCAAAACAAAGCGGTTCACGTGTGAAAGGATCGATGTGGTTGACTAGAGGGGGGTGAATAGGCAACGACCACTTTTTAATTAATCTTAGCAAGTTAGGGTAAACAACATACGGGTTCACAAATATAACAACAATTGGGTGAACCGTATGAAGCTAACAACGAGAGCTACTAAGAAAAGTAAGAGATAGACAACAACATAAGCATTCACAAAGTAAAGGTTAGAGATAACCACAAGTGGAACCAATGAAGACGAGGATGTGTTACCGAAGTTCCTTCCCTTTGACAGGAAGTACGTCTCCGTTGGAGCGGTGTGGACGCACAATGCTCCCCAATAAGCCACTAAGGCCACCGTATTCTCCTCACGGCCTCGCACGATGCAAGGTACCGTGATTCCACTATAGGTGCCCTTCAAGGCGGCGACCGAACCTTTACAAACGAGGTTGGGGCAAAACTCCACACAAAGCTTGGAGGCTCCCAACAAGACCACGAAGCTTCACCACAATGGAATGTGGCTTCGAGGTGACCTCAACCGTCTAGGATGCTCAAACACCCAAGAGTAACAAGATCCGCAAGGGATTGGTGGGGGAATCAACTTTTCTCTTGGTGGAAGTGTAGATCTAGGCCTTCTCAACCAATCCCTAAAGAAATCAACAAGTTTGATTGGCTAGGGAGAGATATCGGGAACTTTTGAGCTTAGGGAGCAACAATGGAGCTTGGGAGGGTAAGAGATCAGGTTCCACAGCTAGAAGAACCCCTTATATAGTGGGGGGGGGATCCAACCGTTTTCCCACTCATAGCCCGTGCCTAGCGGTACTACCGCTGGCACTCCAGCGGTACTACCGCTGGCTGCAGCGGTACTACCACTGGGCCCATGGTAGTGCATAAGCACTACCACCGCCAAGAAAGTCTTCGCAAAAAGGTCCGTCCAAGTACAACCGCTAGGAAGGCGGTACTAAGCTCCTGAAGCGGTACTACCGCTGACCAGGGATGGTACTACCGCCAACTAGCGGTACTACCGCTGGCTAGAGCGGTACAACCGCTAGCACTCGAGCGGTACTACTGCTAGGGCTAGCGGTACTACTGTTAGGCCCGGCGGTACTACCGCTGAGGGACCATTTGCAAAGAAGAGAGAAACACAAAGGCGGGAGCCACTCCAAAGTTGCCGGCAAGGAGGAAAAGAGGTGAAGTGTGCGCGTGCAAGACTGATTCCACCCAAACCTTTCCACTACGGTTCCCCTCTTAATAGTACGGCTTTCCTATGACTCAAATAAAGAGAATTGTACAGAACACCGTGCTTCTGTTCCATGAAAGAGGGGGCGAGTCGTCTTGTGCCGTTGACGTGCGTTATCTGAAATCTTAACACACACGGTTAGTCCTTTGTGGTACTGTCATCAATCACCAAAATTACTTAGGCATAAACTATGCCCTAACAATCTCCCCCTTTTTGGTGGATTGATGAAAATACCGGATTTGGATAGTGAATAACATGTGAACAAAAAGGTAGAGATATATGAAAATAAGGAGCATATGACTCACAGCATATGATGGAAATAAATCTCAAACTAGTTCATGTCTCACGTCACACAAAGCAGAGATAGCAAAAAAGAAGCAAACCAAGTTTGAAGCTAACACGAAAGATAAGCAAAGCTAAGCAAAGTTCAAGTCTCAAATCAAATCCAGCTCCTAGACTCTCTCCCCTTTGACACAAGACACCAAAAAGGGGTACACCTAACGACACAGGTGGTTACTACTCATCCTCATCATCCCAGACTCGTCCGTAGCATCCGGATCGTCCTGCTCCTCTTCATTGTCCTCCTCCTCCTCTGCATCAGACCACTGGTAACCTTGAGCCCGCATCCAAGCAGACTCTGGAGTGATGTCGTCCTCTGATCCGCTGGAGATGTCAACATCAAGTGTCCTCAGGACACGCTTGTGCCTCTGACGGTTCTCCTTCTGGGCCACGTGCGTCTGATACTGTCCCTTAGCCTGCATACAGAAGAGAGTCTTCATCTTATCCTGCAGTTTCATGGCCCAAGATGGCATGGCAGAAGAGCGGGACTGCGAAGCGGTTCCTCTGTCAGCAGCAGTCTCTGTGTCAGTGTCCATGTGCTGAGATGAAGTTGATGGGTTGGCCCATTTGTCCTTGATGCGGAGCTTGATAGGATCGTGCACGAAGTAGTCAGCCTCAAGGTGGAACTCCTCAAGCGAATAGGTGTCTTGCCACTTGTGACGAATATAAGCAAACAAGTAGAGCCCATAGATGGGAACCTTGCGCATCATGATGTAGTTCCAGAGCTCACTGAACATCACATCAGAGATATCGAGAGGGGCAGACTCCTTAGTCATAGCCTCCTCACAAAGCAGAAGCATCTCAGCCAGAGAGCCGTGTACCTCGTCGAAGTTGCCAATGCGAGGAAAGAGGGTGTTGCGGAAGATCCGATGCATGATATCCAGATGCCTGGGGAGCACACCTTTCTTCACATAGAGTTGCTGCAACCTGTCCTTGGCGGGGGCCCTATCAGTGGGAGCTACAGCATGAGGACGCGACCCAAGTGGAGTGTCAGCTCCCTGAAAATCAATCTTGAGAAATGCCATGAATTCATGCCGGGAACCTGTCATCTTCTGAGTCCCAGTCATCCAAACCAGGGAGCGGTCGTCATCACGCGAGAAGTGAACCGTGACATAGAACTGGGCAACAACATCTGGATCAAAGTCTTTCTTGAAGGAGATGATCTCCTTAATGCCCAGCTTGTCAATCAGAGAGAGAGAGCGTCACCAAAGTAATCCAGGTTCCGCTGAAGGTGAGCCAAGTCAATCCACTGAACGGGAACAAAACTCTTCTTGAAATGCTTGATGATGTCACAATAGATCCTGCAGTGATCCGTTGCCCAAAAATGCTCGACATTCCTGATCATAGCCCTCTCTTGGAGATAGTGATTTTGGTTGCGGAACCGCAGAAAATCCTTAGGGGGCATAGTGCGAACGTTGACCCCCTTGTCCTTGTGAGCGGCCTTCTTGAAGGCCTTATTTTTGGGTTGCAGACCTGAAGTGGCGGAGCCCTCTGGAGCCTCTGGATTGCGATAATGCTTTGACTGCGTGTCCCGTGGGGGGTTCGAGCGACGAGCATCACCTGTGACACAAAACACACACCAAAAAGGAGCGACAGAAGGAGTCAAGGCAATGAACAAGAAGAGGCATAAAAGTAAACACTCATTGCCAAGCAAATGAAAAGAAGAAACAGAGTATCCTCCTGGCGGTAGTACCGCTACCACTGGCGATAGTACCGCTCGGGTCCGAGCGGTAGTACTGCTACCCCTGGCGGTAGTACCGCTGGGGTCATGGCAGTAGTACCGCTACCCCTGGCAGTAGTACCGCTGGGGTCCGAGCGGTAGTACCGCTCTGGTCCTCGCGGTAGTACTGCTACCCCTGGCGGTATTACCGCTGGGGTTTGATTTTCAGATCTGAATATGAAAAGAACCCATAGAGATGGCTACATGGAATTTACGAGGGCCATGGGCTGTGTATAATCACTAAGAACTTCAGCACAACCCTAACCACATGAGGATCACAAGTACCATCTAAAAAAAGGACATGCCTAGTCAAGAGAATGCAAGTTTTAGATCTAATCCAAAAATAGAAGAAGTGTGTGATCTAAAACATGAAAATCCTAAGGCATGGCAATATAAAAGCAAAGATTCATAGGACCTACACTCCCCTCGAATATATCCTTCATGCCATCCAAGAACAAATCACAATATCAAAGACATGGATCCAAACCACCAATGCTCCTAACCCTAGAACAAGAAAACATCAACCAAGAGAAGAAAGGGAGGAGCTTTATCGGGGTCCATGGCACTTGGAGGAGGAAGGAGAAGTGGAGCAAACCCTCCAACTCAATGGAGATAAGGGGCTCCACGGATATATATCCAAATAGGGGGAGTTCGGGGTTGGGGAGGGAGGAGCCACGAGGAAGAAGAAAGAGGCAGGAAAAACGGGCTCCCCCTCCTTTATATAGCCCAAGGGGTACGGGCCAGCGGTAGTACCGTTATGGTCCTGGCGGTAGTACCGCTACCTAGCGGTAGTACCGCTGGTTGCAGCGGTAGTACCGCTGGGGTCCTGGCGGTAGTACCACTCCCCCTTGAGACAGCCCTAAAAATGTCCTAGTTAGGTCGTGGTAGATTGGGGTCCTGGTGGTAGTACCGCTATCCCTAGCGGTAGTACCGCTGGGGTCCTGGCGGTAGTACCGCTACCCCTGGCGGTAGTACCGCTGGGGTCCTGGCGGTAGTACCGCTACCCCTGGCGGTAGTACCGCTGCAAATGTCACAACGGGACCTAGGAGATGAGAAGAACGTGGGCAAATGACAAGTTAGTGAAAATAAGAAGATAGCACCAGCAAGATATACAGACTTGTCATTTTGTATCCTTTCTTCCATATGAGAGAAAGGTGGGGGGGCGGTGGCCGAGGCCACCTATGTTTGAGACAAAGGTATGACACCGCGAAGAATTATCCTTGGGTTCATGACCAACGCTCGTCTTTGAAGCACAAGTGCCATTTGGCAATGGCTAAAGTGAAAGACTAGATCGATTTATGCATAATGGGGGGAGGAAGAGTTCATTGAGAGAACAATACTCCCCCTATGTCCATGCCTACATCTAGAACAAGATAGAATGCATAGTAAGGTGCAATGTGCCTAGCTTCAATCCACATTACTTGAATCAATGATATTTAGCTCATGCCTTAACTCCCGAAACCTTGCTTCATCTAGGGGCTGAGTGAAAATATCTGCAAGTTGCTCTTCAGTGTGGATGAAGTGAACATCAATATCACCTAGCTTGATATGTTCACAAATGAAGTGATGGCGAATATCAATATGCTTGGTTTTGCTATGTTTCACTGGGCTGAGTGAAATCTTGATAGCACTTTGATTGTCACATAGAAGAGGCACTTTGTCACAAGTGACACTGTAATCCTTTAAAGGTTGCCTCATCCATAGCAATTGTGCACAACAACTTGCAGCTGCCACATACTCAGCTTCGGTGGATGATAGAGAGACGCAATTCTGCTTCTTTGAAGACCAACTTACCAGTGAGTGACCAAGGAATTGGCATCCTCCAGAAGTTGACTTCCTCTCCACACAATCTCCTGCCCAATCTGAGTTAGAATAGCCTACTAGGTTGAAGTTTGCTCCTTTGGGATACCATAGGCCAAAGTTTGGGGTATGAGCCAAATATCGAAAGATTCGCTTAACAGCCATATAATGACTTTCTTTTGGTGCGGATTGAAACCGTGCACATATCCCTACACTCAACATAATATCTGGTCTAGATGCACAAAGGTAAAGGAGGGATCCAATCATGGAGCGATATACCTTTTGATCCACTGCTTTACCATTGGGATCACTGTCAAGCTTGTATCTTGTTGGCATGGGGAACTTGACCGGTTTGACATCTTCAAACTCGAACCGTTTGAGCATGTCTTGAGTGTACTTGGCTTGTTTGATGAAGGTCCCTTCTAGGCCTTGTTTAATCTCGAACCCGAGGAAGAACTTCAACTCTCCCATCATGGACATCTCAAATTTCTCAGTCATTAGTGCAACAAATTCTTCATTGAAGGAAATGTTAGGAGAGCCAAAGATAATATCATCAACATATAGTTGGCATATGAACAAATCCCCTTTAACCCTCCTAGTAAAAAGAGTGGGATCTATCTTCCCAATTTCAAACCCACGATCTTGTAACAACTCAGTAAGATACTCATACCACGCACGTGGGGCTTGTTTAAGGCCATAGAGTGCCTTATTAAGTTTGTACACATGATTGGGGAGCTTGGGATGTTCGAATCCCGGGGGTTGTTTGACATAGACCAACTCATTTAAAGGACCATTAAGAAAGGCACTTTTCACATCCATTTGTTGTAATTTGAAGTAATGATGAGAAGCAAATGCAAGCAACATGCGAATAGATTCTAGACGAGCAACAGGGGCAAAGGTTTCACCGTAGTCGATACCCTCGACTTGGGAGTAGCCTTGAGCCACCAATCTTGCCTTGTTCTGAATCACAATCCCATTGGCATCTTGCTTGTTCTAGAATATCCATTTGGTCCCGATGACATTATGTTCCTCCGTTGGCCTTGGCACTAAATCCCACACTTGGTTACGCTCGAAGTTGTTAAGTTCTTCATGCATGGCCATAAGCCAATCCTCATCATCGAGCGCTTCCTGTACCTGTTGAGGTTCACAATACGAAACAAACGTGTGATGCTCACAATAATTCCAAATCTGTTGACGGGTGGATACTCCCCTTTTTAAACTGCCAAGTACATTCTTCATAAGATGTGACTTGACTCTCAGCTTGTTCGCAATCTTGGCTGCTCGACGCTCCAAGATTTCTTCATTGGATAACTGGGGAGCATCGACTTGTTTACTTTGCTTGCCCTTGCGTCTTGAGCCTCCCTTGGCACCGGCTGTTGGTGCTGCAGAAGGGAATTGTGAGACAGTATCCTGATCATCTTGAGTTTTGACTTGAGCAGGTTCACTTGTTTGTCCTTGTACTTGTGGTTGCTCTTGATCTTGATCATGTGCTTCTACTTGGTCTGGATCTCGTGGTTGCACTTGATCTTGATCATGAGCAGGTTCGGAGCCTTGGGTGAGTGCTTGAATATCATGGGACACATCATCATTGTTGGGAAATTTATCTTGACCTTGAGCTTGTTCATTTGTTGAGAGTCTTCTCTTTGTTCATCGGTAGTGTGTGGGGCTTGTGGGGGTGATGGCTCCATTTGAGTAGAGCATTTTCCTTCTCCTTCGGCCACAAGGGGTTCCTCAATGGGGAGTATTTGACCAATCCCCATTCTTCTTATGGCTTGGGGAGGAATTTCATCACCTACATCACAAAGACCACTTTGCTCCACTTGGGAGCCATTATTTTCATCAAACTCCACGTTACACGTCTCCTCAATGAGTCCGGTGGACTTGTTGAGGACACGGTAAGCATGAGAGTTTGTAGCATAACCAACAAAGATGCCCTCATGTGCTCTAGAATCAAATTTAGCTAAACGTGCACCTTTCTTGAGAATGAAACACTTACAACCGAATACCCGGAAGTACTTGAGATTGGGTTTGTTTCCAGTTAGAATCTCATATGGTGTCTTGTTCAAGCCTTTGCGGATATAGAGCCGATTGGACGCATGACATGCTGTGTTGATGGCCTCTGCCCAAAAGTTATATGGAGATTTGAATTCCGCCATCATTGTTCTTGCAGCGTCTATCAAGGTCCGGTTCTTCCTTTCTGCCACGCCGTTTTGTTGAGGGGTATATGGTGCTGAATATTGATGTTTTATTCCCTCATCACCTAGAAACTCATCCAAGGTGTAGTTCTTGAACTCGGTGCCGTTGTCACTTCTAATCATCAAGATCTTTGCTTCATGTTGACGTTGAGCTTCATTAGCAAAGTTGATGACAGTTTGTTGAGTTTCACTCTTCCTTTTGAAGAAATATACCTAGGTGTATCTTGAGTAGTCGTCAACAATCACCAAGCAGTACTTTCTGCCTCCAAGACTATCAAATGATGGAGGGCCAAACAGATCCATATGGAGGAGCTCCAATGGCCTCTTAGTGTAGATGAGAGTCGTTGGACGATGAGCAGTTTCATGAATCTTTCCTTCAATGCAGGCACTGCAAGCACGATCTTTAGCAAAACTCACATTTGTTAGTCCACGGATATGGTCCCCTGTTAGAAGACTTTGCAAAGATCTCATATTGACATGAGCTAATCGGCGATGCCAAAGCCAGCCCACATCAACTTTAGCCATTAAACACGTCGCGTTCTTAGTGGGTCGCTTTGAGAAGTTCACCACATAAAGACCATTTTCGACATATCCAACATAGGCTACTTTAAGAGTCTTGCTCCACAGGAGGACCACGGTATCAAATTAAAGAATGTGGAAAAACCCATAATTCCAAGTTGACGAACCGAAAGTAAATTGTAGGCAAGTGACTCAACAAGCATGACCTTCTCAATAGATAACTCTTGAGAGACGACCACCTTACCAAATCCCAATACCTTTGACGAGGATGCATCGGCGAATTGGACATGGGTGGGCATAGATGGAGAAGGATGCACATCCACCACTAAGTCCTTGCTTCCGGTCATATGATTTGTTGCTCCACTATCGAGCAACCATGACACCCCACCGGAAGCAAACTCCTGCAATAGATCAAGGCTTGGTTTTAGGTACCCATTTTTTAATGGGTCCTTTCATGTTAGAGACAAGGGTCTTAGGAACCCAGATAGCCCATTCAATGTACTCATAGTAGGAACCAACAAATCTGGCATAAACATGCCCATCACTAGCACGACATAAGACATAAGAAGAATTGAGTTTGTCGGCTGTGTTAGTAAGAATGGTTTTGCCCTTCTTGATGTTTCCATCGTCCACCTTGTTCCTGTTCACCTCCTGAGTCCCCTCACCCTCTTTGACAAAGATGTCCATGAGGGTAGGATATCGTTTGTTCCTGTTCCTCCTTTTACCTTTTGACTTGGAGGTAAGTCCAAGTCCCTCCTTTCCTACAACACCTTTTTGAGTGCTCAAGAGGTCGTTCAGGCTCTTCTCACCTTGTATGCATGCCACAAGGCCCTTCTCAAGTTTCTCCTTTAACTTGGCATTTTCCTCCACAAGATGTACATGCTCACAACAGGGATTAGTTGCACAAGCATTATCAATTAACACAAAGGGAGGACAAGTAGAGATCTCCTTGGTAAGCTTTCCTTGGAGTTGATCATGAGACTCTTTCAGAGAGAAATGAACACCTTTCAAGACCTTGTGGGCCTTGTCAAGTGTGTCAAACTCCACTTTGAGTCTGTCATGGCCAACCCCAAGAGCATACTTCTCAGACTTAAGCATACGAGTAAGAACAATATCATGATCTAGTTTCTTTTGCATTTTAGCGCAGTCATCGTTATATGACTCCTCCAGAGCCAAACGGAGAGTGCGCTCCTTTTCTAGAGCAATAGATAATTCAGCAATGTCATCGGCATAGTCACGACTGTGTCCCTGAAGCTCGGAGATGGTCTCCTCACTACAGGAATCAGCTTCTTTGCCGTCTGCCATCACAGACGGCAAAGACAAAATCCCAGACGGCAAAGACAAAATAGCAGACGGCAAAGATTCTCACGGCTGGCAAAATTTCTGCGTCAGCCTACGACGGCATAGGACCTTCTTTGTCGTCTGCCCCCCAAAGCGGACGGCAAAGCTCTTTGCCGTCAGCTTTCCTTAGGAGCAGTCGGCAAAGTGCTCGAGACGGCAGCCGATAGGCGTTGCCTCCGTTAGGGGTTAACGGAGGCTTTGCCGTCTGCCTCTCCCTTTATCTTTGCCGTCTGCCTCCCCCTTTATATTTGTCGTCTGCCTCCTCCTCCCCCCCCCCCTCCACTCTTTGTCGTCTGCCTCCCCCTCCATCTTTGTCGTCTACCTACTCCTCCCCCCCTCCACTCTTTGTCGTCTGCCTCTCCCCCCTCCACTCTTTGTCGTCTACCTCCTCCTCCCCCCCTCCTTTGTGCCCTCTTCTTTGTCGTCTGCCCACCCTCGAGGCTGACGGCAAAGAGCCTATATAGACACCCCAGGATGCACAGCTCGGTGCCATGTGGCACCTTTGCCATCTGCCAGCTAATGGCACAGATCTTTGCCATCAGCTGGCAGACGGCAAAGAGCCCATATAGTACCTGTTTTTTTATATTATTTCACAGCACATATATATATATATATATATATATATATATATTTGACAGCACATTTATATAATTCACCACACATATATGATATATAGTTCACCACACATATACTTGCCAACACATATATATAATTCACCACACATATATGATATACATATAAATCAATGTACATCCCCATATATCGAAAGAACCAACATACAAAGTATTGCACTGTTTATCCATATATACATATACATATAGTTCGACATTGTTCATCAACTCAAATGAAAACTAGATGATATACATATAAAGTTCATCCATCGACATTGTTCAACTCCATGAATGCCAGATTCCATGCATGTAGTATATCCAATCTGCAAAAATGTGAATAAGAAAGTCAGAAGAAGAACAAAATAAGATGTTTTTCAGCTAATTATGTCATTTTTAGCAGAAAACAAGCTAAGAATATAATATTCATGAGCTAACCAAGGTTCTTATGCCATTTTTAGCTTATTATGGCATTTTGGAGCTAAATGGGTTAATTAAAGCAAGGATATACAAAAGAGGAGAAGAAAGAGGAGGAGGAGGAGAAGAAGAAGAAATCAAGAAGGAGGAGAAGGAGGATAAGGAGGAGGAGGAGAAGGACTAGAAGGTCCTTGGCCTTCTCCTCCTCCTCCTCCTCCTTCTCCTTCTTCTCTTCTTCTTCTTCTTCTTCTTCTTCTTCTTCTTCTTTCTTTTCATTTTCCCTATTTCTTCTCCTCTTCTCCTCTTGTTGGAGCTAAATTACCTAATTGTGTATTTTTGGAGCTAAATGGGTTAATTATCCCATTTTAGAGAAAAACAAGCTAAGTATATAATATTCATGAGCTAACCAAGGTTCTTATGCCATTTTGAGCTTATTATGGTATTTTGGAGCTAAATGGGCTAATTACGTCATTGTTGGGGAAATTAAAGCAAGGATAATATGAAAGAGGAGAAGAAAGAGGAGGAGGAGGAGAAGAAGAATAAATCAAGAAGAAGGAGGAGAAGGAGGAGAAGGAGGAGGAGGAGAAGGACTAGAAGGTCCTTGGCCTTCTCCTTCTCCTCCTCCTCCTCCTCCTCCTCCTTCCCCTTCTTCTCTTCATCATCTTCTTCTTCTTCTTCTTTCTTTTCATTTTGCCTATTTCTTCTCCTCTTCTCCACTTGTTGGAGCTAAATTACCTAATTATGTCTTTTTGGAGCTAAATGGGCTAATTATCCCATTTTAGAGGAAAACAAGCTAAGTATATAATATTCATGAACTAACCAAGGTTCTTATGCCATTTTGAGCTTATTATGGTATTTTGGAGCTAAATGGGCTAATTATGTCATTGTTGGGTTAATTAAAGCAAGGATAATATGAAAGAGGAGAAGAAACGGGAGGAGGAGGAGAAGAAGAAGAAATCAAGAAGAAGGAGGAGAAGGAGGAGGAGGAGAAGGACTAGAAGGTCCTTGGCCTTCTCCTCCTCCTCCTCCTTCTCCTTCTTCTCTTCTTCTTCTTCTTCTTCTTTCTTTTCATTTTGCCTATTTCTTCTCCTCTTCTCCTCTTGTTGGAGCTAAATTACCTAATTATGTCTTTTTGGAGCTAAATGGGCTAATTATCCCATTTTAGAGGAAAACAAGCTAAGTATATGATATTCATGAGCTAACCAAGGTTCTTATGCCATTTTGAGCTTATTATGGTATTTTGGAGCTAAATGGGCTAATTATGTCATTGTTGGGTTAAATAAAGCAAGGATAATATGAAAGAGGATAAGAAAGAGGAGGAGGAGGAGGAGAAGAAGAAGAAATCAAGAAGAAGGAGGAGAAGGAGGAGAAGGAGGGGGAGGAGAAGGACTAGAAGGTCCTTGGCCTTCTCCTCCTCCTCCTCCTTTTCCTCCTCCTCCTTCTCTTCTTCTTCTTCTTCTTCTTTCTTTTCATTTTGCCTATTTCTTATCCTCTTCTCCTCTTGTTGGAGCTAAATTACCTAATTATGTCTTTTTGGAGCTAAATGGGCTAATTATCCCATTTTAGTGGAAAACAAACTAAGTAAATAATATTCATGAGCTAACCAAGGTTCTTATGCCACTTTGAGCTTATTATGGTATTTTGGAGCTAAATGGGCTAATTATGTCATTGTTGGGTTAATTAAAGCAAGGATAATATGAAATAGGAGAAGAAATAGGAGGAGGAGAAGAAGAAGAAGAGATCAAGAAGAAGGAGGAGAAGGAGGAGGAGGAGAAGGACTAGAAGGTCCTTGGCCTTCTCCTCCTCCTCCTCTTCCTCCTCCTTCTCCTTCTCTTCTTCTTCTTCTTCTTCTTTCTTTTCATTTTGCCTATTTATTCTCCTCTTCTCTTCTTGTTGGAGCTAAATTACCTAATTATGTCTTTTTGGAGCTAAATGGGCTAATTATCCCATTTTAGAGGAAAACAAGTTAAGTATATAATATTCATGAGCTAACCAAGGTTCTTATGCCATTTTGAGCTTATTATGGTATTTTGGAGCTAAATGGGCTAATTATGTCATTGTTGGGTTAATTAAAGCAAGGATAATATGAAAGAGGAGAAGAAAGAGGAGGAGGAGGAGAAGAAGAAGAAATCAAGAAGAAGGAGGAGAAGGAGGAGGAGGAGAAGGACTGGAAGGTCCTTGGCCTTCTCCTCCTCCTCCTCCTCCTCCTCCTCCTTCTCCTCCTTCTCCTTCTTCTCTTCTTCTTTCTTTTCATTTTACCTATTTTTTCTCCTCTTCTCCTCTTTTTGGAGCTAAATTACCTAATTATTTCTTTTTGGAGCTAAATGGGTTAATTATCCCATTTTAGAGGAAAACAAGCTAAGTATATAATATTCATGAGCTAACCAAGGTTCTTATGCCATTTTGAGCTTATTATGGTATTTTGGAGCTAAATTGGCCTAATTATGTCATTGTTGGGGAAATTAAAGCAAGGATAATATGAAATAGGAGAAGAAAGAGGATGAGGAGGAGAAGAAGAAGAAATCAAGAAGAAGGAGGAGAAGGAGGAGAAGGAGGAGGAGGAGAAGGACTAGAAGGTCCTTGGCCTTCTCCTCCTCCTCTTCCTTCTCTTCCTCCTCCTCTCCTTTTCTCGTCCTCCTCCTCCTCTCCTCTTATTCTTCTTCTCATCCTCCTCCTCCTCCTCTCCTCTTCTCCTCCTCCTCCTCCTCTCCTTTTCTCCTCCTCCTCTCCTCTTCTTCTTCTTTCACGGGAAATTTCGGCATGACATGTCCCAATTCGAAATATCACGTGTCCAAATCACATGTCCACATATGACATGTCCACTTCAAATTTCATATAATAGGAAGAACAATATAGAACTTGAAGCAAAATGCAAGAGTCTTTTTTCTTCGCAATATTTGGAACTAGTGGTAATCAATTCTGTTTTTTCTTTAAATAGCCTATATGAAACTAGAAGAAAAATTTGCAACCTTATAAGAATCAACCTAAGTAACTTAACCTAAGAATCTAATAAAAATTAACCTAAGTAAATTAACCTAATTAACTTAACTAAATTAACCTAAACAACTTAAAGTAAGAACCTAATAGCAACAAGAACCTAATAACAATAACCTAACTAAATTAACCTAAGTCACTAAACTTAACTAAATTACCCTTAGCAAAGAGGCAAAGAGAGGAAAGGAGGGCCGGAGGACTTACAAGTGGCTAGGGGAGACGTCAGCGACGAGGTGGAGCTCGGGGGAAATGTCGGCGACAAGGTGGACGAGGGGCACGGAGAGGAGGGGGCAGCGGTGGAGCAGGGGTTCGTAGGGAAGAGTGGGCACTGGTGGAGCAGGGGAACGGAGAGGAGGGGGCGGTGGTGGAGCAGGGGCACGATGGTGGAGTAGGGGGTCGCAGGGAGGAGGAGGGCGAGCTCCGGCGGCGGGTCGCGGGGAGGAGGGAGGAGGGAGGACGAGCTCCGGCGGCGGTGCAGGGAGAGTCGGGGGCGATGGTGGAGCAGGGGAAGGGAGAGGAGGGGGCGGTGGTGGAGTAGGGGCACGATGGTGGAGGAGGGGGTCGCAGGGAGGAGGAGGGGCGAGCTCCGGCGGCGGGTCGCGGGGAGGAGGGAGGAGGGAGGATGAGCTCCGGCGGCGGTGCAAGGAGAGAGTCACGGGTTGTGGTGAGCCGTTACGGGGGGTAGAGAGGGGGTGGGGTGGGGGTTGACGACGTTAGGTCTAGTGGGCGATTTGTCGTCTGCCCCCGACGGCAAAGGGGTAACAGGATGACGGCAAAGAGGTGGACCGTTATGGGTTAGAGGGCGGTGTGGGTGGGTTCTTTGTCGTCTGCCTGCATGTGCTTTGCCGTCAGCTGGCAGACGGCAAAGAGGCAGCAGATGGCAAAGACACTCTTTGCCATCAGCCTGCTCTTTGCCGTCAGGTTTTGGGTAGCTGATGGCAAAGAGTGTCTTTGCCATCAGGCAGCAGACGACAAAGAAGCAGCAGATGGCAAATTCTCTGATTCCAGTAGTGAATGAGGTCATTGGCCTCACCCAGTTGTTCCAAGAGATCAACAAAGTGCTTCTTGGATTCTCCCTTAATAGTGCACAGAAACTTGTCAAGATCATGCTCATTAAGTTCCCCAACATCACTATCATCAACACAATTTAACAATGAAGGAGCAGTAGCGATGTTGGTCTTAATGATGGGGGCTACCTGATTGATACCTTTTGCCATGAGGCACTTGGTGATGTGGTTCTCGTTGGGGCGTTGAAGAGAGACACCTTTTGGGGAGAGGTAGTGGCAATAGCAACAGTTGTTGTTGCCACTGTATCATCATCATCATCATCATCGGAAGGGTACTCTTCAAGGGCCACCATCCTTTTGGGTGGGGTTTCTTCACAAAGTTGTTCTTGATTGGAAATGATTTGGTTTTGTCTTTGCGAATGAGCTTGCCCCTGTTGTCTTCCCTTTTCTCATAGGGACATTCAGCCACGAAGTGGCTCACGTTACCACAGTTATAACATGTCCTCACTCGTTGCTTGGGTTTGAACACACTCGAGTTGTTCTTGGTGAAGGTGGGTCTTGAGTTCCTCTTGTTGCCCCAGAATTGCCTTGACGCAAGAGCCATGTGCTCATGATAGGCATACTTTGTGTCTTCAGGGCAGCTCTCCTCTTCCTCATCCTCTTCTTCTTCTTCAAACATTGTTTTTGCTTTTAATGCAAGGTTGGGTGAAGTTGTCTTTGAGCGAACACGAGCAAGTGCATTGTCAGCTGTTTCGTTCATGATTGACATTGCAATAAATTCATCCAACACCTCACTGGAAGACAAGGAGTGGAAGTCTGGTCGCTGACGAATGACAGATGACATGGCTTTGTTGAAAGGCATGATGGCTTTGAAAAACTTGCGCTTGACCCATGTACCATCCACATCCTTGCTCCCATGATCCTTGAGTGCCACAGCAATAGCAGTCACCCTCCGATAGAGATCACGAGGGTCCTCATCTTCCTTCATCACAAACTCATCGGCCTTATCAAGTATCACTTCATAGTTGGATCGTTGAATGCTTGAGCTTCCCTTGTACAGCACCATAATATGCTCCCAACAATCCTTGGCCAAAGTGAAGGGACGCAAGTGAGGAAGATCCTCAGGTGGCACTGCGGACTGGAGAATAAACAAAGCGGAGTGATTGTATTGATTGTCTGCATCTTCTCTTGGAGTGAGGTTGCTTGGATCATGGGGATAATATCCTTGCTCGATGATTCTCCGCAAATTTGTTGAGCTGTGATTCAAGTGAGACTTAATAGAAAATACCCAGTTAGCAAAGTCACCTTTCACAAGCTTAGGAGGAGGACCAAAAAGGTTAAGTCGCGGTGTGGGAACGGATCCTCCATAGACCATGGGGGGTGGAACTGAGGCATAGGTTCCAGTCCCATCCTTTTCGTGAGATGAGGAAGGTCGCATACCTTTAGTCGCTTCCTTAGAGGAATTGGCCTCCGAATCGGTGATGGCGGGTTTAACCACTAACGCTGGTTCGGGTGGACTTTTAAATCCCTCAATTAACTCTTTAAGCATGGTCTTGACTTCGTTCGTCAAGCACTTCTTGAGGGCAGCCATAGCCGTATTCAAGTCGTCCCTTGTGACCGAAGTCAAGTCCATGGCCTCGGGTTGCCCATCGGTAATTCCCTCTTCGCCTTCCATACTCTTTGGGTGGTGAAACCCTTAATAAAGAGACGTGGCTCTAATACCAATTGAAAGGATCGATATGGTTGACTAGAGGGGGTGAATAGGCAACGACCACTTTTTAATTAATCTTAGCAAGTTAGGGTAAACAACATACGGGTTCACAAATATAACAACAATGGGATGAACCGTAATGAAGCTAACAACAAGAGATACTAAGACAAGTAAGAGATAGACAACAACATAAGCATTCACAAAGTAAAGGTTAGAGATAACCACAAGTGGAACCAATGAAGACGAGGATGTGTTACCGAAGTTCCTTCCCTTTGACAGGAAGTACGTCTCCGTTGGAGCGGTGTGGACGCACAATGCTCCCCAATAAGCCACTAAGGCCACCGTATTCTCCTCACGCCCTCGCACGATGCAAGGTACCGTGATTCCACTATAGGTGCCCTTCAAGGCGGCGACCGAACCTTTACAAACGAGGTTGGGGCAAAACTCCACACAAAGCTTGGAGGCTCCCAACAAGACCACGAAGCTTCACCACAATGGAATGTGGCTTCTAGGTGACCTCAACCGTCTAGGATGCTCAAACACCCAAGAGTAACAAGATCCGCAAGGGATTGGTGGGGGAATCAACTTTTCTCTTGGTGGAAGTGTAGATCTAGGCCTTCTCAACCAATCCCTAAAGAATCAACAAGTTTGATTGGCTAGGGAGAGAGATCGGGCACTTTTGAGCTTAGGGAGCAACAATGGAGCTTGGGAGGGTAAGAGATCAGGTTCCACACCTAGAAGAACCCCTTATATAGTGGGGGGGGGGGAATCCAACCGTTTTCCCACTCACAGCCCGTGCCTAGCGGTACTACCGCTGGATGCAGCGGTACTACCGCTGGCACTCCAGCGGTACTACCGCTGGCTGCAGCGGTACTACCGCTGGCTGCAGCGGTACTACCGCTGGGCCCATGGTAGTGCATAAGCACTACCACCGTCAAGAAAGTCTTCGCAAAAAGGTCCGTCCATGTACAACCGCTAGGAAGGCGGTACTAAGCTCCTGGAGCGGTACTACCGCAGACCAGGAGCGGTACTACCGCCAGCTAGCTGTACTACCGCTGGCTGCAGCGGTACTACCACTAGGGCTAGCGGTACTACCGCTAGGGCGAGCGGTACTACCGCTGAGGGACCATTTGCAAAGAAGAGAGAAACACAAAGGCGGGAGCCACTCCAAAGTTGCCGGCAAGGGGGAAAAGAGGTGAAGTGTGCGCGTGCAAGATTGATTCCACCCAAACCTTTCCACTACGGTTCCCCTCTTAATAGTACGGCTTTCCTATGACTCAAATAAAGAGAATCATAGAGAACACCGTGCTTCTGTTCCATGAAAGAGGGGGCGAGTCGTCTTGTGCCGTTGACGTGCGTTATCTGAAATCTTAACACACATGGTTAGTCCTTTGCGGTACTGTCATCAATCACCAAAATTACTTAGGCATAAACTATGCCCTAACAATCTCCCCCTTTTTGGTGGATTGATGACAATACCGGATTTGCACAGTGAATAACATGTGAACAAAAAGGTAGAGATATATGAAAATAAGGAGCATATGACTCACAACATATGATGGAAATAAATCTCACACTAGTTCATGTGTCATGTCACACAAAGCAGATATAGCAAAAAAGAAGCAAACCAAGTTCGAAGCAAACACGAAAGATAAGCAAAGCTAAGCAAAGTTCAAGTCTCAAATCAAATCCAGCTCCTAGACTCTCTCCCCCTTTGGCACAAGACACCAAAAAGGGGTACACCTAACGGCACAGGTGGTTACTCCTCATCCTCATCATCCCAGACTCGTCCGTAGCATCCGGATCGTCCTGCTCCTCTTCATTGTCCTCCTCCTCCTCTGCATCAGACCACTGGTAACCTTGAGCCCGCATCCAAGCAGACTTTGGAGTGATGTCGTCCTCTGATCCGCTGGAGATGTCAAATCAAGTGTCCTCAGGACATGCTTGTGCCTCTGACGGTTCTCCTTCTGGGCCACGTGCGTCTGATATTGTCCCTTAGCCTGCATACAGAAGAGAGTCTTCATCTTATCCTGCAATTTCACGGCCCAAGATGGCATGGCAGAAGAGCGGGACTGAGAAGCGGTTCCTCTGTCAGCAGCAGTCTCTGTGTCAGTGTCCATGTGCTGAGATGAAGTTGATGGGTTGGCCCATTTGTCCTTGATGTGGAGCTTGATAGGATCGTGCACGAAGTAGTCAGCCCGAAGGTGGAACTCCTCAAGCGGATAGGTGTCTTGCCACTTGTGACGAATATAAGAAAAAAAGTAGGGCCCGTAGATGGGAACCTTGCGCATCATGATGCAGTTCCAGAGCTCACTGAACATCACATCAGAGATATCGAGAGGGGCAGACTCCTTAGTCATAGCCTCCTCACAAAGCAGAAGCATCTCAGCCAGAGAGCCGTGTACCTCATCGAAGTTGCCAATGCGAGGAAAGAGGGTGTTGCAGAAAGGTGTAACTCATCGAAGTTGGCACTTCAGCGGTACTACCGCTGGCTGCAGCGGTACTACCGCTGGGCCCATGGTAGTGCATAAGCACTACCACCGCCAAGAAAGTCTTCGCAAAAAGGTTCGTCCAAGTACAACCGCTAGGAAGGCGGTACTAAGCTCCTCGAGCGGTACTACCGCTGACCAGGGGTGGTTCTACCGCCAGCTAGCGGTACTACCCCTGGCTGCAGCGGTACTACCGCTGGCTGCAGCGGTACTACCGCTAGGGCTAGCGGTACTACCGCTAGGGCGAGCGGTACTACCGCTAGGCCCAACGGTACTACCGCTGAGGGACCATTTGCAAAGAAGAGAGAAACACAAAGTCGGGAGCCACTCCAAAGTTGCCGGCAAGGGGGAAAAGAGGTGAAGTGTGCGCGTGCAAGATTGATTCCACCCAAACCTTTCCACTACGGTTCCCCTCTTAATAGTACGGCTTTCCTATGACTCAAATAAATAGAATCGTAGAGAACACCGTGCTTCTGTTCCATGAAAGAGGGGGCGAGTCGTCTTGTGCCGTTGACGTGCGTTATCTGAAATCTTAACACACACGGTTAGTCCTTTGCGGTACTGTCATCAATCACCAAAATTACTTAGGCATAAACTATGACCTAACAACGTGATTCTAAAAATCGTTCTAGTCCATTTACATATATGGCTCATCTCCAACGGAGCTACGGTTAAATAACTATGACCTAAACCGTTTCTAACATGTTGACACGCAAACCGATGCAAACAACATGCTAAACAGTTTTAAACATGCATGAGAGTTGGAAAATATTAATCTACGCGAAATTCTAGCGAGTTACATATCTAACTTGCTGCGATCTGACGCACGGATTAAAAGCTACGTGCGTTTGAAAAATATGCTTTTTCTGACAATTACTAAATTCATCGTAATAAAAAAAAACTACGACCCAAAACTAACTATTGGGTCGAAACAGGCGTGGGCGCAATATACTAAAATGCACACAAGGCGCAAGATAGAGGGATCCGATGCTGGCTCACCTTAGCAGGCCGAGGCCCATGGCGGAAGAGGCTGGGCAGGCCGAAAGGGAGGCGGCCCAAGGTAGCATGAGAGGCGGCCCACGCACTGGCTCGACTCAACTGGGTCGTGGCGAGGCTGCCGCTAGCTGAGCCGAACGGCTAGTGGTTGGGCCGGAGGGTGGCCAGCCCACTCGGGCTCCTGCGGTCAACGGGGAGTGCTCCCCCCATTCTGGATCCCGATCCAGATCGAGAGCGAGGCGGCGATGGCGGTGCCCAACAACTTGACGGCAGGAGGGCGGCCTACCGGTGGCACCGACACGGTAACCGAGGGCGGCGGCGGGAGGCGGCGCCTTGCCGGTGGCGGGAGGCAGCGAGGTTGTCCTTGGGGCCGGCGAGCTGCGCACAGAGCCACGAGAGGAGGGAGCTGTGCTCGGGCTCTGCCCACGGGAGCTGCCTACGGGCGCGGTGGCGGCGGATCCGGGCCTGGGAGGGCTCGATCTAAGCCTCGCGGGCCTGGCGACTGGGGGAGGAGAGAGGTTGTGGTGCTAGGGTTTTGGGGACATGGTTTTTGAGGCAGAGGTGGGAGAAGGCTATTCTGGATGTGGGGTGCCCATTTATAGAAAACGGGCTAGTGGTAGGGTTTTCATCCGTTTTCGGGCCGTTGGATCTCGATCGGATGGTCCGAAACAAAAGGGTAGGCTTGGCGGATGTTTTGGGGTGGGTAGAATAGGCTAGGTCGGGAAGAGAGGGAGGTTTGCGGCCTGGCACCGGATTTTTAAACACCGAAAAACCATTCGCCGATAATCCGAAGACGGTGTCGCTACGGTCGACCGTTCGGGTATCAAACGAACTCCGATTGTGATGAAATTTGGCAAGCGGCCTACCTACATTAAAATAAGACCCCCACACCAATTTTTAACCCATTTCAAGAAAGTTTTATACACACTTTTAAAAGCAAGATTTTAACGATGCCACGGGCGCGTGCGTGTGTGGTTGGTCTCGGAACGGTCAGCGACAAAAACGGAGAGAACCGACGACTAATAATGGATGCAAGTTTTGAAAACTCGCGACAACAGAGTGCCGATGCAATGCGGATGATGTGCATGATGCGATGATGAATGCGACACCCAAAAGAATCACACAACGAGAAGAGAATAAAAGGGGAATCTTCTGGTGCGTCGGCCTCGGGCTGTCACACCCCCGCTTTATCGTCAAGTCTCGATCAACTGATCGACGAGCCATGACCCGTCACAACACTCGCACCCCCTTAGTTCTACGACGCTGCAGAGCTACTATCGAGTATTGAGGGTGACACCTTGTTACGTACTCTGATGTTAGCGTTGTAGTGTAGTTGACCGGTGGTGGTTCTCGGAGGGTGATTCCTCCTTCACCACCTCCGATAACGACTCTGTCGTACAACCCATCAAGCGTGGTCCACATAGGGTGATTCCTCCCTGGCCACCTTGATGGTTACATCGTTCAGAATCCATTGACGGTGATACCTTGGATCCCTCTGATGTACAACCACACAACTACTTGACTCGTTATTGGGAACTTGATGAATGGTGTATTGCGGGTGGATTCCCATGTGGTTGAGATGATGAGTTAATTAAAATGCTAATGGATTTGGGTATTTAATCTGAGTTGGTCGGGAGACCTTTTCGCACTAACCTTTAGATGGGAGAAGTTATGGGTACTCGACATCGTACTATCAGCCGAAGCTCTTCAAACGTCAGCAATGGAGCGACGCGCGTCCGAGTGGCCCGGATAAGCATCGTTCTTGTATAAGAGGTGCCAGGAATGACATTGGCCGCCCATGCATCATGCAGGAGCGCAAAGGGTGATGGGCCCATGACCCCTGCGCGCTTAGGATTTAGACCGATGGGCTCGCCTCTCTGTTGAGCCTAGATAGGGTTGCGACGTGTTGATGTTCCGAGGACGGGCATGACCCAGGAAGGTGTGTCCGACCAGAGTTTATCAAGCGTGTTGGGTATTGTGGTGCACCCCCTGTAGGGATGAAAATTAACTATTCGAATAGTCGTGTCCATGGTTACAGGACGATTTGGAGTTGTGCCCTGATCTTATACAACTTGAACTGTTTGCTCCGGGATCGCTTCCTCACAGGGAGTCAAGGAATAATCTCTGGATGTGACTTTAATTAATATTGCTGCAACAATATGACTATTAATTATGTTACTTGCTCTACTCTCGTCTATTGCTGCAAGACCCCTCGAGATGCTAGTCTTCGATAGGACTAGTCCCCTCTCTCTATTCTCGCATTGCTGTTGTCAGTCCACATATAACTCATTCCTTTGATACTGATGCATACTTAGCATAGTTCTGATGTCAGTCTTGCGAGTACATTAGATGAGTACTCGTCGTTGCTTTGCTCCCCCTTTTCCCCTTGATTCGTTGCTGCGACCAGATGATGGAGCCGACGAGATGGCGTATCCCGCCGACAACGTCTACTACCCCAACGGTGCCTACCACTACGTGGAGGTCGATGAAGACCAGGAGTAGTTTAGGAGGTTCCCAGACAGGAGGCCTCGTCTCATTCGATCGTTGTATCTTTTGTGTTAGCCTTCTCTAAGGCATTATCATGTTTCATGTTTGTACTCAGATATTTGTTGCTTCCGCTGACTCGTTTGTTTTTCGAGCTTCTGTATCCTAGACCTCGAGGGGCCTAGCTTGTTATATGAAGCTTGTATGTTTTATTTGTGTCTAGAGTTGTGTTGTGATATCTTCCCGTGAGTCCTTGAGCTTGGTCGTACGCATTTGTGTGTATGATTAGCATACGATCAAATCAAGGGCGTCGCACCTTGAGACCGAAAATACTATTGGCGGGTACATACTACCACCGACCACTGTTATTTTCATTACAAGTGGCGAGCGTCTACTATCGCCCTTCACTTCTAGTTTATGACAGATTTGCCACCACGCCAAAAAATACCGGTGGCACGCACGTATTGCAGCCCGCCACTGGTAACTCATCTACTAGTGGCGGGCTCTAGTTTGTGCCCGCCATTGGAAACGTTTTTCCCACGACAAATTTGGAGATCTGTTACCTATGGCGGGCATAAACTGGCGTGCACTATTGGTAAGCTAATAGTAGTGACGAGCGGTTTAGTGGCGGGCGTAATCTAATTGATGTTCACCTATAAGCCCTTTCCCTAGGGACCATTGCTAAGATCCGTGCTCTATATCCAACGGTCTATAGGGTGTTCGCTAGAGTGACAATCCCAGTGAACATTCGCCATATATCATTTCCCACAGAAAAAAAACATGATTGAAGTGTCATGTTCACTTCAATCCTATAGGATTTGCCAACCATAGGAACTTGGACTAGAGAATGTTTGATTCTACAGAAAAAACAAAGAAATCACACACATTTTCTTTGAGTGGATGAAAAAAATCCTTCAAAAATAGAGTGCAAAACAATCCTTTGGATTTTTTCTCGGAATTCAATCCTACGAATCAAATAGTCTATGCAGAAAATATTCGTAAGGATTCTAATCCTATGAAATTCCTCTAAATCAAAAGAGCGCAAAGTTCACTCGCAAAAAATAGAGCCCTAAGTAGATTTTAACATTTTTCTGAAACATATGTTGTATAGAAAATTCTTAGGGAAACTTCCTATAAAATTTAAAATAATGAATAAATTGATTAGCATAGAAAAACTTTATGACAAGGCCACCTATTCTTACTACATTCTTCCTCTCCTCCCCCGACTCCCCATGTGCGGAAACATCGCGCCGCATCGGGGCACCCCACATTCCACCTCCTGCATCACAGGTGTTAGAGCATATTTCTCCATTTGTGCTTTTGATAATTGATGTCAATCGCTATGGGCTAATGGTTGCCTTGAGTTATATTCGAAGGATTTGTCCATAGGCACTTTTTGAAGTCCATTTGTTGGTTTCAAGGAGTTTATATGATGACCAAGACGGTATTCAAGGTTTTATCCAAAGATTTGTCATAAAGACACAAGGTTGATCAAGACTAAGTCAAAGAGTGAATCAAGTTGATCAACTAACAAAGCGTACAATATGTACCGAGAGGGATCAAGTGATCTCATGGTACGGTAAGCATTGTCCATTACACTTACGTACTAACCCATGGTCTACGTGAGATTTCTATGTGGGGTTAGGTATATTTCCATGGGCTTGCGTCAAGAGAAAGATCTAATATGACCCGTGGAGGATGACATCAAGTGGTGATCATCATCAATATTGCGGTGTGCAAGTTCAAGTGAAGCATCACGAAGAGATCATGCTTGAAGCTTGGCATCCATTGTGGTGGCAATGGACTTGTGAATATGTGTTGAAGAGTGGCTCATCCATAGTGGAGTATGGGGGAGCAATCTACTAGTATTCATCAAGCAGGCACAATCGAGAAAGGTGGTCCATCTTGAGGAGGACAACATTGTCAAGTGGACTATGTGCAAGGCAAATGTTTGTCCTTGATAGGTTTTGTATTTTACCGGTCTCAGTGTTTTAGTTAGGAAGCTGTGTTATAGGATAGATTGATGTACTATCAAGGGGGCTCTCAAGTGAGTAGCTTGACCGCATCGTTCATTGAGATCTCAAACCATTGCATTCATGGCATCATCAACTTTCTTCATTGGCTTTTCTCTATGTGGGTTCTTGAGCTTATGGTCATCTTCATCACAAGCTCGAGTTCATGGAAAACGGAGTTCATGTGCATCTTCTATGATGTTTTCGATGTTGGAGTTTTTGCTGTTCTTCATTCATAGAGGTTTCACATCACTATATCATTGTCATTTGCATAAATGTGTTCTTAAGATATCCACTCGCTGTTTGGATAGTACTTGTCGTGTGCTATCCAACAAGCTTGAGTTTTCTCAATTTGGAGCTCGTATGCAAAAGTTATGGCGGTTTCAGTGCTAGGGAAGGTTTTCTCTCTCTCAAGGGAAGTACCACTAGGGCAAAGCGGTAGTACCGCTCTAGCAGTACTTCCACCCTCCCCTTCCGACCCCTCTTTCGCTTAGTTTTTCTCTGTGGCATCTTCGGGCACCTTTGCCCATTTTAAGCGGAAGTGTCGTTGGGGGGGGGGGGTGAGCAGTACTACCGCTCTCGCGGTACTACCAACCTCCCCTTTCGGCCCGTGTTCCGCTTAGTTTTTTTCACTGGTGTCTTCGGTGATTTTGATTGTTTTGAGCGGAAGTACCGTCGGGGCAAAGCGGTAGTACCACTCAACCAAGCAGTAGTACCACTTGTGCACGACGAGTGCACATAATGGTTGGATTTGGGGAGCACTATAAAAGGGGGTATTCTTCCTCATTGCCCCAACCTTTTTGAGCGGTGTTCTCCCCCCATTGTTGACCTTCTTCAAGCTTGCTAACTCTCAATCCCTCCAATGATTCTTGCTAGTTCTTGAGGGAAAAGAGAGAGGAGATCTAGATCCACATTTCCACCAATCACTTTATCCTCTATGTGAGGGGAACCCCTTGGATTTAGATCTTGGAGTTCTTTGTGAGCTCCTTGTTCTTCCTCTCATATTCCTCCATAGCTTTTGTTATTGTGGAGGGATTTGAGTGTGAGGGACTTGACCACTTCGTGTGTTCTTTCCATTGCATTAGTTGCATCGGTTTGAGTTCTCCACAGTGATACATGGAAGTGAAGTTTGAGAAGCTTATTACTCTTGGGTGCTTGGTACCCTAGAGCTTGTTCTTCTTGGGTGCTTTGGTATCCTAGAAGTTTGGTGGTGCCTCGAAGCTCAATCATTGTGGTGTAAAGCTCCGGGCAAGCGTCGGGGTCTCCAATTAGGTCGTGGAGATTACCCCGAGCATTTGAGGTCATCTCGGAGCCATAATCCATTGTGATGAAGCTTCGTGGTGTTGTTGGGAGCCTCCAATTAAGTTGTGGAGATTTCTCCAACCTTGTTTGTATGGGTTCGGTGACCACCCTCAAGGGTCCCTTAGTGGAATCATGACATCTTGCATTGTGCGAGGGCGTGAGGAGATTACGGTGGCCCTAGTGGCTTCTTGGGGAGCATTGTTCCTCCACACCGCTCCAAACGGAGATTAGCATCCGCAAGGGTGTGAACTTCGGGATAAATCAATGTCTCCACGTGCCTCGGTTATCTCTTACCCGGGCCCTTTACTTATGCACTTTACTTTGTGATAGCCATATTGTTTCATTTTATATATCTTGCTATCACTTAGTTGTTTACCTTGTGTAGCATAAGTTGTTGATGCACATAGGTGAGCCTAGTTGTTTTAGGTTTTGTGCTTGACTAATTAAAAGTTAGTTTTATTCCACATTTGTTCAAGCCTGAACCACAATTATTTTAAAGCGCCCATTCACCCCCTCTAGGCAACATCCACGTCCTTTAAGCAGGTAAAGCTTGTGTGCCGTGGCGGCGGAGGCCGCGTTTCTCCTCGGTCGATGTTCAGTTAAGAGTGGCGGTGTTTCGCTCCGCTTGGATCAACGACAGTAGCGGGAGGTGGTGGCCAGGGTCGGCGTGTAGGCGACGATGAATGTCAAGATGGCCAGTGCGCGAGGCGCCTGATTTGGGCCCAGACGGGCTCTGACGGGCCGTGACCTATTGTTGTCCTGTTGCATCTCCCTGACTCTCTTGACGCACACGAATTCTGCGCTAGACCCGCAACATGAGGATGTTGGGGGCTTTGACCCTGGGCTATCGGTGGTGGCCTCCTCCTCTGCGAAAGGTGGTTGGTGACTGGTTGTGGCAGATCCTTGATCACACATCTAGCCTCGGCGGCAAGTAGGGAGGCGTTGCTGCCGGTGAAACCCGTGCTCTGACTCTGGTCATGGCGGGCGATGATGGCGTCTTTCCGTCATTACATTGTTGAAGACATCGCCACTACAACTAACGTTGATTTACTTGCACTCCTCTTGGTGAGATCCTAGACGTGGGTTTCCCGGATCGAATGATGGCAACGCTTTAGGTGTCGCTCTCCCTCATGGGAGCATTGTTTTTGGAGTAGCTGCGAGATAAAGGAGACAAGTGATGGAGCGGTGTACATCTACCTTGTCGACGACAGTGAGCCCGGGCACCATGGTGCATGGGGCTCTCGGTGTTGGATGTGGCTAGGTAGACTCACACACGGTGGAATCGTTGGCTGGCGTTATGGCGGTGTCGACGACGGGCCTCACACAGTCAATGCATCAGTACCTATATTGAAGATGGATCGGCGAAAGATGGTGACGGCGGCATGTGGAGCGTGTGCATGCAGTGCCCGCTGAGAGTCCATTGGACCGGTTTGAGCCCACGACCCACCGTTGGGCGGTTTGGTTGAGGCCTCCCTTTTTAGGTGCTAGTTTTTTTAAAAGAAATCTTGTTGACATTTTTATTTATATCTTAGCAGAGTTACATCATAAAGTACAAAAGGTGCTAGGTTTGATCTCGCAAGCGACCGTGACGTGCATCTTCTTCGTCAAGTTGATAGAAACAACGATAAATGTTATACTCCCTTTGTCCTAAAATAAGTGACGCAAATTTTATACTAACAACGACATTTATTTTAAAACTGATGGAGTAATAAATAATTTTAAATTTATTAGTATAGTATTATTTTATAGGATCTTAGTAAATAATAACTAATAAAACTGACGTAGGGTCAGTCCTTCTTTTTCTGAAAAAGAAATAGAAAGCCTTTCTGCTACAAAAATCCTTTGAATTAAAGAGGCCCTTATCCAAGTCGAGGATAGTACGGATTGCAGAGGAACCAAATCAACAACAATACCCGTCTATAGCAAAATTATGTAATTCGACCGAAATACGAATAGGCCCAACATTTTTTTTATTACAAATAGTAGGATAGGCTCCTTGGGACAACCAACGACCAAACTCCAACGCAAAATCACTTCCCCTCCTCCCCCTTCCCGAAGCGGCGGCCTCCTCGCCCCTCCGGCGACCCTTCTCCGACCTCTCTGGCGGGGAAGGCTCGGCGTTTCTTGGCTTTCCGGCGGAGAGATCCCACCTCTCTCGTCTTCCGTCCGCAAGATCACGGTATTACGGTCTGGAAAGAACCCCAAGAAACAAACCGCGATCTCTGGAGGCCAGTCCCGAGCTACCGGCGGTTGATTCGCGGTCGATGCGATCGCTTGACGTGGCGGGGGCGGAGAGGTCGGATCAGCAAAACTGCAAGAAGCCGCGTCTCCAGACGGAGATGCCCCTAGCCGGCTCCATCGTCGCCGGCAGCAGCGGCGACTGCGGAGGCATTGAAGAATCCGGTGGGTCTCTCAGCATGCGGGTGGAGGATATCGTGCAGCACCCCCTGCCAGGCTACGGGGCGCCGGTGGCGCTCAGCTTTAGCCCCGACGACCGGCGAATAGCCTTCTTGTACAGCCCCGACGGCACGCTCCACCGCAAAGTGTTCACCTTCGATCCCGCCAAGGCCCGCCACCGCCAGGAGCTGCTCTTCGCCCCTCCTGACGGCGGCGGGCTCGAGGAGGGCAATCTATCCGCCGAGGAGCGGCTACGCCGCGAGCGTTCCCGGGAGCGTGGCCTTGGGGTCACTCGGTACGAGTGGCGTGCCCGTCGGTCTGGCGGCCCCTCTTCTCGTGCGGGCATTGTCGTGCCTCTCCCCTCAGGGGTTCGTAATTTCCCTTCAACCTTCCGCTATTTGTTCAATGCATTGAATTGAATTGAATTTGGTAGTAGCTTAACTCTCTGCATTGTATTACTACTTCCGGTCCGGAGGTCAATAGTTTGATTTGCCTTGCTATGCATATGCTAAAAAAATGATATGATAAATGTATGATGCATGTTAGGAGATGAGAATCACAACTGACCCACTTGACAGGAGAGGAAAACTATAGAAATTGTGCCAAGTTATCTTACATAGAGTAGTTCTTGCTGACATCTTGTTTGCATATATGAGGGAAAAGGTTGTATTGCCTTGTTCAATATTGTTAAAAACCTGCCTATGATGGGATTGGAATAGAACACAGAACAAGAAAAAATGATGTGAGGTGTGGAAGAAGAATTTGGAGAGGAAGCAGATAATTGGAGAGAATTCACTTTTATTTTCTCTATTGATAATCTGTCACATCACAGCAGTGCCTTGGCTGTATAGCCATTCCCTCACTGTATCTCACTTGCAAGTCTAATATTAGCCAGTCCAGCGTGCAGTCTTCCCTGATAGTGATATGTTACTTGGCGCTAATCCACTTCTTGCCACTCCCTGCTTCTCCCCTTTGGAGATCATCCTGTTGTCTCATGCCATGTCTTCTGATGCCAGTCCAGGCTTGGCAGATATGTTTTTAACCAACTGTACAAAAAATGGATTGGATGTTGTTAATCTTGCAGGTGCATCTATCAGAATTCATGTCCTTTTTAGATCAATATTTAGGATGGAAAAAAACCCTTAATAATAACACCGATGATTCATCACACTAACATGAAAACACCAGATGTTCAACATGTGTTTTGTACATTGGAGTAGTAATCTTTCATACCAGAGGGTATGTAGCTTTTGTATGTAGCATATAAGAATATTTCAGTAGTGTATATACTACCTATTTGCTATTTTGTGTTAGAATCAGACTAGAAGGAGCTGCACACAGGAGTGTTATTTTCTGAAACTGTAGCTTGTATTGTTGCCCTGAAGGTCTATCTAAAAACATCCCTGTATGTTCCCTTGACCATTCGAATCGTTACGCTAAGCTCATGGAAGCGAGCTTGCCCTAATGCCTTTGCTAGGTTGTCTGTGAGCTATTCATCGTTGCTGACAAAATAAGCAGGGATGCTCTCATTCTCCAAGACTTCACGGATGAAATGATAATGAATGTTCATATGTTTTCTCCGCTCGGTGAAAATTGGTTCTTGCTGAGTACCAGCGCAGACATGTTGTTGATTCTTCTGAAAGTACTTCTGCAACTTTGAAGATATGGTTGATTTCACGAGAGATGTATAACCAGCTTTTCCTTTTTCAATAGGTTTACTTTCAGGACCTGTCTGGCTCTGAACCAGTACTCATGCTACAAAGTTCTTCCACATCACCAATTATTGACCCACATCTATCTCCCGATGGGACCATGATTGCATATGTCAGGGATGATGAACTGCAGTGCAAGATATATAACTTCGGTTTTGATGATGGCGAAACTAGGCAATTGACCTACGGTGCAAGAGAAAGTGGAAAGGTAGTTCCTTGCTTTTCTGTTGCAAATAGTATTTTAATGGGAGCATGGTTGCTGTTGACGTGTGTTACCATGCCCAGTTTTGTTTAGCAGGCAGCAAAATATTACTCCCTCCGTTCTTATTTACCCCGCATATTAGTTTTGAGTTTTGACTGAAGTCAAACTTTGTAAAGTTTGACCAAGTTTATAGAAAACAATATGAACATTTACAATAGCATATCTATATGATGTGAAAATTGATTCAATGATGA
Organism: Hordeum vulgare subsp. vulgare; assembly: GCF_904849725.1. Classification (NCBI taxonomy): domain Eukaryota; kingdom Viridiplantae; phylum Streptophyta; class Magnoliopsida; order Poales; family Poaceae; genus Hordeum; species Hordeum vulgare. The sequence goes on along the minus strand of NC_058522.1, from coordinate 135,770,512 downwards.
ATCTAATGGTATTGATTTGGTATTGTATTATTGTATATGCTAGTATTGTGGTTCAGATGTTCCGTGTCAGTCTCTTGTTAGTAAGGCATTCTTAATCCAGTTTAACTTTTGGCCTGCCACAAAAATAGGCTAAATACAGGTCCAAACAGCTGGCTTATGTTTGGACTTAACTGGTAACTAGCAAACGTAATTCACGTTCTTAAGCTGCTAAAGAGTGTTCACCCCCTTCCACCAATAATTCATCATTATCAATCATTGATGAATGTAACTATACATGCTTGTTCTTTTGCTGACTGTATTCTTACAACTGTATATACTGGGTAAGTGTGGAAAAACTTCAAATCTAACATTTGTATGTGTTTTCTCTTTTCAGGTCCATGGACTTGCTGAATATATTGCGCAGGTACTAGAGGGTGTTCCATTATCATTAGTATGAAATTTGTTTTGATGACTGTTATCTAATACTTTGCATTCCTCAATTTAGGAAGAGATGGAAAGGAAGATGGGATTTTGGTGGTCTCCTGATAGTAAACACCTTGCATTTACTGAAGTAGATTCATCTGCAATTCCACTATACAGAATTATGCATCAGGGCAAAAATTCTGTTGGTTTAGATGCTCAAGAAGATCATGCTTACCCCTTTGCTGGAGCAGCTAATGTTAAAGTGCGACTGGGAGTTGTTCCTTCCAGTGGAGGAGAAGTAACTTGGATGGATCTCCTTTGTGGAGAACCAAATGGAGCACATGGCGATGAAGAATATCTTGCTAGGGTTAACTGGATGCATCATAATGCTCTTGCTGTTCAAGTTCTCAATAGAGCTCACACAAAACTTAAGCTCCTCAAGTTTGATATTGGCACTGGTAAAAGGGAAGTCTTACTCGAAGAAGAGCATGCTATATGGATAACATTACATGATTGTTTCACTCCTCTAGACAGTGGAGTGAGTAGTAAACATCCAGGTGGGTTTATTTGGGCCAGTGAGAAGACAGGATTTAGACACTTATATCTTCATGACAAGAATGGTGAGTGCTTAGGCCCTATCACGCAAGGTGATTGGTTGGTCGACCAAATTGCTGGTGTCAATGAGAGTTCTGGACTTGTATATTTTACTGGAACACTGGATGGACCATTGGAGACAAATCTGTACTGCACCAATCTCTTTCCTGATTGTAGCCTTCCATTACAGGCCCCAAAGAGGTTGACTCGTGGAACTGGACGACATTCAGTAATTCTTGACCATCAGTTGCTAAGGTTTATTGATGTGTATGACTCAGTAAAATCACCACCTGTGATCCTGCTGTGTTCTTTGCTTGATGGAAGTGTACTAATGCCTCTGTATGAGCAGCCACTAACAGTTCAGCCACTTAAAAAGTTTCAGCAGCTGGCTCCAGAGATGGTCCAGTTTACAGGAAAGGATGGGACTTCATTTTATGGAACTCTCTATCTTCCCGATGAGAAGAAATATGGACCGCCTCCCTACAAAACACTTGTTAATGTTTATGGTGGTCCCAGTGTCCAGCTCGTTAGTGATTCATGGATTAGCACTGTTGACATGAGGGCTCAGTATCTGCGAAGTAAGGGAATATTGGTCTGGAAGGTAAACATTATTATTTCTATTATTATTTTGTTCAACATGGTTTTGTTAGGTAGCATTTCTTTACAACAGCAATAACAGGGCCTTTTGTCCCAAACAATTTTGGTACGCTAGAGATGAAACCCAACATTAACCTATGACAACCCATAAAAGAAGTGAAGGATTTTTTTTTAGAGAACAAAGTGAAGGATTTTTTTGGAGAATCTGCTATATTTGTTTTTTTAGAATGCCAACCTTTTCCAGCACATTTGTATATAAAATTAAAATTATTGATGCCAATGGTCGATCTTCAAACGGGGTGATGGCTTACATCCGGAATCCTGTTATTATGCACCTGCTGCATCCGTCTTGCCCTTAACAATTGCAAACCATGGAATAATAATCACATAATGCCATTTTACATAATTGGATTAGATGCATATAGCTTGCATCCCAGGCTCAACCTATACCTATCACTGGTTTCACGACAATACATGCTCTGGCAGATGGACAACCGGGGATCTGCAAGACGAGGTTTGCATTTTGAGGGACAGCTTAAGTACAACATTGGCCGTGTCGATGCTGAGGATCAACTAGCTGGTACTGAGTGGTTAATAAAGCAAGGCCTTGCGAAGCCTGGACATATTGGTTTGTATGGCTGGAGTTACGGTGGTTTTCTATCAGCAATGTGCCTATCGAGGTTTCCCGACACGTTCTGCTGCGCCGTGTCTGGTGCCCCAGTGACTGCATGGGACGGGTATGATACCTTCTACACAGAGAAGTACCTGGGACTGCCCTCGGAGCATAGCGATGCTTACGAGTACGGGTCAATCATGCACCATGTGAAGAATCTCAAGGGGAAGCTGCTCCTCATCCATGGGATGATTGACGAGAACGTGCATTTCAGGCACACGGCTAGGCTCATCAACAGTTTGATGGCGGAACGCAAGTCGTACGAGATCCTCCTCTTCCCTGATGAGAGGCACATGCCACGTCAGCTAGACGACCGGATCTATATGGAGGAGAGGATCTGGGATTTTGTGGAGAGAAGCCTATGAAGTTGCGTTGTAGAGAAATCTGCCGTTGCCCTGTGTAACTTAAACGTGGGATAGTTGGTATGGTATCGTGGACTTTATTCATTTCCCACCATCTGTATTTATCCGCAAGTGCAGGGACATGCATGATTCTTGCCCGTGATAACGACCGTAATGGTCAGCTGCTCTGGTTGCAGAGTGAATAATCCAATTTTTTCATGTGATGCTGGAACTTCACTACCAGGTGAGAGTGTTATTTGGTCCTGCTACTACCTTGTGGTGTCTCTCTTTCGGCTGCAGCCTTGTTTGCTACTGTATGTTGCATGGGAACACAACATGCGCTTGTATTTGTGGGCGCACAGAGTCACACTAGCGCGCTTCGCAGCGGCGTCTCCTCCCTTGGCTATGCTGTTATGTCCCTGACCGGAGGAGAAGAGAGATGTAGCCTAGCGGTAGGGGTCGGGGATTTGGGGAAGAATAGAGGTAGAAAGCAGAAGAGGACGAAGATCATTCTCTTTTCTTGACGAATACACCATTGCGATTTCACTGATAGTTAATCCCTCCGTACCTAAATAATTGTAGTTGGACAGAATTAAACTAGTTTTTTTTCAACTATAATTATTTAGGAACAGAGGGTTAATGATTAGGCACAACTAGGGTCAGAGTGAGGAGAATACTACATAAGGGGATGCTCAGCCCAAAGAACAACATTGTCATCCCGGTAGCCTCGTATTTGATCGATTGGATGATCAGCGAGCAGATGAGCCTCGTATTACTTGCTTCAAGAGCGGACAATGGCCCAGAAGATGTTGCTTGGTTTTCGTCAGCCTGGTCACAGAGGGCACACCGCACACGCATCGCCGTGCGGCCGTCCAGTGCCGGTCTTGGGCAGCCAGCCAGATGAATAGCCCCATCCTGAGACTGAGAGGCGCCCAAGTGCGCCAAACAAGCTGCCAGTGCACCCGGACGAAGCCAACATGCAAACATACGGGGGGCAACTTTGTTCATGGAGGGGGCAAAGTTTATATGAAATACAAAAATTTAGCTACAACAATCACTATTATAGTAGAAAAATTAATTTGTTAAGGGGGGTCTAGCCCCTCCTCCCCCCCCCCCCCCCCAACACCTCTCGTCATCTCACCCGGGAAAACTGGCGCGGCCCGTGTCTTAGGCTACGTTGTGGCGCCCGGCCTGCGGCACACCATGAACCGCGTGTTGGTTACTTTCTATCTCAAAATAATTGTTTCAAGCTTAATACTTCTTTCGTTTCTAAATATTTGTTTTTCAGATATTTTATTACGAACTACATACAGATGTATATAGACATAATTTAAAGAGTAAATTTATTTATTTTACTTTATATGTGGTCCGTAGTTAAATCTTTAGAAATTCAAATATTTAAGAATGAAGGGAGTACAACTTTATACTAAAACAAATATAAAGTTGAGACATTTATTTTAAAACGGAGCAAGTATTTCGAACACAGACCCAAGTACCACAGCTTCAGGTCAGACCTACCGCCTACACCATGAACGAATGTCAACTCTCTAGAATAATTTGTGTGGCTCTTAAAAAAATCTTGCTCATGATATTAGTTAGATATTTCAAGACGGACATTGATTCGTCAAGGACAAGCAATTACGCCAGCACAAGCAGAACATCCAAATTTATTAACGAGATTCATTAGCATGGCTATATTTTTAGAACATGACTATGGGTGTTGCTCCCCAAATACTAAATAGTTAGACTAATTACAGCGAAAGTAACTTACACCAGTACTTCTTTCGTTTTCAAATATAATTTTTTTTAAAAGTTTTATTAAAAGACTTATATACAAATATATATAGACATATTTTAAAGTATAGATTCACTTATTTTGTTTTGTATGTACAGTGAGATCTCCTAAACCTTAAAATGCTTATATTTAAAAACGGATGGAGTAATATACACGTTATCTTAGACTATGTTACCACTTTTATAGTGGATAGTAACATATGTGTAGTGTCATACAAAACTTTATTTACTAGACGATGCCCGCGCGTTACGGCGGGAACCTCGTTAAAAATGTATGGATAAGTGATAGAAGACTAAAATTAGTATAAAACTTTCTTACATGACTAAATTCCCTGGGAAAAAATAATACATGAAGTGGTATGTTTTGCATGAAGAGATTAATGAAAAAAGTAACTTATGACTTCATGCATGATTTGATGATGTAGCATTGTTGCATGAAAGAGAAAATTAGCTAGTGGGTTTTAGCTATTTAAGAATAGAGGATTAGGTTAGACTTATTTTGTCTTGATATGTGTGATGTTATTCATAAAATAAATAACTAACCAAGCATTATTTTTTCTAAAAAAAACCTAGCCAAGTTACTTAATTTCTCTCTTTCCTCACTAACTCATTGCCACATAAGCAAATTTACTGAGTAACGCAAATGTAAATGTAAAGGGTTTATACCGTTAATGTAAACGGTATGGGTCAAAATTAATTTTTAATTAATTTTTGTTTGGCTAATTGTTGTAACGCTTATCCATACCGGCCAGTTGTCTAGGCAGCTAGCTAGCTCCAACCGCTACTTTGTTTTACGCTGGGGAGTGGGCGTCGAGGTTTGGGGATTGAGCCTCGAAGAGTCGCTCGACTCGGCTCGCTCTGGCTGTAACGTAACTTGTTTACAGTGGGGGGTGGGCGGAATCAGGCTAAAACAGAGCTGGGATCTGAATAAGTGGGATCTATTTACAGGCAAAGCGAAACAAACATGAGTAACAGTATGGGGTTGCAATGTAATTGGATACCGGGTGAAAAACAGTGAACCAAACACCTCCTTGAAGTTACTTCCATCGTGGCCAGTCTTACGGAAACAAAAACCCAAGCACCGCATTTTTTGACATCTCGTGTACACCATGAACAGTTATCAACTCTAAAATAATTTTGTGAACTCATAAAAAATCTAGCTCATGAAATCTACTTGGAACCAGAACGGTTTCGGGTGAACAATGGCCCTCTGATCAAGCTCAGCGACGTTTGCAGTCTGATACACTGGTAATTCAAAATTTGAAAATGGTTCTTACTGCAGAAGCTTGCTTCATCATGCTCTCAAGTACATATTCCGTGAAGAGAAAAGATGTTACAGACATGCGCATTATTAGGAAGCAGGCAAGCTGTAGACCACAGTTCATCAGTGCGCTGACTGAAGCGGATCCGCTGACATGTAAGCACTTTCCAACTTACAGTTCATCTTTAGGTGCGTCTAAGCAGCCCTCATCCCAGACAAAGGGGAACTTCAACTTAGCCGCCGTGTGACGCATGCTCCAATCGTCATACAGAAATCTACAACAAGCAACATTTTCGATATCAAAAAACACTACAGTAGTATTTGACATCAATAGATGCATCGTTCATATTGACATGACATGTAAAATGTGTGACAACTGGACAGAACATCATAGGAAGATCGTCCTGATGCAAAGGCCGGCGGCTATCCTCCTTTTCAAGAAAAAAAACATCACAGGAAGATTCGTAGGGAGCCTGTCAAGCGATCTGTAACAGTGTTTCATGTTCATTTCAAGTTACCGGTATTTACTTTGTAAGGTTTGGAAATTAAGTCATTGATGTTTTGTTCTACTTATGCCTCCTTATAACTTTACCATCAACTTTGACCAAGAAAACATATACTCCCTCCGTTCCTGAATATAAGTCTTTTTAGAGATTCCATTACAAACTACATACGGAGCAAAATGAATGAATTGTTAGAGTACTATATATGTAGCCATGTAACCTTTCACATTTACCCTATTGTATAAGGGGTTTTCTGCACATTACACACCTGTACATGTATATATACTGGCCTATGGCCTCCTGGAAATACAAGTTGCATATTTCCTAACATGGTATCAAAGCTAAGGTCTTGAGTTCAAGTCCTGACTTTCGCAATTTATTTAAAAAATTGTTGGTAGCCCCCCTTTGTGTCCACGTAAAGGCCCCTTGAGTCACACGTGAGTTTCGCGCGCCGTCGCTCTCTTCCGGTTGCACGTGTTGACTTGTCTTCCCCGTCACACATGAGAGGGGGTGTTACAGTATATGTGGATTGCACTAACCCTTTCCATCAGTTCAGACTTTTGGTTGCGTTGGCTAGTGCATGAAGCTTAACATGATATCAATAGAGAGTCAGAGGCAATCAACAGGGCGCGAAGTCGCGCAATCTCGTCCTCGGTGAAGTACACAGCTGAAGTAGGCGGCGTAGTGGCACGAGGAGAGAGCGACCACCACCACCTGTGGAAGCCGCTAAATATGGCGGTGTAGCATGACCAATATTGTCGGCAAAGGCCGATGGAGAAGACGAGGCCGTGTGCAGACAAGCACCGAGCGCCAAGGGAAGACGCGTGGACGAAGCACAGTCCATGGAGGACAACCGATGAAAGTCGTGAGGTGTCGGGGAAGAGCGACATGCACCGATGAAAATCGCAAGAGGAGTTGTTGTAAAGCGACAATTACCATATGCTGAGCTCGCAGGAGGAGCGGCAGAAGAGCTACCAGCACAGCCGTCAGGAGTCAAGCAAGGTACTGCAACCTTGTGAGCTGGTGTAGACATTTATTTTTTTCTTTTTTTTCTCTTTTTCTTATCGAAGAAACTCAATCAACGAAAAGCAGACCAGGGCCAAGCCTGCGATCTGGCAGAAACAACTGCTCGTGCGGGCAGGGCGGAATCTGGAACCGCCTCGATCTGCTGCGTGGGAATCCGAAACCCGGCCTGGAGGCTGCTCGGCTCGATCTGGAACCCGGCCTGGAGGCTGCTCTGCTCGATCTGGAACCCGGCCTGGAGGCTGCTCGATCTGGAGGCTGCTCGATCTGGAGGCTGCTCGATCTGGAGGCTGGAACCCGGCCTGGAGGCTGCTCTATCTGGAACCACCCGGCCTGGAGGGACGACGGAGTGTTGCAGCAGCACGAGATCCGGCGAGATCGACGGCTGCGGCGGAGGACCGGCGAGGGCGAGATCGGCGGCTGCGGCGGAGGACCGGCACGGCTGAGGACTGGCGAGGGATCCAACACGGGGGCGACGGGACAGGAGAGGCTGGCGACGTTGACGGGATCCAGCACGGGGAGGCTGGCGACGGGATCCAGCAGGGACTGGATCGAGGAGAGGAGTCGGCCCAGTCCTGCGATCCACACGGCAGAAGGGCGGCGACGAGCAACGACCACGGAGGAGAGTGGCGGCGCGGAGCGGATCAACTGCATGAGTTGCCACGTGCAAAAAATTGACCTAGCTCTAATACCATGTTAAGAGCACGTGCAAAAAATTGACCTAGCTCTAATACCATGTTAAGAGCATCTCCAACAGGCGCGCTTCGCGTCACGTTTGTCGCGTGCTGGTCGCCTGGTTTTGCGCGTCGCGCAGCGCTGGCTCCAACAGCCGCGCTATAATGCAGCGCGCGCGCCGTTCCAGCAGTGCCCAAAAATGCAGCGCGCACAATTTTTTTTTAATAAATAGATTGCATTTAAATAAAAAAGATACAAAGTTATTTTACATAGATAGCAACTAGATAGGTAGTTCGAAAACATAGATAGATAGTTCGGTGCTAGATAGTTCGATAAAAAAATACTAATCCTAGTCGCTCCAGTCATCTGCACCACCATCGTCGTCGGTGTCGTCGGAGGTTGACAGCCAAATGTCAAACCATCGTTCATCTTCTTCAATGAAGAAGGAACTCCCGCCTGCATTGACGAGGTCGGCCTGCGCACACGCCAAAGCCTTCCGACGACGTCTATCCAACCGCTCCTCGCGGCGCCGGCGCGTGTCCTCCTCGCGGCGCCGTTCCCTCGTAGACGACGTCTTCTGGGTGGCGCCGGCGCCACTCCGCCATGACCCGCTCGTCCTCCTGGGCGACGAGGAGGCGGCGCTGCAGCGCAGTGTGCTCCGCACGGTCTTGTGCGGAGTTTAGACGAGGCGGCGGAGCCAGGTCTAATGCCTGCTGGAGCGTGCGGACGTCGGGGAAGTTCATCTGCAGTCGCGGCCTGCCTAGGCGCCACGCCGCCGCGTCGAACGCGCGGGCGGCCTCGTGCGCCGTGTCGTACGTGCCGAGGCTCAGCCGGAGATCGCCGCAGCGTATCTCGGCATAGAACCCGCCGTTGGGGCGCTGGCGAACGCCGCGGTAGCCCGACGCAGACCGGCGGCGCGGCGGCATGGTGGCTCGTCGGCGGCGGCGGCGGCGCGAGAAGGGAGAGAGAGCGCGGCGCGAGAGGCAGGGAGAACGCGGCGGCGGCGCGAGCGGCAGAGAAAGAGAGAAGAGAGAACGCGGCGCGAGAGGCAGGGCAGCGCGCTGCCTTTTATGGCGCGCGCGGGACGCGCCGCCGCAAAAATGGCGCGCGGGCTGCCGCCTCCGCGCGCGCTAGCGGTTCCCGCACACGCGGTTTTCCCGCCGCTGTTGGAGCGCGCATTTCAGTCCCGCGCGCGGTAAACTGCCGTTTTTTAGCGCGCGCGCCTGTTGGAGATGCTCTAAGCTTCATGCACTAGCCAACACAGCGCAACCAAAAATCCGAACTGATGGAAAGGGCTAGTGCAATCCACATATACTGTAACAGAATCCACACTCTAAAGTATGTCTATATACATCCGTATGTAGTCCATAGTGAAATCTCTAAAATGACTTATATTTAGGAACGGAGGGAGTACTAGAATAATATCACACTTACCCCGCCAAAAAAATTACTCTTGATACTACGGACACTTACTGTATGCTACAAGTAATTAACCTTAATAACAAAAGCATCACTGCCTTTTGTCTTTTCTCTTAATCAGCTTTGAGCATTTGTTATAGCAAACTGCATTTAGGCATGGCCACAAAGCTCCGACAGGAACTCATTAATATAGGTAAGGCCTATATAAAAATGGAAACTGTAAGAAATACTGCACAAATGGTTCTTGGTTCTACACGGCTGTTTACTACTCCCTCCGTTCCTAAATATAGATCTTTTAAGAGATTTCACTAGGGGACTACATACGAAGCAAAATGAGTGAATCTACACTTTAAAATATGTCTATATACATCCGTATGTAGTTCACTAGTGAAACCTCTAGAAAGACTTATATTTAGTAACGGAAGGAGTAGTTAGGAGAACTGTACTCCCTCCGTAACATAATATAAAACGTCTTTTGACACCATGACAATGTCAAAAAACATCTTATATTATGTCGCTGACGGAGTAAATACTAAGATTGTGTTCGAACTCCAAATGTTGGGTTTTAAAGGAAAAAAATTGTAAAAGATAAAACACTATGCCATTTTTCTACCTTTGAATCCTTTTTTTTTCAGTACTGTACAAGCAGCGGTTTTGGGATAAAATTGGTTTTGACAATATGCATATATAGAACCCAACACAAGTTACTCTACAATGATGGGTATGAACAAATCAATTCAGTTTATGTTATCAACTAGACGGTACAACATTCAAGCAAGGTACACATACATCTTCACAGGTGGGCGCGATATGATCACAAGCACTTGTAAATCTTCATGTTCATCAGAATTCCAAACCTGCAATCAAAAGGAACATGGCGTAAACACTAGCATGCAAATCGATTCCCATCATAATCTTAAAATCTAGTGATGGTTTCCTGACTACGAGCGTGCTTAATAATAATGGCAGCCATCCATCATTGTTACCTGGTGTGGATCATTTACAGGAACTGTGAATGTGCTATTCTGAGCGACAGGAATCTCCTGAGGCGTTCCCGGGTACGGCAGTGAGGTCGACCCCAGCAAGAGTGTGCCTCTCCCTTTGAGAACAACAAAGACCTCCTCGCATGAGTGTCTGTGGATCGGTGTCCTCTGGCCCACACTAATTGTCTGGAGCCACACCTCCACCTAGAGGAAAACATTTCACAAAATAAGCAAGAAAGAACAGCTCCATTTAGATCGACACATTGTCCAATACAGATGAACCATATATATACATGAGTGCATCCAAGTAAAGGTCTGCATAAATGCATAGCACCACGAAATGGAAAAAACTCAAGTACAGTCTGGTTCCTGGATTGATTGCTCACCTCCTTCATGCCGTGAGCTAGTGCGCCGGCAACGGTTATATGTGAGAATCCTCCAATTCCATAGTTGCTCTGGTGCATTTTGTTTATGTCCTTCACGACTGAATTGTCTGGATACGACAGTAGATACAGTTAGCCCTCGGTAGAAATGAGATCGGTTTGGCTGCATACACTAGATACAGTTAGTTAGCACTTGCTAGAACAGAGATTAGCTTGGGTGGATACACTAGATGACTAGAATTCGATGCGTTTAGTTGGCAGTTGCTAGAACTGAACTGTCTATTATCCAGTACTCCTGTACTTAACTAATACACTTAGATCTGGTGTTGAACTGCCTCGAACTGTCTGAAATCTCATTGCTATCTCAAATTTACCTCTAACCTTCAAAATTACTCGGAACCTAGATCAGTTTTTAATTTTCAAATAGATCTTGGCTAGTAACTGTGAAGTGTTGATAAAAAACAGAGGTTCCAAGAACTGCAGGAGTAAACTGAAAGGGGAAGAGGAGAAGAAAAAAAAGCATGGCTGGGGAGACCTCGGGGGCAGGACGGCTCGGCTACTGGGACTAAGGCGGCCGCGGCGGCAAGGAGCAACGCGAGGAGGAGGGCGCCACGGCAGCCGGCGCCGGCGATACTGGGCCCGCGGACGGCAGCAGCTGCTGTGTGTTGACTCGCCATCTTTCTAGCGCTTTCTTTACTCACGTGTCTGTCTGCGGTTTTCGGCACACTGTCGTCGGCGATTCTTAATTAATAGCGGAGAAGAATCCACGACAGGTCTCCTCTCCTCACAGCGTGTTTGGTTGGGGGAGTTCGAGATAGGGAATGGCAATTTAAGATTAAGGAAAACGAGGTTCAAAAGAAAAAATTTAAGGAAAACGCTCACCGTTAACCGACTGAAAAGTATTTCTGTGCAACATGTGTTCAGATAGGTCCCACACGTCTTCACCTTTTCGATTCCTGAAACATCTCAAGTACATCGTCAACCGCATGGCGAGAACCCTCTTTGGTTTCGTCGCCGCCCGCCGCCGCCGCACTCCTCCTTGCCGTCCTCATGCCGGCCCTCGTCGCCGCGCAGGCCCCCGCGCCGGCGCCCACCAGTGACGGTGAGCCATGAGACTCTGACGCCTTCCCTTTTGAGTTGCTTCTTCCCTTTTGAATTTCTTCTCACTTGTTTTCTTGTCAATACGTGCAGCGTCTTCGATCGACCAGGGCGTCGCTTACCTTCTGATGACCCTGGCGCTGGTGCTCACCTACCTCATCCATCCGTTGGACGCCTCCTCCCCTTACAAGCTCTTCTGAGCCTGTCTATGTTTCAGAAACTCGAGTGTTGTCTCAGGAATTACCGGGTGCCCAGCCGAAGCGCGCGTGAAGAAAAAAACTGCAACAAAGCGATTGTTTCAGAAACTCGATCGTTGTCTCAGGAATTACCAGGTGCCCATCCGAAGCACGCACGAAGAAAAAAACTGCAACAAAGCGATTGTTTCAGAAACTCGATCGTTGTCTCAGGAAATACCAGGTGCCCAGCCGAAGCACGCGCGAAGAAAAAAACTGCAACAAAGCGATTGTTTCAGAAACTCGAGCGTTATCTCAGGAATTACCGGGTGCCCAGCCGAAGCGCCGCGCGCGAAGAAAAAAACAGCAACAAAGCGATTGTTTCAGAAACTCGAGCGTTGTCTCAGGAATTACCGGGTGCCCAACAGAAGCGCCGCGCGCGAAGAAAAAAACAACAACAAAACGATTGTTTCAGAAACTCGAGCGTTGTCTCAGGAATTACCGAGTGCCCAGCTGAAGCGCCGCGCGCGAAGAAAAAAAACTGCAACAAAGCGATTGTTTCAGAAACTCGAGCGTTGTCTCAAGAATTATCAGGTGCCCAGCCGAAGCGCCGCGCACGAAGAAAAAAAACTGCAACAAAGCGATTGTTTCAGAAACTCGAGCGTTGTCTCAGGAATTACCGGGTGCCCAGCAGAAGCGCCGCGCGCGAAGAAAAACAACAATAAAACGATTGTTTCAGAAACTTGAGCGTTGTCTCAGGAATTACCGGGTGCCCAGCCGAAGCGCCGCGCACGAAGAAAAAAAAACTGCAACAAAGAGATTGTTGCAGAAACTCGAGCGTTGTCTCAGGAATTATCAGGTGCCCAACCGAGGCGCCGCGCACGAAGAAAAAAAACTGCAACAAAGCGATTGTTTCAGAAACTCGAGCGTTGTCTCAGGAATTACCGGGTGCCCACCCGAAGCGCCGCGCGCGGATCGGACGGCTACACATGTAGATCAGACGACTATCAAGGTGGATGATGTTTTCTAAGATAAGGACACTTTAAATCCCTTGATTGATTCGGAGACATGGGAATTAAGAAGGGAAGGGGAAGATGAATTAACAGGTCCAATTCCTTCGGATCTCTTCCCTGGGACCCGTGGTAATTTAACTGGGGATTGGGAATTGATGAAGAAAAAACGTTTTGTTAGTTGACACGTCTGCAAGGGGAGGTATTTCACGTTGAGATTTGTTTATTCCTCTACTTGTCCATCACATCATTCTCCTAATGATGTGATCCAGTTATCAAGTGACAACACTTGCATATGGTCAGAAAACCTTAACCATCCTTGATCAACTGACTAGCCAACTAGAGGCTTATTAGGAACATTGTTTTGTCTATGTATCCACACATGTATCTAGCAAAATAAAGTGCATAAAAGGATTACAATCACATCCAAATCATAAGTGACATGATATGGCCATGATCTTGTGCTTTTGATCTCCATCTCCAAAGCATTGGCATGATCTCCATCGTCACCGGCACAACACCATGATCTCCATCATCATGATATCCATCATTGTGCTTCCATCAAGGTTGCCAAGCCAACAATGTTATTACTACTAAAGCTACTGAACTAGCGATAAAGCAAAGCATCACCGAGCGCCAAAATAAATTAAAGACAACCCTATGGCTCCTGCCGGTTGCCGTAGCATCGACATGCAAGTCGATATTTAACTATTACAACATGATCATCTCATACATCAAATATATAATATCATGTACTTGGCCATATCATATCACATCATACCCTGCAAAAACAAGTTAGACGTCCTCTAATTTGTTTTTGCAAGTTTTACGGGGTTGCTATGGGTATCTAGCAAGAACGATTCTTACCTACGAAAAACCACTGCGATGATACACAAGTTGCTATTTAACCTTCTCCAAGGTCCTCCTTTGTCGAATCCGATTCAACTAAAGTAGGAAAGACAGACACCCGCCAGCCATCATTATGTAACAAGTTGCATGTCAGTCGATGGAACTTGTCTCTCGTAAGCATACGAGTAAGGTTGGTCAGGGACGCTTCATCCAGCAATACCGCCGAATCAATAAATGATTAAGGAGGGAAGCATTCTGAATACCAATGCCCACAAACTCCTTTGTGTTCTACTCGCGATGTCATCTATGCATAGACCTAGCTCATGATGCCACTGTGTTGAGGCATAGTTTATGCCTAAGTAATTTTGGTGATTGATGACAGTACCGTACAGGACTAATCGTGTGTGTCAAGGTTTCAGGTAACACTCGTCAACGGCACAAGACGACACGTCTCCTCTCTTCTGGAACGAAAGCACGGCGCTCTCTACGATTCTCTTTATTTGAGTCATAGGAAAGCCGTACTATTAAGAGGGGATCCTGTGACGCCCTCGATTTAATCGTACGCTAATCATACACGCAAATGCGTACGACCAAACTCAAGGACTCACGGGGAGATATCGCAACACAACTCTAGACACAAATAAAATAACATCAGCTTCATATTACAAGCCAGGGGCCTCGAGGGCTAGAATACGAAAGCTCGATAAACACACGAGTCAGCGGAAGCAACAAATATCTGAGTACAGACATAAAACATGGGGTTCCTTAGAGAAGGCTAGCACAAAAGATACAACGATCGAACGAGGCGAGGCCTCCTGCCTGGGAACCTCCTAACTACTCCTGATCATCAGCGGCCTCCACGTAGTAGTAGGCACCGTCGGGGTAGCAGTCGTCGGCGGCGGGGACCTCCATCTCCTGGGCTCCATCTTCTGGTCACAGCAACGGATCAAGGGGACAAGGGGGGAGCAAAGCAGCGGTGAGTACTCATCCAAAGTACTCGCAAGTCTTACATCAGAACTATTCTAAATATGCATCAGTATCAAAGAAGGGGGTTATATGTGGACTGACTGCAGCAATGCGAGAATAGAGAGAGAAGGCCTAGTCCTATCGAAGACTAGCATCTTTAGGGTCTTGCAGCAATAGACGAGAGTAGAACAGGGGTAAAACAATAATAGTCATATTGTTGCAGCAAAATTAAAGTGAGGTCACGCCTAAGGATCCTCCCTCGACTCCCTGCGAGGAAGCAATCCCGAGGCAAACTAATTCCAGTTAAGTAACAATTGTAGTTGTAAAAGATCGGGGCACAACTCCAAGTCGTCCTGTAACCGTGGACACGGCTATCCGAATAGTTAATTTTCATCCCTGCAGGGGTGCACCACATGTCCCGTCACGCTCGATAACACTCTGGCCGGACATACTTTTCTGGGTCCTGCCCGGCCTCGGAATATCGACACGTCGCAACCCCACCTAAGACTAATCAGAGAGGCCAGCCCGCCGGTCTAAATTCTAAGCACAAAGGGTTCGTGGGCCCAGTTCCCCTTCACGCTCCTGCACGTGGCGTGGCGGCCGACGTCAGTCCTAGCATCCCTTAATCACAAGCGCGATGCGTCTCGGGACCACTCGGGCGCGCGCCGCTACATTGCTGGCATCTGAAAAGCTTCGGCTGATACCGCGACGCCGAGTACCCATAATTCTTCCCGCGTAGCCGGTTAGTGCGAAAAGGTCTCCGACCAACCCAGATCAAATACCCAAATCCATTAGCATTTTAATTAGGCCAATAACACAGTCTCACGGGAATCCACCCGGCTTACAACTAAACACCAATGATCCCAGTAACATGGTCGAGTAACTGTGTGGTCGTAACATCGGGGGAATTCGAGGTATCACCCTCGTTGGATTCCGAACGATGTACCCGTCAAGGTGGGCTTAGAGGAATCACCCTCGGGGGTCCCACACTCGCGGGGTTGCACGACAGAGGCGTCATCGGGAATGGTGAAAGAGGAATCACCCTCGATAACCACGACCGACTAGCTATACTACAGAGATATCATCAGGAGTACTTAGCGAGGTGTCACCCTCGGTACCCGATAGTATCCCTATAGCGTCGTACAACGAAGGGGGGGGGGTGAATGTGTTGTGTCGGGTCTGGCTCGTCGATCAGAGATCGAGATTCGAAAACAAGCGGGGCAACTGGACTACGGGGTCAGAGGGGATGACTGCTCCACCTATACTAAGCATATTAAAGGTGCAGGACTGAAAGTAGCAGTTCATCAAAAACAGGCTATGCATCAGATATAGGAGCTAACTACAACAGTAGCAAAATACTAATGCAAGCAGTAGAAAGAAAGACATAGGCGATATAGGAATGATCAAGGGGAATTTGCTTGCCTTGCTGCTCTGCGGCAAAGGACTGATCGGCAGGGTCGTAGATGTACCCGGCAGCAGCGTCAGTCTCGGGGTCTACCGGTAAGAAGAGGGGGAAGAAACAATAAATAATAGCACCGATGCAACACAAAGCATGACATGGAAAGATGCAGGCTAGACATGAGCTAACGCAGCAACATCCGTCATAGACGGGTCGGAAGAATATCTGACGATATTTTCCGGGTCTCGGGCTACTATCGGTTATACTGGAAACGATGGAAAAGTTCCATGTTTGCTATGCTAGGGACGCGTGACAGGCGAATGGACCGTGTAACCGGGTTCGTCTCGTTTTGCTGATCAACTTTCATGTTGAAAATATTTTGATCTGACTTACGGATTATTTAATATTAATTTTCAAAGTTTTATTAATTATTTAGGAATTAAAAACAGATTTAGCTATTTTAATAAAATTCCATTATGACATCATCACGATGTCATGCTGACATCAACATTTGACTGGTCAACTGACCAGCGGGTCCCGAACGTCATAGGCACAAGTTTTATTTAAGATTAAATATTAATTAATCAGATTAATTTAGTGGGGGACCCACGTGTCATACTCTAATTATGTTAATTAATTATTTTAACTAATATATCTATTTATTTATTTATTTAATAAAAACTTTATTTTTATTTTTTATATTTAATTATCGCGTGGGGCCTCCCTGTCATAGACAGCGGGTGCATTGGCCCCACCGGTAAGTGACCCAAGGCCATTTACTCATCCTTTTTTATTAGATACCTAACCGTGCAAATACCGTATTCCTCTAAATATCCATATACGCGAATACATACATCACATCTCATACATACATACATACATACATACACATCTAATACATCATTTGTTTTTATTATTTTCTCTCAAAACTCTCATCTCCCTCTGTGTTAACACAGAGACAGAGAACTCTCTGTGCTCCAACTCAACCTAGAGGAACCAAATATTCAATCCTTCCTACCGGTGTCTACCGTTGACGGATCGAGGTCTCGTTTGCCGGAACGGAACCGGGGCGGTGAGGAGATCGACATGGTGGGAGGAGCCCGAGGAGGGGCTCACCGACGGTGACGACACGGCCCGATGAAGCCGGAGTTCGCACGAAGGTGAAGGTGACGACGGTGACGCGGTTCCGGTGAAGACGGGCGTGCCGGCGAGGAGGAGCCGGCCGGAGGTTCGCCGAGAGGGGCCCCGGTGAGGAGGGGCCCCCGGAGATGGAGCCGGTCGGAGTTGAGGCCGGCAAGAGGGACCTCGAGGAGGCCGGGGCCCCTGCCGGCGGGGTGGAGGCCGAGGGGGGGGGGGGGGCGGCTCGTCGGCGGGAAGGAGGGCCGAGGGGGGCCGGGGCTCGCCGCGGGAAGGAGGACCGAGGGGGCTGCCGGCGGGAGGAGGAGAGGCCGCCGGGGGGGCTGCCGGCGGGAGGAGGAGAGGCCGCCGGCCGAGGTGGGCCGAGGTGGAGGAGGGGGGCGACAGGAGGGGAGCCGAGGTGGATCTGAGTGGGGGGGGCGACGGGAGGAGAGGGCTCGTGGGAGGGAGATGGGGGCGAGGGTCACGGGAGAGATGGGGAGGGGCCTGGCGTCGTGGGAGAGAGTCACAGGATGGGGTTCTCTCGTGGGCAGGGAGTGCCGGTGGGGGTGGGGGGAGAGGACCGAGAGAGGGGGGTGGCGCTGTCGTGGGGGTGGGGCCCCCCACGAGGGGGAGGCTGGCGGCGGCGTGGGAGGCGAGTGGGGGGGGGGGTGGCGGCGCTCAGGAGGGGAGCGAGTAGCGAGGGGGGGTGGGATTGCTCGCCAGGGGGCTCTAGGGTTTGGCCGGTTGGGCCTGTGGGTGGCCCAGCTGGGCCGGGGGGGGTTGTTTTTTTCTTTTCTTCTTTTTTGTTTCATTTTGTTTTATTTTGCCTTTTGCCTTTTTTATTATTTCTTTCTTTCTAATTTCTTTTCACTAACTGATTTTTCTTTTTAAATACTTTCTTTTATTATACTTTCTTTTTCAATTTATTATACATACTTCTAAATCTCTCTTTCATATACATATTCTTTTAATATTTGTAATGAACTTATAAAGTACTTTTTCTTTTGCTTTCAAATTTTGGATCCGGATAGACTCGAATCAACGCGGGTCTGAGATGGGAATTCGATGACGTGGCATCATTAGCGGTTGATCACTGTAGCTTAATTACAATAATTACTGTTGCAAAAGTCGAGGATTTCTGGGCTTTCGCACCAAGAACCCCTATCTCAAGGAGAGGGAAGTGATCGATGGGGTTGAAAATGTCTGGGCAGGGGACCAGTGCAGGATCTATCGGGATGTGATTGCTTCCTTCAAGAAGAACCATGTCTCTGTTCAGTGGATTGATCTGGCACATCTTCAGCGGAACATGGACTACTTTGGTGATGCCCTCTCTCTGGTTGACAAACTGGGCATCAAAGACATCATCACCTTCAAGACGGACTTTGATCCCACTGCAGTGGCTCAGTTTTATGTCACAGTCCATTTCTCTCCTGATGCACAGCGTTCCATGATCTGGATGACTGGGTCGAAGAAGATGACCGGTTCCTGGACTGAGTTCATGCAGTTCCTTCACATTGACTTTCAGGGTGCTGACACTCCTCTTGGGCTGCGTCCTCATGCTGCAGCCCCCACCGATAGGGCCCCCGCAAAGGACAGACTGCAGTCACTGTATCTAAGGAAGGGGGTGCTTCCCAAGCACCTGGACATCATGCATCGGATTTTTCGCAACACCCTCTTCCCTCAGAGTGGTAACTTTGATGAGGTCCATGGATACTTGGCTGAGATGCTGTTACTGTGTGAGGAGGCTATGTCTCAGGAGTCTGCTCAGCTGGATATTTCAGATGTGATGTTCACAGAGCTCTGGAACTGCATCATCAATTGTAAGGTTCCTATCTACGGGCCTTACCTGTTCGCATACATTTGCCATAAGTGGGAACAGGCTTTTCCGGATGAGGTGCTCTACGCACAGTCTGATTACATTGTGCATGACCCGATCAGGCTTCGCGTCAAGGACAAGTGGGCCAACCCATCTACATCCTCTCAGCACATGGATACAGATACAGAGACCGCTGCTGACAGAGGAACTGCCTCTCAGTCCCGCTCGTCTGCCATGCCATCTTGGGCGATCAAACTGCAGGACAAGATGAAGACACTTTTCTGTATGCAGGCCAAGGGTCAGTACCAGACACATGTGGCTCAGAAGCAGAGCCGCCAGAGGCATAAGCGTGTTCTCAGGACCTTGGATGTGGACATCTCCAGCGGCTCAGAGGACGACATCACTCCTGAGGCCACTTGGATGCAGGCTCAGGGGTACCAGTGGTCTGGCGATGAGGCAGAAGAGGAGGAGCAGACCGACCAGGAGGGGACAGACGAGTCTGGTGATCCTGAAGACGAGGAGTAGTTACCTGTGGCATTAGGTGTGCCCCTTTTTGGTGTCTTGTGCCAAAGGGGGAGAGAGTCTAGGATTTGCTTTCATTTCGAACTTTGCATTGCTTTGCTTTATCTCGTATGGTTTGCTTCGAACTTGGTTTGATTCTCGTTTGCTATCTTTTGTGAGACATGATCTTATGTGAGATTTATTTCCATCATATGCTGTGAGTCATATGTCCCGTATTGTCATATATCTCTATCTTTTTATTCTCATATTATTCTCTGTGCAAATCCGGTATTGTCATCAATCCACCAAAAAGGGGGAGATTGTTGAGGCATAGATTATGCCTAAGTAATTTTGGTGATTGATGACAGTACCGTACAGGACTAATCGTGTGTGTCAAGGTTTCAGGTAACACTCGTCAACGGCACAAGACGACACGTCTCCTCTCTTCTGGAACGAAAGCACGGCGCTCTCTACGATTCTCTTTATTTGAGTCATAGGAAAGCCGTACTATTAAGAGGGGATCTGTAGTGGAAAGGTTTGGGTGGAATCTATCTTTACACACGCACACTTCACATTCTCCCTTTCCTTATCTTTTGGAGCGGCCCTCGCCTATTCGTCTCGATTATCTGTGCAAAATGGTCCCCAGCGGTAGTACCTCTGGTGCCAGCGGTAGTACCGCTGCATCCAGCGGTAGTACCGCTAGCCAGCGGTAGTACCGCCCCTAGTCAGCGGTAGTACCGCTCCAGGTGTTTTGTTCCACCTACCTAGCGGTAGTTCGTGGACGGACCCTTTTGCGAAGACTTTCCCGGCGGTAGTAGTGCTTGTGCACTACCAAGGGGCCAGCGGTAGTACCGCTGGTGTCAGCGGTAGTACCGTTGGAGGCCCATCGGTAGTACCGCTGGTGTCAGCGGTAGTACCGCTGGAGGCCCAACGGTAGTACCGCTGCAACCAGCGGTAGTACCGCCAGGCAGTGGTAGTACCGCTCCGGCACAGCGGTAGTACCGCTGGTACTCGGGCAGAGAGTGGGAAAACGGTCTGATTTCCCCCCCCCCACTATATAAATGGTTCTTCTAGCTGAGGAACCCTATCTCTTACCTCTCTAAGCTCCATTGTTGCTCCACAAGCTCTAAAGTGCCCGATCTCTCTCCCTAGCCAATCAAACTTGTTGATTCTTTAGGGATTGGTTGAGAAGGCCTAGATACACACTTCCACCAAGAGAAAAGTTGATTCCCCCACCAATCCCTTGCGGATCTTGTTACTCTTGGGTGTTTGAGCATCCTAGACGGTTGAGGTCACCTCGAAGCCATATTCCATTGTGGTGAAGCTTCGTGGTTTAGTTGGGAGCCTCCAAGCTTTGTGTGGAGTTGCCCCAACCTTGTTTGTAAAGGTTCGGTCGCCGCCTTCAAGGGCACCTATAGTGGAATCACGGTACCTTGCATCATGCGAGGGCGTGAGGAGAATACGGTGGCCTTAGTGCCTTTTTGGGGAGCATTGTGCCTCCACACCGCTCCAACGGAGACGTACTTCCTGTCAAAGGGAAGGAACTTCGGTAACACATCCTCGTCTCCATCGGTTCCACTTGTGGTTATCTCTAACCTTTACTTTGTATTTGCTTATGCTTGTGACTATATCTTACTTGTCTTAATAGCTCTTGTTGTTAGCTTCTATAGGGTTCACCTCATTGTCATATTATTTGTGAACCCGTATAGTGTTTACCTTAATTTGTTAAGATTAATTAAAAAGTGGTCGTTGTCTATTCACCCCCCCTCTAGCCAACCATATCGATCCTTTCAATTGGTATCAGAGCCACGTCTCTTTATTAAGGGTTTAACCACCCGAAGAGTATGGAAGGCGGAGAGGAAGTTAACCGTGGGCAACCCGAGGACATGGACTTGACTTCGGTCACAAGGGACGACTTGAATACGGCTATGGCAGCCCTCAAGACATCCTTGACGAGCGAAGTCAAAACCATGCTTAAAGAATTAATTGATGGTCTTAAAAGTTCACCCGAACCAGCTTTAGTGGTTAAACCCACCATTTTCGATTCGGAGGCCAACTCCTCTAAGGAAGCGGCTAAAGGTATGCAACCTGCTTCACCTCACGAAAAGGATGGGACTGGAACATATGCTTCGATTCCACCTCCCATGACATATGGAGGACCCGTTCTCGCACCTCGTCTTAATCCTGTTGGTCCTCCTCCTAAACTTGTGAAAGGTGACTTTGCTAACTGGGTATTTTCTATTAAGTCTCATTTGAATCACAGCTCAACAAACTTGTGGAGAATTATCGAGCAAGGATATTATCGCCATGACCCAAGCAACCTCACTCCAAGAGAAGATGCAGACAATCAATATAATCACTCTGCGTTGTTTATTCTCCAGTCTGCTGTGCCACCTGAAGATCTTCCCCACTTGCGTCCCTTCACATTGGCCAAGGATTGTTGGGAGCATATTATGGTACTGTACAAGGGAAGCTCAAGTATTCAACGATCCAACTATGAAGTGATACTTGATAAGGCCGATGAGTTTGTGATGAAGGAAGACGAGGACCCTCGTGATCTCTATCGGAGGGTGACTGCTATTGCTGTGGCACTAAAGGATCATGGGAGTAAGGATGTGGATGATACATGGGTCAAGCGCAAGTTTCTCAAAGCCATCATGCCTTTCAATAAAGCCATGTCATCTGTCATTCGTCAGCGGCCAGACTTCCACTCCTTGTCTTCCAGTGAAGTGTTGGATGAGTTCATTGCAATGTCAATCATGAACGAAACAGCCGACAATGCACTTGCTCGTGTCCGATCAAAAACCACTTCACCCAACCTTGCGTTGAAATCAAGAGCAATGCTTGAAGAATAAGAAGAAGATGAGGAAGAGGAGAGCTGCCCTGAAGACACAAAGTATGCTTATCATGAGCACATGGCTCTTGCATCAAGGCAATTCTGGGAAAATAAAAGGAACTCAAGACCCACCTTCAACAAGAACAACTCGAGTGGATTCAGACCCAAACAACGAGTGAGGACATGTTATAACTGTGGCAACGTGAGTCACTTCGTGGCAGAATGTCCCTATGAGAAGAGGGAAGACAACGGAGGCAAGCTCATTCGCAAAGACAAAACCAAATCATTTCCAATCAAGAACAACTTTGTGAAGAAACCTCACCCAAAAGGGATGGTGGCCCTGGAGGAGTATCCTTCTGATGATGATGGCGATGATGATGATACAGTGGCAACGGCAACTGTTGCTATCGCCACTACCTCTTCCCAGAAGGTGTCTCTCTTCAACGCCCCCAACGAGAACCACATCACTAAGTGCCTCATGGCAAAAGGTACCAATCAGGTAACTCCCATCATTAAGACCAACATTACTTCTGCTCCTTCATTGTTAAATTGTGTAGAAGGTAGTGATGTTGGAGAACTTAATGAGCATGATCTTGATAAGTTTCTATGCACTATTAAGGGAGAACCCAAGAAGCACTTTGTTGCTCTCTTGGAACAACTGGGTGAGGCCACTGACCTCATTGAGTCTCATGAGGAGACCATCTCCGAGCTTCAGGGACATAGCCGTGACTATGCTGATGAAATTGCCG
The DNA here is from genome assembly GCF_904849725.1 of Hordeum vulgare subsp. vulgare. Lineage (NCBI taxonomy): Eukaryota > Viridiplantae > Streptophyta > Magnoliopsida > Poales > Poaceae > Hordeum > Hordeum vulgare. The sequence continues at coordinate 135,747,348 of NC_058522.1, read as the reverse complement.
AATTATCTAGTGCTCTAGAAGAAGAGCGCACTCTTCGTTTGGCTCTTGAGGAGTCATATAACGATGACTGCGCTAAAATTCAAAAGAAACTAGATCATGATGTTGTTCTTACTCGCATGCTTAAATCTGAAAAGTATGCTCTTGAAGTTGGCCGTGACAGACTCAAGGAAGAGTTTGACATACTTGACAAGGCTCACAAAGCCTTGAAAGGTGTTCATTTCTCTCTGAAAGAGTCTCATGATCAACTCCAAGCAAAGCTTACCAAGGAGATCTCTACTTGTCCTCCCTTTGTGTTAATTGATAATACTTGTGCAACTAACCCTTGTTGTGAGCATGTTCATCTTGTGGAGGAAAATGCCAAGTTAAAGGAGAAACTTGAGAAGGGCCTTGTGGCATGCAGACAAGGTGACAAGAGTCTGAACGATCTTTTGAGCACTCAAAAGGGTGTTGTAGGAAAGGAAGGACTTGGACTTACCTCCAAGTCAAAAGGTAAAAGGAAGAACAAGGACAAACGATCTCTCACCCTCATGGACATCTTTGTCAAAGAGGGTGAGGGGACTCAGAAGGTGAACAGGAACAAGGTGGACTATGGAAACCCCAAGAAGGGCAAAACCGCTCCTACTAACACAGCCAGCAAACTCAATTCCTATTATGTGTTATGTTGTGCTAGTGATGGGCATGTTTAGGCCAAATTTGTTGGTTCCTACGATGAAGATATTGAATGGGCTATCTGGGTTCCTAAGACCCTTGTCTCTAACATGAAAGGACCCATTAAAAAATGGGTACCTAAAACCAAGCCTTGATCTATTGCAGGAGTTTGCTTCCGGTGGGGTGTCATGGTTGCTCGATAGTGGAGCAACAAATCATATGACCGGAAGCAAGGACTTAGTGGTGGATGTGCATCCTTCTCCATCTATGCCCACCCATGTCCAATTCGCTGACGCATCCTCGTCAAAGGTATTGGGATTTGGTAAGGTGGTCGTCTCTCAAGAGTTATCTATTGAGAAGGTCATGCTTGTTGAGTCACTTGCCTACAATTTACTTTAGGTTCGTCAACTTGCAATCATGGGTTTTTCCACATTCTTTAATATCGACACTGTGGTCCTCCTAAGGAGCAAGACTCTTAAAGTAGCCTATGTTGGACATGTCGAAAATGGTCTCTATGTGGTGAACTTCTCGAAGCGACCCACTAAGACTGCGACGTGTTTAATGGCTAAAGTTGACGTGGGCTGGCTTTGGCATCGCCGTTTAGCTCATATCAATATGAGATCTTTGCAAAGTCTTCTGACAGGGGACCATGTTCGTGGACTAACAAATGTGAGCTTTGCTAAAGATCGTGTTTGCAGTGCTTGCATTGAAGGAAAGATTCATGAAACTGCTCATCGTCCAATGACTCTTATCTACACTAAGAGGCCATTGGAACTTCTCCATATGGATATGTTTGGTCCTCCAACATTTGATAGTCTTGGAGGCAGAAAATATTGCTTAGTGATTGTTGATGACTACTCAAGATATACCTGGGTATATTTCTTCAAAAGGAAGAGTGAAACTCAACAAACGGTCATCAACTTTGCTAATGAAGCGCAACGTCAACATGAAGCAAAGATCTTGATGATTAGGAGTGACAACGGCACCGAGTTCAAGAACTACACCCTAGATGAGTTTCTAGGTGATGAGGGAATAAAGCACCAATATTCTGCACCATATACCCCTCAGCAAAACGGCGTGGTAGACAGGAAGAACCGGACCTTGATAGACGCTGCAAGAACAATGATGGCAGAATTCAAATCTCCATACAACTTCTGGGCAGAGGCCATCAACACAGCATGTCATGCGTCCAATCGGCTCTACATCCGCAAAGGCTTGAACAAGACTCCGTATGAGATTATAACTGGAAACAAACCCAATCTCAAGTGCTTCCGGGTATTCAGTTGTAAGTGTTTCATTCTTAAAAAGGGAGCTCGGTTAGCTAAATTTGATTCTAGAGCACATGAGGGTATCTTTGTTGGTTATGCTACAAACTCTCATGCTTACCGTGTCCTCAACAAGTCCACCGGACTAATTGAGGAGACGTGTAACGTAGAGTTTGACAAAAATAATGGCTCCCAAGTGGAGCAAAGTGGTCTTTGTGATATAGGTGATGAAATTCCTCCCGAAGCCATAAGAAGAATGGGGATTGGTCAAATACTCCCCATTGAGGAACCCCTTGTGGCCGAAGGAGAAGGACAATGCTCTACTCAAGTGGAGCCATCACCCCCACAAGCCCCACACGCTTCCGATGAACAAAGAGAAGACTCTCAACAAGTTGATCAAGCTCACGGTCAAGATCAATTGCCTAACAATGGTGATATGCCCCATGATATTCAAGCACTACTACAAGACCCTGAACCAGCACAAGATCAAGATCAAGAGCAACCACTAATACAAGATCAAACTAGTGAACCTGCTCAAGTCGAAGGACAAGATGATCAGGAGACTGTCTCACAATTCCCGTCTGGAGCTCCAACAACCGGCTCAAGACGCAAGGGCAAACAAAAGATACAAGTCGATCCTCCGTTATCTAATGAAGAACTCTTGGAGTGTCGAGCAGCGAAGAATGCGAACAAGCTGAGAGCCAAGTCACATCTTATGAAGAATGTTCTTGGTAGTTTAAAAAGGGGAGTATCTACCCGTCAACAACTTTGGAATTATTGTGAGCATCACACGTTTGTCTCGTATTGTGAACCTCAACAGGTACAGGAAGCGCTTGATGATGAGGATTGGCTTATGGCCATGCACGAAGAACTTAACAACTTCGAGCGCAACCAAGTCTGGGATTTAGTGCCTCGACCAACGAAGGAACATAATGTCATTGGGACCAAATGGATATTTAAGAACAAGCAAGATGCAAATGGAATTGTGATTCGAAACAAGGCAAGATTGGTGGCTCAAGGCTACTCCCAAGTCGAGGGTATCGACTACGGTGAAACCTTTGCCCCTGTTGCTCGTCTAGAATCTATTCGCATGTTACTTGCTTTTGCTTCTCATCATAACTTCAAATTACAGCAAATGGATGTGAAAAGTGCATTTCTTAATGGTCCTTTGAATGAGTTGGTATATTTCAAACAACCCGAGGGATTCGAACATCCCAAGCTCCCCAATCATGTGTACAAACTCAATAAGGCACTCTATGGCCTTAAACAAGCCCCACGCGCGTGGTATGAGTACCTTACTGAGTTGTTACAAGATCGTGGGTTTGAAATTGGGAAGATTGATCCCACTCTTTTTACTAAGAGGGTTAAAGGGGATTTGTTCATATGCCAACTATATGTTGATGATATTATCTTTGGCTCTCCTAACATTTCATTCAATGAAGAATTTGCTGCGCTAATGACTGAGAAGTTTGAGATGTCCATGATGGGAGAGTTGAAGTTTTTCCTTGGGTTCGAGATTAAACAAGGTCTAGAAGGGACATTCATCAAACAAGCCAAGTACACTCAAGACATGCTCAAACGGTTCGAGCTCGAAGATGTCAAACCGGTCAAGTTCCCCATGCCAACCAGATGCAAGCTTGACAGTGATACCAATGGTAAAGCAGTGGATCAAAATGTATACCGCTCCATGATTGGATCCCTCCTTTACCTCTGTGCATCTAGACCAGATATTATGTTGAGTGTAGGGATATGTGCACGGTTTCAATCCGCACCAAAAGAAAGTCATTACATGGCTGTCAAACAATCTTTCGATATTTGGCTCATACCCCAAACTTTGGCCTCTGGTATCCCAAAGGAGCAAACTTCAATCTAGTTGGCTATTCTGACTCAGATTGGGCTGGAGATTGTGTGGAGAGGAAGTCAACATCTGGAGGGTGCCAATTCCTTGGTCGCTCTTTGGTAAGTTGGTCTTCAAAGAAGCAGAATTGTGTCTCCTTATCATCCACCGAAGCTGAGTATGTGGCAGCTGCAAGTTGTTGTGCACAATTGCTATGGATGAGGCAAACTTTAAAGGATTATGGTGTCACTTGTGACAAAGTGCCTCTTCTATGTGACAATCAAAGCGCCATCAAGATTTCCCTCAACCCAGTGCAACATAGCAAAACCAAACATATTGATATTCGTCATCACTTCATCCGTGAACATATCAAGCTAGGTGATATTGATGTTCACTTCATCCACACTGAAGAGCAACTTGCAGATATTTTCACCAAGCCACTAGATGAAGCAAGGTTCCGGGAGTTAAGGCATGAGCTAAATATCATTGATTCAAGTAATGTGGATTGAAACTAGGCATGTTGCACCTCACTTTACATTTCATCTTGGTCTAGATGTAGGCATGGACATAGGGGGAGTGTTGTTCTCTCAATGAACTCTCCCTCCCCCCCATTATGCGTAAATCAATCTAGTCTTTCACTTTAGCCATTGTCAAATGGCACTTGTGCTTCAAAGACGAGCATTGGTCATGAACCCAAGGATAATTCTTCGCGGTGTCATACCATTATCTCAAACATAGGTGGCCTCGGCCACCGCCCCTCCATCCTCTCTTGCGTATAAAGGAGAGGATATACAATGACAAGTCAGTACATTTTCTTGGATGTCATCCCTTTTTACTCACTTGTCATGTGCCCAAGTTTCCCTTTTTCCTTAGCCGTGTTGAAACATGTACAGCGGTACTACCGCCAGGGTAGCGGTACTACCGCCAGGACCCCAACGGTACTACCGCCAGGGGTAGCGGTACTACCGCCAGGACCCCAGCGGTACTACCGCCAGGATTCAAAATCTAACACAACCAGCTAGAAAATTTCTAGGGTTTCAAGGGGGAGTGGTACTACCGCCAGGACTCCAGCGGTACTACCGCTGCACCTGGCGGTACTACCGCCAGCTAGCGGTACTACCGCCGGGGCCACAGCGGTACTACCGCTGGCCCGTACCCCTTGGGCTATATAAAGGGAGGGGGAACCCGATTTTTGCATCTGTTTCTTCTTCCTCGCGGCTCCTCCCTCCCCTAGCCCGAAAACCCCCTGTTTGGATCTCACTTCGTGGAGCTCCTTCTCCCCGTTGGTGTGGAAGGGTTGCTTCATCTCTTCTTCCTACTCCAAGAGCCATGAATCCCGGTAAAGCTCCTCCCTTGTTCTATTTGGTTATTCTTCGTGTTCTAGGGTTAGGAGCATTGGGGATTGGATTCATCTTGTTGATCCTATGGCTAGTTATTGGATGGCATGAAGGTAATATTTGAGGGGAGTATAGGTCCGATGGGTTGTTATTGTGATTGCTGCCATGCTCTAGGGTTTCATCGTCTTAGATCGAATACTTGAACTTTTGGATTAGATCTAAAACGTGCTCTCTCTTGCCTAGGCATGTTTGTACCTCTTGTTACTATGTGTTCCTCATGACAGTAGGGCTGGGGTGTACGTCTTAGTGTTCATATTCAGTCCATGCCCTCGAAAACGAGTTTTATATGTCAGATCTGAAAGTCAAACCCCCCAGCGGTACTACCGCCAAGGGTAGCGGTACTACCGCTATGACCCCCAGCGGTACTACCGCCAGGACTGGCGGTACTACCGCTAGGCCCCAGCGGTACTACCGCCAGGGGTGGCGGTACTACCGCCAGGAGAATTCACGGTGTATTTTTTTTTGTGTTTTATGCTTAGCAATGCATGTTTACTTTTTCTGCGTTTTCAAGATTCATTGCCTTGACTTTTCTTGTCGCCTCTTTTTCGCTTTGTGGTCTGTGTCACAGGTGGCTCTGCTCGCCATTCGAACCCCCCACGGGACACGGCGTCCAAACAGTTTCGCAACACAGAGGCGCCCGAGGGGTCTGCCATGTCTGGTCTGCCTCCCAAGAAGAAGTCCTTCAAGAAGGTCGCTCACAAGGACAAGAGGGTCAATATCCGTACAATGTCCCCCAAGGACTTTCTGCACTTTCGCACCAAGAACCCCTATCTCAAGGAGAGGGAAGTGATCGATGGGGTTGAAAATGTCTGGGCAAGGGACCAGTGCAGGATCTATCGGGATGTGATTGCTTCCTTCAAGAAGAACCATGTCTCTGTTCAGTGGATTGATCTGGCACATCTTCAGCGGAACATGGACTACTTTGGTGATGCCCTCTCTCTGGTTGACAAACTGGGCATCAAAGACATCATCACCTTCAAGACGGACTTTGATCCCACTGCAGTGGCTCAGTTTTATGTCACAGTCCATTTCTCTCCTGATGCACAGCGTTCCATGATCTGGATGACTGGGTCGAAGAAGATGACCGGTTCCTGGACTGAGTTCATGCAGTTCCTTCACATTGACTTTCAGGGTGCTGACACTCCTCTTGGGCTGCGTCCTCATGCTGCAGCCCCCACCGATAGGGCCCCCGCAAAGGACAGACTGCAGTCACTGTATCTAAGGAAGGGGGTGCTTCCCAAGCACCTGGACATCATGCATCGGATTTTTCGCAACACCCTCTTCCCTCAGAGTGGTAACTTTGATGAGGTCCATGGATACTTGGCTGAGATGCTGTTACTGTGTGAGGAGGCTATGTCTCAGGAGTCTGCTCAGCTGGATATTTCAGATGTGATGTTCACAGAGCTCTGGAACTGCATCATCAATTGTAAGGTTCCTATCTACAGGCCTTACCTGTTCGCATACATTTGCCATAAGTGGGAACAGGCTTTTCCGGATGAGGTGCTCTACGCACAGTCTGATTACATTGTGCATGACCCGATCAGGCTTCGCGTCAAGGACAAGTGGGCCAACCCATCTACATCCTCTCAGCACATGGATACAGATACAGAGACCGCTGCTGACAGAGGAACTGCCTCTCAGTCCCGCTCGTCTGCCATGCCATCTTGGGCGATCAAACTGCAGGACAAGATGAAGACACTTTTCTGTATGCAGGCCAAGGGTCAGTACCAGACACATGTGGCTCAGAAGCAGAGCCGCCAGAGGCATAAGCGTGTTCTCAGGACCTTGGATGTGGACATCTCCAGCGGCTCAGAGGACGACATCACTCCTGAGGCCACTTGGATGCAGGCTCAGGGGTACCAGTGGTCTGGCGATGAGGCAGAAGAGGAGGAGCAGACCGACCAGGAGGGGACAGACGAGTCTGGTGATCCTGAAGACGAGGAGTAGTTACCTGTGGCATTAGGTGTGCCCCTTTTTGGTGTCTTGTGCCAAAGGGGGAGAGAGTCTAGGATTTGCTTTCATTTCGAACTTTGCATTGCTTTGCTTTATCTCGTATGGTTTGCTTCGAACTTGGTTTGATTCTCGTTTGCTATCTTTTGTGAGACATGATCTTATGTGAGATTTATTTCCATCATATGCTGTGAGTCATATGTCCCGTATTGTCATATATCTCTATATTTTTATTCTCATATTATTCTCTGTGCAAATCCGGTATTGTCATCAATCCACCAAAAAGGGGGAGATTGTTGAGGCATAGTTTATGCCTAAGTAATTTTGGTGATTGATGACAGTACCGTACAGGACTAATCGTGTGTGTCAAGGTTTCAGGTAACACTCGTCAACGGCACAAGACGACACGTCTCCTCTCTTCTGGAACGAAAGCACGGCGCTCTCTACGATTCGCTTTATTTGAGTCATAGGAAAGCCGTACTATTAAGAGGGGATCTGTAGTGGAAAGGTTTGGGTGGAATCTATCTTTACACACGCACACTTCACATTCTCCCTTTCCTTATCTTTTGGAGCGGCCCTCGCCTATTCGTCTCGATTATCTGTGCAAAATGGTCCCGAGCGGTAGTACCTCTGGTGCCAGCGGTAGTACCGCTAGCCAGCGGTAGTACCGCCCCTAGTCAGCGGTAGTACCGCTCCAGGTGTTTTGTTCCACCTACCTAGCGGTAGTTCGTGGACGGACCCTTTTGCGAAGACTTTCCCGGCGGTAGTAGTGCTTGTGCACTACCAAGGGGCCAGCGGTAGTACCGCTGGTGTCAGCGGTAGTACCGTTGGAGGCCCATCGGTAGTACCGCTGGTGTCAGCGGTAGTACCGCTGGAGGCCCAACGGTAGTACCGCTGCAACCAGCGGTAGTACCGCCAGGCAGCGGTAGTACCGCTCCGGCACAGCGGTAGTACCGCTGGTACTCGGGCAGAGAGTGGGAAAACGGTCTGATTTCCCCCCCCACTATATAAAGGGTTCTTCTAGCTGAGGAGCCCTATCTCTTACCTCTCTAAGCTCCATTGTTGCTCCACAAGCTCTAAAGTGCCTGATCTCTCTCCCTAGCCAATCAAACTTGTTGATTCTTTAGGGATTGGTTGAGAAGGCCTAGATACACACTTCCACCAAGAGAAAAGTTGATTCCCCCACAAATCCCTTGCGGATCTTGTTACTCTTGGGTGTTTGAGCATCCTAGACGGTTGAGGTCACCTCGAAGCCATATTCCATTGTGGTGAAGCTTCGTGGTTTAGTTGGGAGCCTCCAAGCTTTGTGTGGAGTTGCCCCAACCTTGTTTGTAAAGGTTCGGTCGCCGCCTTCAAGGGCACCTATAGTGGAATCACGGTACCTTGCATCGTGCGAGGGCGTGAGGAGAATACGGTGGCCTTAGTGGCTTTTTGGGGAGCATTGTGCCTCCACACCGCTCCAACGGAGACGTACTTCCTGTCAAAGGGAAGGAACTTCGGTAACACATCCTCGTCTCCATCGGTTCCACTTGTGGTTATCTCTAACCTTTACTTTGTATTTGCTTATGCTTGTGACTATATCTTACTTGTCTTAATAGCTCTTGTTGTTAGCTTCTATAGGGTTCACCTCATTGTCATATTATTTGTGAACCCGTATAGTGTTTACCTTAACTTGTTAAGATTAATTAAAAAGTGGTCGTTGTCTATTCACCCCCCCTCTAGCCAACCATATCGATCCTTTCACACTGTTGGGGAACATTGCATAGGAAACAAAAAAAAATCCTACACACATATAAGATCTACCCATAGTGATGACCATCTACGAGAAGAGAGATCGGATCCACATACCCTTGTAGATCGCTAAGCGGGAAGCGTTAAGAAACGCGGTTGATGTAGTCGAACGTCTTCGTGATCCTAATCGTAAGTTGTCCCCCGATCCAATCATGACCTAGCGCCGAACGGACGGCACCTCCACGTTTAGCACACGTACAGCTCAATGACGACCCCCACCTTCTTGATCCAGCAAGAGGGGCGAAGTAGATGAATTCTTCGACAGGACGACGACGTGGCGGTGATGTTGGAGGAGCTGATACGGCAGGGCTACGTCATGCACTGTCGAACTAGCCTACGGGGTGTCGTGAAGTAGTGGAGGGAGATGGGCTGCGTCGTGGCTTCTGGTGCAACTAGCCTCTCTACTCTCCACTATATATAGGTGGGAGGCAGGGGTGGTGCCCTAGGGAAAAAACCCTAGGGTTGGCCGACGATGCACAAGGGGGAGGAGTCCTCCTCCAATTCGGTTTGGTGGAGGATGAGTCCTTCTCCTAGTGGGAGTGCCCCACCTCCTCTCTATTCGGTGCATAGGCCCATGGGGCTGGCCACCCAGCCCACCAGGGGCTGGTGCACCACATCTTGGGTCTATGTGTTGGAAATATGCCCTAGAGGCAATAATAAAGTGGTTATTATTATATTTCCTAGTTCATGATAATTGTCTATTATTCATGCTATAATTGTATTAACCGGAAACCTTAATACATGTGTGAATATATAGAGCACAACATGTCCCTAGTGAGCCTCTAGTTGGCTAGCTCGTTGATCAATAGATGGTCATGGTTTCCTGATCATGGACATTGGATGACATTGATAATGGGGTCACATCATTAGGAGAATGATGTGATGGACAAGACCCAATCCTAAGCATAGCACTAGATCGTATTGTTTGTCTGCTAAAGCTTTTCTAATGTCAAGTATCATTTCCTTAGACCATGAGATTGTGCAACTCCCGAATACCGTAGGAGTGCTTTGGGTGTATCAAACGTCATAGCGTAACTGGGTGATTACGAAGGTGCACTACAGGTATCTCTGAAAGTGTCTGTTGGGTTGGTACGAATCAAGACTGGGATTTGTCGCTTCGTATGACGGAGAGGTATCTCTGGGCCCACTCGGTAGTGCATCATCATAATGAGCTCAATGTGACTAAGGAGTTAGCCGTGGGATGATGTGTTACGAAATGAGTAAAGGGACTTGCCGGTAACGAGATTGAACAAGGTATAGGGATACCGACGATCGAATCTCGGGCAAGTGTCATACCGGTAGACAAAGGGAATTGCATACGGGATTGATTGAATCCCCGACATCGTGGTTCATCTGATGATATCATCATGGAACATGTGGGATCCAACATGGATATCCAGACCCCGCTATTGGTTATTGATCGAAGAGGTGTCTCGGTCATGTTTGCATGGTTTTCGAACCCGTAGGGTCTACACACTTAAGGTTCGATGAACCTAGAGTTGTAATGGGAATAGTATGTGGTTACCGAAGGTTGTTCGCAGTCCCGGATGAGATCCCGAATGTCACGAGGAGTTCAGGAATGGTCCGAAGGTAAAGATTCATATATAGGAACTGGAGATTTGGTCGCCAGAAATGTTTCGGAGATCATCGGTATTGTACCGGGACCATAGGAATGGTTCCGGGGGTCCATCGGGAGGGGCGACCAGCCTCGAAGGGCCACGTGGGCCAAAAATGGATGGTAACCAACCCCTAGGTGGGCTGGTGCGCCACCCACTAAGGCCCAAGGCGCCTAGGGCAGCAAACCCTAGGGCGTGGTGGCTGCATTGGGTGGCAAGCCACCCCCTACGGTGTCGCCCCTCCTCCTCCACGGTTGTCCGCCGCACCACCTAGGGAAACCCTAGGTTGCCCGGCCCCCTCTCCCTCCCTCCTATATATATAGAGGTTTTTGGGAGGGCTGCACACACCTTTCACACCTCCCCAAGGCGCAGCCCTACCTCTCCCTCTTCTCCTCCTCCGCGTGCTTGGCGAAGCCGTGCCGGAGAACTACATAGCTCCACCGTCACCATGTCGTCGTGCTGCCAGAGCTCTCCCTCAACTTCTGCTCTCTCCTTGCTGGATCAAGGTGAAGGAGACGTCATTGGTCTGCACGTGTGTTGAATGCTGAGGCACCGTTGTTCGGCGCTTAGATTGGAATCTTCCGCGATATGAATCGCTACGAGTATGACTCCATCAACCGCATTCATAGTAACGCTTCCGCTTAGCGATCTTCAAAGGTATGAAGATGCTCTACAACCATGCTTTTTGCTGGTTTCTCCTAGATAGATCTTGGTATGACGTAGGATTTTTTTTGAATTACGACCATGTTACCCAACAATGGTATCAGAGCCATGTTCTATTCGTAGATTCTTTGCACGGATAGAACACAAAAGTTGTGGGCGATGATTTTGTCAATTGCTTGCCTAGTCCAATCTTTTTTGGTGGTATTGTGGGACAAAGCAGCCCGGACCGACTTTACACATACGCTTACGTGAGACTGGTTCCACCGCCTGACATGCACTTGTTGCATAAGGTGGCTAGAGGGTGTCTGTCTCTCCCATTTAGTCGAATGGGATTCGATGAAAAGGGTCCTTATGAAGGGTAAATAGCATTGGCATATCAATGGTGTGGCTGTGACGTAGGTAAGAAACGTTCTTGCGAGAAACCCATAGCAGCCACGTAAAACTTGCAACAACAATTAGAGGACGTCTAACTTGTTTTTGGAGGGTATGCTATGTGATGTGATATGGCCAAAAGGATGCTATGATATATATGTGATGTATGAGATTGATCATGTTCTTGTAATAGGATTAACGACTTGCATGTCGATGAGTATGACAACCGGCAGGAGTCATAGGAGTTGTCTTAATTTATTGTATGAGATGCAACGCCATGTGATTACTTTACTTTATTGAGAACCGTTAGCTGTAGTAGTAGAACTAATAGCCGGCGAGACAACTTCATGGAGACACAATGATGGAGATCATGATCTTGGAGATCATGGTGTCATGCCGATGACAATGATGATCATGCCGCGCCCGAAGATGGAGATCAAAGGAGCAAGATGATAATGGCCATATCATGTCACTATATGATTGCATGTGATGTTTATCATGTTTCTATATCTTATTTTCTTAGAAATACGGTAGTAAATAAGATGATCCCTTCACTAAAATTTCAAGAAAAGTGTCCCCCCCTAAGTGTGCACCGTTGCGAAGGATCTTGTCTCGAAGCACGACGTTATGATCGGGTGTGATATATTCTAACGTTCGCATACAACTGGTGTAAGCCAGATTTACACACGCAAAACAGTTAGGTTGACTTGACGAGCCTAACATATATAGACATGGCCTCAGAACATGAGAGACCGAAAGGTCGAACATGAGTCGTATGGAGATACTATCAACATGGAGATGTTCACCACTGATGACTAGTCCGTCTCACGCGATGACAGGACACGGGCTAGTCGACATGGATCATGTATCACTTAGATGACTGGAGGGATGTCGATCTAAGTGGGAGTTCATTATATCAATTTGATTAGATGAACTTAATTATCATGAACTTAGTCTGAAATGTCTTTACAAATATTGTAGATCCAATGGCCAACGCTCATGTCAACTTCAATTTCAACGAGTTCCTAGAGAAAACCAAGCTGAAATACGATGGTAGCAACTATGCGGACTGGGCTCATAATTTAAAGTTCATCCTCACTGGTTCCAAGAAGGCACATGTCCTTGATGCACCACTAGGTGACCCTCCCGTTCCCGCGGCAGCCCAGGACGTTATGAACGCCTAACAGTCGTGAAGTGATGACTACTCCCTGGTTCAGTGCGACATGCTTTACAGTTTAGAACCGGGGTTTCAAAAGCGTTTTGAGCAATATGGAGCCTATGAGATGTTCCAAGAGCTAGAACTGGTTTTCCAAGCTCATGCACGGGTCGAGATATATGAGGTCTCTGACAAGTTCTTCAACTGTAAGATGGAGGAAAATAGTTGTGTCAGTGAGCACATACTCAAAATGTCTGGGTTGCACAACTGTCCGACTCAGCTGGAAGTTAATCTTTTGGATGACGTGGTTATTGACAGAATCCTCCAGTCGCTTCCACCTAGCTATAAGAGCTTTGTGATGAAATGCAACATGCAAGGGATGGAGAAGACCATTCCCGAGTTGTATTCAATGCTAAAATTAGTGGAGGTATAAATCAAGAAAGAACATCAAGTGTTGATGGTGAATAAGATCACGAGTTTCAAGAAAGGCAAGGGTAAAAAGAACTTCAAGAAGGACGACAAAGCAGTTGCCACGCCGAGTAAACTAGTTGTTGGGAAGAAGCCAAAGAAAGGACCCAAGCCTGAGGCTGAGTGTTTTTACTGCAAGGGAACCGACCACTCGAAGCGGAATTGCCCCAAGTACTTAGCGGATAAGAAGGTTGGCAGCGTCAAAGGTATATATGATATACATGTTATTGATGTGTACCTTACCAGCGCTTGTAGTAGCTCCTGGGTATTTGATACCGGTATTGTTGCTCACATTTGCAACTCAAAACAGGAACTACGGAATAAGCGAAGACTGGCAAAGGACGAGGTGACGATGCGCGTCGGAAATGGTTCCAAGGTCGATGTGATCATCGTCGGCACGCTACCTCTACATCTACCTTCAGGATTAGTTTTAAACCTCAGTAATTGTTATTTAGTACCAACTTTGAGCATGAACATTGTGTCTGGATCTCGTTTAATGCGAGATGGCTACTCATTTAAATATGAGAATAATGGTTGTTCCATTTATATGAGTGATATGTTTTATGGTCATGCCCCGTTGGTCAATGGTTTATTCTTGATGAATCTCGAACGTGATGTTACACATGTTCATAGTGTGAGTACCAAAGGATGTAAGGTTGATAATGATAGTCCCACATACTTGTGGCACTGCCGCCTTGGTCATATCGGTGTCAAAAGCATGAAGAAACTCCATACAGATGGACTTTTGGAGTCTCTTGATTTTGAATCATTTGACACATGCGAACCGTGCCTCATGGGCAAGATGACAAAGACTCCGTTCTCCGAAACAATGGAGCGAGCAACCAACTTGTTGGAAATAATACATACCGATGTATGCGGTCCAATGAGCGTTGAGGCTCGTGGTGGCTATCGTTATGTTCTCACCCTCACTAGTGACTTAACCAGATATGGGTATGTCTACTTAATGAAACACAAGTCTGAAACCTTTGAAAGGTTCAAGGAATTTCAGAGTGAGGTAAAGAATCAACGTGAGAAGAAAATAAAGTTCTTACGATCTGATCATGGATGATAATATTTGAGTCACGAGTTTGGCACACACTTAAGAAAATGTGGAATTGTTTCACAAATCACGCCACCTGGCACACCTCAGCGTAATGGTGTGTCTGAACATCGTAATCGCACTTTATTGGATATGGTGTGATCTATGATGTCTCTTACTGACCTACCACTATCATTTTGGAGATATGCATTGAAAACTGTCACATTCACTTTAAATAGGGCACCGTCTAAATCCATTGAGACGACACCGTATGAATTATGGTTTGGAAAGAAACCTAAGCTGTCGTTGCTGAAAGTTTGGGGCTGCAATGCTTATGTGAAGAAACTTCAACCTGAGAAGCTCGAACCCAAAGCGGAAAATGCGTCTTCATAGGATACCCTAAGGAAACTATTGGGTATACGTTCTATCTTAGATCCAAGGCAAAATCTTTGTTGCCAAGAACGGATCCTTTCTAGAGAAAGAGTTTCTCTCAAAAGAAGTAAGTGGGAAGAAAGTAGAACTTGATGAGGTAATTGTACCTCCTCTCGAACCGAAGAGTAGCATAGCGCAAGAAAATGTTTCTTTGGTGCCTGCACCGACTAGAGAGGAAGTTAATGATGATGATCATGAATCTTCGGATCAAGTTGCTATTGAACCTCGAAGGTCCACAAGGACACGTTCCGCACTAGAGTGGTACAACAAACCTATCATGGAAATCATGTTGTTGGACAACAGTGAACCTTCGAACTATGAAGAAGCGATGGTGGGCCCGGATTCCAACAAATGGCTTGAAGCCATGAAATCCGAGATAGGATCCATGTATGAGAACAAAGTGTGGATTTTGGTGGACTTGCCCGATGATCGGCGAGCCATAGAAAATAATTGGATCTTTAAGAAGAAGACCGACACAGATGGTAATGTGACCATCTATAAGGCTCGACTTGTCGCTAAGGTTTATCGACAAGTTCAAGGAATTGACTACGATGATACTTTCTCACCCGTAGCGATGCTGAAGTCAGTCCAAATCATGTTAATAGTTGCCGCATTTTATGATTATGAAATCTAGCAAATGGACGTCAAAACGGCATTCCTGAACGGCTTTCTTAAGGAAAAATTGTATATGACACAACCAGAAGGTTTTGTCGATCCTAATAATGCTGACAAGATATGCAAGCTCCAGCACTCCATCTATGGGCTGGTGCAAGCATCTCGGAGTTGGAACATTCGCTTTGATGAGGTGATCAAAGCGTTTGGGTTTGTACATACTTATGGAGAAGCCTGTATTTACAAGAAAGTGAGTGGGAGATCTGTAGCATTTCTCACGTTATATGTGGATGACATATTATTGATGGGAAATGATATATAACTTTTGTAAATCATAAAGGCCTATTTGAATAAGTGTTTTTCAATGAAGGACCTTGGAGAAGATGCCTACATATTAGGCATCAAGATCTATAGAGATAGATCGAGACGCCTTATTGGTCTTTCACAAGGCACATACCTTTACAAGATATTGAAGAAGTTCAATATGGATAAGGCCAAGAAGGGGTTCTTACCTGTATTACAAGGTGTGAGGTTGAGCACAGCTCAACGCCCGATGATGACCCACAAGTATAGGGGATCAATCATAATCCTTTCGATAAATAAGAGTGTAGAACCAAACGAGGAGCAGAAGGATCTGACAAGTGGTTTTTAGAAAGGAAATATCTGCAAGCACTGAAATTGTCGGTAACAAGTGATTGTGTGGTGAGATGATTCGTAGCAAGCAACAAGTAACAAAAGTAGCAACGGTGCAGCAAAGTGGCCCAATCCCTTTGGTAGCAAGGGACAAGCCTGGACAAAGTCTTATAGGAGGAAAAACGCTCCCGAGGACACACGGGAATTTCTGTCATGCTAGTTTCATCATGTTCATATGATTCGCGTCCGTTACTTTGATAGTTTTATATGTGGGTGGACCGACGCTTGCGTACTGCCCTTACTTGGACAAGCATCCCACTTATGATTAACCCCTCTCGCAAGCATCCGCAACTACGAAAGAAGAATTAAGACAAAGTCTAACCATAACATTAAACTAGTGGATCCAAATCAGCCCCTTACGAAGCAACGCATAAACTACGAAAGAAGAATTACTAGATGGTGCTGATGAAGATGTCGATGGTGATGAGTCCCCTCCGATGAGAGGAGTGTTGGTGATGACGATGGCGACGATTTCCCCCTCCGGGAGGGAAGTTTCCCCGACAGGATCGTCCTACCGGAGCTCTAGATTGGTTCTGCTCAAGTTCCACCTCATGGCGGCGGTGAAACCACGAAAAAGCTCCTCCTTGATTTTTTCCTGGACGAAACCCTTCATATAGCAAAAGAGGGGGGCAGGTGGGCCAGCAAGCTGCCCACAAGACCTCATGGCGCGACCTAGGGGGTGGCCGCGCCGTGCAGGCTTGTGGCCACCTACACGCCCCCCTGTGGCGCTTCTTCGGCCCAGTATTTTTGATAAATCAGGAAAAAAATCCTCGTTGATTTTTACGGCGTTTGGAGTTGCGCAGAATAGGTATCTCAACTTTGCTCCACTTTCAGGCCAGAATTCCAGTTGCCGACATTCTCCCTCTTCATGTAAATCTTGCAAAATAAGAGAGAAAAGGCATAAGAATTGTACCGTGAAGTGAAATAACAGCCAAAGAAGCGATAAATATCAACATGAAAACATGATGCAAAATGGACGTATCAACTCCCCCAAGCTTAGACCTCGCTTGTCCTCAAGCGAAAGCCTAGCTCAATAAATATGTCCACATGTTTAGGGAGAGAGGTGTCGAAAAAACAAGATATGAACATGCATGCATCATGATCAAGATCAGAACAGCAATACTATAATCTCTCCTCCCAACTACTCACCTCAAGGGTAATGTCAACAATAATACTTCATGAATGCTTACCTCCAAGTTGACATATGAATATAGATCTTTCCCTAGCATATGACGTTAGCCAAGATAAAGGCGAAATAAGGAATTGGTGAAGATCACCATGACTCTTTCAAGGGCAAAAAGTAAAGGTACAAGATAGGCCCTTCGCAGAGGGAAGCAGAGGTTGTCATGCACTTTTGAGGTTTGAATGCGTGTCCTCTTAGTGCGGAGGAATGTCACTTTATATTGCCTCCTGTGATAAAGAATTGTATTATGCAGTCTGTCGCTTTTATGTCTTCCTCATCACAGGTTCGTATAAAGCTTATTTTCCACACACTAATAGATCATACATATTAGAGAGCAATTTTTATTGCTTGCACCGATGACAACTTACTTGAGGGATCTTATTCAATCCATAGGTAGGTATGGTGGACACTCATGGCAAAACTGGTTTGAAGGTTTATGGATGCACAAGTAGTATCTCTACTTAGTGCGGGAGGTTTTGGCTAATATGAGGTGGAAGCAATCGTCACATGCTAAGGGATCTCTAATCATATAACATTGTTCAGAGCCAAGCAAACACAATTCATTATGTTGTCTTCCTTGTCCAACATCTACTTCTAGGCATGTAATAGTTTAGTGGGTGTTCACAATCATAGATGGTGGCAGAGATGATATATTTATATGTGAACCTCTCCTTCTTTATCACTTCCTATTAATTGCAACAATGACCAAGGTCTACGTTTGCCTACCCTCAACAAGTTTCAATCCTCTTTCTTTTTATATGTGAAGCCATCACTTCCCATAAGAACATTACATGATCTTTCATGCTTTTATTCTATTCTCACTCTTTTGATCATGGCAAGAGGCAAAGCCCTTCAACTAAGACACTCTTTATTATATGGCTCACGAGCAAGAATACATCGGGGTGACACAAAGCAAAACTCAAAACTAAAACACTAAGACTTTTAATCTACTAGAGAAAGAGAAAACTGAAAAGGAAAACTAAAACAAAGGTAAAGGCAAAAGATGAGATGGTGATACGATATCGGGGCAACTCCCCCAAGCTTGGCACCAGCCGAGGGGATTGCCCATACCCATGTTTAGTTGTCTTCCTTTGGTGGCGATGGTGGAGGAGTTGTTGCAACCTTTTATTCCAAGAGGGCATCAGTCTTTGATTTATACCTTGGAGATCTGTGATATGTTTCTCCAGCAAAACAACTTCACGAGTGTGACAAGTATTGCGAGCACGAGTTGTTTCACAAAACCTCAAGAGTTCAATCAAAGATGGAGACAGTAGGTGGAGGTAAGGTTGGAGGAAATCCACTTCTTCAACTTCTTCCTTGTTGAGCACAAATTGCACTTCGTCCCATGCCTGATTCTTCTCCTTAGCTTTGCCCTTGGTTTCTTTAGGTAGCCTCTCCTTAGCCTCCATGACCTCCATCCTTTTCAGATCAGCATGAACTTCTCCATAGATTTGACGGAGATTGTTCTCCCCCACAGATTCCTGGGACGACATCTTGCTCTAAATCTGCGGCAGAAAACAGGCTCGAAACGAAAAACAGAGAAAATCTGCATGATGCAGGGGTCAGACCAAACGGAAGTATATATAATGATTTTTTTAGACCAGAAGGAGTACCCCGCACGAAAACGGAGTCTGGGAGGCGCACGAGGTGGCCACAAGCCCTCACGGCGCGGCCAAGGGGTGGGCTCGTGCCGTGCAGGCTTGTCGCCTCCTCGCGCGCTTTCCGGACTACTTCTGTCACGCCCAAGATGCGACCCTATCCTCAATTTGGCACGAAGGCCTCGTCACGGATAGAAGCGCATCTCGTCGTGTCGCAATAATGGATATCGTTACAAGTACATGTATTGAAAAGATGAGATATATATAGAATTGGCTTCCACTCGCCACATGCTACATCAGAGTCACAACGGTACAATACATTAACATTATGAAGAAGAGCAGGGTCCGACTACGGACGAAAACAAACGAGAAAAGAAGAACGACGTCCATCCTTGCTATCCTAGGCTGCCGGCCTGGAACCCATCCTAGATCGATGAAGAAGAAGAAGACGAAGCAACTCCAAATGAACAATCAACGCGCTCGCGTCAAGTAATCTTTACCTGTACCTGCAACTGGTGTTGTAGTAATCTGTGAGCCACGAGGACTCAGCAATCTCATTTCCAAAGGTATCAAGACTAGCAAAGCTTAATGGGTGAGGCATGGTTAAGTGGTGAGGTTGCAGCAGCGGCTAAGCATATATTTGGTGGCTAAACTTACGAGTACAAGAAATAAGAGGGGGAAGATCTACGCATAACGGACGTGTCTACTGATGATCAAATGAATGATCCTGAACACCTACCTACGTCAGACATAACCCCACCGTGTCCTCGATCGGAGAAAGGACTCACGAAAGAGACAGTCACGGTTACGCACATAGTTGGCAAGTTTTAATTAAGTTAACTTCAAGTTATCTAGAACCAGTGTTAAACAAAGCTTCCACGTTGCCACATAACCGCGGGCACGGCTTTCCGAAAAGATTTAACCCTGCAGGGGTGCTCCAACTAGTCCATCACAAATTACCACAAGCCGCATAGAAATTCTCGATCATGAAGCTCGCAATCTCGTCGAATTCCTTAGTGGAAAAACCTCAACTCTGAGATTACCAAAAGCATCACTGGTATCCCGATGCACAAGATATCTCGTCAAAGGTAAAACTAATCCAGCAAGGCCGCCTGACGTGTCGACGAACCCGATAGGAGCCGCGTATCTCGTTCTCAGGACACGACGGATAAGCGAAGCATACAAGTGCCAAACCTCAAGTTTCCTCGCGGTAGCCCCGCACGATGCAATGTTTTGGACCAGCACCATCAACACTGGCCCTCCCTGTATTATGTAGAATTACTCCTCGGGTAGCGCTAACTCCCTATGCATTTCAATATTATCAAGTTATTATGTTGGGAAAATGTAGTACCAATGTTGGGCCTTGCCAGACCAGCTTTAATCTAAAACGAATTATCAAGGGGGTCCCCATAACAACCCAGATCGTGTTAGGAGCGCTCAATTATGGAACATAACACCGGTAGCCGAAACTAAGGGGGCAAAGGTGGAACAAAACATCAGGCTAGAAAGGCCGAGCCTTCCACCTTTTACCAAGTATATAGGTGCATTAAATTAAATAGCATTTAATAGGGTGATATGACAAGGAACCCATGTTATCACATGGAAGCAACTGCACCTGCAACTAGCAACGCTAACACAGGGTTAAGCAAGCGGTAACATAGCCAATCAGTGGTTTGCTAGGTCGAACAGGTTGAAGGTTATCATGGCATTATTGAGAGGCTGATATTTAACATGTGGTAGGCAACGAGACATAATCGATAGAAACGGTAATACGAGCATGGCAATGATAGTAATGGTATCTGGGGAAATGATCATCTTGCCTGAGATCCCGCTTGGAAGAAGAATAACTCCGTGAAGCAGTCGAACCGATGTAGTCGAACGGGTCCTCACAATCCGGCACGCTGCGCAACTCTATCGAGACGAAGCAAACCGGAAACACAAATCAACACACGATATTTACCACACGGTACACAACACATATGATGCATGAACGGTCTAATGCAAGGCATGACAATCACAACAATCATACACTACACATTAAGTGAAGCTCGATATGCAACGAGTTGCATATCGACGAAACTCCACGTTGAATTATTTAGTTCACTCCCGTTCAGGTACACGGATATATTAAATGTTGTTAAACATGGAACGAGGGTGAAGCACAAATTAATCTACCTAGCTAGTCATTTTAAATGAGACTGGAAACGACATATAGCATCTCTGAAATGACCCCATGTGTTAAATCTTAATTCTGTCCAGATTTGTCCTAATCACATTTTAGGTTTGTTAAACGGCAAAACAAAGTGGTTCACGTGTTTTTACTCGACGTACTGGCCCATTTACATATATGGCACATCTCCAACGGAGCTACGGTTAAATAGTTACGACCTAAACCGTTTTCAACATGTCGACACGCAAACTGACACAAACAGCACGTTAACAGCCTTGAACATGCATGAGAGTTGAAAAATATTAATCTACGCGGAATTCAAGTCAAGTTACATATATAACTCATCGCAATCTGATGCACGGATTAGAAACTACGGGCATTTGAAAATATGTTGATTTTTCTGAAAATTAGAAAAATTCCTAGCAAATATTAAAAAAAAAGAAATGGGCCGAAAGTGGAGACACAGCCCAACCAAGCGCCAGATCAGGCCCAAGCATGAAAAAAACATGGGGAGCTGGGATTTGAACCCAGGACCTCCCGGTCTCACTACAAGGCACACGACAGTGTGCTAGCACTGTGATAGTGTCCAACATATGGGCACTAGGCTAGATAAAATTGTACCGTGGGCATACCTAATCATCAATATATCCAAAGTAAAAATCGGGGTGAGTGGGATTCGAACCCCATACCTCTTGGATGAGCATCTCACTCATTGCCAGTTGGACTACGAGGCTGGTTATGTGCTAATCAGCTTTGACGAGTACAAGATAAGGCACGAGGCGGAGGCTCACCTATGGCCAGATCTGCCGGTTGGTAGAGCTTCGAAGGCAGCCAGTGGTCAACGGCCCAGGGCACGACGGGGACGGGCCCTGCCGGTGAGGTCCGGCCGGGAACGGGCAGATCGGGACGTGGGCTACCGGATCTGGGGCTTCCCGGCACCAGAGGGCGACGAGGACACCTATTGGCGGCGGGCAGAACTCCTAGGCAGCCATGGTCGTCCCCTGCAGCTGCTTCCAGAGAGGAGAAAGGTCACGGGAGAGAGAGAGAAACGAGGAGGGAGGATAAAACGACACGACAGGGGGGAGAAAACGAGGGCACTGGCCTGAGTGCTCGAGGCTTGGAAGCACGGAGGCACGAACGTGGGAGGGCGGATCTTGGGCGGGCTTCGCAACCGGCCACAACCATGGCGGGGTCTCGCTCCGTGGAGAAGAAGACACGAGGGGCGAAGGCGCGCACGGGAGCTTGGCTGCGGCCTTCTGAGGGCGTTCCGGCGCCGACGACCGGAGCAGAGACGGCGAGGCGGCTGCAGGGTCGAGTGACAGCAGAGGGAGCTCACGCTTCCGATCCACATCGGGATCGTGGGAACGGCTGCGGAGCGAGCGGGGTGCACCCTCGGGCGTTGGATCTGAGATCTGGTGGTCCAGATCGGGCGGGGATGGCTGTGGCTGTTTGGATCTAAAGAGCTGTTGATTGACTCGGTGCTGCACACGAGGAGGAAAAGGAGAGGGCGGCGACGGTGATGTGATGGGACAGCTCTCCTAGAATTTAGGGTTGGACCTCTATTTATAGTCTAGGGTCTATATGAGGTCTAATTACAGCCCTCTGATCTAGATCGGACGATAAAAACAATAGGTTAGGAAACCCAATTGACAAACCGATGATGGTTTGGGGTATTACGGGGTTGATCTGGACCCATCGGTCATGATCGTGTGTTACGGGTACCGGGAGGTTTTCGGACTGGGTTGCGCGTAGGGTCGACGCACTGTGCAGAGGGGCTAGGCGAAGATGAGAGGGAAAACGGGCGACCCGGCAACGTATTTTAAAACACCGACAGACGTCCGACGGTAGACCGAATACGGTGCCGCTACGGTCGACCGTTCGGGTACCAGACGGACTCCGATCGCGACGAAATTCGACAGGCGGCCTAGCTATATTAAAATAACACCACACGTCGAATCTCACCCCAAACGGAGAAAGTTTTACGCACACTTTTAAAAATAGGGTTTCGACGATGCCGCAGGCACGTGCGTGTGCGGTCGGGCTCAGACGGACAACGACGCGAACCGACAACTAACAACGGATGCAAGTTTTGAAAACTGGCGGCAACGGAGATGCCGATGCAATGCTGATGATGCGCATGATGCGATGATTATGCGACAAAAGAAAATAGACACACGACGAAAACGGAAAGGAAAGGGGAATCTTCTGGAATGTCAGCATCGAGTTGTCACAACTCTCCTACACTACAAGAGGATCTCGCCCCGAGATCCAAGAATGAAAGGGGGAGAGGATGAGAAAGCGAGAGGTAAAACTTAGTCGCTTCTTTGACAAACGAGTGAAACCGACGATCCCTGAAGGTTGCAAGGCGATGAGGAATGATATGAGAAAGAAGCAAGAATTCACAGAAAATTTCGGCAGCACTTCGGTAGGAAAAATGGGACAAAAAATTCGAAAAGGTAGGAGAATCAGACAATATACATATCAAACAAGTAAATAGAACAAGGGAACACCATGAACTTGATAGAACAACATAATAGACCCAAAAGAGCAACATCACAATGCCTCTGGAACAAGAGAATATGAAGTAACTCAAGCGGAAGAAGAGAATGAAGAAAGGAATGACAACTATCATCACAATGAACTTGACAAGCACCCTTGCGAGAAGAATTAAATGAAGTTGTTGGAAAAACAACAACGAAAAGAACAAGACAGTAGTGGGCTTATGAAAATCATCTCAACATCTATGAGGTGACAACCAACCACTACAAGAACCAAGGATAGATGAAAGCAACGATATGAAAACCTCTTACACCAAGAGGATACATTGAGAACTTGGTTTAATGACAAGCACCATGATAGCAACAATCCATAGGAAAAGTTTTAGGTGAGATCCAAACAAGATAGCTCAATGAAGAAATCATGGGTTGAAAATATCTCATGATCAAAGAATTGGTGGTTTTAATTATCTCATACTTGAATGGAAGTCTCTTCGAGGCTCCTACACTAACAAGAATGCTATAATACCACCTCAAAAGATAAGGAAGAACAATTGCACATATAAATGCAAGAGAAAGGATACTTGAGGTACTCCAACAGAATCTTGAGGAACACTTGAGAATGAATTGAAACCTTGATGAACCACCATGAAGGACCTCCGTATACAAATGAATGACGCAACGATACGAAGGTAGAAAAGAATAAGATTATGACCTTGCCAAGATTTACATGATGCCTCACAAAGAGATACTAAAAGAACTTGGAACTCCGGAAAAGAAAGATAGGCACTTGAGAAAAGAATTGATATCATGAGCCACTCCGGGAGAAGAATTCAGATTACTATGAACAAGAATAAGAATTATGTTATGCTAATCCTTCATCAAGTAAAATTGATGACAAGCAACGGATTTAGCATACAACTTATTCTACTAGAAATGAATCTTGAAGAGGCACAAAGAGATAAGTACCACTTGAGGCAACCATGAATGACTGGAGATACATGAGAAGGAAGAGATCATGATCCACCTAAGATAAAAACTTAAACAAGACACCGGATAATCGAGAGAAGAACGAAGAGACAACAATTGAGAAGAATTTGAGAATGAAAGCTGCAAGTTGAGAACGAACAAAATCTTCTGAAATGATGGCCTTCGGAGGAACGAGAATGAAAACAACTCAGAAATGCACCGGATAGCAAGAAAGGGATTACTCATGATTGACAACAAATGAGAGGATACACGAAGCTGAGATGACAATCTTCACAAGAATGGAACAAGACTGAGAGAAACACTCCTTCGAATTAGCAAGTTGAGAAAGATGACGAGAAACAACACCAAGAATTACTGAGACCTCTGGAATAATGAAGAATGCAAGGTTGAGCCAAATATGAGAATTAATTCGAATAGATTTTGGAGAAGAGATATGAGTGATGAAATTCATACTTATGTCATAGTTGAAAAGAATTAGAGATCTCCGGAAGATTACAAGAGCTAAAAGATCCTGGGAAAACCCTATGGGTTATGGACCCACTCAAAGAAACCACCGTTGAAAGGATTTCTAGAAAGAGGAATATTGCACCGTACAAATGAAACTATATGAGGTTGAGAACCTCGAAATAATTAAAGAATTGAGAACAAGAATTCTGAGATAACTTCAACACTCCGGATAGAATAGAGAGAAACAACAACAAGAAGATAGACTGAAAAAATTCCAACATAGGAAAGAATAACAATGATGAAAAGGATATGATGACACGAACAACTGAATTAAATTCACCGGTAAGGATGACAAGAATGAACAAATATGACACGAATCTCCTGAGAATCTTCACAATGAATCACCGGGTAAGAGAGAAAAGAATAGACAGCGGAAGCACAATGAAAAGAAAACTCCTGGATAAAAATTGAATCACTGAGAAAAAGGGCGGGAGGGTGGGGAAAAACAAAGACAACTTGGGCTAGATGAGATGAACTCCGGAATAAAATGAGAGAATAATCTTGCAAAAATTGAAGAGGATTGAATCCACTTGGAGAGAACCACACCGGTTGGAAAAGAATTAACATAACGACTCCGGTTGACAAGAATTAATAAGACAAATGATTAAGCAAAAGGATTATCACTCTCATAGAAATATGAGAACCGCTCTTGGAAAGATATGAAATCACCACTTGACATCGAAGCAACTTGAATTACCATATTCCAACAAAACAAAGGGTGAGGCTTATGAAACAAGCCAGAACAAACTCATGAGAAAGATTTCGTCCGATATCTTCGTGGACGGAGTCCACTAGATGTCGAACCCCAACCTAACATCATGCATTTGTTGGAAGATTATCCTATAAGTATCTACTTGAATTCCCGCCTATGAATTCCCGAAATATCTGGTCATGCAATCTGGTACGCAGATACAAGGAGTAATATCACACAACTCCTATACTAACCCGTCACCTGTATCACATCCGTCAACACACAACCAGAATCTTGGACCTTCATCTACTACAGACCCTCGTGATCACAACGATACAAAGTATGGCAGTACTCCCGAACAATCTGCACCAGTACTGGGGACATCGGGGTTATCTCGCCAATACTAGTATTGAAGCAATTACGAACATGCTTCGTTCCGAGATACTAAGAAATCTGAATGATAACGATGTGCTCAAGAATCCCCTGGAGCTCAACTCCCCTGAAACTTAAAGCAGATAGGAGGCACCAAGACAGAACTCTGTCACATCGGCATCATATAGATTCCAAGAATATCCGCGTGATCCTAAATTTTTTTGAGTGAGAAGAGGAGTAGAATAAATTATTACGTCAAGATTCCTCACCAGAGCATAGAAGAGGAGAAAAAAGAATCCTACTCTCCGATATATAACTAGACTCAAAGCAGTTTTTCACTAGATTCGACTCGGCCAAGTTCGATCAATCAAGGGGGCTCCTAGGTCGGTACGGCTCTGATACCAACTTGTCACGCCCAAGATGCGACCCTATCCTCAATTTGGCACGAAGGCCTCGTCAGGGATAGAAGCGCATCTCGTCGTGTCGCAAGAATGGATATTGTTACAAGTACATGTATTGAAAAGATGAGATATATATAGAATTGGCTTACACTCGCCACATGCTACATCAGAGTCACAACGGTACAATACATTAACATCATGAAGAAGAGCAGGGTCCGACTACGGACGAAAACAAACGAGAAAAGAAGAACGACGTCCATCCTTGCCATCCCAAGCTGCCGGCCTGGAACCCATCCTAGATCGATGATGATGAAGAAGAAGAAGCAACTCCAAATGAACAATCAACGCGCTCGCGTCAAGTAATCTTTACCTGTACCTGCAACTGGTGTTGTAGTAATCTGTGAGCCACGAGGACTCAACAATCTCATTTCCAAAGGTATCAAGACTAGCAAAGCTTAATGGGTGAGGCATGGTAAAGTGGTGAGGTTGGAGCAGCGGCTAAGCATATATTTGGTGGCTAAACTTACGAGTACAAGAAATAAGAGGGGGTAGATCTACGCATAACGGACGTGTCTACTGATGATCAAATGAATGATCCTGAACACCTACCTACGTCAGACATAACCCCACCGTGTCCTCGATCGGAGAAAGGACTCACGAAAGAGATAGTCACGGTTACGCACACAGTTGGCAAGTTTTAATTAATTTAACTTCAAGTTATCTAGAACCAGTGTTAAACAAAGCTTCCACGTTGCCACATAACCGCGGGCACGGCTTTCCGAAAAGATTTAACCCTGCAGGGGTGCTCCAACTAGTCCATCACAAATTACCACAAGCCGCATAGAAATTCTCGATCACGAAGCTCACAATCTCGTCGAATTCCTTGGTGGAAAAACCTCAACTCTAAGATTACCCAAAGCATCACGGGAATCCCGATGCACAAGATATCTCGTCAAAGGTAAAACTAATCCAGCAAGGCCGCCCGACGTGTCGACGAACCTGATAGGAGCCGCGTATCTCGTTCTCAGGACACGACGGATAAGCGAAGCGTACGAGTGCCAAACCTCAAGTTTCCTCGCGGTGGCCCCGCACGGTGCTCTGTTTTGGACCAGCACCATCAGCACTGGCCCTCCCTGTATTATGTAGAATTACTCCTCGGGTAGCGCTAACTCCCTATGCATTTCAATATTATCAAGTTATTATGTTGGGAAAATGTAGTACCAATGTTGGGCCTTGCCAGACCAGCTTTAATCTAAAACGAATTATCAAGGGGGTCCCCATAACAACCCCGGTCGTGTTAGGAGCGCTCAATTATGGAACATAACACCGGTAGCCGAAACTAAGGGGGCAAAGGTGGAACAAAACACCAGGCTAGAAAGGCCGGGCCTTCCACCTTTTACCAAGTATATAGGTGCATTAAATTAAATAGACTTTAATAGGGTGATATGACAAGGAACCCATGTTATCACATGGAAGCAACTGCACCTGCAACTAGCAACGCTAACACAGGGTTAAGAAAGCAGTAACATAGCCAATCAGTGGTTTGCTAGGTCGAACAGGTTGAAGGTTATCATGGCATTGTTGAGAGGCTGATATTTAACATGTGGTAGGCAACGAGACATAATCGATAGAAATGGTAATACTAGCATGACAATGATAGTAATGGTATCTGGGGAAATGATCATCTTGCCTGAGATCCCGCTTGGAAGAAGAATAACTCCGTGAAGCAGTCGAACCGATGTAGTCGAACGGGTCCTCACAATCCGGCACGCTGTGGAACTCTACCGAGACGAAGCAAACCGGAAACACAAATCAACACACGGTATTCACCACACGATACACAACACATATGATGCATGAACGGTCTAATGCAAGGCATGACAATCACAACAATCAAACACTACACAATAAGTGAAGCTCGATATGCAATGAGTTGCATATCGATGAAACTCCACGTTGAATTATTTAGTTCACTCCCGTTCAGGTACATGGATATATTAAATGTTGTTAAACATGGCACGAGGGTGAAGCACAAATTAATCTACCTAGCTAGTCATTTTAAATGAGACCGGAAACGACATATAGCATCTCCGAAATGACCCCATGTGTTAAATCTTAATTCTGTCCAGATTTGTCCTAATCACATTTTAGGTTTGTTAAACGGCAAAACAAAGTGGTTCACGTGTTTCTGCTCGTCGTACTGTCCCATTTACATATATGGCACATCTCCAACGGAGCTACGGTTAAATAGTTACAACCTAAACCGTTTTCAACACGTCGACACGCAAACTGACACAAACAGCACGTTAACAGCCTTAAACATGCATGAGAGTTGGAAAATATTAATCTACGTGAAATTCTAGTCAAGTTACATATATAACTCATCGCAATCCGATGCACGGATTAGAAACTACGGGCATTTGAAAATATGTTGATTTTTCTGAAAATTAGCAAAATTCCTAGCAAAGAAAAAAAAAGAAATGGACCGAAAGTGGAGACACAGCCCAACCAAGCGCTAGATCAGGCCCAAGCATGAAAAAAAATAACATGGGGAGCTGGGATTTGACCCTAGGACCTCTCGGTCTCACTACAAGGCACACGGCACTGTGCTAGCACTGTGATAGTGTCCAACATATGGGCAGTGGGCTAGATAAAATTGTACCGTGGGCATACCTAAATCATCAATATATCCAAAGTAAAAATCGGGGTGAGTGGGATTCGAACCCCATACCTCTTGTATGAGCATCTCCCTCATTGCCAGTTAGACTACGAGGCTAGTTATGTGCTAATCAGCTTTGACCAGTATAAGATAAGGCACGGGGCGGAGGCTCACCTATGGCCAGATCTGCCGGTTGGTAGAGCTTCAAAGGCAGCCGGTGGTCAACGGCCCAGGGCACGACGGGGACGGGCCCTGCCGGCGAGGTCCGACCGGGAACGGGCAGATCGGGACGCGGGCTACCGGATCTGGGGCTTCCCGGCACCACAGGGCGACGAGGACACCTATTGGCGGCCGGCAGAACTCCTGGGAAGCCATGGTCATCCCGTGCAGCTGCTTCCAGAGAGGAGAAAGGTAACGGGAGAGAGAGAGAAACGAGGAGGGAGGAGAAAACGACACGACAGGGGGGAGAAAACGAGGGCACTGGCCTGAGTGCTCGAGGCTTGGACGCACGGAGGCACGGACGTGGGAGGGCGGATCTTGGGCGGGCTTCGCAACCGGCCACGACCATGGCGGGGTCTCGCTCCCTGGAGAAGAAGACACGAGGGGCAAAGGCGCGCACGGGAGTTTGGCTGCGGCCCTCTGAGGGCGTTCCGATGCCGAAGACCGGAGCAGAGACGGCGAGGCGACGACAGGGTCGAGCGGCAGCAGAGGGAGCTTACGCTTCCGATCCACATCGGGGTCGTGGGAACGGCTGTGGGGCGAGCGGGGTGCGCCCTCGGGCGTTGGATCTGAGATCCGATGGTCCAGATCGGGCGGGGATGGCTGTGGCTGTTTGGATCTAAAGAGTTGTTGATTGACTCGGTGCTGAACACGAGGAGGAAAAGGAGAGGGCGGCGGTGATGGGATGGGACAGCTCTCCTAGAATTTAGGGTTGGACCTCTATTTATAGTCTAGGGTCTATATGAGGTCTAATTACAGCCCTCCGATCTAGATCGGACGATAAAAACAATAGGTTAGGAAACCCAATTGACAAACCGATGATGGTTTGGGGTATTACGGGGTTGATCTGGACCCATCGGTCATGACCGTGTGTTACGGGTACCGGGAGGTTTTCGGACTGGGTTGCGCGTAGGGTCGACGCACTGTGCAGAGGGGCTAGGCGAAGATGAGAGGGAAAATGGGCGACCCGACAACGTATTTTAAAACACCGACAGACGTCCGACGGTAGATCGAATACGGTGCCGCTACGGTCGACCGTTCGGGTACCAGACGGACTCCAATCGTGACGAAATTCGACAGGCGGCCTAGCTATATTAAAATAACACCGCACGTCAAATCTCACCCCAAACGGAGAAAGTTTTACGCACACTTTTAAAAACAGGGTTTCGACGATGCCGCGGGCACGTGCGTGTGCGGTCGGGCTCAGACGGACAACGACGCGAACAGACAACTAACAACGGATGCAAGTTTTGAAAACTGGCGGCAACGGAGATGCCGATGCAATGCTGATGATGCGCATGATGCGATGATGATGCGACAAAATAAAATAGACACATGACGAAAACGGAAAGGAAAGGGGAATCTTCTGGAACGTCGGCATCGGGTTGTCACAACTTCCAATTTTTGTATTTTTTCAAATATTCCAAAACGGAGAAAATTTCCTACTGGAAAAGTTTTGGACTCTGGTTTCTTACCGAATCACATACCTCTTCGTTTTCGGAGTCTAAAACAGGCTGATAAATATCCCTTAGGTGTTCTTTCGAAGTTATGGTATTGATGATATTGCTTTCAACATTTATGGGAGTACTTGAGATATAATGCTTGATTCTCTGCCCATTTACAACTCTCGGACAATTACCTTCCGTGTTGTTGATCTTGATAGCACCGAAACGATATACTTCCTCAACAACATAGGGACCTTCCCATTTAGAGAGAAGCTTGCCTGCAAAGAATCTTAAACGAGAGTTATATAGCAAGACATAATCACCTACATTGAACTCACGCTTTTGTATCCTCTTATCATGCCACCTCTTAACCTTCTCTTTGAACAACTTGGCATTCTCATATGCCTAAGTTCTCCATTCATCAAGCGAGCTAATGTCAAATAACCTCTTCTCACCGGCAAGTTTGAAATCAAAGTTGAGCTCTTTGATTGCCGAATAAGCTTTATGCTCTAGCTCAAGAGGTAAATGACATGATTTACTGTACACCATTTTGTACGGAGACATGCCCATGGGATTCTTATAGGCAGTTCTATAAGCCCCCAGTGCATCATCGAGCTTCTTAGACCAATTCTTTCTAGACCCGTTGACAGTCTTTTGCAGAATCAGTTTAATCTCTCTATTACTTAGCTCTACTTGACCACTAGACCGAGGGTGATAGGGATACACAATTCTATGGTTGACATCGTACTTAGCGAGCGTTTTACGGAAAGCACCATGAATGAAGTGTGAACCACCGTCGGTCATTAGATATCTAGGGACTCCAAATCTAGGGAAGATAACTTCTTTCAGCATCTTGATAGAGGTGTTGTGATCAACACTACTAGTGGGGATAGCTTCTACCCACTTAGTGACGTAGTCAACAGCAACTAGGATATGAGTATACCTGTTGGATTTTGGAAAAGGTCCCATATAATCAAAGCCCCAAACATCAAATGGTTCAATGACAAGTGAATAGTTCATAGGCATTTCCTCACGTTTGCTAATATTACCTATTCTTTGACATTCGTCACAAGACAAGACAAACTTACGGGCATCCTTAAAGAGAGTGGGCCAATAGAAACCTGATTGCAATACCTTGTGTGCAGTTCTATCTCCCGCATGGTGTCCTCCGTAGGCCTTAGAGTGACACTTCTGTAGGATCTGTTCCTGTTCATGTTCAGGTACACAACGTCTAATAACACCATCTACTCCTTCCTTATAAAGGTGAGGATCATCCCAAAAGTAATGTCTCAAGTCAAAGAAGAATTTCTTCTTTTGCTGGTACGTGAGCCTAGGTGGTATATATTTGGCAACGATATAGTTTGCATAATCAGCATACCACGGTGCACTACGTGAAGCATTGATGACATTCAGTTGCTCACCGGGAAAGCTATCATCAATAGGTTGTGGGTCATCAAGAACGTTCTCCAACCTAGACCAGTTATCTGCTACTAGCTTATCAGCACCCTTTATGTCGACAACGTGCAAATCAAATTCTTGTAGCAAGAGTACCCATCTGATAAGTCTAGGTTTAACGTATTTCTTCTCCATGAGGTACTTAATAGCAACATGATCAGTGTGAATAGTGACTTTGGAATCAACTATGTAAGACCCGAACTTTTCACATGCAAACACGACTGCTAAAAACTCCTTCTGCGTAGTAGCATAGTTTCTCTGGGCACTGTCTAGAGTTTTACTAGCGTAGTGAATAACATTCAACTTCTTATCGACTCTTTGCCCTAGAACAGCACCAACAGCATAATCGCTAGCATCACACATGATTTCAAAAGGTAAGTTCCAATCAGGTGGTTGAACAATAGGTGCAATTATCAAAGCCCTCTTAAGTATTTCAAAGGCTTCCTCACAATCATCATCAAAGACAAAAGGAATATCCTTTTGCAAGAGATTGGTAACATGCCTAGAAATCTTAGAGAAGTCTTTAATGAACCTTCTATAGAAACCAACATGACCAAGGAAACTTCTTATACCTTTGATATCTGTGGGGTATGTCATTTTCTCGATTGCATCAACCTTAGCCTTATCGAGTTCAATACCTCTTTCAGAAATTTTATGTCCTAAGACGATGCCTTCATTAACCATAAAGTGACACTACTCCCAATTCAAGACAAGATTGATGTCTTTACATCTCTGTAAGACTCGATCAAGGATGCTGAGGCAATCATGAAAAGAAGACCCGTAAACAGAAAAGTCATCCATGAAAACCTCGACAATCTTTTCACAAAAGCGAGAGAATATAGCCATCATACATCTTTGAAAGGTGGCAGGTGCATTACATAAGCCAAAAGGCATACGTCTATAAGCAAAGGTACCGAAAGGGCAGGTGAAAGTGGTTTTCTCCTGATCAGATTGTGCAACTCGTATTTGGGAGAAACCAGAATATCCGTCTAGAAAGCAGAAGTGTGTGTGTTTTGACAGCCTTTCTAGCATTTGGTCGATAAAAGGCAGAGGGTAATGATCTTTCCTAGTGGCTTTATTCAATTTCCTAAAATCGATCACCATCCTATAGCCAGTAATAATCCTTTGTGGGATCAATTCATCCTTATCATTAGGGACAACGGTAATGCCTCCCTTCTTAGGGACGCAATGCACCGGACTCACCCAATCACTCTGAGCAACAAGATAGATGATACCTGCTTCCAGGAGCTTTAGTATTTCTTTTCTTACTACTTCTTTCATCTTAGGATTTAATCTCCTTTGATGATCTGCAACTGGTTTGAAGTACGGATCAGTTTTAATCTTATGCTGGCATAGAGTAGGACTAATGCCCTTAAGATCATCAATAATATATCCAACAGTAGCACGGTGCTTCCTCAGAGTTTTTAGTAACTTCTTGTCTTCATGCTCTGAGAGGCTAGCACTAATAATGACAGGATATATCTTCTTTCCATCAAGATAGGCATACTTAAGAGTATCAGGCAACTGTTTAAGCTCGAACACAGGATCACCCTTTGGTGGGGGTGGATCCCCAAGCAGTTCAACAGGCAAATTATTCTTAAGGATAGGATATTGTTCTAAGACAACTCTATCTATCTCATCCCTTTCATCCATATGCATATCATTTTCATGCTCGAGCAGGTATTGCTCTAAGGGATCAGTAGGAGGCACGGCAATAGAGGCTAAGGCAATAGTTTCATCCCTACTAGGCAACTCCTTTTCATGAGGTTGTCTACCAAACTTAGAGAAATTGAACTCGTGTGACACACCTTGAAATCCAACAGTGACAGTTTGCTTCTGACAATCAATATGAGCATTGGCAGTATTGAGAAAAGGTCTACCAAATATGATGGGGCCAAAGCTATCTTGTGCGGTAGCAAGAACGAGGAAATCAGCAGGATACTTCGTTTTACCACACAAGACTTCAACATCCCTAACAATTCCCACAGGGCAGATAGTATCTCTATTGGCAAGCTGAATAGTGACAAAAATAGGCTCTATCTTAACAGGAGCAATCTCATCTTTGATTTCACCGTATAAGGATTGAGGTATTGCACTAACACTAGCACCCACATCACATAAACCATGATAACAATGATCTCCTATCTTAATAGAAACCACACGCATGCCAACAACAGGCCTATGTTTGTCGCTAGCGTGAGGTTTAGCAATTCTAGCAGCATCTTCACAGAAGTGAATATTATGTCCCTCAACATCATCGGACAGAAGATCTTTGATAATAGCAATGCTAGGTTCAACTCTAATTTTCTCAGGGGGTGTAGATGTTCAAATGTAGCCTCTACGTATCACAGTTGAAGCTTTAGAATGATCCTTTATCCTAACAGGGAAAGGTGGTTTCTCAATGTAAGCACTGGGAACAACAGGATCATTATAGGCAATGACTTTCTCTTCAACTGGATTGGGTTTAACTACATTGACTTCTAAAGGAGGATGCCTTTGGGGAGATCAATATGAGCAGCAAATGATTCACACAATGAAGCTAGTATCTCAGAGTCAAGTCCATACTTAGCGCTAAAATCACTAGAGGTATTTGTCTCAACAAAGGATTTAACGCAATCAAACGTGAAATTCATACCTGACTCCTAACCTTCTTCAAGCTCCCATTCTTTAGAGTTGCGTTTAATTCTCTCCAATAAATTCCATTTGAAGTCAATATCTCTCTTCATAAAAGAACCGGCACAAGAAGTGTCAAGCATGGTGCGATCATCATGAGAAAGCCGAGCATAGAAGTTCTGAATGATAATTTATCTCGAGAGATCATGATTGGGGCATGAATGTAGCATTGATTTAAGCCTCCCCCAAGCTTGAGCGATGCTTTCTCTGCACGAGGCCAAAAATTGTAAATATAATTTCGATCACGATGTACTAAATGCATAGGATAAAACTTTTGATGAAATTCCAATTTCAACTGATTGTAGTCCCATGATTCAGTATTATCACATAGCCTATACCATGTCAAAGCCTTATCCTTCAAATATAAAGGAAATACCCTCTTCTTGACCTCATCCTCGGGAAAACCTGCAAGCTTAAATAAACCACAAACTTCATCTACATAGATTAGATGCAAGTCTGGATGTGATGTTCCATCTCATGTAAAAGGATTAGCCAGCAGTTTCTCAAGCATACCCGAAGGAAATTCAAAGAAAATATTTTCAGTAGGTGTAGCAGGTTGAGGAGAAGCTCTTTGTGCTTCCGTTCGAGGTGAAGATACCCCGAACAAGCCCCTCAAAGGATTAGTATCCATAGTGACAAGTGACAATAAATTTAAGCACACTATATGAATGTTTCCTTACCAAGTTCCACTTACCAAAGGCGCTTCACTCCCCGGCAACGGCGCCAGAAAAGAGTCTTGATGACCCACAAGTATAGGGGATCAATCGTAGTCCTTTATATAAGTAAGAGTGTCTAACCCAATGAGGAGCAGAAGGATCTCACAACTGGTTTTTAGCAAGGAAATATCTGCAAGCACTGAAATTATCGGTAACAAGTGATTGTGTGGTGTGATGATTCGTAGCAAGCAACAAGTAACAAAAGTAGCAACGGTGCAGCAAAGTGGCCCAATCCCTTTTGTAGAAAGGGACAAGCCTGGACAAAGTCTTATAGGGGGAAAAGCGCTCCCGAGGACATACGGGAATTTCTGTCATGCTAGTTTCATCATGTTCATATGATTCGCGTTCGTTACTTTGAGAGTTTTATATGTGGGTGGACCGGTGCTTGGGTACTGCCCTTACTTGGACAAGCATCCCACTTATGATTAACCCCTCTCGCAAGCGTCCGCAACTACGAAAGAAGAATTAAGACAAAGTCTAACCATAGCATTAAACTAGTGGATCCAAATCAGCCCCTTACGAAGCAACGCATAAACTAGGGTTTAAGCTTCTGTCACTGTAGCAACCCATCATCTACTTACTAATTCCCAATGCCTTCCTCTAGGCCCAAAGAAAGGTGAAGTGTTATGTAGTCGACGTTCACATAACACCACTAGAGGAAAAACAACATACACCATATCAAAATACTGAACGAATACCAAATTCACATGACTACTATTAGCATGACTTATCCCATGTCCTCGGGAACAAAAGTAACTACTCACAAAGCATAATCATATTCATGACCAGAGAGGTAATGAGTAGCATCAAGGATCTGAACATAAACTCTTCCACCAAATAATCCAACTAGCATCAACTACAAAGAGTAATCAACAGAACTAGCAACCTTACAAGTATCAATCGTAGTCGCGAGACGGAGATTGGTTACAAGTGATGAACTAGGGTTTGGAGATGAGATGGTGCTGATGAAGATGTTGATGGTGATGAGTCCCCTCCGATGAGAGGAGTATTGGTGATGACGATGGCGACGATTTCCCCCTCCGGGAGGGAAGTTTCCCCGGGAGGATCGTCCTGCCGGAGCTCTAGATTGGTTCTGCTCAAGTTCCGCCTCGTGGCAGCGGCGAACCCACGAAAAAGCTCCTCCTTGATTTTTTCCTGGACGAAACCCTTCATATAGCAAAAGAGGGGGGCAAGTGGGCCAGCAGGCTGCCCACAAGCCCTCATGGCGCGTCCTGGGGGTGGCCGTGCCGTGCAGGCTTGTGGCCACCTGCACGCCCCCCTCTGGCGCTTCTTCGACCCAGTATTTTTGATAAATTAGGAAAAAAATCCTCGTTGATTTTTACGGCGTTTGGAGTTGTGCAGAATAGGTATCTCAACTTTGCTCCACTTTCAGGCCAAAATTCCAGTTGTCGGCATTCTCCGTCTTCATGTAAATCTTGCAAAATAAGAGAGAAAAGGCATAAGAATTGTAGAGTGAAGTGAAATAACAGCCAAAGAAGCCATAAAGATCAACATGAAAACATGATGCAAAATGGACGTATCACCCGACCACTGCAGAAGATAGAGAAAAGATGAGTACCGTCCCCTATGCTTTAGCCATAGGCTCTATTATGTATGTCATGCTATGTACCAGACTTGATGTGAACCTTGCCATAAGTTTGATAGGGAGGTACCAAAGTGAGCCAGGAGTGGATCACTAGACAACGGTCAAGAATATCCTTAAGAACCTAAAAAGGACTAATGATATGTTTCTCATTTATGGAAGTGACAAAGAGCTCGTCGTAAAGTGTTACGTCGATGCTAGCTTCAACAAAGATCCGGATGACTCCAAGTCACAAACCGGATACATGTGCATTTTGAATGGTGGGCCAACCAGCTGGTGTAGTTGCAAGCAAAGCGTCGTGGTGGCATCTACATGTGAAGCAGAGTACATAGCTACTTTGGCAGCAACACATGAAGGAGTCTGGATGAAGGAGTTCATCACTGACCTAGGAGTGATTCCAGAGGGTCGGGCCCGATGACTCTCTTCTCTGACAACACTAGAGCTATTTCCGTTGCCAAGGCGCCCAGGTGTCACAAGAAGACCAAGCACATCAAGTGCCGCTTCAACTCCATTCGTGGATACATCCAGGATGGAGATATTGTTGAGGAACGTCGCATGGGAAACAAAAAATTTCCTACGCGCACGAAGACCTATCATGGTGATGTCCATCTACGAGAGGGGATGTGTGATCTACGTACCCTTGTAGACCATACAGCAGAAGCGTTAGTGAACACGGTTGATGTAGTGGAATGTCCTCACGTCCCTCGATCCGCCCCGCGAACCGTCCCGCGATCAGTCCCACGATCTAGTGCCGAACGGACGACACCTCCGCGTTCAGCACACGTACAGCTCGACGATGATCTTGGCCTTCTTGATCCAGCAAGAGAGACGGAGAGGTAGAAGAGTTCTCCGGCAGCGTGACGGCGCTCCGGAGGTTGGTGATGATCTCGTCTTAGCAGGGCTCCGCCCGAGCTCCGCAGAAACGCGATCTAGAGGTAAAACCGTGGAGATATGTGGTCGGGCTGCCGTGGCAAAGTTGTGTCAAATCAGCCCTAAAACCTCCGTATATATAGGGGGAAGAGGGGGCGCCTTGCCTTTGGGTCCAAGGACCCCTAAGGGCTTCGGCCGAGCCAAGGGGGGCAGCCCTCCCCTTCCAAACCAAGTCCAACTAGGTTTGGAAGGAGGAGTCCTTCCCCCTTTTCCCACCTCCTCTTTTTTTTCTCTTTGATTTTTCTCCCTATGGCGCATAGGGCTCTTTGGGCTGTCCCACCAGCCCACTAAGGGCTGGTGCGCCACCCCCAAGGCCTATGGGCTTCCCCAGGGTGGGTTGCCCCCCGGTGAACTCCCGGAACCCATTCGTCATTCCCGGTACATTCCCGGTAACTCCGAAACCTTCCGGTAATCAAATGAGGTCATCCTATATATCAATCTTCGTTTCCGGACCATTCCGGAAACCCTCGTGACATCCGTGATCTCATCCGGGACTCCGAACAACATTCGGTAACCAACCATATAACTCAAATACGCATAAAACAACGTCGAACCTTAAGTGTGCAGACCCTGCGGGTTCGAGAACTATGTAGACATGACCCGAGAGACTCCTCGGTCAATATCCAATAGCGGGACCTGGATGCCCGTATTGGATCCTACATATTCTATGAAGATCTTATCGTTTGAACCTGAGTGCCAAGGATTCATATAATCCCGTATGTCATTCCCTTTGTCCTTCGGTATGTTACTTGCCCGAGATTTGATCGTCAGTATCCGCATACCTATTTCAATCTCGTTTACCGGCAAGTCTCTTTACTCGTTCCGTAATACAAGATCCCACAACTTACACTAAGTCACATTGCTTGCAAGGCTTGTGTGTGATGTTGTATTACCGAGTGGGCCCCGAGATACCTCTCCGTCACACGGAGTGACAAATCCCAGTCTCGATCCATACTAACTCAACGAACACCTTCGGAGATACCTGTAGAGCATCTTTATAGTCACCCAGTTACGTTGCGACGTTTGATACACACAAAGTATTCCTCCGGTGTTAGTGAGTTATATGATCTCATGGTCATAGGAACAAATACTTGACACGCAGAAAACAGTAGCAACAAAATGACACGATCAACATGCTACGTCTATTAGTTTGGGTCTAGTCCATCACGTGATTCTCCTAATGACGTGATCCAGTTATCAAGCAACAACACCTTGTTCATAATCAGAAGACACTGACTATCTTTGATCAACTGGCTAGCCAACTAGAGGCTTGCTAGGGACAGTGTTTTGTCTATGTATCCACACATGTAAATGAGTCTTCATTCAATACAATTATAGCATGGATAATAAATGATTATCTTGATACAAGAATTATAATAATAACTATATTTATTATTGCCTCTAGGGCATAATTCCAACAGTCTCCCACTTGCACTAGAGTCAATAATCTAGCCCTCACATCATCATGCGAATTACATTGTAATAAATCTAACACCCATACAGTTCTGGTGTTGATCATGCTTTGCTCGTGGAAGAGGTTTAGTCAGCGGGTCTGCTACATTCAGATCCGTGTGCACTTTGCATATATTTACGTCCTCCCCTTCGACGTAGTCACGGATGAGGTTGAAGCGTCGTTTGATGTGTCTGGACTTCTTGTGAAACCGTGGTTACTTTGCTAAGGCAATGGCACCCGTGTTGTCACAGAACAAGGTTATTGGATTCAGTGCGCTTGGCACCACTCCAAGATCCTCATGAACTGCTTCATCCAGACACCCTCCTTAGCCGCCTCCGAGGCAGCCATGTACTCCACTTCACATGTAGAATCTGCTATGACGCTTTGCTTGGAACTGCACCAGCTTACCGCACCCCCATTAAGAATAAATACGTATCCGGTTTGCGACTTAGAGTCGTCCGGATCTGTGTCAAAGCTTGCATCGACGTAACCTTTTACGGCGAGCTCTTCGTCACCTCCATACACGAGAAACATCTCCTTAGTCCTTTTCAGGTACTTCAGGATATTCTTGACCGCCGTCCAGTGATCCACTCCTGGATTACTCTGGAACCTACCTGCCATACTTATGGCCAGGCTAACGTCCGGTCTAGTGCACAACATTGCATACATGATAGAACCTATGGCTGAAGCATAGGGGACGGTGCGCATATGCTCTCTATCCTCATCAGTTGCTGGGCACTGAGTCTTACTCAATCTCGTACCTTGTAAAACTGGCAAGAACCCTTTCTTGGACTGTTCCATTTTGAACCTCTTCAAAACTTTATCAAGGTATGTGTTTTGTGAAAGTCCTATCAGGCGTTTTGATCTATCCCTGTAGATCTTAATGCCTAGAATGTAAGCAGCTTCTCCTAGGTCCTTCATAGAGAAACTTTTATTCAAGTAATCCTTTATGCTCTCCAAAAACTCTACGTTGTTTCCAATCAACAATATGTCATCCACATATAATATTAGAAACGCCACAGAGCTCCCACTCACTTTCTTGTAAATACAAGATTCTCCAACCACTTGTATAAACCCAAACGCTTTGATCACCTCATCAAAGCGTTTGTTCCAACTCCGAGATGCTTGCACCAGTCCATAAATGGATCGCTGGAGCTTGCACACCTTGTTAGCATTCTTAGGATCGACAAAACCTTCGGGTTGCATCATATACAACTCTTCCTTAAGGAAACCGTTAAGGAACACCGTTTTGACATCCATCTGCCAGATTTCATAATCGAAAATGCAGCTATTGCTAACATGATTCTGACGGACTTAAGCATCGCTACGGGTGAGAATGTCTCATCGTAGTCAACTCCTTGAACTTGTGAAAAACCCTTTGCCACAAGTCGAGCTTTATAAACGGTCACATTGCCGTCAGCGTCCGTCTTCCTCTTAAAGATCCATTTGTTTTGAATAGCCTTGCGGCCCTCAGGCAGTACTTCCAAAGTCCACACTTTGTTCTCATACATGGATCCTATCTCGGACTTCATGGCTTCTAGCCATTT
Organism: Hordeum vulgare subsp. vulgare; assembly: GCF_904849725.1. Classification (NCBI taxonomy): domain Eukaryota; kingdom Viridiplantae; phylum Streptophyta; class Magnoliopsida; order Poales; family Poaceae; genus Hordeum; species Hordeum vulgare. Next base: position 135,706,302 of record NC_058522.1, on the reverse strand, counting down.
GTTGGAATCTGGGCCCACCATTGCTTCTTCATAATTTGCAGGTTCATTGTTGTCCAACAACATGATTGATAAGACGGGATTACCGTACCACTCTGGAGCAGCACGTGGTCTCGTCGACCTGCGTGGTTCGACAGAAACTTGAACCAGAGTTTCATGATCATCATCATTAACTTCCTCCTCAACCGGCGTCGCAACGATAGAGGTTTCCCCTTGCCCTGCGCCACCATCCAGAGGGATGAGAGGTTCGACAACCTCGTCAAGTTCTATCTTCCTCCCACTCAATTCTCTTGAGATAAACTTCTTCTCGAGAAAAGCTCCATTTTTAGCAACAAACACTTTGCCCTCGGATTTGAGATAGAAGGTGTACCCAACGGTCTCTTTTGGGTAACCTATGAAGATGCACCTTTCCGCTTTGGGTTCCAGCTTTTCAGGCTGAAGCTTTTTGACATAAGCATCACATCCCCAAACTTTAAGAAACGACAACTTTGGCCTTTTGCCATACCACAGTTCGTATGGTGTCGTCTCAACGGATTTTGATGGTGCCCTATTTAAAGTGAATGCAGCTGTTTCTAATGCATAACCCCAAAATGATAATGGCAAATCGGTAAGAGACATCATAGATCGCACCATCTCTAATAAAGTACGATTACGACGTTCGGACACACCATTACGCTGTGGTGTTCCAGGCGGTGTTAACTGTGAAACAATTCCACATTGTCTTAAGTGAGCACCAAACTCGAAACTCAGATATTCACCCCCACGATCAGACCGTAGGAACTTGATCTTCTTGTTACGATGATTTTCAACTTCACTCTGAAATTGCTTGAACTTTTCAAATGTTTCAGACTTATGTTTCATTAAGTATACATAACCATATCTACTCAAATCGTCAGTGAAGGTGAGAAAATAACGATATCCGCCGCGTGCCTCTACGCTCATCGGACCACACACATCGGTATGTATGATTTCCAACAAGTCACTTGCACGCTCCATTGTTCCGGAGAACGGAGTTTTAGTCATCTTGCCCATGAGGCATGGTTCACACGTGTCAAGTGAATCAAAGTCAAGTGAGTCCAAAAGTCCATCGGCATGGAGTTTCTTCATGTGCTTTACACAAATATGACCTAAGCGGCAGTGCCACAAAAATATGGCGCTATCATTGTTAACTCTAACTCTTTTGGTCTCAATGTTATGTATGTGTGTATCACTATCAAGATTCAATATGAACAATCCTCTCACATTGGGTGCATGACCATAAAAGATGTTACTCATAGAAATAGAACAACCATTATTCTCTGATTTAAAAGAGTAACCGTCTCGCAATAAACAAGATCCAGATATAATGTTCATGCTCAACGCAGGCACTAAATAACAATGATTCAAGTTCATAACTAATCCTCATGGTAACTGAAGTGAAACAGTGCCGACGGCGATTGCATCAACCTTGGAACCATTTCCTACGCGCATCGTCACTTCATCTTTCGCCAGCCTTCGTCTATTCCACAGTTCCTGTTTCGAGTTGCAAATATGAGCAACAGAACCGGTATCGAATACCCACGCACTACTACGAGAGCCGGTTAAGTACACATCAATAACATGTATATCAAATATACCTGATTTTTCTTTGGACGCCTTCTTATCAGCCAGATACTTGGGGCAATTGCGCTTCCAGTGACCCATACCCTTGCAATAGTAACACTCTGTTTCAGGCTTAGATCCAGCTTTGGGTTTCTTCATCGGATTGGCAACAGGCTTGCCGCTCTTCCTTGAATTACCCTTCTTGCCTTTGCTGTTTCTCTTGAAACTAGTGGTCTTATTCACCATCAACACTTGATGCTCTTTACGGAGTTCAGACTCTACGACTTTCAACATCGCAAACAACTCGTCGGGAGACTTGTTCATCCCTTGCATGTTGTAGTTCAACACAAAGCCTTTATAGCTTGACAACAGTGATTGAAGGATTCTGTCAGTGATAGCCTCTTGCGGGAGTTCAATCCCCAGCTTAGCTAGACGGTTTGAGTACCCACACATTTTGAGCACATGTTCACTGACAGACGAGTTCTCCTCCATCTTGCAAGCATAGAATTTATCGGAGGTCTCATACCTTGTCGATCCGGGCGTTCTTCTGAAAGATAAACTTCAACTCCTGGAACATCTCAAATGCTCCATGACGCTCAAAGCGACGTTGAAGTCCCGGTTCTAAGCCATACAAGACTGCACATTGAACTACTGAGTAGTCCTCCTTACGTGCTAACCAAGCGTTCTTAACATCCTGATCACCCGTAGCGGGTGGTTCATCTCCTAGCGCAGCATTAAGGACATAATCCTTCTTCCCAGCTTGTAAGATTAGCTTAAGATTACGAGCCCCATCTACAAAGTTGCTTCCATCATCTTTCAACTTAGCTTTCTCTAGGAACGTATTAAAATTCAGGGTGACTGTCGCGTGAGCCATGATCTACAACACAAATATATTCAAAGTGGACTTAGACTATGTTCAAGATAATTAGAGTTTAACTTAATCAAATTATTCGCTAAACTCCCACTCAAAAAGTACATCTCTCTAGTCATTTGAGTGGTTCATGATCCACTTACACTAGCTCAAGTCCGATCATCACGTGAGTTGAGTATAGTTTCAGTGGTAAGCATCTCTATGCTAATCATATCATCTATATGATTCATGATCGACCTTTCGGTCTCATGTGTTTCGAGGCCATGTCTGCACATGCTAGGCTCGTCAAGCTTAACCCGAGTGTTCCGCGTGCGCAACTGTTTTGCACCCGTTGTATGTGAACGTTGAGTCTATCACACCCGATCATCACGTGGTGTCTCAAAACGACGAACTGTAGCATCGGTGCACAGTCGGGGAGAACACAATTTCGTCTTGAAATTTTAGTGAGAGATCACCTCATAATGCTACCGTCGTTCTAAGCAAAATAAGGTGCATAAAAGGATTAACATCACATGCAATTCATAAGTGACATGATATGTCCATCATCACGTGCTCCTTGATCTCCATCACCAAAGCACCGGCACGATCTTCTTGTCACCGGCGCCACACCATGATCTCCATCAACGTGTCGCCATCGGGGTTGTCGTGCTACTCATGCTATTACTACTAAAGCTACATCCTAGCAAAATAGTAAATGCATCTGCAAGCACAAACATTAGTATAAAGACAACCCTATGGCTCCTGCCGGTTGCCGTACCATCGACGTGCAAGTCGATATAATCTATTACAACATGATCATCTCATACATCCAATATATCACATCACATCATTGGCCATATCACATCACAAGCATACCCTGCAAAAACAAGTTAGACGTCCTCCAATTTTGTTGTTGCATGTTTTACGTGGTGACCATGGGTATCTAGTAGGATCGCATCTTACTTACGCAAACACCACAACGGATATATATGAGTTGCTATTTAACCTCATCCAAGGACCTCCTCGGTCAAATCTGATTCAACTAAAGTTGGAGAAACTGACACCCGCCAGTCATCTTTGAGCAACGGAGTTACTCGTAGCGATGAAACCAGTGTATCGTAAGCGTACGAGTAATGTCGGTCTGAGCCGCTTCGATCCAACAATACCGCGGAATCAAGAAAAGACTAAGGAGGGCAGCAAAACGCACATCACCACCGACAAAAACTTTTGTGTTCTAGTCGAGAAGACATCTACGCCTGAACCTAGCTCATGATGCCACTGTTGAGGAACGTCGCATGGGAAACAAAAATTTCCTACGCGCACGAAGACCTATCATGGTGATGTCCATCTACGAGAGGGGATGTGTGATCTACGTACCCTTGTAGACCGTACAGCAGAAGCGTTAGTGAACGCGGTTGATGTAGTGGAACATCCTCACGTCCCTCGATCCGCCCCGCGAACCGTCCCGCGATCAGTCCCACGATCTAGTGCCGAACGGACGACACCTCCGCGTTCAGCACACGTACAACTCGACGATGATCTTGGCCTTCTTGATCCAGCAAGAGAGACGAAGAGGTAGAAGAGTTCTCCGGCAGCGTGACGGCGCTCCGGAGGTTGGTGATGATCTCATCTCAGCAGGGCTCCGCCCGAGCTCCGCAGAAACGCGATCTAGAGGTAAAACCGTGGAGATATGTGGTCGGGCTGCCGTGGCAAAGTTGTGTCAAATCAGCCCTAAAACCTCCGTATATATAGGGGGAAGAGGGGGAGCCTTGCCTTGGGGTCCAAGGACCCCTAAGGGCTTCGGCCGAGCCAAGGGGGGCAGCCCTCCCCTTCCAAACCGAGTCCAACTAGGTTTGGAAGGAGGAGTCCTTCCCCCTTTTCCCACCTCCTCTTTCTTTTTTTTCCTTTTCTCTTTGATTTTTCTTCCTATGGCGCATAGGGCTCTTTTGGGCTGTCCCACCAGCCCACTAAGGGCTGGTGCGCCACCCCCAAGGCCTATGGGCTTCCCCGGGGTGGGTTGCCCCCCGGTGAACTCCCGGAACCCATTCGTCATTCCCGGTACATTCCCGGTAACTCCGAAAACCTTCCGGTAATCAAATGAGGTCGTCTTATATATCAATCTTCGTTTGCGGACCATTCCAGAAACCCTCGTGATGTCCGTGATCTCATCCGGGACTCCGAACAACATTCGGTAACCAACCATATAACTCAAATACACATAAAACAACTTCGAACCTTAAGTGTGCAGACCCTGCGGGTTCGAGAACTATGTAGACATGACCTGAGAGACTCCTCGGTCAATATCCAATAGCGGGACCTGGATGCCCATATTGGATCCTACATATTCTACGAAGATCTTATCGTTTGAACCTCAGTGCCAAGGATTCATATAATCCCGTATGTCATTCCCTTTGTCCTTCGGTATGTTACTTGCCCAAGATTCGATCGTCAGTATCCGCATACCTATTTCAATCTGTTTACCGGCAAGTCTCTTTACTCGTTCCGTAATACAAGATCCCGCAACTTACACGAAGTCACATTGCTTGCAAGGCTTGTGTGTGATATTGTATTACCGAGTGGGCCCCGAGATACCTCTCCGTCACACGGAGTAACAAATCCCAGTCTCGATCCATACTAACTCAACGAACACCTTCGGAGATACCTGTAGAGCATCTTTATAGTCACCCAGTTACGTTGCGACGTTTGATACACACAAAGTATTCCTCCGGTGTTAGTGAGTTATATGATCTCATGGTGATAGGAACAAATACTTGACACGCAGAAAATAGTAGCAACAAAATGACACGATCAACATGCTACGTCTATTAGTTTGGGTCTAGTCCATCACGTGATTCTCCTAATGACGTGATCCAGTTATCAAGCAACAACACCTTGTTCATAATCAGAAGACACTGACTATCTTTGATCAACTGGCTAGCCAACTAGAGGCTTGCTAGGGACAGTGTTTTTTCTATGTATCCACACATGTAAATGAGTCTTCATTCAATACAATTATAGCATGGATAATAAGCGATTATCTTGATACAGGAATTATAATAATAACTATATTTATTATTGCCTCTAGGGCATAATTCCAACAGTCTCCCACTTGCACTAGAGTCAATAATCTAGCCCTCACATCATCATGCGAATTACATGTAACTAGATTATTGACTCTAGTGCAAGTGGGAGACTGTTGGAAATATGCCCTAGAGGCAATAATAAAGTGGTTATTATTATATTTCCTAGTTCATGATAATTGTCTATTTTTCATGCTATAATTGTATTAACCGGAAACACTACGATTCTAGGAAGAACGATTCTTACCTACGCAAAACCACTACGATGATACACAAGTTTCTATTTAACCTTCTCCAAGGTCCCTCTTTGTCGAATCCGATTCAACTAAAGTAGGAGAGACAGACACCCGCCAGCCATCATTATGTAACAAGTTGCATGTGAGTCGATGGAACATGTCTCTCGTATGCGTACGAGTAAGGTTGGTCCGGGACGCTTCATCCAATAATATCACCGAATCAAGAAAAAACTAAGGAGGGAAGCATTCTGAATATCAATGCCCACAAACTCCTTTGTGTTCTACTCGCGATGTCATCTACGCATAGACCTAGCTCATGATGCCACTGTTGGGGAACATTGCATGGGAAACAAATTTTTTTTCCTACACACACATAAGATCTATCCATAGTGATGACCATCTACGAGAAGAGAGATCGGATCCACATACCCTTGTAGATCGCTAAGCGGGAAGCGTTAAGAAACGTGGTTGATGTAGTCGAACGTCTTCGTGATCCAAATCCTAAACTATCCCGCAATCCAATCACGATCTAGCGTGGTATGGATGGCACCTCCACGTTCAACACACGTATAGCTCGATGACCATCCCCACCTTCTTGATCCAACAAGAGGGGCGAAAAGTAGATGAATTCTCCGACATCACGATGATGTGTCAGTGATGTTGGAGGAGCTCATCCGGCAGGGTTACGCCATGCACTACCGAACTAGCCTATGGGGTGTCACGAAGTCGTGGAGGGAGAGGGGCTGCGCCGTGGCTTGTGGTGCGGCTAGCCTATCTACTCGCCACTATATATAGGTGGGAGGGAGGGGTGGCTCCCTAGGGAAAAACCCCTAGGGTTGGCAGACAGCGCACAAGGGGGAGGAGTCCTCCTCCAATTCAGTTTGGTGGAGGAGTCCTTCTCCTAGTGGGAGTTCCCCACCTCCTCTCTATTCGGCGCATAGGCCCATGGGGCTGGCCGCCCAGCCCTGGTGCACCACCTCTTGGGTCTATGTGTTGGAAATATGCCCTAGAGGCAATAATAAAGTGGTTATTATTATATTTCCTAGTTCATGATAATTGTCTATTGTTCATGCTATAATTGTATTAACCGGAAACCATAATACATGTGTGATATATATAGACCACACCATGTCCCTAGTGAGCCTCTAGTTGGCTAGCTCATTGATCACTGGATGGTCATGGTTTACTGATCATGGACATTGGATGCCATTGATGACGGGATCACATCATTAGGAGAATGATGTGATGGACAAGACCCAATCCTAAGCATAGCACTAGATCGTATTTTTCGTCTGCTAAAGCTTTTCTAATGTCAAGTATCATTTCCTTAGACCATGAGATTGTGCAACTCCCGGATACCATATGAGTGCTTTGGGTGTATCAAACGTCACAACGTAACTGGGTGATTACAAAGGTGCACTACAGGTATCTCCGAAAGTGTGTGTTGGGTTGGTACGAATCGAGACTGGGATTTGTCGCTCCGTATGACAGAGAGGTATCTCTGGGCCCACTCGATAATGCATCATCATAATGAGCTCAACGTGACTAAGGATTTAGCCACGGGATGACGTGTTATGGAACGAGTAAAGAGACTTGCGGGTAACGAGACTGAACATGGTATAGGGATACCGACGATCGAATCTCGGGCAAGTGTCATACCGGTAGACAAAGGGAATTGCATACGGAATTGATTGAATCTCCGACATCATGGTTCATTCGATGAGATCATCATGAACATGTGGGAGACAACATGGATATCCAGACCCCGCTATTGGTTATTGACTGGAGAGGTGTCTCGGTCATGTCGGCATGGTTCTCGAACCCGTAAGGTCTACACACTTAAGGTTCGATGACGCTAGAGTTGTAATAGGAATAGTATGTGGTTACCGAAGGTTGTTCGGTGTCCCGAATGAGACCCCGAACGTCACGAGGAGTTCCAGAATGGTTCGGAGGTAAAGATTCATATAAAGGAAGTGGAGATTTGATCACAGGAAATGTTTCAGAGAACATCGGTATTGTACCGGGAACACCGGAAGGGTTCCGGGGGTCCACCGGGAGGGGTAACCAGCCCCGAAGGGCCACATGGGCCAATAGTGGATGGAACCAGCCCCTAGGTTGGCTGGTGCGCCACCCACCAAGGCCCAAGGCGCCTAGGGCAACAAACCCTAAGGCGTGGTGGCTGCCTTGGGTGGCAAGCCACCCCCTAGGGTGCCACCCCTCCTCCTCTAGGGTTGGCCGCCGCACCACCTAGGGAAACCCTAGGGTGGTCGGCCCCTGATACGTCCATTTTGCATCATGTTTTCATGTTGATATTTATTGCTTCTTTGGCTGTTATTTCACTTCACGGTACAATTCTTATGCCTTTCTCTCTAATTTTGCAAGGTTTACATGAAGAGGGAGAATACCGGCAACTGGAATTCTGGCCTGAAAGTGGAGCAAAGTTGAGATACCTATTCTGCGCAACTCCAAACGCCGTGAAAATCAACGGGGATTTTTTTTCCAATTTATCAAAAATAATGGGCCGAAGAAGTGCCAGAGGGGCACGAGGGGGTGCCCACAAGCCTGCACGGCGCGACCCCCCCCCCCCCCCCCGAGGCCGCGCCATGGGGGCTTGTGGACAACCCACTGGCCCACTGCCCCCCCTCTTTTGCTATATGGAGGGTTTCGTCCAGGAAACAAATCAAGGAGGAGCTTTTTCGTGGTTTCGCCGCCGCCACGAGGCAGAACTTGAGCAGAACCAATTTAGAGCTCCGGCATGACGATCCTGCCGGGGAAACTTCCCTCACGGAGGGGGAAATCGTCGCCATCGTCATCACCAACACTCCTCTCATCAGAGGGGACTCGTCACCATCAACATCTTCATCAGCACCATCTCATCTCCAAATCCTAGTTCATCACTTGTAACCAATCTCCGTCTCGCGACTCCGATTGGTACTTGTAAGGTTGCTAGTAGTGTTGATTACTCTTTGTAGTTGATGCTAGTTGGATTACTTGGTGGAAGAGTTTATGTTCAGATCCTTGATGCTACTCATTACTTCTCTGATCATGAATATGATTATGCTTTGTGAGTAGTTACTTTTGTTCCTGAGGACATGGGATAAGTCATGCTAATAGTAGTCATGTGAATTTGGTATTCGTTCGGTAATTTGATATGTTGTATGTTGTTTTTCCTCTAGTGGTGTTATGTAAACGTCGACTACATAACACTTCACCATTATTTGGTCCTAGAGGAAGGCATTGGGAAGTAGTACGTATATGATGGGTTGCTAGAGTGACAGAAGCTTAAACCCTAGTTTATGCGTTGCTTCGTAAGGGGCTGATTTGGATCCACTAGTTTAATGCTATGGTTAGACTTTGTCTTAATTCTTCTTTCGTAGTTGCATATGCTTGCGAGAGGGGTTAATCATAAGTGGGATGCTTGTCCAAGTAAGGGCAGTACCCAAGCACTGGTCCACCCACATATCAAACTATCAAAGTAACGAATGCGAATCATACGAACATGATGAAACTAGCATGACAGAAATTCCCGTGTGTCCTCGGGAGCGTTTTTCCTCCTATAAGACTTTGTCCAGGTTTGTCCCTTGCTACAAAAGGGATTGAGACACTTTTCTGCACCATTGCTACTTTTGTTACTTGTTGCTCGCTACGAATCATCTCACTACACAATCACTTGTTACCGACAATTTCAGTGCCTGCAGATTTTTCCTTGCTGAAAACCACTTGTCAGATCCTTCTGCTCCTTGTTGGGTTCGACACTCTTACTTATCGAAAGGACTATGATTGATCCCCTATACTTGTGGGTCATCAAGACTCTTTTCTGGCGCCGTTGCCGGGGAGTGAAGCTCCTTTGGTAAGTGGAACTTGGTAAGGAAACATTCATATAGTGTGCTGAAATTTATTGTCACTTGTCACTATGGATACTTATCCTTTGAGGGGCTTGCTCGGGGTATCTTCACCTCGAATGGAAGCACAAAGAGTTGCTCCTCAACCTCCTTCACCTACTGAAAATATTTGCTTTGAATTTCCTTCGGGTATGCTTGAGAAACTGCTGGCTAATCCTTTTACAGGAGATGGAACATCACATCCAGACTTGCATCTGATCTATGTAGATGAAGTTTGTGGTTTATTTAAGCTTGAAGGTGTGCCCGAGGATGAGGTCAAGAAGAAGGTCTTTCCTTTATCTTTGAAGGATAAGGCATTGACATGGTATAGGCTATGTGATGATACTGAATCATGGGACTACAATCGGTTGAAATTGGAATTTCATCAAAAGTTTTATCCTATGCATTTAGTGCATCGTGATCGGAATTATATTTATAATTTTTGACCTCGTGATAGAGAAAGCATCGCTCAAGCTTGGGGGAGTCTTAAATCAATGCTATATTCATGCCCCAATCATGAGCTCTCGAGAGAAATTATCATTCAGAACTCCTATGCTCGGCTTTCTCATGATGATAGCACCATGCTTGACACTTCTTGTACCAGTTCTTTTATGAAGAGAGATATTGAATTCAAATGGAATTTATTGGAGAGAATTAAACGCAACTCTGAAGATTGGGAGCTTGAAGAAGGTAAGGAGTCAGGTATGAATTTCACTTTTGATTGCGTTAAATCCTTTGTTGAGACAAATACCTTTAGTGATTTTGGCGCTAAGTATGGACTTGACTCTGAGATAGTAGCTTCTTTGTGTGAATCCTTTGCTGCTCATATTGATCTCCCCGAAGAGAAGTGGTTTAAATATCATCCTCCTTTAGAAGTCAATGTAGTTAAACCCACTCCAGTTGAAGAGAAAGTCATTGCCTATAATGATACTGTTGTTCCCAGTGCTTACATTGAGAAACCACCTTTCCCTGTTAGGATAAATCATCATTCTAAAGCTTCAACTCTGATACATAGAGGCTATATTAGAACACCTACACCCCCCTGAGCAAATTAGAGTTGAACCTAGCATTGCTATTATCAAAGATCTTCTGTCTAAAGAAGTTGAGGGACATAATATTCACTTATGTGAAGATGCTTCTAGAATTGCTAAACCTCACGCTAGAGACAAAAATAGGCCTGTTGTTGGCATGCCTATGGTTTTTGTTAAGATAGGAGATCATTGTTATCATGGCTTATGTGACGTGGGTGCTAGTGTTAGTGCAATACCTCAATCCTTATAGATGAAATCAAAGATGAGATTGCACCTATTGAGATAGAGCCTATTGATGTCACTATTCAGCTTGCCAATAGAGATACAATCTTCACTGTGGGAATTGTTAGGGATGTTGAAGTCCTGTGTGGTAAAATGAAGTATCGTGCTGATTTCCTCGTTCTGGCTACCACTCAAGATACCTTTTGTCCCATCATATTTGGTAGACCTTTTCTCAATACCGTCGATGCTCATATTGACTGTGAGAAGCAAACTGTCACTGTTGGCTTTGAAGGTGTGTCACATGACTTCAATTTATCTAAGTTTGGTAGACAACCTCATGAAAAGGAGTTGCCTAGTAAGGATGAAACTATTGCCTTAGCCTCTATTGCTGTACCTCTTACTGATCCCTTAGAGCAATACTTGCTTGAGCATGAAAATTACATGCATATGGATGAAAGGGATGAGATAGATAGAGTTGTCTTAGAACAATATCCTATCCTTAAGAATAACTTGCCTGTTGAACTGCTTGGGGATCCACCCCCACCAAAGGGTGATCCTGTGTTCGAGCTTAAACAGTTGCCTGATACTCTTAAGTATGCCTATCTTGATGAAAAGGAGATATATCAAGTTATTATTAGTGCTAGCCTCTCAGAGCATGAAGAAAAGAAGTTACTAAAAACTCTGAGGAAGCACCGTGCTGCTATTGGATATACTCTTGATGATCTTAAGGGCATCAGTCCTACTCTATGTCAGCACAAGATTAAAACTGATCCTGATTTCAAACCAGTTGCTGATCATCAAATGAGATTAAATCCTAAGATGAAAGAAGTAGTGAGAAAATAAATACTAAAGCTCCTGGAAGCAGGTATCATTTATCCTGTTGCTCATAGCAATTGGGTGAGTCCGGTGCATTGGGTTCCTAAGAAGGGAGGCATTACCGTTGTCCCCAATGATAAGGATGAATTGATCCCACACAGGATTATCACTGGCTATAGGATGGTGATCGATTTTAGGAAATTGAGTAAAGCCACTAGGAAAGATCATTACCCTTTGCCTTTTATCGACCAAATGCTAGAAAGACTGTCCAAACACACACACTTCTGCTTTCTAGACGGTTATTCTGGTTTCTCCGAAATACCAGTTGCACAATCTGATCAGGAGAAGATCACTTTCACGTGCCCTTTCGGTACCTTTGCTTATAGACGTATGCATTTTGACTTATGTAATGCACCGGCCACCTTTCAAAGATGTATGATGGCTATATTCTCTGACTTTTGTGAAAAGATTGTTGAGGTTTTCATGGATGACTTCTCCGTTTATGGGTCTTCCTTTGATGATTGCCTCAACAACCTTGATCGAGTCTTACACAGATGTAAAGACACCAATCTTTTCTTGAATTGGGAGAAGTGCCACTTTATGGTTAATGAAGGCATCATCTTAGGACATAAAATTTCTGAAAGAGGTATTGAAGTCGATAAGGCTAAGGTTGATGCAATCGAGGAAATGCCATAGCCCACAAATATCAAAGGGATAAGAAGTTTCCTTGGTCATGCTGGTTTCTATAGAAGGTTCATCAAAGACTTCTCTTAGATTTCTAGGCCTCTTACCAATCTCTTACAAAAGGATATTCCTTTTGTCTTTGACGATGATTGTGAGGAAGCCTTTGAAATACTTAAGAGGGCTTTGATAACTGCACCTATTGTTCAACCAGCTGATTGGAGCTTGCCTTTTGAGATCGTGTGTGACGCTAGTGATTATGCTATTGGTGCTGTTCTAGGGTAAAGAGTCGATAAGAAGTTGAATGTTATGCACTACGCTAGTAAAACTCAAGATAGTGCCCAGATAAACTATGCCACTACGGAAAAGGAATTTTTAGCAGTCGTGTTTGATGTGAAAAGTTCAGGTCTTTGATATGTCTCCGTCGTATCTACTTTTCCAAACTCTTTTGCCCTTATTTTGGACTCTAATTTGCATGATTTGAATAGAACTAACCTAGACTAACGTTGTTTTCAGCAGAATTGCCATGGTGTTGTTTTTGTGCAGAAATGAAAGTTCTCGGAACGTCCTGAAAATTTACGGAGATTTTTTCTGGAAAATATGAAAAATACGTGCGCAAAGATCCACAAGAGGGGATGGGCTAGTGGGACACAAGCCCTGTTGCCGCGGCCACCCCTGGCCGCGGCAACCAAGCTTGTGGGGGCCCACGTGGCTCTCCCGCCCCCAAACTCAGCTCTGTAAATTCACTTTCGCCCAGAAAAAAATTGGAAGAGAAGATTTCGTCGCGTTTGCGATACGGAGGCGCCGCCACATCCTATTCTTCATCTGGAGGACAGATCTGGAGTCCGTTTTGGGCTCCGGAGAGGGGAAATCGTCGCCATCGTCATCATCAACCTTCTACCCTCTCCAATTCCATGAAGCTCTTCATCGTTCGTGAGTAATCTATTCCTAGGCTCACTGGGCGGTGATGAGTAGGATGAGATCTATCATGTAATCGAGTTAGTTTTGACGGGGATTGATCCCTAGTATCCACTATGTCCTGAGATTGATGTTGCTACTACTTTGCCATGCTTAATGCTTGTCACTAGGGACCGAGTGCCATGATTTTAGATCTGAAATTATTATGTTGTCACTAATATATGTGTGTTTTAGATACCTACTATGTGTTATGACCCGGCAACCCCGGAGTGACAATAACCGAAACCACTCCCGGTGATGACCATAGTTTGAGGAGTTCATGTGTTCACCAAGTGCTAATGCGTTGTTCCCGTTCATTATTAAAAGGAGAACCTTAATATCCTGTAGTATCCTTTTGGACCCCGCTGCCACGGGAGGGATGGACAATAGATGTCATGCAAGTTCTTTTCCCTAAGCACGTATGACTACACACGGAATGCATGCCTACATCACATCGACGAACAGGAGCTAGCCACATATCTCTCCGTGTTATAACTATTGCATGATGAATATCATCCAAACGAATCACCGACCCATTGCCTACGAGTTTGTCCCACTGCTGTTGTTACTACTGTTGCTGCTACTGTTACTTGTTGTTGCTGTTACTTGTTTTGCTCTGCTGCTATTACTACTGTCGCTACTTGCTACTGCTGTTACTACTGTCGCTTGCTAATGTTGCTACTTGCTACTGCTGTCACTACTGCTGTTCCTTGCCACTGCTGTTACTCGTTACACTGCTGCTACCTGCTACAATACTTTTCTGGCGCCATTGATACGACAGTTAGGAATAGTCTACCATCAACAGATCGTTTCTGACACCGTTGTTATCATCCTACTTTGCTGCTGATACTTTGCTTGGAGATACTAATCTTTCAGGTGTGGTTGAATCTGATAAATTCAGCTGCTAATACTCGGGAGTATCCTCTCACCTCCTGCCTGGCGAATCAACAAATTTGGGTCGAATACTCTACCCTCGAAAACTGCCGCGAACCCACGCGCTGGTGGGCCATTGCAAGACTATTGCTAATTGTTGAGCAACTGGGAGAAGTTCTGGCTTTGTTGTCGCAAAGGCATCAAGTCAGGGACTCATCAACAACATTCTTCTAGTGTCGTTGCCGGGGACTGCTAGGCAGTCTTACATAGTTGAGTCCAAAGTCACTATTCACAGTAATCGCGCTGCTATTAAGTACCTCATGGAGAAGAAAGACGCTAAACCTAGACTTATCAGATGGGTTCTCTTGCTACAAGAATTTGATTTGCATGTTGTCGACAGGAAGGGTGCTGAGAACCCAGTAGCAGATAACTTGTCTAGGTTGGAGAATGTTCTTGATGACCCACAACCTATTGATGATAGCTTCCCTGATGAGCAATTGAATGTCATCAATGCTTCACGTAGTGCACCTTGGTATGCTGATTATGCAAATTATATCGTTGCCAAATATATACCACCTAGTTTCACATACCAGCAAGAGAAGAAATTCTTCTTTGATTTGAGACATTACTTCTGGGATGATCCTCACCTTTATAAGGAAGGAGTAGATGGTGTTATTAGACGTTGTGTACCTGAACATGAACAGGGACAGATCCTACAGAAGTGTCACTCTGAGGCCTACAGAGGACACCATGCGGGAGATAGAACTGAACACAAGGTATTGAAATAAGGTTTCTATTGGCCCACTCTCTTCAAGGATGCCCGTAAGATTGTCTTGTCTTGTGAAGAATGTCAAGGAATAGGTAATATTAGCAAACGTCAGGAAATGCCTATGAACTATTCACTTATCATTGAACCATTTGATGTCTGGGGATTTGATTATATGGGACCTTTTCCAAAATCCAACGGGTATACTGATATCCTAGTTGCTTTTGATTACGTCACTAAGTGGGTAGAAGCTATCCCCACTATTAGTGCTGATCACAACACCTCTATCAATATGATGAAAGAAGTTATCTTCCCTAGATTTGGAGTCCCTAGATATCTAATGACCGACGATGGCTCACACTTCATTCATGGTGCTTTCCGTAAAACGCTTGCCAAGTACGATGTTAACCATAGAATTGCGTCTCCCTATCACCCTCAGTCCAGTGGTCAAGTAGAGCTAAGTAATAGAGAGATTAAACTGATTCTGCAAAAGACCATCAACAGGTCTAGAAAGAATTGGTCTAAGAAGCTCGATGATGCACTATGGGCTTATAGAACTGCCTATAAGAATCCCATGGGCATGTCTCCGTACAAAATGGTGTATGGGAAAGCATGTCACTTACTTCTTGAGCTAGAGCATAAAGCTTATTGGGAAATCAAAGAGCTCAACTTTGATTTCAAACTTGCCGGTGAGAAGAGGTTATTTGATATTAGCTCGCTTGATGAGTGGAGAACTTAGGCATATGAGAATGCGAAGCTGTTCAGAGAGAAGGTGAAGAGGTGGCATGATAAGAGGATACAAAAGCGTGAGTTCAACGTAGGTGATTATGTCTTGCTGTATAACTCTCGTTTAAGATTCTTTGCAGACAAGCTTCTCTCTAAATGGGAAGGTCCCTACGTTGTTGAGGAAGTATATCGTTTCGGTGCTATGAAGATCAACAACACGGAAGGTAATTGTCCGAGAGTTGTAAATGGGCAGAGAATCAAGCATTATATCTCAGGTACTCCCATTAATGTTGAAAGCAATATCATCAATACCATAACTCCGGAGGAATACCTAAGGGATGTTTACCAGCCTGTTTCAGACTCCGAAAACGAAGAGGTATGTGATTCGATAAGAAAATAGAGTCCAAAACTTTTCCAGTAGGAAATTTTCTCCTTTTTGGAATATTTGAAAAAATACAAAAAATGGAAGTAGTCTGGAAAGTGCGCGAGGAGGCGACAAGCCTGCTCGGCGCGGGCCCACCCTCTAGCCGTGCCGTGAGTGCTTGTGGCCACCTCGTGCGCCTCCCGGACTCCGTTTTCGTGCATGGTACTCCTTCTGGTCTGAAAAAAATCATTATATATACTTCTGTTTAGTCTGACCCCTGCATCACGCAGATTTCCTCTGTTTTTCATTTCGAGCGTGTTTCTGTTGCAGATCTAGATCGCTATGACTTCCCCAAAAGCTCCGAAGGACAAGATCTTCAAGAAGGTCATCAATCCCTACCTCACGGAAGTGCTATAACACCCTCAATCTATCGATATGCGTGAGGGGATGTTGCACATCCGTGATGTTGAGGGGCCTAAGAAGACCGGAAGCGTGGAGACGAGGCTCGAAGCAATGGAGCAACAAGTCTTCAAGTGCCAAGGGATGGTGGAGCGTGGACTCAACGCCAACCACATGACGATCACAGAGTTCACCAACAAGCACATGATTGATGCCAATGACATTGGGAAGCACGTCTCCAGGCTCTATGACAGGGTTGATCAACTCCAGGGCCAGATCTATGACCTGCTGAACCAAAACTGTGAGTATGAGTATAGATTTAAATCAATAAGGTTGGCTGCAGATTTGAGGATTCCGGAGACTCGTTCATGTTTCCATGGTGGCGCACCTATGCCTTGGAAGACGGAGGATCAAACTCATGTTGCAACAACTCCACCACCATCACCACCAAAGGAAGACAACTGAGCATTTGTACGGGCAATCCCCTTGGCTTTTGCCAAGCTTGGGGGAGTTGCCCCGGTATCGTATCACCATCACATCTTTTGCCTTTACCTTTGTTTTAGTTTTCCTTTTTAGTTTTCTCTTTCTCTAGTTGTTTAAAAGTCTTAGTGTTTTAGTCTTGAGTTTTGCTTTGTGTCACCCCGATGTATTCTTGCTCGTGAGCCATATAATAAATAGTGTCTTAGTTGAAGGGCTTTGCCTCTTGCCATGATCAAAAGAGTGAGAATAGAACAAAAACATGAAAGATCATGTAATGATCTTATGGAAAGTGATGGCTTCACATGTAAAAAGAATGAGGATTGAAACTTGTTGAGGGTAGGCAAACGTAGACCTTGGTCATGGTTGCAATTAATAGGAATTGATAAAGAAGGAGAGGTTCACATATAAATATATCATCTCTGACACCATCTATGATTGTGAACACTCACTAAACTATTACATGCCTAGAAGTAGATGTTCGACAAGGAAGACAACATAATGAATTGTGTTTGCTTGGCTCTGAACAATGTTATATGATTAGAGATCCCTTAGCATGTGACGATTGCTTCCACCTCATATTAGCCAAAACTCCCGCACTAAGTAGAGATACTACTTGTGCATCCATAAACCTTCAAACCAGTTTTGCCATGAGTGTCCACCATACCTACCTATGGATTGAATAAGATCCCTCAAGTAAGTTGTCATCAGTGCAAGCAATAAAAATTGCTCTCTAATATGTATGATCTATTAGTGTGTGGAAAATAAGCTTTGTACGAACCTGTGATGAGGAAGACATAAAAGTGACAAACTGCATAATAAAGTTCTTTATCACAGGGGTCAATATAAAGTGACGTTCCCCCGCACTAAGAGGACACACATCCAAACCTCAAAAGCGCATGACAACCTGTGCTTCCCTCTGCGAAGGGCCTATCTTGTACCTTTACTTTTTACCCTTGAAAGAGTCATGGTGATCTTCACCAATTCCTTATTTTTCCTTTGTCTTGGCTACCGTCATATGCTTGGGAAAGATCTATATTCATATGTCAACTTGGAGGTAACTATTCATGAATTATTATTGTTGACATTACCCTTGAGGTAAGCAGTTGGGTGGCAAAACTGTAAGCCCCTATCTTTCTATGTGTCCAGCTGAAACTTTGATCTCATGAGTACCACGTGAGTTGTAGCAATTGTAGAGAATGAAAGAATGATTGAGTATGTGGATTTTCTTTACAAGCTCTTATTTGACTCTTTCTGATGTTGTGATAAATTACAATTGCTTCAATGACTAAAGGCTATCGGTTGTTACTTATCGGTAAGGTTCTTGATCCCTGCTTTACTTTGTGAAGGAATTATCACTTTAGCATGAGAGATTATATGTTGGTATTGCTGTTCTGATCTTGATCATGATGCATGCATGTTCGTATCTTGTTTTGTCGACACCTCTCTCCCTAAACATGTGGACATATTTATTGAGCTTGGCTTTCGCTTGAGGACAAGCGTGGTCTAAGCTTGGGGGAGTTGATACGTCCATTTTGCATCATGTTTTCATGTTGATATTTATCGCTTCTTTGGTTGTTATTTCACTTCACGGTACAATTCTTATGCGTTTTCTCTCTTATTTTGCAAGGTTTACATGAAGAGGGAGAATACCGGCAACTGGAATTCTGGCCTGAAAGTGGAGCAAAGTTGAGATACCTATTCTGCGCAACTTCAAACGACGTGAAAATCAACGGGATTTTTTTCCAATTTATCAAAAATACTGGGTCGAAGAAGTGCGAGAGGGGCACCAGGGGGTGCCCACAAGCCTGCACGGCGCGGCCACCCCCCAGGCCGCGCCATGGGGGCTTGTGGGCAACCCACTGGCTCACTGGCCCCCCTCTTTTGCTATATGGAGGGTTTCATCCAGGAAAAAAAATCAAGGACGAGCTTTTTCGTGGTTTCGCCGCCGCCACGAGGCGGAACTTGAGCAGTACCAATCTAGAGCTCCGGCAAGACGATCCTGCCAGGGAAACTTCCCTCCCGGAGGCAGAAATCATCGCCATCGTCATCACCAACACTCCTCTCATCGGAGGGGACTCGTCACCATCAACATCTTCATCAGCACCATCTCATCTCCAAACCCTAGTTCATCACTTGTAACCAATCTCCGTCTCGCGACTCCGATTGATACTTGTAAGGTTGCTAGTAGTGTTGATTACTCTTTGTAGTTGATGCTAGTTGGATTACTTGGTGGAAGAATTTATGTTCAGATCCTTGATGCTACTCATTACCTCTCTGATCATGAATATGATTATGCTTTGTGAGTAGTTACTTTTGTTCCTAAGGACATGGGATAAGTCATGCTAATAGTAGTCATGTGAATTTGGTATTCGTTCGGTAATTTGATATGTTGTATGTTGTTTTTCCTCTAGTGGTGTTATGTGAACGTTGACTACATAACACTTCAGCATTATTTGGGCCTATAGGAAGGCATTGGGAAGTAGTAAGTAGATGATGGGTTGCTAGAGTGACAGAAGCTTAAGCCCTAGTTTATGCGTTGCTTCGTAAGGGGCTGATTTGGATCCACTTGTTTAATGCTATGGTTAGACTTTGTCTTAATTCTTCTTTCGTAATTGCGGATGCTTGCGAGAGGGGTTAATCATAAGTGGGATGCTTGTCCAAGTAAGGGTAGTACCCAAGCGCCGGTCCACCCACATATCAAACTATCAAAGTAACGGACGCGAATCATATGAACATGATGAACCTAGCATGACAGAAATTCCCGTGTGTCCCCGGGAGCGTTTTTCCTCCGATAAGACTTTGTCCAGGCTTGTCCCTTGCTACAAAAGGGATTGGGCCAGTTTGCTGCACCGTTGCTACTTTTGTTACTTGTTGCTCGCTACGAATCATCTCACTACACAATCACTTGTTACCGACAATTTCAGTGCGTGCAGATTTTTCCTTGCTGAAAACCACTTGTCAGATCCTTCTGCTCCTCGTTGGGTTCGACACTCTTACTTATCGAAAGGACTACGATTGATCCCCTATACTTGTGGGTTATCAGCCCCCTCTCCCTCCCTCCTATATAGAGAGAGGGTTTTGGGAGGGCTGCACACACCTTTCACACCTCCCCAAGGCGCAACCCTACCTCTCCCTATTCTCCTCCTCCGCGGTGCTTGGCGAAGCTGTGCCGGAGAACTGCATAGCTCCACCGTCACCACGTCGTCATGCTGACGGAGCTCTCCCTGAACTTATCCTCTCCACTTGCTGTATCAAGGTGAAGGAGACATCACCGGGTTGCACGTGTGTTGAACGCGGAGGCAGCGTTGTTCGACGCTTAGATCGGAATCTTCCGCGATGTGAATCGCTACGAGTACGACTCCATCAACCGCGTTCATAGTAGCGCTTCCGCTTAGCGATCTTCAATGGTATGAAGATGCTCTACAACCTCTCTCGTTGCTGGTTTCTCCTAGATAGATCTTGGTATGACGTAGGATTTTTTTTGAATTACTACTACGTTACCCAACACTACGTGGTCCCCTCCGGGTGGGTAGCCCCTCCCGGTGAACCCCCGGAATCCATTCGTCACTCCCGGTACTTTATCAGAAATGCCTGAAATCTTTCCGACATCCTAATATACCTTTACTATATATAAATCTTCATCTCCAGACCATTCGAGAACTCTTCGTGACATCCGGGATATCATCTATGACTCCGAACAACATCCGGTGACCAACATACATAATTCAACTGTATCGAAACGTCACCGAACCCTAAGTGTGCAGACCGTGCGGGTTCGAGAACTATGTAGACATGACCGAGACACTCTACGGTCAAGAACCTATAGTGGGACCTAGATGTCCATATTGGATCCTACATATTCTATGAAGATCTTTATCGGTTGAACCTCTTTGTCAAGGATTCAGTTAATCCCGTATATTATTCCCTTTGTCCTTCAGTATGTTACTTTCCTGAGATTCGATCGTCGGTATCTCTCTACCTTGTTCAATGTCGTTACTAGCAAGTCTCTTTACTCGTTCTGTAATACAAAATCCCGTGACTAACTCTTTGGTCAGATTGCTTGCAAGGCTTGTTGTGATGTTGTATTACCGAGTGGGCCCTGAGATACCTCTCCGTCATACGGACTGATAAATCCGAGTCTTGATCCATGCCAACTCAACATACACCTTCGGAGATACGTGTAGAGTACCTTTATAGTCACGTGGTTATGTTGCGACGTTTGATACACACAAGGTATTCTTCCGGTGTGAGTGAGTTACATGATCTCATGGTCATAGGAACATATACTTGACATGCATAAAACGATAACAATAAACTAACACGATCACATGCTATGTTCATACTCTGGGTCTTGTCCATCACATCATTCTCCTAATGATGTGATCCTGTTATCAAGTGATAACTCTTGTCTATGGTCAGGAAACCTTGACCATCTTTGATCAACGAGCTAATCCATTAGAGGCTTACTAGGGACAGTGTATTGTCTATGTATCCACACATGTATTTGAGTTTCCAATCAATACAATTCTAGCATGGATAATAAACGATTACCTTGAACAAGGAAATATAATAATTACCATTTTATCATTGCCTCTAGGGCATATTTACAACAAACCGATCTTCAATCCAAGGACACTGCTCGACTTATGTGAGGTTGTTCTCCATCTTCTGTCCTCAGGCTTTCAGGCAGGTTCAATGAACCCTTACTCCCTTACCTTCCGAATTATCATCATACCTAAGAGCATCCTCACATCCGAAGTCTTCGTCACAAATTTCTTGCCTTAAGAGCTAAGTGAACTTCCGTCGAGGACAAGTTATGGGACCCACTTTGACAGTCTTAACTATGCCACCCCATCATGAAGTGAGCATGTGGTCCTAGGGGCCCACCGTCGATATGTCCAATCAAATGAGTTGTAACAGGACCCGAGACACGTCTTAAGCGACATCATTACTCTCTTTCCTTGATTTATGCATGCACGTGTGACACGATGCGTGGGAAACATGTGGATTTACTATTGTAGGACTATAGAAAGCCATGATAAAAGGGCGAGAAAATTAACATCCCAACCGCCTCCCTCTGCTTCGTATGAGTCTTGCCTGCTCCCCCAGCTCCAATCATCGTAAGAATGCATGTTGTCATGGAGAAAGTCACATCCTCGTTGACGTTGTCCTGGACTAGGGGGTACTAAACACATTATCCTGTAGGTGTGGTACGGGCTGATGACTCCTAGATATCCGAAGAATGGACCATGTTTATCATGGTCTTTGGTGTACTCAAGATCAAATCCTCCGAAGACTTGGCGCACACTTAAAGACATGTTCAAATCATCGGCAAGCTTATCGCTAGATGTAACCGACCTACATGTAACCTAGGTACCCCAAGTCCCTATATAAGCCGAGGGGGTTAGTTGGTAGAGTTAAGTATGACTCATACACATACGATCTCGAGGTAAATCACCATGTACTTTATACTCCATCACAATCAATACTTCAGAGGCAGGACATAAGGTATTACTTCTTCAAGAGCGCCCGAACCTGGGTAAAATAATGTGTCCCTCTTTGTCATGTTACCATCAAGCTAAATCATCAGCTCGGGGCCCCTACCCGAGAGGCCGAGATCTTCCATATTTAAACCCAGCATTGGTGGCCCATACAGGTCCTGGTGTGTGGTCAAAACGGCTCGATGGCTCATCCTCGGATGGCTTACCACATGACATGTTGATACATCACCATCATATACATAATTTTTTTATCGTTTCATGCTATTATATTATAAATCTTGTATGCTTTACATGTCATTTTATGTTGTTTTTATGGACTAACTTATTAATTGAGTGCCCGATGTTAGTTCCTATTTTTTGCATGTTTTTTGTTTTCCACATATCCATACCAAATGAAGTACAAATGCAATGTAACTTTTTGATCATTTAAAAAAAATAGACAGTGGAAGCTTCAGGAGGAGGCCAGACGCACCACAAGGAATAAGGGCGCGTCTTCGGGGGTAGGGCGCACCCAGGTGCCGTGTCCCCCCCATGGGTCCGTTTGACCTAAAACCAATGCTATAAATTCCCATATATCCAGAAACCCTCGGAGAGAGACCTGAAACAATTTTATCACCACCGCAAACCTCTATTCTTCAGCAATCCAAATCTGGAGCCCTCTACTGGCAATTTACCGGAGGGGGCAATCATAGGGGAGGCTGATACGTCTCCAACGTATCTATAATTTTTGATGGTTCCATGTTATTATCTTGTCAAACTTTGGATGTTTTGTATGCATTTTATATCTTTTTTGGGACTAACTTATTAACTCAGTGCCAAGTGCCAGTTCCTGTTTTTTTTCTCGTTTTTTTGACCTTTTTCAGAGGAGAATATTAAACGGAGTCCAAACGGAATAAAACCTCCGAAAAGATTTTTTCGCAACAGAAGATACGCAGGGAGCTTGAGAACCAAGGCAAAGCGCACCAAGGGAGGCCACAAGCCCCCTAGCCGCGGCTGGGGGGGGGGTCGGCGCCTAGCAGGATTGTGGGCCCCATGTGTCTCCTTTGCCCTACTTCTTCCGCCTATAAATCCGTGAAAAATCTGAAACCATGGGGGAGAGCCACGAAAATACTTTTCCGCCGCCGCAAGCTTCTGTCTCCGCAAAATCCCATCTGGGGCACATTCTGGTGCCCTGCCGGAGGGGGATCCGGACATGGAGGGCTTCTTCATCAACACCATTGCCTCTCCGATGATGCGTGAGTAGTTCACCACAGACCTTTGGGTCCATAGCTAGTAGCTAGATGACTTCTTCTCTCTCTTGGATCTTTAATACAAAGTTCTCCATGATCTTCATGGAGATCTATCCGATGTAATCTTCTTTTGCGATGTGTTTGTCGAGATCCGATGAATTGTGGATTTATGATCAGATTATCTACGAATCTTATTTGAGTTTCTTATAATCTCTTATATGCATGATTTCATATCCTTGTAATTCTCTTCGAGTTGTGGGTTTCGTTTGGCCAACTTGATCTATAATTCTTGCAATGGGAGAAGTGCGTGGTTTTGGGTTCATACCGTGCGGTGACCTCACCCAGTGACAGAAGGGGTAGCGAGGCACGTATCATGTTGTTGCCATCAAGGGTAAAAAGATGGGGTTTATATCTATTGTATGAATTAATCCCTCTACATCATGTCATATTGCTTAAAGCGTTACTCTGTTTGTTATGAACTCAATACACTAGAGGCATGCTGGATAGCGGTCGATGTGTGGATGTGTGGAGTAATAGTAGTAGATGCAGAAAGTATCGGTCTACTTGTCTCGGACGTGATGCCTATATGTATGATCATTGCCTTAGATATCATCATGACTTTGCGCGGTTCTATCAATTGCTCGATAGTAATTTGTTCACCCACCGTAATATTTGCTATCATGAGAGAAGCCTCTAGTGTACACTATGGCCCCCGGGTCTACTTCACATCATATTTTCAGCCCTACACTTTTACTTTGTTGCACTTTCCGCCTTCATATCTCACCTTGCAATCAATCGTGAAGGGATTGACAACCCCTTTGTAGTGTTGGGTGCAAGTTTGCTGTTTTTGCACAGGTACTTTGGAGACTTGGCTTGATACTCCTACTGGATTGATACCTTGGTTCTCAAACTGAGGGAAATACTTACTGCTGCTGTGCTGCATCACCCTTTCCTCTTCAAGGGAAAAACCAACGCAAGTTCAAGAGGTAGCAAGAAGAATTTCTGGCGCCATTGCCGGGGAGGAGGATCAAGTCAAGAATAGTCTCCCATCAACGTGCCAATTTCTGGCGCCGTTGCCGGGGAGCATCAAGTCAAGAATAGTATTCCTCCAACGTGTCAATCTGTGGCAGCGGGATTATTCTAAGTGAAGCTTATCCAAGTAACCTTCGCAAACTCATCTCTTGCATTTACTTTTTTGCCTCTCGTTTTCCTCCCCCCCACTTCTGAAAAACAAAAATTTACAAACATATTTACCTTTTTCGTTTGCCCTTTTCTTTCGATTGCTTTCTGTGCGCTTGTGTCCTTGTCTGCTTGCTGAAGTCGCCAACACTGTAAACACCAAACTTTGTGACTTCTCGAATACTAATAATAATGATTTTATTAGTACTCCGATTGCTCCCGCCACTAGTGCGGAATCATATGAAATCAATGCTGCTTTGCTGAATCTTGTTATGAAAGAGCAATTCTTCGGCCTTCCTAGTGAAGATGCCGCTTCCCATATTAATACCTTCATTGAGTTATGCGATATGCAAAAGAAGAAAGATGTGGATAATGATGTGATTAAATTGAAGCTATTTCTGTTCTCATTGCGAGATCGAGCAAAAACTTGGTTTTCATGTTTGCCCAAAAATAGTATTGATTCTTGGAACAAGTGCAAAGATGCTTATATATCCAAGTATTTTCCACCAGCTAAGATTATCTCTCTCCGTAATGATATCATGAATTTTAAGCAACTAGATCATGAACATGTTGCACAATCTTGGGAGAGAATGAAATTGATGATTAGAAATTGTCCCGCTCATGGCTTGAGTATTTGGATGATTATACGAATCTTCTATGCTGGTTTGAATTTTGCTTCTAGAAATATCTTGGACTCCGCCTCCGGTGGAACTTTCATGGAAATCACATTAGGATAAACCACAAAACTCCTAGACAATATCATGACAAACTATTCTCAGTGGCACACTGAAAGGTCACCTACTAGTAAAAAAGTACACGCTATAGAAGAAATTAACTCGTTGAGTGCTAAGATGAATGAGTTAATGAAATTGTTTTCTAGTAAAGGTGCTCCTCTAGATCCAAATGATATGCCCTTGTCTTCCTTTATTGAGAGTAGCAATGAGAGCTTGGATGTTAATTTTTTTGGTAGGTATAATTTTGGCAACAACAATGCTTTTAGAGGAAACTATATTCCTAGGACTTTTCCTAATAATCCCTCTAATAACTTTGGAAATTCCTACAACAATGCTCATGGAAATTAAAATAAATTACCCTTTGATCTAGAGAGTAATATTAAAGAGTTTATCAACTCGCAAAAGATTTTCAATGCATCCATAGAAGAAAAACTACTCAAAATTGATGATTTGGCTAGGAGAGTTGATAGAATGTCTCTTGATATTGATGCTTTGAAATTGATATGTGCTCCTCCCAAGATCAATATGGATGAAAATTTGAAAGCTATGCGTGTTTCCATGAATGAGAGTAAAGAAAGAACCGCCCAAATTCGTGCTAGACATGAATGGCTTAAAAAGGTGTGTTCTCGTGATGAGAATCACGAAGATCTTAAAGTGCTTGGTGTGACTCCCATTGAATCCTTGTTTTATAGTGTCAAACCTAATGATTATGGGGCTGGATATGAATCCACTTTGGTGGAAAAACGCCCCAATGATTCGGAGTCCATCTATCTTGATGCTAAAAGCATTAAAAGTGGAGTAGAGGATATCAAAACTTTGAGTGGTAATGAAATTACTACTTTGGATTTCAAGGAATTCAATTATGATAGTTGCTCTTTGATTGAATGTATTTCCTTGATGCAATCAATTATAACTCTCCACACACTTATAGCCAAAACAAGGCCTTTACCGATCATATCGTCGGTGCTATGGTGAAATCTCTTGAAGAGAAACTTTAATTGGAAGTTTCCATTCCTAGAAAACTTCATGATGAGTGGAAACCTACTATCAAAATCAAGATAAAAAACTATGAATGCAATGCTTTGTGTGATTTGGGTGCTAGTGTTTCCGCGATTCCAAAGTCTTTATGTGATGTTCTAGGCTTCAATGAGAATGATGAGTGCTCTCTTAATTTGCATCTGGCTGATTCTACTGTTAAGAAACCTATGGGAAGGATCAATGATGTTCTTATTATTGCAAATAGGAACTATGTATCCATAGATTTCATTGTGCTTGATATTGATTGCAATCCGACATGTCCTATCATTCTTGGTAGACCTTTCATAAGGACTATTGGTGCTGTCATCGATATGAAGGAAGGGAATATTAGATTTCAATTTCCATTAAAGAAGGGCATGGAACATTTTCCTAGAAAGAAAATAAGATTGCCTTATGAGTCCTTGATGAGGGCTACTTATGGTTTGAGTACCAAAGACGACGATACATGATTCTTTCGCCTTATGCCTAGCTAAGGGCGTTAAACAATAGCGCTTGTTAGGAGGCAACCCAATGAATTTATCTTTGCTTTTTGCTTTAAATTTTTTTGCGTCCACACCATCATAAGTCTGTTATGATTGTGTTTTTTGTGTTTCTTTTTGTGTTTGAGCCAAGTAAAACCTTTATGACTAGTTTTGGTGATGGTTGTTTGATCATGCTGGAAAAAGACAGAAACTTTTCGCTCACACAATTATTTTTCGTTTTTATTTAGAAAGATATTTTGAGTTGATTATTTTTGCTTCTGGTTGATATGCCAATTGCCCAAATTTTCGTAATTTTTCAGAATTTTTTAGATACCAGAAGTATACACATTACTACACACTGGTCTGTTTTTGACAGATTCTGTTTTTGTTGTGTTGATTGCTTATTTTGATAAAACTATGGATAGTATCGGGGGGTACTAGCCATGGAGAAGTGAGAATACAGTAATCTAACACCAATATAAATAGAAATAAAGTTTGCTACAATACCTAAAGAGGTGGTAGTTTGTTTTCTTGTGCTAATGATATCACGAGTTTCTGTTTAAGTTTTGTGTTGTGAAGTTTTCAAGTTTTGGGTGATGTTCTCATGGACAATGGGATAAAGAATGGAAAGATCTCAAGCTTGGGGATGCCCAAGGCATACCAAGCCAAATTCAAGGACACCAAAAAGCCTAAGCTTGGGGATGCCCTGGGAAGGCATCCCCTCTTTCGTCTTCAATCCATCGGTAACATTACTTGGAGCTATA
Source organism: Hordeum vulgare subsp. vulgare (assembly GCF_904849725.1). NCBI lineage: Eukaryota > Viridiplantae > Streptophyta > Magnoliopsida > Poales > Poaceae > Hordeum > Hordeum vulgare. The sequence goes on along the minus strand of NC_058522.1, from coordinate 135,678,456 downwards.
TTTTTATTCACCACATGATATGTGTTTTACTTGGAGCGTCGTGTATTGTAGGAGTCTTTTCTTTTCGTTGTGTCACAATCATCCTTGCTGCACACCTTTTGAGAGAGACATGCACTCATCGTGAATTTGCTAGAATACTCATTGAGCTTCCCTTATATCTTTTGAGTTAGGCAATTTAGCTCACATGTGCTTCACTTATATCTTTTGAGCTAGATAACATTGCTCTAAGTGCTTCACTTAGATATTTTAGAGCACGACGGTATCATATTTTGGAGAAATAAGAACTCTCGATCTTCACTTATATCTTTTTGAGAGTGCTCTCTCTGAGTAACTTGGTAGTTGGCTTGTGCTATGAAAGTAGTCCTAAATATGATAGGCATCCAAAGAGGATACAATAAAACTTCCATATTATTGTGCATTGATTAGAAAGAGAAGTTTGATTCCTCTCAATTAGTTTTGAGACATGGATTTGGTAATATTAAGAGTCATGTTAGTAGGGTGTTCTGAATCTAGAAATACTTGTGTTGAAGTTAGTGATTCCCGTAACATGCACGTATGGTGAACCATTATGTTAGGAAGTCAGAGCATAATTGATTTATTGATTCTAATCCTTTGTGTTGCGGTCGGGATCGCACGATGGTTAACACCTACCAACCCTTCCCCTAGGAGTATGCGTTTAGCAATTTGTTTCGATTACTAATAAAAACTTCCGCAATAAGTATGTGAGTTCTTCATGACTAATGTGAGTCCATGGTATAGATGCACTTTCACCTTCCAGCATTGCTAGCCTCTCTAGTGCCGTACAACTTTCGCCGGTACACAATACCACCATAGACCTTCCTCAAAACAGCCACCATGCCTACCTATCATGGCCTTTTCATAGCCATTCCGAGATATATTGCCATGCAACTCCCACCGTTCCGTCTCATGACATGTGCCGTCACTTTCATATTGCCATTGCATGATCGTAAGATAGCTAGCGAGTCATACGCTAAGCTAGATCGTTGCACATCCCGGTACACTGGCAGAGGCATTTCCTATGGAGTCATAATTTTCCTAAGCATTGAGCTGTGAGTAAATAAAAGTGTGATGATCATCATTATTAGAGCATTGTCCCATGTGAGGGAAAATGAAAAGAGGCCAAAGTTTCCCACCAAAAAAATGAAAAAAAGAGAGGCCGAAGATCCCAAACAAAAAAAAGAGAGAGAAAAAGAGAGAAGGGACAATGCTACTATCTTTTTCCACACTTGTGCTTCACAATAGCACCATGTTCTTCATGATTGAGAGTCTCTTGTTTTGTCACCACCATATACTAGTGGGAATCTTCATTATATAATTTGGCTTGTATATGAATCTTATTTTGTTCTTCAATACAAAGTTCTCCATGATCTTCATGGAGATCTATCCGATGTAATCTTCTTTTGCGGTGTGTTTGTCGAGATCTGATGAATTGTGGATTTATGATCAGATTATCTATGAACATTATTTGAGTTTCTTCTGATCTCTTATATGCATGATTTCATATCCTTTGTAATTCTCTTCAAGTTGTTGGTTTCGTTTGGCCAACTTGATCTATAATTCTTGCAATGGGAGAAGTGCTTAGTTTTGGGTTCATACCGTGCGGTGACCTCACCAAGTGACAGAAGGGGTAGCGAGTTACGCATCATGTTGTTGCCATCAAGGGTAAAAAGATGGGGTTTATATCTATTGCATGAATTTATCCCTCTACATCATGTCATCTTGCTTAAGGCGTTACTCTGTTTGTTATGAACTCAATACACTAGATGCATGCTGGATAGCGGTCGATGTGTGGAGTAATAGTAGTAGATGCAGAAAGTATCGGTCTACTTGTCTCGGACGTGATGCCTATATGTATGATCATTACCTTAGATATCGTCATGACTTTGCGCGGTTCTATCAATTGCTCGACAGTAATTCGTTCACCCACCGTAATATTTGCTATCATGAGAGAAGCCTCTAGTGAACACTATGCCCCCCGGGTCTACTTCACATCATATTTTCAGCCCTACACTTTTACTTTGTTTCACCTTCCGACTTCAGATCTCACCTTGCAATCAACCGTGAAGGGATTGACAACCCCTTTGTAGTGTTGGGTGCAAGTTTGCTATTTTTGCGCAGGTACTTTGGAGACTTGGCTTGATACTCCTACTGGATTGATACCTTGGTTCTTAAACTGAGGGAAATACTTACTGCTACTGTGCTGCATCACCCTTTCCTCTTCAAGGGAAAAACCAACGCAAGCTCAAGAGGTAGCAGAGGCCATCTTCGTTAACCTCTTGCTTCCTCCATGATGATGTGTGAGTATTTCCCACGCGACCTACGGGTCCATAGCTGTAGCTAGATGGCTCTCTCTATCTCTCTCTTTTAGGATCTTCAATACATAGATCTCTTCGGAGACCTATTCAATGTAATTCTCGTGGTGCATTTAATGGGATCTGATGAATCATGGGTTTATTATCAGATTATTCATTGAAAGTAATTGAGTCTTTTTAGATCTATTATGTGTAACTTTGTAGCTATGTATACCGTCTAACCTATGAGTTTTCTTTGGCCGAGTTAATGAGTAGATCATCATAGGGAGTGGTGCATATTAGTTGGTTCAATCTTGTAGTGTCCTTACTATGTGACAGGAGGGGTTGCATGACAAGTATTTTATTATTTGATCTTACTTTGTCTACATTATGCCATGTTGCTTAAAGCGTTACTCTATTTGTTATGAACTTAATACTTTGATATGCATGCTCACTAGTGCAGGAAGGTCCTAAGACGACACATGAACACGAGACCCTTTGACCAAACTATGTGTGATCCATCAATCACAAACAGTATAGTTCTAGCTCCGTCGCCAATAAAATGAATTATGTGCAATGGCTGGTCCATCAAGCACGATTCATATGGGACTTGCGTTTGCGATGTGTGGCATACAGTTGGTCCTTGTAAACTGTTTAGAATTAGCCAAGAAAACACAAACGGTTAGCAAAATACATATGTGTACGAAGTACGATATATAGTTCACTTGAACAAACTGTTTGCACTGATCCAGCAGAACATAAATGATTTAGTGTAAGAAGGTGTGTGTGATACCCAACAAGCAAGTCAGTAATCAGAATTGTGTGGGAAGAGCTATAATAACAAAGACGATTCCTCGTGATAAGTTGTATGTGTTGTAGGCAGACGATTGTGGGTAAATAATTCTCAGCGATTGATGATATCATCACCGACGTGTTCCTTAGTTTTATCGTATGAGATGTGATTTTCTCTGTTTGCGCAACATCTAAGCTGTGAATCACGACGACATGGTGGCTCCATGTGGAAGGAAGCCGGCAACGCACGTGGATGGATGCGAGCATAGCATGCCACGACCTCCTCAACCTAGAGCAATCGTTATTATTATTATTAATCATTTGTGCACTTGCAATTTCTTCCTCCTCTATCCCATCTTGTCACCACGTTGCCGCCCAAGGACTCTAGTGCAAGATTCGTCACCACACGTGTGTTTCTTTTGGCCACGCGTCGGCATGATGAGGCGTTAGCCAGCCCATTCATGCATGCAACCGTGCAAGTTGCCGCGCACAACTGTGCTACGACACTAGCTTCCCGCCCGACTCGACGAAATCCCCAAAACCACAATGCTTGCCAGCCTGCTATATAAACCCTCACAACCGGCCACTACACATCGCTTTCATCCTCTTGATCCCCATAGCTTATCTAGTTTGCTTCTCCCCTAATAGTCAATGGAATCGGTCGTTCGTCATCGCTCTACCACTCCACTAAAGGACAACTCTAGCAGGGAGAATTCACCACGTCGGCACGACAGTCCTCTGAAGCTTGTAGTGCATGTGGTTTCCCTGGTGGGTTAATACGTCTCCATCCTATCTACTTTTCCTAATGCTCTTTCTCTTGTTTTGGACTCTAATTTGCATGATTTGAATGAAGCTAACCCGGACTAACGTTGCTTTCAGCAGAACTATCATGGTGTTATTTTTGTGCAAAATTAAAAGTTCTCGGGATGGAGTGAAACTTTTTGGAGATTTTTTCTAGAATAAATGAAAAATACCGGAACGAAGACCCACCAGAGGGGAGACCACATGCACCCACTAGACATGAGGCCACATGCACCCACTAGACCCCCTTGGCGCAACCTGGTGTCCAATGGGGCCCACGTGTCTTGACTGGCCCTAATTCCAGCACTAGAAAATCCTATTTCTGGAGAAAAGAATCACAGAGGAAGTTTCATCGTGTTTCATGATAAGGAGTTGCAACCACCTCCTATTCTTCATCGGGAGGCCTGATCTGGAGTCCGTTTGGGGCTTTGGAGAGGGGAATCTTCGGTCTTTGTCATCACCAACCCTTCTCCATCGCCAATTCCATGATGCTCTCCACCAGGAGTGAGTAATCCCTTCATAGGCTTGTTGGTCAGTGAAGAGCTGGATGAGATTCATCATGTAATTGAGTTAGTTTTGTTAGGGCTTGATCCCTAGTATCCACTATGTTCGAAGATAGATGTTGTTATGACTTTTGCTATGCTTAATGCTTGTCACTAGGGCCCGAGTGACATGATTTAAGATTTGAACCATTTATTTTTTCACCATTAGATCTATGTTCTTGATCCAATATTGCAAGTTATATGCACCTACTACATGTTAGGATCCGCATACCCCAAAGTGACTATAATTGGGATTCTTTCTGGTGATTACTGTAGTATGATGAGTTCATGTATTCACTACGTGTTAATGCTTTGTTCTCGGTCTCTATTAAAAGGAGGCCTTAATATCCCTTAGTTTCCTTATGGACCCCACTCCATGGGAGGGTAGGACAAAAGATGTCATGCAAGTTCTTTTCCATAAGCACGATGACTATTTACGGAATACGTGCCTACATTATATCGATGAACGGGAGCTAGTTTATGTCGCCCTATGTTGTGACTGTGATATGATGAATATTATCCAGCAATATCACCGATCGAGTGCCTATGAGGTTTCCACATATTGTGCTTGCTAAGTTACTACTGTTACTACTCGTGTTACGACTGCTACAAAATTGCCCACACTTTTACCGTTACTGCTGCTACTATTACCACTCCTATCAAAACTATCATATTATTGTGCTACTGATCACTGTGTTGTAGATACTAAATATCCAAGTGTGGTTGAGTTGACAACTCAGCTGCTAATACGTGCAAATATTCTTTGGCTCCCCTTGTGTCAAATCTATAAATTTGGGTTGAATACTCTACCCTCGAAAACTATCGCGATACTATATACTTGTGGTTATCAGGAACATTTTCTAGCGTTGTTGCCGGGGAGCATAACTATATTTCCTGAGTCACTTGGGATATCTATTTATTGATCACTATGAAGAATTTGAAAGATACAAGAACCAAGATCGTTCGCCCTAAGAGGAGGGGAGGTAAGGAACTGCCATCTAGCTCTACACTTTATTCACCCTCTATTTTGAATAGACTTGCAACACCACCACCACATGCAATTAATCCTGATATGTTGCATTTTATTGATGATGATACCTCTGCTATGAATGATGCTAGTACCTTGCTTGACGATAATATGCCACTAGGTGAATTTATTGATGTACAACTTGCTAGATCTAAAGAAATTGAACATGCTAAAACTGATGATACTATCAAAACTGATGACGTTCTTGCTACTCAAAATATCAAAATACCTTTTAGCCACGACTATCCTAGAACTAAAATTCCCAAAATACCTAAAGGTTATGTTATGGATGAACAAATTGCTAGATACTTTCTTTCTTGTAAGGATAGATAAGATCTTAAGGAACTACTATGCAAGTTGAAAGAAAAATCATTGTTTCCTAGAAAGAAATATGATCCTAAGTTTGCTACTTGACCTATCTTTGTTACTGATAAGGATTATGAATTCTCTATCGACCTAGAGATAACTACTTTGGTTGAATCTGATCCTTTTCATGGCTATGAAAATGAAATTGTTGTGGCACATCTCACTAAGCTAAATGGTATAACCACCAGATTTACTAATGATGAGAAAATTCGCTTCTACTATATTCTCAAATTATTTCCGTTCTCATTAAAGGGTGATACTAAGATTTGGTACAATACTCTTTCTCCTGGTTGTGTGCGTAGTCCCCAGGATATGATTTACTACTTCTCTCAAAAATATTTTCCTGCTCATAAGAAACAAGCTGCCTTACAGGAAATATTTAACTTTGTGCAAATTGAAGAAGAGAGTCTCCCACAAGCTTGGGGGGGATTCTCCAATTACTTAATGTTTTCCTGATCATCCTCTTAAGGAAAATAAAATACTTGATATATTTTATAATGGACTATCCGATGCTTCTAGGGCCCACCTAGAGAGTTGTGCTGGTTGTGTTTTTAGGAAACAATCCGTCGAACAAGCTGAGGAATTATTGACTAATATATTGAAGAATTATGATGAATGGACACTTCCCGAACCATTGCCTAAACTCACTCCAAAGAAGAGGGGTATCTTATTCCTTAGTCCTGAAACTATGCAAGATGCAAAGAAATGTATGAAGTAAAAAGGCATTAAAGCTGAAGATGTTAAGAATTTACCACCTATCGAAGAAATCCATTATCTCAAAACACCGCCACAGGTGGTGGAGGTAAATTATCTTTTAAATTTTGATGAAGGTGACACCCCTTACAATAAACATCCTAATCAATGATTATATGAGTTTGATAATTATATTATAAAGCAAGATCATTTCAACTCCTATGTCATGAAACAATTGAAACAAAACTCTGATATGATTGCTCGATTAAGTGACTTGTTATTTAGAATCAACAATTGTGTAAGAGGTGTAGGTAAACATGCTTCTATGGTTCAAACCCAACTAGAACATGTTGCTAAATCCAAAAGTGAGTTACTTCATGAACTGACCAATAATATGAATGATCATGCTGTTAGTGTAATGACTAGAGGAGGAACAATGACTCAAGATCCACTATATCCAGAAGGTCATCCTAAAAGAACCGAACAAGATTCACCATGAATTAATGTTGATGCACCTAGTCCTTCTAGGAAGAAAAATAAAAATAAAAATGATAGGACCTTGCATACTTTTATTGAACCTGAATTAGAGAAACCTTCTCATAATGCTAATGATATCTCTATCTCTCGTGCTGATACTCAATCTGTAGTGAGCATTCACCAAGTGATAATCAAAATGATAATGATGATGCTCATATAGATGCTCAACCTGACAATGATAAAGAACGAGTTAATGATGTTGTGATAGAACCTGGTATTGATCTTGATAACCCACAACCTAAGAATAAACGTTATGATAAAAGAGATTTTGTCGCTAGAAAAAGCATGACAAAGAAAGAGAGCCATGGGTTAAAAAACCCATGCCTTATCCGCCTAAACCAACTAAGAAAAAAGATGATAAAGAATTTGATCGCTTTGCTGAAATGCTTAGGCCAGTCTTTTTACGTACTCATTTAATTGATCTTTTAAAGATGGCCTCTTATGCTAAGTACATGAAAGACATTATCACTAATAAAAGAAAAATACCTAAAGCTGAAATCTCTACCATGATTACGAATTATACTTTTAAGGATGGAGTACCTAAAAAACTAGGAGATCCATGAATACCAACTATACAATGTTCCATCAAAAATAACTACGTGAAAACTGCTTTATGTTATCTAGGAACTGGTATTAGTGTTATGCCTTTCTCTTTATACAAAAGACTTGATTTGAAAAACAAACACCTATTGAAATTTTGTTGCAAATGGGTGACAAATCAACTGCCATACCTATCGGTATTTGTGAGGATGTAGCCATTGTTGTTGCAAATGTTACGATCTTGACAAACTTTGTTATACTTGAAATTCCCGAGGGTGACAACATGTCAATTATCATTGGTAGACCTTTCCTGAATACTGCAAGGGCTGTTATTGATTGCAAGAAAAGCAAGGTCACTTTTCATGTCAATGGTAAAGAACATACGATGCATTTTCCGAGGAAACAATTTCAAGTGAACGGTGTTAATGTTATTGAAAAATCTCCGACTACCACCAATGAAAGTTTTCATATACCTCTACCTACTACCAAAAACAAATATGAAATACTTATTGTTGGGGATATGCACATCCCCATTGAGATAAATTAGTGTTTTACGAAAATTCTTCGAGATCATGCTAATTGGAAGTGGTTGTTAACAAGACTTGATCAACCCTGTTAATGAATCATTTTCAAGAAGCATGATGTCGATAAATTCAGTAGGCACAACTCTATGTATCCATTTAACTTCTCCTGTTGTTTTTATTTTAAATATAATAAATGTCATGATTATCCGGTTTTCTAGTTTTTTTGTGGAATAAAAAAGGGCCAAAAAATAAAAGTTCTCCAAATGACCTGAAATTTTACATGATTTTTTCCTAAATATTTGAGAATATCTCGCACTAAAATCATGGGAGGGGGGGTGTCCCAGGTGGACACAAGACACCAGGGTGCACCACCCCCACTAGGCACGACCAGGTGTCTAGTGGCCCCATGGAGGGTCCCCTCACTTATTCCTTTGGCTCACTTAGTCACCTACCTCCAGAAATAAAAATCCATGTATCCATCTCTCTCGTGTTCTTGCTCTCAAACCCGTGGATTTCGATCTTTGTGCTCGAAACTCCACTTCTGAAACTGTTTTGGTGGATTGCTCCTTGGTATGTAACTCCCCAAGTCGTCCAATTAGTTTTTACATAGGTGGTTTATCTTAGAAGTAATTAGCTACTCTAGGTGCTGCTGTAGATGAGCTTGCATGTTAAATTCTTGAATTTACAAGTAGTTTGAATGCTTGTTTTGGGCTCTAGGCATCCCTATGACTAGTTGCTATCATTCTTGTGAAGTTTTGTTATCCTTAATTTTTTACCCAAAAATATTCAGAAATCTATAGATAGGAATAATGAGCTGGTTCAAGAGGAGTTCTTCGAGGAGGAAGTCCTCGGAGGCATCATCGAGTGAGACTCCGATACGACAATATTATGCAGAGCCAAGTGAAAATTCGATGCAAGAAGCCCACGCCAAATCATGCCTCTGGTCAAGTGATGACTTCATGTTGGGTGCAGGCATTAAGGAAGAATTTGAGCGATACATTCATAATGCTGAGCTCGCACCCTTCATCTTAGATAAGTGCAGGCAACATTATCATCTTACAGAAACTTACACTAAAGGATTTAAATTTTATCCTCGAGAATGCAGAGTCTCCTTTAACCTCTACGAAAATGCCTTCACTATATCTCTAGACGATTTTTGTGATGCGTGCAAAATTCCACGTTGGGGTTCGCTAGACGAACCACCAAAATCTGAATATGAGGCATTTTTAACTAGACTTTGCTTTGGAAAGGTAGGGGAGTAACTCAATGTAGAATAAATAGTATACATTTTCCTTTAATTCGTTACCTAGCATTCTTTAATGGAAAATGCATAGTGGGCAAGCAAGATTGTAGTACATTATATGCCCCAGACTTGAGTCTCCTGCATACTAAGTTAACTATAATTAAATGCTATAATCTTGGAGCAATCATAACACGCATATTGCAACGCAATTCTGACAATGGCAATTTTTAGGGCGAAATTTATGCCTCCCGTTTAGTTGAGAAGTGTGGCGTGTCACCACGGTCTAGTGACCCTATTCTTCCTACTCAGTATTTAAATTTTGAGGCCATGAAGTGCCACAAGTTCATAAAGGCCACCGCTATTGATTATAACTACAAACCGATGTTTAATAAAAAAAATCTATTGTGCGTGTTATTTTGCGAGCACCCCCTCTTTGATTATTAGGGAAAAGGAATATATTATTTCTATGAGAGGGAGGCACATGAGTACAAAGTGGCAGTGGAGGCTTCCCGTGAGGCCGTGGAGGCTGCACCAAGGGCTTCCATGAGTTACCATACTAACTATCACCGATGCAACTATGGGTGGTGATTACCAAGCTAGGCCAAAAGCCTAAGCTTGGGGGAGTGCGTGTTTCCACCGACCTTACATTCATGCTTACGCATTCTAGTTGTCAATAATCACACTCTTGTATTGTATAATCCTTGTTAGATATAGTTTTCTTGCTTTCTTCTTTTGTATTTGAAAAACTTGCAGAAAACCCAAAAAGATTTCTCTTTTCTTCTTTTACTTGTTCGAAGGTTTCCCGTGTAAATAGTTTTTCTCGTTTTAGTTTGTCCTTCTTTAGTTTGCTTTCTTCTTGAAAATCTAAAAACTCCAAAAATATTTTAGTGTGTTTCTCTGAATTTGTTTTCCCTTCTTTGAGTTATACCCAAGGGGAAGACCACGATGAAAATATTGAGTGGCTGGCATATAGATTGTTATTGATCTAATAAAGAGCCCATATTACTTCGTCTTCTCCTTCTGAATAAAATGTTGAATATTCTAGCTTAGTCCATGACACTCTTTTACTATTATTGTTTTCATATCATTCGGTCGTGCAAGTGAAAGGCAGTAATGACGATATTTGATGAAGTGACTGTGGCAAAGAGAAGCGGGTATGAACTCAACTTGTTTTTGTTTTTTGTAAATATGTTTAGACCAGTATCCATGATTCAACATATTATGATCAAACATGTTTGCAGTGACAATTAGCGATTATTGTTGTTCATGCCATGCTTAAGTAGCTAGGAGTTGATAATGATTTATCTTGGATGTCAACATGCATTAAAATGGTTGTGATGTAGTATGATGATATGGTATCCTCCTTTGAATGTTCGAGTGGCTTGACTTGGCACTTGTTCACACATGTAGTTGAATCAAAACCAACATAGCCTCCATGATTTTTTATGTTCATGGTGTTTATATCCCACTCATGCTAGTATGCAACGGTAATTATTCATAAAGCATGTTCATGACCGTCTTTGCTCTCTAGCTGGTCGCTTACCAACCTATTTGCTAGCCTTCGCCTGTACTAAGCGGGAATACTGCTTGTGCATCAAAATCCTTGAAACATAGTTATTCCAGATGAGTCAATCCACCAATCCTTTGCGCCAATACAGAAACGTTTATGATGACGCAATGCACCAATCCTTCATGCCAAATTTTCACTTGTCTACTCATGAAGTAAACATAGCTCTCGATTTGCAAACGACTATTCAATGTGAAACATTTGCGATGGGTGTTTATTTAAAGAAAAATATTGATATTTTCTGATTTACTTTGATTACTATGTGAATTTGGATATAAGTACTTAGTTGATCAAACCATAGATTTCATTTAATCAAGTTATGACTTTACATTACTAGGATAGGGATATAATATAAAGAAAGCTAGTTGCAGCAGTGGCGTCATGCACCGGCTTTGTCGTGTTTCGGGAGGTTGTTGTTCAAGTCTTCAAACAAGAAAATAATGTTATGTACTTCCCAATCAAAGAGTCGATCGTCCCATAATCGACGGGCTCGGGTTCGGGGGGCGATGCTACAAGGAAGCGATCGAGCGCAACATCCCAATCCGTTGAAGGGGTCAGGACATGTCTAGGCATGGTGGGTACATGCACTCACATGGTGATACGTCCCAACGTATCTATAATTTCTCCTTGTTCCATGATCTTTTGGGTGACATTGTTATATGTTTTGCTACACTTTTATATCATTTTACACATATTTGGACTAACCTACTAACTCAGTGCACCCAGTGCCAGTTTCTGTCTACTGATGTCTATTTTGCACGGGCTTTTACCCAATTTTTCGAAGCCCGAAAAAATCCAGAAAAAATATATAAAAAATCAGCAAAACAGAAGCTTTCGGATCACCGAAGGAGGGCCAAAGCGGGGCCAGGGGCCTCCCAGGCAGCCTGCTAGCACGACCATGCCCTAGATCGCGCCAGGAGGTCGCCTGGGTGGGTCCCTATGACACACTCGGTTTAATCGTATGCTAATCATACACGCAAATGCTTACGATCAAACCCAAGGAGTCACGGGAAGATATCACAACACAACACTAGACACAAATAAAACAATATCAGCTTCATATTACAAGCCTGGGGCCTCGAGGGCTAGAATACAGAAGCTCGATAAACACATGAGTTAGCGGAAGCAACAAATATTTGAGTACACACATAAAACATGGGGTGCTTTAGAGAAGGCTAGCACAAAAGATACAACGATCGAACGAGGCGACGCCTCCTGCCTGGGAACCTCCTAACTACTCCTGATCATCACCGGCGTCCACGAAGTAGTAGGCAACATCGGGGTAGCAGTCATCGTCGGCGGGGACCTCCATATCATGGGCTCCATCATCTGGTCGCGGCAGATGGATCAAGGGGGCAAGGGGGAGCAAAGCAGCGGTGAGTACTCATCCAAAGTACTCGCTAGTTTTACATCAGAACTATTCTAAGTATGCATCAGCAACAAAGAAGGGGGGTGATGATATGTGGACTGACTGCAGCAATGCGAGAAAAGAGAGAGAAGGCCTAGGCCTATCGAATACTAGCATCTTCAGGGTCTTGCAGCAATAGACGAGAGTAGAGCAGGGGTAAAACATTAATAGTCATATTGTTGCAGCAATATTAAAGTGAGGTCACGCCTAGAGATCCTCCCTCGACTCCCTGTGAGGAAGCAATTCCGAGGCAAACTAATTCCAGTTAAGTAACAATTGTAGTTGTATAAGATCAGGGCACAACTCCAAGTCGTCCTGTAACCGTGGACACGGCTATTCGAATAGTTAATTTTCATCCCTGCAGGGGTGCACCACATGTCCTGTCACGCTTGATAACACACTGGTCGAACACACTTTTCTGGGTCCTTCCCGGCCTCGGAATATCGACACGTCGCAGCCCCACCTAAGACTAATCAGAGAGGCCAGCCCGCCGGTCTAACTCCTAAGCACAAAGGTTTGGTGGGCCCAGTTCCCCTTCGCGCTCCTGCATGTGGCGTGGGCGGCCGACGTAAGTCCTAGCATCCCTTAATCACAAGCGCGATGCATCTTGGGACCACTCGGGCGCGCGCCGCTACAGTGCTGACATCTGAAAAGCTTCGACTGATACCTCGACACCGAGTACCCATAATTCTTCCCGCGTAGCCGGTTAGTGTAAAAAGGTCTCCAACCAACCCAGATCAAATACCCAAATCCATTAACATTTTAATTAGGCCATCGACACAATCTCGCGGGAATCCACCCGGCTTACAACTAATCACCAATGATCCCAGTAACATGGTCGAGTAACTGTGTGGTCGAAACATCGGGGGAAATCCGAGGTATCACCCTCGTTGGATTCTGAACGATGTATCCGTCAAGGTGGGCTTAGAGGAATCACCCTCGGGGGTCCCACACTTGAGGGGTTGTACGACAGAGGCATCTTCGGGAATGGTGAAAGAGGAATCACCCTCGATAACCACTACCAACTAGCTATACTACAGAGATATCATCAGGAGTACTTAGTGAGGTGTCACCCTCGGTACCCGATAGTATCTGTGTAGCTCGTACAACTAAGGGGGTGTATGTGATGTGACGGGTCTGGCTCGTCGATCAGGGATGGAGATTTGAAAACAAGCGGGGCAACTGGACTATGGGGTCAGAGGGGATGACTGCTCCACCTATACTAAGCGTATTAAAGGTACATGACAGAAAGTAGCAGTTCATCAAAAATAGGCTATGCATCAGATATAGGAGCTAACTACAGCAGTAGCAAGATACTAATGCAAGCAGTAGGAAGAAAGACATAGGCGATATAGGAATGATCAAGGGGGGTTTGCTTGCCTTGCTGCTCTGCGGCAAAGGACTGATCGGCAGGGTCGTAGATGTACCCGGCAGCAACGTCAGTCTCGGGGTCTACCGGTAAGAAGAGGGGGAAGAAACAATAAATAATAGCAACGGTGCAACACAATGCATGACATGGCAAGATGCACGCTAGACATGAGCTAACGCAGCAACATCCGTCATAGACGGGTCGGAAGAATATCTGACGATATTTTCCCGAGTCTCGGGCTACTACCGGTCAGACTGGAAACGATGGAAATGTTCCACGTTTGCTATGCTAGGGACGCATGACAGACGAATGGACCGTGTATCCGGGTTCGTCTCGTTCTGCTGATCAACTTTCATGTTGAAAATATTTTGATCTGACTTACGGTTTAATTAATATTAATTTTTAAAGTTTTATTCAACAATTAGGAATTAAAAACAGATTTAAATAATTTAATAAAATGCTATTATGACATCAGCATGATGTCATGCTGACATCAACAGTTGACTGGTCAACTTACCAGTGGGTTCCGAACATCATATGCACAAGTTTTAATTAAGATTAAATATTAATTAATCAGATTAATTTAGTGGGGGACCCACATGTCATACTCTAATTATTCTAATTATCCAATTAATTAATTAATTAATATATCTATTTATTTATTTAATAAGAACATTATTTTTATATTTTCATTTTTCACATTTACTCAAAAGAGGGTGTGGGCCTCCCTGTCATAGACATCGGGGTGCGTTGGCCCCACCGGTAAGTGGATTTAGGCCAAATACACATTTTTACTTACAGATACATAACCAAACAATTAACGTATTCTCCATATACCTATATACGCAAATACATACATCATGCATCTCATACATACAAAATACGTACGGCGTTTATACATACATACATACACAATACAACATTTATTTTTATTTCTTTCTCACATCTCACAACTTCCATATCTTCGTTAACACACGCTCAACTTCACAGTGAGAGAGTTATATCTCCAAGATCACCTACGCGAATCTAACGGCGTCGGATCGGAACGCCGTTTGCCGAAACGGAACCAGGACAACGCGAGGAAAGAGATGGTGGGAGGAGCCCGAGGAGGGGCTCACCGACGTTGACGAGAGGGCCCGGTGAATCCGGAGTTCTCGTGAGGCGGAGGTGACGGCGAGGAGGAAGACGAGGCAGTGACGGTGGTGGCGCCGTGGTGGTGATGTCGGTGAGGACGGTCGCCGGAGAGGCCTCCCGGAGGGGCCAACCGGCGTGACAACGAGGAGGGGTCTCCCTGCCCGGTCCCTCCTGGACCGAGCGGGAGGAAGGGGTCGACGGGGCTGAGGCGGTCGGCTGCCAGGGGATGGTGCCGCGGTAGGAGGCCGACGGGGGTTGGAGACCAGGGGCTAGGGAGGTGCAGGGGGGTCGGGCGAGAGGGATCAGGCGGTGGAGTGGGGATCTGGGGGGGCTCGGCCGACGGGAGGATCCGGTATGGCTCGGTCGGCCGACGGGATCTGACGGGAGGGAGGCTCGAGCGTGGGGTTCCTGGGGTCTCTCGGTGTGTCGGTGGTGGGTGGGTGGATCGGGCTGGGTAGGTGAGACTGGAGGGAGAGAACAAGAGGTGGGAGCTTGTTCCGGTACCGAGAGGGAACGAGAGATGGGTTCCTCGCCGGTGAGAGAGCGGGAGGTGTCGGTGGGATGAGGGTCCCGGGCGAGCGGTTGGGGACACGTGGGGAGGGGTCGCTGGAGGTCTTGTGACCGAGAGAAGCGGAGAGATCGGTGGAAGGGCCCCCACGAGGGGTTGGTGTGGGAGACGAGGCGAGAGCCCCTAGCGGCGGCGCTGGGAAGCGGGGGGGAGCCAGGGTCTCGCTAGGGTTTGCTCGGTGGGTGGGTGTGGCCTGGCCGGCTCGGCCACTAGGCCCAGTTGGGCCACGGGGTGGGGGGTTCTCTTTTTTTACTTTATTTTTATTATTAAATCTAATTATTTTTATTATTCACTTCTATTACTTTCTTTTATAATTTACTATATATACTTTTAATCCTTTCTTTTATTTATTTATTTTCATTTACTATATTTCTTTACTCTGTTTTATTAAAGCTCCTTTCTTAAATATATTGGGTTTATCAATGATTCCAAAAGTGCCTGATTCATTTTATACTTCGCTAGGTAATCTTTATAACTCCCGTGACACTTTCATTTCATCAACCGAATTCTTTCCTCGTTTGACTTCATCTTAAAGCATCGAATTTTGATTCGGTTTCAACCAACACGAGATCATTGATATAATTAACGATGACGTGGCATCATTAGCGCGGGATCACTGTCGCTTAATTACAATCATCACTGTAGCAAAACTCGAGGATGTCACAGTCCCACCTCCTCCGGTGCCCTCCTTTGGCCTATATTTAGAGTCCCGAGAGGAAACCCTAGCAAACTTTATGGAATCGCGAATTTCTCCATCGTTCTGCTGCCGCAGCGCTTCGAAGATCGGGCGTATCAAGAGACCTCTTCCCAGCACCCTGCCGGAGGGAGGATTGACCTCCGGGAGCTTCTCCACCACCATGGACGCTTCTCGGACGTGCCATGAGTAGTCCTCCTTGGACCATGAGTCCATGACCAGTAGCTATGTGATGTCTTCTCTCCAATCTTGTACTTCAATGGTTAGTCCTTGTGAGCTGCCCTACATGATCAAGGCATCTATGTAATTCTCTTGCTATTGCTATGCTCGGTTTGTTGGGATCCGATGGATTATGAGATTATGTTCATATTGTTATGAGTTATATATTTGATTGTCCTTTTATATTATGTTCCTTAGTGATTCTTGCATGTTCTCCGTTGCTTTTTATTGCTTTGGCCAAGTAGTAGATCATAACTCCAAGAGGGAGCGTTATGCATGATTATGGGTTCGGGCCTCTCAATGTCTAGCTTGAGCGGCAGAAACATGAGACTAGGGGATGTGCTTGTTGCCACCATGGAAAAAAATGGTGCTTGTTGACCATGGTTGCAAGGATTGTTTACCTTACGCACAGTTCGTTAATGCAGTTGTCCGTTGCTTTGAGTTTACACTTTGGGTGGGGCTCGCAACTTAATACCGATCTACTTGTCTTGGCGTACTGCCCATTACTATTGAACCTCTAACTATCAAGGAGCATAATTAGCATTGTGGTGCGATCATAATTCTATCAATTGTCCAACTGTGATTTGTTTACCCTAGCATAGTTGTTTATCGTCTTTTGAGAGACAGACACCACTAGCGAACATCATGTGACTCCGGTCCATATCACCATCATTGTTTACACCTCCATCATTTACCGCTTTCATTTACTTTACCGTTGCAATCCCTATTACCTTCCCGCTTGTGTTTTGATCCTTTGCAAACTACAAGGTCAGAGAGATTGACAACCTCCCTGTACTCATTGGGAGCAAAGTTGTTTGTTGTGTGTGCATGTCCACGTCTTCTGCTAGGGCCAGGGTGGAAGACACCTACTTGTTGATCCTAGGAGTCCTCCTGGTTCGATAAACCTTATAGTCTCTATGTGAGGGAAATTTGCTGCTGACTACATCTCTACCTTCCCCTTGGGGTATCCAACGAGGGGCGAGAAGTATATCCATCAACTCATCATCAAGCGAATTTCTGGTGCCGTTGCGGGGGACTCCGGTCTCCAAGATAGGGGAGTTGCATGCTATCCTTTACCTTTGCTTTTTAGTCTTGTTAGTTTGCTTTTTAGTTTTTTGCTTTTGAGTCTTATACCAAAAACCACAAAAAATTAGTTGCTTTGTTCTTGCTGCTATGGGTTCCACTCATTACACTAAGTTGTGTGGCTTCACTAGTTAGGCTTATGGAAAACTGCACTCTTAGTTCACTACTTGGGGGAGGCTGCTTTACCACACCCATAGTAGAAAATTCTCCTCCACCTACTGAATGTATCCCATTCAAATTACCACTTGGGATAATTGAAATAATTAGGAATGATTGTTATGCACGAGATGGAACAGTCAATCCTAGTATTCATTTGTTAAAACTTACAGAACTTTGTGAGTTGTTTAAGATTTCAAGTTTGACAAGAGATGGAGTCATGAGGAAATTATTTGCCTTTTCACTGAAAGGAAAAACATTGGAATGGTATAGGCTACTAGATGATTCTCACCTACGGGATTGGGAAGAGATTCAGTCTCTCTTTTACTCCAAGTTTTATCCTCTTCATGAAATCCATGTGGATCATGGTAACAATGCTTTATGTGATACTTATATTGTTGAATTTATGCATGATTCCACTGAAAATTATTATGAGAAGGGAACATATGCTTATATATATTTCAATAATATCAAGTTCCCTCTCTTTATGTTGAAGGTTTCGAAGTTGCACTTGTTTTGCCTTTCTATGCTTATTGGTTTTTTCTTCAATGAACTATTCTATTGCAATATTCCTATGCACAGAAAGCATGTTAGACTTAAATGTGTTTGGTATTTTCTTCTTGATTCTCTCTTTTGTTCTACAACTCTTATTCCTATGAGCGCATCATTAAAATCTTAAGCCTATCTTTATGGCTATAAAGAAACAGCTCTAGGGAGATAACCCTTGTTATCTTTACTTTGAGTTTTTACTTTCAGTTTTTAATGGTCTTGATGTGTGTTACTATTGTAACAACATCATTGTATCTTTATTTTTAAGCTTTGTGCCAAGTTATAGCCTCCGATTGCAAGAAAGTTCAAAAATTGCGACATGCTGTCCAGAAACAGATTCTGTCTGCTTGACGGAAAAATTCGCCAAAAATCACCAGTTCATCTTTTTTATATGAATTTGTTTGAAAGCATGCTCTATATAATTGTCTTTCTCGCATCTGTCCTGAGTTTTTCTATTTGAGTTGCAGAAGTGCCCCGAATAAATTATTTACTACCTGTTGTTCTGTTTTTCACAGATTCTGCCATGTTTTGTGTTTTCATTGTTTTGTGAATCCTAAGATTGCTTTTTATTTGCAAAAACCTTTTGGCAATCATGATAAGAAGTAGAGTTTCATGAAAATCTTTATTTCCAGCAGGTATTGAATTATTTTATTCAGGGAACTAACCACTCTAATCAGCTTATGATGAGTTTTATATGAAGGGAGTTTTCAAGTATGTGATGGGAGAGATGATGAAAGAAGATGCAGGAGTGTCAAACGCTCAAGCTTGGGGATGCCCTCATGCACCCCAAGAAATATTCAAAGGAGACTCAAGCGTCTAAGCTTGGGTATGCCCCCGTGCATGCCCTTCTCTATCAACAATCATCAGTCCGTCCATCTCCATGCTATATTTTTATCACTCCATATGATACGTGCTATGCTTGGAGCGTCCCGCTATTTACTTTTTAGTTTGTTTTAGTTTTGCTTGCTTCTCATAACAAGTCGGAACCTAGCCTACCTTGTTTGGGAGAGACACACACTCGATTCCACTATAGAACACAACATAGCTTTTCATGCTTATCTTTTTGTGTTTTCTTCATCTTCTCGTAGCTACTGTCATGCTTAGCTCTTAGTTTTCATGCTTATCTTTTTAAGAGCTACTATTTAGGTTGATTTTGGAAATCTCTTGAGTTATCATGCTTATCTTTTTTAGAGAGTTGGCTTGTTGTAGTGAGTTGTGTGTCTTGCATAAGTAGGTAATTGAGATTGCTATTTAAGTATAGTAGTAACATGCAATAGTTTTGAGGTATTGATTTGAGTAATGTTTGGACTATTGGTGCCAAGATCTTGAGCCTATTAGTGATAGGTGTCGTATTTTGGGAAATCTGTGTGTTTTTCAAAAACTAAAAATTAGTTGAGAACTCTAGCTACTAAATTGATCGCTAACCTCTAGAGGGGTTGGAATATATTGAGTACCCTCACGTTACCATGAGTCGAGGATGCGCAAGGATAACCAAACCCCCAAACACTCCTCCTAGGGGTACTTGTCTCTTTGTGAACCTCCTAACTATATAGAGAGTTACCGATAATAAGTGTATGAGTTCTTCGGAATAATGTGAGTACTCGATTGTTGGCACTTCCACCAACCATATTTTAATAGCCTCTTCAGTACTGTGCATTGCCCTTTCTCACATTGAGAGTTGGTGCAAACTCCGCCGGTGCATCCAAACCCATGACATGATATGCTCTGTCATACATAAGCCTCATTATATGTTTCCTCAAAACAGCCACCATACCTACCTACTAAGGCATTTCCATAGCCTTTCCGATATACATTGCCATGCAACATCCATCATCTCATGACCTAATCTTCATATCATACATGCTTTTGCTTGATCATAGAGCCGCATGCTAGTTGGGCCCTGCCCTCATTACTGCTACATGACGCGCTAGTATCATTGCATATCTTGCTACACTGGCAGAGGCATACATTTGCATACATCATGATAGTTTTCACTTGTCTTTATCTAGAGTACTTCTTATAAAGTGTGATGATTTTTCTTTCATTCATGTAAAACATAGAGTGTTGCCCTTAAATGCGGAAAAGATCCCAAAGTGGACAAAACAAAAGATCCCAAAGAGGACAAATGAGAGATAAAAAGAAAGAGCCAAAGAGGCCACAAAAAAAGAGAAAAAGAAAAAAAGAAATAAAAAGAGAGAAAGGGGCAACACTACTATTCCTTTTGAAAGATCCACACTCGTACTCCATAAAACTTGGTTTGCATATTCCAATGATGAGCCTCCTCAAATGAGCTCTATGTCTTCATGAGCAAACAAGTTGGATGCACCCCACTAGTTCCATCAGAGAGCTTACCTTAGCTCATATGTGCATCCGTTACATGGCAACCCCTACTCCTCACATCATATCTATCATTTGGCTTTCTCTTGCCTATGGTTGTCCTCATTGATGTGAGCCTTTCACACCCTTTTTGTCTTCCTTCCCCATCATTATTATCTTTGCCATCCTAAGTGCCAACATATCTTGCTTACGCTCATCCATTGCATGAGTGCTCAAAATCGAAAGGGAGAGGATCATTTTTACTTGTGTGTGGCAAGTGGTCTGGGGATGAGTCGAAATAAGATTCCGAAGGAGACTAAGTGTGAGATTTAGTATATTGAGTTCTCAATTAAAAAATATAATTTTTGTATCTGAACCCATATCCCACTTCTTGCACGCAAACACTAGTTGGAGACATTCGAGTCATGGACAGCGAGAGCTCTTGCACCTTTATGTTCTTACTTTGCTCAATTCAATACTAGATATAGACTCTTGCTTGTTATTATCTTGACTTGAATTGCATATCTCACTTGCTTTACTTTGAAGTTCTTATATGTGTGTTAGCATGTCACCACATAAATTATTGTGTTATCATTTATCTACTCGAGGACGAGCCAAAATTAAGCTTGGAGATGTTGATACGTCCCAAACGCATCTATAATTTCTGCTTGTTCCATGATCATTTGGGTGACATTGCTATATGTTTTGCTACACTTTTATATCATTTTACACATATTTGGACTAACCTACTAACTCAGTGCACCCAGTGCCGGTTTCTGTCTGCTGATGTCTATTTTGCAGGGGCGTTTACCCAATTTTCCGAAGCCCAAAAAAATCCAAAAATATATATAAAAAATCAGCGAAACAGAAGCTTCCGGATCATCGAAGGAGGGCGAGAGGGGGACAGGGGCCTCCCAGGCGGCCTGCTAGCGCGGCCAGGCCCTAGGCCGCGCCAGGAGGTCGCCTGGGTGGGTCCCACCTCCTCCAGTGCCCTCCTTTGGCCTATATTTAGAGTCCCGAGAGGAAACCCTCGCAGACTTTCTCGAATCGCAAATTTCTCCATCGTTCCGCCGCCGCAGCACTTCGAAGATCGGGAGCGTCAGTAGACCTCTTCCCGGCACCGTGCCAGAGGGAGGATTGACCTTCGGGAGCTTATCCACCACCATGGACGCTTCCCGAACGTGCCGTGAGTAATCCTCCTTGGACCATGAGTCCATGACTAGTAGCTATGTGATGTCTCCTCTCCAATCTTGTGCTTCAATGGTTAGTCCTTGTGAGCTGCCCTACATGATCAAGGCATCTATGTAATTCTCTTGCTATTGCTATGCTGGTTTGTTGGGATCCGATGGATTATGAGATTATGTTCAGATTGTTATGAGTTATATATTTGATTATACTTTTATATTATGTTCCTTAGTGATTCTTGCATGTTCTCCGTTACTTTTTATTGCTTTGGGTAAGTAGTAGATCATAACTCCAAGAGGGAGCGTTATGCATGATTGTGGGTTCGGGCCCCTCGATGTCTAGCTTGAGCGACAGAAACATGAGACTAGGGGATGTGCTTGTTGCCACTAGGGAGAAAACAACGGTCCTTGTGACCACGGTTGCAAGGATTGTTTAACTTATGCATAGTTCGTTAATGCAGTTGTCCGTTGCTTTGAGTTTACACTTTGGGCGGGGCTCGCAACTTAATACCGGAGAGGTGTTCTGGATAGATACCTCAAGGTGGATGATTAATAAGTAGGTGCTGATGAATAAACAATCTACTTGTCTTGGCGTACTGCCCATTACTATTGAACCTCTAACTATCAAGGAGCATAATTAGCATTGCTGTGCGATCATAATTCTGTCAATTGCACAATTGTGATTTGTTTACCCTAGCATAGTTGTTTATCGTCTTTTGGGAGAGAGACATCACTAGCAAACATCATGTGACTCCGGTCCGTATCACCATCATTGTTTACACCTCCATCATTTACCGCTTTCATTTACTTTTCCGTTGCAATCGCTATTACCTTCCCGCTTGTGTTTTGATCCTTTGCAAACTACAAGGCCAGAGAGATTGACAACTTCTCTATACTCATTGGGAGCAAAGTTGTTTGTTGTGTGTGCAGGTCCACGTCTTCTGCTAGTGCTAGGGTCGAAGACACCTACTTGTTGATCCTAGGAGTCCTCTTTGTTCGATAAACCTTAGAGTCTCTGTATGAGGGAAATTTGCTTCTGACTACATCTCCACCTGCCCCTTGGGGTATCCAACGAGGGGCGAGAAGTATATCCATCAACTCGTCATCACATGGGAACGGGAGCGGTGGGTGCAGGTGCGCACATGCGAACGCGTGCGGTGGGTGCGGGCATCCGCACGAGCACTCACGCAATGGGTGCAGGGGCGCGCATGAACACATGCACAGAACGAGGCGCTGACGCTTGTACGTATACGAGATTGTGCGGGCCCATGGAGACCTCGCCGACGCCTGCGATTTCTAGTGCTACGATGATGCTCGGCGACCAGCATTTCAATTCCACAAGGATGGTTGCTAGCATGGGTGCGAGGATGGTTGCTGGTGAGGGTAGGGGGATCCGCTATGGTCTGCAACACGTCGAGGGCTATGTTCATGATGTCACATTCGTCGTTATGTTCTAATTTATATCTCCTCCATCTCGGGGTCGACTTCAGCAATCTAGAAAACTAGTGGCATATGATCCTTGTGCGCCATTGTTGGGGAACGTCGCATGGGAAACAAAAAATTTCCTACGTGCACGAAGACCTATCATGGTGATGTCCATCTACGAGAGGAGATTTGGATCTATGTACCCTTGTAGATCGCACAACAGGAAGCGTTAAGAAACGCGGTTGATGCAGTGGAACGTCTTCACGTCCCTTGAACCACCCCACGAACCGTCCCACGATCCGTCCCACGATCCGTCCCGCGATCCGTCTCACGAACCGTCTTATGATCCGTTGCACGAACCGTCTTGCGATCCGTCTCATGATCCGTTCCGATCTAGTGCCGGACGGACGGCACATCCGCGTTCAGCACACGTAGAGATCGATGACGATCTCCACCTTCTTGATCCAGCAAGAGGGGGCGGAGAGGTAGAAGAGTTCTCCGGCAACGTGACGGCGCACTAGTGGTGGTCATGATCTACTCTGGCAGGGCTTCGCCTAAGCTCCGCAGAAATACGATCTAGAGGAAAAACTGCGTGGTATAGGGTCGAGAAGCACATGGCAAAGTTGTGTATCAAAAACCCTCAATACCTTGAGTAAATATAGGAGGGAGGCAGGGGAGGAGGCAGCCTCAAACCCTCAAGGTTTGGCCGAAATTGGAGGTGGAGGAGTCCTACTCCAATCCTACTTGGAGTAGGATTCCACCTTCCCACTTGGAAACTCTTTCCACCTTGTGTTTTTTCCTTCTCAAACCTTATGGGCCTTAGTGGGAACTTATTCCAGCCCACTAGGGGATGGTTTATCTCTTCCCATAGCCCATGAGACACCTTGGGGCGTGACACCCCTCCCGATGGTCCCCGGCACCCCTCCCGGCACTCCTCGTACACTACCGATGAGCCCGAAACTTTTCGGGTGACCAAAACAGGACTTCCTATATATCAATCTTTACCTCCGGACCATTCCGGAGCTCCTCGTGACTTCCTGGATCTCATATGGGACTCTGAACAACTTTCGGTTACCAACACCTATAACTCAACTATACTGAAACGTCACCGAACCTTAAGTGTGCACACCATGCGGGTTCGAGAACTATGTAGACATGACCCGAGAGACTCCTCGGTCAATATCCAATAGCAGGACCTAGATGCCCATATTGGATCCTATATATTCTCCGAAGATCTTATCGGTTGAACCTTAGTGACAAGGATTCATATAATCCCGTATGTCATTCCCTTTGTCCTTCGGTATGTTACTTGCCCGAGATTTGATCGTCGGTATCCGCATACCTATTTCAATCTCGTTACCGGAAAGTGTCTTTACTCGTTCTGTAATACAAGATCCCGTGACTTACACTTAGTCACATTGATTGCAAGGCTTGTGTGTGATGTTGTATTACCAAGTGGGCCCCGAGATACCTCTCCGTCACACGGAGTGACAAATCCCAGTCTTGATCCATACTAACTCAACGGACACCTTCGGAGATACCTGTAGAGCACCTTTATAGTCACCCAGTTACGTTGCGACGTTTGATGCAGACAAGGTATTCCTCCGGTGCCAGTGAGTTATATGATCTCATGGTCATAGGAACAAATACTTGACACGCAGAAAACAATAGAAATAAAACGACACGGTCAATATGGTACGTTCATAGTTTGGGTCTTGTCCATCACATGATTCTCCTAATGATGTGATTCCATTATCACGTGACAACACTTGCCTATGGCCAGGAAACCTTGACCATCTTTGATCAACGAACTAGTCAACTAGAGGCTCACTAGGGACAGTGTGTTGTCTATGTATACACACATGTATTTGAGTTTCCAATCAATACAATTCTAGCATGGACAATAAACGGTTATTCTGAACAAGGAAATATAATAATAACTAATTTATTATTGCCTCTAGGGCATATTTCCAACAACCATTGTATAGGTGGAGGTCTGGATGCTAGAAGGGAATGGGAGGTGAAGAGAAAGGATTGTGAATGAGTGCTTAGTAAAGCCGCCTATTAAATAGTGGCTTAGGCTCCATTGATGGACATCTTGGAATCGAGGCGGGAAAATATGGAGGCCAAAGACCTTGCTTCCCGATGAGCCTACATCATACTACTTGCATGCCTTCCGGTGAGCCTGCGCAGTGGAGGCTAGCTTGGATGCATGTTGTCTACTCAAACAACTCCTCGCATGGCACCTCCTAGCCAATAAAGAGTGTGGCGCATGGTAACATGTAAATGTGCAATAGAACACCCACATTCTATAAATTATACAACCGTTTGAGATGATAGTGTGACCATTTTTTGTAAAAAATGCTTTTGTTGGCTATTAATGTGTGCGCCTTTTATCCAAATGGACACGAAAAATACCACAATATATTTGTGATATATCATAACGCCTTGCCAAATTTCTTGAATTTTGTGTGAGTTTTTGATTTACTACATATAGCAAAAGAGCCCATGCGTTGCAACGGAAGAGAAAATAACACACGCTCTGAACGCAATATATTTTCACATGGCATCACATTTGTGTTGCCGACGATGGCTTTAGTGCTCACACAATGAAAACGCGTTTGAATATACAGTCACTCGGAATAAGATGAGAAATATGTTGTTTCTCCCCACGAGGTTTTCCAAAGGTGTGCATGTGTTGTTAACGATGTTTTGTTTCCTCTCAATTTGGTTTTAATTTAATGGATGTTTATTGCAATTCGTATCATCGCCGGAAAGAGAGAAAAAAGGACCGTGCACTATAGATTAAGTTTGCACCAAAAATAATATTTAAGAAGTATTCAACAGCTAAAAATAACATCCTATTTAGATTCTACACATTTTTTAATCAAATTTCATATATAACATGTTAAAATCGGAGTTACGGTTTAAAAGACATGGATAATTTTGTTTTAGATAAAATGTGGACTGATTAACTGAAAAGTTAGGTTTTTTTGTTAAAATACAGAGGGCGGGTTGATTACCTGAAACATCAGGGGGTTTTCAGAAAAATAGCCAATAAAGAGTGTGACCCGTGGTAACATGTAAATGTGCAATAGAACACCCACATTCTATAAATTATACAACCGTTTGAGATGATAGTGTGACCATTTTTTGTTAAAAATGCTTTGTTGGCTATTAATGTTTGCGCCTTTTATCCAAATGGACACGAAAAATACCACAACATATTTGTGATATATCATAACGCCGTGCCAAATTTCTTGAATTTTGTGTGAGTTTTAATATTTACTACAATTTAAACCAATATTCTCACTTTTGGCTTTAGAAGAACTTTTTTTGAAAAATGTGTCTCAAATTAGAAAACAAAATCCGACGATGCCTTTAAATGCCATGTCATGTCACTATGCCAAGTTTCAAAATTTCTTGTGAGTTTTGGATTTACACGCATTTAAAAACCAAGTTTCTCAATGTTTGCACCCGAGCCAAGACGTTGAAATGCTTGAAATTCATTATTATTTCTTGCATGGGACATAAGCATGTAGCAAGGGACACGTTTATGATTTTTCAACCCATTTTGGTGCAGTGGACCTTGTGATTGTAGTTAAAATTTGAATTATGCACATCAAATGCCTAAAAACTCAATTAATTTATAAAAAAGTCAAACGAACCCCGAATTATTCCATGTTTTAGCACGACGGTCCTATTGGTCTATGTTGCCTATAGAAAAAACTTCAAGGAGAGAAGGCGCGAAAAATGTGGTCTCACCCACCAAAGGTGACACATTCGCTCTCGGAACCCCCAAAGCTTGATGTGATAAGCTTTGGTTTTTAAGAGGCTTGTGCCATAATTGTCCCATATTGGATAAATTTGTTTACCACGGCACATTTGTTCCATGTTATGACACCATTCCAAGTTTCATGAATTTCTGATGAGTATTGGATTCACATGAATTTAAAAACTAAGTTTCTCAATGTTTGTGTAGCCGAGCCAAGACTGCGAGATGTTCAAAATAATTCACATTTCTTGCATGGGACCTAAACATGTAGAGAGGGACACCTTTATGATTTTTGAATCCATTTTGTTGCAATGGACCTTGGAGTTGTAGTTCAAATTTGAATTATGCACATCAAATACCTACAAACTCAATTATTGTATAAAAATGCCAAAAAAACCCTGAACAAATCCGTATTTTAGCACGCCAGTACTATTGGTCTATGCTGCCTATAGCAAAAAATTCAAGGAGAGAAGATGCAGTAAATGTGGTTTCGCCCACAAAAGGTGACATGTTCCCTATCGGAACCCCAAAGCTTCATGTGATAACTCCGGTTTGTAAGAGGCTTGTGCCATAACTTGTCCATTGGATAATTGTTTTACCACGACACATTTGTGCCATGTCATGACACCATGCCAAGTTTCATGAATTTCTTACAAGTTTTCTATCTATAGGAATTTAAAAACTAAGTTACTCAATCTTTACAGCCAAGCCAAGACGCCCCAATGTTTGAAATTCATTCCCAATTATTGCATGGGACCTAAAAATGCAGCCACGGACCTTGTGAGCGTTGTTCAAATTTGAATTATGTGTATCAAATACGCAAAATATCAATCAATGTACAAAAAGGCCAAACAAACCCTGGATAGTTCTACATTTCAGCACGACAATCCTATTTTTCTATGTTGCATATAGAAGAAAACTACAAGGCGAGAAGAGGCAGCAAATGTTGTTTCGCCCACAAAAGGTGACACATTCCCTATCGGAACCCCGAAGCTTCATGTGATAAGCTCTGGTTTGTAAGAGGCTTGTGCCATAACTTGTCTGAAATTTGATATTTTTTACCACGACACATTTGTGCCATGTCATGACACCATGTCAAGTTTCATGAATTACTGACGAGTTTTGGATTTACGGGGATTTAAAAACCAAGTTTCTCAATGTTTGCAGCCGAGCCAATATGCTAGGTGTTTGAAATTCATTTACATTCATGTATGTGACCTAAACATGCAACCAGGGACACATATGTGATTTTTCAACCCATTTTGGTTCACTGGACCATGTGATTGTAGTTCATATCTGAACTATGCAGATTAAATGTCTAAAAATTGAATGGAAGTATAAAAAGGTCAAACGAACCCTGAATAATTCTATATTTTGACACGACACTCCTATAGCTGCATGTTCACTACAGATAAATGTTATTGCATTCGAAACACCATCCATTGCTGACGTGATCTCATTTTTTGTTTTAAAACAATACAAAAATAAAGTACATCACAAACAATTCATAATCATGAATTGTGTGTGATGTAGTATAAAATATATTAGGCCAATCCTCATATATAGCTTACGTCGGAAGCTTTGTAGGCTACAGTCCACTATAGGCGTGTCAACCACATTTGCTCCCCAATCCCATTTTACTGTTCAATCGTCACCGATGAAAAATAGGGACGTCGAGCCACGTCGTGAAGGCAACTTCGACGACCAACTTTGGACGAGCACATTCGCAGATGTTGCTGCCGTCGACTCGGCTGCAACAGCCACCCAGTTGGACACTTCACCCATGCTCATGGAGGTTGTGAGCGTGTTAAGGGTGGTTGGGTTTGTGGTAGCAAATGGCGAGGACGGCACAACAACTATCCGTTCATCGACGGTCGTCGTAGCCCTGATGGCTGCTGCCCACGCTCGTGCCCAGGACAGTAGCAATTGTCCCTCAAGTGGATGACCTAAGGTTTATCAATCCATGGGAGGTGTAGGATGAAGATGGTCTCTCTAAAACAACCCTGCAATCAAATACAAGAAATCTCTTGTGTCCCCAACACACCCAATACAATGGTAAATTGTATAGGCGCACTAGTTCGGTGAAGAAATGGTGACACAAGTGTAGTATGGATAGTAAAAATAGTTTTTTATAATCTGAAAATGTAAAAAACAGAAAGGTAGCGAGTGGCAAAGAGCGACCAGAACATTGTATAAATTCCTGGAAATAAGGCCTAGTGTTCATACTTTCATTAGTGCAATCTCTCAACAATGCTAACATAATAGAATCATATGATCATCCCTCAACGTGCAACAAAGAATTACTCCAAAGTTCATAAGTAGCAGAGAACAAAAGTTGAAATTGTTGTGGGTAGTAGAACCACCTCAAATTTATCCTTTTCGATCAATCTATTTGGCTATTCTTATAGGTGTCACAAACATCCCTAGAGTTTGTAGTAAAATAACACCTATGATACATATCCATCAACCATAATGTCTCCTAGATACACCAATGTTACCACAACTATGTGTGGGCTAATTATTCGGCATGCATCGAACAATTTCAGATTCATCATATCCAATCCAAAACAAACAACTTCAAAGAGTACCCCCAAGATTTCTATCAAAGAAAGTAGGACAAGAACGTGTATCAACCCTTATGCATAGATTACCCCATTGTCACCACGGGAATCCGCAAGTTCAGTACCAAGATATATATCAACTGTTCTCAAATCCAATATTCGATCTGACATAACAAGATCTCAAAGGGAAAGATTCAATTCAACACAAAAAGATAGCAAAGGACAAACACCATATGACCCAACTATATTAACAAAGCCCGTGATACATCAAGATCGTGACATATCAAGAACACAAGAGAGAGAGAGAGAGAGAGAGAGAGAGAGAGAGAGAGATCAAACACATAGCTATTGGTACATACCCTCAACCTCTCGAGTGAACTACTCCCTCCTCGTCATGGACACCATCGGGATGGTGGAGATGGCCTCCGATGATGATTTCCCCTCTCCCGCAGGGTACCGGAAAAGCTACAAATGGATTTTTAACCGATACAGAGACTTGTGGTAGTGGAGCGGAAGTTCCGTGTTTATTTCTAAGGGTTTTGGTATATATGGGATTTTTCAGTGTTGGAATCACGCCAAATGGAGCCACGAGGGGCCCACCACATATCACGGCACGACACCCCCACCCCCCTGCACGCCTTGTTTCGTAATTGCTCCCTCGTGGAGCCTCTGGTCTCCTCCCGAAGCTTCCATGTCTTCTTTCGGTCCAGAAAAAATCATAAAAAAGTTTCGGGAGATTCCGAGAAGTTTTATTTCTGCACAAAAAACAACACCACTGTAATTCCGCTGAAAATAATGTTAGTACGGGTTAGTTCTTAATAAATCATAAAAATTTCATCAAAGCCATATAAAAATATTATAAACATAGGTGAATATGGCATGAATACTTCATAAATTGTCGATACATTGGAGACGTATCAATGGGGAAACATACAAGCATATATATCTAGTTGAATAGAAGTGATCATGAGTCATTATTGTTGACGTTACCCTCGAGATAATTAGTTGGGTGGTTAAAAACTATAAACCCCTATCTTCCTATGTGTCTGGTTGATGCTTTTTATTTCAAAAATATGACATGAGTGTTCGCAATCATAGAAGACTAAATGGTTGTTGAGTAGCGAACTTGCTAAACAAAGCTCTGACATAGACTCTTTCCGAAATATGATGATTTGAAATTCCTTCAATGACTAAGAACATAGCTTGTTAGTTTTCAATAAGGTTTGTGGTTTATACTTTAGCGTGTGAATAGATTGCCACTTGTTTATGGGAAGTTTTACGATGATATATTTCTACTGTGATAACGATCATGATGCTATAATGTACCTGAAACTTCAGAGAGATATTGGAAACAAATGGAATTTTGTACCTGAAAGATTATGGAAAACAAAAAAAATCTGGACTTGAGATGACCTGAAACTTCAGAGAGATATTTTATTGAATATATAAGAACTTTTGGAACAAAGAAGTACCAGAGGGGTCCTGATACGTCCATTTTGCATCATGTTTTCATGTTGATATTTATCGCTTCTTTGGCTCTTATTTCACTTCACGGTACTATTCTGATGCCTTTTCTCTCTTATTTTGCAAGGTTTACATGAAGAGGGAAAATACTGGCAACTGGAATTCTGGCCTGAAAGTGGAGCAAAGTTGAGATACCTATTCTGCGCAACTCCAAACGGCGTGAAAATTAACGGAGATTTTTTTCCCAATTTATAAAAAATACTGGGTCAAAGAAGCGCCAGAGGGGTGCCAGGGGGGGCACAAGCCTGCACAGTCCGGCCACCCCCCAGGCCGTGCCATGGGGGCTTGTGGGCTCCTTGCTGGCCCACTTGCCTCCCTCTTTTGCTATATGGAGGGTTTCGTCGAGAAAAAAAATCAGACGGGAGCTTTTTCGTGGTTTTCCCGCCGCCACGAGGCGGAACTTGAGCAGAACCAATCTAGAGCTCTGGCAGGACGATCCTGCCGGGGAAACTTCCCTCCCGGAGGCAGAAATCGTCGCCATCGTCATCACCAACACTCCTCTCATCGGAGGGGACTCATCACCATCAACATCTTCATCAGCACCATCTCATCTCCAAACCCTAGTTCATCTCTTGTAACCAATCTCCGTCTCGCGACTCCGATTGGTACTTGTAAGGTTGCTAGGAGTATTGATTACTCTTTGTAGTTGATGCTAGGTGGATTACTTGGTGGAAGAGTTTATGTTCCGATCCTTTATGCTACTCATTACACCTCTGATCATGATTATGGTTATGCTTTGTGAGTAGTTACTTTTGTTCCTGAGGACATGGGATAAGTCATGCTAATAATAGTCATGTGAATTTGGTATTCGTTTGGTATTTTGATATGTTGTATGTTATTTTTCCTCTAGTGGTGTTATGTGAACGTCGACTACAGAACATTTCACCATTATTTGGGCCTAGAGGAAGGCATTGGGAAGTGGTAAGTAGATGATGGGTTGCTAGAGTGACAGAAGCTTAAACCCTAGTTTATGCGTTACTTCGTAAGGGGCTGATTTGGATCCACTAGTTTAATGCTATGGTTAGACTTTGTCTTAATTATTCTTTCGTAGTTGCGGATGCTTGCGAGAGGGGTTAATCATAAGTGGTATGCTTGTACAAGTAAGGGCAGTACCCAAGCGCCGGTCCACCCACATCTCAAACTATCAAAGTAACGAACGCGAATCATATGAACATGATGAAACTAGCATGACAGAAATTCCCGTGTGTCCTCGGGAGCGTTTTTCCTCCTATAAGATTTTGTCTAGGCTTGTCCCTCGCTACAAAACGGATTGGGCCACTTTGCTGCACTGTTGCTACATTTGTTACTTGTTGTTTGCTCTGAATCATCTCACCACACAATCACTTGTTACCGACAATTTCAGTGCTTGCAGATATTTCCTTGCTGAAAACCACTTGTCAGATCCTTCTTCTCCTCGTTGGGTTCGACACTCTTACTTATCGAAAGGACTATTATTGACCCCCTATACTTGTGGGTCATCAAGACTCTTTTCTGGCATCATTGCCGGGGAGTGAAGCGCCTTTGGTAAGTGGAACTTGGTAATGAAACATTCATATAGTGTGCTGAAATTTATTGTCACTTGTCACTATGGATACTAATCCTTTGAGGGGCTTGTTCGGGATATCTTAACCTCGAACGGAAACACGAATGGTTTCTCCTCAACCTGCTGGACCTACTGAAAATATTTGCTTTGAATTTCCTTCGGGTATGCTTGAGTAACTGCTGGCTAATCTTTTTACATGAGATGGAACATCACATCCAGACTTGCATCTAATCCATGTAGATGAAGTTTGTGGTTTATTTAAGCTTGCAGGTGTGCCCGAGGATGAGGTCAAGAAGAAGGTCTTTCCTTTATCTTTGTAGGATTAGGTGTTGACATGGTATAGGCTATGTGATGATACTGGATCATGGGACTACAATCGGTTGAAATTGGAATTTCATCAAAAGTTTTATCCTATGCATTTAGTACATCGTGATCAAAATTATATTTACAATTTTTGGCCTCGTGATAGAGAAAGCATCGCTCAAGCTTGGAGGACGCTTAAATCAATGCTATATTCATGCCCCAATCATGAGCTCTCGAGAGAAATTATCATTCAGAACTTCTATGCTCGGCTTTCTCATGATGATCGCACCATGCTTGACACTTCTTGTATCGGTTCTTTTATGAAGAGAGATATTGACTTCAAGTGGAATTTATTGGAGAGAATTAAACGCAACTCTGTAGATTGGGAGCTTGAAGAAGGTAAGGAGTCAGGCATGAATTTCACTTTTGATTGCATTAAATCCTTTGTCGAGACAAATACTTTTTATGACTTTAGCGCTAAGTATGGACTTGACTCTGAGATAGTAGCTTCATTGTGTGAATCTTTTGCTGCTCATATTGATCTCCCCAAAGAGAAGTGGTTTAAATATCATCCTCCTTTAGAAGTCATTGTAGTTAAACCCACTCCAGGTGAAGGGAAAGTCATTGCCTATAGTGATCCTATTGTTCCGAGTACTTACATTGAGAAACCACCTTTCCCTATTAGGATAAAGGATCATTCCAAAGCTTCATCTGTCATACGTAGAGGCTACATTAGAACACCTACACCCCCTGAGCAAATTAGAGTTGAACCTAGCATTTCTATTATCAAAGATCTTCTGTCTGAAGAAGCTGAGGGACATAATATTCACTTCTGTGAAGATACTGCTAGAATTGCTAAACCTCAGTCGAGAGACAAATGTAGGCCTGTGGTTTCTGTTAAGATAGGAGATCACTGTTATCATGGTTTATGTGACTTGGGTGCTAGTGTTAGTGCAATACCTCAATCCTTATATGATGAAGTCAAAGATGAGATTGCACCTGTTGAGATAGAACCTATAGATGTCACTATTCAGCTTGTCAATAGAGATACTATCTGCCCTGTGGGAATTGTTAGGGATGTTGAAGTCTTGTGTGGTAAAACGAAGTATCCTGCTGATTTCCTCGTTCTTGCTACTGCTCAAGATAGCTTTTGTCCCATCATATTTGGCAGACCTTTTCTCAATACCGTCAATGCTCATATTGATTGTGAGAAGCAAACTGTCAGTTTTGGCTTTGAAGGAGTGTCACATGAGTTCAATTTCTCTAAGTTTGGTAGACAACCTCATGAAAAGGAGTTTCCTAGTAGGGATGAAACTATTGCCTTAGCCTCTATTGCCGTGCCCCCTACTGATCCCTTAGAGCAATACTTGCTTGAGCATGAAAATGATATGCATATGGATGAAAGGGATGAAATAAATAGAGTTGTCTTAGAACAATATCCTATCCTGAAGAATAACTTGCCTGTTGAACTGCTTGGGCGTCCACCCCCACCAAAGCGTGATCCTGTGTTCGAGCTTAAATAGTTGCCTGATACTCTTAAGTATGCCTATCTTGATGAAAAGGAGATATATCCTATCATTATCAGTGCTAGACTCTCAAAGCATGAAGAAAATAAGCTACTAAAAACTCTGAGGAAGCACCGTGCTGCTATTGGATATACTCTTGATGATCTTAAGGGCATTAGTC
The DNA here is from genome assembly GCF_904849725.1 of Hordeum vulgare subsp. vulgare. Lineage (NCBI taxonomy): Eukaryota > Viridiplantae > Streptophyta > Magnoliopsida > Poales > Poaceae > Hordeum > Hordeum vulgare. The sequence continues at coordinate 135,644,015 of NC_058522.1, read as the reverse complement.
CTACTCTATGACAGCACAAGATTCAAACTGATCCTGATTTCAAACCAGTTGCTGATCATCAAAGGAGATTGAATCCTAAGATGAAAGAAGTAGTGAGAAAATAAATACTAAAGCTCCTGGAAGCATGTATCATTTATCCTGTTGCTCACAGTGATTGAGTGAGTCCGGTGCATTGCGTCCCTAAGAAGGGAGGCATCACCATTGTCCCTAATGATAAGGATGAGTTGATACCACAGAGGATTATTACTGGCTATAGGATGGTGATTGAATTTAGGAAGTTGAATAAGGCCACTAGGAAAGATCATTACCCTTTGCCTTTTATCGACCAAATGCTAGAAAGGCTGTCCAAACACACACACTTCTGCTTTCTAGACGATTATTTTGGTTTCTCCCAAATACTAGTTGCACAATCAGATCAGGAGAAAACCACTTTCACCTGCCCTTTCGGTACCTTTGCTTATAGACGTATGCCTTTTGGCTTATGTAATGCACCTGCCACCTTTCAAAGATGTATGATGGCTATATTCTCTCACTTTTGTGAAAAGATTGTTGAGGTTTTCATGGATGACTTCTCCGTTTACGGGTCTTCCTTTGATGATTGCCTCAGCAACCTTGATCGAGTCTTGCAGAGATGTAAAGAAACCAATCTTGTCTTGAATTGGGAAAAGTGCCACTTTATGGTTAATGAAGGCATTGTCTTAGGACATAAAATTTCTGAAAGAGGTATTGAAGTCGATAAGGCTAAGGTTGATGCAATCGAGAAAATGCCATACCCTACAGATATTAGAGGAATAAGAAGTTTCCTTGGTCATGCTCGTTTCTATAGAAGGTTCATTAAAGACTTTTCTAAGATTTCTAGGCCTCTTACCAATCTCTTGCAAAAGGATATTCCTTTTGTCTTTGACGATGATTGTGAGGAAGCCTTCGAAATACTTAAGAGGGCTTTGATAACTGCACCTATTGTTCAACCACCTGATTGGAACTTGCCTTTTGAGATCATGTGTGATGCTAGTGATTATGCTGTTGGTGCTGTCCTAGGGCAAAGAGTTGACAAGAAGTTGAATGTTATTCACTATGCTAGTAAAACTCTAGACAGTGCCCAAAGAAACTATGCCACTACGGAGAAGGAATTTTTAGCAGTCGTGTTTGCATGTGAAAAGTTCAGGTCTTACATAGTTGATTCCAAAGTCACTATTCACACTGATCATGCTGCTATTAAGTACCTTATGGAGAAGAAAGACTCTAAACCTAGACTTATCTGATGGGTTCTCTTGCTACAAGAATTTGATTTGCACGTTGTCGACAGAAAGGGTGTTGATAACCCAGTAGCAGATAACTTGTCTAGGTTGGAGAACGTTCTTGATGACCCACAACCTATTGATGATAGCTTTCCTGATGAGCAATTGAATGTCATCAATGCTTCACGTAGTGCATCGTGGTTTGCTGATTATGCGAATTATATCGTTGCCAAATACATACCACCTAGTTTCACGTACCAGCAAAAGAAGAAATTCTTCTTTTATTTGAGACATTACTTTTGGAATGATACTCACCTTTATAAGGAAGGAGTAGATGGTGTTATTAGACATTGTGTACCTGAACATGAACAGGGACAGATCCTACAGAAGTGTCACTCTGAGGCCTATGGAGGATACCATGCGGGAGATAGAACTACACACAAGGTATTGCAATCAGGTTTCTATTGCCCCACTCTCTTCAAGGATGCCCGTAAGTTCGTTTTGTCTTGTGACGAATCTCAAAGAATAGGTAATATTAGCAAACGTCAGGAAATGCCTATGAACTATTCACTTGTCATTGAACCATTTGATGTCTGGGGCTTTGATTATATGGGACCTTTTCCAAAATCCAATGGGTATACTCACATCTTAGTTGCTGTTGATTACGTCACTAAGTGGGTAGAAGCTATCCCCACTAGTAGTGTTGAGCACAACACCTCTATCAAGATGCCGAAAGAAGTTATCTTCCCTAGATTTGGAGTCCCTAGGTATCTAATGACTGACGGTGGTTCACACTTCATTCATGGTGCTTTTCGTAAAACGCTTGCTAAGTACAATCTCAACCATATAATTGCATCTCCCTATCACCCTCAGTCCATTGGTCAAGTAGAGCTAAGTAATAGAGAGATTAAACTGATTCTGCAAAAGACTGTCATCAGGTCTAGAAAGAATTGGTCTAAGAAGCTCGATGATGCACTGTGGGCTTATAGAACTGCCTATAAGAATCCCATGGGCATGTTTCCGTACAAAATGGTGTATGGGAAATCATGTCACTTACCTCTTGAGCTAGAGCATAAAGCTTATTGGGCAATCAAAGAGCTCAACTTTGATTTCAAACTTTCCGGTGAGAAGAGGTTATTTGACATTAGCTCGCTTGATGAGTGGAGAACTTAGGCATATGAGAATGCGAAGCTGTTCAGAGAGAAGGTTAAGAGGTGGCATGATAAGAGGATACAAAAGCGTGAGTTCAACGTAGGTGATTATGTCTTGCTGTATAACTCTCGTTTAAGATTCTTTGCAGACAAGCTTCTCTCTAAATGGGAAGGTCCCTACGTTGTTGAGGATGTATATCGTTCCGGTGCTATCAAGATCAACAACACGGAAGGTAATTGTCCGAGAGTGGTAAATGGGCAGAGAATCAAGCATTATATCTCAGGTACTCCCATAAATGTTGAAATTAATATCATCAATACCATAACTCCGGAAGAATACCTAAGGCACATTTATTAGCCTGTTTCAGACTCTGAAAACGAAGAGGTATGTGATTTGGTAAGAAAACAGAGTCCAAAACTTTCCCAATAGGAAATTTTCTCCGTTTTAGAATATTTGAAAAAATACAAAAATTGGAAGTAGTCCGGAAAGTGCGCGAGGAGGCGACAAGCCTGCACGGCGCGGGCCCACCCCTTGGCCACGCCGTGTGGGCTTGTGGCCACCTCGTGTGCCTCCCAGACTCCGTTTTCGTGCAGGGTACTCCTTCTGGTCTGGAAAAAATCATTATATATACTTCCGTTTGGTCTGACCCCTGCATCACGCAGATTTCCTCTCTTTTTCGTTTCGAGCCTGTTTTCTGCCGTAGATCTAGGTCAAGATGTCTTTTCAGGATTCAGAGGGGGAGCTATGTGGCTGATTACCTTGCTAACCCCAAGTTCTATGGGGACTTGGAACCATATGGCTGGACCACTCATGAGGAAGAGGACTATGATCCCAAGGGGAAGGAACAAACGAGTTCCGATGAAGAGGAGGCTCCTCTACCTCAACCTGGACGCACTCACGTGGAGTTCAAGAAGTCGAGCCTCCCTGACTCATGGAAGAAGCCTAAGAACTTGTTTATCCCTTCTCGTTTCTTGCAGGAGAGTAAGCAGGAACTTTGTCAAAGGGTGTTGAAGCTCGAGGAGGAAAATGGTGATCTGAGAGAGTAGAATTTTATGCTCAAGTGGAAATTAGATAAGCTCAATACCTCTGCGACAACTCCACCACCATCACCACCAAAGGAGGACAACTGAGCATGGGTATGGGCAATCCCCTTGGCTTTTGCCAAGCTTGGGGGTGTTACCCCGGTATCGTATCACCATCACATCTTTTGCCTTTACCTTTGTTTTAGTTTTCCTTCTCAGTTTTCTTTTTCTCTAGTAGTTTAAAAGTCTTAGTGTTTTAGTCTTGAGTTTTGCTTTTTGTCACCCCGATGTATTCTTGCTCGTGAGCCATATAATAAAGAGTGTCTTAGTTGGAGGGCTTTGCCTCTTGCCTTGATCAAAAGAGTGAGAATAGAACAAAAGCATCAAAGATCATGTAATGATCTTATGGGAAGTGATGGCTTCACATATAAAAAGAATGAGGATTGAAATTGTTGAGGGTAGGCAAACATAGACCTTGGTCATTATTGCAATTAATAGGAAGTGATAAAGAAGGAGAGGTTCACATATAAATATATCATCTCTGACACCATCTGTGATTGTGAACACTCACGAAACTATTGCATGCCTAGAAGTAGATGTTGGACAAGGAAGACAACATAATGAACTGTGTTTGCTTGGCACTGAACAATGTTATATGATTAGAGATCCCTTAGCATGTGACAATTGCTTCCACCTCATATTAGCCAAAACTCCCACACCAAGTAGAGATACTACTTGTGCATCCATAAACCTTCAAACCAGTTTTGCCATGAGTGTCCACCATCCCTACCTATGGATTGAATAAGATCCCTCAAGTAAGTTGTCATCGGAGCAAGCAATAAAAATTGCTCTCTAATATGTATGATCTATCAGTGTGTGGAAAATAAGCTTTATACGAACCTGTGATGAGGAAGACATAAAAGCGACACACTGCATAATAAAGTTCATTATCACAGGAGGCAATATAAAGTGACGTTCCTCCGCACTAAGAGGACACGCAACCAAACCTCAAAAGCGCATGACGACCTCTGCTTCCCTCTGCGAAGGGCCTGTCTTGTACCTTTACTTTTTTCCCTTGAAAGAGTCATGGTGATCTTCACCAATTCCTTATTTTGCCTTTGTCTTGGCTACCGTCACATGCTTGGGAAAGATCTATATTCATATGTCAACTTGGAGGTAGGCATCCATGAATTATTGTTGACATTACCCTTGAGGTAAGTAGTTGGGAGGCAAAACTGTAAGCCCCTATCTTTATCTGTGTCCAGCTGAAACTTTGATCTCATGAGTACCACGTGAGTTGTAGCAATTGTAGAGAACGAAAGAATGATTGAGTATGTGGATTTGCTTTACGAGCTCTTACTTGACTCTTTCTGATGTTGTGATAAATTGCAATTGCTTCAATGACTAAAGGCTATGGGTTGTTACTTCTTGGTAAGGTTCTTGATCCATGCTTTACTTTGTGAAGAAATTATCGCTTTAGCATGAGAGATTATATGTTGGTATTGCTGTTCTGATCATGATCATGATGCATGCATGTTCGTATCCTGTTTTGTCGACACCTCTCTCCCTAAACATGTGGACATATTTATGGAGCTAGGCTTTTGCTTGAGGACAAGCGAGGTCTAAGCTTGGGGGAGTTGATACGTCCATTTTGCATCATGTTTTCATGTTGATATTTATCGCTTCTTTGGTTGTTATTTCACTTCACGGTACTATTCTTATGCCTTTTCTCTCTTATTTTGCAAGGTTTACATGAAGAGGGAGAATACCGGCAACTGGAATTCTGGCCTGAAAGTGGAGCAAAGTTGAGATACCTATTCTGCGCAACTCCAAACGCCGTCAAAATTAACAACGTTTTTTTCCCAATTTATAAAAAATACTGGGTCGAAGAAGCACCAGAGGGGTGCCAGGGGGTGACCACAAGCCTGCACGGTCCGGCCACCCCCCAGGCCGTCCCATGGCGGCTTGTGAGCTCCCTGCTGGCCCAGTTCCCCCCCTCTTTTTCTATATGGAGGGTTTCGTCCAGAAAAAAATCAGACGGGAGATTTTTCGTGGTTTCGCCACTGCCACGAGGCGGAACTTGAGCAGAACCAATCTAGAGCTCCGGCAGGACGATCCTGTCGGGGAAACTTCCCTCCCGGAGGGTGAAATCGTTGTCATCGTCATCACCAACACTCCTCTTATCGGAGGGGACTCGTCACCATCAACATCTTCATCATCACCATCTCATCTACAAATCCTAGTTCATCTCTTGTAACCAATCTCCGTCTCGCTACTCTGATTGGTACTTGTAAGGTTGCTAGTAGTGTTGATTACTCTTTGTAGTTGATGCTAGTTGGATTACTTGGTGGAAGAGTTTATGTTCAGATCCTTGATGCTACTCATTACACCTCTGATCATGATTATGATTATGCTTTGTGAGTAGTTACTTTTGTTCCTGAGGACATGGGATAAGTGATGCTAATAATAGTCATGTGAATTTGGTATTCGTTCGGTATTTTGATATGTTGTATGTTGTTTTTCCTCTAGTGGTGTTATGTGAACGTCGACTACATAACACTTCACCATTATTTGGGACTAGAGGAAGGCATTGGGAGGTGGTAAGTAGATGATGGATTGCTAGAGTGACAGAAGCTTAAGCCCTAGTTTATGCGTTACTTCGTAAGGGGCTGATTTGGATCCACTAGTTTAATGTTATGGTTAGACTTTGTCTTAATTCTTCTTTCGTAGTTGTAGATGCTTGCGAGAGGGGTTAATCATAAGTGAGATGCTTGTCCAAGTAAGGGCAGTACCCAAGCGCCGGTCCACCCAGATATCAAACTATCAAAGTAACGAACGCGAATCATATGAACATGATGAAACTAGCATGACAGAAATTCCCGTGTGTCCTCGCGAGCGTTTTTCCTCCTATAAGACTTTGTCCAGGCTTGTTCCTCGCCACAAAAGGGATTGGGCCACTTTGCTGCACCGTTGCTACTTTTGTTACTTGTTGCTTGCTACGAATCATCTCACCACACAATCACTTGTTACCGACAATTTCAGTGCTTGTAGATATTTCCTTGCTGAAAAGCACTTGTCAGATCCTTCTGCTCCTCGTTGGGTTTGACACTCTTACTTATCGAAAGGACTATGATTGATCCCCTATACTTGTGGGTCATCAGGTCCCACCACCTGCCCACAAGGCAATAGGGTGCGACCACACCCTAGGTGCGCCATGGTGCATTGTGGCTTTCACATGTAGCCTCTAGTGCCCATCTTCTCATAAGTGAAGGGTTTTGACCTAGATAAATACTAAGAGGAGGACTTTTGGGACAAAGCACGGTCATCTCGAGGCGGAACCTGTCGGGAAATCGACACCAATGGGAAACTCTAAGGGTCCCTTGATCGTTCAGCAAGGGGAGAGAGGTGGCGTCAAAGCGGAACTAGCAATCAACACCCGCAAGGTCGTTTACCCAGGTTTGGGCCGCTTGGCGCGTAAAACCCTACTCCTGCTTTGTTTGTATTGGGTGCTTACTGTAGGGTTCTTTGCTACAATAATTTAGCTGGTGAATAAAGAATCTATCCCAAAAGGTCCAACCCCTAGAAATGAGCTTTGGGCCTCCTTTTATAGGCAAAGGGGTCACCAACAGTGTGCTCACGGGTTGCATAGTGAACATGGTTTAGCGCTTATCTTTCTACTGTGGTGTCAGGGGCAGTAAATTCCTTGTCTCCCCCTGACCTGCATCAAGGTGGCTTCGACACGTAGCAAGTGTATTGACACCTGGGCTTTGTGCTGGCGCATGGCGGATGCACTGGAGCGGTGGCGGTCGGTGGCAGGAGGGACACCTGGCGGGCGAAGAGAGCCAGCTGGCCTGGCGTCCTTGCCTGTGGCCTAACTCATCTTCCTGGCAAGGATGGCTTGCCAGGGCCTTGGACATCTTCCCAGCAAGGAGGGCTTTCCGGGGGCCTGGGAGTCTTCCTGGCAAGGATGGCTTGCGGGGGCCTTGTGAGTCTTCCCGATAAGGAGGGCTTGTGGGGGCCCTGTGAGTCTTCCCGGCAAGGAGGGCTTGTCGGGGCCTTGTAGCCTGAGCTGGCTCTTCACACCTTTGGTGGGGTGTGGTCTTTGCGAGCGTGGGGTTTAACTTCCCGTCGACTCTCTTAGTGTCCTGTCGCCAACGGTGCTGCTGGTGCCCGTGCACAAGTGTGGGGCACATGAGGCCCTAGTCTCTAGTGCACCGACAGGAGCCCCCGGGCGTGGGCCACACATGAATGCGAGGCGTCGTTGGGCCAGGCCCAAAGTGGTGCACATGCTTCTGTGACAGGGTACTTGGCAGTCTGGAGTTGATGCAAGTCGCCTTTCCCCACGGCATGCATTGAGCGCGCAAGGTGGAGAGGCGTGCGTACAGTGGTCGTCCCACCTCCCAAAGCATTACTGCCACGCGTGAGGCGTGCGCAGTAACGGTCATGCAAGTGGCGATCGTGGCCTTAAACGTCGCAGTCGTGGCAGGGCTCGCCCCCGCATGCATTGGTGCAGCAGGGCGGCTCCCTGTTCGCCCGTGATCAGGGGTGATTGGGCGAGAGGGGCGGCGGTTTCTGGAGTGAGGAGAGCTAGCCCCCGCGTCTCACCCTATAAATTAGGAGGTTTGCGAGGGGGTTTTGCTCATCCATCCCAATCCTGAAACACTCTGCATCCCCAGCTTGTTTCGGCAGTATCTTCCTCAGCTTCAGGCGGCGCTCGCCCCTAACCATGGCTAGGGGACGAGGGCGGCCACCATTTGCCGCTAGGGCAGCAACAGGATCCCATTTGGATCATGCCACATCTTCAGGGGCCGTAGCTGCGAAGGGTGGCCCGAGCGCCCGAGGTGGCGGAGGGGCGAGGGGCCGCGGTCGCCGTGGAGGCCTTGGCCGGGGAAGGCGGAGTGCTACTCAGGCACCCCCGCCTTCTCCAGCAGCGCCAGCTTCTCCTTCATGGGGCGGGCACTCGGATAGGACGACGCTGGAATTCGTCGTGGAGCTGCATGACGTTCCTCGGGGCCATCTGCACCTCCCTCGCCCCTTTGCCATGGCGATGGAGGCCGCGAAGCATCCCGTCCCATGGTTGCGGGCGTACGGTTGCTCTCACGACGCTATGCAGGTGCACGTGGAGTACCCGAAACGCCGCTCCATGTTGCTCGGGCGGGGTTGGAAAGACTTCGCCCGCGCCCACAACCTCGAGGATGGGCATGTCCTCCGCTTCAAGCTAGCGGAGGATAATATGCTATCCGTCAAGTTTTACGGGTGCTCAGGTCTACGTCTCGGCTGTTGCGAAGAGAGCTCGAGCGACGCCAAATGTCCTCCCTCGAGCAATAGCGACGAGGAGGATAGTGGCGGCAGTGGCGCTCTTGGCAGGTAAGGATCTCGGGGCGTCAAGTCGAAGCACGACACCCTGAGCTCTAACTGACCGCCGAACATGCCGTAGAGGCCAGCTCACGCCTCTACCCGCCCGACAAGGTTATCTTGCCGGGGTTGGCGGCGGTGCCTCGTGTTTCGGGAGGAGGCACCTCCACAAGCTCTGGCTTGTCCATCCCCTCCTGCTGGGGTCACCTCGCCGGGGCTGGTGCCGGTGCCTTGTCTTTTAAGAGGAGGCGCGCTCGCGGGCCTCAGATCCTTCGCCTCTTCCTGTGGCCCTGTCCTCTCGCACCAAGCCAAAGGGGTCGGGCGGCGCTCGTCGGGGCTGGTCCCCTTCTCGTCGGCATAGTTCTGGTCCTAGAGGGGCCAGCCTGGGTTGCGCCGGGGGCCGCCCCGCTTTTTGGCTTCTTGAACTTCTGTCCGGCGAGCATGTCCCTCGCCAAAAGACAGTATCATAGGTTAGAGTAGTAAAAATCATCCATGTAATATGTCTAAGTTTGCCTCAAACAGATGAATGAAATGTTGTTTCCTTTGTGTCTAATCCCCCTCTTTGTATGATACATCCTTTGCGTTTTCTGAAAGCTTGCCGGCGTGACTGGTCCTGCCGCTAGTGCTTTGAGGAACGGATCCTTAGCAATTCGTCGAAGGGGTCATTGTCGGCAAGGCTCCTTGCCGCACTCAGTGCAACCATTAGATCGTCGAGCGCGGTGATACGTCTCCAACATATCTATAATTTTTTATGGTTTCATGCTATTATCTTGTCAAACTTTGGATGTTTTGTATGCCTTTTATATCTTTTTTGGGACTAACTTATTAACTCAGTGCCAAGTGCTAGTTCCTGTTTTTTCCGTGTTTTTTACCCTTTTAAGAGGAGGATTTTAAACGGAGTCCAAACGGAATAAAACTTCCAAAAAGATTTTTTCCGGAACAGAAGATACGCAGAAAGCTTGGGAACCAAGGCAGGTAGTCCCGGGGGAGGCCACAAGCCCCCATGGCGCGGCCAGGGGGGCCGCGCCTCCCAGGCTTGTGGGCTCCTCGGGCCTCCCCTGCCCTAGCTTCTTCGCCTATAAATTCCTTAAAATCCCTAAAAAAACAGGAGATCCACGAAAATACTTTTCTGCCGCCGCAAGCTTTTGTCTCCGTAAGATACCATCTGGGCACGTTCTGGTGCCCTGCCAGAGGGGAGATTCGGATATAGAGGGCTTCTTCATCAACACCATGACCTCTCCGATGATGCGTGAGTAGTTCACCATAGACCTACGGGTCCATAGTTAGTAGCTAGATGGCTTCTTCTCTCTCTTGGATCTTCAATACAAAGTTCTCCATGATCTTCATGGAGATCTATCCGATGTAATCTTCTTTTGCGGTGTGTTTGTCGAGATCCGATGAATTGTGGATTTATGATCAGATTATCTATGAATCTTATTTTAGTTTCTTCTGATCTCTCTTATGCATGATTTCATATCCTTGTAATTCTCTTCGAGTTGTGGGTTTTGTTTGGCCAACTTGATCTATGATTCTTGCAATGGGATAAGTGCTTGGTTTTGGGTTCATACCAAGCAGTGACCTCACCCACTGACAGAAGGGGTAGCGAGGCACGCATCGTGTTGTTGCCATCAAGGGTAAAAACATGGGGTTTTCATCATTGGTTTGAGTTTATCCCTCTACATCATGTCAACTTGCTTAAGGCGTTATTCTGTTCGTCATGAACTCAATACACTAGATGCATGGTGGATAGCGGTCGATGTGTGGAGTAATAGTAGTAGATGCAGAAAGTATCGGTCTACTTGTCTCAGACGTGATGCATATATGTATGATCATTGCCTTAGATATCGTCATGACTTTGCGCGGTTCTATCAATTGCTCGACAGTAATTTGTTCACCCACCGTGATATTTGCTATTTTGAGAGAAGCCTCTAGTGAACACTATGGCCCCCGGGTCTACTTCACACCATATTTTCAGCCTTACTCTTTTACTTCGTTGCACTTTCCGCCTTTAGATCTCACTTTACAATCAATCTTGAAGGGATTGACAACCCCTTTATAGCGTTGGGTGCAAGCTTTTTTGTGTTTGCGCAGGTACTTTGGACTTGACAAGATTCTCCTACTGGATTGATACCTTGGTTCTCAAACTGAGGGAAATACTTACTGCTCCTGTGCTGCATCACCCTTTCCTCTTCAAGGGAAAAACCAATGCAAGCCAAGTCTCCGTCAACGTGCCAATTGCTGGTGCTGTTGTTTGAGAAGTAGCAGAAGGATTTCTGGCGCCATTGCCGGGGAGGATCAAGTCAAGAACTCATCCAAGTAAGTGTCGTAAACTCATCTCTTGCATTTACTTTTTTTCCTCTCGTTTTCCTCTCCCCCACTTCTGAAAAACACAAATTACAAAAATATTTGCCTTTTTCGTTTGCCTTTTTCGTTCGCCTTTTTCTCTCGCTTACTTTTTGTTACTTGTGTGCTTGTTTTCTTGCTGAAGTCACCATGAGGGAAAACACCAAACTTTGTGTCTTCTCGAATACTAATAATAATGACTTTGTTAGTACTCTGATTGCTCCCGCCACTAGTGCGGAATCATACGAAATTGCTGAATCTTGTTATGAAAGAGCAATTCTCCGGCCTTCCTAGTGAAGATACCGCATCCCATCTTAATACCTTCATTGAGCTTTGCGATATGTAAAAGAATAAAGATGTGGATAATGATGTGATTAAGTTGAAGCTTTTTCCGTTTTTGTTGCGAGATCGAGCAAAAACTTGGTTTTCGTCTTTGCCCAAAAATAGTATTGATTCTTGGAACAAGTGCAAAGATGCTTATATATCCAAGTATTTTCCGCCGGCTAAGATTATCTCTGTCCATAATGATATCATGAATTTTAAGCAACTTGATCATGAACATGTTGCATAATCTTGGGAAAGAATGAAATTGACGATTAGAAATTGTCCCTCTCATGGCTTGAGTCTTTGGATGATTATACAAATCTTTTACGCTGGCTTGAATTTCGCTTCTAGAAATATCTTGGACTTTGCCTTAGGTGGAACGTTCATGGAAATCATGTTAGGAGAAGCCACAAAACTCCTAGACAATATGATGATGAACTACTCTCAGTGGCACACTGAAAGGTCACTTACTAGTAAGAAGGTACATGCTATAGAAGAAATTAACTCATTGAGTGCTAAGATGGATGAGTTAATGAATTTGGTTGCTAGTAGAAGTGCTCCTTTAGATCCTAATGATATGCCCTTGTCTTCCCTGATTGAGAGTAGCCACGCTAGCTTGGACGTTAATTTTGTTGGTAGGAATAATTTTGGCAACAACAATGCTTATAGAGAAAACTATGTTCCTAGACCTTTTCCTAGTAAGCCCTCTAATAACTTTGGCAACTCCTACAACAATACTCATGGAAATTACAATACATTACCCTGTGATCTAGAGAGTAATATCAAAGAGTTTATGAACTCACAAAAGATTTTCAATGCGTCCATAGAGGAAGAACCACTCAAAATTGACGATTTTCCTAGGAGCGTTGATAGAATGTCTAGTGATATTGATGCTTTGAAAGTTAGATGTGCTCCTCCCAACATCAATATGGATGAAACTTTGAAAGCTATGCGTGTTTCCATGAGTGAGAGCAAAGAAAGAACTGCCCAAATTCGTGCTAGACATGAATTGCTTAAAAGGGCGTGTTCTCGTGATAAGAATCACGAAGATCTTAAAGTTCTTGGTGTGACTCCCATTGAATCTTTGTTTTCTTGTGTCAAACCTAATGATGATGGGGCTGGATATGAATCCACTTTGGTTGAAAAACGCCCCAATGATTCAGAGTCCATCTATGTTGATGCTAAAAGCATTTAAAGTGGAGTAGAAGATATTAAAACTTTGAGTAGTAATGAAATTACTACTTTGGATTTCAAGGAATTCAATTATGATAGTTGCTCCTTGATTGAATGCATTTCCTTGATGCAATCCATGCTAAACTCTCCACACACTTATAGCCAAAACAAGGCATTTACCGATCATATCGTCGAAGCTATGATAAAATCTCTTGAAGAGAAACTTGAATTGGAAGTTTCTATCCCTATAAAGCTTCATGATGAGTGGGAACCTACTATCAAAATTGAAATCAATAACTATGAATGCAATGCTTTGTGTGATTTGGGTGCTAGAGTTTCCGTGATTCCAAAGTCTTTATGTGATGTTCTGGGTTTTAATGAGATTGAGGAGTGTTCTCTTAATTTGCATCTTGCGGATTCTACTGGCAAGAAACCCATGGGAAGGACCAATGATGTTCTTATTATTGCAAATAGGAACTATGTACGCATGGATTTCATTGTGCTTGACATTGATTGCAATCCTACATGCCCTATCATTCTTGGTAGACCTTTCCTAAGGACTATCGGTGCTATCATCGATATGAAGGAAGGGAACATTAGATTTAAATTTCCTTTAAAGAAGGGCATGGAGCATTTTCCTAGAAAGAAAATAAGATTGCCTTATGAATCTATGATGAGGGCTACTTATGGTTTGAGCACCAAAGACGACAATACGTGATTCTATCGCCTTATGCCTAGCTAAGGGCGTTGAACAATAGCGCTTGTTGGGAGGCAACCCAATGAATTTATCTTTTTCTTTCTGTTTTGTTGCGTCCACACTATCAAAATTCTGTTATGATTGTGTCTTTTGTGTTTCTTTTTGTGTTTGAGCCTAGCAAAACCTTTATGACTAGTCTTCGTGATGGTTGTTTGATCCTGCTGGAAAAAGACAGAAACTTTTCGCTCATGAGATTATTTTTCATTTTTATTCAGAAAGAGCTTTTGAGTTCATTATTTTTTCTGCTGGTTGATATGCCTTTTGCCCAGGCAGTCGTAATTTTTCAGAATTGTTGAGGTACCAGAAATATACGAAGTATACAAATTGCTACAGACTGGTTTATTTTTGAGAGGTTCTGTTTTTGTTCAGTTGGTTGCTTGTTTTGATGAAACTATGGATAGTATCGGGGGGGGGGGGTACTAGCCATGTAAAAGTGAGAATACAGTAATCTAACACCAATATGAATAGAAATCAAGATTTCTATAGTACCAAAAGAGGTGGTAGTTTGTTTTCTTGTGCTAATGATATCACGAGTTTGTGTTTAAATTTTGTGTTGTGAAGTTTTCAAGTTTTGGGTGAAGTTCTCATGGACAAAGGGATAAAGAGTGGAAAGAGCTCAAGCTTGGGGATGCCCAAGGCATCCCAACCCAAATTCAAGGACACCAAAAAGCCTAAGCTTGGGGATGCCCCGGGAAGGCATCCCCTCTTTCGTCTTCAATCCATCGGTAACATTACTTGGAGCTATATTTTTATTCACCACATGACATGTGTTTTGCTTGGAGCTTCTTGTATCATATGAGTCTTTTCTTTTTTGTTGTGTCACAATCATCCTTGCTGCACACCTTTTGAGAGAGACATGCACTCATCGTGAGCTTGCTAGAATGCTCATCGTGCTTCACTTATATCTTTTGAGCCTAGACAATTTTGTTGTATGTGCTTCACTTAGATCTTTTAGAGCACGGCGGTGCGTGACTTGGTAGTTGGTTTGTGCTATGAAAGTAGTCCCAAAGGTAATAGGTACCCAAAGAGGATACAAAAACTTCCATCTTCATGTGCATTGAGTAGAAAGAGAAGTTTGATTCCTCTCAATTAGTTTTGAGACGTGGATTTGGTAATATTAAGAGTTATGTTAGTAGGGTGTTGTGAATCTAGAAATACTTGTGTTGAGGTTAGTGATTCCCGTAACATGCACGTATGGTGAACCACTATGTGAGGAAGTCGGAGCATAATTGATCTATTGATTGTCATCCTTTGTGTTGCAGTCGGGATCGCGTGATGGTTTACACCTACCAACCCTTCCCCTAGAAGTATGCGTTTAGCACTTTGTTTTGATTACTAATAGAAACTTCCGCAATAAGTATGTGAGTTCTTCATGACTAATGTGAGTCCATGGTATCGATGCACTTTCACCTTCCACCATTTCTAGCCTCTCTAGTGCCGCGCAACTTTCGCCGGTGCACAAACCCACCATATGCCTTCCTCAAAATAGTCACCATACCTACCTACTATGGCATTTTCATAGCCATGCCGAGATATATTGCCATGCAACTCCCACCGTTCCTTCTCATGACTTGTGCCGTCACTATCATATTGCCATTGCATGATCGTAAGATAGCTAGCAACATGTTTCAATGTCATACGCCAAGCTAGATCGTTGCACATCCCGGTACACTGCCGGAGGCATTTCCTATAGAGTCATCATCGTTCTCAGCTTTGAGCTGTGAGTAAATAAAAGTGTGATGATCATCATTATTAGAGCATTGTCCCATGTGAGTAAATAATAAAAAAAAGAGTCCAAAGTTGCCCACATAAAAAAAGAGGCCAAAGAGCCCAAATAAAAAAAGAGAGAAAAAGAGAGAAGGGACAATGCTACTATCTTTTTCCACACTTGTGCTTCATAATAGCACCATGTCCTTCATGATTGAGAGCTTCTTGCTTTGTTACCACCATATACTAGTGGGAATCTTTATTATATAACTTGGCTTGTATATTCCAAGGATGGGCTTCCTAAAATTTCCCTAGGTCTTCGTGAGCAAGCAAGTTGGATGCACACCCACTAGTTCTCCTTTTGAGCTTTCACATACTTATAGCTCTCATGCATCTTTTTATGGCAATCCCTACTCATTCACATTGATATCTATCAATGGGCATCTCCATGACCCTTTGATACGCCGAGTCAATGTGACCATCTCCTCTTTTTTTTGTCTCACAACCACCACCACACTCTATTCCACCTATAGTGCTATATTCATGGCTCACGCTCATGTATTCGTGATAGTTGAAAAAGGTTTGAGAAAGTAAGAGTGCAAAAACAATTACTTGGCCAATACCGGGGTTGTGCATGATTTACATTAGTTGTGTGAGGATGATGGAGCATAGCCAGACTACATGATTTTGTAGGAATAACTTTCTTTGGCCCTGTTATTTCGAAAGTTCATGATTACCTTGCTAGTTTGCTTGAAGTATTATTGTTTTCATGTCAATAGCAAACTATTGTTTTGAATATTACGGATCTGAACATTCATGTCACATGAAAGAAGTTACAAAGGACAATTATGTTAGGTAGCATTCCACATCAAAAATTCAGTCTTTATCACTTCCCTACTCGAGGACGAGCAGGAGTTAAGCTTGGGGATGCTTGATACGTCTCCAACGTATCTATATTTTTTGATGGTTTCATGCTATTATCTTGTCAAACTTTGGATGTTTTGTATGCCTTTTATATCTTTTTTGGGACTAACTTATTAACTCAGTGCGAACTGCTAGTTTCTGTTTTTACGTGTTTTTGACCCTTTTCAGAGGAGGATTTTAAACGGAGTCCAAACGGAATAAAAATTCCGAAAATATTTTTTTCGGAACAGAAGATACGCAGAAAGCTTGGGAACCAAGCCAGGGAGTCCCGGGGGAGGCCACAAGCCCCCATGGCGCGGCCAGGGGGGCCCGTGCCTCCCAGGATTGTGGGCTCCCGGGGCCACCCAGGCTTGTGGGCTCCCTGGGCCTCCCCTGCCCTAGCTCCTTCGCCTATAAATTCTCTAAAATCCCTAAAAAATCAGGAGATCCAAGAAAATAATTTTCCGCCGCCGCAAGCTTGTGTCTCCGCAAGATCCCATCTGGGGGCACGTTCTGGTGCCCTGCCGGAGGAGAGATTCGGATACGAAGGGCTTCTTCATCAACACCATGACCTCTCCGATGATGCGTGAGTAGTTCTCCATAGACCTACGGGTCCATAGCTAGTAGCTAGATGGCTTCTTCTCTCTCTTGGATCTTCAATACAAAGTTCTCCATGATCTTCATGGATATCTATCCGATGTAATCTTTTTTTACGGTGTGTTTGTCGAGATCCGATGAATTGTGGATTTGTGATCAGATTATCTACGAATCTTATTTGAGTTTCTTCTGACCTCTCTTATGCATGATTTCATATCCTTGTAATTCTCTTCGAGTTGTGGGTTTTGTTTGGCCAACTTGATCTATGATTCTTGCAATGGGAGAAGTGCTTGGTTTTGGGTTCATACCGTGTGGTGACCTCACCCTGTGACAGAAGGGGTAGCAAGGCACGCATCATGTTGTTGCCATCAAGGGTAAAAAGATGGGGTTTTCATCATTGGTTTGAGTTTATCCCTCTACATCATGTCAACTTGCTTAAGGCGTTACTCTGTTCGTCATGAACGCAATACACTAGATGCATGCTGGATAGCGGTCGATGTGTGGAGTAATAGTAGTAGATGCAGAAAGTATCGGTCTACTTGTCTCGGACGTGATGCCTATATGTATGATCATTGCCTTAGATATCGTCATGACTTTGCGCGGTTCTATCAATTGCTCCACAATAATTTGTTCACCCACCGTAATATTTGCTATTTTGAGAGAAGCCTCTAGTGAACACTATGGTCCCCGGGTCTACTTCACACCATATTTTCAGCCTTACTCTTTTACTTTGTTGCACTTTCCGCCTTCAGATCTCACTTTGCAATCAATCTTGAAGGGATTGACAACCCCTTTATAGTGTTGGGTGCAAGCTCTTTTGTGTTTGCGTAGGTACTGTGGACTTGACGAGATTCTCCTACTGGATTGATACCTTGGTTCGCAAACTGAGGGAAATACTTACTGCTCCTGTGCTGCATCACCCTTTCCTCTTCAAGGGAAAAACCAACGCAAGCCAAGTCTCCGTCAACGTGCCAATTTCTGGCGCTGTTGTTTGAGAAGTAGCACGTGGCTTGAAGCGAAATAAGGCGCTGCATAGCTGCTTGGACTGTTGAACAGGTTCGAAATAGTGTGAAGGCGCTCTCTGGCCATTCAGGTCATTGGACGAGTTCGCAACAGAGCCAAGGTGCGCGGATTCTGACAAGCTTCCATCTGCGTGCATGTTTCTCAAACAAAGATTGGGATTTCTAGAAAGGTAACAACCTATTTACTCAAAAGTTTCATCTAGAATCTCTATCACTTATCTATTACGTCGCGACACTTCTTTCCATGGTGTTTGGGTGTTTTGCCTGGGCCTCAGATCTCCGGCAAGCGGGATGTTACACTCTCCCGGCAACTTCCCCTCTGGCAAGGTTCTTGACGATAGTCCTTGACTATTGTATAGGAAAGGGGTTGCCAGAATATAACTCCTTTTTCTCTTTTGCCAGGCCATGTTGGCGGAGCCCCCAGCGCATCTTCGGCGGTGACGTGACACTTCCAAGGGGCGGGGGGAAGTGTTTCTGCTGGAGTGTGTGCCTGGGCTTCAGAACCTGTTAGCGCATCCTCGACAGCTATGCATCACTCCGCGGAGGTGCGTCGGCCGGAGTATGCAGCGGAGGCCTCGCCGAAGCCCCCAAGCACACCCTCGACAGCAAAGCACTATCCTGGAGCAGCGCATCAGCCTGATGCCATCGAGATCGGGGTCTCTGCCTCCTTGGCTTGTGCTTGCGCAGCAGCGCGCTCGCGTGGGCGTTAGGAGGCCATAGCGAAGTGGAGTGACCACCACTGCGTCCCACTTCGGGTAACCGCAGTGGTGCGCTCAACTTCCCTGGATCTGGTGCGGAACTTGCTTGAATCCATGAAAAATGCTCTTAGCCGCCTGCCCCTACCTGGCGTGCCAAAGATGTCGGGAAATCGACGCGCCTGTGGAAGGCTCAAAGGGTCCCTTGATCGTTTGGCAGGGGGAGAGAGGTGGCGCCAAGAGCGGAACTAGCGATCAGCACCGGCAAGGTCGTTTACCCAGGTTCGGGCCGCTTGGCGCGTAAAACCCTACTCCTGATTTGTTTGTATTGGGTGCTAAGTGTAGGGTTCTTTGCTACAGTAATTAAGCTGGTGATTAAAGAGTCTAATCCCAAAATGTCCACCCCTAGAAATAAGCTTTGGGCCTCCTTTTATAGGAAAAGGGGTCACCTACAGTGTGCTCACGGGTTGCATAGTGAACAGGGTTCACCGCTTATCTTTCTACTATGGTGTCAAGGGCAGTAAATGCCTTGTCTCCCCTGACCTGCATCAAGGTGGCTTCGACACGTAGCCAAGGGTATTGACACCTGGGCTTCGTGTTGGCGCATGGGGGATGTGTTGGAAATATGCCCTAGAGGCAATAATAATTAGTTATTATTATATTTCTTTGTTCATGATAATCGTTTATTATCCATGCTATAATTGTATTAAATGAAGACTTATATACATGTGTGGATACATAGACAAAACACTGTCCCTAGCAAGCCTCTAGTTGGCTAGCCAGTTGATCAAAGATAGTCAGGGTCTTCTTATTATGTACAAGGTGTTGTTGCTTGATAACTAGATCACGTCATTAGGAGAATCACGTGATGGACTAGACCCAAACTAATAGACGTAGCATGTTGATCGTGTCATTTTGTTGCTACTGTTTTCTGCGTGTCAAGTATTTGTTCCTATGACCATGAGATCATATAACTCACTGACACCGGAGGAATGCTTTTTGTGTATCAAACGTCGCAACGTAACTGGGTGACTATAAAGATGCTCTACAGGTATATCCGAAGGTGTTCGTTGAGTTAGTATGGATCGAGACTGGGATTTGTCACTCCGTGTGACGGAGAGGTATCTCGGGCCCCACTCGGTAATACAACATCACACACAAGCCTTGCAAGCAAAGTGACTTAGTGTAAGTTGCGGGATCTTGTATTACGGAACGAGTAAAGAGACTTGCCGATAAACGAGATTGAAATAGGTATGCGGATACTGACGATCGAATCTCGGGCAAGTAACATACCGAAGGACAAAGGGAATGACATACGGGATTATATGAATCCTTGGCACTGAGGTCCAAACGATAAGATCTTCGTAGAATATGTGGGATCCAATATGGGCATCCAGGTCCCGCTATTGGATATTGACCGAGGAGTCACTCGGGTCATGTCTGCATAGTCCTCGAATCCGCAGGGTCTGCACACTTAAGGTTAGACGTTGTTTTATGCGTATTTGGGTTATATGGTTGGTTACCAAATGTTGTTCGGAGTCCCGGATGAGATCACGGACGTCACGAGGGTTTCCGGAATGGTCCGGAATCGAAGATTGATATATAGGATGACCTCATTTGATTACCGGAAGGTTTTCGGAGTTACCGGGAATGTACCGGGAATGACGAATGGGTTCCGGGTGTTCACCGGGGGGGGGGGGGGGGCAACCACCCCGGGGAAGACCATAGGCCTTGGGGGTGGCACACCAGCCCTTGGTGGGCTGGTGGGACAGCCCAAGAAGGCCCTATGCGCCATAGGAAGAAAATCAAAGAGAAAAAAAGGGGGAGGTGGGAAAAAGGGGAAGGACTCCACCTTCCAAACCTAGTTGGATTCGGTTTGGAAGTGGAGGACTCCCCCCCTTAGCTCGGCCGAACCCCTTGGTACTCCTTGAGCCCCAAGGCAAGGCCCCCCCTCTCCCACCTATATATACGGAGGTTTTAGGGCTGATTTGAGACAACTTTGCCACGGCAGCCCGACCACATACCTCCACGGTTTTACCTCTAGATCGCGTTTCTGCGGAGCTCGGGCGGAGCCTTGCCGAGATTAGATCACCACCAACCTCCATAGAGCCGTCACGCTGCCGGAGAACTCATCTACCTCTCCGTCTCTCTTGCTGGATCAAGAAGGCCGAGATCATCGTCGAGCTGTACGTGTGCTGAACACGGAGGTGCCGTCCGTTCGGCACTAGATCGTGGGACGGATCGCGGGACGGTTCGCGGGGCGGATCGAGGGACGTGAGGACGTTCCACTACATCAACTGTGTTTCTTAACGCTTCTGTTGTGCGATCTACAAGGGTACGTAGATCGGAAATCCCCTCTCGTAGATGGACATCACCATGATAGGTCTTCGTGCGCGTAGGAAAATTTTTGTTTCCCATGCGACGTTCCCCAACAGTGGTATCAGAGCTAGGTTCATGCGTAGATGTCTTCTCGAGTAGAACACAAAAGTTTTTGTGGGCGGTGATGTGCGTTTTGCTGCCTTCCTTAGTCTTTTCTTGATTCCGCGGTATTGTTGGATTGAAGCGGATTGGACCGACATTACTCGTACGCTTACGAGAGACTGGTTTTATCGCTATGAGTAACCCCCTTGCTCAAAGATGACTGGCAAGTGTCGGTTTCTCCAACTTTAGTTGAATCGGATTTGACCGAGGAGGTCCTTGTATAAGGTTAAATAGCAATTCATATATCTCCGTTGTGGTGTTTGCGTAAGTAAGATGCGATCCTACTAGATACCCATGGTCACCACGTAAAACATGCAACAACAAAATTAGAGGACGTCTAACTTGTTTTTGCAGGGTATGCTTGTGATGTGATATGGCCGATGATGTGATGTGATATATTGGATGTATGAGATGATCATGTTGTAATAGATAATATTGACTTGCACGTCGATGGTACGGCAACCGGCAGGAGCCATAGGGTTGTCTTTAAACTAACGTTTGTGCTTGCAGATGCGTTTAGTATTTTGCTAGGATGTAGCTTTAGTAGTAATAGCATGAGTAGCATGATAACCCCGATGGCGACACGTTGATGGAGATCATGGTGTGGCACCAGTGACAAGAAGATCGTGCCGGTGCTTTGGTGATGGAGATCAAGGAGCACGTGATGATGGCCATATCATGTCACTTATGAATTGCATGTGATGTTAATCCTTTATGCACCTTATCTTGCTTAGAACGACAGTAGCATTATGAGGTGATCTCTCACTAAAATTTCAAGACGAAATTGTGTTCTCCCCGACTGTGCACCGTTGCGATAGTTCTTCGTTTCGAGACACCACGTGATGATCGGGTGTGATAGACTCAACGTTCACATACAACGGGTGCAAAACAGTTGCACACGCGGAACACTCGGGTTAAGCTTGACGAGCCTAGCATGTGAAGACATGGCCTCGGAACACATGAGACCGAAAGGTCGAGCATGAATCGTATAGTTGATATGATTAGCATAGAGATGCTTACCACTGAAACTATTCTCGACTCACATGATGATCGGACTTGAGATAGTGGATTTGGATCATGTACCACTCAAATGACTAGAGAGATGTACTTTTTGAGTGGGAGTTCTTAAGTAATATGATTAATTGAACTAATTTTCATGAACATAGTCTAATGGTCTTTGCGAATTACGATGTAGCTTGTGCTATAGCTCTACTGTTTTTATATGTTCCTAGAGAAAATTTAGTTGAAAGTTGATAGTAGCAAACTTTGCAGAGGATTGTCCTCGTTGCTGCACAGAAGGCTTATGTCCTTAATGCACCACTCGGTGTGCTGCACCTCGAGCGTCGTCTGTGGATGCTGTGAACATCCAACATACACGTTTCTGATGACTACAAGATAGTTCAGTGCAAAATACTTAATGGCTTAGAAGCAAGGCGTCGAAGACGTTTTGAAACGTCACGGAACATAAGTGATGTTCTAAAGAGATTAAATTGTGATTTCATGCTTGTGCCCTTGTTAAGAGGTACGAGACCTCCGACAAGATTCTTTGTCCACAAAGTAAAGGAGAAAAGCTCAATCGTTGAGCATGTGCTCAGATTGTCTGAGTACGACAATCGCTTGAATCAAGTGGGAGTTAATCTTCCAGATGAGATAGTGATGGTTCTCCAAAGTCACTGCCACCAAGGTGTGAGAGCTTTGTGATGAACTATAACATATCAAGGATAGATACAATGATCCTTGAGCAATTCGTGATGTTTGACACTGCGAAAGTAGAAATCAAGAAGGAGCATCAATAGTTGATGGTTAGTAAAACCA
Source organism: Hordeum vulgare subsp. vulgare (assembly GCF_904849725.1). NCBI lineage: Eukaryota > Viridiplantae > Streptophyta > Magnoliopsida > Poales > Poaceae > Hordeum > Hordeum vulgare. Next base: position 135,621,431 of record NC_058522.1, on the reverse strand, counting down.
CTAAGTTTCAAGAAAGGCAAGGGCTAGAAGGGATACTTCGTGAAACGGCAAAACAATTGCTGCACTAATGAAGAGACCCAAGATTAAACCCAAACCCGAGACTAAGTGCTTCTCTAATGAGGGGAACAGTCACTGAGGCGGAGCAACTCTAGATACTTGGTAGATAAGAAGGCTGGCGAAAGTCGAAAGAAGTATATTTGATATACATGATATTGATGTGTACTTTACTAGTACTCCTAGTAGCACGAGGGTATTGGATACCGGTTCGGTTGCCAAGTGATTAGTAACACGAAATGAAAGCTACGGCATAAACGGAGACTAGCTAAAGGCGAGGTGACGATACGTGTTGGAAGTGTTTCCAAGGTTGATATGATCAAACGTCGCACGCTCCCTCTACCATCGGGATTGCTGTTAAACCTAAATAATTGTTATTTGGTGCTTGCGTTAAGCATGAACATGATTGGATCGTGTTTATTGCAATACGATTATTCATTTAAAGAGAATAATGGTTACTCTATTTTCTTGAATAATCACCTTCAATGGTTTATTGAATCTCGATCGTAGTGTTACACATGTTCATGGTATTGGTGCCAAAAAGATACGAGGTAATGATGATAGTACCACTTACTTGTGGCACTGCCGCTTGAGTCATGTTGGTATAAATTGCATGAAGAGGCTCCATGCTGATGGATCTTTATACTCACTTGATTTTGAATCACTAGTGACATGCAAATCATACCACATGAGCAAGGCCTTGTTTTCATTGAGATGAAACAAGATAGTAACTTGTTGGAAGTGATACATTTTAATGTATGCAGTCCAATGGGTGCTGAGGCACGCAGTGGATATCATTATGTTCTTACTTCAATGACGATTTGAGCAGATACAAGAGTATTTACTTAATGAATCACAAGTCTGAAATATTGAAAGGTTCAATTCTCTTTCGGAGTGAAGTTCGTCGTAACAAGAGGATAAACTGTCTACGATATGATCATAGAAATGAATATCTGAGTTACTAGTTTTGGTACGCAGTTAAGACAATGTGGAAATTGTTTCGCAGTTCATGCCACCTAGAACATCATAGTGTGATGATGTGTCTGAATGTCATAGCCACACACTATTTGGTATGGTGAATGCTATGATGTCTCTTATCGAATTACCACTATCGTTTATGGGTTATGCATTAGAGACAACCGCATTCACTTTAAATAGGGCACCGTGTATTTCCATTGAGATGACACAGTATAGATTGAGGTTTAGAGAAATCTAAACTGTCGTTTCTTGAAAGTTTGGGGCTTCGACACTTATGTGAAAAAGTTTCAGTCTGGTAAGCTCAAACCCAAAGCGGATAAATGCATCTTCATAGGATATCCAAAACAGTTGGGTACATCTCCCATCTCAGATCCGAAAGCAAAGTGTTTGTTTCTAGAAACGGATCCTTTCTCGAGGAAAGGTTTCTCTCGAAAGAATTGAGTGGGAGGGTAGTAGAACTTGGTTTGTTTATTGAACCATCACTTCGACTAGTGTGTAGCAGGGCACAGGAAGTTGTTCCTGTGGCGCCTACACCAATTGAAGTGGAAGCTGATGATGGTGATCATTGAGCTTCGGATCAGGTTACTACAAACCTCGTAGGTCGACAAGGTCGCGAACTACTGTAGAGTGGTACGGTAACCCTGTCTTGGAGGTCATGTTGTTGAGCAACAGTGAACCTACGAGTTATGAAGAAGCAATGGTGGGCCCGGATTCCGACAAATGGCTTGAGGCCATGAAATCCGAGAGAGGATCCATATATAAAACAAAGTGTAGAATTTGGAGGAACTACTTGATGGTAGTAAGACTATTGAGTAAAGATGGATCTTTGTAAGGAAGACAGACGATGATAGTGATAAGTCACTATTAAGAAAAGCTCGACTTGTCGCAAAGATGTTTTGACAAGATCAAATAGTTGACTATGATGAGACTTTCTCACTCATAGCGATGCTAAAAGTCTGTTGGAATTATGTTAGTAGTTGTTGCATTATTTTTGAAATATTGCACATAGGAAGACAAAACATTGTTGCCTCGACGGTTTCCTTGAGCAAACGTTGTATGTGATACAACCAGGAGGTCTTGTCGATCCTAAAAATACTAACAAGTATGCAAGCTCCAGCGATCCTTCATTGGACTGGTGCAAGCATCTCGGAGTTGGCATATACACTTTGATGAGATAATCAAAGATTTTGGGTTTGTACAAGGTTTATGAGAAGCTTGTATTTCCAAAGAAGTGAGTGGGAGCACTATAGAATTTCTGATAAGTATATGTGGTTAACATATTGATGATCAGAAGTAATGTAGAATTTTTGTGAAGCATAAAAGGTTGTTTGAAAGGAGTTTTTCAAAGGAATACCTGGATTGAGCTACTTGACCATTGAGCATCAAGATCTATGGAGATAAATCAAAACGCTTAATAGACGTTTCAACAAGATGCATGCCTTGACAAGTTTTTGAAGGAATTCGAAATAGATCAGCAAAGAAGGAGTTCTTGACTGTGTTGTAAGGTGTGAATTTGAGTAAGACTCAAAACCCGACCACAGCAGAATAAAGAGAATAGACGAAGGTCGTCTTCTATGCCTTAGCCATAGACTCTAAAGTATGCCATGCTGAGTACCGCACCTGATGTGTGCCTTGCAGCAAGTCTGTAAAGAGGTACACAGAGTGATCCAGGATTGAAACACTGATCAGCGGTCAAAGTTATCCTTAGTAACTAAATAGACTAATGAATTTTTCTCGATTAAGGAGGTGGTTAAAGAGTTCGTCGTAAAGGGTTACGTCGATGCAAGCTTTGACACTAATCCGAATAACTATAAGTAGTGAAATGGATTCGTATAGTAGAGTAGATATTTGGAGCATTTCCGAATAGCACGTAGTAGCAGTATCTATAAGATGACATAAAGATTTGTAAAGAACGCACGGATCTGAAAGTTTCAGAACCGTTGACTAAAACCTCTCACGAGCAAGACGTAATCAGACCCCAGAACTATATGGGTGTTGGATTCGTTGAAATCACATGGTGATGTGAACTAGATTACTGACTCTAGTGCAAGTGGGAGACTGTTGGAAATATGCCCAAGAGGCAATAATAATTAGTTATTATTATATTTCTTTGTTCATGATAATCGTTTATTATCCATGCTATAATTGTATTAAATGAAGACTTATATACATGTGTGGATACATAGACAAAACACTGTCCCTAGCAAGCCTCTAGTTGGCTAGCCAGTTGATCAAAGATAGTCAGGGTCTTCTGATTATGTACAAGGTGTTGTTGCTTGATAACTGGATCACGTCATTAGGAGAATCACGTGATGGACTAGACCCAAACTAATAGACGTAGCATGTTGATCGTGTCATTTTGTTGCTACTGTTTTCTGCGTGTCAAGTATTTGTTCCTATGACCATGAGATCATATAACTCACTGACACCGGAGGAATGCTTTGTGTGTATCAAACGTCGCAACGTAACTGGGTGACTATAAAGATGCTCTACAGGTATATCCGAAGGTGTTCGTTGAGTTAGTATGGATCGAGACTGGGATTTGTCACTCCGTGTGACGGAGAGGTATCTCGGGGCCCACTCGGTAATACAACATCACACACAAGCCTTGCAAGCAAAGTGACTTAGTGTAAGTTGCGGGATCTTGTATTACGGAACGAGTAAAGAGACTTGCCGGTAAACGAGATTGAAATAGGTATGCGGATACTGACGATCGAATCTCGGGCAAGTAACATACCGAAGGACAAAGGGAATGACATACGGGATTATATGAATCCTCGGCACTAAGGTTCAATCGATAAGATCTTCGTAGAATATGTGGGATCCAATATGGGCATCCAGGTCCCGCTATTGGATATTGACCGAGGAGTCACTCGGGTCATGTCTGCATAGTTCTCGAACCCGTAGGGTCTGCACACTTAAGGTTAGACGTTGTTTTATGCGTATTTGAGTTATATGGTTGGTTACCGAATGTTGTTCGGAGTCCCGGATGAGATCACGAACGTCACAAGGGTTTCCAGAATGGTCCGAAAACGAAGATTTATATAGGATGACCTCATTTGATTACCGGAAGGTTTTCGGAGTTACCGGGAATGTACCGGGAATGATGAATGGGTTCTGGGTGTTCACCGGGGGGGGGGGGGGCAACCCACCCCGGGGAAGCCCATAGGCCTTGGGGGTGGCGCACCAGCCCTTGGTGGGCTGGTGGGACAGCCCAAGAAGGCCCTATGCGCCATAGGAAGAAAATCAAAGAGAAAAAGAAAAAAAAAAGGGGGGAGGTGGGAAAAAGGGGAAGGACTCCACCTTCCAAACCTAGTTGGATTCGGTTTGGAAGGGGAGGACTCCCCCCCTTGGCTCGGCCGAACCCCTTGGGGCTCCTTGAGCCCCAAGGCAAGGCCCCCTCTGCCACCTATATATACGGAGGTTTTAGGGCTGATTTGAGACAACTTTGCCATGGCAGCCCGACCACATACCTCCACGGTTTTACCTCTAGATCGCGTTTCTGTGGAGCTCGGGCGGAGCCGTGCCGAGATTAGATCACCACCAACCTCCGGAGCGCCGTCACGTTGCCGGAGAACTCATGTACCTCTCCGTCTCTTTTGCTGGATCAAGAAGGCCTAGATCATCGTCGAGCTGTACGTGTGCTGAACGCGGAGGTGCCGTCCGTTCGGCACTAGATCGTGGACAGATCGCGGGACGGTTCGTGGGGCGGATCGAGGGACGTGAGGACGTTCCACTACATCAACCGCGTTTCTTAACGGTTCTGCTGTGCGATCTACAAGGGTACATAGATCGGAAATCCCCTCTCGTAGATGGACATCACCATGATAGGTCTTCGTGCGCGTAGGAAATTTTTTGTTTCCCATGCGACGTTCCACAACAGGATGCGCTGGAGTAGTGGCGGTCGGTGGCACTATGGACTGAGGGACACGTGGCAAGCGAAGAGAGTGCCGGCCTGGCGTCCTTGCGTGTGGCGTAACTCATCTTCCCGACAAGGATGACCTGCTTGGGCCTTGGACATCTTCCCGGCAAAGATGGCTTGCCGGGGGCCTGGGAGTCTTACCGGAAAGGAGGGTTTGTCGGGGCCTTGTGAGTCTTCCCGGCAAGGAGGGCTTGCTAGGGCCTTGTAGCCTGGGCTGGCTCTTCATACCTTTGGTGGGGTGTGGTCTTGGTGACCGTGGGGTTTAACTTCCCATTGGCTCTCTTAGTGTACTGTCGCCGAGGGTGCTGCTGGTAGCCGTGCACAAGTCTGGGGCACAGGAGACCCTAGTCTCTAGTGCACCAACGGAACATGAACATGAGCACTTTTGCTCTGTGGCATAGAGAATCTGTCGAGGAAACTTCCCTCCGGGAGGGGGAAATCAAAGACATCATAATCACCAATGCTCCTCCTTCGAGGGAGACCAATCTGCATCAAGATATTCACCAAAACCATCTCATCTCAAACCCTAGTCCATGTCTTGTTTTCAATCTCTCTCTCAAAGTCTCATATTGGTACCTGTGGGTTGCTAGTACCATTGATTACATCTTGTAGTTCATGCTAGTTGGTTTATTTGGTGGAAGATTATATGTTCAGATCCTTAATGATATTCAATACTCCTCTGATCCTGAACATGACCATGCTTTGTGAGTAGTTACTTTTGTTCCTGAGTACATGGGATAAGTCTTGTTATAAGAAATCATGTGAAGTTGGTATTCATTCAACATTTTGATAATATGCATGTTGTTGCTTCCTTTAGTGGTGCCATGTGAAAGTCGACTACATGACAATTCACCATACTTTGGGCTGAGGGAAGGCATTGTGGAGTAATAAGTAGATGATGGTATGCTAGAGTGACAGAAGGTGAAACCCTAGTTTATGCATGATTTCTTAAGGGGATGATTTGGATCCACGTGTTTCATGTTATGGTTATATTTATCTTAATTCTTCTTCCATAGTTGAGGATGCTTGAGAGAGTGGGTAATCATAAGTGGGTTGCTTGTTCAACTAAGAATAACACCCAAGCATCGGTCCACCCACATATCAAGTTATCAAGGTAACAGGCGCGGATCAACTAATCATGATGAACCTGCCTAGGCAAAAATTCACATCACTACTGCAAGATGGTCCAAACGCGACACAGCAATCAGAGACCCTTCAATGAAACTATGTGTGATGCGTTAATCGCAAACGATACCATAAAAACCATAAAAAAAGATGCAAAACGTTTGCAATGGAGGAGACATCAAACATGATTCAGATTAGAGTTGTGTGTGCGATGCTTGCCATACAGTTCACTCCAATGAAATGTTTGCAATGAGGCAGAACAACAGAAACAGGCAGCCAAATGTAGGTGTGTACGCTATACGGCATAGAGTTCACTCATATGAACTGTTTGTGAGTAGGCAACACAACGGAAACTGTGAGCCAGATCAATGGTGTGTGCGATATATGGCATACAATTCACTCAGATAAACTGTTTGCATTGAGCCAAAGATGTACTAATAAGGAAATGATTGCACAACCATATTAAACATCAAATTACATAGGTGGCTAGTACACATATGACATTTCTAAACACCAAAATAAACTACTACATGCATAATTAACTAGGATAAATGATCATCTGGTCATCATCTACTTCTTCTTGAGACGTTTGACACCACTGCTCTACTAAGATAAATGAAACAATATTCTTTATGGTGAATAGTGTGCTCTGTTGGGCACACAAGTATATGGATCGTAGACTTGGGTGACCAATGTGACCGCATGCGTCGTGCTATCTCGATGTTCCTTCTATGCTAAGTGTCCATTAATTGATGGTGTTTTATGAACATGTCACCACTTCCCGCCATTTCATCACCAGTTTCCCGCCGCCACCTAGTGATATTTCGCATAGACCTAGGAGGCGCGCGACGCACCGAGGCAACAAGCGCAGCCTCTACCACATCCACCTTTGCATGCCAACGCACCGAAGCACCGCCTTTTCCATCAACCTAATCAACGAGGAAAACGAGAAGGAGCCACGTCTTGTTGAGGCCCAGGCGCTCCCCGACAACGCGATGGACGACGCCGTGCTGCGCATCATTACCAGGGTTGAGCAAACCCTTCGTGCACGACGCTTCACCGCCAGGTATCAAGATAGGCATGTCAGCACCGAGAGGCTGCAAGTCGCTGCACAACATGATCGATGGTGTGGCACAGAGCAAGCTACGCGCGTCCGTGCCAATAGGTTGTGGCTCGACGGACAACGAGACATTGGAGTGTCGTAGAGTAATAACCCACAAGTATAGGGGATCAATTGTAGCCTTTCTCTATAAGTAAGAGTGTCGAACCCAATGACGAGCTAAAGGTAGAACAAATATTCCCTCAAGTTCTATCGACCACCGATACAACTCTACGCACGCTTAACAATCGCTTTACCTAGAACAAGTATGAAACTAAAAGTACTTTGCAGGTGTGATAGGATAGGTTTGAAAGAAAATAAAGAAAAGGTAAATAAAAACTAGGGGCTGCTAAGGTAAAGAAACAACTAAGTTGGTCTTAGTAGAGATCTTTTTGTCACAGGAAGATTATTTGTCCCTAGGCAATCGATAACTAGACCGGTAATAATTATTGCAATTTTATATGAGGGGGAGGCATAAGCTAACATGCTTTCTCTACTTGGATCATATGCACTTATGATTGGAACTCTAGCAAGCATCCGCAACTACTAAAGATCATTAAGGTAAAACTCAACCATAACATTATAAGGTATAAAGTCCTCTTTACTCCCATATTCAACAACCCACCTACTCGGATTTATCCTTCTGTCACTCAAGCAACCCACCATAGGCAAATCATGAACACATTGCAACACCCTACAGCGGGGATCCCTCAAGCTTGCGCGACACGGAGAGCACCAGAGGACAACACCTATAATAAAACATACAACTCAAATCAATCATGATCATCAATCAACCCATAGGACAAAACAGATATACTCAAACATCATAGGATAGCCATACATCATTAAGAAATAATATATAGCATTGAGCAACATGTTTAAGTAGAGATTACGGCGGTGAGAAGGGGTATTACACCGATGCATAGAGGGGGAGAGAGTTGGTGATGAAGGCGGCGAACTTGTTAGTGTAGATTGTCGTCACGATGATTGCCCCGACGGCGTTCCGGTGCCACCAGGAGAGAGGAGGAGAGAGCCCCCCTCCTTCTTATTCTTCCTAGCCCCCCCCCTAGATGGGACGAAGGTTTCCCTTCTAGTCCATGGTCTCCATGGCGGTGGAGGGGCGAGAGCCCCTCCGAGATTGGATCTCTCTCTTTGTTTCTTTTTGTTTCTTCTTGTTTCTGTTGTCCCAAATTCTAGCCTTTCACCATTTCCGAAAGTCCCGGAGATCCGTAACTTCGATTGGGATGAAATTTTAACACAATTTTTATCCGGATATTATCTTTCTTGCAGAGAAAGAAGGGCACCAACCGTTGTACGGGGTGGCCACAAGCCAGCCAAGCGCGCCTTACACCTCAGGACGCACCCCTCTGGCTTGTGGGCCCCTCGGGCACCGCCTTCTATTGATTCCACTTCGTAAAATTCACATATATTCCAAAGAAAATCTCGGTGAGTTTTTGTCTTGTTTGGACTTTGTTTGATATGGATTATCTCCGAAACAAAAAACATGCAACAAACAGGAACTGACAGTGGGCACTGGATCAATATGTTAGTCCCAAATATAGTATTAAAAGTTGCCAAAAGTATATGAAAGTAGTATAATATTGGCATGAAACAATAAAAAAATATAGATACGATGGAGACGTATCAGCATCCCCAAGTTTAATTTGTGCTCGTCCTCGAGTAGGTAAATGATAAAAAGGATAATTTTTTATGTAAATTGCTACCTAGCATAACCTTGATCATATAATCTAATCATGACATGAATATTAAGACATGAGTGATTCAAAGAATAGTGTATCATTTGACATTAAGACAATAATACTTTAGGCATAGTAATAAAGCAATCATGTCTTCTCAAAATATCATGGCTAAAAGAAAGTTATCCCTACAAAATCATATAGTCTGGCTATGCTCCATCTTCATCACACAAAGTATTAATCATGCACAACCCCGGTTTTAGCCAAGAAATTGTTTCATACTTTAGTATTCTCAAACTTTTTCAAATTTCACGCAATAAATGAGCGTGAGCCATGGATATGGCACTATAGGTGGAATAGGATATGGTGGAGGTTGTGGAGAAGACAAAAAGGAGATAGTATCACATCAACTAGGTGTATCAACGGGCTATGGAGATGCCCATAAATAGATATCAATGTGAGTGAGTAGGGATTGCCATGCAACGGATGCACTAGAGCTATAAGTGTATGAAATCTAAAAAAGAAACTAAGTGGGTGTGCATCCGACCCGCTTGCTCACGAAGACCTAGGGCAATTTGAGGAAGCCTATCATTGGAATATACAAGCCAAGTTCTGTAATGAAAAATTCCCACTAGTATATGAAATCGACAATATAGGAAACTCTCTATCATGAAGATCATGGTGCTACTTTGAAGCATAAGTGTGGAAAAAGGAATTTTAGCATTGCCCCTTCTCTCTTTTCTCTCATTTTTTTGTTCTTTTCCTTTTTTTTGGTGGGCTTCTTTGGCCTCTTTTTTTATATGGGCTTCTTTGGCCTCTTTTATTTATATGGGCTTCTTTGACCTCTTTTATTTTTCATAAAGTTCGGAGACTCATCCCAACTCGTGAGGGAATCATAGATTCCATCATCCTTTCCTCACATGGGACAATGCTCTAATAATGATGATCATCACACTTTTATTTACTTATAACTCAAGAATTACAACTCGATACTAGAACAAAAGATGACTCTATATGAATGCCTCTGGCAGTGTACAGGGATGTGCAATGATCTAGCGTAGCAATGACATCAAAAACATGAAAACATCATGCTAGCTATCTTACGATCATGCAAAGCAATATGCAATGATGGTGCGTGTCATAGTAAACAAAACGATGGAAGTTGCATGGCAATATATCTTGGAATGGCTATGAAAATGCCATAATAGGTAGGTATGGTGGCTGATTTGAGGATGGTGGGTTTAATGCACCGGCGAGAGTTGCGCGGTACTAGAGAGGCTAGCAAATGTGGAAGGGTGAGAGTGTGTATAATACATGGACTCAAGAGTAGTCATAAAGAAATCACATACTTATTGCAAAAATTTATTGCTCATCGAAACAAGGTACTACACGCATGCTCCTAGGCGAAGGGTTGGTAGGAATTAACCATTGCGTGATCCCGACCTCCACACAAGGGATGACAATCAATAAATAAATCATGCTCCGACTTCTTCACATAACGGTTCACCTTACGTGCATGCTATGGGAATCATAAACTTTAACACAAATATTTATACCAATCCACAATTACTCACTAGCATGACTATAATATCACCATATTTATATTGTGAAACTATTGCAAGGAATCAAACATATCATATTCAGTGATCTACAAGTTTTGTGTAGGATTTTATGACTAACCATGTGAATGACCAACTCCTGTTAACTCTCTAAATAGATATAAGTGAAGCATGAGAGTTTAATTGATTCTACCAAATATATGACCATGCTCTAACAAATATAAGTGAAGCAAAATAGAGTTCTACAAATGGAGGTATTCTATGTGTAGATAAACAGGCAATCCAAACTTCAAATGATATAAGTGAAGCCAATGAAGCATTCCATGAAGACATACTCAAACGATATAAGTGAGGTGCAAAGATCCTTCTATAAATCAACCAAATACTTTCTCATACCAGCAAGGTGCATTATTAAGAGAAAAATAAAAATCACACGACGCTCCAAAATTTACGCATATCATGTGACGAATAAAAATATAGCTCCAAGTAAAATTAACGATGGTTGTTAGAAGAAAGAGGGGATGCCTTCTGGGGCATCCCCAAGCTTAGTTGCTTGGGAGTCCTTGAATATTATCTTATGGTGCCTCAGGCATTCCGAAGCTTATGTATTTCCACTCCTTATTCCTTGATCCATCGTGATCTCGCCCAAAACTTGAAAACTTGAACCACACAAAACTTAACAAAACCCTCGTGAAATCCTTTAGCAATAACAAAGAAAATTACAACTTTCAGTATTGTTGCCAACCAATTCATATTTTGTTTTTGCATTTTATTTACTATAATATAATTATTCCATGGCTTATACTGCCGATACAATTGATAGTTTCATCAGAATGAGCAAAACAATGCAGCAAAAACAAAATCTGTCGAAAACAGGACAGTTTGTAGTAATCTTTACATTCACCATACTTCTATAACTCTTAAAATTCTGAAAAATTAGGACGAAATAAAAAATTTGTATAGAAGTATTGTGTCAATTTTTTATAAACATTTGACATTCCATTAAAAAAATATAAATTCACGTACTACAGCCAAACTTTCTGTTTTTGCACTGCACACACCAAACAAGCAATCTAATCATCCTAAAGGCAAATCTTGGCACATTATTTTTATAATACAATGGATTTATACAAGGGGATAATTATTATTTTTGAAAACTTTGTGTAATTAAGATTCACTGGGTTTCCATGGGCATGAACAAAGTTCAAGGCATGCTCCCATTTTAACAATGCTCGTCGCTCTCACTTTCACTTTTCTTTTTGAAAAAGTTTTATGTTGCCCTCTTTATGTTTTTTGTTTTTTAAACTATATAAAAGCACACAACAGAATAAAATGGCTCTCTAAAACTTCCAGGTTGTCTCCCTGGCAGCGCTTTCTTTAAAGTCATTAATCTAAGCATAAAGTGCTCAAGTAATTGATCCACCCGTATCCCAAGGTATATCAAAGCCAATTTTAATTAACAATGATTTGTAATTTAGTGGTGCGCGCAAAGTAACATATATCACACAACAACGAAGTCTAACTCTCTTCCGATGCATCGAAATGTCATAAAAGAACAATTCATGCACACAAAGTAAAGGCAAATGCATAGTATAAACAATTTCTTGCAATTTTATCGTATTGGAAACATAAAGAGGCAGAGATGTAGTTCCTCTCTCATAATAAAAGCAAGTAGGAGCATCAAGCACATGCATATTATATCTATCAAAATCATCATGTGTAATAGTAAAAGACCCATCTATATAATCCTTAATACGTGCAAACTTCTCCAATATAGTGTAGTTGGGAGAATTCAAAAAGATAATAGGACTATCATGTGTGGGTGCAATGGCAACAATTTCATTCTTAACATAAGGAACTATAGCAAGTTCATATCCATAATCATCATTCATATTGGCATCATGGCCGCAAGCATATCAAGCATCAAGTTCATCAAAAAGGGATATTTCAAACAAATCCAAGGGATCATAGCAATTATCATAGCATTCATCCTTCGGTAAGAACGAAAGGAAATTCAATAATGTATGAGTTGAAGAGTTACTCTCATGAGAAGGTGGGCACGGGTAGCTAATCCTCTCTTCCTCCTTTTGTTCTTCGCTCTCCTCCTCATATTTTTCATCCAATGAGCTCACATTGTCATCAATTTCTTCTTCCATAGATTCCTGCAAAATATTAGTCTCCTCTTGGACAGCGGAGGACTCCTCAATATATGGCTTAACATAAGCATTACAAGCATAGTTTTCATAGCAATATTTAAGTAGGGCAAAACTTTCAGATTTGTAAGGAGTAGCATCATACTTTTAGTCAAAGAAGAAATTTCATAGACACCCTTAAAAGAAACAAAATTTTCAGTTTGCTCAATATCATAGTAATTCTAAACACCCTTGGCATAAGAAGATACGATTCCATTATCCTTGAACTCACATTGGTAGGGAAGATGTTTTTAGGATCTTCAGAACAACAAGTAAAATCATAAGTTTCACATAAATTCCAAGCATAGCATTGCAAAGTATTAATATGATGCCATAAAAGTTTTCCTTTTGAGATAAGCGGTTTCGCACATAATAAGCATGCTCATTTCATGATTTGCCCTCAACTAAGCTAGTTGGGGTTTCAGCACGAGCACAAATGGATCAAAGATGACCCAAGTAATATTCTTCGGTGGTACGAAACACTAGTGGTTCCTCAACTTTTGGAGCAGCAAGTACATCTATTTTTTGGTATTTTATGTTTCCTACCCATATCTAAAGATAGAAAACAAGCTAAACATAAATAAAATCTACCTAGTGATAAAGCAAACAAACACACACGAGAATATTCACCCGACGCTATTGCTCCCCGACAACGGCGCGAGAAAAAGGTCTTGATAAACCGCAAGTATAGGGGATCAATTGTAGCCTTTCTCGATAAGTAAGAGTGTCAAACCCAACGAGGAGTTAAAGGTAGAACAAATATTCCCTCAAGTTCTATCGACCATTGATACAACTCTACGCACGCTTAACGTGCGCTTTACCTAGAACAAGTATGAAACTAGAAGTACTTTGCAGGTGTGATAGGATAGGTTTGCAAGAAAATAAAGAACACATAAATAAAAACTAGGGGCTGCTATGGTAAAGAAACAACCAAGTTGGTCTTAGTAGAGATGTTTTTGTCAGAGGAAGGTTATTTGTCCCTAGGCAATCGACAACTAGACCAGTAATGATTATTCCAATTTAATATGAGGGAGAGGCATAAGATAACGTACTTTCTCTACTTGGATCATATGCACTTATGATTGGAACTCTAGCAAGCATCCGCAACTACTAAATATGATTAAGGTAAAACCCAACCATAGGATTATAAGGTATCCAGTCCTCTTTACTCCCATTTGAAACAACCCACCTACTCAGGTTTATGCTTCTGTCACTCAAGAAACCCACCATAGGCAAATCATGAACACATTGCAACACCCTACAACAGGGATCCGTCACGATTGCCTGACACGGAGAGCACCATAGGACAACACCAATAATAAAACATGCACCTCAAAGCAATCATGATCATCAATCAAACCATAGGAAAAATCGAATCTACTCAAACATCATAGGATAGCCATACATTTTGGGAAATAATATATAGCGTTGAGCACAATGTTCAAGTAGAGATTATAGCGGGGAGAAGGTGTATTAAACCACTGCATAGTGGAGGAGAGAGTTGGTGATGAAGGCGCCGAAGTTCTTGGTGGTAGATTGTCGTCATGATGATGGCCCCGGCGGCGTTCCGGTGCCACCAGGAGAGAGGGGGAGAGAGCCCCCTCCTACTTCTTCTTCCTTGTCCTTCCCCCTAGATGGGAGGAAGGTTTCCCCTTTTTCCCATGGCCTCCATGGCGGTGGAGGGGCGAGAGCCCCTTCGAGATTGGATCTCTCTCTGTTTCTTTCTGTTTCTACCTGTTTCCGTGTTCCCAGATTATCTCCTTTCACTGTTTCTTAAATTCCCGGAGATCCGAAACTCCAATTAGGCTAAAACTTTAACACGATTTTTATCCAGATATTAGCTTTCTTGCGGCGAAAGAAGGGCACCAACCCCCTTACGGGGTGGCCACAAGCCAGCCTGGTGCGCCATACCCTCGAGGTCGCGCACCTCTGGCTTGTGGGCCCCTAGGGCACCACCTTTTCTTGATTCCACTTCCCAAAATTCACGTATATTCCAAAAAATCTTCTTAAGTTTTTATCCCGTTTGGACTTCGTTTGATATGGATTTTCTGCGAAACAAAAAACATGCAACAAACAGGAACTCGCACTGGCCAGTGGATCAAAATGTTAGTCCCAAAAATAGTATAAAAATTGGCAAAAGTATGTGAAAGTTGTAGAATATTGGCATGAAACAATCAAAAATTAGAGATACGACGGAGACTTATCAACAACCCCAAGCTTAATTCCTACTCGTCATCGAGTAGGTAAATGATAAAAAAGATATTTTTTAATGTGGAATGCTACCTAGCATAATCATGATCATATAATCTAATAATGGCATGAATATTAAGACACGAGTGATTCAAAGAAATAGTCTATTATTTGACATTAAGACAATAATACTTCAAGCATACTAATAAAGCAATCATGTCTTCTCAAAATATCATGGCTAAAAGAAAGTTATCCCTACAAAATCATGTAGTCTGGCTATGCTCCATCTTCATCACACAAAGTATTAAATCATGCACAACCCTGGTTTTAGCCAAGCAATAGTTTCATACTTTAGTATTCTCAAACTTTTTCAACTTTCACGCAATACATGAGTGTGAGCCGTGGGTATAGCACTATAGGTGGAATAGAATATGGTGGAGGTTGTGGAGAGGACAAAAAGAAGGAGATAATCTCACATCAACTAGGCGTATCAACGGGCTATGGAGATGCCCATCAATAGATATCAATGTGAGTGAGTAGGGATTGCCATGCAATGGATGCGCTAGAGCTATAAGTGTATGAAAGATCAAAAAGAAACTAAGCGGGTGTGCATCCAATTCGCTTGCTCACGAAGACCTAGGGCAATTTGAGGAAGCCCATCATTGGAATATATAAGCCAAGTTCTATAATGAAAAATTCCCACTAGTATATGAAAGTGGCAATATAGGAAACTCTCTATCATGAAGATCATGGTGCTACTTTGAAGCACAAGTGTGGAAAAAGGAACAGTAGCATTGCCCCTTCTCTCTTTTCTCTCATTTTTTTGTTTTTTTCCTTTTTTTGGTGGGCTTCTTTGACCTCATTTTTTTATATGGGCTTCTTTGGCCTCTTTTATTCATACGGGCTTCTTTGACCTCTTCTATTTCTCATAAAGTCCGGAGACTCATCCCAACTTGTGAGGGAATCATAGCTTCCATCATCCTTTCCTCACATGGGACAATGCTCTAATAATGATGATCATCACACTTTTATTTACTTACAACTCAAGAATTACAACTCGATACTAGAACAAAAGATGACTCTATATGAATGCCTCCGGCAGTGTATAGGGATGTGCAATGATCTAGCGTAGCAATGACATAAAAACATGAAAACATCATGCTAGCTATCTTACGATCATGTAAAGCAATATGCAATGATGGTGCGTGTCATAATAAATGAAACGGTGGAAGTTACATGGCAATATATCTCGGAATGGCTATGGAAATGCCATAATAGGTAGGTATGGTGGCTGTTTTGAGGAAGGTGGTGTTAATGCACCGACGAAAGTTGCACGGTACGAGAGAGGCTAGCAAATGTTGAAGGGTGAGAGTGCATATAATCCATGGACTCAACATTAGTCATATAGAACCCATATACTTATTGCACAGATTTATTAGTCATTGAAACAAGGTAATACATGCATGATCCTAGGGGAAGGGTTGGTAGGAATTAACCATCGCACAATCCCGACCTCCATACAAGGGATGACAATCAATAAATAAATCATGCTCCTACTTCTTCACATAACGGTTCACCATACGTGCATGCTAGGGGAATCACAAATATTTCTACCAATCCACAATTACTCACTAGCATGACTCTAATATCACCATCTTTATATCACAAAACTATTGCAAGGAATCAAACATATCATATTCAGTGATATAGAAGTTTTATGTAGGATTTTACAACTAACCATGTGAATGACCAACTCCTGTTAACTCTCTAAATAGATATAAATGAAGCATGAGAGTTTAATTATTTCTTAAAAATAGATGCCCACACTCTAACAAATACAAGTGAAGCAAAAGAGCATTCTACAAATTACGGTTTTCTATGTGTAGAGAAACATGCATTCCAAACTTCAAATGATATAAGTGAAGCACATGAAGCATTCTATAAATCCATACTCAAAAGATATAAATGAGGTGCAAAGAGCCTTCTATAAATCAACCAATGACTTTTTCATACCAGCATGGGGCATTATTAAAAGAAAAATAAAAAGCACACGACGCTCCAAGATTTACGCATTCATTTGACGAATAAAAATATAGCTCCAAGTAAAATTACCTATGGTTGTTACAAGAAAGAGGGGATGCCTTCCGGGGCATCCCCAAGCTTAGTTGCTTGGGAGTCCTTGAATATTACCTTGGGGTGCCTCGGTATCCCCAAGCTTAGTCTCTTTCCACTCCTTATTCCTTCATCCAACATGATCTCAGCCGAAACTTGAAAACTTCAATCACACAAAACTTAAGAAAACCCTCGTGAGATCCGTTAGTAATAATAAAGCAAATTACAACTTTAAGTACTGTTGCCAACCAATTCATATTTTGTGTTCTCATTGTATATACTGTAATATAAATTTTCCGTGGCTTATACCACTGATAAAATCGATAGTTTCATCAAAACGAGCAAAACAATGCATCAAAAACAGAATCTGTCAAAAACAGGACAGTCTGTAGTAATATGTACATTCACCATACTTATGTAACTCTAAAAATTCTAAAAACTTAGGACGAAATAAAAAATTTGCTAGCAGTACTATGCAGAAATTACTGAAACGTTCGGCATTCCAGTAAAAAATGTAAATTCACACACTACAGCCAAAGTTTATGTTTTTGCACTGCACACACCAACCAAGCAATCTAATCATCCTAATGGCAAATCTTGGCACATTGTTTTCATAATACAATGGATTTTATACATGGAGTAATTATTTTTGTTAAAATGTTTCTGCAATTAAGATTCACAAGGTTTCCGTGGGCATGAACAAAGTTCAAGGCATGCTCCCATTTTAACAATACTCGTCTCTCTCAGTTTCACTTTTCTTTTTGTAAAAGTTTTAGGTTCCCCTCTTTATTTTGTTTTTGTTTTTTAAACTATATAAAAGCACACAACAGAATAAAATGACTCTCTAAAACTTCGGGGTTGTCTACCCCGCAGTGCTTTCTTTAAAGCCATTAAGCTAGGCATAAAGTGCTCAATTAATTGATCCACCCAGATCCCAAGGTATATCAAAGCCAATTTTAATTAACAATGATTTGTAATTTAGTAGTGAGCAAAAAGTAACGTATATAACAACAAAACGAACTCCAACTCCCTTCCTATGCATCGACATATCATAAAAGAACAAATCATGCACATAAAGCAAAGGCCAGTGCATAGTATAAACAATTTCTTGCAATTTTATCGTATTGGAAACATAGAGAGGCGGAGATGTAGTTCCTCTCTCATAATAATTGCAAGTAGGAGCAGTAAGCACATGCATATTATATCTATCAAAATCATCATGTGTAACAGTAAAAGGCAACCCATCTATATAATCCTTAATAAGTGCAAATTTCTCCAATATAGTGTAGTTGGGAGAACTCAAAAAGATAATAGGACTATCATGTGTGGGTGCAATAGCAATAATTTCATTCTTAAGACAAGTAAATATAGCAAGTTCAACTCCATTATCATCATTCATATTGGCATCATGGCCACAAGCATAGCAAGCATCAAGTTCATCAAAAAGGGATATTTCAAAAGAATCTAAGGGATTATAGCAATTATCATAGCATTCATCCTTCGGTAAGCACGAAGGGAAATTAAACAATGTATGAGTTGAAGAGTTACTCTCATTATAATGTGGGAATGGGTAGCTAATCCGTTCTTCCTCCTTTTGTTCTTAGCTCTCCTCCTCATCTTTTTCATCCAATGAGCTCACAGTGTCATCAATTTATTCTTCCATAGATTCCTGCAAAATATTAGTCCCCTCTTGGACAGTGGAGAGTCCTCAATATATGGCTTAACATAAGCATTAGAAGCATATTTTTCATGGCAATATTTAAGTATGGCACAACTTTCAGATTTGTAAAGAGTAGCATCTTAATTTGTAATCACAGAAGCAATTTCATAGGCACCCTTAAAAGCAACAAATTCTTCAGTTTGCTCAATATCATAGTAATTATAAACACCCTTGGCATGAGAAGATACAATTCCATTATCCTTAAACTCACATTTATTGGGAAGGTGTTTTTTAGGGTCTTCACAACAACAAGTAAAATCATAAATTTCGCATAAATTCCAAGCATAGCATTGTAAAGTATTAATATGATGCCATAAAATTTCCCTTTTTGAGATAAGCGGTGTCCCACATAACAAGCATGCTCATTTAATGATTTGCCCTCAACTAAGCTATCTGGGGTTTCAGTACGAGCACAAATGGATCGAAGATGACCCAAGTAATATTCTTCGGTGGTACAGAACACTAGTAGTTCTTCAACTTTTGGAGCAGCACGTACATTTATATTTTTTGGTATTTTGCGTTTCTTACCCATATCTAAAGATAGAAAACAAGCTAAATAGCAAAAATAATCTACTTAGTGGTAAAGAAAACAAGCACACACGAGAATACTGACCCATTGTTATTGCTCCCTGGCAACGACGCTAGAAAAAGGTCTTGATAACCCACAACTATAGGGTGTCAATTGTAGCCTTTCTCGATAAGTAAGAGTGTCGAACCCAACGAGGAGCGAAAGGCAGAACAAATAGTCCTCAAGTTCTATCGACCACCGATACAATTCTACGCACGCTTAATGTTCGCTTTACCTAGAACAATTATGAAACTAGAAGAAATTTGCAGGTATGATAGGATAGGTTGGCAAGAAAATAAAGAACACGTAAGTAAAAAAGAGGGGCTGCTAACGTAAAGAAACAACTAAGTTGGTCTTAGTAGAGATCTTTTTGTCACAGGAAGGTTATTTGTCCCTAGGCAATCGATAACTAGACCGGTAATCATTATTGCAATTTTATATGAGGGAGAGGCATAAGCTAACATACTTTCTCTATTTGGATCATATACACTTATGATTTGAACTCTAGCAAGCATCCGCAACTACTAAAGATCATTCACGTAAAACCCAACCATAGCATTATAAGGTATCAAGTCCTCTTTAGTCCCATATGCAACAACCCACCTACTCGGGTTTATGCTTCTGTCACTCAAGCAACCCACCATAGGAAAATCATGAACACATTGCAACACCCTACAATGGGGATCCCTCATGCTTGCGCGACATGGATAGCACCATAGGACCGTACCAATAATAAAACATGCAACTCAAACCAATCATGTATAATGCCCCAAGTGTAACCTTGCCATATTTGGAAACCTTTTATGTTTGGATCCATGTGGTCATGCTATAAGAGTTGTCATTTCATGTGGGCATTTCATGTCTTCTCCTTTGCATCAAACCATTCATTACATTCATGCCATTTCTTGTGTTGTTGTTGTTGATCCATATGTGTGGTGTGATGAGTGCATGTGGTGTGATGATGTGGTGTTTACAAGCTTGAGTTTCAAACTATGTTGGTTTTCAAACTAGATCCCAAAAGGCCCCTTCTTCTTTATTCTTTTGAGCTCATGTTTTACTTGCTCCTTTCCTGTTTTAAAAATGTAGATCATTTAGTGCCTTTTCTTGTGGATGTGGAGATGTGGCTAGGGAATTTTAGAACTTTGCTTAAATGGGGTTTTATTCACAAAACAGATTAAATTAATTATGTTCTGTAAATATTTTATTGCTCCAAAAATCATCTTTGTATTTTATTTAATTGGGTCATAATTCCTTTACGAAGAGGGTTATTTTATTTTTATTTTTGGAGACCTAGATTTCCCTAGGTGTTTTATGTTG